>NW_027362765.1:92453777-93664788 GCF_046119375.1 Phyllobates terribilis | reverse complement strand
ATAGGGAAGGGGGGGCCAGGGGGAGCCAGGACACAAGTCCTCTGCAAGTTTTAACACCTCTAAAAAATCAGATAAGGTATATAGTGGGGAAAGAAGAAACATATGTGAATATTGATTGGAGTGGACAGATGAAGCAGGGGAATTATGCAGAGCATATACCAGAGAGACGGCTCAGCAGAGCATTAGGCAGACAGCATACATAGGAGCAGGGGGAATTATGCAGAGCATATACCTGTGGGAAGAGAAGAAGAAGACGAATGTTAGTCATGGCCTCTGAAATAACTGCCACTTCTCTCCCGAAGCCACTTTGCACAAGAAGACGCGTGCACACCCCAGCACGCGTGCACCCCTTACAGAGAGTCTAAATATATAGGCCACATTAAACTATATCAGGTGTAGGGCATTGTGGAACGGCTTGTGGATAAATTAACAGCTGGTCATTTGAACAGAGATGGCTGGGTGATCAAAGACAGAGCCAGGACACAAGTCTCTGCAGTTTAACACCTCTAAAAATCAGATAAGGTATATAGTGGGGAAGAGAAACATATGTGAATATTGATTGGAGTGGGACAGATGAAGCAGGGGAATTATGCAGAGCATATACCAGAGAGACGGCTCAGCAGAGCATTAGCAGACAGCATACATAGGAGCAGGGAATTATGCAGAGCATATACCTGTGGGAAGAGAAAGAAGAAGACGAATGTTAGTCATGGCCTCTGAAATAACTGCCACTTCTCTCCGAAGCCACTTTGCACAAGAGACGCGTGCACACCCCAGCACGCGTGCACCCCTTACAGAGAGTCTAATATAGCCACATTAAACTATATCAGGGTAGGCATTGTGGGAACGGCTTGTGGATAAATTAACAGCTGGTCATTTGAACAGGAGATGGCTGGGTGATCAAAGACAGAGCAGGACACAAGTCTCTGCAGTTTAACACCTCTAAAAAATCAGATAAGGTATATAGTGGGGAAAGAAGAAACATATGTGAATATTGATTGGAGTGGGACAGATGAAGCAGGGGAATTATGCAGAGCATATACCAGAGAGACGGCTCAGCAGAGCATTAGCAGACAGCATACATAGGAGCAGGGGAATTATGCAGAGCATATACCAGAGAGACGGCTCAGCAGAGCATTAGCAGACAGCATACATAGGAGCAGGGGAATTATGCAGAGCATATACCTGTGGGAAGAGAAGAAGAAGACGAATGTTAGTCATGGCCTCTGAAATAACTGCCACTTCTCTCCGAAGCCACTTTGCACAAGAAGACGCGTGCACACCCCAGCACGCGTGCACCCCTTACAGAGAGTCTAAATATATAGGCCACATTAAACTATATCAGGTGTAGGGCATTGTGGGAACGGCTTGTGGATAAATTAACAGCTGGTCATTTGAACAGGAGATGGCTGGGTGATCAAAGACAGAGCCAGGACACAAGTCTCTGCAGTTTAACACCTCTAAAAATCAGATAAGGTATATAGTGGGGAAAGAAGAAACATATGTGAATATTGATTGGAGTGGGACAGATGAAGCAGGGGAATTATGCAGAGCATATACCAGAGAGACGGCTCAGCAGAGCATTAGCAGACAGCATACATAGGAGCAGGGAATTATGCAGAGCATATACCTGTGGGAAGAGAAGAAGAAGACGAATGTTAGTCATGGCCTCTGAAATAACTGCCACTTCTCTCCGAAGCCACTTTGCACAAGAAGACGCGTGCACACCCCAGCACGCGTGCACCCCTTACAGAGAGTCTAAATATATAGGCCACATTAAACTATATCAGGTGTAGGGCATTGTGGGAACGGCTTGTGGATAAATTAACAGCTGGTCATTTGAACAGGAGATGGCTGGGTGATCAAAGACAGAGCCAGGACACAAGTCTCTGCAGTTTAACACCTCTAAAAATCAGATAAGGTATATAGTGGGGAAAGAAGAAACATATGTGAATATTGATTGGAGTGGGACAGATGAAGCAGGGGAATTATGCAGAGCATATACCAGAGAGACGGCTCAGCAGAGCATTAGCAGACAGCATACATAGGAGCAGGGGAATTATGCAGAGCATATACCAGAGAGACGGCTCAGCAGAGCATTAGCAGACAGCATACATAGGAGCAGGGGAATTATGCAGAGCATATACCTGTGGGAAGAGAAGAAGAAGACGAATGTTAGTCATGGCCTCTGAAATAACTGCCACTTCTCTCCGAAGCCACTTTGCACAAGAAGACGCGTGCACACCCCAGCACGCGTGCACCCCTTACAGAGAGTCTAAATATATAGGCCACATTAAACTATATCAGGTGTAGGGCATTGTGGGAACGGCTTGTGGATAAATTAACAGCTGGTCATTTGAACAGGAGATGGCTGGGTGATCAAAGACAGAGCCAGGACACAAGTCTCTGCAGTTTAACACCTCTAAAAATCAGATAAGGTATATAGTGGGGAAAGAAGAAACATATGTGAATATTGATTGGAGTGGGACAGATGAAGCAGGGGAATTATGCAGAGCATATACCAGAGAGACGGCTCAGCAGAGCATTAGCAGACAGCATACATAGGAGCAGGGGAATTATGCAGAGCATATACCTGTGGGAAGAGAAGAAGAAGACGAATGTTAGTCATGGCCTCTGAAATAACTGCCACTTCTCTCCGAAGCCACTTTGCACAAGAAGACGCGTGCACACCCCAGCACGCGTGCACCCCTTACAGAGAGTCTAAATATATAGGCCACATTAAACTATATCAGGTGTAGGGCATTGTGGGAACGGCTTGTGGATAAATTAACAGCTGGTCATTTGAACAGGAGATGGCTGGGTGATCAAAGACAGAGCCAGGACACAAGTCTCTGCAGTTTAACACCTCTAAAAATCAGATAAGGTATATAGTGGGGAAAGAAGAAACATATGTGAATATTGATTGGAGTGGGACAGATGAAGCAGGGGAATTATGCAGAGCATATACCAGAGAGACGGCTCAGCAGAGCATTAGCAGACAGCATACATAGGAGCAGGGGAATTATGCAGAGCATATACCAGAGAGACGGGTCAGCAGAGCATTAGCAGACAGCATACATAGGAGCAGGGGAATTATGCAGAGCATATACCAGAGAGACGGCTCAGCAGAGCATTAGCAGACAGCATACATAGGAGCAGGGGAATTATGCAGAGCATATACCAGAGAGACGGCTCAGCAGAGCATTAGCAGACAGCATACATAGGAGCAGGGGAATTATGCAGAGCATATACCAGAGAGACGGCTCAGCAGAGCATTAGCAGACAGCATACATAGGAGCAGGGGAATTATGCAGAGCATATACCAGAGAGACGGCTCAGCAGAGCATTAGCAGACAGCATACATAGGAGCAGGGGAATTATGCAGAGCATATACCTGTGGGAAGAGAAGAAGAAGACGAATGTTAGTCATGGCCTCTGAAATAACTGCCACTTCTCTCCGAAGCCACTTTGCACAAGAAGACGCGTGCACACCCCAGCACGCGTGCACCCCTTACAGAGAGTCTAAATATATAGGCCACATTAAACTATATCAGGTGTAGGGCATTGTGGGAACGGCTTGTGGATAAATTAACAGCTGGTCATTTGAACAGGAGATGGCTGGGTGATCAAAGACAGAGCCAGGACACAAGTCTCTGCAGTTTAACACCTCTAAAAATCAGATAAGGTATATAGTGGGGAAAGAAGAAACATATGTGAATATTGATTGGAGTGGGACAGATGAAGCAGGGGAATTATGCAGAGCATATACCAGAGAGACGGCTCAGCAGAGCATTAGCAGACAGCATACATAGGAGCAGGGGAATTATGCAGAGCATATACCTGTGGGAAGAGAAGAAGAAGACGAATGTTAGTCATGGCCTCTGAAATAACTGCCACTTCTCTCCGAAGCCACTTTGCACAAGAAGACGCGTGCACACCCCAGCACGCGTGCACCCCTTACAGAGAGTCTAAATATATAGGCCACATTAAACTATATCAGGTGTAGGGCATTGTGGGAACGGCTTGTGGATAAATTAACAGCTGGTCATTTGAACAGGAGATGGCTGGGTGATCAAAGACAGAGCCAGGACACAAGTCTCTGCAGTTTAACACCTCTAAAAATCAGATAAGGTATATAGTGGGGAAAGAAGAAACATATGTGAATATTGATTGGAGTGGGACAGATGAAGCAGGGGAATTATGCAGAGCATATACCAGAGAGACGGCTCAGCAGAGCATTAGCAGACAGCATACATAGGAGCAGGGGAATTATGCAGAGCATATACCAGAGAGACGGCTCAGCAGAGCATTAGCAGACAGCATACATAGGAGCAGGGGAATTATGCAGAGCATATACCAGAGAGACGGCTCAGCAGAGCATTAGCAGACAGCATACATAGGAGCAGGGGAATTATGCAGAGCATATACCTGTGGGAAGAGAAGAAGAAGACGAATGTTAGTCATGGCCTCTGAAATAACTGCCACTTCTCTCCGAAGCCACTTTGCACAAGAAGACGCGTGCACACCCCAGCACGCGTGCACCCCTTACAGAGAGTCTAAATATATAGGCCACATTAAACTATATCAGGTGTAGGGCATTGTGGGAACGGCTTGTGGATAAATTAACAGCTGGTCATTTGAACAGGAGATGGCTGGGTGATCAAAGACAGAGCCAGGACACAAGTCTCTGCAGTTTAACACCTCTAAAAATCAGATAAGGTATATAGTGGGGAAAGAAGAAACATATGTGAATATTGATTGGAGTGGGACAGATGAAGCAGGGGAATTATGCAGAGCATATACCAGAGAGACGGCTCAGCAGAGCATTAGCAGACAGCATACATAGGAGCAGGGGAATTATGCAGAGCATATACCTGTGGGAAGAGAAGAAGAAGACGAATGTTAGTCATGGCCTCTGAAATAACTGCCACTTCTCTCCGAAGCCACTTTGCACAAGAAGACGCGTGCACACCCCAGCACGCGTGCACCCCTTACAGAGAGTCTAAATATATAGGCCACATTAAACTATATCAGGTGTAGGGCATTGTGGG
The DNA here is from genome assembly GCF_046119375.1 of Phyllobates terribilis. Taxonomy (NCBI): domain Eukaryota; kingdom Metazoa; phylum Chordata; class Amphibia; order Anura; family Dendrobatidae; genus Phyllobates; species Phyllobates terribilis. Next base: position 93,659,737 of record NW_027362765.1, on the reverse strand, counting down.
AACGGCTTGTGGATAAATTAACAGCTGGTCATTTGAACAGGAGATGGCTGGGTGATCAAAGACAGAGCCAGGACACAAGTCTCTGCAGTTTAACACCTCTAAAAATCAGATAAGGTATATAGTGGGGAAAGAAGAAACATATGTGAATATTGATTGGAGTGGGACAGATGAAGCAGGGGAATTATGCAGAGCATATACCAGAGAGACGGCTCAGCAGAGCATTAGCAGACAGCATACATAGGAGCAGGGGAATTATGCAGAGCATATACCTGTGGGAAGAGAAGAAGAAGACGAATGTTAGTCATGGCCTCTGAAATAACTGCCACTTCTCTCCGAAGCCACTTTGCACAAGAAGACGCGTGCACACCCCAGCACGCGTGCACCCCTTACAGAGAGTCTAAATATATAGGCCACATTAAACTATATCAGGTGTAGGGCATTGTGGGAACGGCTTGTGGATAAATTAACAGCTGGTCATTTGAACAGGAGATGGCTGGGTGATCAAAGACAGAGCCAGGACACAAGTCTCTGCAGTTTAACACCTCTAAAAATCAGATAAGGTATATAGTGGGGAAAGAAGAAACATATGTGAATATTGATTGGAGTGGGACAGATGAAGCAGGGGAATTATGCAGAGCATATACCAGAGAGACGGCTCAGCAGAGCATTAGCAGACAGCATACATAGGAGCAGGGGAATTATGCAGAGCATATACCTGTGGGAAGAGAAGAAGAAGACGAATGTTAGTCATGGCCTCTGAAATAACTGCCACTTCTCTCCGAAGCCACTTTGCACAAGAAGACGCGTGCACACCCCAGCACGCGTGCACCCCTTACAGAGAGTCTAAATATATAGGCCACATTAAACTATATCAGGTGTAGGGCATTGTGGGAACGGCTTGTGGATAAATTAACAGCTGGTCATTTGAACAGGAGATGGCTGGGTGATCAAAGACAGAGCCAGGACACAAGTCTCTGCAGTTTAACACCTCTAAAAATCAGATAAGGTATATAGTGGGGAAAGAAGAAACATATGTGAATATTGATTGGAGTGGGACAGATGAAGCAGGGGAATTATGCAGAGCATATACCAGAGAGACGGCTCAGCAGAGCATTAGCAGACAGCATACATAGGAGCAGGGGAATTATGCAGAGCATATACCTGTGGGAAGAGAAGAAGAAGACGAATGTTAGTCATGGCCTCTGAAATAACTGCCACTTCTCTCCGAAGCCACTTTGCACAAGAAGACGCGTGCACACCCCAGCACGCGTGCACCCCTTACAGAGAGTCTAAATATATAGGCCACATTAAACTATATCAGGTGTAGGGCATTGTGGGAACGGCTTGTGGATAAATTAACAGCTGGTCATTTGAACAGGAGATGGCTGGGTGATCAAAGACAGAGCCAGGACACAAGTCTCTGCAGTTTAACACCTCTAAAAATCAGATAAGGTATATAGTGGGGAAAGAAGAAACATATGTGAATATTGATTGGAGTGGGACAGATGAAGCAGGGGAATTATGCAGAGCATATACCAGAGAGACGGCTCAGCAGAGCATTAGCAGACAGCATACATAGGAGCAGGGGAATTATGCAGAGCATATACCAGAGAGACGGGTCAGCAGAGCATTAGCAGACAGCATACATAGGAGCAGGGGAATTATGCAGAGCATATACCAGAGAGACGGCTCAGCAGAGCATTAGCAGACAGCATACATAGGAGCAGGGGAATTATGCAGAGCATATACCAGAGAGACGGCTCAGCAGAGCATTAGCAGACAGCATACATAGGAGCAGGGGAATTATGCAGAGCATATACCAGAGAGACGGCTCAGCAGAGCATTAGCAGACAGCATACATAGGAGCAGGGGAATTATGCAGAGCATATACCTGTGGGAAGAGAAGAAGAAGACGAATGTTAGTCATGGCCTCTGAAATAACTGCCACTTCTCTCCGAAGCCACTTTGCACAAGAAGACGCGTGCACACCCCAGCACGCGTGCACCCCTTACAGAGAGTCTAAATATATAGGCCACATTAAACTATATCAGGTGTAGGGCATTGTGGGAACGGCTTGTGGATAAATTAACAGCTGGTCATTTGAACAGGAGATGGCTGGGTGATCAAAGACAGAGCCAGGACACAAGTCTCTGCAGTTTAACACCTCTAAAAATCAGATAAGGTATATAGTGGGGAAAGAAGAAACATATGTGAATATTGATTGGAGTGGGACAGATGAAGCAGGGGAATTATGCAGAGCATATACCAGAGAGACGGCTCAGCAGAGCATTAGCAGACAGCATACATAGGAGCAGGGGAATTATGCAGAGCATATACCAGAGAGACGGCTCAGCAGAGCATTAGCAGACAGCATACATAGGAGCAGGGGAATTATGCAGAGCATATACCTGTGGGAAGAGAAGAAGAAGACGAATGTTAGTCATGGCCTCTGAAATAACTGCCACTTCTCTCCGAAGCCACTTTGCACAAGAAGACGCGTGCACACCCCAGCACGCGTGCACCCCTTACAGAGAGTCTAAATATATAGGCCACATTAAACTATATCAGGTGTAGGGCATTGTGGGAACGGCTTGTGGATAAATTAACAGCTGGTCATTTGAACAGGAGATGGCTGGGTGATCAAAGACAGAGCCAGGACACAAGTCTCTGCAGTTTAACACCTCTAAAAATCAGATAAGGTATATAGTGGGGAAAGAAGAAACATATGTGAATATTGATTGGAGTGGGACAGATGAAGCAGGGGAATTATGCAGAGCATATACCAGAGAGACGGCTCAGCAGAGCATTAGCAGACAGCATACATAGGAGCAGGGGAATTATGCAGAGCATATACCAGAGAGACGGGTCAGCAGAGCATTAGCAGACAGCATACATAGGAGCAGGGGAATTATGCAGAGCATATACCAGAGAGACGGCTCAGCAGAGCATTAGCAGACAGCATACATAGGAGCAGGGGAATTATGCAGAGCATATACCAGAGAGACGGCTCAGCAGAGCATTAGCAGACAGCATACATAGGAGCAGGGGAATTATGCAGAGCATATACCAGAGAGACGGCTCAGCAGAGCATTAGCAGACAGCATACATAGGAGCAGGGGAATTATGCAGAGCATATACCTGTGGGAAGAGAAGAAGAAGACGAATGTTAGTCATGGCCTCTGAAATAACTGCCACTTCTCTCCGAAGCCACTTTGCACAAGAAGACGCGTGCACACCCCAGCACGCGTGCACCCCTTACAGAGAGTCTAAATATATAGGCCACATTAAACTATATCAGGTGTAGGGCATTGTGGGAACGGCTTGTGGATAAATTAACAGCTGGTCATTTGAACAGGAGATGGCTGGGTGATCAAAGACAGAGCCAGGACACAAGTCTCTGCAGTTTAACACCTCTAAAAATCAGATAAGGTATATAGTGGGGAAAGAAGAAACATATGTGAATATTGATTGGAGTGGGACAGATGAAGCAGGGGAATTATGCAGAGCATATACCAGAGAGACGGCTCAGCAGAGCATTAGCAGACAGCATACATAGGAGCAGGGGAATTATGCAGAGCATATACCTGTGGGAAGAGAAGAAGAAGACGAATGTTAGTCATGGCCTCTGAAATAACTGCCACTTCTCTCCGAAGCCACTTTGCACAAGAAGACGCGTGCACACCCCAGCACGCGTGCACCCCTTACAGAGAGTCTAAATATATAGGCCACATTAAACTATATCAGGTGTAGGGCATTGTGGGAACGGCTTGTGGATAAATTAACAGCTGGTCATTTGAACAGGAGATGGCTGGGTGATCAAAGACAGAGCCAGGACACAAGTCTCTGCAGTTTAACACCTCTAAAAATCAGATAAGGTATATAGTGGGGAAAGAAGAAACATATGTGAATATTGATTGGAGTGGGACAGATGAAGCAGGGGAATTATGCAGAGCATATACCAGAGAGACGGCTCAGCAGAGCATTAGCAGACAGCATACATAGGAGCAGGGGAATTATGCAGAGCATATACCAGAGAGACGGGTCAGCAGAGCATTAGCAGACAGCATACATAGGAGCAGGGGAATTATGCAGAGCATATACCAGAGAGACGGCTCAGCAGAGCATTAGCAGACAGCATACATAGGAGCAGGGGAATTATGCAGAGCATATACCAGAGAGACGGCTCAGCAGAGCATTAGCAGACAGCATACATAGGAGCAGGGGAATTATGCAGAGCATATACCAGAGAGACGGCTCAGCAGAGCATTAGCAGACAGCATACATAGGAGCAGGGGAATTATGCAGAGCATATACCTGTGGGAAGAGAAGAAGAAGACGAATGTTAGTCATGGCCTCTGAAATAACTGCCACTTCTCTCCGAAGCCACTTTGCACAAGAAGACGCGTGCACACCCCAGCACGCGTGCACCCCTTACAGAGAGTCTAAATATATAGGCCACATTAAACTATATCAGGTGTAGGGCATTGTGGGAACGGCTTGTGGATAAATTAACAGCTGGTCATTTGAACAGGAGATGGCTGGGTGATCAAAGACAGAGCCAGGACACAAGTCTCTGCAGTTTAACACCTCTAAAAATCAGATAAGGTATATAGTGGGGAAAGAAGAAACATATGTGAATATTGATTGGAGTGGGACAGATGAAGCAGGGGAATTATGCAGAGCATATACCAGAGAGACGGCTCAGCAGAGCATTAGCAGACAGCATACATAGGAGCAGGGGAATTATGCAGAGCATATACCTGTGGGAAGAGAAGAAGAAGACGAATGTTAGTCATGGCCTCTGAAATAACTGCCACTTCTCTCCGAAGCCACTTTGCACAAGAAGACGCGTGCACACCCCAGCACGCGTGCACCCCTTACAGAGAGTCTAAATATATAGGCCACATTAAACTATATCAGGTGTAGGGCATTGTGGGAACGGCTTGTGGATAAATTAACAGCTGGTCATTTGAACAGGAGATGGCTGGGTGATCAAAGACAGAGCCAGGACACAAGTCTCTGCAGTTTAACACCTCTAAAAATCAGATAAGGTATATAGTGGGGAAAGAAGAAACATATGTGAATATTGATTGGAGTGGGACAGATGAAGCAGGGGAATTATGCAGAGCATATACCAGAGAGACGGCTCAGCAGAGCATTAGCAGACAGCATACATAGGAGCAGGGGAATTATGCAGAGCATATACCTGTGGGAAGAGAAGAAGAAGACGAATGTTAGTCATGGCCTCTGAAATAACTGCCACTTCTCTCCGAAGCCACTTTGCACAAGAAGACGCGTGCACACCCCAGCACGCGTGCACCCCTTACAGAGAGTCTAAATATATAGGCCACATTAAACTATATCAGGTGTAGGGCATTGTGGGAACGGCTTGTGGATAAATTAACAGCTGGTCATTTGAACAGGAGATGGCTGGGTGATCAAAGACAGAGCCAGGACACAAGTCTCTGCAGTTTAACACCTCTAAAAATCAGATAAGGTATATAGTGGGGAAAGAAGAAACATATGTGAATATTGATTGGAGTGGGACAGATGAAGCAGGGGAATTATGCAGAGCATATACCAGAGAGACGGCTCAGCAGAGCATTAGCAGACAGCATACATAGGAGCAGGGGAATTATGCAGAGCATATACCAGAGAGACGGGTCAGCAGAGCATTAGCAGACAGCATACATAGGAGCAGGGGAATTATGCAGAGCATATACCAGAGAGACAGCTCAGCAGAGCATTAGCAGACAGCATACATAGGAGCAGGGGAATTATGCAGAGCATATACCAGAGAGACGGCTCAGCAGAGCATTAGCAGACAGCATACATAGGAGCAGGGGAATTATGCAGAGCATATACCAGAGAGACGGCTCAGCAGAGCATTAGCAGACAGCATACATAGGAGCAGGGGAATTATGCAGAGCATATACCAGAGAGACGGCTCAGCAGAGCATTAGCAGACAGCATACATAGGAGCAGGGGAATTATGCAGAGCATATACCAGAGAGACGGCTCAGCAGAGCATTAGCAGACAGCATACATAGGAGCAGGGGAATTATGCAGAGCATATACCAGAGAGACGGCTCAGCAGAGCATTAGCAGACAGCATACATAGGAGCAGGGGAATTATGCAGAGCATATACCTGTGGGAAGAGAAGAAGAAGACGAATGTTAGTCATGGCCTCTGAAATAACTGCCACTTCTCTCCGAAGCCACTTTGCACAAGAAGACGCGTGCACACCCCAGCACGCGTGCACCCCTTACAGAGAGTCTAAATATATAGGCCACATTAAACTATATCAGGTGTAGGGCATTGTGGGAACGGCTTGTGGATAAATTAACAGCTGGTCATTTGAACAGGAGATGGCTGGGTGATCAAAGACAGAGCCAGGACACAAGTCTCTGCAGTTTAACACCTCTAAAAATCAGATAAGGTATATAGTGGGGAAAGAAGAAACATATGTGAATATTGATTGGAGTGGGACAGATGAAGCAGGGGAATTATGCAGAGCATATACCAGAGAGACGGCTCAGCAGAGCATTAGCAGACAGCATACATAGGAGCAGGGGAATTATGCAGAGCATATACCTGTGGGAAGAGAAGAAGAAGACGAATGTTAGTCATGGCCTCTGAAATAACTGCCACTTCTCTCCGAAGCCACTTTGCACAAGAAGACGCGTGCACACCCCAGCACGCGTGCACCCCTTACAGAGAGTCTAAATATATAGGCCACATTAAACTATATCAGGTGTAGGGCATTGTGGGAACGGCTTGTGGATAAATTAACAGCTGGTCATTTGAACAGGAGATGGCTGGGTGATCAAAGACAGAGCCAGGACACAAGTCTCTGCAGTTTAACACCTCTAAAAATCAGATAAGGTATATAGTGGGGAAAGAAGAAACATATGTGAATATTGATTGGAGTGGGACAGATGAAGCAGGGGAATTATGCAGAGCATATACCAGAGAGACGGCTCAGCAGAGCATTAGCAGACAGCATACATAGGAGCAGGGGAATTATGCAGAGCATATACCTGTGGGAAGAGAAGAAGAAGACGAATGTTAGTCATGGCCTCTGAAATAACTGCCACTTCTCTCCGAAGCCACTTTGCACAAGAAGACGCGTGCACACCCCAGCACGCGTGCACCCCTTACAGAGAGTCTAAATATATAGGCCACATTAAACTATATCAGGTGTAGGGCATTGTGGGAACGGCTTGTGGATAAATTAACAGCTGGTCATTTGAACAGGAGATGGCTGGGTGATCAAAGACAGAGCCAGGACACAAGTCTCTGCAGTTTAACACCTCTAAAAATCAGATAAGGTATATAGTGGGGAAAGAAGAAACATATGTGAATATTGATTGGAGTGGGACAGATGAAGCAGGGGAATTATGCAGAGCATATACCAGAGAGACGGCTCAGCAGAGCATTAGCAGACAGCATACATAGGAGCAGGGGAATTATGCAGAGCATATACCTGTGGGAAGAGAAGAAGAAGACGAATGTTAGTCATGGCCTCTGAAATAACTGCCACTTCTCTCCGAAGCCACTTTGCACAAGAAGACGCGTGCACACCCCAGCACGCGTGCACCCCTTACAGAGAGTCTAAATATATAGGCCACATTAAACTATATCAGGTGTAGGGCATTGTGGGAACGGCTTGTGGATAAATTAACAGCTGGTCATTTGAACAGGAGATGGCTGGGTGATCAAAGACAGAGCCAGGACACAAGTCTCTGCAGTTTAACACCTCTAAAAATCAGATAAGGTATATAGTGGGGAAAGAAGAAACATATGTGAATATTGATTGGAGTGGGACAGATGAAGCAGGGGAATTATGCAGAGCATATACCAGAGAGACGGCTCAGCAGAGCATTAGCAGACAGCATACATAGGAGCAGGGGAATTATGCAGAGCATATACCAGAGAGACGGGTCAGCAGAGCATTAGCAGACAGCATACATAGGAGCAGGGGAATTATGCAGAGCATATACCAGAGAGACGGCTCAGCAGAGCATTAGCAGACAGCATACATAGGAGCAGGGGAATTATGCAGAGCATATACCAGAGAGACGGGTCAGCAGAGCATTAGCAGACAGCATACATAGGAGCAGGGGAATTATGCAGAGCATATACCAGAGACGGCTCAGCAGAGCATTAGCAGACAGCATACATAGGAGCAGGGGAATTATGCAGAGCATATACCTGTGGGAAGAGAAGAAGAAGACGAATGTTAGTCATGGCCTCTGAAATAACTGCCACTTCTCTCCGAAGCCACTTTGCACAAGAAGACGCGTGCACACCCCAGCACGCGTGCACCCCTTACAGAGAGTCTAAATATATAGGCCACATTAAACTATATCAGGTGTAGGGCATTGTGGGAACGGCTTGTGGATAAATTAACAGCTGGTCATTTGAACAGGAGATGGCTGGGTGATCAAAGACAGAGCCAGGACACAAGTCTCTGCAGTTTAACACCTCTAAAAATCAGATAAGGTATATAGTGGGGAAAGAAGAAACATATGTGAATATTGATTGGAGTGGGACAGATGAAGCAGGGGAATTATGCAGAGCATATACCAGAGAGACGGGTCAGCAGAGCATTAGCAGACAGCATACATAGGAGCAGGGGAATTATGCAGAGCATATACCAGAGAGACGGCTCAGCAGAGCATTAGCAGACAGCATACATAGGAGCAGGGGAATTATGCAGAGCATATACCAGAGAGACGGGTCAGCAGAGCATTAGCAGACAGCATACATAGGAGCAGGGGAATTATGCAGAGCATATACCAGAGAGACGGGTCAGCAGAGCATTAGCAGACAGCATACATAGGAGCAGGGGAATTATGCAGAGCATATACCTGTGGGAAGAGAAGAAGAAGACGAATGTTAGTCATGGCCTCTGAAATAACTGCCACTTCTCTCCGAAGCCACTTTGCACAAGAAGACGCGTGCACACCCCAGCACGCGTGCACCCCTTACAGAGAGTCTAAATATATAGGCCACATTAAACTATATCAGGTGTAGGGCATTGTGGGAACGGCTTGTGGATAAATTAACAGCTGGTCATTTGAACAGGAGATGGGTGGGTGATCAAAGACAGAGCCAGGACACAAGTCTCTGCAGTTTAACACCTCTAAAAATCAGATAAGGTATATAGTGGGGAAAGAAGAAACATATGTGAATATTGATTGGAGTGGGACAGATGAAGCAGGGGAATTATGCAGAGCATATACCAGAGAGACGGGTCAGCAGAGCATTAGCAGACAGCATACATAGGAGCAGGGGAATTATGCAGAGCATATACCAGAGAGACGGCTCAGCAGAGCATTAGCAGACAGCATACATAGGAGCAGGGGAATTATGCAGAGCATATACCAGAGAGACGGGTCAGCAGAGCATTAGCAGACAGCATACATAGGAGCAGGGGAATTATGCAGAGCATATACCAGAGAGACGGCTCAGCAGAGCATTAGCAGACAGCATACATAGGAGCAGGGGAATTATGCAGAGCATATACCAGAGAGACGGCTCAGCAGAGCATTAGCAGACAGCATACATAGGAGCAGGGGAATTATGCAGAGCATATACCTGTGGGAAGAGAAGAAGAAGACGAATGTTAGTCATGGCCTCTGAAATAACTGCCACTTCTCTCCGAAGCCACTTTGCACAAGAAGACGCGTGCACACCCCAGCACGCGTGCACCCCTTACAGAGAGTCTAAATATATAGGCCACATTAAACTATATCAGGTGTAGGGCATTGTGGGAACGGCTTGTGGATAAATTAACAGCTGGTCATTTGAACAGGAGATGGCTGGGTGATCAAAGACAGAGCCAGGACACAAGTCTCTGCAGTTTAACACCTCTAAAAATCAGATAAGGTATATAGTGGGGAAAGAAGAAACATATGTGAATATTGATTGGAGTGGGACAGATGAAGCAGGGGAATTATGCAGAGCATATACCAGAGAGACGGCTCAGCAGAGCATTAGCAGACAGCATACATAGGAGCAGGGGAATTATGCAGAGCATATACCTGTGGGAAGAGAAGAAGAAGACGAATGTTAGTCATGGCCTCTGAAATAACTGCCACTTCTCTCCGAAGCCACTTTGCACAAGAAGACGCGTGCACACCCCAGCACGCGTGCACCCCTTACAGAGAGTCTAAATATATAGGCCACATTAAACTATATCAGGTGTAGGGCATTGTGGGAACGGCTTGTGGATAAATTAACAGCTGGTCATTTGAACAGGAGATGGCTGGGTGATCAAAGACAGAGCCAGGACACAAGTCTCTGCAGTTTAACACCTCTAAAAATCAGATAAGGTATATAGTGGGGAAAGAAGAAACATATGTGAATATTGATTGGAGTGGGACAGATGAAGCAGGGGAATTATGCAGAGCATATACCAGAGAGACGGGTCAGCAGAGCATTAGCAGACAGCATACATAGGAGCAGGGGAATTATGCAGAGCATATACCTGTGGGAAGAGAAGAAGAAGACGAATGTTAGTCATGGCCTCTGAAATAACTGCCACTTCTCTCCGAAGCCACTTTGCACAAGAAGACGCGTGCACACCCCAGCACGCGTGCACCCCTTACAGAGAGTCTAAATATATAGGCCACATTAAACTATATCAGGTGTAGGGCATTGTGGGAACGGCTTGTGGATAAATTAACAGCTGGTCATTTGAACAGGAGATGGCTGGGTGATCAAAGACAGAGCCAGGACACAAGTCTCTGCAGTTTAACACCTCTAAAAATCAGATAAGGTATATAGTGGGGAAAGAAGAAACATATGTGAATATTGATTGGAGTGGGACAGATGAAGCAGGGGAATTATGCAGAGCATATACCAGAGAGACGGCTCAGCAGAGCATTAGCAGACAGCATACATAGGAGCAGGGGAATTATGCAGAGCATATACCAGAGAGACGGGTCAGCAGAGCATTAGCAGACAGCATACATAGGAGCAGGGGAATTATGCAGAGCATATACCAGAGAGACGGCTCAGCAGAGCATTAGCAGACAGCATACATAGGAGCAGGGGAATTATGCAGAGCATATACCAGAGAGACGGCTCAGCAGAGCATTAGCAGACAGCATACATAGGAGCAGGGGAATTATGCAGAGCATATACCAGAGAGACGGCTCAGCAGAGCATTAGCAGACAGCATACATAGGAGCAGGGGAATTATGCAGAGCATATACCTGTGGGAAGAGAAGAAGAAGACGAATGTTAGTCATGGCCTCTGAAATAACTGCCACTTCTCTCCGAAGCCACTTTGCACAAGAAGACGCGTGCACACCCCAGCACGCGTGCACCCCTTACAGAGAGTCTAAATATATAGGCCACATTAAACTATATCAGGTGTAGGGCATTGTGGGAACGGCTTGTGGATAAATTAACAGCTGGTCATTTGAACAGGAGATGGCTGGGTGATCAAAGACAGAGCCAGGACACAAGTCTCTGCAGTTTAACACCTCTAAAAATCAGATAAGGTATATAGTGGGGAAAGAAGAAACATATGTGAATATTGATTGGAGTGGGACAGATGAAGCAGGGGAATTATGCAGAGCATATACCAGAGAGACGGCTCAGCAGAGCATTAGCAGACAGCATACATAGGAGCAGGGGAATTATGCAGAGCATATACCTGTGGGAAGAGAAGAAGAAGACGAATGTTAGTCATGGCCTCTGAAATAACTGCCACTTCTCTCCGAAGCCACTTTGCACAAGAAGACGCGTGCACACCCCAGCACGCGTGCACCCCTTACAGAGAGTCTAAATATATAGGCCACATTAAACTATATCAGGTGTAGGGCATTGTGGGAACGGCTTGTGGATAAATTAACAGCTGGTCATTTGAACAGGAGATGGCTGGGTGATCAAAGACAGAGCCAGGACACAAGTCTCTGCAGTTTAACACCTCTAAAAATCAGATAAGGTATATAGTGGGGAAAGAAGAAACATATGTGAATATTGATTGGACTGGGACAGATGAAGCAGGGGAATTATGCAGAGCATATACCAGAGAGACGGGTCAGCAGAGCATTAGCAGACAGCATACATAGGAGCAGGGGAATTATGCAGAGCATATACCTGTGGGAAGAGAAGAAGAAGACGAATGTTAGTCATGGCCTCTGAAATAACTGCCACTTCTCTCCGAAGCCACTTTGCACAAGAAGACGCGTGCACACCCCAGCACGCGTGCACCCCTTACAGAGAGTCTAAATATATAGGCCACATTAAACTATATCAGGTGTAGGGCATTGTGGGAACGGCTTGTGGATAAATTAACAGCTGGTCATTTGAACAGGAGATGGCTGGGTGATCAAAGACAGAGCCAGGACACAAGTCTCTGCAGTTTAACACCTCTAAAAATCAGATAAGGTATATAGTGGGGAAAGAAGAAACATATGTGAATATTGATTGGAGTGGGACAGATGAAGCAGGGGAATTATGCAGAGCATATACCAGAGAGACGGGTCAGCAGAGCATTAGCAGACAGCATACATAGGAGCAGGGGAATTATGCAGAGCATATACCAGAGAGACGGGTCAGCAGAGCATTAGCAGACAGCATACATAGGAGCAGGGGAATTATGCAGAGCATATACCAGAGAGACGGCTCAGCAGAGCATTAGCAGACAGCATACATAGGAGCAGGGGAATTATGCAGAGCATATACCAGAGAGACGGGTCAGCAGAGCATTAGCAGACAGCATACATAGGAGCAGGGGAATTATGCAGAGCATATACCAGAGAGACGGCTCAGCAGAGCATTAGCAGACAGCATACATAGGAGCAGGGGAATTATGCAGAGCATATACCTGTGGGAAGAGAAGAAGAAGACGAATGTTAGTCATGGCCTCTGAAATAACTGCCACTTCTCTCCGAAGCCACTTTGCACAAGAAGACGCGTGCACACCCCAGCACGCGTGCACCCCTTACAGAGAGTCTAAATATATAGGCCACATTAAACTATATCAGGTGTAGGGCATTGTGGGAACGGCTTGTGGATAAATTAACAGCTGGTCATTTGAACAGGAGATGGCTGGGTGATCAAAGACAGAGCCAGGACACAAGTCTCTGCAGTTTAACACCTCTAAAAATCAGATAAGGTATATAGTGGGGAAAGAAGAAACATATGTGAATATTGATTGGAGTGGGACAGATGAAGCAGGGGAATTATGCAGAGCATATACCAGAGAGACGGGTCAGCAGAGCATTAGCAGACAGCATACATAGGAGCAGGGGAATTATGCAGAGCATATACCAGAGAGACGGCTCAGCAGAGCATTAGCAGACAGCATACATAGGAGCAGGGGAATTATGCAGAGCATATACCAGAGAGACGGGTCAGCAGAGCATTAGCAGACAGCATACATAGGAGCAGGGGAATTATGCAGAGCATATACCAGAGAGACGGGTCAGCAGAGCATTAGCAGACAGCATACATAGGAGCAGGGGAATTATGCAGAGCATATACCTGTGGGAAGAGAAGAAGAAGACGAATGTTAGTCATGGCCTCTGAAATAACTGCCACTTCTCTCCGAAGCCACTTTGCACAAGAAGACGCGTGCACACCCCAGCACGCGTGCACCCCTTACAGAGAGTCTAAATATATAGGCCACATTAAACTATATCAGGTGTAGGGCATTGTGGGAACGGCTTGTGGATAAATTAACAGCTGGTCATTTGAACAGGAGATGGCTGGGTGATCAAAGACAGAGCCAGGACACAAGTCTCTGCAGTTTAACACCTCTAAAAATCAGATAAGGTATATAGTGGGGAAAGAAGAAACATATGTGAATATTGATTGGAGTGGGACAGATGAAGCAGGGGAATTATGCAGAGCATATACCAGAGAGACGGGTCAGCAGAGCATTAGCAGACAGCATACATAGGAGCAGGGGAATTATGCAGAGCATATACCAGAGAGACGGCTCAGCAGAGCATTAGCAGACAGCATACATAGGAGCAGGGGAATTATGCAGAGCATATACCAGAGAGACGGGTCAGCAGAGCATTAGCAGACAGCATACATAGGAGCAGGGGAATTATGCAGAGCATATACCAGAGAGACGGCTCAGCAGAGCATTAGCAGACAGCATACATAGGAGCAGGGGAATTATGCAGAGCATATACCAGAGAGACGGCTCAGCAGAGCATTAGCAGACAGCATACATAGGAGCAGGGGAATTATGCAGAGCATATACCTGTGGGAAGAGAAGAAGAAGACGAATGTTAGTCATGGCCTCTGAAATAACTGCCACTTCTCTCCGAAGCCACTTTGCACAAGAAGACGCGTGCACACCCCAGCACGCGTGCACCCCTTACAGAGAGTCTAAATATATAGGCCACATTAAACTATATCAGGTGTAGGGCATTGTGGGAACGGCTTGTGGATAAATTAACAGCTGGTCATTTGAACAGGAGATGGCTGGGTGATCAAAGACAGAGCCAGGACACAAGTCTCTGCAGTTTAACACCTCTAAAAATCAGATAAGGTATATAGTGGGGAAAGAAGAAACATATGTGAATATTGATTGGAGTGGGACAGATGAAGCAGGGGAATTATGCAGAGCATATACCAGAGAGACGGGTCAGCAGAGCATTAGCAGACAGCATACATAGGAGCAGGGGAATTATGCAGAGCATATACCAGAGAGACGGCTCAGCAGAGCATTAGCAGACAGCATACATAGGAGCAGGGGAATTATGCAGAGCATATACCAGAGAGACGGGTCAGCAGAGCATTAGCAGACAGCATACATAGGAGCAGGGGAATTATGCAGAGCATATACCAGAGAGACGGCTCAGCAGAGCATTAGCAGACAGCATACATAGGAGCAGGGGAATTATGCAGAGTATATACCAGAGAGACGGCTCAGCAGAGCATTAGCAGACAGCATACATAGGAGCAGGGGAATTATGCAGAGCATATACCTGTGGGAAGAGAAGAAGAAGACGAATGTTAGTCATGGCCTCTGAAATAACTGCCACTTCTCTCCGAAGCCACTTTGCACAAGAAGACGCGTGCACACCCCAGCACGCGTGCACCCCTTACAGAGAGTCTAAATATATAGGCCACATTAAACTATATCAGGTGTAGGGCATTGTGGGAACGGCTTGTGGATAAATTAACAGCTGGTCATTTGAACAGGAGATGGCTGGGTGATCAAAGACAGAGCCAGGACACAAGTCTCTGCAGTTTAACACCTCTAAAAATCAGATAAGGTATATAGTGGGGAAAGAAGAAACATATGTGAATATTGATTGGAGTGGGACAGATGAAGCAGGGGAATTATGCAGAGCATATACCAGAGAGACGGGTCAGCAGAGCATTAGCAGACAGCATACATAGGAGCAGGGGAATTATGCAGAGCATATACCTGTGGGAAGAGAAGAAGAAGACGAATGTTAGTCATGGCCTCTGAAATAACTGCCACTTCTCTCCGAAGCCACTTTGCACAAGAAGACGCGTGCACACCCCAGCACGCGTGCACCCCTTACAGAGAGTCTAAATATATAGGCCACATTAAACTATATCAGGTGTAGGGCATTGTGGGAACGGCTTGTGGATAAATTAACAGCTGGTCATTTGAACAGGAGATGGCTGGGTGATCAAAGACAGAGCCAGGACACAAGTCTCTGCAGTTTAACACCTCTAAAAATCAGATAAGGTATATAGTGGGGAAAGAAGAAACATATGTGAATATTGATTGGAGTGGGACAGATGAAGCAGGGGAATTATGCAGAGCATATACCAGAGAGACGGGTCAGCAGAGCATTAGCAGACAGCATACATAGGAGCAGGGGAATTATGCAGAGCATATACCAGAGAGACGGGTCAGCAGAGCATTAGCAGACAGCATACATAGGAGCAGGGGAATTATGCAGAGCATATACCAGAGAGACGGGTCAGCAGAGCATTAGAAGACAGCATACATAGGAGCAGGGGAATTATGCAGAGCATATACCAGAGAGACGGGTCAGCAGAGCATTAGCAGACAGCATACATAGGAGCAGGGGAATTATGCAGAGCATATACCAGAGAGATGGGTCAGCAGAGCATTAGCAGACAGCATACATAGGAGCAGGGGAATTATGCAGAGCATATACCAGAGAGACGGGTCAGCAGAGCATTAGCAGACAGCATACATAGGAGCAGGGGAATTATGCAGAGCATATACCAGAGAGACGGGTCAGCAGAGCATTAGCAGACAGCATACATAGGAGCAGGGGAATTATGCAGAGCATATACCAGAGAGACGGGTCAGCAGAGCATTAGCAGACAGCATACATAGGAGCAGGGGAATTATGCAGAGCATATACCAGAGAGACGGGTCAGCAGAGCATTAGCAGACAGCATACATAGGAGCAGGGGAATTATGCAGAGCATATACCAGAGAGACGGGTCAGCAGAGCATTAGCAGACAGCATACATAGGAGCAGGGGAATTATGCAGAGCATATACCAGAGAGACGGGTCAGCAGAGCATTAGCAGACAGCATACATAGGAGCAGGGGAATTATGCAGAGCATATACCAGAGAGACGGGTCAGCAGAGCATTAGCAGACAGCATACATAGGAGCAGGGGAATTATGCAGAGCATATACCAGAGAGACGGCTCAGCAGAGCATTAGCAGACAGCATACATAGGAGCAGGGGAATTATGCAGAGCATATACCTGTGGGAAGAGAAGAAGAAGACGAATGTTAGTCATGGCCTCTGAAATAACTGCCACTTCTCTCCGAAGCCACTTTGCACAAGAAGACGCGTGCACACCCCAGCACGCGTGCACCCCTTACAGAGAGTCTAAATATATAGGCCACATTAAACTATATCAGGTGTAGGGCATTGTGGGAACGGCTTGTGGATAAATTAACAGCTGGTCATTTGAACAGGAGATGGCTGGGTGATCAAAGACAGAGCCAGGACACAAGTCTCTGCAGTTTAACACCTCTAAAAATCAGATAAGGTATATAGTGGGGAAAGAAGAAACATATGTGAATATTGATTGGAGTGGGACAGATGAAGCAGGGGAATTATGCAGAGCATATACCAGAGAGACGGGTCAGCAGAGCATTAGCAGACAGCATACATAGGAGCAGGGGAATTATGCAGAGCATATACCAGAGAGACGGGTCAGCAGAGCATTAGCAGACAGCATACATAGGAGCAGGGGAATTATGCAGAGCATATACCAGAGAGACGGCTCAGCAGAGCATTAGCAGACAGCATACATAGGAGCAGGGGAATTATGCAGAGCATATACCTGTGGGAAGAGAAGAAGAAGACGAATGTTAGTCATGGCCTCTGAAATAACTGCCACTTCTCTCCGAAGCCACTTTGCACAAGAAGACGCGTGCACACCCCAGCACGCGTGCACCCCTTACAGAGAGTCTAAATATATAGGCCACATTAAACTATATCAGGTGTAGGGCATTGTGGGAACGGCTTGTGGATAAATTAACAGCTGGTCATTTGAACAGGAGATGGCTGGGTGATCAAAGACAGAGCCAGGACACAAGTCTCTGCAGTTTAACACCTCTAAAAATCAGATAAGGTATATAGTGGGGAAAGAAGAAACATATGTGAATATTGATTGGAGTGGGACAGATGAAGCAGGGGAATTATGCAGAGCATATACCAGAGAGACGGGTCAGCAGAGCATTAGCAGACAGCATACATAGGAGCAGGGGAATTATGCAGAGCATATACCTGTGGGAAGAGAAGAAGAAGACGAATGTTAGTCATGGCCTCTGAAATAACTGCCACTTCTCTCCGAAGCCACTTTGCACAAGAAGACGCGTGCACACCCCAGCACGCGTGCACCCCTTACAGAGAGTCTAAATATATAGGCCACATTAAACTATATCAGGTGTAGGGCATTGTGGGAACGGCTTGTGGATAAATTAACAGCTGGTCATTTGAACAGGAGATGGCTGGGTGATCAAAGACAGAGCCAGGACACAAGTCTCTGCAGTTTAACACCTCTAAAAATCAGATAAGGTATATAGTGGGGAAAGAAGAAACATATGTGAATATTGATTGGAGTGGGACAGATGAAGCAGGGGAATTATGCAGAGCATATACCAGAGAGACGGCTCAGCAGAGCATTAGCAGACAGCATACATAGGAGCAGGGGAATTATGCAGAGCATATACCTGTGGGAAGAGAAGAAGAAGACGAATGTTAGTCATGGCCTCTGAAATAACTGCCACTTCTCTCCGAAGCCACTTTGCACAAGAAGACGCGTGCACACCCCAGCACGCGTGCACCCCTTACAGAGAGTCTAAATATATAGGCCACATTAAACTATATCAGGTGTAGGGCATTGTGGGAACGGCTTGTGGATAAATTAACAGCTGGTCATTTGAACAGGAGATGGCTGGGTGATCAAAGACAGAGCCAGGACACAAGTCTCTGCAGTTTAACACCTCTAAAAATCAGATAAGGTATATAGTGGGGAAAGAAGAAACATATGTGAATATTGATTGGAGTGGGACAGATGAAGCAGGGGAATTATGCAGAGCATATACCAGAGAGACGGGTCAGCAGAGCATTAGCAGACAGCATACATAGGAGCAGGGGAATTATGCAGAGCATATACCTGTGGGAAGAGAAGAAGAAGACGAATGTTAGTCATGGCCTCTGAAATAACTGCCACTTCTCTCCGAAGCCACTTTGCACAAGAAGACGCGTGCACACCCCAGCACGCGTGCACCCCTTACAGAGAGTCTAAATATATAGGCCACATTAAACTATATCAGGTGTAGGGCATTGTGGGAACGGCTTGTGGATAAATTAACAGCTGGTCATTTGAACAGGAGATGGCTGGGTGATCAAAGACAGAGCCAGGACACAAGTCTCTGCAGTTTAACACCTCTAAAAATCAGATAAGGTATATAGTGGGGAAAGAAGAAACATATGTGAATATTGATTGGAGTGGGACAGATGAAGCAGGGGAATTATGCAGAGCATATACCAGAGAGACGGGTCAGCAGAGCATTAGCAGACAGCATACATAGGAGCAGGGGAATTATGCAGAGCATATACCAGAGAGACGGGTCAGCAGAGCATTAGCAGACAGCATACATAGGAGCAGGGGAATTATGCAGAGCATATACCAGAGAGACGGCTCAGCAGAGCATTAGCAGACAGCATACATAGGAGCAGGGGAATTATGCAGAGCATATACCAGAGAGACGGGTCAGCAGAGCATTAGCAGACAGCATACATAGGAGCAGGGGAATTATGCAGAGCATATACCAGAGAGACGGCTCAGCAGAGCATTAGCAGACAGCATACATAGGAGCAGGGGAATTATGCAGAGCATATACCTGTGGGAAGAGAAGAAGAAGACGAATGTTAGTCATGGCCTCTGAAATAACTGCCACTTCTCTCCGAAGCCACTTTGCACAAGAAGACGCGTGCACACCCCAGCACGCGTGCACCCCTTACAGAGAGTCTAAATATATAGGCCACATTAAACTATATCAGGTGTAGGGCATTGTGGGAACGGCTTGTGGATAAATTAACAGCTGGTCATTTGAACAGGAGATGGCTGGGTGATCAAAGACAGAGCCAGGACACAAGTCTCTGCAGTTTAACACCTCTAAAAATCAGATAAGGTATATAGTGGGGAAAGAAGAAACATATGTGAATATTGATTGGAGTGGGACAGATGAAGCAGGGGAATTATGCAGAGCATATACCAGAGAGACGGCTCAGCAGAGCATTAGCAGACAGCATACATAGGAGCAGGGGAATTATGCAGAGCATATACCAGAGAGACGGCTCAGCAGAGCATTAGCAGACAGCATACATAGGAGCAGGGGAATTATGCAGAGCATATACCAGAGAGACGGGTCAGCAGAGCATTAGCAGACAGCATACATAGGAGCAGGGGAATTATGCAGAGCATATACCAGAGAGACGGGTCAGCAGAGCATTAGCAGACAGCATACATAGGAGCAGGGGAATTATGCAGAGCATATACCTGTGGGAAGAGAAGAAGAAGACGAATGTTAGTCATGGCCTCTGAAATAACTGCCACTTCTCTCCGAAGCCACTTTGCACAAGAAGACGCGTGCACACCCCAGCACGCGTGCACCCCTTACAGAGAGTCTAAATATATAGGCCACATTAAACTATATCAGGTGTAGGGCATTGTGGGAACGGCTTGTGGATAAATTAACAGCTGGTCATTTGAACAGGAGATGGCTGGGTGATCAAAGACAGAGCCAGGACACAAGTCTCTGCAGTTTAACACCTCTAAAAATCAGATAAGGTATATAGTGGGGAAAGAAGAAACATATGTGAATATTGATTGGAGTGGGACAGATGAAGCAGGGGAATTATGCAGAGCATATACCAGAGAGACGGGTCAGCAGAGCATTAGCAGACAGCATACATAGGAGCAGGGGAATTATGCAGAGCATATACCAGAGAGACGGCTCAGCAGAGCATTAGCAGACAGCATACATAGGAGCAGGGGAATTATGCAGAGCATATACCAGAGAGACGGGTCAGCAGAGCATTAGCAGACAGCATACATAGGAGCAGGGGAATTATGCAGAGCATATACCAGAGAGACGGCTCAGCAGAGCATTAGCAGACAGCATACATAGGAGCAGGGGAATTATGCAGAGCATATACCAGAGAGACGGCTCAGCAGAGCATTAGCAGACAGCATACATAGGAGCAGGGGAATTATGCAGAGCATATACCTGTGGGAAGAGAAGAAGAAGACGAATGTTAGTCATGGCCTCTGAAATAACTGCCACTTCTCTCCGAAGCCACTTTGCACAAGAAGACGCGTGCACACCCCAGCACGCGTGCACCCCTTACAGAGAGTCTAAATATATAGGCCACATTAAACTATATCAGGTGTAGGGCATTGTGGGAACGGCTTGTGGATAAATTAACAGCTGGTCATTTGAACAGGAGATGGCTGGGTGATCAAAGACAGAGCCAGGACACAAGTCTCTGCAGTTTAACACCTCTAAAAATCAGATAAGGTATATAGTGGGGAAAGAAGAAACATATGTGAATATTGATTGGAGTGGGACAGATGAAGCAGGGGAATTATGCAGAGCATATACCAGAGAGACGGGTCAGCAGAGCATTAGCAGACAGCATACATAGGAGCAGGGGAATTATGCAGAGCATATACCAGAGAGACGGCTCAGCAGAGCATTAGCAGACAGCATACATAGGAGCAGGGGAATTATGCAGAGCATATACCAGAGAGACGGCTCAGCAGAGCATTAGCAGACAGCATACATAGGAGCAGGGGAATTATGCAGAGCATATACCTGTGGGAAGAGAAGAAGAAGACGAATGTTAGTCATGGCCTCTGAAATAACTGCCACTTCTCTCCGAAGCCACTTTGCACAAGAAGACGCGTGCACACCCCAGCACGCGTGCACCCCTTACAGAGAGTCTAAATATATAGGCCACATTAAACTATATCAGGTGTAGGGCATTGTGGGACCGGCTTGTGGATAAATTAACAGCTGGTCATTTGAACAGGAGATGGCTGGGTGATCAAAGACAGAGCCAGGACACAAGTCTCTGCAGTTTAACACCTCTAAAAATCAGATAAGGTATATAGTGGGGAAAGAAGAAACATATGTGAATATTGATTGGAGTGGGACAGATGAAGCAGGGGAATTATGCAGAGCATATACCAGAGAGACGGGTCAGCAGAGCATTAGCAGACAGCATACATAGGAGCAGGGGAATTATGCAGAGCATATACCAGAGAGACGGGTCAGCAGAGCATTAGCAGACAGCATACATAGGAGCAGGGGAATTATGCAGAGCATATACCAGAGAGACGGCTCAGCAGAGCATTAGCAGACAGCATACATAGGAGCAGGGGAATTATGCAGAGCATATACCTGTGGGAAGAGAAGAAGAAGACGAATGTTAGTCATGGCCTCTGAAATAACTGCCACTTCTCTCCGAAGCCACTTTGCACAAGAAGACGCGTGCACACCCCAGCACGCGTGCACCCCTTACAGAGAGTCTAAATATATAGGCCACATTAAACTATATCAGGTGTAGGGCATTGTGGGAACGGCTTGTGGATAAATTAACAGCTGGTCATTTGAACAGGAGATGGCTGGGTGATCAAAGACAGAGCCAGGACACAAGTCTCTGCAGTTTAACACCTCTAAAAATCAGATAAGGTATATAGTGGGGAAAGAAGAAACATATGTGAATATTGATTGGAGTGGGACAGATGAAGCAGGGGAATTATGCAGAGCATATACCAGAGAGACGGATCAGCAGAGCATTAGCAGACAGCATACATAGGAGCAGGGGAATTATGCAGAGCATATACCAGAGAGACGGGTCAGCAGAGCATTAGCAGACAGCATACATAGGAGCAGGGGAATTATGCAGAGCATATACCAGAGAGACGGCTCAGCAGAGCATTAGCAGACAGCATACATAGGAGCAGGGGAATTATGCAGAGCATATACCAGAGAGACGGCTCAGCAGAGCATTAGCAAACAGCATACATAGGAGCAGGGGAATTATGCAGAGCATATACCAGAGAGACGGCTCAGCAGAGCATTAGCAGACAGCATACATAGGAGCAGGGGAATTATGCAGAGCATATACCTGTGGGAAGAGAAGAAGAAGACGAATGTTAGTCATGGCCTCTGAAATAACTGCCACTTCTCTCCGAAGCCACTTTGCACAAGAAGACGCGTGCACACCCCAGCACGCGTGCACCCCTTACAGAGAGTCTAAATATATAGGCCACATTAAACTATATCAGGTGTAGGGCATTGTGGGAACGGCTTGTGGATAAATTAACAGCTGGTCATTTGAACAGGAGATGGCTGGGTGATCAAAGACAGAGCCAGGACACAAGTCTCTGCAGTTTAACACCTCTAAAAATCAGATAAGGTATATAGTGGGGAAAGAAGAAACATATGTGAATATTGATTGGAGTGGGACAGATGAAGCAGGGGAATTATGCAGAGCATATACCAGAGAGACGGGTCAGCAGAGCATTAGCAGACAGCATACATAGGAGCAGGGGAATTATGCAGAGCATATACCAGAGAGACGGGTCAGCAGAGCATTAGCAGACAGCATACATAGGAGCAGGGGAATTATGCAGAGCATATACCAGAGAGACGGCTCAGCAGAGCATTAGCAGACAGCATACATAGGAGCAGGGGAATTATGCAGAGCATATACCAGAGAGACGGGTCAGCAGAGCATTAGCAGACAGCATACATAGGAGCAGGGGAATTATGCAGAGCATATACCAGAGAGACGGGTCAGCAGAGCATTAGCAGACAGCATACATAGGAGCAGGGGAATTATGCAGAGCATATACCAGAGAGACGGCTCAGCAGAGCATTAGCAGACAGCATACATAGGAGCAGGGGAATTATGCAGAGCATATACCAGAGAGACGGCTCAGCAGAGCATTAGCAGACAGCATACATAGGAGCAGGGGAATTATGCAGAGCATATACCAGAGAGACGGGTCAGCAGAGCATTAGCAGACAGCATACATAGGAGCAGGGGAATTATGCAGAGCATATACCTGTGGGAAGAGAAGAAGAAGACGAATGTTAGTCATGGCCTCTGAAATAACTGCCACTTCTCTCCGAAGCCACTTTGCACAAGAAGACGCGTGCACACCCCAGCACGCGTGCACCCCTTACAGAGAGTCTAAATATATAGGCCACATTAAACTATATCAGGTGTAGGGCATTGTGGGAACGGCTTGTGGATAAATTAACAGCTGGTCATTTGAACAGGAGATGGCTGGGTGATCAAAGACAGAGCCAGGACACAAGTCTCTGCAGTTTAACACCTCTAAAAATCAGATAAGGTATATAGTGGGGAAAGAAGAAACATATGTGAATATTGATTGGAGTGGGACAGATGAAGCAGGGGAATTATGCAGAGCATATACCAGAGAGACGGCTCAGCAGAGCATTAGCAGACAGCATACATAGGAGCAGGGGAATTATGCAGAGCATATACCAGAGAGACGGCTCAGCAGAGCATTAGCAGACAGCATACATAGGAGCAGGGGAATTATGCAGAGCATATACCTGTGGGAAGAGAAGAAGAAGACGAATGTTAGTCATGGCCTCTGAAATAACTGCCACTTCTCTCCGAAGCCACTTTGCACAAGAAGACGCGTGCACACCCCAGCACGCGTGCACCCCTTACAGAGAGTCTAAATATATAGGCCACATTAAACTATATCAGGTGTAGGGCATTGTGGGAACGGCTTGTGGATAAATTAACAGCTGGTCATTTGAACAGGAGATGGCTGGGTGATCAAAGACAGAGCCAGGACACAAGTCTCTGCAGTTTAACACCTCTAAAAATCAGATAAGGTATATAGTGGGGAAAGAAGAAACATATGTGAATATTGATTGGAGTGGGACAGATGAAGCAGGGGAATTATGCAGAGCATATACCAGAGAGACGGGTCAGCAGAGCATTAGCAGACAGCATACATAGGAGCAGGGGAATTATGCAGAGCATATACCAGAGAGACGGGTCAGCAGAGCATTAGCAGACAGCATACATAGGAGCAGGGGAATTATGCAGAGCATATACCAGAGAGACGGCTCAGCAGAGCATTAGCAGACAGCATACATAGGAGCAGGGGAATTATGCAGAGCATATACCAGAGAGACGGGTCAGCAGAGCATTAGCAGACAGCATACATAGGAGCAGGGGAATTATGCAGAGCATATACCAGAGAGACGGGTCAGCAGAGCATTAGCAGACAGCATACATAGGAGCAGGGGAATTATGCAGAGCATATACCAGAGAGACGGCTCAGCAGAGCATTAGCAGACAGCATACATAGGAGCAGGGGAATTATGCAGAGCATATACCAGAGAGACGGCTCAGCAGAGCATTAGCAGACAGCATACATAGGAGCAGGGGAATTATGCAGAGCATATACCAGAGAGACGGGTCAGCAGAGCATTAGCAGACAGCATACATAGGAGCAGGGGAATTATGCAGAGCATATACCTGTGGGAAGAGAAGAAGAAGACGAATGTTAGTCATGGCCTCTGAAATAACTGCCACTTCTCTCCGAAGCCACTTTGCACTAGAAGACGCGTGCACACCCCAGCACGCGTGCACCCCTTACAGAGAGTCTAAATATATAGGCCACATTAAACTATATCAGGTGTAGGGCATTGTGGGAACGGCTTGTGGATAAATTAACAGCTGGTCATTTGAACAGGAGATGGCTGGGTGATCAAAGACAGAGCCAGGACACAAGTCTCTGCAGTTTAACACCTCTAAAAATCAGATAAGGTATATAGTGGGGAAAGAAGAAACATATGTGAATATTGATTGGAGTGGGACAGATGAAGCAGGGGAATTATGCAGAGCATATACCAGAGAGACGGGTCAGCAGAGCATTAGCAGACAGCATACATAGGAGCAGGGGAATTATGCAGAGCATATACCAGAGAGACGGCTCAGCAGAGCATTAGCAGACAGCATACATAGGAGCAGGGGAATTATGCAGAGCATATACCAGAGAGACGGGTCAGCAGAGCATTAGCAGACAGCATACATAGGAGCAGGGGAATTATGCAGAGCATATACCAGAGAGACGGGTCAGCAGAGCATTAGCAGACAGCATACATAGGAGCAGGGGAATTATGCAGAGCATATACCAGAGAGACGGCTCAGCAGAGCATTAGCAGACAGCATACATAGGAGCAGGGGAATTATGCAGAGCATATACCAGAGAGACGGCTCAGCAGAGCATTAGCAGACAGCATACATAGGAGCAGGGGAATTATGCAGAGCATATACCAGAGAGACGGGTCAGCAGAGCATTAGCAGACAGCATACATAGGAGCAGGGGAATTATGCAGAGCATATACCTGTGGGAAGAGAAGAAGAAGACGAATGTTAGTCATGGCCTCTGAAATAACTGCCACTTCTCTCCGAAGCCACTTTGCACAAGAAGACGCGTGCACACCCCAGCATTCCATGCTCATAAGCGCCCATGTTCAAGGGGACCTGTCACCAGGTCAAAGGTGGGTAGTTTTTGCTTTTATTTTATTCCCATTATTCCCCTGAGTAATCCGTTTTTTGTTTTTTTTTAATCCGCCATACGGTTCCAGAGATATGGGCCTTAATATTTAGTGCACAGTTTCAGTGTCTTTACTAAGGAGGCGTGGCTCACAGGATTCTATGGGGGCGTGTCTTTAGGATACTCTATCAGTCACACCCCTTTTTCAAAGACCATAAAAATCAGCTCTAAATAAAAAGGCTCATATCTCTGGATCCATATGGCGGATTGAAAAAAAACAAAAAAACAAATTACTCAGGGGGACAACGGGAATAAAATGAGGGCAAAGAATGGTCACTTTGTACTGATTGACAGTTTCTCTTTTAAGAAAAAAAAAATTCTACTAGTATACATATTTTTTTACTGAATGCCTTTGTAAAGGCTGGTGCCATTCCATACAGCAGGAAAAGGGTATAGCAGCCTAATGGAAGCCAACATGGACACAGTATTGACCTCCACTAGCTATTAAATCTTTAAACTACTTCTCTGCTGGTTATTGTAGTCTGACTACAACTGTAGATTACAGCTAGAATGAGGGCGACATAGACCGTCCAGCCATCTTTAATTGAATAGCAGCGTGCCACTGACAGATTCTCTATAATAACCTATTACAGGGTTATATGAAAGGCAGATGTCACATTTCTATTCAGAAGATAACAAAGGTGATGGATTTTCTACAAATGTCACGTCAGCCATGACTAATATTCCGTAGCTTTGCAGAATATATGGGGTCTCTATGAGCAGAGCGCCTGGCACTACAAAGCTCTGGCATCCAATTGTCCCTGGTGGGCACTTAACTAGCAGGATCTGGGGGACTGGTAATGAATTTCCCACTTACATCTACAATCAGTCTGACACCAGAGAACACTGCACCGAGCCATCCCCGAATGCATGAATTATATAGAGGAGCATTTCTAAAAATGTTTCCGTGTGACAAGCAAACAAGCGATGTGTAATCATTGTAATCAGCGGGAACGCTGGGCGCACATAAACCCACAGTCAGTAATAACCATCTCTGCGGAGACTGGCACACAGCAACTGAGTTAATAAATCAGCGGAGTCTGCCTAAGTGGAACAAACTAAGTATGTAATATTAGCATGTTCTAATTCCAATGACTTGTGGACCCCCGCATCTCGGTGTGAAGGGTAGAAATGGAGTATAGCTCAGCCCCATCCACCGGAAACCATAATGCCATTTCTAGTGTATAAATAATACCACTATACTGTATAGTACCCAAATAACAGCACCATAAATAGCTGCACAACAGTACGTGTCTAATTAACATCACCCCACAGTGCATTAAAAGTACCAATATATAGTATCCTAATAACAGTGCCATGACCAGCTGTATACCTTACATGTATATATAGTATCGCCATACCGTGCAACTATATACAGTCATGGCCAAAAGTTTTGAGAATGACACCAATATTATATTTTCCCATGATCTGCTGGCCTCTGGTTTTTATTAGTGTTTGTCTGATGTTTATATCACATACAGAAATATAATTGCAATCATATTATGAGTACCAATAGGTTATATTGACAGTTAGAATGAGTTAATGCAGCAAGTCAATATTTGCAGTGTTGCCCCTTCTTCTTCAAGACCTCTGTAATTCTCCCTGGCATGCTCTCAATCAACTTTTGGACCAAATCCTGACTGATAGCAGTCCATTCTTGCATAATCAATGCTTGCATTTTGCCAGAATTTGTTGGTTTTTGTTTGTCCACCCGTCTCTTGATGATTGACCACAAGTTCTCCATGGGATTAAGATCTGGGGAGTTTCCAGGCCATGGACCCAAAATCTCTATGTTTTGTTCCATGAGCCATTTAGTTATCACCTTTGCTTTATGGCAAGGTGCTCCATCATGCTGGAAAAGGCATTTTTGGGCGCCAAACTGCTCTTGGACAGTTGGGAGAAGTTGCTCTTGGAGGACATTCTGGTACCATTCTTTATTCATGGCTGTGTTTTTAGGCAAGACTGTGAGTGAGCCGATTCCCTTGGCTGAGAAGCAACCCCACACATGAATGGTTTCAGGATGCTTTACAGTTGGCATGAGACAAGACTGGTGGTAGCGCTCACCTCTTCTTCTCCGAATAAGCTGTTTTCCAGATGTCCCAAACAATCGAAAAGGGGATTCATCAGAGAAAATGACTTTGCCCCAGTCCTCAGCAGTCCACTCCCTGTACCTTTTGCAGAATATCAGTCGGTCCCTGATGTTTTTCTGGAGAGAAGTGGCTTCTTTGCTGCCCTCCTTGAAACCAGCCCTTGCTCAAAGAGTCTCCGCCTCACAGTGCGTGCAGAAGCACTCACACCAGCCTGCTGCCATTCCTAAGCAAGCTCGGCACTGCTGGTAGTCCGATCCCGCAGCTGAAACAGTTTTAAGATACGGTCCTGGCGCTTGCTGGTCTTTCTTGGGCGCCCTGGAGCCTTTTTGGCAACAATGGAAGCTCTCTCCTTGAAGTTCTTGATGATGCGATAGATTGTTGACTGAGGTGCAATCTTTGTAGCTGCGATACTCTTCCCTGTTAGGCCATTTTTGTGCAGTGCAATGATGGCTGCACGTATTTCTTTAGAGATAACCATGGTTAACTGAAGAGAAACAATGATACCAAGAACCAGCCTCCTTTTAAAGTGTCCAGTGATGTCATTCTTACTTAATCATGACTGATTGATCACCAGCCCTGTCCTCATCAACACCCAAACCTGTGTTAATGGATCAATCACTAAAACGATGTTAGCTGCTCCTTTTAAGGCAGGACTGCAATGATGTTGAAATGTGTTTTGGGGGTTAAAGTTCATTTTCTGGGCAAATATTGACTTTGCAAGTACAGTAATTGCTGTTAAGCTGATCAATGGCAAATTGCCATTACAAAAAATGAAGCAGTAAACTTTGGAAAAATTACTATTTGTCTCATTCTCAATACTTTTGGCCATGACTGTAGTACCCAAATAATAGTGCCATGACCAGCTGTATACCTTTTATGCCTATGTAACATCGCACCTATATAATACCAATATAACAGGGCCATAATCAATTGTATACTGTATATGTCTAAATAATATCACCATACTGTGCAACTATTAAATACCAATATAATAGTCCCATAATCAGCTATATACCATACGTGACTATATATCGTTATACAGTGCCACTATATAGTACCCACATAACAGTGCCATAATCAGCTGTATATCGCACATGTCTATATAATATCACTTTACCGGGCAACTTTATAGTACCAATATAATAGTGCCATAATCAGGTGTATACTGTACATGTCTATATATCTCCATACAGTACAACTATATAGTATCCACATAACAGTGCCATCATCAGCTGTATACTATACCTTATATGTCTATATAATATTGCCATAAAGTGCAACTATATAACACCAATATAACAGTGCCAAAATCAGCTGTTTAGCTTGCGTGTTTAAATAATATCACCATAAAGTGTAATTGATACCATTATATAGTACCCAAATAACAGAGGGATAAACAATTGTATAGCGTGCATGTCCATACAGTGCAATTAATACCATTATATAGTACCGAAATATCAGTGCTATAAACAGCTTTATAGCATGCATATCTAAATAATAGCACCATACAGTGTCAAAATAATACCACCATACAGAACCCAAGTAATAGTGCCATTAATAGACACACTTTTACTTAGCTGTTTATGGCACGCTTATTTGGGTACTATATTGTGGTGTTATTAATGCAATGTATTGTACACACACTGTTACTCACCTGGTTTGGCACTGTTATTTCGGTATTGTTGATGACTTACGGTATATTTTGCTATTATTTAAGAATACACTGTATATCATTTTTATTTGGGTAATTTATAGTGGTATTATTAATGCATTATATAGTGATATTATTTAGACATGCACACTATAGAGCTGATTTTGGCCCTGTTATTTGGCTACTACTTAGTATTATTAATGCACTGTATGTTGATATTATTAAGACTCACTTGTCATGGCACTATTATTTGGATATTGTATAGTGGTATTAATGATGCACTGTACAGTGATTTTTATTTAGACGTGCACATTTTACAGTTTTTTATGGCACTGTTATTTGGGAACTATATAGTGGTACTTTTAATGCATTGTATGCTGATATTATATAGACACACAGTTACTCACCTGTTGACGACACTGTTATTTAGGTACTGTACAGTTGTATTATTGATGCACTGTATGGTGATATTTTTTAGACATGCACATTTTACAGCTGTTTATGGCACTGTTATTTGGGAACTATATAATGGTACTTTTAATGCATCGCATGGTGATATTTGGACACCCTGTTACTCAACTGCACTCTTATTTGTGTACTATTGATGACTTACATTACATGGTGCTATTATTTAAGAATACACTGTATGGCACTTTTCATTGGGTACTGTATAGTGGTATTATTAATGCACTGTATAGGGATACTTTTTAGACAGGCATTGTTACTGGTATGTTTGGTTCCTATATGATGGTATTACCGAAGTGCTGTATGACAATATCATTTAGAACCAGCAGTTTTTAGCATCAGTATTTGGGTACTAGTGGTACAGTATATGGTGCCTATATTCATGCAGATTTGATTTGAGTACTGTTTAGTGGTATTACTAATGTGCTGTGTAGTGATATTACTAAGACACACGCTGTTACCCGGCTAAATAATATCACTATGGAGTGTATCAATAATATGACTATATGGTACCCTAATAATAGTGCTATACAATGTATGCTTAAATAAAAGCGGCATATCATGCATCCATAATACCCAAATGACAGTGCCATAAACAGCTCACTAAAATTGATAATCATTGTGTGTCTATATAATAGCTGCCCAAATATAAGGCCCTGGTACCTCATATTCAGGACATCCACTCGCTTGTGTGTATTTTTTTGCAAGGTGAGATTTTGCAAAAGTGAGAGAGGAAATTTTAGGGGCCTTAAATACATTGTACCAACATAGTGCTGTCATAAAGGGCCAAAGGATATGCCAGGATAGGAACTTAAAGGGGTTGTCTGCTTTTGGGGAGATTTTTTCTCTCAAATCCATGTGTTTGGGGCTAAAAAACATTGTTTGCAATTGGGTTTCAGTAAAGGCTGCACTTTTCAACTTTGATGTGGTCTGTGGTCATAAATCAGCTGAGACAGATAAAAGAGTTACAAAGTCCATCAAAAAGAGCTCACTGACAGATTCTCAGTTAACTCTTTCTGCAGCCAGCAATAGACAGTGCATCACAAAGGCTATAGAAGGTAAATGGTACAAATTTTTTAATGAAACCCAATTGCAAAAATTATTTTTAACGCCAAATACATGCACTTTTGCAAAAAAAAACAAAAATGTCCTGTACAACCATCTTTGTTTTGCAGGATACAAAATCTCCTGGGAAGAGTTTAACCAAACAAATACCAGAGTAACCCACTATCTGCCCAACCTCACCTTGGAGTATCGGGTCACCGGGTTAACGTCACTCACCACCTATACCATCCAAGTGGCTGGCATGACATCAAAGGGCCAAGGAGCAGTTGCCTCCTCCACTATCTCCTCCGGTGTACCGCCAGGTGGGTATAGCCACAGCACATGGAGTGATTGGAGAGTCGCAATAAAAGCTTTCCGTCTTTTTTTTTCCCCCTTTTTTTAATATTTACTGGAACAGAGTGCTGACATTGTCACCATGACTTTGCCTTTTGTGCGCTTTTCCATTAGCCGAGGTACTTGATAATATAATTGTTCTCTATTACAAAAGGCTAATCTGTCATCAGCTCTGCGGCAGCTCGTCACCTCGCCATCTCTCTGATCGAAAGGAGGATCGCCTGTACAATAATAGTAATTAATCTCATTTGGGCAAGCTCTGTCTGATGACACGGATTAGTAATGTGCTTATTAAAAAAAAAAAAAAAAAAACAAGCTTGCTAATGTTTTACCATAAGATATTGGCGGGAAAAAAAACAAAACTAAAAGCTGTAATTTCCTTAGATTTAATAGTAAAACTGTGGATATTACATACTAAATATATCCAAAATTGTAACAATGTCACATTTTACGTATACATTATAACGAAGCAATATATGTGTGAAAACAAAAAGGTGCATGGAACACGGCTAGCCTTCAGTGAATGGAAACATTCTTTTCTTTTATTTTTTTAAATGTATCAGTTGGCTAAAATTCCATCCTGATCATGTTCTGCAGACAGGGGTGCAGTAGTGCACCAAAATTCTGCGCTTTTTTTTACAATTTTGAAGGAGGGATGTGTAGCCCTAATATCAAAGCAAATCAAACCAAAATAAAATCAAAGCAGCCTCAAAACACTAAAGTAAACCAAACAAAAGCAGACCAAACAAAATAAAAAAAAAACAAAGCAGACCCAAAATCAAAGCAAACTAAACAAATAAAAAAGCAAAGCAGCCCTAAAACCAAACCAAAGCATCTCCAAAACCAAAGCAGACCAAACAAAATAAAAAAACAGCCCCTAAACCAAAGCAAACCATAAAAAAAAATCAAAACAGCCCCAAAATCAAACCACACCAAAGCAGCTCTAAAATAAAACAAAAGAAAAAAAAAACAAGGCAGCCCCAAAACCAAAGAAAACCAAACCAGCCCCAAAATCAAAGCAGACCAAACCAATAAAAAAGCAGCCCCCAAACCAAAGCAAACCATACAAAAAAAACAAAGCAGCCCCAAAATCAAACCAAACCAAAGCAGCTCTAAAACAAAACAAAAAAAAACAAAGCAGCCCCAAAACCAAAGAAAACCAAACAAGAGCAGCCCCAAAATTAAAGCAGACCAAACCAATAAAAAAGCAGTTCCAAAACAAAACAAACAAAACAAAAAAAACACAAAGCAGCTGCAAAACCAAACCAAACCAAAAAAACAAAGCAGACCCTAATTCAAAGCAAACAAAACAAATAAAAAACAGCAAAGAAGCCCCAAAACCAAACCAAAGCATCTCCAAAACCAAAGCAGACCAAATATAATAAAAAAGCAACCCCTAAAAACCAAAGCAAAACAAAACAAAAAACAAAGCAGCCGCAAACCAAACTAAAGCAGCCTCAAAGCCAAAGCAGACCAAACAAAATAAAAAAATAAAGCTGCTCCAAAACAAAACAACCCAAAACCAAAGCAGTTCCAAAACAAAACAAACAAATAAAAAAAAAACAAAGTAGCCCCAAAACCAATCCGAAACAGCTCCAAAACAATAGCAACCCAAACTAAAGCAGCCCCCAAATCAAACCAAACCAAAGCAAAGCAGCTCTTAAACAAAACAAAAAAACAAAGCAGCCCCAAAAGCAAAGAAAACCAAAGCAGACCAAACAACATAAAAAAAAAAAACCAAACCAAACCAATAAAAAAGCTACAAAAAAAACAAAGCATCTCCAAAACTAAAGCAAACCAAAACCAGACAGAAAACAATTTAGCCCCAAAACTAAAGCAAACCTAACCACAGCAGCTCCAAAACCAAAACATGCAAAACAAAAAAAACAAAGCAGCCCCAAAACCAAAGCAAAGCAGCTCTAAAACCACAGCAACCAAACAAACAAAGAAAGAAAGAAAACAAAAAAGCAGTTTGTGGTAAAATGTCTGCGCTTATGCTTCATGTTTTTGTTTAGGAGGGATGGGGATACCCTGGCAAATTGCTGCAACCTGTGAATTCAGCCTAGAGACATGGATAGCCACAAAGCTTGCAACAGCGTGTGTCCACAGAGTTGGACTTGATCCGGAGAAGCCTCTGAATGTACATGAAACTTTCCATTAACTGATTGCAAGCAGAGATCTTGAAACTGAAAAGTAGAAAGTGTTAGAAAGTTGTACATTTGAACTGTAAAGCTTTAAAGAAGTTAATTTTTTTACATAAATTAATGTAATTAGGTCTAAAAATTATCTTTGAAAATGAGTTTCATTAAAAATCTTGCACTGTTTGTCTCTGTGTTGTACTGTAGATGCTGAACGAGTTAACTGAGATTCTATCAGTGAGCTCGCTATGGGGAGTTTGTAACCTTCACATCAGGCTTTTTCTAAGCTCCTCTTAGCTGATTTATGACCACAGACATCATCAAAGTTGAATGTGCAGGGAAACAAAGAGCCTGTAAAAGTCAATCGGTGCAAAATTTTTAATGACACCCAATTGCAAAAATTATTTTTAGCCCCAAATACATGTACACTGCTCAAAAAAATAAAGGGAACACTTAAACAACAGAATATAACTCCAAGTAAATCAAACTTCTGTGAATTTGAACTGTACACTTAGGAAGAAACACTGATTGACAATCAATTTCACATGCTGTTGTGCAAATGGAATAGACAATAGATGGAAATAATTGGCAATTATCAAGACCCACTCAATAAAGGAGTGGTTCTGCAGGTGGGGACCACAGACCACATCTCAGTACCAATGCTTTCTGGCTGATGTTTTGGTCACTTTTGAATGTTGGTTGTGCTTTCACACTCGTGGTAGCATGAGACGGACTCTACAACCCACAGAAGTTGCTCAGGTAGTGCAGTCATCCTGGATGGCACATCAATGCGAGCTGTGGCAAGAAGGTTTGCTGTGTCTGTCAATGTAGTGTCCAGAGGCTGGAAGTGCTACCAGGGACAGGCCAGTACACCAGGAGATGTGGAGGTGGCCGTAGGAGGGCAACAACCCAGCAGCAGGACCGCTACCTCCGCCTTTGTGCAAGGAGGAGCAGGAGGATCACTGCCAGAGCTCTGCAAAATGACCTCCAGCAGGCCACAAATGTGCATGTGTCTGCACAAATGGTTAGAAACTGACTCCATGAGGGTGGTATAAGGGCCCAACGTCCACAGATGGGGGCTATGCTCACAGCCCAACACCGTGCAGGACACTTGGCATTTTCCACAGAACACCAGGATTGGCAAAGTCGCCACTGGTGCCCTGAGCTCTTCACAGATGAAAGCAGGTTCACACTGAGCACATGTGACAGACGTGACAGAGTCTGGAGACGCCATGGAGAGCGATCTGCTGCCTGCAACATCCTTCAGCATGACCGGTTTGACAGTGGGTCAGTAATGGTGTGGGGTGGCATTTCTTTGGAGGGCCGCACAGCCCTCCATGTGCTCACCAGAGGTAGCCTGACTGCCATTAGGTCCCTAGATGAGATCCTCAGACCCCTTGTGAGACCATATGCTGGTGCGGTTGGCCCTGGGTTCCTCCTAATGCAGGACAATGCCAGACCTCATGTGGCTGGAGTGTGTCAGCAGTTCATGCAAGATGAAGACATTGAAGCTATGGACTGGCCCGCCCATTCCCCAGACCTGAATCCGATTGAGCACATCTGGGACATCATGTCTCGCTCCATCCACCAACGTCACGTTGCACCACAGACTGTCCAGGAGTTGGCGGATGCTTTAGTCCAGGTCTGGGAGGAGATCCCATAGGAGACCATCCGCAACCTCATCAGGAGCATGCCCAGGCGTTGTAGGGCAGTCATACAGGCACGTGGAGGCCACACACAATACTGAGCCTCATTTTGACTTGTTTTAAGGACATTACATTAAAGTTGGATCAGCCTGTAGTGTGTTTTTCCACTTTAATTTTGGGGGTGACTCCAAATCCAGGCCTCCATTGGTTAATAAATTTGATTTCCATTGATGATTTTTGTGTGATTTTGTTGTCAGCACATTCAACTTTGTACAGAGCAAAGTATTCAATGAGAATATTTCATTCATTCAGATGTAGGATGTGTTATTTGAGTGTTCCCTTTATTTTTTTGAGCAGTGTATGTAGGTTAGTGTCTTCCAAAGTGGACATCCCCTTTAATTACAAATGCGGATGCAGTTTTTGACATTCCTATATGTCCTACAGAATTGCCTGGAGCACCAACCAACATCGCCATCACAAACATCGGTCCTCGCTCGGTCACGCTTCAGTTCCGACCAGGTTATGATGGCAAAACTTCCATCTCCAGGTGGCAGGTAGAAGCCCAGGTGAGAAAATGAGGAGCTAACATATTAATACTGCACAGTGCATTATGATATATTTCTTCCAATGACCAATGACCTTCTCATCTTCTAAGGTTGGAACACAAGGAGAATCTGAAGAATGGGTTCTCATACACCAGCTGCTGAACGAGCCCAATGCCCGCGCTATGGTGGTGCCTGGGCTGAATCCTTTCACCTTTTACAGGTAAGCTGAAGCAGTTAACACAGTGAGAAGCCATTGCCCCCTTCCTCCACCCGGGGTATAACATCTGGCCCCCTCGCCCCAGGAATATACCACCCGGCCACTCGTTGTTCGGTGTAAAACATTCAGCCTTTCGCCCCTGGTGTAGAAAATACGGCCCCATTACCCTCCTGTGTACAACATCCTACCCTTCGCACCCGGTGTATAACATAACACCCCGTTGCCCTCACGTATAAAACATCTGGCCCCCCGCCATGTCATCTGCCTTTACTACAATGTGACAGATCAGCTGGTGGTGCAGAGTTCATTGATACCAGCACGATCTCCTAATAGGAGCCACCGGGGTAACAAGTCCGTTCATGACATTTCTTCCTCCTAAATGTTCCCCCATCACCTGTGAGTGATATTACTGAGAAGTGGAACCGCAGCAACTCAGCCACGAAGTGGAGACCCCGTAATGTTACAGAGCGGGGTCCCCGAGTGCAGAGAAGAGAAAAGTCACCAACGCTCTGTTGACTCCATAATTGCAGAGTCCAGACTTCCTCTGGTATAACATCAGCACAAACACTGCGCCTCCGCCAGGAGCTTCATGATCGAGCAGCTGCATGCAGCCGTACATCACCAAGATCAATGCCAAATGTCGGATGGAGTGGTGTAAATGTCTAATGGATGAGTGGGTTTGGTGAATGCCAAGAGAACGTTACCCACCTGACTGGATTGAGCCCTCTGTACAGTTTGGTGGAGGTGGGATAATGCTGTGGGCTGATTTTCAGCCCCTTAGTTCCATTGAAGAGAAATCTTAATCCTTCAGCACAAGACATAGTGGACACTTGTAACTTTCATCTTTGTGGGACACAGTTTGGGGAAGACCCTTTTCTGTTCCCCATGACTGTGCCCAGTGCACACATGGAAGAACATGACTGGCCGCACAGAGCCCGGACCTCAACCCATCCACCACCTTTGGGATGAACTAGAATGGAGATTGTGAGCCCGACCTCTCCCCAACATGAGAGTCTGATCTCACAAATCGTTATCGGGATGAAGGCGTAAAAATTCCCACAGACACCGCCAAAATCTTATAGAAAGTCTTCCCTTAATTCGAGGAACTGTTATATCTGCAGAAGAGCCAAACTCCATATTAATATCTATGGATGCAGAATGAGAAAAGCTGCTGTAGAGTAATGTGTGGTGTCCAAATACTTGTGTCCATATAGGGTATGTGCCATGTTACATGTATTTATGGAAAATTCTATTTTTCCATAGTTTCCGCATGCTCCAGGTGAACATTGTGGGCACCAGTCCTCCCAGTTTGGTTTCCAGAAGAATACAGACATTGCAGGCACCACCAGACATGTTTCCAGCTAATGTGACCCTACGTACAGCCAGTCAGACCAGCCTTTGGGTTCGCTGGGTGGTGAGTGTTAATCAAGGCATTAGATTTATTACTTTATTACCTGATGAACCCTACACAAGTTATTCTTGCATCTATGACAGAAGCACCCTTACAAATAACAACTAGCCCTACTTCTCACAAGCCATTCTTTCCTGCAGCCTTTGCCAGAAATGGCGTACAACGGTAACCCAGAATCTGTGGGGTACAGGATCAGATACATGAGAAGTGATGGAAAAGGGAAGTCTTCCACCCATGTCATACATGACCGCATCGAGAGGGAGTACACCATTGAAGACCTGGAAGAGTGGACGGAATATTCTGTGCAGGTTGTTGCTTTTAACACCATTGGGTCTGGTCCCTTGAGTCCCATTGTGGTGGCGAGGACCAGAGAGTCAGGTAAGAGGCAGTCTGAAATCTTGGGCCACTGTCTTAGACAAATTAATTTTATTAGAGACGTTTATGTATCATGTATTGACACAGTAACTAGAGTCCTCTGTTCAAAAATGAATAAATCCGTATGGCAGATGATCCATCTGTGTTGAACGCTCGCCATAAACACCAGATAGCTGTCGGCCCTCCATACATATGCACACTCACATCCGTGAAGCCTACATGTGCCCTGAATGAGAAGACTGGAGTAACCCACACCCAGACGCCTTTGATGGTGTCAACCTAGAGTACAAAAACGCCAGGCATTAAAAATCAACATATCTGATCCTTCTATCCACAGACATCAAGTTTGGGCAACATTAAAGGGTTATTCCCAAAACATTAAGCTATACCCTAGGGCATGGTTCCTGGATCCAGAGCCCTAATCTGGGTATTGCAGAAATCAGTATGTTATACCCTATTTTAGAAAGGGGATAACTTAATATTTTGGGAATAACCCTTTAATCTAGTGTGCATGGCTAGCTGAATTTTGAGCAGTTCCTGATTTTTTGGAGAAAGTCTAATTTACCGTCTGGCACCCACCCAGTGTGTGACATCATAAAATGTATGTATATATACATACATAAATTGTTCTACATAAGAGTAATTACACGACTGCATCTCGTCCTCAGTTCCGTCCTCTGGACCCAGTAATGTCTCCGCTCTGGCCACAACCTCAAGTAGCATCTTGGTTCGTTGGAGCGAAATCCCAGACCCGGATCGTAATGGACTCATCCTGGGTTATAAGGTGACGAGCCTTTCATTATCTTTTTCGATGCATTGGGTCTTTGATTAACATTTAAGTCTAAAGAAAAAAGTTTCCAATTGTAAAGATTCATTAGAGGGCTTTCCATACTTCGCGGCAATCTGGTTGGCTTTGGGTCCAGGAAAGTCTTGTCGCTTTTTTATAACTTTTTCCTTCTCCTCCGTAGATTCTCTACAAGGAGAAAGATTCTGACAATCCTCCCCGTTTTTGGCTGGTGGAAGGTAATGCCTCCCGAAGTGTTCAGCTTACCAACCTGGGAAAATACGTCCTCTACGAAATCCAGGTCTTAGCTTTCACTCGAATTGGCGATGGAGTAGCGAGCACACCAGCAATCCTGGAGAGGACCCTGGATGATGGTAAGATTGTGTTATGCAAAATATCACCGGCCCGACTCTTACTACATGTCATAGACTGTGTAGCGGACTGTGGCATATACTATATACCCATAGTACAGAGTTTCTGACAGATCTGCATCCAGCTGGCAACTTCTGCAGTTTGAACTCTGTACGAGGTGAGCGAGAGCAGCCGGATGAATCATGGCTTCATGTTTCTATCTGTTTTTAGTTCCAGGTCACCCAGTGGGAATACTGTTTCCTGAGGTGAGAACAACCTCTGTCCGCCTCATTTGGCAGACCCCCGCTGCTCCTAACGGTATCATTCTAGGTAAGAATTTTATTTTTTCACAGTAAGAATGAGATCTGCAAAAGATTTACCAAACATAAAAAATGTCACTTATTTTTTTACGGTTAAAAGCTTTCTAATAATTAGGACTCATGTAAAGTGACGCTGGGGGGTAGCCATGGGCGATACCACTAGTCTCTTGCACCTTGGCACGTTACATGAACATGGAGGTCTTGGCTGGGTGTGTGGACTTGTGTCTCTCAGTCATTTCTGCTCCGGATCTCACTAGTTCTTCCTCTGGTCTCCTCTCACCTAGGGACACCCAAGAATGTGGCACTGCTCATATTGGACCTTAGGTCCTTTGTCTATGCACTCCAAGCCCTATCTAACTTTCTACCAGGAAACTGCCACTTTCCCCTCAACTTAGCTCCTCCCACTCTGGGCTAGTCCCAGACATCAACCCCCCGCTATCCCTACTGTCAAACTACACACATTATCAACATTACTAACAGAAGTCACAATTCACATTACACATCACAACCATTTATATATTCTTAAAGGGGGAACGTGGGCGACATGTCCATCTCCTTACACGCATTCAAGGAGACAGGTGGCGTCCCTACTAGAGGCTTAGCCTTAGAGGGTGCAGAGGTAGTAGATGCACTTCATCACATAAGAAGACACCAGTATTATAGATGACTTGTGGTAGGAGGTCCAGAAACTTGGTACCAATCACTATGTATAATGGTACAATAACTACTGCTGCCATATGGTGGCTCCATCATGCTTCTCCCAGAGATTTTAGGACCTTCCAGATTTTATTTCTTGAAAAGTTGTACTGAAAGACACTCCTTATTAAACAGAGGCACAGTATGGGTGTCATATTGCTCATTTCGGAACACATTTTTTAAGCATGAAATGCCAGTCTTAAATATTTGCTTGAATAACTTGCACCATATTTTTTAAAAGGCGCATTGCTATATGGCACAACTTGGACTTCAATTAAAAGAAATAAATCTATCGCTCTAGGATTGGTAGAATGATGCAGGGTGGGAAAAGGGGGGATAGGGTGGAGAAAGGAAAAGAGGATTGGGGATATGTGTGCTAATTAACCACAATTATATATTGAAAATAAAGGGTACACTAGTATTTTAATTACACAAATAAGGAAATAAAAGTGCTGAAATAAGCAGGGGGTATACCAAGGAATAAATAGCTACAATAGATCAAAAATAAACAATTCAATGGTAAAATGACTTAATAGTCCTTATGAGTATAAAAATAGTGCAAAGTCAATAATGCCAAACTAATACCTGGTTGGCAAATAAAATAGAGTGTCCTGAGGAATCCGATGGTTCTTAGTGAAACAAGTAGCGGTCCATATTAGAAAGTCAAAGCTATTCAAGTCTCCATTATAAGAGATGATGTTGAGGAAAGCATGCATAGGATAAGATGAAAATCCTGCTAGTATTACGTGGTAAGAAATTGCGTACTTGAAATAGATGGTACAACCGGTGGGTAGGTGGATGCAAACGCCGCTTTGAGGCTTACCTACTTATCCTTATTCCACGCTGGTGTCCTAATGGTGCCGATGCGGACCGATGCTGGCCGTGGGGAAGTAGGTGCGCGCGCCGGCGGGGAGGCGTCCACGTGCTTTCTTGATGACTGCTGGCGTTTCGGAAGGAGGAAGTCGGCTTAGCAGTGCAAGGGGCTCTCCGACCTGTAGCGTCCCTGGTTACTAACCTTGGCTAAATTTTTTTTTTACCTTACAGCTTATCAGATCACTCACAGGCTAAACACGACCAACGCAAACACCGCCACCGTGGAAGTGCTGAATCCGAGTGTCCGGCAGTATACCGCCACTGGACTCAGACCAGAATCTGTCTACTTGTTTCGAATCACAGCCCAGACCCGTAAGGGATGGGGTGAGGCTGCGGAAGCGCTGGTAGTCACTACCGAAAAGAGAGGTAAGCATAAGCATGACACCGAATCCAAGAAATAAAGCAATGAGGACTCGATTCATGTTTGCACTTGCGCTTTTTTTTGTCTCGTTTTTGGTGATTTTTACCATTTTCCATTTGCACTTTTTTTTCCAAATGTATTTTAGATGTAGTCGCCTGTTTTTTGTTTTTTTATTTTTATGTACAGCATTGGATGAAGGGAATAGGGTTTCCAGATATTTTCAGCTGATTCATCAATTGCAATTTTTTAAAAAGTTGCTAAAGTTTTGTGCACATATACTCCAGTCCCCCCAGCAGT
Source organism: Phyllobates terribilis (assembly GCF_046119375.1). Taxonomy (NCBI): domain Eukaryota; kingdom Metazoa; phylum Chordata; class Amphibia; order Anura; family Dendrobatidae; genus Phyllobates; species Phyllobates terribilis. The sequence continues at coordinate 93,617,970 of NW_027362765.1, read as the reverse complement.
GATTTTACATACACCAGAAATATTGGCGTAAAATTTTGCTGAACATGCTAAAAATTTGTGATCTGTTTTTGAAGAATTTGGCGCAAAAAATGTCAATGACTATCACAAGACAAAAAAAGAAACATCACTTAAAAAAAGCAAATGATGAATTGGGTCCAAAATGTAAATCATATTCCTCTAGAGGAGAGAGCCAGTCTTGCTAATCCTAATCAAGACCCCTTCCCCTATATAATCTTAATAGCAGGTCTTTCAATGAATTGTCTTCCATAGATGGCAGCGTTTATTCTGTTCCCTTTTGCAGAACGTCCTCAGCCCCCCACTAAGCCCGTAGTCCTACAGGAAGACGTAAAGTCCAGAAATGTGCTGCTCTCATGGGAACCGGGAAGCGACGGCCTTTCTCCTGTGCGTTACTATACCATTCAGATGCGAGAACTACCCAAAGGACGATGGGTGGTGCACTCTTCCTCTGTCAGTCACAATGCCACCTCGGCCATTATAGACAGGTAGCATGTCAATTGTAACTTGTTTCCGACATACACTTTGGTGGCAGCCATTGTGTTAAAGTCGGGAAAGGTTCTGGCACCTTTTTGAGTGTGGTGGCCTGTATTTACATTTTTTGGGAATTTTATTAATTCCAAGAGAAATAACTGATTCCATACCCTACACAATGTCTGCCACCAAAATATACAAAATATAATTGTTATGGACACACATAATGATGTCAACATCTTCTTTGTGGTAATATTTTAGGTTGAAACCATTCACGACATACAAATTCCGAGTCAAAGCAACAAATGACATTGGGGACAGTGAATATAGTGCAGAATCAGAGTCCCTAACAACACTGCAAGCTGGTAAGTCAACCGTCAGCCTCAGGAACTGTCTTACCATATCCCTTTTATTCAGATGATGCTATCTATAGGCTCCCATACACATTAGACTAACGTCAGTCGAACCCACCGATATCAACGGATTCAGCCAAAAGTCTAATATTTATGGGGTCCCCTTGACAGATGAGGTCATGGAAGATAAGGATCAGACATTATATTACATTTTATTACAATCTATATTGCCCTTTTTCTGATTAATGGTAATAAATCCAGCTGTTTACCATTTTTACATTTTTAGTGATTTATTTTTCTAATATTCCAGCACCAGATGACGCACCGGCGATTCTGTCTGTCACCCCTCAGACCACCACTTCAGTATTAATTCATTGGCAGGTATGTAACACCTTAGATATATTTTTTGTAAGGTTTGTCTTACTTCTAGTTGCTGTGCAGGGAATGGATTCATTATTCCTGTTTACCAGCCAATTCAGGGCACAGTGGGGCTGACTGTAGTGTTCTTCAGTGGGGTGACTGTCAGGAATTATTAGTCCCTATGATAATTACTTCCTTCCTTCAGGGTATGTTCACACAACATTTTTTCCAGCAGCTTTGGAGCAGGTCCGCTGCAAAAATCACCTGAAAAAAGTTCAGAAATGAATATAAAAAAATTTGGATCAGTTTATATGTAAAAACGACTTCATGTGTTTAGGCTTTTGAGCGTTTTTTAACTGCTTCTAGGTTACAAAAATGTCAAGCGGTTAGAAAGTGAGATGTCCATTCTTCAGGCGTTTTCTGCTTGGAAGACGATACTTTACAATGCAAGTCAATGGGAGGCAGAACAAAACAAAACAAAAAATCGGCAGACATCTTTTGGAGTGTTTTAGAAGCGTTTTAGTCTAAAAAAACCATTCACCTTTTATTCATGAACTTAAAATGCCACAGAAAACACCAACAAAAAACATTAGAAAATTTCTGGGGAAAAAATGCAAAAAGTCAGGAAAAAAAGCGTTGGAATTTCCCCTTGAAAACCCTGTCGGTTTTGCCGGTCTGGAAAATGTGAACAGACCCTTGCATACAAGTGTGAATGACTCTCTTTATCTCTTTAGGCTCCAGCAGAAGACAAAATCAACGGCATCCTTCTAGGCTATCGAATCCGCTACCGTGAACTTGTATATGATGGGATGCGGAGTTTCACTTTGCGAAATATCAACGACCCCAATGCCAAATGGGCAGAGTTAACATGTAAGTAATGATGAACATATTCGGCACCTTCTCCAAATTCTGTGTTCCTCTATGACAACTTTCTTGATATTAACATGTTTCATGTGGCATGTACAGTACATACCCCCTAGGACACAGATCTGTGGTGATCTAAAATCCATCTTCAGTCTCACCAGAGGCTCAGGCTGCTTCTGCGTTTTCCCCTATGCTTTACACTGCAGCTCAGCTTATTTAGCTGTTTTTGGTTTGGGAGATATTGGTTGTGCAATAAAAAAATATATTTCATTCACATGAAGCTCCTACAAAATAAAATCACGAACTATGGGGAGTAAACAGCATCACATTACATCTACTGTGAGCCAGGGAGAGGATTTGTCACTTGCCATTCTCACCTCCTAAGTGGTACATTAATCTGCATGGTACTTTAGCTAATTAACAGCTCGTTTTAGCTTATTTTTCTTTGGTTCTTTATCCATTCTAGTAAACGTGTGCAAATGAGCGCAGAGGTGTAACTTCAAATATCTGGGCTCCGATACAGAATCTAACAAGGCCCCAAACTTGTATTTTATATTCCCTGGTAGAGGAACCATTGTGTCTCCTCCAACAACAGGGACCAGATGTACTTGCACCCCGAAAATGTACACAGTGATGTCACTGCACAGGAATAATTATTACAGTGATGTCACATAAATAACCATGTAATAATAAATTAAAAACACAATACAGGGATAATGCACACAGAGATGTCACAATATATGAATAATGCACACAGTAGTGACACAGTTCAGGCATAATGCACATAGTGATGTCACAGTACAAAGATAATACACACATATGTCACAGTACAGGGATAATGCACACAGATATGTCACAATATATGAATAATGCACACAGCAGTGTCACAGTACAGGCATAATGCACATAGTGATGTCACAGTACAAAGCAAATACACACACAGTGATGTCACAGTATCGAGATAATATACACACTGATGTCACAGTACAGGAGTAATAAACACTACAAACCGAGAACTCACAGGACAGAGATAATGCACAGAGCGATGTCACAGTATATGGATAATAACTACTGTAATGTCACAGTACAGGGATATTATACACAGTGATGTCACAGTACAGGGATAATGCACACCGCGATGTCACAGTACAGGGATAATAAACACTGTAATGTCACAGTTCAGGGATATTATAAGCAATGTCACAGTGCAGGTATAATGCACACAGTGATGTCACAGTATAGGGATATTATACATAGTAATATCACAGTATAGGGATAATGCGCACAGTGATGTCACAGTATAGGGATATTATACATAGTAATGTCACAGTTTAGGGATAATGCACACAGTGATGTCACAGTATAGGGATATTATACATAGTAATGTCACAGTTTAGGGATAATGCACACAGTGATGTCACAGTATAGGGATATTATACATAGTAATGTCACAGTACAGGGATGTTATACACTAATGTCACAGTACAAGGATAGTATACACAATAATGTCACAGTACAGGGATAATGCACACAGTGATGTCACAGTATAGGGATATTATACACACTAATGTCATAGTATAGGGATAATGCACACAGTGATGTCACAGTATAGGGATATTATACACAGTAATGTCACAGTACAGGGATAATGCACACAGTAATGTCACAGTACATGGATAATAAACAGTGATGTCACAGTACAGGGATATTATACACAGTAATGTCACAGTACAGGGATATTATAAGCAATGTCACAGTGCAGGTATAATGCACACAGTGATGTCACAGTATAGGGATATTATACATAGTATTGTCACAGTTTAGGGATAATGCACACAGTGATGTCACAGTATAGGGATATTATACATAGTAATGTCACAGTACAGGGATGTTATACACTAATGTCACAGTACAAGGATAGTATACACAATAATGTCACAGTACAGGGATAATGCACACAGTGATGTCACAGTATAGGGATATTATACACACTAATGTCATAGTATAGGGATAATGCACACAGTGATGTCACAGTATAGGGATATTATACACAGTAATGTCACAGTACAGGGATAATGCACACAGTAATGTCACAGTACAGAGATAATAAACAGTGATGTCACAGTACAGGGATATTATACACAGTAATGTCACAGTACAGCGATAATGCACACAGTGATGTCACAGTATAGGGATATTATACACAGTAATGTCACAGTACAGGGATAATGCACACAGTAATGTCACAGTACATGGATAATAAACAGTGATGTCACAGTACAGGGATATTATACACAGTAATGTCACAGTACAGGGATAATGCACACAGTGATGTCACAGTATAGGGATATTATACACAGTAATGTCACAGTACAGGGATATTATACACTGTAATGTCAAAGTAAAAGGATAATGCACACAGTGATGTCACATTATAGGTATATTATACACAGTGATGTCACAGTACAGGGATAATACACACAGTGATGTTACAGTACAGCGATGGTATTTGTTTGCTAAGCTGCACTAAAAACCTAACAGCTACAATCTGTCCATGGCCGCAGCACAGCACTGTGTTCTGTATGAGGACGATTATTTAGTTATATATTTGTGATTAGTTATGCGACCTCTAAATGCCCATTACAAGAGAGTTAATATGACATCACATCGTGTCCTGCTGTCAGTGATAGCGTCCATCCGTCGTGGCAGCGTCCCCTGCCGCTGCGGTGTCTTGTCCCAGCACATCCGCCTCTGCTGAATTCATTCCAGGAGATAGGAGGTAGCCGTCATGTGGTGGGTGCATCATCTGGAGAGTCTGCGACTATCTGTCCTCAGCGAGGAAATGTGTACAGTGAATATACCAGAGGACATCTCTGAATAATGGAGATCAGATATCTGCCGGAAAGACGAAGAAATAAAAGAGCAGTCACATTATTATGAGCATTGTCTTTCAAGGGCAGCTGGATGAGATTATGACACCAGTTTAGCGTTACCCTATCTGAATTTTTGGGAAGGGTCACAATCACATATATATCCATTCATTAGGCACTAATTGGAGCTGATGGGAGGCAGAATATCAGATATTCAGGATTATTAGGTGGCAACCATACTTGGTGCCATTGCGGGACCTCCAGAAAGTGTGTCACTTTCCACCTCCCAAAAGTGAGGGACCTGGCAAAACAGATTAGGAGAAATCTGAAACCGCCATTAATAGCCCCAAATTCAGACCTGACTATTAAAAAAAAAAACTCATTGCATGCAAGCTGAAACGTCCAGGACGGTCGCGCACACAGCAGTCCCTATAATGGCTCCATACTGTCTGTACGTAATTGTATGTTGTGTCCATGTGTCGGCATGTTGTGTCCATTGTATACTAACGGCTCTCCTGCCCCTGCTCTTTACCCCCAATCCTGCCCCAATTCCTCCATCTTCTTCCCAATCTGCCCAGCTGCCTACATGGTCCGGAACCTGAGTGAACCGTCTCTCACCCAGTACGAGTTGGACAGTAAGTGTGGTCCTGACTTATATAACGATGCCATAATAATGGTGTGGCACCAGACATGAGACAGAACTGAACATTCCCCAATAAGTAGGAGTCCTGACATCATCTCCTCTTCTGTCTTATTACCTACTCGGGGTATATTCACATATGATTGGTGGCGGACATTTCTGTAACTCTCCGGCTTATCTGATTGGGTCTGGCAAAACTCCACATGCTGCCCCCAAAATAATCCCATCCAAATGAACAGAACTGATTCAACAAATCGCTCCCGTGTGAATATACCCCAACTAGATAGGTGATAACCAATATGGTTGCTACCCACCCTACCCAAAATTTGCCAAGCTAAGTGGTGATATTAGAACAGCCGGTACATTGCTGTGTATTTCTGACTATTGTCCAGTTAGTGGTATAGGAAAATCTGTGTGCGCTCTGTAATTACAGCCATATTAGGCTTTGTGCACAGAGTTTTTTGAGAAGTTTTAGCCTACGTTCCCACGATGAGCTTTTGGTGAGGTTTTTTTTTCGAAAAAATACAAGTAACCTATTTGACTTAATGGGTGCAGAAAATCTGCGACATCAAAAACTCATCGAAAGATCATTGTGGGAACATAGCCTTATGGAGTGGACACAGAGGTTTTTGATGAGTTTTTGGAGCAGAAATTCTCCATATCCTCCTCAAAAATGTGGAAGTTCTGCTCAATTTCTGCTCTGAAAATTTGGCAAAAAGACTCTGTGTGCATATATGTTTTGTTGTGACCCTGATCTCCCAGATAGACAGGGTAGTAGGATATGGGGAGTATATGGGGTAACCCAGCGGTTAATAGTCGCTGGGGAGTTTTGACATCAATGTATCCACGTTGGATGAATAACTGTATAAATTAGCATTTTGCATAGCGGTCATCAGATGAAATCATTATTTGGCTAAAGGGGCTGTCTGTTCTCTAAAGGAGACCAGTTGTCAGCTCCATGGATGCCTGCCACTGGCCATTAATCACCTGTGGATAGATGACAACTTGCTGATCGGTGGAAATCCGACCACTGGGCAGATCAGGGAACTTTTACCCCTGATGCCCAACTGTTGTTCCATTCATTCTCTTTAGGGCTGCCGAGGTCACCCTCATAGAGAATGAACGTAGCAGCGTTCGGGCATCTGATTTGCCTATCCATTCTAACGGGTATAAAAATTCCTCATTCTGATGATCAGTGCGGATCCCAGCGGTCAGACCTCCACCGATCAGCAAGTTATCTCCTATCCTGCCGATAGGTGATAACTTCTTTTCACTGGACAGTGGACAAGCCCTCTAAGGCAGCCAAAATATAGTTTGAAAGAGAATCTGTCAACAGGTTTTGCTATGTAATCTGAATCTGAGAGCAGCATGATGTAGGGGCAGAGAACCTGATTCCAGCGATGTGTCACTCACTAGGATGTGTTTTACAGCTTTAATATAATCACTGTTTTATCAGCAGGAGATTATCGGTACAGGATGAGGTGTCTCGTGCCTCCTAGTCCAACCACCACTCATTAGCAACTGTCACTATACAGTGTACAGAGAAATCTACCAATCAGTGGTGTGGGCAGGGTTATACACAGCTCAGCATTCAAGCTCTGCTAGATCTGCTAGATCTGCAGCAGAGAACAACTGCTGAATCCAGTAAACTAAGTGACACATCGCTGGAATCAGGGTCTCTGTCCCTACATCATGAGGCTGTCAGATTACATAGAAACAAAAACAGCTGAAGATTCCCTTTACACTATTGCAAAAACTTAACAATAACATCACTGGGTCTAGGAAAACGTAGTAGCCCACACTGATACAGAAGTTTGGTATATTGATGCTCACCGCCATCTTGTCTTCTGCTTCAGATCTGAACAAGCACAAACGCTATGAGATCAGAGTGAGCGTGTACAATGCCGCTGGTGAAGGACCAGCCAGCGTCCCCCAGGAAGTTTTTGTTGGAGAGGCAGGTAAGTGTCATCAATCATATTGTTGCATCTGTCCCTGAGGTGTCTCCAAAATGGCCTTAAAGGGGTATTTCCATCACCAAGATCCTATCCCAATATGTTGTAGGTGTAATAATAATATTAGCAAATACCTCCAATTAGAAATGTAGGATAGTTTTTCTGATTCGCTATGTCTCTTTCCTCATGTGTAGGCATTCCAGGACCTTAGGTATCCATAGTTACGACCACTGATATAGTGACAGTTAGTTAGCTAGTTGCTAGTGGTCTTAGCCATGGATACCTAAGGTCCTGCAATGCCTGCACATGAGGAAAGAGACATAGCGAATCAGAAAAACTATACTACATTTTTAATTGGAGGTATTTTCTAATATTATAATTATTACACCTAATAGATATTGGGATAGGATCTTGAAGATGGGAATGCCCCTTTAAAGATGATCTGTCACTTGCCAGAGATATGTAGATTTTCTCGATATAAATGCCGCTGCTCTCCTGAATCTGGAGTTGTTTTTCTTTTGTTTCTGCGACTCTCTGTTCCTGAGATATGGCCCCGTCTTCCCAGTATATAATTCTAGTCTTGTTAGCCAAGTAGGAGTGGTCCCCAAGAAGACTCCCATAGGAAACCACGCCCATTTGGATAATAGGAGTAGAATTATATACAGGGAAGAGGAGGCCATATTTCGGGAATGGAGAGGCGCAGGAACTAAAGAAAAACAACGCCGGATTCAGGAGAACAGCGGCATTTCATTTATGGCAAGTGACAGGTAATCTTTATGCCCGTCAATGTTCCGCCAACGCTTCTCACTTTCCATAATTGCTTTTTCCACAGTGCCCACAGCTTCACCCCAGAACGTCGCCATACAAAGTGCCACCGCCGTGCAGCTTGATGTGACGTGGGACCCACCTCCACTGGAGTCTCAAAATGGCGACATCCAGGGATATAAGGTATGGTGGGTTTCACTTCCAGTAACATTATGGTCCACTATTGTGGGGTGTTCGTCTTGCGATTTCATTTGGTGCCAATTTTTATGAACATCCCCACTCCCCCAGTCATGATTTGTGGATATATGTGCTGTAATAATGCCATGGGTCATGATTAATATCTAGGGTGAGGCTGGGGTTCTCCTTATTAGGTGGTCAGTGTGGATCTTAGGTGTCGTAGTGCCTCCATGATAATGTAACAAGCCGGCGTGGCTCTCTATTGTCTGCTGACTACTATGGCAGCCGTTGGCATGTGGCCACTGTGCCTCATTGGTAAGTGGTGCCCAGTCCCTGAGGGTCAGCAATGTTCCAGCCGCTCACCCCGAGCTCCAGAATACAGGTTCTCTGCCCTCAGCTCTTTTCTCATTTACTAGATTTACACGGAACAGATCCCTAAAAAGTGATGATTGTGCCGTCTCCTCGTCTATTGATTTCCCATTTATAAAGTGCTGAAGTGTTCTCCAGAGAATTTTACGTTACGGAAATAGTTGGCATTCACTTTTTATGGTTTCTTTTCACTTTAAATTAGAGATAACGAGGATTAAATGGATAATGGTCACATTACAGAATATTACTAGTCCAATAACGGTGTGTGTAATCAGCGTGGCAGATGGATAAATATCAGCGTTTACTATGGCGTCCGCTGCGGGCATCCGTCACATCATTAGAATGGGCGCATTCCTACATGAATGTAATAAACAGTTTGTAATTAATGCAAACCTTGAATCGTCAGCAGCGTCCTGAGAAAAGCAATCAACCGTGGACCTCTCGCCCCTGTGCCATCTCTCTCTTTTTTCATTCTTACAAGTTACAAAGAGTGAATCGTGATTTGATGTTAATGGTCGGTAGAGAGAGTCACTCCTGCCTTGTTGGGACTGTATTATGCACCCACCCATCGCCCCCTTATTGGCACTGTGTTCTGCACACCCCTACTCGTCGGTCTGTGTTGTGTACCCTCACCTCATCAGGCCTGTGTTCTGCACCCCCCTACTCACTGGGCCTGTGTTCTGCACCCCCCTACTCACTGGGCCTGTGTTCTGCACCCCCCTACTCACTGGGCCTGTGTTCTGCACCCCCCTACTCACTGGGCCTGTGTTCTGCACCCCCCTACTCACTGGGCCTGTGTTCTGCACCCCCCTACTCACTGGGCCTGTGTTCTGAACCCCCCTGCCTCATCAGGTCTGTGTTCTGCCTTCATTTAGCTACTCAAAGCTCAGGAAAAGTTCAGTGTAATGCAAACACTGAGCAGCAGAGGGAGCTCTACCACAGCTCTTGGGACATTCATACTCCTGCACACACTTGCGCATTGCATTGCAACATGTGGAACTACAACTCCCAGCATGGATCTGGGCTGCAGTGACAGCTCACAATCTATAATCTGTGAGGGCAGCTCACAAATACATGTAAGAAACTGTAGATGTGAAGTGTGCAGACCCCTGACGTTTGGCTGTAATGAAGGACACATTGGTCTTCACTTTCTCAATCAAAATTAAATGAGGCTGGATAAAATGATCAACTAAAATATAAAAAGTAATCACAGATGGAGTAGAGTTTGGTGCATTAACCCTAATGTAGTGTACTTTAACCTTTTCCCTTCCGCACAGATTTTTTACTGGGAAGCGACCCGACTAAATGAGACTGAGAAAGTAAGAACCCTGTTCCTGCCGGAGAGTGGGGTGAAGATCAAGAACCTGACCGGCTATACCACCTACCTCATCAGTGTGGCGGCCTTTAACACAGCCGGAGATGGTCCCCGCAGTCAACCCATCCGCGGGCAGACACAGCAAGCAGGTGAGGAACTGCAGCACTGACAGCAGAGCTGGGTATTTAAACTGGCATCAGTATAGTAGGATCCTCTAGAAATGCCGCCATACACAGCGCGACATCAAGGAAATTGGTTTTCCAAAACATTTTGCAATTTTCTGTCCACTAGGGGTCACTCTTCCTTCAGAAATGCATATTACATCCAAGATAAAATATCCAGAAATTTATTGCAAAACTCCCAACTCTGGAGGAAAGAAAGACGTAGACGGCAGCGCACAGAGCTAAGGCACTGCCCTATCCCTGCCCAGTCCTTTATATGTGCCCATACAGAATTAGTCCTCCTAGTGATGCCCATAGTGTTCCCACACAGATGGATACCCTTTTTCTTGCCCTAACACAGTATTTTACCCACATAATGCCTGCCATACAGTTTGATGTCCCCCTACTCACATGGATACCCTTGCAGCCGTCATCCTTACACACAGTATAATGCCCCACAAACACTGTCGGAACATCATAATGTATCGCCCACACATTATGATGCCCCCACACAAGAAAGCTCCCTAGACTTTTCTTGTCCCCACAGACAATGATGCTCCCCACACTTTCCTTGCCCCCACAATGCCCCCCGCATACAAAGATGCTCCCCACACTTTTCATGCCCCCACAGTGATACTCCCCACACTTTTCATGCCCCACACAGTGTCCCCACACAATGTCGCTCCCTATACTTTTCTTGCTCCCACACTTTTCATTCCCCCACTGTGCCCCCCACACAATGATGCTCTCCACAAATTGATTTTCCCAACAGTGCCTCACACACATTATGATGCCCCCAATGCACCCCCAGATGAAGCTTATGGTAAAGAGCAGCACCCGCATCTATAGGAAGCCGCTCCAAGCCTCATATCAGCTGCTGGATTATACCAAATAGAAAAGGTCTTCATGTCCATAAATACATCAGACATAAGCAGATTGCACAGTGGTCTGGCAGATCCATATGTAATATAAATATTAGCGTTGGTGCAAATTAATCAGCAGTACCCGGTACAGCGGGTCCGTCAGTACTCTGTGGCCGCCGGACAACCTCCTCCTACGCTTCTTTCGAATGTCTGTCCTGCTGCTATCTCACATGTGCATCACGCTGTAACGGTGACATTGTGCCAGGCCAGCTGACGAAATGAAGAGGTAGAAGGCGATGCTCAGGGCTCTCGACCGATGGCCACACATTACTAACCCGGCCACTGGACTGGCTCTTCCAAATCGATTCATGCCGCCTCTAACAAATATGGATTGAATAGAAATTCTCTGCAAGTAAAATGTATTTACTATGCACCCAATAGTCCAAAACTTCTAATAATCCGGCTTAAAACTGTAAAATAATCTGAAATGTCACCCAATCCATTTTATTGTTCCCGGCTTTGTTGCAATCTGAATTTCCTATGAATCATTTGTCACGAGGTTTATCATATTATCTACTGCTGGATGTAGAGGACGGAGAGTTACATAATCACGGCCAAGTCTGTAGGTGATAGCGCACCTCTCCGAAGAGTGAAACACCCCGAGGCAAAATCCTCCATTCTCTGCCCTGCTACCACATCAAGTGACATTAGGCTGCATCCGGCAAACCGCGCTCCACTAACACCCAGCAGGGAAGTCGTCCCTGAGCTTTATCGGCTCTGACACCCCCTCATTTATCGCAGTTACTGATTTTCATCCTGACAGGAGCACAAAACAAGCACGGGCTGCCACCGAAATTGTCATCGACTGGTCCCGAATGTTCAGGCACTATGGGAACAGCAGCACGGAGGCTGCAAATACAAAGCGGTGGTCTCATCAGGGACGCGGTCACGCCAGTCTCCATGTGAGATCGCAGCTTTTAGATTTCCATCGCACATATAATTATAATATGTACGTGTGGAAATTTGCCTCCTGACCCCGGGACGTGCGATGCAGTTTTGTACCGAGTTGTTTTAACACACAAATCTCTGTGGATAATCTGGTCTGGCAACATTTTTGTGTTGTTATATAATTTCCGCAGAGGTGATGACCTGGCAAGGCTTAATTCAGGGAAAGTGCGGACTGGTGTAATATGGCCATGGTGGTGCAGTGCTCGTCACAGACCAGATCATGGAGGAAATTTTGATCCAGAGAAGCGCTTCTGCTGGTAAGATGAGGACTGCAAATGGAAAAAAGTAAAAAAAGTCATGGAATATTGTATCCCAACATTGTCTCATTAAAAATATTTTTATTTAAAAAGTGCAAGAGTACACTCAGAAATTAAAACACAATGTGTTTCGGCTGGATGAGCCTTCATCAGGTGTCTAAAGAAAAAAAAAACGTATAGACCACTTATACTTTCTCCAATTTTCCATGGGTGGAGCTTCCCGATATGAGGATCCAATCATTATTACTCTCTCATGTGGTGGATAGTTACAACTATACACGTCCGGCAATGGGGATGGGTGGTTGGAGTGGTTGCGCTGTGGAGTGGGCAGGGGGAATCTGGACGGCAAGAGGGGGGAGAAAAAAAGGGGGGGGGTAGCTGTGTGGGGTCTCCACACGGCATCAATATAGCCGTGGGTGGTTTGAAGCATAGTGGCTTTGCACTCACGGGATGTCACATCCTATAAGATTCATATGTATATTGGACAAACCACTGATTTTAGTACCCCTTATTAAGCAGTTAGAAATTTTGTCTTCCTAGGCTTACAGTACAGGATGTCAGTGGATATTTTGTAATGTTCCTCATCATTTAAATTATATATGTATATATGTTTCCTTTTTCATTAACCATTTGTGTATAGTTGTAATTATCCACCACATGAACACATAAGAGAGCAATGATTGGATCCTCATTTTGGGAAACTCCACCCATGGAAAATTGGAGAAGTATACTGTAAGTGAGCTATACGGGGCATTTTTCTTTAGACACCTGATGAAGGTTAATCCAGACGAAACGTGTTGTTTTTTTATTTTTTGAGTATACTCTTGCACTTTTTAAATAAAAATATTTTTAACTAGACAACGTTGGGATATAATATTCCACAACGTTTCTTTACTTTTTTCCATTTGGAGTTCTCATTTTACCAGCCTCTCTGGATCAAAATTTCTTCCATTTCTACACATTGAAAAGGTTTTCCGGAAAGGAATTTTTTTCACGGCACACCAGACTGGCAACAAGCCCTTTGATCTATGCCTTGCATTATAAGTGTTTTTTAGTGTTGCGCCTACCTGCACAGCCTTACCAGGTTAAAAAATACACCTTGATACATCTCTGCCACATTCACTATGCTTAGATAGCGCTCCTCTCCTTCCCTCACTTTCCAGGCTACTACAGACCAGATCATGTCAAGTGACCATATACTTCGCTCAAAAATTCTGGCACCATGTGCCCATCGCAGTGTGGCTCCAACTTAGAAGTAAGGAATATCAATCTGTCCAGTTAGGACATAAATAAAGATTGTGAATAAGCGTCACCTGTTTTGGTGCAAATGAAAGTGACAACAGGAGCACTAGAGAGGAACAGCAAGAAGACCCCTAAAAAGGGAATGGAGGCCACAGACAATTCCTCTCTCCTTATCTTTCCTGACTGCTTCTTCTCTAGTATTCGGTTTTGCTAATGTCCTTGTCGATACTTATAGGATAAAGTTTTACCTGCAGCCCGTTGAGGTTGTACAGGTCATCTAGTTCCTCCAGGATGGCACATCCATACATGCCACCACAAGGTTTGCCTTGTGCCCCACCAGTCTCAAGAGTATAGAGCAAATACCGGGAAACACAGAGACCCAGACAGACGGGCAACAACCCAGTAGTAGTAGCGGTATCGGGTTCTTAGTGCGAAGAGGAACAGTAGGAGCACTGCCAGCCCCCTACAGAATGGCCGCCTGTGGCTACTGATGTGCATGATTCTGACCAAGCTGTCAAAAAGAGTGGCATGAGGGCCCATGTCCTATAGTCGGACCTGTGCTCACAGCCCAATTGGCAAGAACACCAGAACTGGCCGGTCCGCAATTGGAGCCTTTTTCCCTCCACAGACAGAGTCTGAAGACGGCATGGTGAACATTATGCAACATCATCCAGTATGACTGGTTTGGCGGATAGTCAATGGCACCCGGACTGATGTTAGTTACCAGGATGAAATCTTCAGACCCGTTGTCAAACTTTGCGCGGGTGCAGTGGGCCCTGGGTTTCTCTTTGTGCAGGACAACACCTAGTGATGTGCATAGAGTAAATTGGGGTGCCATTGCTGGTTCTCGTTCACCCATCACACCGTTGCCTCCTACTCTCAAGCCCAGGGCAGCATAGATCAGGCTGTGCCCCGGATAACACGTGTGTTGCCATGCTCCATGCTCCACGTTTCTCTTATAATCCACTGATGCACTCCTTACATTATACATTTACAATCCCTTTACAATCTGGTTTCCGCTCCTCACACTCTACTGAAAGTGCCCTCACTAAAGTCTCTAATGATCTACTAACAGCTAAATCTAATGGTCACTACTCCCTGCTGTTTCTTCTGGATCTCTCTGCCGCTTTTGACACTGTGGATCACCAGCTATGCTCTGCTCTATATGCCTCATGGACACCGCTCTCTCCTGGTTCTCCTCCTATCTCTCTGACCGCTCCTTCATGGTATCTTTTGCCGGCTCTTCTTCCTCTAATTTTCCCCTTACTATCAGGGTTCCACAAGGATCAGTCCTAGGTCCCCTCCTCTTCCCCTTGTATACTGCTCCTATTGGACAAACCATCTGCAGATTTGGTTTCCAGTATCATCTCTATGCTGATGACACCCAATTATACACCTCTTCACCTGACATCACCCCCACTCGAATACAAAATACCAGTGATTGTCTGTCCGCTGTCTCTATCATGTCCTCCCTCTATCTGAAACTGAATCCTTATTTTTCCTCCCTCTACTAACCTACCTATACCTAACTTTTCAATTTAACTCCCAAGCAGCAAGCTCGTTGTCTTGGAGTCATATTTGACACACAACTTTCTTTTATTCCCCATATTCAATCACTCGCTCGCTCATGTCACCTGCACCTTAAAAACATCTCCAGAATCTGACCTTTTCTCACCTTTTATACTGCAAAAACTCTGTCGCTCTGATTCACTCTCGTCTGGACTACTGCAACTCTCATCTAATCGGTCTTCCTCTAAACAAACGCTCTCCTCCAATCTATTCTAAATGCAGCAGCCAGGGTTATATTTCTATCAAGCCGCTTCACCGATGCCTCTACCCTGTGCCAGTCATTACACTGGTTACCCATTCACCACAGAATACAATACAAACTCATCTCTCTCACCTACAAAGCTCTCCACAGTTCTGCACCGCCCTATATCTCATCCCTCATTTCTGTCTATCTTCCCTCCGTTCTGCAACTGATCTAGGACTAACATCCTCCTTAATCCAAACCTCACACTTCCGGCTCCAAGACTTCTCTCGTGCCGCCCCAGTTTTCTGGAATGCACTACCCCAGACAATCCGACTAATATCTAGCCCCCATGTTTTCAAACATGCTTCAAAAACACATCTGTGTAGACAAGCCTATCATGTCAACTCACCAACCTAACTCTGCCTTGTCCCCTCCTAAATATTAATCTTAATCTGCCCCTGCATATTCATCTGTCTCCACATCCTCCATGCACCAAATAGCACACGGTAACTGCTCTTAGACAGATACTGGCTGATGACCATGTCTACCTATTGTGTCCCCCTATTTCCATATAGATTGTAAGCTTGCGAGCAGGGCCCTCACTCCTCATGTAACTGTTGAAATGTGATACATTGTATTATTTATATTGTCTGTACATGTCCCTACTTAATTGTAAAGTGCTGTGGAATATGTTGGTGCTATATAAATAAAAATTATTATTATTATTATTATTATTGTTATACATTTGTGTTCATCTTACATCTGCTTTCATTACAGCCCCCAGCGCCCCAGCCACACTTAGATTTGGCGAACTGACCACCACTTCTGTAAATGTTTCGTGGGATGCGCCCATTTACCCGAATGGAATTCTGGAAGGATACAGACTGGTATACGAGCCGTGCACACCCGTAGACGGTAAGTGTAATTCTGTTCAATCTATCAAAAAAAAGAAATGTGTTGTAAAAATGTTTTTACTTAAACAGCACCACACTTATCCTCTGGTTGTGTATGGTATTACAACTCATTCTATTAAAGCTGGGTTGCCATACCAGAGGCATGGAGGGTTTTTTTTGAAGGAAGGCAGCCATGTTTCTTTAATGATTTCCCTCCCCTGTTAGATTTGGTACGAATCAATTTGCATGATCCTGTCCATCGGCCATGACAGTAATCTCTGTCCGCTGTATGGGAACCATGAAAATATTTGATTAGTCTCTTTTGATTAGCTGGTGCAAAACCATCGATGTGGAGTGACGCACATAAGACTAAGACTTTGTGCCGAGCCGGCTAACCAGAAGGAGGGCCACAGATGCCATTAGGTAAGAGGCAGTTCTCGCGGTTCCCATCCTACAGCCACAGATAACCGACATGGCTAATGGACCAGGTCCTGCGAATTGATTTGCACCAACTCTGTCCCCTTCATACCAGAATTATTCCTCCTGGTACATAGAGGCCGGGTGTGACGATAAGATCAGCACAGCAAGCATTGGGTTAACATTGTCCGTCTCTTTCCCAGGAATCAGTAAGATTGTGACCGTGGACGTGAAGGGGAACAGTCCCCTGTGGATGAAGCTGAAGGACCTCGCTGAGGGAGTGACGTACCGTTTCCGAATACGAGCCAAGACCTTCACTTATGGGCCAGACATTGAAGCCAATGTGACTACTGGACCAGGAGATGGTAAAAGAGCCAGGCACCGAATATACTTTTTCCATTAGTCATTTCCAACCCACAGATCAATTAATGGCTAATGCCCACAGCAGTGCCGCGAGCACCGACCTTGCACTGTGACTGTTCCTCCATGAGGTGCCATTTTCTCCCTTAATTGTATTAGCTTAGATTAATATAAAATCCATGTTTTATACTCACCACATATATGTGAAGTTTCTCTCTTACATTTAATCATGACTTTTCAAAACTTTAGGGGCTCCAGGACCTCCGGGGGTCCCTTCCATCTCCAGATACAGCTCATTAATTGCTATCCAATGGTCGAGTGGAGACCCAGGAAAAAGTCCAATTACCAGATATGTTATAGAGGCCCGGCCATCAGGTACGTACTGCCAGTGTGCACGCTGTAATTATTTCTATGCAATACATATATTGGTGGAGGTGGCCATATTATCTATGGGTTTATGGACAGGTTATGTTGGCACATCTATGTTACCAGAGCTGCAGGCTTGTCTTTTGTGTCACCAGTGATATTTAGGGCATGACCGGTCGCGCCCTATACTTGGATAAAAAAGAATGAATATGGTGCAAATATAGGAAAATGCTCACAATGAGGCGACGTTCACAAGACCGTATTTTTCGGTCCGAGTGCTGTCAGTTGGATCCAAAATCCAATGTTATCCAAAAGCACTTTCCAAAAAAAATTTCAGCGTGTGCTATTGTCTTCCGTATTTCAGAGGAGACTCATCTATTCAAGTCTATGGGTGCACGGAAAAAAAAATTGGATCTGATATGGATCATCCAATATTTATGGATTATTATATTATTATAATTATTAAGACAGGAAACTGTATTTAGCTTTGTAAACCTTATTCACAAAACGGACACCACACCGATGGCAATACAGATGTCTCCATGCTCACTAGTGTGTGACCGGTTTATGCCCTTACACTTGTATCAGTTCTTCTGGTTTAATATTCTGGATCCTATAGAGTAATATCATGTATTTCCCCACTTCAGATGAAGGATTATGGGACATACTCATCAAGGACATTCCCAAAGAAGCCACCTCGTACACCTTCAGCATAGACATCCTAAAACTGGGCGTCAGCTATGACTTTCGGGTCATTGCCGTCAATGATTATGGATATGGGACCCCCAGCCCACCCTCCACCTCTGTATCAGGTATAACAAAATTGCTGTGTCAACCTTGTTACAAAAAAAAAATCTAAATGCTAACCAAAAGCAAAAAAATTTATGCAGTGGGATAGAGTAACACGTTTCAGTCCATTGTTGGCCCTCCCTGTGCAGATTGGGTTTGTAAAAAAAAACCTGGAGGACTGGAAGGATCGAAAAGTCAAGGTTATACATTACCTAAAGCTCTTCTTTTTTTCTATAGCCACAAAAGCAAATCCATTCTATGAGGAATGGTGGTTCCTGGTCGTTATCGCCCTCATTGGTCTCATTTTCATCCTTCTACTTGTCTTTGCGTTGATCATCCGAGGACAAAGCAAGAAATATGCCAAGAAATCAGATTCAGGTGAGAAAGCGTGTGGTGGCTGCATGGACTTTTTGGCTGTTCCCTATGCGCCTCATCATATCTAATTCCTACCCATCAGGCTGTAATCCCAAGAATAGCACCCTGGGCCACGGAGAGATGGTGAGTCTGGATGAGAGCAGATTTCCAGCACTGGAGCTGAACAACCGGCGACTCTCGGTGAAGAATTCGTTCTGCAGAAAAAACGGGATTTACACGAGGTGAGCGGATGACGAAGGAACCATTTATCATACTGTGATGTCAGATTAGAGCAAGATCAGGCTCTGTTCACATCACGTTTGGAGCCTGCATTAGGTACATATGGCAGCAACTGTTCCCATAGTGCTCGATGGAACCGAACGATCTGGTGTCTGCCAGTAACGCCATGTCATACAAATTTGTAATATAAATGTATGATGGTGGTATACATCAGGAGAACCTCCGAACATATATCTCCGACAGACTGTAATGTGCCGGGAGCAGAGCTGTAGGGTGTGTGCACATTGACAATCCACTGGGTGTGACATTTTATATAATCTCATGGAAAAGCAACGTAACTTGCAGCGGAATCAGAGATGCTGCGGATCGGAAATCCCAGACGTGTCATTTATCTTATAGATTTCTTTGCAATGGAAAGGGTGAAATGTGCGGCAAGTTTTAAATTTTTTTGCTGCTGCAGATTTTTCACTTTAGCATCAGAAAGGTCCCTTGTGTTTATACTCTTACATGACGTCAGACTACTACAAGGAGAGAATCACATTGTCTGCAGTGTCCATACTGAGTGCTTCTTAGCAGTGGCATTTTGCATCTTCATCCTTGATACAAGGCTGCTCCGGCTTCTTATCAAATTCCAAATATATTGCTGTCGTATCACCAAATCTTAAAGGTACTCTGTCAGCACAGAATGACTGCTCAAACTAAGCACAGGCGCTCAGAGCTCCCTTGGTGTAGCCAAACAGTTCAGAGCACTTTCCCACCTGCTTGTTTCCCCTCTATCTCCCCCCTCTATTTTGATTGACAGCTCTGGCTTCATAGAGCCAGAGAAGGGTGGAAATAGATGGAAACCAAGTCGGTGGGAAGGCGCATTCATATGTCCGTGCAAATTGGATTGAGATCGGACTGCAATGCACAGACTGGCCGCGAGTCTCCAGAGCGTGATAGCTTCATAGAAATATATGAAGTTGTCACGCTCTGGTTGGGAGAACCTTGGTCAGTCCGTGCTTTGCGGTACAGTGTCTGACCAATTTACACAGATATCTGAATGCGCCCAGAAGGTGCATTTAACTGTTTGGCCACTCAAAGGGTGCACCGAGCACCTGTACTTGGTTTGAACAGTCATTCTGTGCTGATTAGTCACTTTAAGCTGGACATACAAATCTTTCAGCCATCTGCTTCTTCCACTCTACTTCCACCTATCCATACTCGTGCACGCTCATATCTGCCAGGCGTGCATGTGTTTTTGAATAGGGAGTGGAAATAAGCCACTGTCAGGTGCATCTTGTGATGACTTATAGCTGAAGATGAGCTCAAAACAACAACGGCAGTATCCAAATCCGACCTATGGTCTGATCCTCTGTTGTAGTCGGACTTCACCTAGGTCCCATGACATCATGACGTCCATCGTGGGGCCCATGAAGCGACGTACATCATGTCATAGCGGGGCCTCGGAAGGTGCCCAGGAAATGTCGGGCCGAGGATGCTGACCACAGAAGTGAAGTCTGGCAGCAACAGAGGACTGGACCAGACGTCAGAACTGGATACCGCAAATCATTTTTCCCCTGAAAACAAGAGGATCAGGAATTCAGTACCTGATCCATCTTTCCCTTGACATTTTCATTTGAGGGGCCCCTGTAAACGCTTCGTCCAGGATGGATATGCGGACCCTGTGTATTTTTCTCTGCATCCCCCCTTCAGATCAGCCACCTCACGTATAAAACACCATAGTCAGAATTATTTATGGGGGCTGGGTATGAATTTTCAGGTCTCTAAGCTGTCAAAAAGGTCGTGAAATATTAGAAAGCAATGGATGAAAAGTTCATTTCTTGTACCCGGTGAAGTTTCCATGTTTGCCTCCTCTCTAGTGCGTTAGTCTTTGAGCCAAGAGCCTCCACTTTCCAGTTAAGTGGTTGGCACAGGGTGCAGCTTGTTTTAAAAGTTGTCGCTGCTTGTTGATATTCACGTCTCGTCCTGGTAATATTCATGGAGTCCTGCTGCTACTGGAATCACAATGGTCGCTCTGTTAGGGATGTAACCGTATAAGCAGCTCTTGTGTAGCGGGAAGAGAAGTATTGTAGAGTGTTACAGGCTGGCATGGGGAGGGGATGGAGGGCGTACAGAGGGTCCATAGACTCGAAATACACAGGAGGGGTCAGGATGATATCCAAGAGGAATTACGCATGGTGTGTTAGATGCTGTATAATACTAGAATATTTCTATCATCATTATCTGCACATTTTTTGACGAAGGGCTGGGTTATATAGATTTTTTTTTTGCAAGGAAACAATAACTTATTCCAGTTTTCTGAAATAAATGCATTTGACATCCAAATTTGGATTCTTTCACATGGGCAGAAAAATTGACATAATGAGCACGTGGCAAGTGGATCAAAGCTTGTTTAAAATGTCCCAATAATGAGAAGAGTTTTCACATGAGATATCGTTTCTGTAAAACTCTTTACTTACATCCACTGTATATAGCTGGGTGTCCTGCAGGATATCCATGATTTTTAGCTTTGCAGATGTCATCAGCGATAATCAACTGCATTAACACTGATCAGTAGCCTTTAAAGGCTATTCACGTCTTCACACAATTTTTTTTTATTGCCAATTTCATTCGTATTTCAAAGTTTAACAACTTTCTTCATTGAAAATAAAATAAATTCTACCATTTTGCTGCTGCAGAATGTCTGTAAATTCTACAACTAGCTGAGTAATCTGCAAAAAATGTTACAAATTCATCTGAGTTGTGTTCCTGGTTCAGACAGCTCTCTCTGCTCTCCCTCTCCCTTCTATCAGTGTAAGGCTGTGTGCCCACTCTGCATTTTTCAAGCGTTTTTTGTCGTGGAATTTCCGCAGCGAAAACGCTTAAAAAACGTTTGGTAATACGTGCCCCATGATCCTTGATCATTGCGGAAAAATACACAGTATGTCCATTAATTTTGCGGACACGCAGCGTAATTGCCGCCATTGACTTGCATTGAATCGCTTAATATCCGCATGACTACATGTTAAGAAATAGAACCAGGGATAGAAGCTTTGCTGGTAATGTGAACAGTGAATACTACTGCACCCTGGATACACACCGAGCTTACACCCAGTCTGTATTACTGGGAGTGACACGCAGAGCTCACTTCCAACCTATATTACTGGGAGGGATAAACAGTGCTCGCATCCAACTTATATTACTGAGAGGGACACATGAACTTCACACTCGGCATATATTACTGGAAGAGACAGGCAGAGCTCGCACCTAGCCTATGTTACTAGGAGGGATATACAAAGCTCTCATCCAGCATATATTACTGGGAGAGACACACAGACCTCACATCCAGTGGAAATTACCGGGAGGGACACACAATCCTCACATACAGCCTTTGTTACTGGTAGGGATACATAGAGCTCTCATCCAGCCTATATTACTGGGAGGGGCACACAGACCTCACATTTAGCCTATATTACTGGGTGAGACACATAGAGCTTGGATCGAGTCTATATTACTGGGAGAGGTAAACAGAGCTCTCTTCCTGCATATATTACTGGGAGAGACACACAGACCTCCCATCCAGCCTATATTACTGGGAGTGACACACAGACCTCACATCCAGTCTTTATTAATAGGAAGGACACACAGCCTATCCAGCCTATATTATTGAGACAGACAGTTCCACAAAAGAAAAGTCTGAAACTTGGATCAGAGTGCAAACTGCATATCAGGAGGTCAGAATATGAATTAAGGAATGAAAATTGCAGACTTAAGCTTCGTGAAATTTTATTAACTAGAGGTAACCTCTAACATATGTAAAAACATTTTTTATATTTCAAAGGTATCCATAACCCAACTTCTGGAAACTGTGTTCCTTATGATAAAGTGATGATTATGGAGGACGATTTTGCTGGACTCCTGCCAATTATTCTGCATTTCAAAAAGCCCATCCCTAACATAACTAATGTATTTAGTTTTTACTACAGATTTCTTCTATTTAATTAATCTTCTTCCTTCCAGGTCTCCACCACGTCCCAGTCCTGGGAGCCTTCACTATTCAGATGAAGACGTAGCCAAGTACAACGACTTAATTCCTGCAGAGAGCGGCAGCCTGACAGAAAAGCCCTCGGAGGTATCAGACTCACAGGTGAGAGCAGCAACAACGCTATGTCTAGAGATAGACACCTGCCCCATGGGCGTCTCAGCTTGTCCCTGACAACAGGCTATGAAACATCCGACAGCAATGACTGAGAGATGCTTTAAAAGGATAATTCCCTTTATAAAACCAACACCCACACATGATTCACGTTACAGTTTTGCATTGATTTTGGTAAATTGTGGCAAAAATGTAATCTAGGCCACAATATGTGAACACAGCCATATAGATGTAACATGAGAAGGTGACACCAGCATGCAGAATCAAAAAAAATGTAAATCCAATCCCCAAGATGTTTTATTCTTCTCCCTCCAAATGACCCCTGTGGTTTATGTAATTCAGAAAGGAGAAAAGATGTGTACTAAAGAAAAATCGGTTACACTTCCTACGTTTTAACAATTTTCTGTAACTTTTAGACTATAAGGTGCACTTTCTAGCAAGAAAAAAAATCTTGCTAAAAAGTGTGTGTGTACAACTTATAGTAAGGAGGCAGCTTCCTCTGATCAAGTAGAATGCTGACACAGTGTCCTTCCCTATCACAGAGAACTATGCAGGCACAGCTGGCTGACACTGATATATCTGATCGGTGCAGGGCAGGATCTGAGTTACCATCACCTTCACATCACTAAGGCCGGTTTCACACGTCTGCATATCTCCGGTACCGGAAAAAACGGTAACGGAGATGTCCGAGTGTGTCACACGTGTGGCAACCGTGTGCTGCATCAGGCTCACACGGACGGCGCCAGGGAATCAGCGCTACAATTAGCGCTGTTCCCAAGCGCCGCTGCTGAACACTACCCTCATCATGGTTCATGCCGGCGCTGTGATCAGCACCAGCATGGACAGTGATGAGGGTACTGATAGTCTTCTCCCGCAGTGTCCCCACCTGTAAAATCCATGCGACCGCTGCTGCAGAGGAGCCGGGGAGAATGAGCCACTCCAGAGCTGCAGCTCAGGAGCGGTGACCTGTTACTCACTGAGCGCAGCTCTGGAGCGGCTCTTTCTCCCCGGCTCCTCGGCAGCAGCGGTTGCATGGATTACAGCGGGGGACACCTAGGAGAGGCGAGTATATGGATTTTATTATTTTATTCTTATTTTTACAGGTGGACACTGCGGGAGCAGACACTACTATCCTCATCACTGTCCACCGGTGCTCATCGCAGTGCCGGCAGGTAACCATGATGAAGGCAGTGTTCAGCACCCGGTGCTTGGGAACAGAGCTAACTGTAGAGCTGATTCCCAGGCGCCGGTACATGTCACACGGATGACACATGGATGTCATCCATGTGGTACTTTTTGCGGACCGTGTATC
This sequence comes from Phyllobates terribilis, assembly GCF_046119375.1. NCBI lineage: Eukaryota > Metazoa > Chordata > Amphibia > Anura > Dendrobatidae > Phyllobates > Phyllobates terribilis. The sequence goes on along the minus strand of NW_027362765.1, from coordinate 93,593,663 downwards.
CGCAAAAAAACGGATTGTCTCCGTGTGGAGCACATGGACACATGGTCGGTGAAAACACACTGAGATGTGCACAGAACCATTAATTTGAATGGGTCTGCGTGTGTCAGTGTCTCCGGTACGTGTGGAAACTGCCACCACTCGTACCGGAGACACTGACGTGTGAAAGTGCCCTAAAGTTGTATGGATGATGAAGATCCTGAGTAGCTTAAGGACCTGGAAGAAACATCAAAATGCTGTAATGTATAGTGTGTGTGTTTTGATGATGTAGCTGAGCTGAGTGTGTTGTAGCTCATCTGTGTCTATGTTCATGATGATGAAGTAGCTGAGTAGAGTGTGTTGTGGCTGCGCAATGCATGTGTTTTTTCATGATTTATCTGTTGTAGAGTGTTGTAGCTCATCTGTATCTGTTTTGATGATGATGCAGCCGTGTTGCATGTGTTATAGCTGAGCAGTGTGGCTGTTTTGATGATGTCGCTGACCCGAGTGTGTTGCAGCTGATTTGTATCTGTTTTGAAGATGTAGCTGAGCTGAATGTGTTGTAGCTGAGTGATGCATGTGGGTTTAGATGATGTAGCTGAGATTCATTTCTTGTAGCTGAGCAGTGTGTGTGTTTTGATGATGATATAGCTGAGCTGAATGTGTTGTGTCGTGTTTGTGTTTTGTTCATAATGTAGCTGATCTGTGTTTTTTTTATGATAAAGCTCAGCGGACTGTGTGTTGTAGTTGATCTGTGTGTGTTTTGATGATGTAGCTGAGCCGAATGTGTTGTGTGTTTTTGATGATGTAGCTGAGCTGTGTGTGTATGTAGCAGATCTGAATGAGCATGTACTGTATGTTCTGCAGCACACACATATACACAACATTGCTGCAAGTATATAATGTATATGCTGTAAAGCTATATGTGTACCATACACATGTTGCAGGGAAACACTAATAATAGATCTATTACCTCCTATTCTACCCTAGTGCATAAAAATTAGTGATAATCACACCTCCACTTCTTTACACCTAAAGTCCAAAAAACATTGTAAATCTTTATTATTTAGGAAACCTAAAAATCTAGAGTTGAGAAGAAAAAAAACATTTAAAAATGTGTACGTTGCACCAGAACCTGCTTCCTGTTCCAACATCTGGCACTGGGAAACAAATAATATGACCGGCATGATAACCAATACAGCCATGTAAATATAATAAATGTGTCTTGTGCATAGTCACCTGGGGGAATTGACTCATAGAAAAAAGGCATAATTTGGGAATGAGGATCCCAAGCGTTTCGCCACAGAAGGTGGCTTCCTTGGGGGTTCAATCTACTCGAAACTGTATATATCATTCCAGTCAATAAATTTTTCTCTATGGCCTTGACTTGGTCAGACTTTGCATGGTGCATCCTCCCGGATCCTACACCCATACAGCCATATCATTATATCATACCACCTTTATTAATGACGACAATTCTATATTGTCTTATCGCTTTCTGATGGCTTAAGGTTAGATAATGGGGCTATCGTGAGCTAGATAGGCATATACAGAATACGCTGCTCCAGATAGGACGTATTGATTTCAGCGACGACACAATGCCCGCGATTGTCACCATGAAAGGCAATCTTTTGAGGTTATAGGGAGTTTCTTTCCCAGGCATGGCCGCACGTTGTACAGGGTGTGTCTAGACCTCAGATACTCCGCAGACAATAAGCAAAAAAAAAAAACTGACCCAGGAAATAGAGAAAATCTGCTGTCTGCAAGCAGCCGTCACAGGAATATTTTTCTGGGGCGCTGGAGGAGAACAAAATTAAAAAAACAACATATCTACTAATCCACAGTGGTTGACTTTAACCCATTCATTGCTGCACTGGAATGATTTTGCCTGGGGTTGTCTGGTAAAACACAATGATTGCTCTTAACCTGTAAATCCAGGTGTCTGTGCAGAATTTACTGACAGTTATTTGCTTACCCGCCGTATGACCTTCTGACAGGCTGTGTCAAAATGCTGTCATATACCCTGTGCTCACCCATGCGGACCAGCACTAGGACCCCATGTTCCATTTTTTGATATGGTGATCTCTATACTGTATGTTTCACCAGACTGCGCAAATAATACCATCGCCAAGGTGTACCCTATCAGGACAGTCCTAACCTCTAGTATTAAAACCTTACCATGTGTCAAAGTGACGTCAATGTGAATAAGGGCAGAGCAGGACCGGGGCCCAACTATGGACACCCAACAATGGGAAGGTATATAAACGTAATGCCCAGCTCAAAGAAAGGGAGACCACCCCCTAACTAGAGGTTAGGACTGTCCCGATTGGGGTACACCTTGTCGCGGTAGGATGGTTCTTACCCTTTTTTTGATCAAAGTATCCCATGTTATTTACATGCATTATTGCTTTTTACTTACAGCAGGGTATACATGTTCATTTTGTTTCTTTGCTAGGTTTTGTCTGTTTAATGGCCAGTGTGAACATGCTCCTACACATTGCATGTATACCAACTTATACTACAGTTCATTTCTTTCAGTTTTGTATTTTATTCTGTGAAATCTCCGGTGTTTGTATCCATGAGTCTAGTGGGCAGTCCTACTGGTGATTGACAGCTGATAGGACCACCCACTGGACTCATGTGCATACAAATACCAGGGATTAAAATGAATGAAATGCAAGTTTTACTGAAACTTTTCCCACAAGAATGAATATCATTCTGATCAGCTCTGTATCATCCTACCTGCAGATCAGATACCATTTTCAGCAGGACATGTTAGTTTTAAAGGGAACCTGTCAGATCTCCAGACACTTTTATGCTGCTCCCATGACCTTTCAGGCGTTTATTCATGTATACATGAATAAATGTCTAAAAAAGGTCACGGGTGCCGTTTAAAAGTGTCTGTGAACCTGATGGTTATCATAAAGAGTTTTAACATTTTTAGGGGTTATTCCCATTTTATAAGTTATTCCCACCTGTAGAAGTTATTGCCGATCCAAAGGATAGGTAGTAAGTTGCTTATCGTGGAGGTCCATCTGCTTGGACCCACACCGTTACTGAGAATGGGGCTCTGAAATTTTGCATCTGAATGGATCGGTGACTGGACATGCACACTTCTACTCCATTCACCATCTATGGGACTGCCAGAAAAAAACAGAGTGGTGTACTGGCATATCTCCAGCAGTCCCATGGACAATAAGTGGAGCGGAGGTGTGCATGTCCATCCCCCGCTACATTCAGACAAGGAATTTCATTGCCTCCGTTCTCAGTATCGGTGTGGGTCCAAGCAGTTGGAGTCCCACTGTTAAGCTTGTTATTACCTATTTTATGGATTGGCGATAACTTCTAAAGATGGATATAACTTATAAAGGTGGCAGTAACCACATGTCTCGTCACCGGTCCATTTAGAAGGGGAATTTCAGAGCTCCGTTTTCAGGAGTGAAGCAGGCCCCAGCAGTCAGACCTCTACCAATTGTCAAGTTATCACTACGTCTGTGGATAACTGATAACTTCTAAAAGATGGGAATAACCCTTAAATACAATTATGCCTAATGGTGTATTGCCAGGTGGCATTTTTGTGACTTTGCCATGACATCTAAGCATTACCGCATGTTAAGCCTGCCATACATAAGATAGCTGTTGGCCGTAAGTTTGTTCAGTCAACACCTATCTCTTCCTTCCCCTCCATATATGTGAGCGCTCGGCTCGGCCTAGTGTTCACCTGAGTTAGATGGGACCAGGAGAAAGCTGCTGGCAGCCACCTCTGGCAGTGGCTTTTCTTCCCATTAAAATTGCAAAGCTTCTTTCCCCCAACCTCATCTGTTGGAGAAGAGTCAGGACATCCCCAAACACATCGAATGGCTGATTGGACAACTTTCATCTCGTAAGCGGAACCAAACTCACAAATTTCCATGTGTATGGGGGGGGGCCTTAGCCTAGACCAGCAAAGCCTCCCAACCATGCCCATCATCTGTGCCTTTGCAAAGGTCACATAATGCTTCAACGCAGTGGGTCTGTGCACTTTTCTGCGGAGATATAGATTGGACTCATGAATTGTTCACACTATGGTGCCTGTGACCAACCATATTCGCATGCCATGGTCCACTATCATTTATTGTGGACCACTTGGGTCAAAACTCTCCTCAAGTCCATAGCTAGTTATCTTAACCTGAAATCTACCATTTTTCCCCCACTGTGAGGCTCCAGGACTGTGAAGTCAGAGTCCCAGGTCCAAAGTGAAACTCCGTAAGAAGAGAACTCTGGCACTCCTCTTGCATTGCTGGTGAAGATTAGGATATTATAGCCTGACCTCTGATCACTACACAATAGTGGCAGTGAGGCTTCCAGTTGCCCTCCACCCTTTTTTTTCTAGGGGGATCTATTGGGCCTTCTGCTGCCTAAAAATTGGAAGGAGCAGGACAGTAAAATGGTTCCATCTACAATGATGATCAAACTAGACAGATGTGAATATATTCAGGGGTGCACAACCTTTTTTTGTAGGTGCATTTAAAATTTTTCATCATGGGTCAGTAGTTGGTTAATAAACCTCCCGCCCTCATTGAACTCAAAATTCTTTAAAGGGTTATTTTCATCTTCATACATGGATATTGTCAGATTTGGCTTGCAAAAATAAGCACTTTTGCAATTTACTGCTCATTAAAATTTGCAGCCGTTCTTGAGAGATTAACACTTTCCTTTTGTTTACAGCTGGTTACCTAGGAGACCGACCACTACTGCTTTCTAGCTTGTAAGCACTGTATTCAAGCTGGCCGGGATTAGGAGGTAACAGCGCGCTCCAGTGATCCAGCTCCAAAACAGTGCTTACAAACTCAATAGAAAAGAGTGTGTAATCAATGCACATATTCTGCTGTCTAGCAGCGGTGGTCGGTCTCCAAGGCAACAAGCCCTAAACAAAAGAAAAACGTTAATATCTCAAGAACGGATGAAAATTTTAATAAGCAGTAAATTGCAAAAGTGCTTGTTTTTACCAGAACTATCCGACAATGCCCATTACCCCTTTAGTAGGTCGTTTATGTACCAAATGACCCGGCTACACAAAGCGTTGTGTCATAGGATTTCCAGTCATGGAAACGCCTACATAATTATTACTATTAATGCAATTAACACTCTCTAGTTTTACCAATTACAGGAGGAGAAATTCTGCCAGAAAATCCCAGTTTTTAGCTACTAGATAAAATGTCATATTCCTGACAGGGCACTGGTAACATGATGAATTAGGCCTATAAGAGCGGGCACCGTTGGCCGCCTGTCAGAACTGCCAGTGTAAAATGCCATTACTATGGGAACGCCACTATTCTGTTCGAGCCGACAAGGTAAACAAACCGCACCTTCTCCAAGACAAATAGGCAGCAGCAGCTTACAGAATCTCTTCCACGGGGTTAAATCCTTGATTTGCAGCGTCCATGCAGCAGAACGAGTGCCCGGGGTTGTGTGCCATATCTCCTTGTGGATCACTCTTGTGATTATCCTTATTGATAGCAGCCCTGCTGCCGTGTTCATTCCAGATATTCCTGGTCTGGTCCAGCCTGAGCTTGTCAGTAAACCCACAGTGCACACGATCAGTCACCGCTGATATCGGCTTCTAGGGAAAACTGGATGACAAGTTAGATTTGGCATTCAGGTATCCGAAAAAGCTGCATGTGTCATAATGAATGTCAGCAACTCTCTGCTGATTCCATAACTGCAGAGTCCAGACCTCCTCAGCACAAACACTGCACCCCCTCGAGAAGCTGCATGCAGCCTTACATCACCAAGCACAATGCCGAGCGTCGTATGGAGTGGTGTAAAGCCTCCACCACTGAACTCTGGAGTGACTCTGTGCAGTGATGGATCACACTTCTCTATCTGGCATCTGATGGACGAGTCTGGGTTTGGTGAATGCCAGGGGATCGTTACCCTCCTGACTGCATTGTGTCCACTGTAAGCTTTGGTAGAGGAGAGATAATGCTATGGGCTTGTTCTTCAGGGGTCGGCCTTGTCCTATTTGTTCCAGTGAAGGGAGATCTTAAATAGTAAAAAAGTGCTAAAGGTTTAGTTATACTTTGCAAGCAGATTGGTGGAGGTCCGGGTCCTGAGACCTCCATTAGTCACTCAAAAAACACTCCCGAGAGGTGGGCAGCTTCTGTTGCAGAGGCATAGGCTTCAGCACAAGACATTGTGGACAATTGTAGCTTTCATCTTTGTGGGAACAGTTTGGGGAAGGCCATTTTCTGTTCCCCATGACCGTACAAGGTCCATACAGACATGGTTGGGAGAGTTTTGGGTGGAAGAACATTACCGGCCGCACAGAGCCCGGACCTCAACCCCATTCTACACCTTTGGGATGAAGTAGAGCGGGGATTGTGAGCCCGTCCTCTTCCCAACATCAGTGTCTGAACTCACAAATGTTCTTCTGGATGAAGGAGCAAAAATTCCCACAGCTCCTTCCAAAATGTTGTAGAAAGCAGGAGCTGGAGATGTTATTTCTACAAAGTGACTGACTCCATATTAAGGTCTATGGCTGTAGAACGGAAGGTCAGAAAAGCTCCTGTGGTGTAATGTGGAGGGGGCACATACTTTTGTCCATATAATGTATATGGTGAAGAATAGTTTGTTAACTGAAATGCTAATCTGTTTTTACTTTTGCATTGTATTTGATGCAGGGGAGCGACAGTGAATATGAAGTGGATCAGAACCAGCAGAAGACCCACTCCTTTGTCAACCATTACATCAGTGACCCCACTTATTACAACTCCTGGCGACGTCAGCAGAAAGGCATCTCCAGGGCACATGCCTACAGTTATACAGACGAGCCCGAGGACTCTGAACACTGTATCATACCCAACAGTGACAGCAGTCAACAAGGCAGCCTATATAGGCCCAAACCCAGCCGGACTCCAACCCCTCAGCAGCCTCTGAGCCTTCCAACCCAGCAAAACCCCCTATACCGGCCCCCGAGCAGTCTCGCCCCAACATCCCGTGCCCCAATCGCTGGGTTTTCCTCCTTCGTTTGATGACAAACCTTGCATCATTTTACCATTCTTTCTTTGAATTTCAAGAAGCAGATAAATATATATTATATATAAAAAAGGTATGTGTGTATATATGCATATACATATATAAGATATGAAGAGACTTCTGGAGACAATCAGTTGCGAATTGAGATCTTCATTTTGCTGCTTCAGTGATGTATAATATTCCAAAGGTTTTGGGTGCAAAAAGAAAACAAAACACAAAAAAGCTGGATGCAATGAACCAAGGAAACCTTTGTCCTCTTTCAGGAGCTTCGGAGCACCCTCATATATAGCAAACGTTTCGCCTCCGGACTGAGGATTCACCTGAGGACCATGCTCAGCCTCTTGAGTTCTTACAGTTGGATTGCGGACGATATAGAAGATTACAGATGCCATGACGTTGGTATAGAATATACCATGACAGGAGCCGAGGTGGCACCAGAGCTAATACTCAACGTATTAATGTGGCAGAAGGCGAAACAATAAAACACTAATAGCAACTTGTAGCTACCAACCAGGGTACAATCATTGGTAGATGATGGCCTTCATATATGAAAGGAGCAGGAAATTACATCAAATGCCACCAGTATCATACTCGCCGTAGTCCCAATGTATCGAACATGTGTCCTCCGGATCAATGTCCTGGATATTGCTACCATTTTTAATGCAGAATTTAATATAAATCCTATGCTCCTGGCTGGATTCCTCCCAGGATTCGCGGCTATTTGTACATATGCATATTTGATCCTAGAAAAGGGAATAAGTACAGTAGTGGTCGCCTCTGCAGTCACTTTGGGCCCTTAGAGAGGGGTGCCGCCATTTCTCTTCACCCTCTACAGATACTTCAGTGCTTTCTCCAAGGGAGAAAAGAATGGGGGTGGTTATGGTCTAGACCGACGTCGCTCTGAATAAGAGGCCGTAAGTCAGCCTCATTACAAGGGCCCCCTTCTCCATTGAGGCTGCCTCTACTCTTAGCAGAGAGGACTCTGACAAGTCATTGGTGGGGTGCTGGCTCCACCGTCACTTATACCTCCTTGGCAGGGCCAGTTCTATCGATAGAGTTTCCATAGTAGAAGGTGATCTCCATCAATGCCATCTTCTAAAAGATGGTTAAAGCCAGAGCTTTACTTTAACCCAAAAGTTTGACAACAGCCTTGATTGTGGAATTGCACCTAATTTAACAATATTATTTGGAGAATGTGGTGATGATGAGGTTTGGGTTGTGAGTGGGTGAAATTATATCATATCAAGATGAAAGTTTTGTAGGACCTAGTAATCGTTACAGCAGTCCTAGAGATTCTAGAGTTATATTGGTTCTTTAAACCTATATATGGAATATGGAGAGATGGCGGTGTAATAATATGCATATAATGTGACTTGCACTGTGATAGTGCCGCCTACCATGTGTGACAAATCATAAAAAAAATGTATATGCCAAATGTATGGATTGGGTTGATATGTTTGCTGAGCTGGCATGGGGACCACTGAGAGTCCAGTGTAGATCATATTATTATTTCCAGAATTACAAGCGTAGTCCGCTTATCCCCCCAGCACCATAAGGCAGGAGGAGAATAAAGCAGAGCTTCCAGTATTAGGATGCCCCCGCGCTCACTCCCTGTACAGTCTGCCCCCGCGCTCACCCCCTGTACAGTGCGCCCCCGCGCTCACCCCTTGCACAGGCCCCCCCCGTGCTCACCCCTCTGTACAAGCCGCCCCTGCGCTCACCCCTCTGCACAGGCCGCCCCTGCGCTCACCCCTCTGCACAGGCCGCCCCTGCGCTCACCCCTCTGCACAGGTCGCCCCTGCGCTCACTCCTCTGCATAACCCGCCCCTTCGCTCACCCCTCTGCACAGGCCCCCCCTGCGCTCACTCCTCTGCACAGGCCGCCCCTGCGCTCACCCCTCTGCACAGGCCGCCCCTGCGCTCACCCCTCTGCACAGGCCGCCCCTGCGCTCACCCCTCTGCACAGCCCGCCTCTGCGCTCACCCCTCTGCACAGCCTGCCCCTGCGCTCACCCCTCTGCACAGGCCGCCCCTGCGCTCACCCCTCTGCACAGGCCGCCCCTGCGCTCACCCCTCTGCACAGGCCGCCCCTGCGCTCACCCCTCTGCACAGCCCGCCCCTGCGCTCACCCCTCTGCACAGCCCGCCTCTGCGCTCACCCCTCTGCACAGCCCACCCCTGCACTCACCCCTCTGCACAGACCTTAGGTGATGAGGTGGCAGTAGATGTACTAATACTGAATATAATGCCTTTTACTCACCCGGCTCCTTAGTCTCATGATTTCCTCCACTTCATGGTTGTAGTTTTAGGCTGCCCAAATATTTGTTTAAGATGGATCTATGGACAGCACTCACCACTCTCAAAATCAGAAGACTGGTCAATCAGCACCTTTTTTGGGGTCATCCTCTGTTGTTTTCGCCAAGGCCATGTTGCAGTTTCTTCTTTCGCCATGGAAGCAACATGACAATTCCTCAAAGCTAAACATGCATGTTAATGGGAGATGAGAAGACCCAAGTTACTTTATCGAACAGATTTTCAGTTAACTCATTCTGCGGCCAGCAATAGACAGTGCAACATGGAGGCTGTAGAAGGTAAACAGTGCAAAATTTTTAATGAAACCCAAAACACAAGAATTATTTTTGGTAAAAAAATACATTTAAGAAAAAAAAATTCCCCCCAAAGGTGGAACAATAATTGTCAAGTCACTGCAGTGAGATGAAGAAAAAGTACATCCACATCTACATATGTTTGCACACCATTCACCTCAGAAAGACTCACACCTCAAGTAGCAGCATATCTCCAATAAGAACACGAATGGGCATGTTGAAATTCAATATGTTCAACCCTTTTTTTTACTCCAGATATCTGCCATCAGGGAGATTTAAGGCACCTTCATACACATTAGATGGTAGGAATGTTCCTGTGACATCACTGGGTTTGGCCAAACTTTCATCTAATGCGTGTGGTCAGCTTTACACTACTAGTTCCTGTCCTTGTAGGGTTTTGCTGTAGCTTCGTATCCATAAACTTGGCCTTACACACAACTTTTTTTTTTATTTTCTTACTATTTGTTCTGCTGCTGGTATAAAATATTTATCTATTAACATGCATTATGATCTATGCATTCCCCCTTAGACCACAAGTCAGAGGCCTCTCACTTAGCAAGAGTCATAAAGGAAGAGGACATCGCATGGCCTATAAGTCTCCTTACACTGGCATGTCACTCTCCATAAGGAGAAACGTTACCCTTTAGACCCCAATCAGAGGCCTCTCACCTAGCCAAATAAGATCTCCTGCTTTGCACTGAAGGGGGGCAAACACCCCGAAACAGGTGTCTGCAAATGGAGTTTCTGGTTTGGCTTGTTATCCCCAAGTCATGTGGGAAGGCTCGTTAGAGATCAAGTCCTTTTCCTCTCTAAAGAGGCAATTTGCAGATCTATACCTGATTCATCATAAGCTCATTGATTCTTCTATATAAGGGGCATGAACTGTATCAGACAAGATGTCCACGTCTATGCACAATCTACACCGAATTTCCAAGTTTACAAAATTATTCTTGGCTATCACAGTTCTCTTTCAATGGGATTCAGTAGAACTTGTGTTCAACGGTGAACATAGTACAATTGCTTGTAATAAATGGTCACCAATCAAGTGTAAAATTAGTAAGCCCTACCCTTTTGACTCTTTAAAACAAGGAAGTTCCCAGCTGTGGAGGACTCATCTCCTGCTCTACTGAATGGCTTAAGGTTCCTCAGGGGAGGGGAATAAACTTCTGAGAAGTTGTGTAGTTAGTATAGACTGATATTTCCACTCACTTAATGTTGATCTGACGTTTTCTTAGCATTACTTGAGGACAGATTCCTCTTTAATGTACATAGTCACCAAACAAGGGTAAATTAGTAAGCCCCACCCTTTTGACTCTTTAGAAAAAGGAAATTCCCACCTTCTGGGGTGCAGAGTGTCAGAACCGTCGGTAGAGCTGGAGTAGAGTCGTTAAAGGGTCTTCGGGAGAGGGGCAGAAATAAACTTCTGAGGAGCTGTGTAGGTAGTGTGGACTAATATCCCCACTCATTCAGCATTGATGGGGCATTTTCGGAGCATTCCTCAGGGACAGGTTCCTCTTTAATTTCCATGGTCACCAATCAAGGCTAAATTAGTAAGCCCCACCTCCTTGACTTTTTAAAACCAGGAAGTTCCCACCTTCTTGGATGCGGAGTGTCAGTGACAACTCCTCTCCAGCTCTGCCACATGGCTTAAGGATCCTCAGGGGAAGGGAGTGAAACTTCTGAGGAGCTGGGTAGTTATTACTGACTGCTATTCCCACTCTTTCTGCATTGATCGGGCTTTTTTGAAGCATTACTTGGGGACAGGTTCCTCTTTAATTTACACAAGTTAAAAAAAAAAGGACATAACTAAAAAATATTCTAGATCCAGGCAGTCTAAATATTTTACTATGTTATCTTATATGAAGCCGTTAAGTATGTGAATCTGCTACACATCAGTCATGTTTTTTGAGTATTTTGCCACGGCCATGCCAGTGTAAGGGTTACTATCCGAGGCTGGCAATGAATAGAATAAAGGAAAAAGAACAGAACAAGGATACAATATCCATTAGTTTTACTGGTCTGGACTGGTTTAATGTGATTAGGATCCTGCGCATTTCATTCAGTAATTAAACGATGACTGCTGCCCGATTGTCTGGCTAATCTAATCACATAGGGGCATAAATATGGCATCTGGGAATTGGATGCTGTAAAGTAGTGGTTTCGGACGTGTGGTCCTCCACGTGTGAGACACTACAACACCCAGCTGGGACGACTAGACATGAATTGAATGAGCGGGTCCTGATCCCAATTTATACTGCACTGGGGCCAATATTTAATTAAGCGCTAGAAATAAGAACTGAGACCTGTTTGTCCCAGTCTCAGGACAACCCTTGATGTTAGGCTGAGTTCACACGATGCGGTTACTCTCCACCAATATCTTGTAGGAATGCCACTTTCAAAGAAAAGGTTGCTCAAACTTTGAGGCTACTATGGTGCCAAGGTCCTTGATCTGATATGTGACAGCGATTATCAGGACAGTGATTACCTAGGACTTATCCATGAAACATCGCACTTCACCGTTGAACATAGTGACGGGTAGTGAAACCCGCTAGATTCATGCCAAAGTACCATTTTTTGTTTCTTTTTTTTTTAATTTCATTATTCTTTATTTGTTTTGAGTATCAAAACATTAATAACTTTCCATGCTGGACAAAATAAAAAAAATAACCTTGTAAATCACTTTATTAGAGGGTTTGCCTTCATTCCTGTAAAAAAAAATTAGATGTAATTAGTTAACAGTCCTGGCGTTTCCTCAGTCTTTTTGTCAGCCTTCAGCTGCGTTGATATTAGAACATACTCATTTGGAGTACAGATGATGGCAGTCATGGGTGGGCTCCTGTCTCCCCCTCTGAGTGTTCTTATCAGAACAGACTCTCACTGCCATCATCTGTACTCCAAATTAGTGCATTCTATTCCCAATGCAGTTGAAGGCAACAAAATAGACTGAGGAAAGGCCGGGTTTTAGAAGCCACTTACTTGCAATTTTTTTTTACAAGTATGAAGACAAATCCCCTAATAAAGTGCTTTGCAAAGTTTCAGAACTTTTTATGCTGGATTAGTTAGAGTATCGAAACTTTGAAAACTTTCATTGTTGAACAAAATAAAAAAAAAAAAAACTTTGTAAGTCACTTTGTTAGGGGATTTGTCCTGGAAAAAAAATAGTTTGTAAATGTATACATTTCTCTGCACATTCAACTTTGATGTAGTCTGTGGTCATAAATCAGCTGAGAAGAGCTCAGAAACAGACGGATAACAGAGTTATGAATGCTATGTTCACAAGCAGCATTTTTTTCTGCAGCCAAAACTGCATTCAAAGCAAAGGATTTACTGCATTTTTTGGTACATTTTTGTAGAATTTTTAGCTACTTTTTTGCTGCTACATGTGGCACCAGTACCTAAAAATTTGTAACTTATTAACTTTACTTTTATTCACCAAAACGCAGCAAAAAAAAAGCTTCAAAACTACAGCAAAACCTGTTTGCTGCATTTTTGCACTGTATCATTGCTTTCTATGAGTCAAAAAATACAGCAAAAATGCTGAATTGACAAGCTGCCGATTTAAAAAATGCTGCAGTGCTCAAATTCAGTCAGGAAAAAAAAAGCATGTGGATGAGATTTCTGAAGTCTCATAGCTTTTGTTGGGACTGTAAAACACGGCTTCTTAGTTGTATTAAAAAAAAACAGTGTGTGAAGAATTGGCCCAACAGAATGAGCTCACTCACAGCCTCTCAGTTAACTCATTCTACAGCCAGCAACAGACAGTGCAAGATAACAGCCAAACGGTGCAACATTTTTCATGAAACCAGATTCTAAAAATGATTTTTAGACAGAAAATATGCAGTTATTACGCCCATTATCCATCCCCACGACCACTATTTTTGGACACGGCATCACAACTAAACTTTATGACATCTGTATAATGATGCAAAATAAGAAAGTGTGACTGTATTTACTTCATAGGGTAAAAAAAAATTGGTAGGACAGAAATGGAACAGAGAACCTATATCTATGCCCATAGTGCTGCTTTTACAAGCTCCCGAACACCAAATATATTATTTTCGTCATTCTGCTACTAATCCATAGATTATTTTGTGCTGTACATCTAAAGCTTTATTTCTGCATGATCGACACAAATGCATTTTTATTTCACTAAATGACTACAGACGTTAAATAAATTATCAAAATTCATATGAAAAAGTTTTACAAAAAATACACAGCCAGCCTGTTTATTTTTTATTAAAAAAAAAAACAACAACCAATCAGTATTTATCTTTGACTAATTTGCGGGATTGGCCCATGAAAGCCTTTTTCCAATTGGTTGCAATTTTGTCTTGTCGTATATGATTTTTTTATTACTGCCAACGGCGTTCCACATTGTTCATGTCCTATGCTTGCAAAGAAAAAAAAAGCTTTCATTTTCTGTATTTTTTTTAACCTGGATTTTAAAAATAATATTATATATTTACACACACATCATATATATATTTTTATATATCTATATATAATATAAATATATATATGATAGGTGTGTGTATATATATTATATATACACACACACACACACACATATATTATATATAATTTTTCATTAACTTTTCAAAATCCAGGTAAAAAAATAATAATATATGTATATATAGTACAGACCAAAAGTTTGGACACACCTTCTCATTTAAAGAATTTTCTGTATTTTCATGACTATGAAAATTGTACATTCACACTGAAGGCATCAAAACTATGAATTAACACATGTGGAAATATATACTTAACAAAAAAGTGTGAAACAACTGAAAATATGTCTTATATTCTAGGTTCTTCAAAGTAGCCACCTTTTGCTTTGATGACTGCTTTGCACACTCTTGGCATTCTCTTGATGAGCTTCAAGAGGTAGTCACCGGAAATGGTCTTCCAACAATCTTGAAGGAGTTCCCAGAGATGCTTAGCACTTGTTGGCCCTTTTGCCTTCACTCTGCGGTCCAGCTCACCCCAAACCATCTCGATTGGGTTCAGGTCTGGTGACTGTGGAGGCCAGGTCATCTGGCGTAGCACCCCATCACTCTCCCTCTTGGTCAAATAGCCCTTACACAGCCTGGAGGTGTGTTTGGGGTCATTGTCCTGTTGAAAAATAAATGATGGTCCAACTAAACGCAAACCGGATGGAGTAGCATGCCGCTGCAAGATTCTGTGGTAGCCATGCTGGTTCAGTATGCCTTCAATTTTGAATAAATCCCCAACAGTGTCACCAGCAAAGCACCCCCACACCATCACACCTCCTCCTCCATGCTTCACGGTGGGAACCAGGCATGTAGAGTCCATCCGTTTACCTTTTCTACGTCGCACAAAGACACGGTGGTTGGAACCAAAGATCTCAAATTTGGACTCATCAGACCAAAGCACAGATTTCCACTGGTCTAATGTCCATTCCTTGTGTTCTTTAGCCCAAACAAGTCTCTTCTGCTTGTTGCCTGTCCTTAGCAGTGGTTTCCCAGCAGCTATTTTACCATGAAGGCCTGCTGCACAAAGTCTCCTCTTAACAGTTGTTGTAGAGATGTGTCTGCTGCTAGAACTCTGTGTGGCATTGACCTGGTCTCTAATCTGAGCTGCTGTTAACCTGCGATTTCTGAGGCTGGTGACTCGGATAAACTTATCCTCAGAAGCAGAGGTGATTCTTGGTCTTCCTTTCCTGGGGCGGTCCTCATGTGAGCCAGTTTCTTTGTAGCGCTTGATGGTTTTTGCAACTGCACTTTGAACACTTTCAAAGTTTTCCCAACTTTTCGGACTGACTGACCTTCATTTCTTAAAGTAATGATGGCTACTCGTTTTTCTTTACTTAGCTGCTTTGTTCTTGCCATAATACAAATTCTAACAGTCTATTCAGTAGGACTATCAGCTGTGTATCCACCTGACTTCTGCACAGCACAACTGATGGTCCCAACCCCATTTATAAGGCAAGAAATCCCACTTATTAAACCTGACAGGGCACACCTGTGAAGTGAAAACCATTTCCGGTGACTACCTCTTGAAGCTCATGAAGAGAATGCCAAGAGTGTGCAAAGCAGTCATCAAAGCAAAAGGTGGCTACTTTGAAGAACCTAGAATAGAAGACATATTTTCAGTTGTTTCATACTTTTTTGTTAAGTATATAATTCCACATGTGTTAATTCATAGTTTTGATGCCTTCAGTGTGAATGTACAATTTTCATAGTCATGAAAATACAGAAATATCTTTAAATGAGGTGTGTCCAAACTTTTGGTCTGTACTGTATATATATATAGAAAATGTTCCAGTTTTTTATACTAGTCTGTCTTCTTCTAGACCAATGGTGCTCAATAAAATTATTTACAATGATGACCCCAAGCATCACAAAAGAAAAAGGTTTAAAAATTTCAATCTCTTAAATAACAATTCCATAATTTTATGGCCGGTAACAGTAATACACTCAATTGATTCTTTTTGCAAAAAATTGAACAAATTTGAAAAATTAAAATAAAACTAAATCTGGTAAATTCGAGAAGAAGGCTGGAGTCACTGGTCTATGACTTCTTTGTCCACCTTTTTCTAGATATCTGCGTTTGCATTACTGTCACCCGGGTTGAATGACGCTGTCCTTAGCATTTCAATGGTCGTGTTTATTTTATAAAAAAAATATGTGGCATCGTTTTTGCATCATTGTAAATTCATAAAAGTAAAATTTATTTTTGTTATCAAAAGTGTATAATAAAAACAATGGGAAATGATCCACGTGTAAGAAACAAATACATATGAAGATCTCCAATGAATGCCATGATTATCTGTGTTTCCTTCTGATGCAGGTATGTTTGCCCTGGGGGATAGGAGGAGATTATCATTATGCAGATATGGGGAGGCTCCCATCACCTTTAGAAGAACATAACAATAATGAAGGATTTTCACATCGGGCCTGTAACCCACTGGGGTTTAGATGGCAGGCGGGCTGTCTTTTTGCAGCTTTGAGAATAAGGTCCATCCATGGTCTTGAGGCATTAATCCCACCCCAGCTCAGCAAGTTGCCTGATGAGAACCGAAGGCCAAGTTGACTAAAACATTTTTCCAACCTATAAAAACCATACCATTTAATAGGAACCTTCATTTTATAACTTCCTGGGGACATAACTTTGCATAAGTCAATAGTCCAAGCAAAGAGGAGAACCTTTGTAATGTATCTTATCAGAAAAGTATGCTCCTGCCTCTATTTAGGAGCCACTTCTGCTGACTCTTGATCTCATCATTCACTCTGTTCAAAACAAGAAGGGCTGCCAGCTCACCGAAGGCTCAGAATACATCTGCTTATTGAAGTCTATGGAGAGGGTAGGAGCATAATGGGAAGAAGATTGAAAAAGAGGCACAGACACACCACAGGCCAATGCTGCTACTTTCTAGTATTAATCTCACCACAGCGATGGATTCACAGCTACACTGCTCACTACTGCATCATAATGTGCTCCATGTGGTTTTTGAACATGCGCTACATAGAGCCAGGAGAAAAGGAATTTTCGCTTGTCTGTGTGTGCTGTGTATGGGAGACATCATAGCAGCTCGTCTGCACCCAGTAGCTCAGAGACAACTGAAAATAAGAGCCTGTACAGGGGAAAAGTAGTGAAAAAATGGTCAGGAACAGTGTTATTTCTGATGTACACATATAACAGCTTATTAAAAGTAGCCTGAATCGACCTACATAGAGACAGGAAAGCAGGAATCCCTTATGTATGTGTCTGCTGTGTATGGGAGACATCATAGCAACCAGTCTCCACCCACTACCTCAGAGACAACTTAAAATTAAAGAAAGCCTGCGGAAGAAAAAAAAATATTGAAAAATACAGAATTCAAGTCATGTAAATAATGGCCAGAAATAGTATCATTCCTCATGTACACACGACACCTTATTCTGAAAAACGTACAGCTCAAGTTTTACTTAGCTTTAGGACTCATTCAGACATTAGTTTCATCGATGAGTTTCTCTACCTTCTCCTATCAGTCCATGAAAAACGGACGGCACACGGATGTCACCCGAGTGCTGTACGATTTTTTCAAGAACCCATACACTTTATTTCCAAGTTTGATCTGACATTCGGATCAATATCTGATATTTTGCTGGACCACTCAGTCTGCAAAAAAAATCACTGACATGTGATCAACCCTACAGACTATCACAGGTTTGAATGCTATTTGTGAAAAACACAGACAACACTTGTCAAAACCAGACGTGTGAAAGAGCTTAGAGGGAAAAATCTGCTGCCAAACACCTCAGGCTTTATATAATAAAAAAAATATATAATAATAATAATACCCCCCCTTCCCCATGCCACCATCATTTTTCCAAAAATTAAAAATGCCATTATTTAGTATAAAGCACAGTTTATTACACATTACAAAAAAGTAAACATATGAGGTATCCACATAGCCATAATAACCTTATGAATTCATTATTCACGTAATTTAATAAAAAATGTGAACAGTATAAAAATGGAAAAAAAAAGATTTCTTTTATATTCGATTTCCAAAAAAATTTCTGTAAAATGACAAAGTAATTAAACAATTTCTCCTGCATTACACAAAGCTAGCCATTAACGCCTTTTCATAGCTTGTCAATAAAGGGTTATTCCCAAGATAGTATGTTATCTGCTATCCATGGGATAAGGGATAACTTGCTGATTGCTGGGCCCTCCAGTAACCCAGAAAACAGGGATCTGCTTCCCAGGAGCCCAAGTCTGATTGATGGGACCTCCAGTGACCCCGAGTACAGGGATCTGCCTCCCTGGTGCCCAAGTCTGATTGATGGGACCTCCAGTGACCTCGAGTACAGGGATCTGCCTCCCAGGTGCCCAAGTCTGATTGATGGGACCTCCAGTGACCCAGAGTACAGGGATCTGCCTCCCAGGTGCCCAAGTCTGATTTCTAGGATCTCCAGTGACCCAGAGATCAGGGATCCGCCTCCCAGGAGCCAATTCTGATTGCTTGGAACTCCAGTGACCCAGAGCACAGGGATCCGCCTCCCAGTAGCCCAAGTCTGATTGCTGGGAACTCTAGTGACCCAAAGCTCAGGGATCCGCCTCCCATGAGCCCAATTCTGATTGCTGGGAACTCCAGTGACCCAGAGCACAGGGATCCACCTCCCAGGAGCCCAATTCTGATTGCTGGGAACTCCAGTGACCCAGAGCACAGGGATCCGCTTCCTATGGGCCCAAGGTCTGCAGAGCTTCATCTAAAATAGAACAGAGGAGAGTATGCACTAGAATCTGCCTGAAAAAGCGCCCCATAAAATTAGCATACTACAAAGCAATGTCAAAAAGACAGCGATGTGCACATGTTCCATCTCATGTCACGTCTTTTACCTGCTTCAATGTTTGGAAACAGTAGAGCGATTAAAAGAAGTGACATGTTCACTGGAAACTTTTCGCTCTCTGTATAAAATAGAATAAAGCGGCAGCCACCACAAGAGCAATAGTAAAGCCAGAAAAATGACCGGCAGCATTTTCCTGAAGCGGATTCACCGGGGCAAACTCGGCGCCCTCGCCGTCTTCTACATATCGCCGTGTACACATAGCCTTAGTGCATGTGTACACAATCTTTTTGAGGAGTTTTATTTTTATTTTGGGGCAGCAGCCCTTACCCGTAAGTGGTATTGTAGTATGTTAAAGACCATGATATAGCCTGGGGTCAAAGCAACCACAAATGTAAGTCAAGATACAATATATAGTAGCCATAATCACATAATCATTAATAATAATAAGTGACCAGAAATAAAGAAGAAAAAGTGCAGTTACCATATCAACAATAACTGTCAGTAAGTGACAAAGTTACTACGACAACAGAAGCGGAGCGAATGACTTTAAAGGTATGTAACAGCACAAAAAATGATGACTATGACTTGCGGGTGCCACTCAGGGAAAGAAAAGTCCCCTTGGAACATTTGACATTGGGGACAAAATTTTCACCTCTATAGAATTTAGTCCCCATGTCAGACACCCGTTTTTCTCCGCACCCCCACGCTACATCACTGCCTCCCCAGGACACACTTGGATTTTTTGATAGCACTTCTGATTGGTGAAAACAGAAGTTTCTATGTATTGAAGAATATTTGTTTCATTTAGTGTGACTGATTTTTTGCAATGTGGACTACGCCTAGTCTGGAATATCACTAGGTCTAGTGCGTGCAGTAAAACTATGTGCAGCACACTACCATGCTCGAAGCAGCAGAGCAATACTTCTTCCAGTGCTCGAAACAGCAGAGCGATACTTCTTCCAGTGCTCGAAAAAGCAGAGCGATACTTCTTCCAGTGCTCGAAAAAGCAGAGCGATACTTCTTCCAGTGCTCGAAAAAGCAGAGCGATACTTCTTACAGTGCTCGAAACAGCAGAGCGATACTTCTTCCAGTGCTCGAAACAGCAGAGAGATACTTCTTGCAGTGCTCGAAACAGAAGAGCGATACTTCTTGCAGTGCTCAAAAAAACAGAGCGATACTTCTTGCAGTGCTCGCAACAACAGAGCAATACTTCTTCCAGTGCTCGAAACAGCAGAGCGATACTTCTTCCAGTGCTCGAAACAGCAGAGCGATACTTCTTCCAGTGCTCGAAACAGCAGAGCGATACTTCTTCCAGTGCTCGAAACAGCAGAGCGATACTTCTTCCAGTGCTCGAAACAGCAGAGCGATACTTCTTCCAGTGCTCGAAACAGCAGAGCGATACTTATTTCAGTGCTCAAAACAGCAGAGCGATACTTCTTCTAATGTTTGAAACAGCAGAGCGATACTTCTTCCAGTGCTCAAAACAGCAGAGCGATACTTCTTCTAATGTTTGAAACAGCAGAGCGATACTTCTTCTAATGTTTGAAACAGCAGAGCGATACTTCTTGCAGTGCTCGAAAAAACAGAGCGATACTTCTTCCAGTGCTCGAAACAGCAGAGCGATACTTCTTCCAGTGCTGGAAACAGCAGAGCGATACTTCTTCCAGTGCTGGAAACAGCAGAGCGATACTTCTTCCAGTGCTCGAAACAGCAGAGCGATACTTCTTCCAGTGCTCGAAACAGCAGAGCGATACTTCTTCCAGTGCTCGAAACAGCAGAGCGATACTTCTTCCAGTGCTCAAAACAGCAGAGCGATACTTCTTCCAGTGCTGGAAACAGCAGAGCGATACTTCTTCCAGTGCTGGAAACAGCAGAGCGATACTTCTTCCAGTGCTGGAAACAGCAGAGCGATACTTCTTGCAGTGCTCGAAAAAACAGAGCGATACTTCTTCCAGTGCTCGAAACAGCAGAGCGATACTTCTTCCAGTGCTGGAAACAGCAGAGCGATACTTCTTCCAGTGCTCGAAACAGCAGAGCGATACTTCTTCCAATGTTTGAAACAGCAGAGCGATACTTCTTCCAGTGCTCGAAACAGCAGAGCGATACTTCTTCCAGTGCTCGAAACAGCAGAGCGATACTTCTTCCAGTGCTCAAAACAGCAGAGCGATACTTCTTCCAGTGCTCAAAACAGCAGAGCGATACTTCTTCTGACTCGCCCCCTGGGCCGCGTTTGCGCACGTGTGTGGGTTACCCGGAACCAGGTCTCTGGGGGGGGGTTGTAGTCTCCGTGGCGGCGACCCGGTCCCGTGGCTCAGGGTGGTCAAACCAGTGGCAGTCTATTTATGGGATTTTTATGGTTAATTGTCAGACTACGCCACCCGTGGATTGCGGTCAGCGCGGACCGCCGCTGCAAGGCAGACCGCTAGGGCCGATGGTGTGTGCAGCTGAGGTAGTGTGACTCCTCACGGGAAGAGTGGAGCCCCAGGGCAGTGTAGTAGATGATGGGAGTGATGGTGCGAGCGTCCCAGCACTAGTAGTGCTGGTGCGGCGATGAAGCACAGAGACGTGGGATTGCAGTTCAAATGTTTTACTCACAGTTCTTTATATTCTTAGTCATTCCGCCGGCAATGACTGCCCAAGCCGTGCTGCGTCCACCAGGCAGGGGGCTCAGTCAACCCCCAGGTAATTCCAGAGTGTGGCACAGGACTCCCTTCTATTCCTTTCTCTGGCCGTGCCCCACCAGTGACACTACTTTTGTCCAGCTGCCTCGGGTCTTCTCTTGGGAGGCTGGATGTCCACTTCCCTGACCCTATGTGGTGTGCCTTTCTAGTAGGTGTAGTGAGGAGTCGCACCAAGATGTGATCACGACCGCCGGTCCTTGGCTGAGGATTAGTCGCCTCCACCAACTTGGGATCCGGTACCCTGTTCTGCCAACCCGTCACCCGCAATCTCCTTGGCCTTTGGGGTTCCTTCTGCCTTCGTGTCTCTGGGCCTCTCTTAGTGTTCCGTTCCTTTCTTCCTTTCTTTTCTGTTCCTCTCTGTTTCTGTCCTCTCTGCTGTTTCTGGCCTTCACTCCAGGCCTGCCTCGTGGAGCTGGGCCCAGACTGAGCCACAGCTCCCTGTCAGCCCTCTCTGGCTGAGCTCCTTCTCTCCCTGAACAGACCCTGAGCTAAGATGGTGCCCACCTTATATACCTCCCTCTCTGTGTATGAGCCCAGGTGACTTGCAACCAATGGGCTCCTACCTATGCCCAGAGACCCAACCCCTGTCTGCTCCTACATCACTGGGTTTTCCTCTCCCCTCCCCACTCCAGCCAGGGACAGATTCTGTCGTGCCTGCATTACTGTCTAATGGGAGCACCGTTGAGCTGTCCCCCGGAAATGGGGTGTGTGTGATGCATGCAGCTTACTGAGTCTTGGTCCACACTCCATCCTTACCCGGGAGTGGAATATCACACCTCTGGTTTGAGGTGCAATACCCCTGTAGCGGCCGAGCCCTCGGGGTGCTACACTTCCAATGTTTGAAACAGCAGAGCGATACTTCTTCCAGTACTCGACACAGCAGAGCGATACTTCTTCCAGTGCTCAAAACAGCAGAGCGATACTTCTTCCAATGTTTGAAACAGCAGAGCGATACTTCTTCCAGTGCTCGAAACAGCAGAGCGATATTTCTTCCAGTGCTCGAAACAGCAGAGCGATACTTCCAGTGCTCGAAACAGCAGAGCGATATTTCCAGTGATCGAAACAGCAGAGCAATACTTCCAGTAATCGAAACAGCAGAGCGATACTTCCAGTAATTGAAACAGCAGAGCGATACTTCCAGTAATTGAAACAGCAGAGCGATACTTCCAGTAATCGAAACAGCAGAGCGATACTTCCAATGTTGGAAGAGCCATATTTCCAAAGACTTTCTTGGGGAGAAAATACAGGAGAAGAAACTCTTGGCCATGGTGTTTGATGGTCAAGTTGGCCCACAAGGATGTCACAGAACAGGAACACTACAAAGTTGATTGACGATGATAAATGACATGGATGCCACCAGAATGCTACATTGGGTAGCAGTTAATGCCTTCTATTGTCCGTGCTGTAGGCAGATATGGGCTCTTGGGTTTCTCAGTGAAACCACATGGCTACAGGATACAAAGCAGAGATCGTTTAGGATTCAGAATTAATGGTGTTGTCACACACAGGACATATATTTCCTATCCACAGGATAGGTGAATGCTGAGGGTCCCCCATCTATCATGAGAATGGGAGTTGCAAAATCCAGTGTGAAGTGAGCATGTGCGACCACTGCTTCATTCACTTTCTTTAGTTAGAGGTGGTGGTCACACATGCTCACTACTTCTACATTCAGAGGGGACTTTGGCACCCTCATTCTCTAGACTGGTGGGGGTCTCAACAGCAGGAACCCAAGCTGCCATACTCTAATCTATCCTGTGGATATATATCGAAGATATACTGTTTATGGGAGAACCCCTTTAATGCTACAGTGATAAAATATCAAGTAGTTTGTCTTAATATTTGCAGAGGGAAACTTTAATCCAGGCCTCTCGGTCAACACCCTTGGAGACATCTCAGACCAAACAGAAGTAGAAACCAGATTACATAATCTTTATTTATTCAGGAGGATGGAAAACAAATCAAAAATAGGTTTTGTTTCTCCTTTTGGCCTTGAGGTTCCAGTATGATCGGTGTGATCATGATATGGCATGATGCCTCTAGCCCCTGTGACCATGGACCTTCCACCTTGTGACTGGCAGGCTGACACATGCCGCACTGAATCGAGCAGAGACTGAATCTCTTGTATCTGCCATCACATTAGGATAACAAATGTGGATGATTTTTTTTAAATAAAAATATTCAGGATTTGCTGCCACCTGCTCCTGTATTTCTTATTTCCAACTTTCATCCACTCAATGGGTGATGTCTGTCATTTCCATTCCAAGCTTCTCCGAGCTGAGATGTCATTTCATGAGTCAAATCCGTACAATAACAAATTAATGTGAGGAGGCAGCATCCCTCGTAGAGGAGCGTGTGACACGCAGCGCCCATCTGTTCACTAATGTATTCTACAGGAGACATGGAGCTACCAAAGAAAACGGGAGCTGATCTCCAACCTACTGTACAAACACAATTCCTATTGGCAATTTGGGGCTGCGGAGAGGCTGGAGCGCCTCAGTATGAAGACAGCTACAAAGAAGAATTAGCTAAAAGAAGTTTATCCAAAATGACTGTTCACACCAAGCACAGGCGTTCTGTGAACCTTTAATTCGGCCAGCAGTGCACCCACTTGTTTTCCCCTATCTCCACCCTCCTGACTCCTTTTTCCTTGAATGACATCTTTATAGAAGTCGTCAATAGAAAACAACTAGGTGGGAATGTGCACTGAACTGCTTGGCCGCGTCAAGGGTGCACAGAGTGCCTGAGCTTGGTTTGAAAATTCATTTTGTGCCAACAAACTCATTTTAAAAGGCTGAATAATCTTTTTTTGTGGGAATGACCTATCCTTTGTATGTTTGAAGGGGCCGAGGTGCTCCTCTTCAATGTTTGCATAGGTTTGCAGGATGGTTTGTACTTGCCTGCGCTATACTTTTAGCAATACATTACCCAGTCCAAACAAATGGACAATATGTATCTCAACATTTGCACAGCCGAAAAGAAATGTATGCGCCGATCTAATATTTATACCTCCTCATAAGTGTATTGTGACAGAGTCACTGGTATGTTTATGAGGGGAGGTATGTGTCACGCAGGTTGCTGGCCTGTGTGAACTGAAACCAATAGACTTTCTGCCAGCATGTTATATGCTGGAGGTTAACTCTTTTAAAGGGTGTGGTTTTATGGGAATGACATAGAGATGGGAGGGAAGTCATTCCCCATACCTCCGCCTCAGGGTGTGGCTGAGCAAGGTTTAAATGCTCAGTCACCATTTTTTTTTCTATTGTTGAGTTTGGAGTGGCAAGGACTCCAGACTGGAAGCCCACAGCTCAGAGAAGAGCTGAAAGCGGGACTAAAACCTATGTGGCTAATCCCACACTGCTATGGACTGTGTTATCGTTTATCGTTTTGTTTTGTTGTTTTGCCAGTAAGGCTGTGTTTATTTTTGCTGGAGTGCAGAGCTTTATGCCACATAATAAAGCCTGCAGAGAAAACCCGGTTCCTGAGTCTACTTCCAGAAGCGGCAGAGTGAGGCGGCCTACCACAGATGGTGGAGAATGCGGGCAGATTCCAGGAACACGTGTACCTGCCACAGAGACCAGTGAATGTCCTGGGTAAAGGCCGCCAGCCAGCCAGAGAAGTTTGGCAGCATGGAGGAGCTCATTAAGCACCTGGTCCAGAGCCAGCAGTGCATGCAGCAACTACACTTGTAGACCCAGCAGAGTATGCAGCAGACCCAGCAGAGCATGCAGCAGCAGCACCGAGAGCAGCTACAGCAGCAACGGGAGCAGCTACAGCAGCAACGGGAGCAGCAGCAGGAGACAAATAAACTCCTGATACAGCAAATCCAGCAGCAGCAACAACAGATGGAGCTCCTAGCAGAGCAGATCCGTGGCAGGACATCCACTCCACCCCCAGATCCAGGTGATGACGCACATGTCAGGAAAACGGGAGAGATTACCTCCGGAGCAGTGGGCGGAGGTCCTGGCGCCATATTTGACCGGGGAGCCGCAGAAGGCCTATTACGATCTGACTTTACAGGATGCAAAGGAGTACGCAAAATTAAAAACCAAGATATTGGCACGCTCAGGAGTGACTATGTCTGTCAGAGCGCAAAAGGTCCACCACTGGGCGTATGCTGGCGACAAACCTCCACGCTCACAGATGTTCGACTTGTTACATCTAGTCCAGAAGTGGCTGCAGCCAGAGTCTTCACTCCTGCCCAGATGGTTGAGTGTGTGGTCATGGACAGGTTCATCCATTCCCTACCCAGGCCGGTCAAGACAGGGGTTGCCCAGGGCGACCCTTAGAACGCGGACGACCTCGTGGGCCTGGCAGAGAGGTACCAAGTGGTTGAAAAATCCCTAAGGAAATCCGACATAATCACCTCCCCGTACTGAAGTGCCCAAAAGGGGGCGGGTTCACCACGGAAGGGGTTCAGAGCCACAACTGGGTGGCGTCCCACTTCCACTGAAGGGGCCGCAAGGACTCTTGTTAAGGATGTGATCTGTTGGCAGTGTCGCAATCCGGGACACGTAGCCGCCCAGTGTCATAAGTCTGCTGAGCCAATGGACTGCAGCCTAGGCAGACGATGTTCATATTATGCTTACCCAGCCTGCAGTGTGGACTGTCAACCCAGCGTGGGCCCACAGGCATGTACCATATCCGTTAACGGAGTGTTGGTCCTGGGCTGTTGGACTTCGGGAGTCTGGTAACCTTAATCAGTGCCACCCTTCCCCACCAGCTGATCCATACCAAATCTGTGGGCATCCGCTGCATACATGGGGATGCCAAGAACTACCCGGTGGCCAGAGTGACAGTCGGAACAGACTGTGGCGCCCAATCCCACGAGGTCGGGGTGGTCAGGGACCTGATATATCCCATCATTTTGGGGCGCGATTTTCCCTTGTTCTGGGACTTGTGGGGGAAGGGATCCAGACTGAGTCCCGTGGAAAAAAGCCAGGACCCTAGAGAAATACCCTGGTTGACATCGGAAGTGGATGAGTTCCCACTATGTGTCCTTGTCGGCGACGAGGACGAGACTGTGTCTGAGGTGGCCGACCTTCCTGAATTAGAGGTGCCCGGAGAGAACTTTGGGTCAGCTCAAGTTAGGGACTTGACCTTGAAGGGGGCGTGGGATAATGTTACTGTTTGTAATGGTGTTGCTCAAGAGCTGAAGGCGGACACCAAGTACCCACACTTGGCAGTTTAGGGGGAGCTATTGTACCTGGTGACCAAACTAAAAAGTGAAGCGGTAGTGGAACAGTTGTTAGTTCCAGGTTCATACCGTCGGAGGGTGTTAAACATGGCACACTCACATATTCTGTAGGGGAAACCTAGGGGTTGAGAAAACCCAGGAGAGAATAATGAGGAGATTTTATTGGCCAGGATGTTATCGGGAAATCTTAAACTATTGTAGGTCCTGCCCCACCTGCCAGATAACCGCACCTACCTCCCACTTTCGTAGTCCCTTAATTCCAGTACCTGTCATAGAGGTTCCCTTCGAGAGGATTGCCATGGACCTCGTGGGTCCATTAGTTAAATCGGCCCGGGGCCACAAATACATCTTGGTGGTCATGGACTATGCAACCCGGTACCCCAAAGCAGTACCCCTAAGGAACTCGTCCAGTAAAAGTATAGCCCGACAGCTTGTTCATATTTTTGCTCGGTCAGGTCTGCCAAAAGAGATTTTGACAGACCAAGGAACCCCCTTCATGAGCATATGCCCGGAAAGTTACACGGGAACGCTGATGCCCTTTCTAGAATTCGCTGTCTGGTATTAGAAGGTGCCCAAACCCCCAGCTTTGGGCAGAGGGGGGGAATATGTGACAGCCACTGGTATGGTTCATGAGGGGAGGTATGTGTCACGCAGGTTGCTGGCCTGTGTGAACTGAAACCAATAGACTTTCTGCCAGCATGTTATATGCTGGAGGTTAACTCTTTTAAAGGGTGTGGTTTTATGGAAATGACATAGAGATGGGAGGGAAGTCATTCCCCATACCTCCGCCTCAGCGTGTGGCTGAGCAAGGTTTAAATGCTCAGTCACCATTTTTTTTTTATGTTGTTGAATTTGGAGTGGCAAGGACTCCAGACTGGAAGGCCACAGCTCAGAGAGGAGCTGAAAGCTGGGACTACAACCTATGTGGCTAATCCCACACTGCTATGGACTGTGTTATCGTTTATCTTTTTGTTTTGTTGTTTTGCCAGTAAGGCTGTGTTTATTTTTGCTGGAGTGCAGAGCTTTATGCCACATAATAAAGCCTGCAGAGAAAACCTGGTTCCTGAGTCTACTTCCAGAAGCGGCCGAGTGAGGCGGCCTACCACAGTATATATGCTCTACATGTGGAGAGGGGGGAAAGCTGCTGCCACACATCTCTGCCAGCTGATTAAATTGCCCAATCAATCTCTTCATCACATTTTTTTTCGGGTGGGAAGGTTACCCCTATACACAGTAGATAGTCGGTCAATCTCACCAAAATTGGAAAGTATGCCAACTTTCATCTAATGTGTATGGGGTTTGTTAAGGCCCCATGCACATTAGACAAATGTTGGCCAATAGAGAGACAGGTTCAGCTGACAGTCTAATGTGTATGGAGGTCCCAGATAAATAATATTGGAAAAGTTATGGATCCATTGTGTCCGATTTCGAGGAGCCTCCTGTGTATGGGAGAGATGGCCAAGATGGCTGTCCTTGGCCGATGGTTCTGCCAGAAGCTATCAAAATTGAATGCCAGCTAATAAAGATCAGCAGATCGATTTGCAGGACTCTGGTCCAACATCCAGGTCAGTGGTACGGGAGGCCCGCTAATTTGATTTGTCAGGGTTGGCACAGCTTTACACACAGATGACGTCGCACCAGCCCCAACACATCAAATAGAGCACCGGGGATGCCAATAGGTAAGAGATTTGCTGGCCTCCTGTATAGCTGTCAAGTACCACTGACCTGGACCCCAGACCATAGTCCTGTGAGTTGATCCGCTCATCTCTCATTGCAATCCAACAGCTCAATTCCACCTGCTTTGGAGGCAGTATTGAGGCCCCCCTTTACCTCTTGGGCCCCTGTGCTGCTGCCCAGGTTGCACCAATGTTACATCCGCCACTGGTATAAGTCTAACATTGTTATTAAGATGATAAACCGCAGTTCAGGGACATGGTGAGATATCCCAGTCAGTAAGGAAGATAACAGAGCTCGCTCTGTGTGTCATGGAGGAAGTCACAGCAACTCGTGCCAAGTGCAAATCAGTTCCCAGTGCTGTTGTGGGTCGTAAAGGGATGACATGAACTAAATAGAACATGGAGGTTTTCAGACATGCGTGAGCAGAAGGAAAATATTGCAAAATCCAGAGCTCATTAAACGGTTTTCACTGCCTTAACACATGGTTACCTTCTCCCAAAAACAGCACCACCATTGCCCACAGGGTGTGCGATACGGTAACCCCATTTGTTTTAATGAAGCTGAGCTGCAATATCGACACACGGACAACCCCTTTATCTAGAGATTCTTTATTGGTTAGTGTGTCACCCTGGCCTGGATGCCACAAATATAATAAAGCTGTGTCTGAGAGCAAGGGGGAGGTTCTCTGGTCAGGGGACAATTAGCATGCAATACCTCCTGTCACAGGCCAGTAGGGGGAGCAGGCTGCCCCTATAAAAGCTGGAACTGAGGGCAGGGTTAGAGAGAAATAGACGACCTGTCTCTGGATTGAGAGGTGTCCCAGAGCAGGGAGAGACAGTTGTATTGCACCCTAAGAGGACGTGTGGCGGTAGGAGAGCCACAAGCCAGGGACAAGAGGTGAAGTACGCCTGTCCTGGCAGACAAAGAGACTACTCTACCAGACTTTGGTGTCTGAGGCTGTGAGGATTCCACGTCCCACAGCAGATAACCAGTCCGCAAGGGACTGTACGTTCCTTGGCCTAAGAAGCCCGGAGGCTCCGCCACAGCAGAAGGGACCAGCAGAGCCGTACCAGGCCGGGAGTAGAAAGGAACCCACGTTGCAAACTATACGGGCGAGAGGACACGGAGAGCTCTGGACCGTGGGCTGTTACCCTACCAGGAGGAGATAGCCAGAAGGAGAGCAGAGAGCACGGTAGGCCTACACCCTCACCCTGACCAGGGCCAATTTCCCAATTGCTCTCAGACATTCAGGTCCCCTCCTAGCCGGGACTGTTTGTGGGTCAGTTCGCCTGTTCTAGTAAAGACCCTGGACTGCAACCTGTTGTCTGTTTGCTCCTTGCTCCTCCAGCACTAAAAGGTACTGGGACGCCCTACACCATCACCCCCATCTTCCATTATGCTGCCCTGGGGCCGCACTCTTCCCGTGGGGAGTCACACTATCCCAGCTGCATACATCATCAACCCCAGCGGTCTACCTGGCAGCGGCGGTCCGCACTGACCGCAATCAACGGGTGGCGTAGTCGGACACGCCAACAGCGCATTGCAGACTACCATTGGTCTGACCACCCTGAGCCACGGAACCGGGTAGCCACTACTACCCCCATCGTTCCCCTATTGCCCGGATCCGAGTGCCCCAAGGCCCAGGGGGCGAGTCAGTTAGCCTTTAGATTAACCATAAGCAAATACAGGAATGTAACTCTTTTATCTGTCTTTTTACTGAGCTCCACTCAGCTGAGCACAGATAACATCAAACTTGAAAGTGCAGGGGAAGAAAGCGCTTGTAAAAGAAAAAAAAAAACGGTGCAACATTTTTAATGAAACCCAATTGCAAAAATAATTTTTAGTCCAAAATACATGCATTTAAGTAGAAAAAGTCTGCAGAGATGTAAAAATCATTACAGAAGAAATTGGGGCAAAATGTGCCTTTTGCCTCCTCTGCTGAGCATTATGATCAGATGTTGCCTGACATGTTATCTCTAGGTTGTGAGCTGGACAAAGATGTGACTGTGTTTAAACCAATGATCCATTTTTTTTAAAATTGAACTATTAAAGGGGTTGTCTGCTACAATATTGTGTTTTACAATCAGGCACATGGTGGTCTTAAAAGAAAAAATAAATAAATTTGCTCATCTACTGGACCACTGCCATCCCTCCACAGCGCTGTGCGTGTCCACTTGGCTCCATTTCTGATGGAAGGTCATCACAAGACCGCTGCAGTCATTCAGTGGCCATAGACCGTCAAGGCAGCAGTGATCACATGAAGTCCCCTACCATAGAGGAAGCAGAGTGTGACGCAAGGTGAGGGAAAGACTAAGTGCAATACGAAGGGAAGAGGGGGAGGAAGCCCAAACACTAGGGAAAGGGTGAGTGGAGACCCCTAGGCAGATCTAATATCACCCTGCCTACCCTATCGCCTCTATATAGGTTCCGCACCTATCGTCGAGCAGGAACCGAAGCCATGATTGTCCCTAGAGCTTGGCCCTAGATAGGGAGGAGACAGAGTGAGCACTAGTCAAACTGCACTACAAACTAAAGACAACAAGGTAGAAAAACAAAGGGGATACACTTAGCTTGAGCAGACACCAGAGAGATAGCGCCAACTGTCCTCCAAGGGCACCAGAAAAGAAACTAGCAGACTGCTAGTGCTAAAAGCATACACAGAGGAACATAGAACTATCACTGGCGACTATCTGGAGAAACTGAGACTATTTAACTACCTAGCAAGGGTGTGTCAATCAGCAGCAGAAGGCAGAGGTTGCTGCTGGGCCCTAAAGGAAGAAGGATAAAACTATATGAGGGAATCAAGAAGGCGTCTGCAATGCCAAGCGCAGTGACCTTCTACAGCCGGCTCCAGAGCGACTGTCTGTCACACCTGACACACCCGTGACACAGAGAATAGTGGTGATCCGGCAGGCGAGAATCTGCTCTCGGACAGGCTGGTTGGCAGCCTGGCTACACAATTGCAGCCAGGTCTATTATTCTCTGAAAAGCTCTGGCATTTCAAAGAAAATATAGTTAGAAGATTGGAGATGAGACTAGTCTTGCACAATCCCTGGCCAGCTCTTCACAGAGCCGCTGTCAGTGATTGATGGGTCTTTCCTTTGCATGTGCAGTACAGACCAAAAGTTTGAACACACCTTCTCATTTAAAGATTTTTCTGTATTTTCATGACTATGAAAATTGTACATTCACACTGAAGGCATCAAAACTATGTTGGAGTCTGCAAAAGACTTGAGACTGGGACGGAGATTTATCTTCCAACAAGACAATGATCCCAAACATACAGCAAAATCTACAATGGAATGGTTCAAAAATAAACTTATCCAGGTGTTAGAATGGCCAAGTCAAAGTCCAGACCTGAATCCAATCGAGAATCTATGGAAAAAGCTGAAAACTGCTGTTCACAAACGCTCTCCATCCAACCTCACTGAGCTCGAGCTGTTTTGCAAGGAAGAATGGGCAAGAATTTCAGCCTCTCGATGTGCAAAACTGATACTGACTACCTCTTGAAGCTCATCAAGAGAATGCCAAGAGTGTGCAAAGCAGTCATCAAAGCAAAAGGTGGCTACTTTGAAGAACCTAGAATATAAGACATATTTTCAGTTGTTTCACACTTTTTTGTTAAGTATATAATTCCACATGTGATAATTCATAGTTTTGATGCCTTCAGTGTGAATGTACAATTTTCATAGTCCTGAAAATACAGAAAAATCTTTAAATGAGAAGGTGTGTCCAAACTTTTGGTCTGTACTGTATATAACGAGAGACCTGATCTCTTTTCTCTGAAAAATTGTCACGTTTCAGAAAATAATGCACCTGGCTGCAATTCATGGTGCTGACTCTTTGGGCAGCGAGAATCATCTTACAGGTTCCTTTTAAGTTACACATATTGAATAAATTTTGGTGCTTTTTTCTGATTTTCAGTATAGAAAAATGAATCCTGAAATCTTGCAGTTTTCACACTGAGCTTCATAATGGGCTGATACTTTCTGTTCTGTAGAAAATTACTCATCCGCCGTTATTTCATTATCACCACAGACAGGATTACAAAGATAACACCTCTATAGATCTCTGTAACACCTCTGTAGATAACACAGGATCCACCATTCACAATCAGTGATGTCATAGCTCACCTCCTCCTCGCCCTGTAAAATGACTGATAACCCCGCTATATACAGTAGACAACACAGAATCTACCATTCACAATAGGTGATGTCACAGCTCACCTCCTCCTCCTGTACAATGACTGATAACCTCTATACACTAAAACCCCAAGAAAAAAACGTAATCCGGCTTTAAACTTCGCCACAACAGTATCTTGGACCAGCCTGGTGTGTTCCTTGGTCTTCATGATGCTCTCTGCACTTGAAACAGAACCCTGAGACTATCACAGAGCAGGTGCATTTATACGGAGACTTGATTACACACAGGTGGATTCTATTTATCATTACCAGTCATTTAGGACAACATTGGATCATTCAGAGATCCTCACTAGTGTTGAGCGAGCACTAAAATGCTCGGGTGCTCGAAACTCGGGCCGAGCTCACCGTGATACTCGGGTGCTCGACCCGAGCAATGAGCCCAATGTTAGTCTATGGGAGACCCGAGCATTTTTGCGGCGGCACCCCTGGCAGTCTGTAGAAAGCCTAAAAAGTGCCCAAAACAATAGTGACAGTGCTCAAAAGACATGGGGGCAGCATGGGGATCGCCCCAGGAAGCATTTCTGACCCCCAGGTCACTGCTGTCAACAATGTGGTCAGAGGTATTAAGCCACTTTTACGGGCTCACAATAAAACGTTCAAAAACGAAACTGAAATGGTTTTCCTGTGAAATATGTTAAGGAACATCCTTTCCAGGGTAAAGACTTGTGTATAAGGTAAAATAAATAACCAAAAACAAAAATACCCCTCCACACCTTGGGCTATGTTCACAAGTAGCATTTTTCATGCGTTTTTGCACTTTTGTATTGCTTTCAACCGTGACAAATGCATTCACCGGGAAATGTCATTTTAAGATTTTACAACCTTATCTGGTCATGTGCTGTGTGACACATGCATACAGTGCAGAAAAGACATGGGAACAGCATGGGGAAGACCCCTGGAAGCATCTCTGACTCCCAGGTCACTGCCTAAAAGTGTGCCCATCAGAAGTGATCCTTGCCGCATCAGAAATGCAGACTTGCAACTATCCTCGTGCAAGTCCTTGTCCCAGGGCAGTGTTCAATTGTACCTCCCCCATTCCTTGCAATGCAAGCGCAAATATGCAGACAACCACCCACCCACCAGCAGGCTGCAATACCATACTGCTAGCTTTCACTTGAAATGGGGCCTTTTAGTTTGGAGAAGGCCGAAGCTGGCCACTACCTCATGGCTGCTTCGGCAGCGAGGTATCCATACTCAGTCCCCAGCCGCCCGGCGGCCGAGTGTCCATACTCGGTCCCCAGCCGCCCCGTGGCCGGGTGTCCACACACGGTCCCCAGCCGCCTGGGGGCGGCCGGGTGTCCATAATCGGTCCCCAGCCGCCCCTATTTCTCCTGTCACCTTCCCCCACACTTTTCTAAGCCAGGCCTGCTTTAGGGCAGCATTGGACGAGCCCACCAGAGAACCAGACTCCTCCGGTGGGCCCTGGCTTCTCCATCAGGGGAGTTGAGAGTGCCAAGGTGAGGAGCATGATGATGATGATAGAAGTTAGCATCTGCTTTGTTATCTTGGAATGCAAGCGCATGTATGTAGTAGCAGCTAGGCCTGAGGTGGTCAGCGTTTTGGCGCATATCCTACCTCCTCCGAGGATTGGATGTTTTGCTGCTACTATCCCAGTTCTATGACTCCCGTTAAAACAAAGCTTCAGGTGATAAATGATGGATGAGGTGGTGGCAAAGGAGAAAGAGGAGGAACAGGGACCATTCACATCAATATCAGGCCAGTCAACCACACATGTCTTGTAGGATATGTTTCTGTAACAAAAGGAGCGGTTCGGCTACACAGTTATAGGGCAAACAGTGAGTGCAATGCCTACCAAAAATTTCGAGGCACTCCAATGCCCCGCCCCTTGGAAGTGACATGGAGGCCAGAGGGCCTTAACTAAACCGTTTTTTTTCCATTTATAGCAACTGGGTCTCCTGTACACTGTTGGCCTAAGCAATGAATGGAAGGCTTTCCAAAAATTATGAGGAACTGCAATGCCCCTTGAAACAGACGTGGATTACAGCGTACTAAAAACCTTCTACCCATTATTGGGGAGTGGGTCTCCCTTAGTTTTCGCCTTTGCATTGAAAAGCAAATGCTGACTAAAATTAGGAGGAAATGCAATGCCCGTTGGAAAAGTCGTGGAGGTTAGAGGTAATTAAAAACAACATTTCAATGCCCCTTGGAAGAGCTGTGGAGTTCAGAGTGGTTTAAGAAGACGCTTTTAATGCCCCTTTGAAGTGACGTGGAGGTCACAGTAGCTTAACAAGACGGTTTTAATGCCCCTTGGAAAAGTGGTGGAGGTCACAGTAGATTAACAAGACGGTTTTAATGCCCCTTACAAGAGCCATACAGTACATCTTAAAAACATTATTCCCATTATTGGGGAGTGGGTCTCCCATAGTCTTTGCTTAAGCCTTCCAAGCAAAAGCTGCCAAAAATTAGGACGGAGGAACTTGCAATGCCCCTTACAAGAGGCATGCAGTACAGCATATTACAAACATTATTCCCATTATTGGGGAGTGGGTCTCCCATAGTCTTTGCTTAAGGCTTCCAAGCAAAATCTGCCAAAAATTAGGACGGAGGAACTTGCAATGCCCCTTACAAGAGCCATGCAGTACTGCATATTACAAACATTATTCCCATTATTGGGGAGTGAGTCTCCCATAGTCTTTGCTTATACTTTCCAAGCAAAAGCTGCCAAAAATTAGGACGGAGGAACTTGCAATGCCCCTTACAAGAGCCATGCAGTACAGCATATTACAAACATTATTCCCATTATTGGGGGGTGGGTCTCCCATAGTCTTTGCTTATGCCTTCCAAGCAAAAGCTGCCAAAAATTAGGACGGAGGAACTTGCAATGCCCCTTACAAGAGCCATGCAGTACAGCATATTACAAACATTATTCCCATTATTGGGGAGTGGGTCTCCCATAGTCTTTGCTTATGCCTTCCAAGCAAAAGATGCAAAAAATTAGGACGGAGGAACTTGCAATGCCCCTTACAAGAGCCATGCAGTACAGCATATTACAAACATTATTCCCATTATTGGGAAGTGGGTCTCCCATAGTCTTTGCTTATGCCTTCCAAGCAAAAGATGCAAAAAATTAGGAGGAAATGCAATGCCCGTTCGAAGACTCGTGGAGGTTAGAGTTAATTAAAAACAACATTTCAATGCCCCTTGGAAGAGCTGTGGAGTTCAGATTGGTTTAACAAGACGCTTTTAATGCCCCTCGGAAGAGACGTGGAGGTCGCAGTAGCTTAACAAGACGGTTTTAATGCCCCTTGGAAAAGTGGTGGAGGTCGCAGTAGCTTAACAAGACGGTTTTAATGCCCCTTGGAAGAGACGTGGAGGTCGCAGTAGCTTAACAAGACGGTTTTAATGCCCCTTGGAAAAGTGGTGGAGGTCGCAGTAGCTTAACAAGACGGTTTTAATGCCCCTCGGAAGAGACGTGGAGGTCGCAGTAGCTTAACAAGACGCTTTTAATGCCCCTCGGAAGAGACGTGGAGGTCGCAGTAGCTTAACAAGATGGTTTTAATGCCCCATGAAAAAGTGGTGGAGGTCACAGTAGCTTAACAAGACGATTTTAATGCCCCTCGGAAGAGACGTGGAGGTTGCAGTAGCTTAACAAGACGCTTTTAATGCCCCTCGGAAGAGACGTGGAGGTCGCAGTAGCTTAACAAGACGCTTTTAATGCCCCTCGGAAGAGACGTGGAGGTCGCAGTAGCTTAACAAGACGGTTTTAATGCCCCTTGAAAAAGTGGTGGAGGTAGCAGTAGCTTAACAAGACGGTTTTAATGCCCTTCGGAAGAGACGTGGAGGTCGCAGTAGCTTAACAAGACGGTTTTAATGCCCCTTAGAAAAGTGGTGGAGGTCGCAGTAGCTTAACAAGACGGTTTTAATGCCCCTTGGAAAAGTGGTGGAGGTCGCAGTAGCTTAACAAGACGGTTTTAATGCCCCTTGGAAAAGTGGTGGAGGTCGCAGTAGCTTAACAAGACTGTTTTAATGCCCCTTGGAAGAGAAGTGGAGGTCCCAGTAGCTTAACAAGACGCTTTTAATGCCTCTCGGAAGAGACGTGGAGGTCGCAGTAGCTTAACAAGACGGTTTTAATGCCCCTTGGAAAAGTGGTGGAGGTCACAGTAGCTTAACAAGACTGTTTTAATGCCCCTTACAAGAGCCATACAGTACAGCATCTTAAAAATATTATTCCATTATTGGGGAGTGGGTCTCCCACAGTCTTTGCTTATGCCTTCCAAACAAAAGCTGCCAAAAATAAGGACGGAGGAACTTTCAATAATGGCAATACGGACCACGGTCACCCTGGTGGTATAGTGATGGTGGAGGCTGAGGATAAGGAGAAGAACATAAAACAGCCGAAATGAGGAAGCGTATACCCATGTGTGGGTGTGAAGCGGTGCATGTGAATACACCTCCCGAAATAACACAGTGGATTTGACTTTATGTTACTCTGCTGTCATTCGGTGGTGATGAGAAGTCTGGCCCAATCCAGCCCTTGTTCATTTTGATAAGGGTCAGCTTGTCAGCATTGTCAGTTGACAGGCGAGTGCGCTTATCAGTTATAATTCCCCAGCGGCACAAAAAACAAGGCTCCGATAACACGCTAGCGGCAGGGCAGGCCAGGGCCTCCAAGGCGTACAGAGCGAGTTCATTCCAAGTATCCAGCTTGGATACCCAATAATTAAAAGGCACAGAGGAATCACGGAGGATGCTGGTACGGTCGGCAAGGTACTCCCTCACCATCTTTTGAAACTTTCCACTCCTTGTGAGAGTACCCCGCGCCTCAGGGTCTGTCCGAAGGGAGGGTCTGAGAAAACTGTCCCAGAACGTTGACAGTGTTCCCCTGCCTCTGCTGGATTGGAGTTGCGTCTCTCTCGCATGTACGCCTTGGTTGGGCAACGAACTGTGACCTCTGCCGCTAGCGTGTTCAGATTGAATTTTTTTAAACAGTTCTGCAGCAAGGGCCTTCTGGTACTGCCCCATTTTTGTAGACCTCTCCACCTCAGGAATAAGAGAGTGAAAGTTCTCCTTGTAGCGGGGGTCTAAAAGTATCACCAACCAGTAATGACTGTCACCCAACATTTTGACAACGCGAGGGTCAAGGTTAAGGCAGCGTAACATATAGTCAGCCATGCGTGCCAGACTGGTAACGGGCAAGACTTCCGTGTCCTCACCAAGATGACGACTGCCCATGCTCTCCTCCTCCTCCTCCCCCCTGTCCTCAGGCCACCCACGCTGAACCGACGGTATGACAGTTGTACAGGTGCTACCGTCTACAGCGCATGATACCAGCTCCTGTTCTTCCTCCTCCTCTCCCTCATTGTCCCCCAATGCATGTTGGGATGAGATGAGGCTGGTCTGTGTGTAATCAACCGCTACAGCTTCTTGATCCATCTCATCATACTCTGGCTGCAATGCCTCCTCTTTAATTCTCAGCAGAGAGCGTTGCAAAAGACAGATAAGTGGAATGCTGACGCTAATGATGGCGTCATCGCCACTCACCATCTTGGTGGACTCCTCAAAGTTTGTCAAGATGGTACTTATGTCAGACATCCAGGTCCACTCCTGAGGTCTTATGTGTGGAGTCTGACCTGTATATCGACGGCCTTGTTGCAGCTGGTACTCCACAACTGCTCTCTTCTGCTCACAAATCCTTTGCAACATGTGGAGGGTAGAGTTCCAACGTCTGGGGACATCACACACAAGTCGGTGTGACGGAAGCTGCAAACGCTGCTGCAACACAGCAAGGGCGGCGGAAGCTGTAGCCGACTTGCGAAAATGAGCTGACAGGCGGCGTACTTTGACGAGCAGATCGGGCAACTCGGGGTACGATTTAAGAAACCGCTGAACCACGAGGTTAAGCACATGAGCCAGGCATGGTACGTGTGTGATCTCGCCTCGCCTCAGAGCCGCCACCAGGTTACGACCATTGTCACACACGACCATGCCTGGATGTAGGGTCAGCGGTCTCAGCCACAGATCTGCCTGCTCTTTCACAGCTGTCCACAACTCACAAGCAGTGTGAGGTTTCTCACCTAAGCTTATGAGTTTCAGCACAGCCTGTTGCCGCTTGGCGGAGGCAGTACTGCAGTGCTTCCAGCTTGTAGCTGATGTGGTGATATCTGAGATGGAGGCTGAACATGAGGAGGATGAAGAGGATGATGAGCAGGAGCTGTACACTGTGGGGGCAACTCTGACTGACATAGGGCCCGCAATCCTCGGTGTGGGTAGGATGTGTTCAGTCCCAAGGTCCGACTGGGTCCCGGCTTCCACTCTGTTTACCCAGTGTGCCGTCAGAGAGATGTACCGTCCCTGGCCACAAGCACTTGTCCACGTGTCCGTTGTCAGGTGGACTCTCCCAGTAACGGCATTGTTGAGGGCACGGCAGATGTTTTGGGACACGTGCTTGTGTAGTGCGGGGATGGCACACCGGGCAAAATAGTGTCGACTGGGGACCGAGTACCGAGGGACGGCCACCGCCATAAGGTTGTGGAAGGATTCCGTCTCCACCAGCCTAAAAGGCAGCATTTCCAACGCAAGCAGTCGTGAAATGTGCGAATTTAGGACTGTGGCCTGTGGGGCGTTGGCTGCGAATTTCCGCTTTCGTTCAAAGGTCTGGGATATGGACAATTGAACGCTACGGTGGGATGTGGATGTTGATGCTGTTTCTTGAGAAACTGCCATAACAAGTGAAGACTGAGAGGAGGGGGCATCTTTGCATGCAGTATGGACAGGGGATTGCCTTGCACACACAACAGGGGATTCTATTGCACGCACAACAGCGGAAGAAGCAGTGGTGACACCCGCTGACACTGGTTGTGGACCCAGGGGTTCACCCCACAAAGTCGGGTGCTTTGCTGCCAGGTGCCTGATCATGCTGGTGGTGGTCAGGCTGGTAGTTTTGTCACCCCTGCTGATGCTGGCATGGCAGGTGGTACAAATGGCCTTTTTGGGGTTATCAGCAGTCTTTAAAAAAATTCCAGACTCTGGAAGACGTACAGGTTGTACTGGCAACGTCCCTCGTGTTGGTGTTACGGGGAACTGTTGCCTGCCTTCTGTTTGCGGCCACCACACTGCTTCTTCCTGCCTGTTGGGGTACTCTGCCTCCCTCACCCTGTGTGCTGCTGGCCTCGCTCTGCATGTCCTCCTGCCACGTTGGGTCAGTTACTGGATCATCCACCACCTCCTCCTCTTCCACTTGCGCACCACGATCCTCCTCCTCACTTCTTGGCAATTGTGTCTCGTCATCGTCCACCTCTTGTGACAAATTGCCATCGTCGACTTCCTGTGGCCGTGGCAGTTCAAATATTTGGGCATCGCTACATGGGATCTCCTCTTCCACCACTTCAAGCGGAGCAGGCGAGGGGCACAAATCTGGAAATGGACCAGTGAACAGCTCTTCAGAGTGTCCAAGTGTGGGATCAGTTGCTGTCTGACGACACTCGGCATGGTGGGAGGAAGGAGCATCAGGGTGAGGAGGAGTATGCGGTCGAGACTCGCGGCTACTAAGATTTGACCGTGTGGAAGACAGACCAGAGAGGGGTGTTGCCCAGGTAACTGGAAGTATTATCTGCTATCCAATTAATAACCTGTTCACACTGATCAGGTCGCAATACTGGTGTTGTTCTGTGCTTCACTAGTAATTCGGTCAAGAACTGGGAGTGAGAAGATGTGGCTGTTGGTTGTGGCACATTTTCACCTTGGCCACGGCCACGTCCTCTGCACGCACCATCACCAGAACATCCAGTTCCACGTCCCTTGCCAAGCGCCTTGCCCATTGTAAATCAAGTAAAATAGCTTACACTCGCACTATCAATGGAAAAAGGGTAACAAAAAGGAGATTAGAAAAGTGGAAGAGGAAAACCACAGTTCTATTTCTCTGGCCTACACCCGACTCTGTTAAACAATCTGAACAATCAGGGAGAAACTATTACTGTTTTTCTTTACGGCAAAAAATGCCAAAAGCAGGATAATAGAGATTTTTTACCGTGGAACGGCAAAACCACAGTTATAATTTAATGGTGGATACCAGACTTTTTTAAGTAGATACATTTGCGGCTGAACAGTGAGCAACACACTCAAACTGTTTTTATTTTAGGTAAAAATGGCCCAAAAGTGGATAATACAGAGGTTTGAACCGTGGAACTGCAAAACCACACTTCTATTTCTCTGGCCT
The DNA here is from genome assembly GCF_046119375.1 of Phyllobates terribilis. Lineage (NCBI taxonomy): Eukaryota > Metazoa > Chordata > Amphibia > Anura > Dendrobatidae > Phyllobates > Phyllobates terribilis. The sequence goes on along the minus strand of NW_027362765.1, from coordinate 93,552,835 downwards.
ACACCAGACTATTTTAAACAGATATATTTGTGCCTGAACAATCAGGGAGACACTATTACAGTTTTTTTTTTACGGCAAAAAATGACAAAAGCAGGATAATAGAGATTTTTTACCGTGGAACGGCAAAACCACAGTTATTATTTACTGGTGTATACCAGACTATTTTAAACAGATATATTTGTGTCTGAACAATCAGGAGACACTATTAATGTTTTTCTTTACGGCAAAAAATGCCAAAAGCAGGATAATACAGAGATTTGACCCGTGGAACTGCAAAACCACACTTCTATTTCTCGGGCCTACACCAGACTCTTTTAAACAGATATATTAGTGTCTGAACTGTCACAGACACACTTTTTTTTTTTTTTTTTTTATTGGGGGGGGGACGGGGGACGGGACACCAAAAGGTTAATAAGACGGATATTTGTACAGTGTGAAGGAGAAAAAAAAAAAGAGGATTTAGATTAAAAAAAAGGATTTTTCCTGGCCCCCCAGGACCTGGAGCTAAGTCCAGAAATTTCAGCAACAGGAGCACACAGGACTGTAATGTAGCGTTTGCTGGTATAACCAATGCGTCTCCTATACAGCCTGCCTGCCTGATATCTGGGATGGATATTAGTCCTGAGAAGGACTGTTTGTTTGATTTGGCTGCCTTTACAGACCCTACACTAACTATTTCGCAGTATATATCTCTCCCTAAATCAGCAACGCTCTCCCTACACTGTCTGATCCCGGCTGTCTGTGTCCAAGATGGCGGCGCCCGGTTTTAAATACTCGAGGTGACGCTGTGCGGCCAGCCAATCAATGTAATGCCCACAACCAACATGGCTGCGGCATTACAGTGACTGGCTGGCAATCCCTGCATGTTCATTGGCTCTGTAAAGAGCGCCAAACATGCAGGGCGGAGACCAGAGCTCCCGCCCGAGTAACCCGGAAATGCTCGGTGCTCACTGAACATCCCGAGTAGCGTGATGCTCGGGCGAGTACCGAGCAGTGTCGAGCATGCTCGCTCAACACTAATCCTCACTGAACTTCTGGAGTGAGTTTGCTGCACTGAAAGTAAAGGGGCAGAATAATATTGCACGCCCCACTTTTCAGTTTTTAATTTTTTAAAAAAGTTTAAAATATCCAATAAATTCCATTCCACTTCACGATTGTGTCCCACTTGTTGATTCTTCCCAAAAAAATTTGAATTTTATATCTTTATGTTTGAAGCCAGAAATGTGGCAAAAGGTAGAAAAGTTCAAGGGGGCCAAATACTTTCACAAGGCACTGTATAATAAGAGATATGTGAACATTAGGCTGCTTTGCCATCACAACTAATAAGGAAGTGAAATCCATGTCACAAAATTACTGGTGAATCTTCATAATGGTGAGAGGTTTTCTGGACCTTTAACTGGTGCTTCACTTTCAGTTTATTTTTTCCACAATAGATTGATACAGAACCCTGTTCTAAAATGCAAAAAGAGTATTTTTATTCAGCTTCAATACGTTACTCGATTGCTGTGCGATCATGGCGTTTGGCCCCTGACATGAAGGAGTTAACAGCGAAACCTGGCACTTATTGGGGGTTAAAAAAAAAAATCATTGCCGGTTTCTCTCTCGAGTCTCATCTCATGGATGAGATCACGGCTTCACATTGTCCCAAAATGCATCTCCTTGACAACACCACAATGCTCAGGCCCCATCTCGGCCGCCTCCAAGTAACGATTGGGGTCACTGAGGCGAAATTAGTTGCAGGGATTTGGTTTTCAAGTTTTCCTATTTGACGATATTCTCCATTAAAAACACACAGAAAAAGGAGAGAAAATTTGGCAAAGTTCGGAAACGTAAACTATAATAAAAAGTGATCAAACAAAGGAATTTCCCATTTCCTATCGTGAACAAAAAAAGCCTCTTTTATGGGATAGTTAAACAAATCCTAGAGAACAACCCATACACAATTCAGATTAATCATGAGGGGGCCCTCGATCAGGACCCTCACTGTATTAGCCAAAGTGCAGTATGGGCTACAAGTAGCTTCTCTTACTAAGGGGGACAGCTCACTGATTAAAAGGGAAACTGTGTAATACTTAATTTTCCCTCTGGAGGTGCTGCAGGAATATTGAACGAACATGTATTCCTAAGTTCCCTCACTGAGAAAAGTAAATTGCTGGGTGTTACAGTACAGTACAGTGATAGATATATGTAAATGGGGGTGCACCAGTGCCAATCATAGGGCAAAAAATGACCAGGTGCAAAATACCTAAATTGACAAGATAATCTGAAGCAAAAAAAAAAAAAAGAAGAAAGAGACAATGTAATATGGAAATGCACACCTATGAGTCAATAGTGTTAAATCAAAAAATTCCAAAATGTATTAATGTGCACTGACACAAACATGCTAAAACCAATTAAAAACAGAAACCATACAGAAAGACCACGTCCACAAGTAATCAATAACCTGAAGGTACAGATAATGACATAGATCAATTGCTAGGTACACTCTCCCATAAGAACATGTTACAAATAACCACCATACATCAAATACTGCAGTGTGGTTGAACAAGATGGCAGGTATAGAGGATTATATAGGCAGAAACATGTAGGTATATAGTATAATAAAGATATAGAACTCAAAACCAGGCGTCCCTGGAGAAAATATTTAACCTCAGTATAGCACCTATATAATGGCACTTATAACACATATATAACTATACAAATCCAGTGTGCGGGCAAAGAACCTGAAATGCAGACTAGTGCAGCCACTCCAACCTGTCAAAGGCAGTGTTACTCATATAGACCCCCATGTGGTGGGATGAAGAGGAATGCATGTGGATGTAGCGGGGAAAATTGGAGAGGGACCATAGGAGTGAGCGAAGTTCACGCGTATCGCCGTCAATACGGCTTCATCAGGGCAGGTCCTGATGCTTGAGGGTCAATGCACATATATGTATATACACAATGTGATTACCCGGTTAAACAATCTGGTGTGCGTGGCGCACTATCCCCAGAGCAGGAAGAGGAAGTAAGTGAAAGAACAAGTCACATGAGAGGTATCACATGACACCTACCCATAAGGCAAAGCGCTGTCAGCGCCTGCACAGACCAATGGAAAAACAAGTGTGGGCAAAAAACCCCACACATAATATAGAGAGTCGGTGAACAAGGGACTGAATGCATATGTCAATGCGAGCATGGATTCTCCTGCAGGATGGTAAAGGTTAAATGCAAACCAACAGATGTGAAGTATGTATAATGAGTAAAGGAGGAAAAGGAAAGGGAAGAAAGAACGATCAGAGATAAGTAATATACAGTTAGGTCCATATATATTTGGACAGAGACAACATTTTTCTAATTTTGGTTCTAGACATTACCACAATGAATTTTAAACAAAACAATTCAGATGCAGCTGAAGTTCAGACTTTCAGCTTTCATTTGAGGGTATCCACATTACAATTGGATGAAGGGTTTAGGAGTTTCAGCTCCTTAACATGTGCCACCCTGTTTTTAAAGGGACCAAAAGTAATTGGACAATTGCCTCCAAGGCTATTTCATGGACAGGTGTGGGCAAGCCCTTCGTTATGTCATTCTCAATTAAGCAGATAAAAGGCCTGGAGTTGATTTGAGGTGTGGTGCTTGCATTTGGAAGGTTTTGCTGTGAAGTAAACATGCGGTCAAAGGAGCTCTCCATGCAGGTGAAACAAGCCATCCTTAAGCTGCAAAAACAGAAAAAAAACATCCAAGAAATTGCTACAATATTAGGAGTGGCAAAATCTACAGTTTGGTACATCCTGAGAAAGAAAGAAAGCACTGGTGAACTCATCAATGCAAAAAGACCTGGGCGCCCACAGAAGACAACAGTGTTGGATGATCGCAAAATAATCTCCATGGTGAAGAGAAACCCCTTCACAACAGCCAACCAAGTGAACAACACTCTCCAGGAGGTAGGCGTATCAATATCCAAATCTACCATAAAGAGAAAACAGCATGAAAGTAAATACAGAGGGTTCAGGGCACGGTGCAAGACACTCATAAGCATCAAGAATAAAAAGGCTAGACTGGACTTTGCTAAAAAAACATCTAAAAAAGCCAGCACAGTTCTGGAAGAACATTCTTTGGATCGATGAAACCAAGATCAACCTCTACCAGAATGATGGAAAGAGAAAAGTATGGCGAAGGCGTGGTACAGCTCATGATCCAAAGCATACCACATCATCTGTAAAACACGGCGGAGGCAGTGTGATGGCTTGGGCATGCATGGCTGCCAGTGGCACTGGGTCACTAGTGTTTATTGATGATGTGACACAGGACAGAAGCAGCCGAATGAATTCTGATGTATTCAAAGTCATACTGTGTGCTCAGATCCAGCCAAACTGATTGTCCATCTGTAGTATGAAACGACGACCAATGACCCAAAACATAAAGCCAAAGCAACCCAGGAGTTTATTAAAGCAAAGAAATGGAATATTCTTGAATGGCCAAGTCAGTCACCTGATCTCAACCCAATTGAGCATGCATTTCACTTGTTAAAGACTAAACTTCAGACAGAAAGGCCCACAAACAAACAGCAACTGAAAACCACCGCAGTGAAGGCCTGGCAGAGCATCAAAAAGGAGGAAACACAGAAAAATGTTGTCTCTGTCCAAATATATATGGACCTAACTGTATAGCCCAATAAGATATGGGATATTTAACCCAAATAGTCATCATTGAAGATCCATATATTGAAGGGGGCGGGGGAAAGGGGAATATTAAATATGAAGAGTAAGATGTGCGCGTCCAGGTGCACATGGACGCGCACATCAGAGAATGTAATATGCAACATGCACAGCGACGTTATTATGTACATGTGCATGTTTAAATCCCTGAGGACAAAGAGCCACCAATAAAACATATCAGGACAAATATGTTTAGTAATGTGTGTGGAGAGAGAGAGAGAGAGAGAGAGAGAGAGAGAGAGACAGAGAGACAGAGAGAGAGAGAGAGAGAGAGAGAGAGAGAGAGAGAGAGAGAGAATAAATTTTTTGATGTAATGAGATTGACTCCCTGTCAATTCTATGTAGCAACAGATCAGGATAGGAGAAGCTCTAGCGACATGATATGATCTTCTGGAAGTGTCTTTATTAATAGAGTCCATTACCCAGTGCATATATGCAGTGCGAATTGATTAAGGACCCCAAACCCACTTAATTTCGTCTAGTACCGCCACATTTTTGGACCTAAGGATTACCATCTCGGATCAGAGACTGATTACTGATCTTTTTCGCAAACCCACCTCTACCAACAGCTTGCTCCGATATAACAGCTTCCACCCATCACATACTAGGAAAGGGATTCCTGTCGGTCAGTTCCTGCATATCCGGCGGAATTGTACCCAAGACGCTGACTTTTATAAACAGGCAAGGGAGCTAACGGAGAGGCTCAAGCAAAGGGGATACCCCAAAAAGATCATATCAAGGGCTTTCCAGAGGGCCAAGATTCAAAACCAGGAATCCCTCTTGACACCACGTCATCGACCATCGGACACTGCCCCCAGGTTCATTACCAGTCACAGTACGGGTTGGAATCAGGTGAGGAATATTTTAAAGCAACATTGGTCTGTACTCACCTTTGATACACAAACTTCTTCTATTGTTAGTCCTAAACCCCTGATGGCTGCCAGGAGGGCCCCCAATCTTCGTGATTTGCTCACATCCAGCCATTTTGTTAGACCTACTGTCAGGCTGAACCGTGGTTTCTCCTTGAGGGGTTCCTTTCCTTGTGGTGATTGCAACGTCTGCCCCTACATGCGTCCCACAAGAAATTATTTTTGTAATCCTTTGGACAATCAGCATCATCCACTTAGATCGTACATTAATTGCAAGACTAAAAATGTCGTCTATGCAATTATTTGCTCCTGCCCTAAAGTATATGTGGGCCAAACATCTCAAGAACTGAGGAGGCGGGCTCAGAAACATCTATATACTATACATTTAGCATCTTCGGATTTTAGGAAAGAAAAAACACTTACCCCTATAGCCTCACACTTCTTGACCGAACATGGTGGCAAACCTCATAATGTTTCTATCTTTGGCTTACAGAAAATCCACAACAACAACAGAGGTGGTAGTAACCACAATTTATTATTACGCATGGAATTCAGGTGGATATTTACACTACGCTCGGTTGCTCCGTTGGGACTCAACGAAGAACTCCTCTACACTGGCTTTCTGGGTTAACCTGGATCAGAACTATGGATCTGACTCCTCATTCCTCTTTGTTGTCCTCTTGCTCTTTTCTTTGGATTTCTCTTTGGATGGGACTACCTTATTCTATAAAGAACGGGAATCAAACTCCTGGACAATTGTTGCAACATCACAGTAATGCCTTATCTGACTGGCATGAATTATCTTTGGGGTCCTTAATCAATTCGCACTGCATATATACACTGGGTAATGGACTCTATTAATAAAGACACTTCCGGAAGATCATACCATGTCGCTAGAGCTTCTCCTATCTTGACCTATTGCTACATAGAATTGACAGGGAGTCAATCTCATTACATCAAAAAATATATATTCCCTCTATCTTACTTATTTATCATTTGGTTTATTTTACATTGCTAACGCGGTACCTCTTTAGTACCCTTTTCTCTTGGGGACATACCGCCCCCAACCGTGATATATAGCCCTGACTAAATCTTAGCATATATATATATATATATATATATATATATATATATATATATATATATATACATATACATACATATACATATACATACATACACATATATACATATACATACACATACACACACATTACTAAACATATTTGTCCTATTATGTTTTATTGGTGGCTCTTTGTCCTCAGGGATTTAAACATGCACATGTACATAATAACGTCGCTGTGCATGTTGCATATTACATTCTCTGATGTGCGCGTCCATGTGCACCTGGACGCGCACATCTTTCTCTTTATATTCAATATTCCCCTTTCCCCCGCCCCCTTCAATATATGGATCTTCAATGATGACTATTTGGGTTAAATATCCCATATCTTATTGAGCTATATATTAGTTATCTCTGATCGTTCTTTCTTCCCCTTCCTTTTCCTCCTTTACTCATTATACATACTTCACATCTGTTGGTTTGCATTTAACCTTTACCATCCTGCAGGAGAATCCATGCTCGCATTGACATATGCATTCAGTCCCTTGTTCACCGACGCTCCATATTATGTGTGGGCGTTTGTAATGGGTCTGGGAGGTGGAACCTCTGAGCTACTATACAAAGAGGCAGTCCTTGTAAGGAAGCGGGTGGCTCCCAGGGAAGGCGGGCAGGTAGTCACGGCAAGTGACAGGAACAGTCTCTGGGTAGAAGGGCAGGAGGTCACGGGAAGTGACGGGAACAATCTCTTGACAGGCGGGTGGTCACGGCAAGTGACAGCAGGGTAAGAGTCTCTAGACAGGCAGGTGGTCACGGCAAGTGACAGCAGGGTAAGAGTCTCTAGACAGGCAGGTGGTCACGGCAAGTGACGGCAGAGCCTCCAGGTAGGCTAGCAGGCGGGTAGCAGGTGAGCGCTCCCAGGTGAGCGGGTAAGAGTCTCTCGGCTGGCTGGCAGGTGGTCACGGCAAGTGACGGCAGAGCCTCCAAGTAGGCTAGCTGGCGGGTAGCAGGTGAGCGCTCCCAGGTGAGCGGGTAAGAGTCTCTCGGCTGGCTGGCAGGTGGTCTCAGGCAGGTATCAGGCAGGTATCAGGCAGGTGCTTCCTGATCCGCAGGCGGACTGGTCCATAGACAGACTGGCGGATGCAGGTAGACAGACTGTCGGATCGCAGGAATGCAAGCAGGTAGACAGAGCTGGAAAGCAGACTGGCAACGGGACCTGAGGGCTGAAGCAGAGGTGAAAGGCTTTGCAACAACTTTGCTCGGGCACCTCCAATTTGGAGGAGGAGCCTTATATATGGGAGCTCCACCGGCAATTGGCCGGGGACTCCTTAGGATGGCGCGCGCGGCCCCTTTAAGAGAGAGGGAGCGCGCGCCCTAAGCACAGTGCCCGGGAAGCGGCGAGCGCTGCCAGCAGCGGGAGAAGAGGACGCCGAGGACGGAGCAGGGAGGTGAGAGGAACGGCGTCTCGGCCTAGCAGGAGGCAGGGACGCCGACGCTACAGTACCCCCCCCCCTTTAGGCCCCCCCTTTTTTAGACCGGAGAGAAATTTATCAAGGATGAGCGGGGCATGGATGTTCTCCCGGGGCTCCCACGTTCTCTCCTCAGGACCAAACACCTTCCAATCCACTAGAAAAAAGGTCTTTCCTCTAACCCTTTTGGTGGCCAGAATGCTCTCTACCTCAAACTCGTCTTCAGCGGAAACCGGAGCAGGAGGCGTACCTGTAGACTTGGAAAAAGAGTTAAGTACCACAGGTTTGAGGAGAGATACATGGAAGGAGTTAGGGATCCGCAAGTTGGTCGGGAGTTTCAATTTATAGGCCACCGGGTTGATTTGTTTGATAACTTCCAGTGGGCCGATGAACCGAGGCCCTAACTTGCAGGAAGGAATTGTTAGAACTCTCCTGTTAGTTTTTTTTTTAGTTTGCTGGTCACATGACCATTTTTGCCTATTTAATCCGGCTCCGCCCTCCTGGCCTTGCTGGACTTCATTGTATTTACTACTCTTGAGCTAGCTTGGTGCTCTGTTGCCGTTCTCTGTTAGTTTTGCTAGGTCTTCTGACCTCTATGCTTTTTGTTGTGTGTTTATCTTTGACTGCTACTATTTCTGCTAGGAGGTGTCCAACATATCCCAGTCCCTAGTTCTTGTAGGGATCCCTCCCTCACATCTATAGGTCTTCGTACAGACTAGCCGAGGACTTTAGCGGGTCTGATCGCAGGATCAGGTTCCCCGTTACATCGTAGGGATCTAGTTTAGTTCTATTGTAGGGACAGATCTCCTGTCTTTCCTTAGTCCCTGTAGCAGATCATAACAGTAAGTCCAGCCCTAAAACAAAAAAAAAAAAAAAATTTTCTCTAAGGAAAGACCTCCAGTTTTCCATCATGGTCTCGGTTCAAGATTTGGCTCAACGCTTGCAGGGACTCTCTCTGGAGATGGCCAAGCTCCAACAACACGTGAGTAGCTGTTCTGGAGCACATTTTGTGGAACCAAAGGTACGTCTGCCTGATTTATTTTTTGGCGAACAACAAGATTTTTTTTCTTTTAAAAATGCTTGTTTATTGTATTTTCGTTTGAGACCCGGATCCTCTGGTGATGAATCACAGCGCATAGGGTTCATAATGTCACTTTTGCGCAAAGATCCTCAGGGATGGGCCTTCTCTCTCCAACCTAGTGATCCGTGCTTTAGATCAGTGGATAGTTTTTTTTCTGCTTTGGGTTATTGTACGATGATCCTGATCGTGTCTCATCTGCTGAGTCTGAATTGAGACGTTTGAGGCAGGGATCAGGTAATGTGGAAAAATATTGTTCTCACTTCCGTCGGTGGTCTGCCCAGGTGGGGTGGAACGATTCAGCTTTGAAAAGCTTGTTTCTTGCAGGGCTAGGTGAAAGGGTTAAGGATTTACTGATTGCTTATCCCACACCTGGAAACTTGCAGGAGGCAATGCAATTAGCTATACGGGTGGACGGGAGACTGCGTGCAAGGGTTAATGAGAGCAAATCCTCTGCTATGTCAGCTCCGAGTCCTGAGAGGGTCTGTGCTGACAATGGAGAGCCGATGGAGATTGGGGCGATGGCACCCCGCTCTCAGGAAAAAGACCGCAGGCTTTCTGAAGGCTTGTGCTTCTATTGCGGAAATTCTGGTCATTTTATTAAGAACTGTGTGCTTCGTATGAAGAAAGAAAAAAAAATGGTCAGTCATGCACGTATTGCCTGTTTAAATTCTAAGGGAGTATTCCTATCTGCTACTACCGCTGCTCAGGATGAATTAATTGAATTTCGGGTATTTGTGGATTGTGGTTCTACTCTGAATGTGATTGATGGGGGATTCTTGGAAAAACTTAGATTAGAACCTAAAACTTTGTCATCCCCTATTGCTGTGGTTTCTGTTGATGGCTCTCCCTTGAAGAGTGTTACTCATAAGGTCTGTGAATTTCCCCTCACTATTAATGGTATTCATCAAGAGAATTTGGATTTGGTGGTATTGGATAATTTGCCTTCTCCAGTAACATTGGGGTTACCCTGGTTAAAATTGCACAATCCTGTACTGGATTGGTCTACCAATGAAATTAAGTCCTGGAGCCCTAAGTGTTATGACAAGTGTTGTAACGGACGTATTGCTGCGGTGGAAAAAGGGGAATTACCTGTACCTATTCAGGATTTTTGGAGAGTTTTTTCTGAGGAGGAGTCACAAATTTTGCCTCCCCATAGAGACTATGATTGTACCATTGAATTTGTCCCTGGAGCGACTCTTCCTAAAAGTCGTTTATTTAATCTTACTATTCCTGAGAGAAAGGCTTTGGAGGAATACATACAGACAAGCTTGGCCGCCAGTCACATTAGGCCTTCCAAGTCTCCTGTGGCTGTTGGATTTTTTTTTTGTAAAAAAAAAGATGGAGGTTTACGTCCTTGTCTGGACTTTCGTGAGATTAATAAAAATTACTGTACGCAATCCTTACCCACTGCCATTGATTCCTGATTTATTTAACCAGTTAGTGGGGGCCAAGTGGTTCTCTAAAATTGATCTCCGGGGGGCATACAATTTGTTGCGCATGAAGGAGGGTGATGAATGGAAGACTGCTTTTAACACTCCTGTGGGTCATTTTGAGAATCTGGTGATGCCTTTTGGTCTTCCCAATGCTCCAGCATTTTTTCAGAATCTTATTAATGACATCCTTAGACCTTTAATCGGCAAAAATGTGGTTGTGTATTTGGATGACATTCTGATTTATTCGCCTGATCTGGAGTCTCATTGGCGGAGCGTACGTGAGGTATTACAGTTATTAATGGACAATTCGCTTTTTGCTAAGCTGGAGAAATGTGAGTTCGCTGTACAGAGAATTCGTTTTTTGGGCTACATTATCTCCAGTGAAGGTTTTGAGATGGACCCGGTTAAAGTTCAAGCTGTGCAGGAATGGCCTAGGCCTATTGGTTTGAAATCGATACAGAGGTTTTTGGGTTTCGCCAATTATTACAGAAAATTCATAAAAAAATGTTTCTATTATTGTCAAACCGCTGACCGATCTCACCAGGAAAGGTGCTAATGCGGTTCAGTGGACTTCTGAGGCCATTGAAGCTTTTGTGTTTCTAAAGGAGAGGTTCACCTCTGCTCCCATCCTTATGCAGCCTGATGTGACTAAGCCGTTTTTGGTTGAGGTTGATGCTTCTTCGGTGGAGGTCGGTGCGGTGTTGTCTCAGGAAAACAAGGATGGAGTACATCCCTGTGCCTTTTTTTCAAAAAAATTTTCTGAGACTGAACTTAATTACGATATTGGTAATCGGGAATTGCTGGCGATTAAACTCGCATTTGAACACTGGCGTCACCTCTTGGAAGGTGCTGAATTTCCCATTCAGGTTTTCACTGATCATAAAAATCTGATCTATGTTGATGCTGCCAAGCGCTTGAATGCCCGTCAGGCTAGGTGGGCACTTTTTTTCTCGCGGTTTAATTTTTCCGTTACTTACATCCCGGGTACCAAGAATGTTAAAGCGGATGCTTTGTCTCGCAGCTTTTCTCCCATGGTCGGTGTTGAGGAGGAAGAGGAGAGCATTTTACAAGAAGGTGTTGTGATTGCTGCTTTGGACTCTGTTTTGGAGGATGAGATTCTTAAAGCTCAGGAGAATGCCCCATCTAACACTCCCCATGGGAGGTTGTTTGTGCCTAGGACCTTTAGGAGAGATTTGTTTGTTGAGTGTCATGAGTCTCGGTTGGCAGGTCATCCAGGAATTTCTGAGACCAAGAGACTTGTGGGTCGCAGTTTTTGGTGGCCTGGATGGCAGAAGGAAGTCATTAAGTGGGTGCGCCAATGTACTGTGTGTGCTAGATCCAAGTCTTCGCATGCTCCTGCTGCGGGGTTGCTTTGCCCTCTGGAGGTTCCTAGTGCACCTTGGACACATCTGGCTATGGACTTTATTACTGACCTTCCCCCCTCTGAAGGTTTCACGGTCATCTGGGTGGTCGTGGACCGTTTTAGCAAGATGTGTCACTTGGTTCCCTTCATCAAACTGCCTTGCGCTAAGACACTCGCTAAGGCCTTTGTCAAGGAAATTGTCCGACTACATGGTGTTCCTACTGATATTGTTTCTGATAGGGGACCTCAGTTCGTGGCTCCCTTTTGGCGTGCCTTTTGTGACAGGTTGGGAGTTCATTTGTCGTTTTCATCCGGATATCATCCTGAGTCTAATGGCCAGACAGAAAGGAAGAACCAGGCTATTGAGCAGTTCTTGCGTTGTTTTGTGGCAGACAATCAAGAGGGGCGGTCTGAGTTTCTGCCACTTGCTGAATTTGCTCTTAACAACCATACATCCTCTTCTGCTGGGTGTTCGCTTTTTTTTTGTTGTTCTGGGAGACATCCGTCTTTTGGGTCATTCTCCAAATTGGTTTCGGCTGTGCCTGAGGAGGAGAGTTTTTCCGGTGATTTGGAGAGAGTTTGGACGGATGTGCGTGGTAATCTTCAGGAGGCTAACAAAAAATCTAAGAGGTTCTTTGATAGGAAACGGCAAGAGGTTTTATTTGCTGTTGGTGACATGGTTTGGTTGTCCTCTAAGAATCTGCGATTGAGGATTCCTTCTAAAAAATTGGGTCCCAAGTTCGTAGGGCCCTTTAAGGTGCTTCAGATAGTTAACCAATCTGCTGTTAGGTTGGAGGTTCCTACGTCCTGGAAGATTAACCCGGTGTTTCATGTTTCTCTGTTGAAAAAAGCTGATGTGTCGGATGGTGACGCCTCTGCCACTGTTCCTCCGGTGGTGGAGGACGGGGAATATGAAATTTCCCGCATCCTAAATTCTAGACGGTATAGAGGGAGTTTGCAGTATCTCGTCGCTTGGAAGGGTTTCGGACCTGAGGATAACTCATGGGTGAGGGCGGATGATGTTTCTGCTTCCAGACTTGTCAGAGCTTTTCACAGGAGGTTTCCTGGTAAGCCTGGGCCTAGGGGATCCGGAGGATCCTCTTAGAAGAGGGGGTACTGTTAGAACTCTCCTGTTAGGTTTTTTTTAGTTTGCTGGTCACATGACCATTTTTGCCTATTTAATCCGGCTCCGCCCTCCTGGCCTTGCTGGACTTCATTGTATTTACTACTCTTGAGCTAGCTTGGTGCTCTGTTGCCGTTCTCTGTTAGTTTTGCTAGGTCTTCTGACCTCTATGCTTTTTGTTGTGTGTTTATCTTTGACTGCTACTATTTCTGCTAGGAGGTGTCCAACATATCCCAGTCCCTAGTTCTTGTAGGGATCCCTCCCTCACATCTATAGGTCTTCGTACAGACTAGCCGAGGACTTTAGCGGGTCTGATTGCAGGATCAGGTTCCCTGTTACATCGTAGGGACAGATCTCCTGTCTTTCCTTAGTCCCTGTAGCAGATCATAACAGGAATCTTGAGCCGGCCATATTTGGACGAGAGCCAGACTTTATCTCCAGGACGGAATTGGGGCGGATCCAGACGTCTTTTGTCAGCCTGTTTCTTCATCCGCTCGGAGGACTGAAGAAGTGTGGATCTTGTACTCTCCCAAATGGAGGAGAATTCGCTAACAAGAGATTCCGCGGCCGGATTATCCACCGAGGCGGAGACGGGAAACGGGATCCGAGGATGTTGACCGTAGACAATAAAAAACGGGGATTTGGAGGAAGACTCGCTCTCGTGATTATTATAGGAAAATTCGGCCCACGGTAAAAGATCCACCCAGTCGGAATGGTGGGCATTAACAAAGTGCCGGAGATAACTGGTTAAAGTTTGGTTGATCCGCTCTACTTGACCATTGGACTGTGGGTGATAAGCAGAGGAGAAGTCCAAGGTGACCCCAGCAGTTTACACATGGCTCTCCAGAAGCGAGAGGTGAACTGAACTCCTCGGTCGGATACGATGTGGAGAGGGAGACCATGAAGACGGAAAATATGATGGATAAAGTCTTTAGCCAATTCAGATGCAGAAGGAAGGCCCAGCAGGGGGATGAAGTGAGCCATCTTAGAGAAGCGGTCAGCGACCACCCAAATGACCGTGCAACCAGCAGAGACAGGGAGATCCGTTATAAAGTCCATGGCTATATGCTGCCACGGGGCAGCAGGTATGGGAAGAGGCAGAAGGCGGCCGGCTGGCAGATGTCTAGGAACCTTGTTGCGGGCGCAGGACGCACAGGCTGAGACAAAGTCTATTACGTCCTTGTGCAGGGTAGGCCACCAGTAATGCCGGGTAATAAGCAGGAGGGTCTTTTTCTGGCCAGCATGGCCAGCTAGCTTAGACGAATGTCCCTAGTGTAGGACTTTCTCACGATCAGGTACTGTTACAAACGTCTTACCGGGTGGAAGACGATTTAGATCCACGGGAGCCACCAGCATTACCTTGGCGGGGTCGATGATGTGCTTTGGCTCCTCCTCTAGATTGGAGAACAAAAAGGATCGGGACAAGGCATCAGCTTTGATATTTTTGTCTGCCGGGCGAAAATGAAGAATGAAATCAAAGCGGGCGAAGAACAAGGACCACCGGGCTTGGTGCGGGTTAAGTCTTTGGGCAATCTGGAGATAAGCCAAGTTTTTGTGATCCGTGTAGATTATTACCGGGTGAAGAGCCCCCTCGAGCAGGTAACGCCACTCCTCCAGTGCCAACTTAATGGCTAACAATTCTCGGTCTCCTATAGAATAATTGTGCTCAGATGAGAAGAAGAGTTTGGAGAAGAAGCCGCAGGTTACCATTCTTCCGGATGACGACTTTCGGGTGAGTACCGCTCCGGCTCCGGAGGAGGAAGCGTCTACTTCTAAGAAGAATTGTTTGTTGCTGTCCGGACGGTGCAGCACAGGAGCGGAGGAGAAAGCTTGTTTCAAAGACAGGAAGTCCTCCTCTGCCTCGGGCGGCCATTCTTTGGGATTAGCGCCCTTACGGGTGAGCGCGGAGATAGGGGCAGTCCGGGAAGAGAAGTGCGGAATTAAGAGGGGTAGTAGTTGGCGAAACCCAGCAACCGTTGGATAGCCTTCAACCCCTCCGGTCGGGGCCTCTTCTGGATGGCAGAAAGTTTCTCAGGATCCATTCGTAGACCGGTCTAAGAGATTATGTAGCCCAGAAATGGAAGCGAGGTCTGCTCAAAGAGGCACTTCTCAAATTTTGCGTAGAGGTGGTTTTGCCTGAGCCTGAGCAGGACCTGACGAACGTCCCTCCGGTGTGTGGGGAGATCCGGATAGAAGACCAAGATGTCGTCCAGGTATACCACCACGCAGGAGTAGAGAAGGTCACGGAAGATATCATTGACCAACTCTTGAAAGACGGCGGGAGCATTACAGAGACCGAAGGGCATTACGAGGTATTCATAGTGGCCGTCCCGGGTGTTGAATTCCGTCTTCCATTCATCCCCCTGACGGATACGAACCAGGTTATAGGCACCACGGAGAACCAGCTTGGTGAAGATTCTAGCACCCCTCAGACGGTCAAATAATATAGGAATGAGCGGAAGGGGGTATTTATTCTTCACCGTGATCTGGTTAAGGCCTCTATAGTCTATGCAGGGACGGAGTGAGCCGTCCTTCTTTTTAACGAAGAAGAAGCCTGCTCCCGCCGGGGAGGTAGATTTCCAGATAAATCCCCGGGCCAGGTTCTCCTCTATATATTCAGACATGGACCGGGTCTCAGCAGCGGACAAAGGGTAGATACGCCCTCGGGGCGGAGTAGCGCCAGGTACCAAGTCGATAGGGCAATCGTATGGTCTATGAGGAGGTAATGTCTCTGCTTCCTTTTTATTAAAGACATCAGCATAAGACCAATAGGGTACCGGCAGGCCGGGTAGATTGGCTGGGGGAGGAGAAGGACGGGCAGGACGAACGGGAACTAAACAAGTCTTATGGCAGTCCTGTCCCCAGCGAAGGACTTCTCCGGTCTGCCAATCAAGCACGGGTGCATGTCTCTGGAGCCAAGCTAGGCCAAGCAAAAGGGCATGAGAGAGTCCAGGTAGAACATGAAAGAAGATGCTCTCAGAGTGCAGCATTCCCACCTGCAGAGTTATGGGTTCGGTGATAAGTTGGATGGAATGCGGTAAGAGACCCCCGTCCACGGAGGCGACAGATAAGGGTTCGACCAGAGGTTTGGTGGGAATGCGGTATTTCTCTACCAGGGACTGAGAAATGAGATTTCCGGCAGCTCCAGAATCAAGTTGAGCTAGTTAAAAGTAACGGTTCTCCCCACAGATGATAGAGACCGACAGCATCAGAGATGGAGAGTGTTTATTCTTGTCTAGGACGACCTCTCTGAGCGATCCTAGACACAGGCGTTTCCCGACCTCTCCAGGCAGGAACGGATCCGGTGCTCCTTACTGCCACAGTAGAAGCAGCTCCCCTCGGCACGGCGTGACTCTTGACGGGTTTTGACCATCTTGGTCTGGTCGACCTGCATAGGCTCGGGTGAGTGCGCCTGGGGAGTAACAGAGGAAGTGACGGGATTCTGGAAGGTAGGAGCAAGGCGAGGAAACCTCCTCTCACGGGTGACCTCTTTGGTACGCTCCTGGAACCGGATGTCAATCCGGGTGGAAGTGTTATTAAGTCATCGAGAGTGGTAGGAATGTCCCGACCGGCAAGTTCATCTTTAATCCAGCCGGATAGACCTTCCCAGAAGACGGACACCAGGGCGTCGTTATCCCAGGCAAGCTCAGAAGCAAGGGTACGGAACCGTATGGCATATTGGCCCACGGTGAGACTCCCTTGACGGAGGCGTAGCAGAGATGAGGCGGATGAGGTCTTTCGTCCTGGTTCGTCAAAGACTTTCCGGAAGGCCGTGAGAAAGGCTGGCAGGTTGGACACCAGGGGGTCTCCTCTCTCCCATAGAGGATTTAGCCAAGCCAGCGCCTCCCCAGTGAGATGGGACATGATGAAGGCCACTTTGGCTCGGTCGGTGGAAAACTGGTGTGCCAAAAGTTCGAAGTTCAGGGTGCAGTGGTTAATGAAGCCCCGTGCCTGACCGGGATCTCCACCAAAACGAGGCGGGGCGGAAAGGCGGGGTAGTAGTTGTGCGAGTGGAAGCAGCTCCCGACAAGGCAGTCAGTGTCTCCAGGCGGGAGTGAACACTACGCAGGTGGCCCAAGATGGAGTCCTGTTGGGACCTCTGACGGGAAAGTTCAAGACATAGGTCCGAGAGCGAGGGAGCTTGGGTGCCACCGGGTTCCATGGCCCGAGCAAACTAACGGGTTTGGGAGGTGGAACCTCTGAGCTACTATACAAAGGGGCAGTCCTTGTAAGGAAGCGGGTGGCTCCCAGGGAAGGCGGGCAGGTAGTCACGGCAAGTGACAGGAACAGTCTCTGGGTAGAAGGGCAGGAGGTCACGGCAAGTGACGGGAATAGTCTCTTGACAGGCGGGTGGTCACGGCAAGTGACAGCAGGGTAAGAGTCTCTAGACAGGCAGGTGGTCACGGCAAGTGACGGCAGAGCCTCCAGGTAGGCTAGCAGGCGGGTAGCAGGTGAGCGCTCCCAGGTGAGCACGTAAGAGTCTCTCGGCTGGCTGGCAGGTGGTCACGGCAAGTGACGGCAGAGCTTCCAGGTAGGCTAGCTGGCGGGTAGCAGGTGAGCGCTCCCAGGTGAGCGGGTAAGAGTCTCTCGGCTGGCTGGCAGGTGGTCTCAGGCAGGTATCAGGCAGGTATCAGGCAGGTGCTTCCTGATCCGCAGGCGGACTGGTCCATAGACAGACTGGCGGATGCAGGTAGACAGACTGTCGGACCGCAGGAATGCAAGCAGGTAGACAGAGCTGGAAAGCAGACTGGCAACGGGACCTGAGGGCTGAAGCAGAGGTGAAAGGCTTTGCAACAACTTTGCTCGGGCACCTCCATTTTGGAGGAGGTGCCTTATATATGGGAGCTCCACCGGCAATTGGCCGGGGACTCCTTAGGATGGCGCGCGGCCCCTTTAAGAGAGAGGGAGCGCGCGCGTGCACCCTAAGCACAGTGCCCGGGAAGCGGCGAGCGCTGCCAGCAGCGCGGGAAGAAGACGCCGAGGACGGAGCAGGGAGGTGAGAGGAACGGCGTCTCTGCCTAGCAGGAGGCAGGGACGCCGACGCTACAGCGCTTTTGCCCACACTTGTTTTTCCATTAGTCTGTGCAGGCGCTGACAGCGCTTTGCCTTATGGGTAGGTGTCATGTGATACCGCTCATGTGACTTGTTCTTTCACTTACTTCCTCTTCCTGCTCTGGGGATAGTGCGCCCCGCACACCGGTTTGTGGAACCGGGTAATCACATTGTGTATATATATATATATATATATATATATATATATATATATATATATATATATATATATATATATATATATATATATATATATATGTGCATTGACCCTCAAGCATCAGGACCTGCCCTGAGGTTAAATATTTTCTCCAGGGGCGCCTGGTTTTGAGTTCTATATCTTTATTATACTATATACCTACATGTTTCTGCCTATATGATCCTCTATACCTGCCATCTTGTTCAACCAAACTGCAGTATTTGATGTATGGCGGTTATTTGTAACATGTTCTTATGGGAGAGTGTACCTAGCAATGGATCTATGTCATTATCTGTACCTTCAGGTTATTGATTACTTGTGGACGTGGTCTTTCAGTATGGTTTCTGTTTTTAATTGGTTTTAGCATGTTTGTGTCAGTGCACATTAATAAATTTTGGAATTTTTTTATTTAACACTATTGACTCATAGGTGTGCATTTCCATATTACATTGTCTCTTTCTTCTTTTTTTTTTTTTTTTTGCTACAGTACAGTACAGTAACGGCAGAACGATGGACATTATAACAAGAGGGGAACAGGATGGAGAATGGTATACCAGGAAGCGGCCTAGGATGGGGAACAATATACCAGGAAAGAGCCAGGAATGGGGGACTTTATACCAAGAAGGTGCCTAGAATGAGGGACAATATACCAGAAAGGGGCCCAGGATGGGGGACATTGTACCAGGAATGGGCACAGGATGGGTGATAATATGCCAGGAAACGGCCAAGCATGGGGGACATTATACCAGAAAGGGGGACATTATACCAGAAAGGGGCCCAGGATGGGGAACAATATTGCAGGAAGACTGTGCAAAAGCAGAGTTCCTGTATGAGTGTTATGCCGGCATTTCGCACGCCTTCTAAGCGCCTCCCCACTTACCGTGTGTTTCGCTCAACTACACCCAGTACTTGTCCATCGCTTTGAGCTGCCTTGCGCTTCTTTTCCAGCTCTGCTGTTTGTGAGTCATGGTGGGGGCGGCCGAACACTGCAGGAATTTGTATCCATTCTGTCCAGCAAAGATCTGCTTCCCCTGCCTATCACCTGCCAGCAGGTGATATATCAGGCGACTTCACCTTCCATTCCTTAACTGAACTTATGTTCCTGGTAGCTCAGCCTCTAGCTTTCTGTATTGACGTATTCCTGTTTTTTTCTCACCTGTTATCGACTTGGCTAGCCTCTCGTTTATCCTGATTTCTCCACTCTCAACCTTGGCTACAAATTCTGAACCTGTGCTGCCGGCCCCAACCTTGGACCATCTAGCAACACTTTTGTCTCTTGGATCCTCTGGTGAGCTGCTGCAATCCCGGGGACTGCCCTGGAGTGGTACCTGGTGTCTACCAGTGGCCCAGCCTATCCTCACCATCAGAGGTTCTAGTGAATACCTGGTAGACACTTAGTCACGCCTCTCCAGGGTAAGCCTGGCCCGTGGGGTAGTGGGTCTACACCCACCAGCATTACTATGAGAGCTCATATAGTGATGCATTGGCTTAATAAAAAGTCTATGGGTCTGTACACTGTGCAAGCACTCATACAGGAGCTCAGCACTTCCTTTGACTGATGGGTTGGGAATTCAGAACTGGGATTAACACTGATCTACAGAACATTTAAGGTGCTACAATTTTTTCTAAAAAAAGTTTAGTTTTCTACCATCATGTGAGATTCAGCAGATTTAGAGCCTTCGAACAAGCAAATTAAGCAGAATACTTTCTTCTCTGAAAAAGTTACGCAAATTTTAATTATGTGATATTTTAAAAATATCTCTGTGTGCCATCAGCGAGTGATTCTTGCTTGCCCACAGCCTGCGTAAATCCATGAATTAATTTCCCTGTCACAAATGCACAAGGATTACCTATCCTTATTCCTAATAATTTGCTTTCCAGGCAGTCTCTGCACTTGATACTTATTTTTGCAGCAGAATTTTTTCCATGCCTCCTACCTAATTTAATGCAGAAGATTTTCAATGCAGTTGAAAAAGGTTGTGAAACAAAATCTCAGTCAAAATTTGTCAAATCCAATCCGATCTGTGGAACATATTCTTACAGACATAATAATTCTCACAGCTGAGAGTCTTTTACAAAAGGTGTCCAGTCTAGACAATCTTCTGTGATCTTAAAAAGAGCCTCTCCCAAAATTTTTAATGTTGAACTAGACACAAGATGTAATAGTGGCTGCAGAGGGGCATAAATCTTTTTTTATTTCATCTCGTCATTGCGGAGATATTAGCAATTAAAGTATTTGGCACCTAACGAGTTAACTTTTGTGTGGGTGTTATCAGAGAGCTTTCACTGGGGGCTGTACTTCTCCCTGTATGATGTGAACCAATCATAAGTAGGCAGCAACACAGCAGAAAAGAACACGCCCCCACAATAGCTTAGATGTCAGATATCATGATACAGCCCTAATCGCCTGGTCTAACCTCCTGCAGAAAGAAAGAAAGTGCTGGGAGATTAGGGCACAGAAGGCTTACATCTTTCAGATAAAGTCCCGGTGGGGAAAGGAGCTGTTTAGTTATGAGTTTAGTTATTTCATATTACAAACCTTTCCATCAGCTTCTCTCCTCTCATTGCACTGTAAGCTCCGCTGCAAGTCCCCTTCACCCACACTAACTTTCGAAAGCTATGTCAGTAATCACATTTATGTCTGTTGTGTTCAAAAGTGGCTTTGAGTATAACAGACATACGTGTGACTCATCTCCTGGCCATTCTATGACGTGCTCCTGCTATCTAGATACACCACAAATTGGCTTCGGCATTCACTGCCTCTGCTTTTATACAGGCTAAGATATAGCACAGCCAATCAGGATGCACTATCATGGGATATGATATTTGCAAGGCATTATGGGGAAACTCGCCCGATGTGTTATGATCATTCTCTGACTGATACAATCTTATGCAATGTGTAAGAGAGCAATGGTGATTGGTGCTAAGCGAATCACAAATTGTTCAATTTAGCAAATTCCTAAAAATATTACTAAAATATTTGTAAAATTTTCCTAAAAATTCACACAAATTTGATATGCATCAAAACTATTCTCTCATCTACAATATTTATGAAAGGATTCTCTACATTGCAAACAATTGTAGCTAAATCTTAGTTATCAGTCACTGGAGGGAAACTCCATTCACTGGCAGATATCTAAAAATTGTTTAGGAATTGCAAAAATGTCTCATTAAATTTGCTACTGTATTGCAGTTTTGTGCTGGATCATGAGACTTCCTAGATTACCAGATGCAGGATCTATAATCTGTCCTTTTATAATCAGCATCTCTGTGCATTGTACCACAGCTTCCTGTTTAGTTAAGTTTTATATGAACATCTCCAAGACCTCGCTCCTGCAGCCTTGATTGTACCAGTCATACACTTGAGTGCTCACCACTAATGGAGCACCCCAGGAATAATCCTGTCACTAGCGCCCATAGTGATGGAAGAGAGCCTAGTAAATCAGTCTGACATTGCTGTCTCATGTAGGCCAATCTCTGTTAAGAACTGCTAGACCCGAGCAAAATCGCTTCAGAAGGAGACGTGACATTCCCAGCTCAGCAAAACAAGAGGCGGAAAAGAAGAAGCCATAAATTAATACAAGAAATTTCATTATGATTTCCTTTGGTCAGATTTATGTTTATTAAATGGAATTAAAGGAGTGCTCCAGTATCACATCATGTACTATTATATTATTTATGATCGCCTGAAGATCTTTTTATCTGTTTATTATCTCTCATTACAGTCGTGTATTCGTCACATGAAAAGATTGAATTCTCCTTCCCTAGGGCAATAAAACCACTCTGGTAGCAATTCCATTCACTATTGATGCTAAAATTAACTATGCTGCTGCTATAATACTACACTATGTACAAGAATATAACTACTATAATACTGACCCCTATGTACAAGACTATAACTACTATAAAACCGCCCCTATGTACAAGAATATAGCTACTATAATACTGTCCCTATGTACAAGAATAGAACTACTATAATATATTCTTCTACATAGGAGCAGTAACTACTATAATACTGCTCCTATGTAGAAGAATATAACTACTATAATACTGCTCCTATGTACAAGAATATAATTACTATAATACTGCTCCTATGTACAATAATATAAGTACTATAATACTGCTCCTATGTACAAGAATATAACTACTATAATACTGCTCCCTATGTACAAGAATATAACTACTGTAATACTGCTCCTATGTACAAGAATATAACTACTATAATACTGCTCCTATGTACAAGAATATAATTACTATAGTACTGCTCCTATGTACAAGAATATATCTACTATAATACTGCCCCCTATGTACAAGAATATAACTACTATAATACTGCTCCTATGTACAAGAACATAATTACTATAATACTGCTCCTATGTACCATAATATAACTACTATAATACTGCTCCTATGTACAAGAATATAACTACTATAATACTGCCCCTATGTACAAGAATATAACTACTATAATACTCCCCTATGTACAAGAATATAACTACTAGAATACTGCTCCTATGTAAAAGAATATAACTATTATAATACTGCCCCTATGTACAATAATATAACTACTACAATACTGCTCCTATGTACAAGAATATAACTACTATAATACTGCCTCTATGTACAAGAATATAACTACTATACTACTGCCCTTATGTACAAGAATATAACTACAATAATACTGTCCCCTATGTACAAGAATATAACTACAATAATACTGTCCCCTATGGGCAAGAATATAACTACTATAGTACTGTCCCCTATGGGCAAGAATATAACTACTATAATACTGCCAGGAAGGATGGGATTTGCCAGCTTCAACCGAAGACCTGTGCACAGTGCACTGATCAGACAATCCCCTTATGTATTTGTGTAATGGTTATCAAGACACATCTTGTCTATTTGCTCTGTAAAATACTCATTAGGGCGATTATAAAACTTGTATTATCATATGTTATGTTGTCCAAGCATAAGCTTATGGTGTGGGTTTATTATGTATGTGAGGGATGTGCATACATAGCAATTCCATAAGTTACGTCTCTCACACATGGTCCTTTATAAAGTGTAATCAGACAGGGATAAACTGCAGAAATACTGCTCTGGACTGATACAAACCCAGGACCCCAGTTCTCTGCCACCTGTAGAATGGCAGCTGCAAGACGATATCAGTACGGTAATGAAGAAGGTGTTATCGTGCAGGTGTAGCTGGCGTAAATTCATTGTGCTGGATGCCACACCTAGGAATAATCAGTGATGGCTGCAAAATGTGGTCAATTAACCAACCAAAGCTTCAAAGAATTGCACTAGGACAGGCACCAGACCTTGGATCACTTTACACTATACCTGCACATCCTTTAGGTATACCCCCAGTCGTCTTGGCACTGAAAGGGAAGGTGGAGGCCACAGTACAATATTTACAGTGGGTACGGAAAGTATTCAGACCCCTTTAAATTTTTCACTTTTTGCTTCATTGCAGCCATTTGGTAAATTCTAAAAGTTCATTTTTTTCTCATTAAAGTACACTCTGCACCCCATCTTGACTGGAAAAAAAACAGAAATGTAGAAATGTTTGCAAATTTATTAAAAAAGAAAAACTGAAATTTAACATAGTCATAAGTATTCAGACCCTTTGCTCAGTATTGAGTAGAAGCACCCTTTTGAGCTAGTACAGCCATAAGTCTTCTTGGGAATGATGCAACAAGTTTTTCACATCTGGATTTGGGGATCCTCTGCCATTCTTCCTTGCAGATCCTCTCCAGTTCCGTCAGGTTGGATGGTGAACGTTGATGAACAGCCATTTTCAGGTCTCTCCAGAGATGCTCAATTGGGTTTAGGTCAGGGCTCTGGCGGGGCCAGTCAAGAATGGTCACAGAGTTGTTCTGAAGCCACTCCTTTGTTATTTTAGCTGTGTGCTTAGGGTCATTGTCTTGTTTGAAGGTGAGCCAAGTCTGAGGTCCAGAGCACTCTGGAAGAGGTTTTCATCCAGGATATCTCTGTACTTGGCCGCATTCATGTTTCCTTCAATTGCAACCAGTCATCCTGTCCATGCAGCTGAAAAACACCCTCATAGCATGATGCTGCCACCACCATGTTTCACTGTTGGGATTGTATTGGGCAGGTGATGAGCAGTGCCTGGTTTTCTCCACACATACCGCTTAGAATTATCGCCAAAAAATTCTATCTTTGTCTCATCAGACCAGAGAATCTTATTTCTTATAGTTTGGGGGTCCTTCTTGTATTTTTGAGCAAACTCTATGCGGGCTTTCATATGTCTTGCACTGAGGAGAGGCTTCCGTCGGGCCACTCTGCCATAAAGGTCCGACTGGTGGAGGGCTGCAGTGATAGTTGACTTTGTGGACCTTTCTCCCATCTCCCTACTACATCTCTGGAGCTCAGCCACAGTGATCTAGGGGTTATTCTTTACCTCTCTCACAAAGGCTCTTCTTCCATGATTGCTCAGTTTGGCTGGACGGCCAGGTCTAGGAAGACTTTTGGTGGTCCCAAACTTCTTCCATTTAAGGATTATGGAGGCCACTGTGCTCTTAGGAACCTTGATTAATGCAGAAATTCTTTTGTAACCTTGGCCAGATCTGTGCCTTGCCACAATTCTGTCTCTGAGCTCCTTGGGCAGTTCCTTTGAGCTCATGATTCTCATTTGGTCTGACATGCACTGTGAGCTGTGAGGTCTTATATAGACAGGTGTGTGCCTTTCCAAATCAAGTACTATCAGTTTAATTAAACACAGCTGGACTCCAATGAAGGAGTAAAACCATCTCAAGGAGGATCACAAGGAAATGGACAGCATGTGACTTAAATATGAGTGGATATGAATACTTATGACCATGTGATATTTCAGTTTTTCTTTTTTAATAAATTTGCAAAAATGTCTACATTTCTGTTTTTTTTTCAGTCAAGATGGGGTGCAGAGTGTACTTTAATGAGAAAAAAAAATGAACTTTTTAGAATTTACCAAATGGCTGCAGTGAAACAGAGAGTGAAAAATTTAAAGGGGTCTGAATACTTTCCATGAGCTTTGCAGGAGCCCAGGAGTTTTCCTAATACATAAAGGGGCTAGAGAAATCCTACAAGTCTGCTTAAAGGCGGACATGGTAATCTGCCAGGTGGTGTCCTTGCCACGAAGACAAAACATGAAGGAGAGCTTTCGATATAGAGACATAACACGCTATATCCCCTCCAGATTATATAAGAATTAGCAGATCAGTCCAGGTGCTTGGAATACTTAGAGTAAGAAGGAATCCCATCCAAAACTGAAACGGTGTCTGCCGGAACTTCCCTCTCACATCCTCCACGTGTAGTACAAGATTGTGACATCATGTCTATTACAATGAATCATCGCCTCTAAATTCCCCCAGCGTTAAGACTTCTTTGTTTTAATTTCTTGCAGTCATACGACCTTTTTTCGCCATAGAATAGTAACTTCCATAAATCAGCCATGCACTGAGGAGCATGTTTAGTTTGTAAGGTGTGCAATATAATGCTGATCAGTTAAAGGGGACCTGTCACCAGATCAAAAGTGGGTGGTTATCCCTTTTATTTTATTCTCATTGATCCCATGAGTATTCCATTTTTTTGTTATTTTAAAATCTGCCATATGGTTCCAGAGATATGAAGCTTTTTATTTAGTGATAGTATTTAAGTTCTCTACCAATGGGGCGTGGTCCTTAGGATCCTCTGGGGCGTGTCTTTAGGATGCTCTGCATAATTATCCTGTGAGCAATGTAAATACCATAAAAAGCAGTACTAAATAAAAAGGCTCATATCTGTGGAACCATATGGTGGAGTTAAATCAAGAAATACAGGGAGCAGCTGGAATAAAATGAAATACTTTACACTTTTGACCTGGTGAGAGTTCCCCTTTGTCAGTAGGGTTTTCTTGTTAGGTCTATAACGTGCCTGGCTATTCCTGACTCAGGAGTCCAGTGGGTGGTCCTACGTCTGTATTAGTGCAGGACTGCCCACTGGACTCATACAGAGAATGAAGGAAGCAGGAATTAAAAGGAAAAATGTACAAGGTCTACTGAATCCTATCCAACGACACTAGCTATTTCAGCTCTATCACATGCTTCTTGGAGATAGGACATCATGTTCAATCTAACGGGTTTCCTTTAATGCAGTGCATGTGCTCCGACCATCCTTACTCGATATTAGGTTAGGGTCACACAACCGTGTTTTCTCTCATACGAGAGAGTCGGGCCATTTATGCTACTCACACTCTGGTCAGAGTGTAATCTGATTTTCTTGGATGTTGAGTAGATGGGAAACAAAATTTCTCCATCTTCTCCATTTTGTCTGTTTGTGAAAATCGCACAACACTCGGATGCCATCAGAGTGCAGTCTGATGGCTTCCACATTGACTTGCATGGCTGAGTGCGATCCAAATATCGGATGTAAATCATGCATGCTGGGATCTTTTTCCTCGGATAGACTGTGTCCGAGGAAAAAAAAAAAATCGGACATGTGCAGACCGAAAATAAATTCATCTGCACGAGCCCTTTGACGAATATATCCACCACTTATCAGTGAGTGCACCAATCACCCGATGAGCTACAACTTTCATTCATCAGGTGCTATCTGTGGTCATGCTTGATAGAATAGCTTCTCAGTTCAGTTGGTCTCTGCTATGAACTTCACCATTACTCCTGCAACTTATCTCCTACCTTCTAACTTTACTATAATGCACCATAGTCCTGCCAAATTAAAATTTTTGCCAAGTTGTCAGTTAAAAACTCTCAGTGTCTCTAGAGAGTCGCCGGTGATAGTTATATGTTCTTCTGTCCATGCCTGGAGTACTAGTAGTCGGCTAGTTTCTTCTTGGACTTCCCTTGGAGGACAGTTGGCGTTATTTCCCTGGTTTCTTCTCAAGCTAAGTGTATCCCCCTTGTTTGTTTACCTTGTGGTCTTTAGTTACAGTGGGGCCTGACTAGTGTTCACACCGTCCCCTCCCTACCTAGGGCCAAACTCAGGGACATTCAGGGATTAGGTTTCCTGCTCGGTGATAGGTGTGGAACCTATATAGGGACGATAGGGTAGTCAGGGTGATATTAGATCTGCTTAGGGGTCTCCACTCCCCCTTTCTCTAGTTGTTGGTCTCCCTTCCCCCTCTTACCGTTGTTGTATACTTGTTCCTTCTCTCACCTTGCGTGACAGTGGCTGTCACTTGGTAGCTACTCTGAGAAGATCCTAAAATGAAGAAAACCTTTATGGACTAATATCTAACCTAAGTTCTATTAGGGTCCATGTTGGGATGAGATGTTACAATCGACATCTCACCCCAAGAGAATTTTTGTCAAGAGAGCTCAAATCTGTCCCAATCAGTTACTACAGAGAATGGAGTGGCTGTCACTTGGTAGCTACTCTGAGAAAATCCTAAATTGAAAAAAACCTTTGTGGACTAATCTCTAACCTAAATTCTATTTGGGTCCATGTTGGGGTGAGATCTTATGGACAGACCACTTCTACAATCCCAGTGTTTTCCACCTTTGCTGACGATTATTCCTCGTCTTGCAGAAGAACTCTTTAGAGAATGATCTCCGGTGATTTGTGTCATCTCTCGCTGGTTTCTTGTTATTGTATGTTGTAATATTTGGTGTAAGCTCTGGATTAACTTCCCTCCACTCCCTGAGAAACAGTGCTAAATACATGAGTCCACGGCTCAGCATTGTGACAAGTGTCAAGTCATTTCTAATGAAGAAATAATGATATCGTGCGTGTGCCTCAATCCCTTCCCGCCCATACGACTTTGTGTATGGAGAATAGGTGTTTACTAATGTCAATGATTGCATGTTGTGGATCTCAATAACACGGCCGACAGAGTGTTCAGGTGCGTATACACCTTTGATAACTGTCCCATCCCCCAATGCTCAGTTTAGCAGAACATGCACATATTCTACTCTAATCCAGGCAAAACAAGTTGCTGTCAGACACCTCTGGTGGCGGCTTATCTGGCCTGAAAACATAAGAATTGGGCATCAAAATCCAACATGCTCGATCCTTCTTTCCCCCAACACCTTCTGTCAGGAGAGATTAGAGGGTCCTGCTGAAATTTTTCTCAATTTTTTTCTTGCCTAATTCTATAGTTGCCCCAATTATAAGGGGAGCTGTCAACTGTTTCTAACCTCCATGGAACGGGGGAAAACTAAAATTCGGCTCTACTCACTTCTTTCTCAGGAGATGGCGACGTCACTTTTGCAGACTCGAGTGTGTGAGCGATAGATGTCGTGCTCCTTAGGGCTTATTCATATATCAGTATTTGGTCAGTATTTTGCATCAGTGTTTGTATGTCAAAATCAGGAGTTGAACTCCTGGTTTTGGCTTAGAAATACTAATGCAAAAATACTGATGTGTGAATTAAGCCTTACTCATTAGAATCAGACAAGAGCGCAATACTTACTGCTCGCGAATGCAAGATGTGAGATTTCTGTAGACATGACATCTCCGGCCCCGATCACCTGCCGATATGAAAGAGAATAGAGCTGAATTACCTCTTTAATCTCTATTTAGACAGACAAAGTCCATCCTGGATCACGGGTCCATAATTCTGTCCTAATTAATTCCTGAAAATATCTTTATAGCTCATTTTTTAAATTTAATTTTGTATTAGAATGGTCCCTGGAAACTGGTTGACCCTTCGTGATCTACAGTAATCTAGCAGCACTGCAGCGCCCCCACAGGAGAATTGCGGCATCACATTGTATGAGTCACAGGTGTGCTGCTAATCGGTCACAGAATGAAGGGCTCCGTTTTCTTTACTAAAAATCCTCTAATTTTTCTAAACAATATAATCTGTAAACTGGTCATGCGTGAGCCATCATCCCTCCTCTGCACATCTGGGGTGCTGTCACAGTGTAACAGGGAGCTGATCCCTCCTGAGAGATGACAAACACCTCATCAAATTGAGCAGAAATATTGGGACTGGTATGACTGGTGTGCACCCCTGAAAAAAAACGGTCTGCCGGAGTTCTTATTTTATAGGCTGTCCTTGATTTTAATAAGTAGGACCCATGAACTACTTTATAAAGTAGTAAAAATCAGTGATTAATCTGCAGCCTACGTGTTTTATCTGTTAACTGTACATATTTGCTTTTATATGTGTAAATCATAAAGTTACTCCAATGCGGTGGGTCAAATTCACCATTGCATAAACAGCTACTCCCCTAAATAACTTTTCCTGAACCTACTAGATATTCTGACTCCATAATTAGGCTGCGAGTCTGGGTCTCTGGAGACAGCATTACTATGGATGTTTGTATTGAACCAGTACTCACACAATGAGATTTAGTCAGATAGCTTGACTCGACTGCAGAGGCATGTATGAAGATTCCAGAAGAAGTTTACTTTCAGGCTGAATTCTTGTATTATGCACAATAACAATAGCAGTAGGTAAAAAGACAATTCTGAGCCAGAGATGTACAGAGATGAACCTAGAAAGATGGCTGACAAACACTAACTGGGGAAAAAGGGAGGGCCAACTTCCATCAAAGCTGGACTACAGGGAGAGAGACAGGACAAACCTCTAAAAAGCAAGCGGATTTCATAGCAACTTCTAAAAAGCAAACTGATCTCATAGCAGTGTAACGGCAACAATACAATTATAATACAATACTTTATGATTCCCAAGCCGTGGGACATGACACTAGAAAATAGGCATCTATGCTACTTCCTGCAAGAAAAAACACCTATTAAAGGGGTTTTTCATGACTTTTGATATCGAATGTCTATCTTTAGGATTGGTAGATTGCAGGCCCTTACCCTTCACCACAAAGAACTAGCAATTACCTCCTCCCTTTCATGGTTTATCAGACACAGCGCCACACACGTTGCAGTGATTGTGGCTGGTATTACAGTTCACTGCTGGTCAGTCTGAATCATATAAATGGGACTCATCTGCAATACAAATAAATGGGACTCATCTGCAATATAAATGTGAGACTCATCTGCAATACTAGATACAACCACTACAACATGTACGGAGCGGTGAATGGAGGGGACCTAAAAAGATCCTAAAAAGAGACCATCTGTACTAAAGTCCCGGAAAACCCTTTAATAAGCATACCAGGATATCAGTATATGATTATTTGTAACTGCGGGGGTGCCCTCCTCTGTAAAGTGGATGATAGGAGTAGTACAAGCTCTCTTGGCATCTGAGGCAGGGTTTTTTGAATGTGCCTGCTTGTCCATTTAGTCGCGCCTAGTATACTAATGGGATTTGCTAATTAGCACCCAGCATTGTTAGCAGTTTGGTCATAACGAGCATCAATTAAATCCCACCCCTGTATTAGCCCTTTAGGCAGCGGTCTACACTTGGCTCTGGCCCCCCTGGGACAGTTGTGATAGCTGCCTGCAGGCAATTGCCAAGCCTTCAGAGCTGAAATCAGCCTGCATTCCTTTCACTCTTTTTCTGGGAAGCATGGTCATTACACCAGGCCGTGTACAGTCATCTGATGTAGTCAGTTCCTCTCTCAGTATTAATCTCTGCCCATCGGGTCGATCATCCTACTGTAAGAACAGAACAGACCCACATTATTACATTTCCATGATACATTATCAGCACGTCGGGCGTCCTCTTTTACGGCACAAATTACACTGCTATGTCCTATGAAAAGGATTATTGTGCCTCCCTGACATTAATAACAGTTATTTCTGCTAAATAATTACAGACTGCTGCTTCAGAAATTTCTAAAGCATGACTATCGGAAAAATCCGGAGCTGGCGGAATGATTATTAATTCATTTGGTCTAAATACATGACACTCCTGCTTCATCCACGGAGACGTTTGGGCGCTCAGCGAGGTTTCAGTAACGCGCTTTAGGAAAGAAGATTTGGCGGCACATGTCATCTCACTAGGTGATTGCAGCAGATCGTCATGGGATATTGTGGGTCCTCTCCGCTAAAAGGTACATTTACACTGGACGGTTATCGTGAACTAGGAACGCTCGTTTCACGATTATCTTGCAGTGTAAACAACGTGCAAAATGCTCGTTCTTCGACTTGAATTATCTTTTGTGCTGCACAAAAGATTATCTTTCTCTGTAGCACAAGTCCTATGGAAACAGGACTTGTGCTGCCGAATACAATGGCAATCTATGCACACTGAACGATCTGGAATTGATTTGAAGCATGGTTTTCCTATCTCACATACTCATAGCGTAGTACTATATGCCATCACTTTATAATCAGCAGGGGTCCCACCCCTGGAACCATTTTGAAGAGGGGAGGGGGGAAATCGGCTGTAGTTCCGTGTATTCTGAGGATCGTGGGAATTATAAAGTGATGGTATATCCAAGTGATATAAGACTGGAAAACCCCTTTAAATTTCCTGCCTACATTCTGCATGGTAACCCTTCCCTTCCCCGAGGCATTATCTTCTACTAAATTGTTAAAAAATCTATTTCAGCCATTTCTTCACGCTATCAGTAAGAAAAAACCCATGACAAATGTGCATGTGACGCGCCCCCTGGGCCATGTTTGGGGAATACCCGGAGCCGGATCCGTTGGGGGTGGTAGTCCTCGTGGCGGTGACCCGGTCCGTGCCCAGGGTGTCAAACTAAGTGGCGGAATTAGTAGGAGATGTTATAGTGTTCGACTACGCCACCCGTTGAATGCGGTTATGAAACCGCCGCTGCAGGGCAGACCGCTGAGGCCGGTGGTACGGTTGTGCAGCGTGGATAGTATAACCCCCAACGGGAGGGGTATGGCCTCAGGGCAGCGGACGTGGATGATGGGGATGGTAGAATTGCACGCAGGCACCAGGAACCACTCAGAGACGGTGCGGTGTAGTTCAGGGTCTTTACTGGTGACAAAGATAGACCCTCCCGGGAGTACTGGCTAGCGGTCGGGGTCTGGTCAGTCCGTGAGCAGACAGGATCTCCCCTGGCCAGGCGGAGTTGTAGGCCTCCCCAACTAACTGTACTCTTCTTGGCTACCTTGCTAGAAGCGGGTAAAAGTAGCCCACGTCCCTGAGTGTACCGTGTGGTGCTCACCCGTATGGCCGGTGACTCGGGGCCTTCTGGTAGCCTCCGCTCCACGACGGCGGTGCTGGTCCCTTGCGTGTGACCGTGCCTTCGGGTTTCTTGGCCAGAGGACCTGAAATCCCCTGCCGGTCGATTTCTGCTGCTGGGTATGGAACAGTCCCCACAGCCTCGGACTCCGTGTCCGGTGAGATCTCTTCAGCCAAGGCGAGCTATCTAGCTTCCAGCCTCTGGCACTCACTCCTGCTCCTACAGAGCTCCTGTTGTCACTTTCCCTGCAACTGCTCCACACGAGACCAGACTGTGTCTCTGTCTCTGTCTGTGTTCTTGTTCTTTTTCTAACCCCACCTCAGCCCCAGTTTATATAGGGGAAGTTCTTCCCCTCCCAGGACTGGGCAGGAGGTGTGGCATGCTTAGGATTCCTGACCAGGAGACCTCCCACCTGCTCACAGATGTAATATTGCTATTACTGTGGTAACCAGACCCCTGGGGTTCCACATTCCCCCCTAGTAAAATTTAGTACTCCGGGACTAAACATATTTTTGAAAACATAACAGGGTATAAACAGGAGCAATACAATAAGGAAAAACACATTAGGGTGGTCACGGCGTGTCCGCAACCGGGTGCAATTTTTGAAACAAAAAGGGTGTCCATTTCACCAAAGAACAGGGAGCCGTAACCAGGTAGGGGTCTGTCCTGCCCCGAGTCTTTAACAGTCTTTAGTCCGTTCCTGGGTTACGCTCCAAACATATATACAATAGAGTTCTAGTAAATCCACAAAAGATACCTATAAAATAACTGGAAAAACATAATTATTTACAAGCAACAGTAAACAGGTAAATATTAATAAAACAGTCTAAACACTTTAGATCCTCCAACGTACAGGCAACTGGCCTCTATTGGCTCTAGTGGACCTACGGAGCTGACTAACTGGTCCTGCACTACAGGGTGTAGGAGCTGTTAAAGGTAAGCTGGGCAGCTGTCTACGGACTCTTTGGCTCACTAGGGGCACGGCAGGCTCACTATAAGCAGAGGGTCGATTCTCCTGGTCTGCTTGTGTGGGGTCTTCTGCCTCCTGGACCGGCTGCTCTTCCAGCTCTACCTGTTTTTCCGTAAGCACTTGGGTTGCTGGCTGGAGGAAGGTGAGGACGGGTACCACAACAGCGCCATTTACCTGTGTCCAAGACCGAGGGAAGTCTCCGAGTACAGTACTGACCATCTCTTCCCTTTCCTCTGCGGGTCGAGGGTTTTCTTGATCTTCTTCAGGGTTTCGCAGCTGCTCGGGACACTTCTTCAGGTGATCTCGGGAGACAATGGCTGTGGTTTCTCCTCCATCCTTACTGATTGTGCAGACTTTCGGGTTTTCATGGCTTGAGGGCAGTACGGTGTACGGGTCCTTCTCCCACTGGTCGTCCAACTTATGGAGCCGTCTTTTCCTCTTCAAGACCTGCTCTCCAGGTACCAGGGGAACAGCGGGAGCACACTGGTTGTAAGTCTTCTCCTGTCTTTCTCTTGCTTGATGGAGACTTCGCTCAACGCTCTCCTGTACTTTCCGGTACTGCTGCTGCCTCTCTGTGTACCAGTCTGCTTCTGGTGAAGTGTCCTCGGGTGTCAGGACTCCCATATCCAGATCAACAGGCAGCTTACCAGGTCTTGCTCTCATTAGGTAAGCCGGGGTACAGTTGGTAGAACCTACAGGGATGTGGTTGTATAGGTCCACCAGATCAGGCAGTTTCTCAGGCCACAGACTGCGTTCTTCCAGGGGCAATGTTTTCAGAAGGTCTATCACCACCTGGTTCATCTTCTCGCAGAGTCCATTGGTTTGCGGATGATAGGGTGTTGTTCTTATCTTCCGGCAGCCATACAGAGTGCAGAACTCCTGGAAGACTTCCGCTTCAAAGTCAGGTCCTTGGTCCATCAGCACCTGCTCTGGGTATCCGTGTGGACGGCAGAAGTGCTGCTGGAAGGCTCTAGCTGCTGTTTGAGCCGTTAAGTCCTTGACGGGGACTACAACCAAGAACCGGGAGTAGTGATCCACGATGGTTAACGCATAGACGTAGCCACTTCTGCTGGGGGTCAGTTTTACATGGTCCAAGGCTACCAGTTCCAACGGCTGACTGGTGACGATGGACTGCAGGGGAGTCTTCTGGCTGGCACGGTCCTTCCTTCTTAGGTTGCATGGGCCACAGTCTCTGCACCACCTCTCGATGGTTCCTCTCATGCCTACCCAGTGGAACCGCCCGTGCAGCAGGAACTCCAGCTTCTTCCATCCGAAGTGCCCAGCTCCGTCGTGGTATGCCTCCAGTACCATAGCCGCGTCTCTTCTTGGCACCACTACTTGCCAGACCAGTTCATGCGTCCGGGAGTTAACCATTCTGCGGCACAACTTCCCCTTGTAAAGGAACAGTCGACTCTTCTCAGCCCACAGTTGCTTGGTCTCCTCCGGAGCGTCTGGGTCAAGGCGGGCATCTGGCTGAGTCAGCATCTCCTTCACCAGTCGGACGGCGGGGTCACTGTCTTGCGTTTCTGCCCAGTTGTAATGAGGTAATGGGTTGAACGTAGCGGATTGCTTACCCCTTACACGGTGGGAATACTGGGTAGTCCCATGACGGTGAAACGCGGGGAGTTCAACTTCTTCCAGTTCCCCTGGATCTTCCCCTACGTCCGGTAGGTTTGGCATTCTGGACAAGGCATCCGCGTTGGTATTGGAGCATCCTGCCCGGTATTTGATCGTGAACTCATAGTTGGACAGGCGGGCCATCCATCTCTGCTCCAGGGCACCGAGTCTTGCAGTGTCCAGGTGTGTCAACGGGTTGTTATCCGTGTACACGGTGAAACGGGAAGAGGCGAGGTAGTGCTTAAAGCGTTCGGTGACTGCCCACACCACTGCCAGGAACTCTAGCTTGAATGAGCTGTAATTCTCAGGGTTTCTTTCAGTGGGTCGCAGTTTTCGGCTGGCGTAAGCAATTACCCGTTCTCTCCCCTGCTGGATCTGGGACAGTACGGCTCCCAGCCCGATGTTACTTGCGTCGGTGTAGAGGATAAAGGGCTGGCTGTAATCCGGGTACGCCAGG
The DNA here is from genome assembly GCF_046119375.1 of Phyllobates terribilis. Taxonomy (NCBI): domain Eukaryota; kingdom Metazoa; phylum Chordata; class Amphibia; order Anura; family Dendrobatidae; genus Phyllobates; species Phyllobates terribilis. The sequence goes on along the minus strand of NW_027362765.1, from coordinate 93,517,427 downwards.
ATTTCATCCCCCGTGAGGGCCATCTTCAGCTGGCGGAAGGACTCTTCTTCCAGCTTCTCCCATCTGAAGGGCGGCTTCTGGTTCTTGGCCTTCCTGGACTGGCCTATCAGGAGGTCCTGCATAGGAGCTGCCTTTTTGGTGAAACCGGGAATGAATCTTCGGTAGTAGCCTACCAACCCGAGGAACTGCCGCACTTCCTTTACGCTGGAGGGTCTTGGCCATTCCTTAATCGCGGTGATCTTATCAGGGTCGGGGGCCACTCCGTCAGCACTCACCACGTGTCCCAGGTACTGCACTTTTGGTTTTAGCAGGTGACACTTCGACGGTTTCACCTTCAGACCGTAGTTTGCCAGGGCTTCAAACACTTCCGCCAGGTGTTTCAGGTGGTCCTCGTAGGTTTTGGAATAAACTATAACATCGTCCAGGTACAGCAGGACCGTCTCAAAGTTCCGGTGTCCCAGACAGCATTCCATCAATCGTTGGAAGGTTCCTGGTGCGTTGCAGAGTCCGAACGGCATGCAGGTAAACTCGCTAAGTCCCATCGGGGTGGTGAATGCGGTCTTCTCCCGGTCCGCCTCTGCTACAGGAACCTGCCAGTACCCGCTAGTGAGATCCAAAGTGGAGAAGAAGTTAGCAGATTTTAAAGCAGCCAAAGACTCCTCTATCCTTGGTAAGGGGTACGCATCTTTGTGTGTGATACGGTTGATTTTCCGGTAATCTACACACATTCTCATGGTGTTGTCTTTCTTTTTAACCAAGACTAGTGGAGCTGCCCAGGGGCTACAGCTATCCCTGATTACCCCAGCCTCCTTCATGTCTCTAAGCATCCCCTTGGCGGGTTGGTAGTGTGCAGGGGGTACGGGTCGGTATCTCTCCTTTATGGGAGGATGGTTTCCCGTGGGGATGTGGTGTTCTACCCCCTTTACTCGCCCGAAGTCTAGCGGGTGTTTACTAAACACTCTCTCGTACTCTCGAACCACCCGATAGACTCCCTGTTTCTGGTGTGAGGGAGTGGAGTCAGTACCCAAATGCAGTTGCTGACACCAGTCCTCCATTTGTTGCTTAGAGCCGTTACCTTCCTCTGGATGAGATGGAGACAAGGGTTCCACGGACTGTACAGAATTTTGGTTGATGGTATACAATTTGGCTAGCGTAGCATACCGGGGCAGGTACACTTCCCTCTTCCCGATATTTATTATGCGAACGGGCACCCTCCCATGGCGTACATCAACCACCCCCCGTGCTGTCAAAATGGTGGGCCTACTGTCTGAGTAGACGGGTTCTACCATTGCTTGGTAGTCTCTACCTCTGAGACCAATAGCTGCCCGGCACCAAATCATCATCTCACTTTTTGGGGGCATGGCAATAGGGAAAGGGTCACACATCCTCACGCTACCAATCTCACCACCGGAGAGTTCCACCAGTTGCCGTCGCATCAGTGCCCGGATCTCTTTTTGGAGCACTCGCTGCTGGCCGGAGCTGGCGTTCTTGGCAACCTGCTGTAAAATAAGAATCACCTCTGCAAGACAATTTTCAATCACATTAGTTCCTAGAGTTATCTTTGGGTGACTCTCGCGCTTGTCAATGTCCACAATGATCAGTCCCTGTGCTGCCAGTTCGACTTTACCGATTTTAATGGTCATCTCTTTAAATCCGATCTGTGGCACGGGCTGACCATTGCTGGCGATGATACTCAAGTCGTCGTCTGGGTAGCGGGTTATATCCGAGTCATTCCAGTACTGCTTGAAGAGCACGTACGGGATGGTGGTGACCTGTGACCCGGTGTCAAGTAGGGCACTCATAGGAATGCCATCCAGTACTACAGGCAAGACTGGACGTCCTCCCACGTATTTGTCAAGCCAGTTCGATGGGCCTGGTGATCTTATTCCTAGGGGTTGGCCCTCTACCCCAGGTTGTGCCAGTTTTAAAGGACAGTACCTTGCCATATGTCCGGGTTGATTGCAGCGGCGGCAGATGGGTTGTCCGTCCTCGTTGTATCGGTCGCTGGGTCTTCCTCTGGCCGGTGGGGTCCTCCTTGGTCGGCGCCACGGGATATCCTCCGGTCCGGATGCCAGCTGGAGTAGAAACCTGTAAAGACTGCACAGTTCGGGTTAGCGCGGCAACGCTTTTAGTTAGCTCTTGGACCTGATGGTGCAGGTCTGTAGCCGGGTCATTCTTTAAAGCCTGCGCATCAGCTCCCACAGGCCCTGCCGACAAGGGCGCCGTCTCCTGGTGGTAAGTGGTAGCAGGGCGTTTGTGGGTCACAGCGCCACCTGGTGCCGGCTCTCGGAGCACCCGGATGGCTCTGTCCTTGAACTGTGCAAAGTCCAGGTCAGGGTCCTGTAAGGCCATTGCCCGCAACTGGGTTCGGTGGGTATTGCACAGTAGACCCTCAATAAATTGTTCAGTCAACAGCTTATCTTCATTTCCCACGCTGTCAGAGTCTGCCTGCTTAATGGCTCTCAGGGCCTCTTGTAGGTTTAAAGCATAGTCTCTTATACTCTCATGTGCCCGCTGTTTGCACCCGTAAAATCGAAGCTTTATTTCGGCTGAGGTGCGGGTGTCAAATGTGTCTTTCAGCCGGGCTAGTATCTCTCTGACAGTCCTCTTCCTCCCAGGTGGCCAGGACTTTACCTCCCTTTGGGCTGCCCCTGTTAATTGAGCCACCAGGATGCTCACTTTTTGCTCTTCTGTGAGGGGGTACACCTGGAAGAGGCTATCCAGCCTTTCTCTGAAGTCATTTAGGGTATGTGACTCCCCTGAGTACTGGGGTAGCCAGGCTGCCCCCGGGATATAGGGCATGGTGAAAGGCATGACCGCAGCAGCGGTGGTGCTGGCGGTGGCTGTGGCAATGAAGCTCTCCTCCGTATCCGACATCCTCCTCCCCCCTAGTGGACCGTGGCCTACCTTGCGATGATTCTCTTCCGTAGGCCGCGGCTCCGCAGTGGATCGTCAGGGTTGAGGACCTTCCGTCGCGCTCCTGTGACGTCGGCGTCTGCTGGGCTCCTTCCAGGTCCTTACGCAACGTCCGGACGTGAGGCGGGGCTTCAGTTCTCGCGCGCTTTCGGAGTCCACGCCCCTCTTCTTCCCGCGCGGCGTCCTCAAGATGGCGTCCAACGGCGGGAAAACTCCACGGATGGCGGGAAGAAGGCAGAAGATGGCGTCGGATGGCGGGAAAACTCCACGGATGGCGGGAATCTTCACCACAGATAAGTTTATCAGTCTTTTTCAGGCGCGCAGTACCCGGTGGTTGCGGGCACGGAATCCTGCCGACTACGCCAAAAGTTGACGTGCCCCCTGGGCCATGTTTGGGGAATACCCGGAGCCGGATCCGTTGGGGGTGGTAGTCCTCGTGGCGGTGACCCGGTCCGTGCCCAGGGTGTCAAACTAAGTGGCGATGTTTTTAGTGGCAGATGTGATATTGTTCGACTACGCCACCCGTTGAATGCGGTTATGAAACCGCCGCTGCAGGGCAGACCGCTGAGGCCGGTGGTACGGTTGTGCAGCGTGGATAGTATAACCCCCAACGGGAGGGGTATGGCCTCAGGGCAGCGGACGTGGATGATGGGGATGGTAGAATTGCACGCAGGCACCAGGAACCACTCAGAGACGGTGCGGTGTAGTTCAGGGTCTTTACTGGTGACAAAGATAGACCCTCCCGGGAGTACTGGCTAGCGGTCGGGGTCTGGTCAGTCCGTGAGCAGACAGGATCTCCCCTGGCCAGGCGGAGTTGTAGGCCTCCCCAACTAACTGTACTCTTCTTGGCTACCTTGCTAGAAGCGGGTAAAAGTAGCCCACGTCCCTGAGTGTACCGTGTGGTGCTCACCCGTATGGCCGGTGACTCGTGGCCTTCTGGTAGCCTCCGCTCCACGACGGCGGTGCTGGTCCCTTGCGTGTGACCGTGCCTTCGGGTTTCTTGGCCAGAGGACCTGAAATCCCCTGCCGGTCGATTTCTGCTGCTGGGTATGGAACAGTCCCCACAGCCTCGGACTCCGTGTCCGGTGAGATCTCTTCAGCCAAGGCGAGCTATCTAGCTTCCAGCCTCTGGCACTCACTCCTGCTCCTACAGAGCTCCTGTTGTCACTTTCCCTGCAACTGCTCCACACCAGACCAGACTGTGTCTCTGTCTCTGTCTGTGTTCTTGTTCTTTTTCTAACCCCACCTCAGCCCCAGTTTATATAGGGGAAGTTCTTCCCCTCCCAGGACTGGGCAGGAGGTGTGGCATGCTTAGGATTCCTGACCAGGAGACCTCCCACCTGCTCGCAGACGTAATATTGCTATTACTGTGGTAACCAGACCCCTGGGGTTCCACACAGGCATCACCTCTCCTTCTTTGGGCTTTTCACACTGTTTTTTTTAATAATGATTTAAAAGCTGATTTTGCTACAAATACATAAAATAAAAAATGCTTCAAATACTCTTTGAGAAAGCTACTGTTAGTTTTACTGTGAAATGTTCAAAATAATGTGGAAAAACAGCACTAAAAAGGAGCTTTTCCCATTAAAGTCTGTTGGAAACTCATTCAAAAGGTATTTGATGTGGATTAAGGAGCAGCATCCAGGGGCAGACATATCGCCGGTGCAGCTGCATCAGGGCCCAGATGTGGGGGGGGCTCCGCTGGCACCAGCGACTATTTCCGAGGACGCACATTCAGTTGAAATGTATTGGGGCTCAGAGAACCTGCCGGATCACTGCCCTGCAATAGCTGCCACCGGCCTATCAGAGGCCAGCAGCTGATATCGGCGTTCCCGTGACTGGGGATGCATAGCAGCGACATCATGCTCAATGTTGTGGATGCCAAAGTCAGCTGCCGGTTCTCGTGCCGGCTATAGAAGAGGACCCGCGTGGCGTGGGAGCGTGGGGGAAGGCAAGTAACATCATTTGTTTTGAATGTATTATTACAAAACAGGGCACATAGGATGGGGCATATTATATCAGGATGGGGGACATTATACCAGGATGAGTGACAGATATACCAGGATGGGTGACATACATACCTGGATGGGGGACACACAATATATACTTGGATGGGGGACATTATACCACGGTGGAGCACATTATATCAGGATGGGCGACATTATACCAGGATGGGGGGCATATATACCTGGATTGGGCACATTATACCAGGATGGGGGACATTATACCAGGATGGGGCACATCATACCAGGATGGGGCACATACATACCTGGATGGGGCACATACATACCTGGATGGGGCACATACATACCTGGATGGGGGACATACAGTATATACTTGGATGGGGGACATTATACCAGGGATGGGGCACATTATACCATGATGGAGCACATTATACCAGGATGGGGGGGCATATATACCTGGATTGGGCATATTATACCAGGATGGGGGACATTATACCAGCATGTGGGACATTATACCAGCATGGGGGACATAATACCAGCATGGGGGACATAATACCAGCATGGGGGAGATAATACCAGGATGGGGGACATACATACCTGGATGGGGGACATACATACCTGGATGGGGGACATACATACCTGGATGGGGGACATACATACCTGGATGGGGGACATACATACCTGGATGGGGGACACACAGTATATACTTGGATGGGGGACATTATACCAGAATGAGGGACATTATACCACGATGGAGCACATTATATCAGGATGGGCGACATTATACCAGGATGGGGGGCATATATACCTGGATTGGGCACATTATACCAGGATGGGGCACATCATACCTGGATGGGGGACATACATACCTGGATGGGGGACATACATACCTGGATGGGGGACATACATACCTGGATGGGGGACATACATACCTGGATGGGGGACATACAGTATATACTTGGATGGGGGACATTATACCAGGATGTGGGACATTATACCAGCATGGGGGACAATATACCAGGATGGGGGACATATATACCAGGATGGGGGACATATATACCAGGATGGTGACATATCTACCTGGTTGAGGCACATTATACCAGGATGGGGGACATATATACCTGGATAGGGCACATTAATATCAGGATGAGGCATATTAAACTAGGATATGGGACATTATACCAGGATGGGATCCGGAGCATACATAACAGATTGGGGGACATTATAACGGGAAGGGGCACATTATACCTGGAAAGGGACCAGGATGGGGGACATTATGCCAAGAATGATGTCAGGTTGGGAGACATTATCCCAGGAAGGGGCCCAGTATGGGGGACATTATTACAGAAAGGGTCTCCCTTATTATGTACCATCCTCTCTAGTTATGTATGGGGTGGTAACTTACTATATAGCATCCTCTGTTATGTACAGTGCTGTCCCATTACTATATAGTATTATCTTGCTATATATAGCACCATCCCTTATATAGCATATTCTCATTATTTTTGTTATTCACATAGCCCTCTTTTTATTACATAGTCCTCTCTTGATAGATATAAAATGACTGCAGGTGGAGCAGCATCTGACCAGGAGACAAGTCCATCAGCCGTCTCCATCAGAAAAGAAACTTTCCCATGCTCCATCAGCAGTCATTTCATTACATATCTAACAAGAGAGGACAGTATGTAATAAAGAACAGGACAGTATACATAACAAAACTAACAAGAGGATCCAATATGTAAGTGACGGCGCTGTACATAACAAGAGAGGGCAATGTGTAATAAGGAATGGTAATATACATAACAAAAGACTATGTAGCAGGGCAGCACAGTGGCTCAAGGACAACATCTGCAAGGAGTTTGTATGTTCTCCCCTTGTTTGCGTGGGTTTACTGATAGGGAATTTAGATTCTGAGCCCCAATGGGAACAGTAATTATAATGTCTGTAAAGAGCTGTGGAATATGATGGCGCTATATAGGTGAGTAAAATAAATAAATAATAGATATATATGTATTTATAGCTTGGTTGCCAAGAAGGGAGGGAGACCAAACACATTTCTTGCACAGGGGCCCAAAGCTGTCAGTGTCCGCTCCTGGCAGAATCTATTTCTAAATCCTCATCAAAAAACTCATGAGAGGCCTGATTTTTGAAGATCAGAGTCCTGCAAGTAGAATTTGTACCGATCAGACATTTATGGTATATACTTCCAATATGCCACTACTAATGTCACAGTAGAGAATACCCCTGTATTTTTTTATGTGGCCCCCAGATTATTTCAGTATGACAATGTGGCCCTTGGATCAAAAAAGGTTGCAAAGCCTGCACGGCACAGTTAGGCCATATCGGCTAAGGTTTAGTCTATTTCAAACTGATCCGTTCACATTGCAGCCGGATCATTGGAGACAATCAGTTTCGATGCAATAGTTTAGTTTGGTAGTTTTTGTTCTTTTGCATTTGTTTTCCGGAGAGCGGAGTAGAGCAACTCCTTTAACTCTAGAAAGTGCTTGTCGGGGAGGGGGCTTGGCTTTGGAGAGGATGGGTTTGGCTTTGTGGAGGGTAGGAGTGGTCTGCATTGTGCTGCAGCTCTTTATGTGAGTGTTGGTACAGTCAGACACACACTGGGGAGATCTGCAGAACTGCGCTGTACGGGCTCCGCACCCTTCTACCACTCCTGGCTCTGCACGCCTCAACCCTTTATTTTTTGGGATTAGGATTAGGGATTTTGGAGGTGAGTGCACTGAGGGGGTCAACGTTTCATTCTTCCCTGTTGTTCCTTTCTTTAGGCTCTTGCAGCCTTCTGGAGGATTGTACGGTGCTGTGGAATATGTTGGTGCTATATAATGGTTATATATGAATTATGTATAGTGAACGGGTTGCATGGCACCGCACACGCGAGTTGTGTCAGCACTGCAGCGGATACAACGATGGGAGTAGTTGGCTGGTAGGCACCGCCTGGATCCCATCTCTGTGCTCTGGATTGTGTGTGTGTTCAAGGGGACACAAAGGCCCGCATCCAAATGACTGCCCCTCATTGTTGGGGAAAGGGGGGTGGCCTCTATGCCCATTCTGTTGGAGGGTCTTTGTGGTAGGTACCGTATTTACTTATGGGATCTCTCTGGCTGTTACCAGTAACTGGTAGGAAGGGGTTAAAGTTGTCACAATAAGTCCTTTGAGTGGCAGCAGAGTTGTGATTTATGCGGTATTAGGGGTTGTGATCTGTACGGAGACATTTAGGAATAATGATGGGGAAAAAAAGGTAAATTATCAGTTCCGTCACCCTTTTCGCAGATATATATCTGTCTGTTTATTCTTCATTCATGAAAGAAACTGCATTTCCCACCAAAATAAATGCTCTGGTTTCATCTCGTTATCAGGTTCTGGGAAAGCTGGGTGACAACCGATATGGCTGCCATAACAGCTGAAAGTTTCCCTGTACGGTTCTGCATGGCTGCTCCACAAAGCACACGTGCCATTCAGGACTCTAGGAAAGCTGAGTGGCTGAAGAGAAAGAGTCCAGGACTCTCTCATAGTTTCTAAACAGTGTGTAGAAAGTTTGTATTTTTAAGCGCATAAAAGATGTAGCAGAGTTGTGTTTGTCATTTCGCACTTCGGGATGGCATAGGGATATACTGTACGTAGGGATAGGGATATACTGTAAATAGGGATATACTGTACCTAGGGATAGGGATATACAGGTTCAGATTGTAAGTATCGCAATTAATGATTGTGAAAGTGGTCACACACACTGCGTATTACGGATCGCAACACGACCACATTCACTCTCATTTGTTGTGATGTAGTGGCGCGATACTACTTACTTATATGGCGCGACCATAAGGTGCCGTGTGTAGCCGTATCCTAAATGAAGGTGTCCAGCTTAGATAACCCCATTTGTTTGAGCAGCTAATAATGTGTGAACCCATCACTTGTGCCCAGTGGTGTAACTTGAAGTTCATGGAAAATTTCCAACAGGGTCCCTAAATATCACTGGTCTGTAAAATATTGTTTTTCTCATGTGGGCCATATGTTCCTTTTGGGCCCCTTTAGGCTCAAGGGCCCGGGTGCGACTTATTCTAGTTACGTCCCTGCGTGTGCCCCATTATAGACATTACTGTGCGAAGGCCCATACACTGTAATTGTGGCCCCTCTGCTACGTGAGGACCCATACCTGTACGTGACTGAGATTTATGCCCAAGGTTGCACTCGTGGGGACTAAAGGGTTACGTTTCTCCTAGTGAAGAGTGACAAGCCAACCCTGGCATGTCAGAGTGAGATTTATAAGCCATGCATGCTCCTCTGGGAAATTGTGGGGATGAAATGACTTTTTTTTTTATACATCAACCCATCTTTTTTTACTGTATCATATAGCTCTGCTTGGTGTCAGTGAATAGAAACATTCTTGTTTGCATCCAGTTGTACAGATTTGGAGTGTTTGCTACAATTGTATCCAGTCTGAAGCAAATATACTAAAGCAATGAAGCAATATGTATCCGGATGGGAAAAACAAGGATGGGGCAGGTGGTGTTTTACCTGTCCGATCCTACAGGGCAAGCCACAGTATAGGGATCATCCCTCCCCCACGTTCATTAACATTACATGCAGGTAATCTGGGATGATGAGGGTGATGGTTGCTGGTTGTCCTGATGTAGAACTTTCTCCATGGTGATGAACCATAACTAGTCAGTGTGGATGACGGTTACAGCAGGTCCCCTCTGGGAATCAGCCATCTGTCACTACAGATGAACAGGATCTGTAATGACACTTAACGGCACATATGGACGGAGGAGTCATGATCCGGAGTGGGGCATATACCTCCTCCATCGGCTTTTCTTTACATCTATGACAATGAGGCGATCATTTACAAACCCACCCTCCCCCACACACACAAAAAAAATGGGTGCATTGGCTGCAATAATTATATACAATTATGGGATACAAAATGATAGGAATTTATAACAGATTACCATGATGTCTTTATCATCGAATGCTGGATTAGTGGAATTTTCCTGCATTTCAATTATAGAATATTCATGGTAAATCATCCACATCAATGAGTCTGGGGGGAATCGCCTTTAGGCCACGGTCACACTATCAGTATTTGGTGAGTTTTTTACCTCAGTATTTATAAGCCAAAACCAGGAGTGGGTGATAAATACAGAAGTGCTGACGTGTTTCTATTATACTTTTCCTCTGATTGTTCCACTCCTGGTTTTGGCTACAAATACTGAGGTAAAAAACTCACCAAATACTGACCATGCGCATGTGGCCTACAAGGCTATGTTCACATGTTGCTTTTTTTGCATTTTTTTTCCTGCTGTCTTGGCAGTAAAAAAGCTGCTTACAAAAAGAGAGTTTTGCTGCAGATTACCGTATATGCATGGTTGCTTTTTTTGCAGCTTTTTTTGCATTTTCTCATTGCTTTCTATGATGCAAAAACGCTGAAAGAATTGACATCCTGCAGTTTTACAATTAAAAGAATAAAAAAAAACAAAAAACAATTGTATGCATGAGATTTCTGGAATCGCATAGGTTTTGCTGGTAGTGTAAAAAGCAGCTTTTAATTGGCATACAGAAAATGCAGCAAAAACAGAATGTGTGAACATAGCCTAAGACCTCATTCACAAGTCAGTTTTTCTCCTTATAAGTGCTATCTAATGTTTTTCCCGGATAACACTCGTATCTATGAAAGTCTATGGGGCTGTTTGCACGTCCGTGATTTTTAACGGACCGAAAAATCATGGAGACATGTTTGATATTGACCCCAGTGTCGGATTAAAATCGGCAGTGCAAGTCTAGGGGTCCGTGAAAAAAAAATGGATGACATGAGACACGGACAGCTAAATAGGAAAAGATAGAGGAACTTACTTTAACTTGGTTTGCTTCTCATCCGAGAAAAACTGATGAAACTTGGACCAAACTCGGATGGTAAAAACGAAGACCGACCAAATTCTGGAAAAAAAAAATACTAAGTTTTCTCGTATGAGAAAAATTACTGACATCTGATTGAGCCCTAATTCAGACAGAAAGCGGAGACATATAGGCATATGGTGAAAAATGTTATCCGCACAGGGTTCCGCTTTTTTGTTGTGGTGGTGGCGGCTTTCTGTATTAGGACACTGTCAGATACCGTAAATGTTGTGACTCCATTGGGAAAAGCATAAAATGGATTAATCCAAAAGGACTGTCCCTTTAATACATAGTTGAGAAAAAGAAATAGAACTGGATTTAGGTTGCTATGCACAGATTTCCCTTTCTTATACAAAGGTCCACACCCCCCCAAAAAAATATGGATGCCGCCTAGTGTGCGTTGTTATATAAAGTGACGCTAGGGGTGTAATAAAACTTCAGGTGAAATAGAACTTTGCTGCCTTTTTCGTAAAGGGTTAAAAAAAAAAAGTATGCCAACCTGACAGGTTAATGGTGCCCTGGATATTATGCTGGGGGCTTTTTCTGGCATATGGACAATTGTACACCTTCAGTACCTGTTGGCTGGTTTGTCCTCTGGACCCTATACACATGCACTCTCAGTTTGGCCGAGCATGCATGTGTTTTCTTTCACTGCAAAAGTTTTGGCCATTGACGCTGAACATGCCTAATCCTTCTTTCGATGGACATCATATATCGGGGGTGGGGGTGTGTGACGTTCCCCCTACACATAAGATAATCAGTTTGCACCTATATGCGGACATATCATTGGTGCAACCTGTGCGGCCGCACAGGGGCCCAAGAGGTAAGGGGGCCACTACTACCTCCAATGCGGGTGCAATTTTGCATTTTTAGGAGCTCTTGAGCTGCAAATGGCCCATATATTGTTTTACACAGGGGCCCTTTTTTGTCTGTGTCCGCCAGTGTGCGGCGCTCAGTGTCCTATAGATGGGAAATCTGTTCAATACACATTAGTATGCATGGACTGGACAATCGCCAGCCTGTATGCTGGTGGTGGAGATGGGCACGGGTGGCGAGTAATATCACATGGCTCTTATTAGGATGACAGAAGAATATTAGGGAATTGTTGTACATGCAGTCTTAGTCAGTGAGTCACATGAGCCACATCTGACACAACCGCTGTGTCTGTGGCATATATACCTGGCATTGCCTGTGATACCAGCCTGGAGAGGGTGCAGGGTGACCTGTGCCGCGCTGACAAGGAATGAACTCTGGAACTGAATGGCCCCGAGGCCCCAGCGTGCTCAGCTCTTTTTGTCCTGGCAGGAGTTATTAGTATGAGCTGGCTCTGTACATGAGAGGACATGACTTATATTATATAAATATCACGTGGCGCGGCCTACGGTGATGTCGGGGGCACAGGATGGCGAGTGAACCTATACGGATATGTTACTGCAATCACATATATAATTGGCGGTCTGATACCACAGCAGAAAACAGCAGGGAATTGCTCTGCATGCAGTGGTCTCATATTATACCCCTCATGGTGAAATCTTCTGTAAGCCTGTACTGTATTTTGCATCTATTAAGTTCTCTGCTTGCTCACAATCAATGGGAGAATTCTCATTGACACATCCAAAGCTAGCCAGACACATTCATTTGGCAAACAGCGCTCTTCCCTATCGGCCAGGTTTTACAGGGAACCTGACAGCGGATCATGCTGCCGATCAATGGGCAGCGTGCATCAGAACGTGGATGCATATATGTTTAACTCTAAAAAACATACTTTAAAAGCTGTCGGGGACCGAGCTGTACAGGAGACTAGTCGGACAGGCGGGTCCCCAGTGGAATCTCCTGCCCACTGCCAGTGATTGACAAGTCTCTTCCTGTGTGCGCTTGTACAGAGAGACCTCTAAGCTCAAGGGCAGCAAGTGGGGAGAAGCTGCCAGGGACCTGCCTGTCCGACTAGTCTTCCGTGCGGCTCAGTTTTTAAACCATGTTTTATGCCGCAGCATTACATAGTTAGATCGTGGCGGCATGATTTCCGCCATATATAGTTATATGAAAAAGTTTGGGCACCCCTATTAATCTTAAGCTTAATGTTTTATAAAAATTGGTGTTTTTGCAACAGCTATTTCAGTTTGATATATGTAATAACTGTTGGACACAGTAATGTTTCTGCCTTGAAATGAGGTTTATTGTACTAACAGAAAATGTGCAATCTGCATTCAAACTAAATTTGACAGGTGCATAAGTATGGGCACCCTTATCATTTTCTTGTTTTAAATACTCCTACCTACTTTTTACTGACTTACTAAAGCACTTTTTTTGGTTTTGTAACCTCATTGAGCTTTGAACTTCATAGCCAGGTGTATGCAATCATGAGAAAAGCTACTTAAAGTGGACACTTGCAAGTTGTTCTCCTGTTTGAATCTCCTCTGAAGAGTGGCATCATGGGCTCCTCAAAACAACTGTCAAATGATCTGAAAACAAAGATTATTCAACATAGTTGTTCAGGGGAAGGATACAAAAAGCTGTCTCAGAGATTTAACCTGTCAGTTTCCACTGTGAGGAACATAGTAAGGAAATGGAAGAACACAGGGACAGTTCTTGTTAAGGCCAGAAGTGGCAGGTCAAGAAAAACATCAGAAAGGCAGAGAAGAAGAATGGTGAGATCAGTTAAGGACAATCCTCAGACCACCTCCAGAGAGCTGCAGCATCAACTTGCTGCAGATGGTGTCACTGTGCATTGGTCAACTATACAACACACTTTGCACAAGGAGAAGCTGTATGGGAGAGTGATGCGAAAGAAGCCGTTTCTGCAAGCACGCCACAAACAGAGTCGGCTGAGGTATGCAAAAGCACATTTGGAGAAGCCAATTTCTTTTTGGAAGAAGGTCCTGTGGACTGATGAAACCAAGATTGAGTTGTTTGGTCATACAAAAAGGCGTTATGCATGGCGGCAAAAAAACACAGCATTCGAAGAAAAACACTTGCTACCCACAGTAAAATTTGGTGGAGGTTCCATCATGCTTTGTGGCTGTGTGGCCAATGCCGGCACCGGGAATCTTGTTAAAGTTGAGGGACGCATGGATTCCACTCAGTATCAGCAGATTCTTGACAATAATGTTCAAGAATCAGTGACAAAGTTGAAGTTACGCAGGGGATGGATCTTTCAGCAAGACAATGATCCAAAACACCGCTCCAAATCTACTCAGGCATTCATGTAGAGGAACAATTACAATGTTCTGGAATGGCCATCCCAGTTCCCAGACCTGAATATCATTGAACATCTGTGGGATCATTTGAAGAGGGCTGTCCATGCTCGGCGACCATCAAACTTAACTGAACTGGAATTGTTTTGTAAAGAGGAATGGTCAAAAATACCTTCATCCAGGATCCAGGAACTCATTAAAAGCTACAGGAAGCGACTAGAGGCTGTTATTTTTGCAAAAGGAGGATCTACTAAATATTAATGTCACTTTTCTGGTGAGGTGCCCATACTTATGCACCTGTCAAATTTTGTTTGAATGCAGATTGCACATTTTCTGTTAGTACAATAAACCTCATTTCAAGGCAGAAAGATTACTGTGTCCAACAGTTATTACATAGATCAAACTGAAATAGCTGTTGCAAAAACACCAATTTTTATAAAACATTAAGCTTAAGATTAATAGGGGTGCCCAAACTTTTTCATATAACTATGTTTAAATCTGAAACGCTGCAGCATAATACATAGTTTAAAAACCACCGGGGACCGAGGTGCGTGTTTGACTTGTCAGACAGGTGGGTCCCCGTCATCTTCTCCTCGCCTACTGCCCTTGAGTGACAGGTCAAGCACCCGCAGGAAGAGACCTGCCAATCACTGGCAGCGGGCAGTGAGATGCCACTGGGGACCCGCCTGTCCAACTAGTCTCCCATGCGGCTCGGACCCCGGCAGCTTTTAAAGTATGTTTTTCCAGAGTTAAACAGTTAAACATGCATGCAACCACGGTCTGATACACGCCGCCCTTGGATCCGGCAGTATGGATCCGCTGTCAGGTTCCCTTTAGTGTGTTTTCCATGGGGAAAGAGGAAAATGTCGCTGCCAAACATCTCTGGATTTTCTCTACTGATATCTAACAAATCCGGTGTTGATATTCAAACCACCCGATTCCTCTCTCCTCCTGACAGAGGAGTCTGAGGGACCCCTACATATCAGATGTTTGCCTGGTCCTGCCGAAATCTGGGAGTTTCGTCAACTTTCATTCTAATGTATACGGGGGCCTAAATGGGTTATACCCCCCTCTCCCCCCCAAAAACAAAACAAAAAAACCCCGTATCTTCTTATCCGTAGGATAGTCTAACCACTGGGATTCCCAGTGAGCCTGATATCAGTCTTGAATGGATCGAAGATGTGCACGCTCGACCTCCTTTTCATTCATCGTCAATGAGACTGCTGGAAATATCCAAGTACAGCTCTCCGCTTTCTCCTACAATCCCATACACAATGAAAGGAGTGGAGGTTGAGCATGCACATCTTTGCTCCATTCAAGTCCAGGCTGAAGAGCCTTATTCTTGAGGGTTCAAGGGTGCCAATCTTGGGATCGCAGACCCCTAACGTTAAACAAGTTATCCCCTATCCTTATTTTTTTGGGAATAGAGTTGTTACGAATTGATTTGCATGAGTTGGTCCAGTGGCCCCGACAGTGGTCCGTAATGGCTGGATGGGAGCTGTGAAAACCGCCTCTTGCCTGACAACATCCGGAGCCCTTCTTTTGATTAGCCGGCCTGGCGTGATGTCATCGTCGTGGTATGACGCACATGTGACGTCACGCCAAACCGAAGTTCAAAAGAAGAGCCGCGGATGAAGTCAGGTAAGAGGTGGTTGACACTGCTCAAATTCAGCAGTCACAGACCACTGTCAATGGACCAGGTCCTGCAAATCAATTCTTACCAATTCCTTTCACATTGTGGTCTAGTCCACGTTTGTTGGACCCATCGTGGCTTGCATCCGAACCCCCCTCAAAATGGATTTGGACATATGCGCCAACGGGCCAATAAATTATAATGGTGCCGACGGAGTCAACGTGCGCTCTGACGTGCTTCATTTTCGGGCCAGGCGTATATGACTTCTCGAGGCGGACACTCAGACACAATCTACTACGCCTGGGTGTCCGACTTCAGTAGGCGTATACACCCGAAAATGATGCACCACAGAGCACACATTGACTTGGCACCATTATCGTCCATGACCTCATCGGCGCATACGTCCAGATCCCGTTTTGCAGAGAGTTCGGATGCAAGCCACGACAGGGCCGATGAACGTGGACAGGAACGCAATGTTAAAGGAGCCTAACCCTTCAATATTCGCAGCTGAGGGTTTGCTGCAGTTGTATCCAGTCTATATATCTTTTGTGAGCTAAACAGCCTGTACCTGTCTGGCCTTCTGTCTGAGGTTTAGGATAGAAGAAGGTAAAATGATGCTAATGTATAGTCTTAGGTCACAGGCTGCAAAATGACACATTTTAACAAGCTGCGAGGAAAGATTTCTATCCAGTGTAGACTATTCTGAATACAATTATATCCAGCCCTGATAGGGGAAGTCTGGCTTGTACAGGATGTTCCATTCACTGACAGTAGCAGAGGAGCATTTTCTGAAGTTCCCTTGTCTTCTAGGGACTTTCTACTTAATGTACATGTTATGCAATCCTCTTGATGACTCAGTATTAATTCCCCTGTGCAAAGAAACTCCCAGGTGCTGCAATTCAAAGTATTGCTATGACGAGGGCAGAGGTGGAGGAGTTAATTTTATTGCATCCGACTGCCCTTTTGGGTATACCCCGCCATTACGATGAACGGAGAAAGCAGAAGGTTCTGTATGCTGATTAAGCCCCCAAAATGAAAATGGGACTTAATGATTCCCCATCGCTTCCTTTAACTAAGGGGCACTTCATTATCATTGCATCCACCATGGCCCTGCTGAACTACCTTGCCAATTGCAATAGAGGATGGAACTGCCATTTAAGCAATAAAGGGATTCTCAAATTCTAGGATTTATTTAAGAGTCATTAGCATTGGCGCAACTTGAAGTTCATGAGCTCCAATGCAAAATCTCGCAACTATCGTAGGTCATTAAAGGGGTTGTCCAGCCATGGGGTACATGTCTGCAGTCACTCTATGTGACTGCAGACTTGTGAATCCTCAGAGTTCGCACTGTCAGGATTCTCCAGTACCAGAAGCAGGCGCATGACCACAAGTATGTTATTTGCATTCTCCTGGCCACATTCTGACTAGACTGATCACTTGTACTGAGCGAAGCAGCGTTCATCTAGTCGGCTTGTAACTGTATATATGTAAATAACATACTTGCGGTCAAGGGGTTGTCAGGCTTTGGGGTACACGTCTGCAGTCACTCTATGTGACTGCAGACTTGTGAGTCCTCACAGCACACAGTCAGGATTCTCCAGTGCCACCGGGAGTGACATTTGCATATATACGTCACATGCCGACTAGATGGGGGCTGCTTTGGTCAGTACAGTGATAGGTCTAGTCAGAATGTGGCCAGGAGTATGCAAATAACATACTTGCGGCCATGCGCCCGCTTCCAGCACCGGAAAATCCTGACAATGCGCACTGTGAGGATTCACAAGTCTGCAGTCATATAGAGACTGAAGACTTGTACCCCAAGGCCGGACAACCCCTTTAAAGGGTAGGCTCACACGACCGTTTTCTCAACAGTCCGATTACTCTGATCACAGTTGGATCAGAGTGGCATCCGTTTTTCTCGAATGTGGAAAGAAAAAAAAAAGTTTCTCCACTTTGTCTATTCTGTCAGTCCATGAAAATCAGACCGCACTAAGGTGTCAAACAATTTTTTTTTTCACAGACCCATAGACTTGCATTGCAGATTTTGATCCGACACTTGAATCGAAATGGGACATGTCTCCGATTTTTTTTTCCGCTGACCACTCGGTCCGAGGAAAAAAACTTAAAATGTGCACAGACCCATAGAATATCACAGGTACGAGCGTTGTCAATGAAAACCACAGATAGGACTCGTCCGAGAAATTTGGTTGTGTGCTCGAACCCTAATAGTAATAGTCTTTTCATATGGACCAAAGGGAGCTTTAGGGCCCCACTAGTCTCCAGGGCCCAGATTTGATTGCAACCCCCTGTGCTTATTACAGTTATACCCCTGGTTATTAGACAATGCAGCAAGCAATGGAGTAGCAGCGGGCGTTTTTTTCGCCATTAGAAAGTTCACGGAATAATACAGATTTAACAAGGAAACTGCAAATTAGTAGAGGAAGGTTCAGTTACTAATGAAATGCGATGTCTGTTAACCCCTTCCTATGACTGAAGCGTCAAGAATTTTGCCAGAGGAAAGAGGATGCTTTGTTGAAGTGAGCAAAGAGCGGGTTAAAAGTCCCTGACTTTACTGACAAAGTAGAAAAACAATTTCAAGCAAAAAAAAAAAATATTACGTCATTGCAACACATATAGATCGAGTCCGCTGTTCACATATAGAGAATCTAAATAACAACTGTAAATATATGACATTACTTAGGTTTTAATTTGTATTGTAGTCCAGGGCTGCATTCCTAATCTTGTGGGCTTCTGAGATCAAATCTCCCAGCATTTCCTCATTCTTTATCTGCAGGGTGCCTGCTCTGGTGATTTACCAAGTGTGATCTATATGTAAAGCACTGTAAGCTTGTAGACAGTTTATTATGATGACCTATAGCACTGTGAGTACAGTACTGGAGTATAATACAGGATGTAACTCAGGATCAGTACAGGATAAGTAATGTATGTACACAGTGACTCCACCAGCAGAATAGTGAGTGCAGCTCTGGAGTATAATACAAGATGTAACTCAGGATCAGTACAGGATAAGTAATGTAATGTATGTACACAGTGACTGCACCAGCAGAATAGTGAGTGCAGCTCTGGAGTATAATACAGGATGTAACTCAGGATCAGTACAGGATAAGTAATGTAATGTATGTACACAGTGACTGCACCAGCAGAATAGTGAGTACAGCTCTGGAGTATAATACAGGAGGTAACTCAGGATCAGTACAGGATAAGTAATGTAATGTATGTACACAGTGACTGCACCAGCAGAATAGTGAGTGCAGCTCTGGAGTATAATACAAGATGTAACTCAGGATCAGTACAGGATAAGTAATGTATGTACACAGTGACTGCACCAGCAGAATAGTGAATGCAGCTCTGGAGTATAATACAAGATGTAACTCAGGATCAGTACAGGATAAGTAATGTATGTACACAGTGACTGCACCAGCAGAATAGTGAGTGCAGCTCTGGAGTATAATACAGGATGTAACTCAGGATCAGTACAGGATAAGTAATGTATGTACACAGTGACTCCACCAGCAGAATAGTGAGTGCAGCTCTGGAGTATAATACAGGATGTAACTCAGGATCAGTACAGGATAAGTAATGTAATGTATGTACACAGTGACTGCACCAGCAGAATAGTGAGTGCTGCTCTGAAGTATAATACAGGATGTAACTCAGGATCAGTACAGGATAAGTAATGTAATGTATGTACACAGTGACTGCACCAGCAGAATAGTGAGTGCAGCTCTGGAGTATAATACAGGATGTAACTCAGGATCAGTACCGGATAAGTAATGTAATGTATGTACACAGTGACTGCACCAGCAGAATAGTGAGTGCAGCTCTGGAGTATAATACAAGATGTAACTCAGGATCAGTACAGGATAAGTAATGTATGTACACAGTGACTGCACCAGCAGAATAGTGAATGCAGCTCTGGAGTATAATACAAGATGTAACTCAGGATCAGTACAGGATAAGTAATGTATGTACACAGTGACTGCACCAGCAGAATAGTGAGTGCAGCTCTGGAGTATAATACAGGATGTAACTCAGGATCAGTACAGGATAAGTAATGTATGTACACAGTGACTCCACCAGCAGAATAGTGAGTGCAGCTCTGGAGTATAATACAGGATGTAACTCAGGGTCAGTACAGGATAAGTAATGTAATGTATGTACACAGTGACTTCACCAGCAGAATAGTGAGTGCAGCTCTGGGGTGTAATACAGGATGTAACTCAGGATCAGTACAGGATAAGTAATGTAATGTATGTACACAGTGACTGCACCAGCAGAATAGTAAGTGCAGCTCTGGAGTATAATACAGGAAATAACTCAGGATCAGTACAGGATAAGTAATGTAATGTATGTACACAGTGAATCCACCAGCAGAATAGTGAGTGCAGCTCTGGAGTATAATACAGGATGTAACTCAGGATCAGTACAGGATAAGTAATGTAATGTATGTACACAGTGACTGCACCAGCAGGATAGTGAGTGCAGCTCTGGAGTATAATACAGGATGTAACTCAGGATCAGTACAGGATAAGTAATGTAATGTATGTACACAGTGACTGCACCAGCAGAATAGTGAGTGCAGCTCTGGGGTATAATACAGGATGTAACTCAGGATCAGTTCAGGATAAGTAATGTAATGTATGTACACAGTGACTGCACCTGCAGAATAGTGAATGCAGCTCTGGAGTATAATACAAGATGTAACTCAGGATCAGTACAAGATAAGTAATGTAATGTATGTACACAGTGACTGCACCAGCAGAATAGTGAGTACAGATCTGGAGTATAATACAGGATGTAACTCAGGATCAGTACAGGATAAGTAATGTAATGTATGTACACAGTGACTGCACCAGCAGAATAGTGAGTGCAGCTCTGGGGTATAATACAGGATGTAACTCAGGATCAGTGCAGGATAAGTAATGTAATGTATGTACACAGTGACTGCACCAGCAGAATAGTGAGTGCAGCTCTGGGGTATAATACAGGATGTAACTCAGGATCAGTACAGGATAAGTAATGTAATGTATGTACACAGTGACTGCACCAGCAGAATAGTGAGTGCAGCTCTGGAGTATAATACAGGATGTAACTCATGATCAGTACAGGATAAGTAATGTAATATATATACACAGTGACTCCACCAGCAGAATAGTGAGTGCAGCTCTGGAGTATAATAAAGGATGTAACTCAGGATCAGTACAGGATAAGTAATGTAATGTATGTACACAGTGACTGCACCAGCAGAATAGTGAGTGCAGCTCTGGAGTATAATACAGGATGTAACTCAGGATCAGTACAGGATAAGTAATGTAATGTATGTACACAGTGACTCCACCAGCAGAATAGTGAGTGCAGCTCTGGAGTATAATACAGGATGTAAATCAGGATCAGTACAGGATAAGTAATGTAATGTATGTACACAGTGACTCCTCCAACAGAATAGTGAGTGCAGCTCTGGAGTATTATACAGGATGTAAATCAGGATCAGTACTGGATATGTAATGTATTGTATGTACACAGTGACTCCTCCAACAGAATAGTGAGTGCAGCTCTGGAGTATTATACAGGATGTAACTCAGGATCAGTACAGGATAAGTAATGTAATGTATGTACACAGTGACTGCACCAGCAGGATAGTGAGTGCAGCTCTGGAGTATTATACAGGATGTAACTCAGGATCAGTACAGGATATGTAATGTAATGTATGTACACAGTGACTGCACCAGCAGAATAGTGAGTGCAGCTTTGGAGTATAATACAGTGTAACTCAGGATCAGTACAGGATAAGTAATGTAATGAATATACACAGTGACTCCACCAACAGAATAGTGAGTGCAGCTCTGGAGTAGAATACTGGATGTAACTCAGGATCAGTACAGGATAAGTAATATAATGTATGTACACAGTGACCCCACCAGCAGAATAGTGAGTGCAGCTCTGGCGTATAATACAGGATGTAACTCAGGATCAGTACAGGATAAGTAATGTAATGAATATACACAGTGACTCCACCAACAGAATAGTGAGTGCAGCTCTGGAGTATAATACAGGATGTAACTCAGGATCAGTACAGGATAAGTAATGTAATGTATGTACACAGTGACCCCACCAGCAGAATAGTGAGTGCAGCTCTGGAGTATAATACAGGATGTAACTCAGGATCAGTACAGGATAAGTAATGTAATGTATGTACACAGTGACTCCACCAGCAGAATAGTGAGTGCAGCTCTGGAGTATAATACAGGATGTAACTCAGGATCAGTACAGGATAAGTAATGTAATGTATGTACACAGTGACTGCACCAGTAGAATAGTGAGTGCAGCTCTGGAGTATAATACAGGATGTAACTCAGGATCAGTACAGGATAAGTAATGTAATGTATGTACACAATGCCTGCACCAGCAGCATAGTCAGTGCAGCTCTGGAGTATATTACAGGATGTAACTCAGGATCAGTACAGGATAAGTAATGTAATGTATGGACACAGTGACTGCACCAGCAGAATAGTGAGTGTAGCTCTGGAGTATAATACAGGATGTAACTCAGGATCAGTACAGGATAAGTAATGTAATGTATGTACACAGTGACTGTACCAGCAGAATAGTGAGTGTAGCTCTGGAGTATAATACAAGATGTAACTCAGGATCAGTACAGGATAAGTAATGTAATGTATGTACACAGTGACTCCACCAGCAGAATAGTGAGTGCAGCTCTGGGGTATAATACAGGATGTAACTCAGGATCGCGATGTAGGACTTGATAGCTTTGTAGGCATATATGAGTGTTGAGTCTGGTTCAGGAGATCTCCAGCAGTCTGGGCATTACGGTCCACACACAGACTATGAATTGCAGACTTGTGAAGCAGGCCCTACACGCAGACCTTGTAAGCAGCCATATTAACCATCCTGTTGGCGCTATCTTTTTGTCATGCAATCTCCAGCAAACACTGTATGGCGGTTCTTTTTTCTCTGGGACGATAGCCTTCTCCCGCTCATAGAATGTAAACAATGATGGAGATGATTAGGTAAGAGGTAGCGCAGCACATGGCCGGGATGTAGGCCCCTCCTTACATTTATGTAGCATGAGGTAACCTGCCCTCCGAGTAATTACCATTGACTTAACTCATGCACATAAAATAAACATGTAATGTGCGGAGAGATTTCTGTGCGCCGTCCATATGACATACAACAGTAAGCAGAAGACTAGCACATCATGTGGCTTTCACCATGAAATTGTACATTCATATACGATAACATAAATGTAATATTGGAGAATTGGTTCTAAAACACAATTTGTAAAATCATTTTTCTATCTCGCAGTACAATCAGTAGAAGTGTTCGCCCAAGGCTGCAGATAAAACCATGTCCTCTTCTCTGAGGTGCAGGGATGTCATAGAGGCCTTGTATCAGGACAATCATCTCCATCAATGTTTACACATTTTTGCAATTCTTCAGTCCGGAAGGAGGTAAATGTTGATATTGGTGGTGATCTAAATCTACACATGATCTCTGCAATCACAGTTTGGTCCCAAAAACAGATTTTAGAGACCATTCCTCACATTCAGTTTTAAAATAAACTGAGCCCCAAAAAAAATTGCATGCAACAAAATTGGGCAAGATGCAAAAGGGAAAGTGTGGAGGGGGTCTGATTTTGGATATCTGGATCCCACTCTACTATGCATGTCAATGAGTTAGTGAAAAACCATCAGACTGCACTTGGATGACATTGAGTGCAATCGGATTATCACGGACTGAAAGAATGAAAAAGATGGTGACATTTTTTCTCCATCTTCTCCTCATTCGATAGAATGAGTTTGATCAGAGTGTGATTTACACAATCGACCAAATTCTCTCCGATGAGAGAATCTACAGTAGTCTACACCTGCCCGAATGGTGTGAGCTTTTGGATCAGTGTGTGACCTTCATTCATTGCCAAAATTGGTAACTTTTGTGCTTTGTTCTCTCCTGGTTCCAAGCCAGGATTTCAATGGAATGGCCCATCGCAAATGCATCTTGCTGCGCCATTTCAAGTCTATTGCACTGAAGATACAAAGTTTGCAGGGGGCAGCGATTGGCTTTGTCAGCACCAAATACTTTTATAGAACTGTAGGGTGCATGCGCTAAGTGATGCTCCATTCAACTTCTCCTTGCTGCAGTTAGGGAAACCAAACCAAGAGCTTGTGCAGACGACCGTATAACTCGGATAAGTGCTATCCGTCAAAACTCCCTCATACTATTCTATGGGGCTGAACATATGTCCGATCTTTTTACTCGCCAGGCGCGGAAAAAAATTGCAACATGCACGATTTACCTCCGAGAATCGGATGCCACTCGCCCATTCAATTCTATGGGTCCGTTGAAACAAAAAGAAAACTTGGACCGGACTTTGATGACATCCGAATGCAGTCGGATTTTCATGGACTGACATTAGAGAAGTCGGAGAAACTTTTTTTTCCTCTCCATGTCTGAGAAAATCGGATCACACTCTGATCAGAGTGTGATTAGCATAATCGGACCGATTTTCTTGGAGGTGGAGAAAATGGTCATCTTGCCCTGACAGTGATCACCCATCACCTGGACAGATTTAGGACTACAGTTAGCGAAAAATCATGAGAGAATGAGTGGTACGAGTCACTGGAAAGCTCAGCAAATAAGTCAAGGTTAAAGGGCTTTGTTTTTTTATTCGGCTTCAGAAAACCCCCTTCACTATATATATATATATATACACATATATATATATATATATATATATATATATATATATATATATATATATATATATATATATATATATATATACACACACACACACACACACACACACACACACACACACACACACACACACACACACACACACACACACACACACACACACAGTACAGACCAAAAGTTTGGACACACCTTCTCATTTAAAGATTTTTCTGTATTTTCATGACTATGAAAATTGTACATTCACACTGAAGGCATCAAAACTATGAATTAACACATGTGGAATTATATACTTAACAAAAAAGTGTGAACCAACTGAAAATATGTCTTATATTCTAGGTTCTTCAAATTAGCCACCTTTTGCTTTGATGACTGCTTTGCACACTCTTGGCATTCTCTTGATGAGCTTCAAGCGGTAGTCACCGGAAATGGTCTTCCAACAATCTTGAAGGAGTTCCCAGAGATGCTTAGCACTTGTTGGCCCTTTTGCCTTCACTCTGCGGTCCAGCTCACCCCAAACCATCTCGATTGGGTTCAGGTCTGGTGACTGGTGGAGGCCAGGTCATCTGGCGTAGCACCCCATCACTCTCCTTCTTGGTCAAATAGCCCTTACTCAGTCTGGAGGTGTGTTTGGGGTCATTGTCCTGTTGAAATATAAATGATGGTCCAACTAAACGCAAACCGGATAGAATAGCATGGCGATGCAAGATGCTGTGGTAGCCATGCTGGTTCAGTATGCCTTCAATTTTGAATAAATCCCCAACAGTGTCACCAGCAAAGCACCCCCACACCATCACACCTCCTCCTCCATGCTTCACGGTGGGAACCAGGCATGTAGAGTCCATCCATTCACCTTTTCTGCGTTGCACAAAGACACGGTGGTTGGAACCAAAGATCTCAAATTTGGACTCATCAGACCAAAGCACAAATTTCCACTGGTCTGATGTCCATTCCTTGTGTTCTTTAGCCCAAACAAGTCTCTTCTGCTTGTTGCCTGTCCTTAGCAGTGGTTTCCTAGCAGCTATTTTACCATGAAGGCCTGCTGCACAAAGTCTCCTCTTAACAGTTGTTGAAGAGATGTGTCTGCTGCTAGAACTCTGTGTGGCATTGACCTGGTCTCTAATCTGAGCTGCTGTTAACCTGCGATTTCTGAGGCTGGTGACTCGGATAAACTTATCCTCAGAAGCAAAGGCGACTCTTGGTCTTCCTTTTCTGGGGCAGTCCTCATGTGAGCGAGTTTCTTTGTAGCGCTTAATGGTTTTTGCAACTGCACTTGGGGACACTTTCAAAGTTTTCCCAATTTTTCGCACTGACTGACCTTCATTTCTTACAGTAATGATTGCCACTCGTTTTTCTTTACTTAGCTGCTTTTTTCTTGCCATAATACAAATTCTAACAGTCTATTCAGTAGGACTATCAGCTGTGTATCCACCAGACTTCTGCACAACACAACTGATGGTCCCAACCCCATTTATAAGGCAAGAAATCCCACTTATTAAACCTGACAGGGCACACCTGTGAAGTGAAAACCATTTCCGGTGACTACCTCTTGAAGCTCATCAAGAGAATGCCAAGAGTGTGCAAAGCAGTCATCAAAGCAAAAGGTGGCTACTTTGAAGAACCTAGAATATAAGACATATTTTCAGTTGTTTCACACTTTTTTGTTAAGTATATAATTCCACATGTGTTAATTCATAGTTTTGATGCCTTCAGTGTGAATGTACAATTTTCATAGTCATGAAAATACTGAAAAATCTTTAAATGAGAAGGTGTGTCCAAACGTTTGGTCTGTACTGTATATATATATATACACACACACAGTACAGACCAAAAAACATTTACAGAATAGGGCTTGTAGCCGGGTAAAGTGCCGTTCACTTCCAGATTGTGTGAGCAGCGCTGACGTCGCACATAGCGGCCAGGGCGTGTGCTTGTTTGGTAGGTATCGTGCACCGGGTGTATAGATTAGAATAGGACGTGTTCATGATACACATTGCACCCGCAGACCCAACATCATCAGTACCACTCGCCTCCCAATGGAGTCAGCGGAGCCGGACAACCCTGCTAAGGTCTTAAACCTGGAACTTTACTGTTGAAGTCCAGATGACAGGGCAAAGTATTTTTCCCATTAAGGTTGGGTGACGTTTGATTTTGTTCCTTCTGCCTTTTCCTGATAGTCTGACAAAAAGCCACGCGTATGCATAAAATCATATGCAGCTTTAACCGCGCAACTAGAACCATTTTTTTTGGTTCTGAATTCCTGAAAAACACTGGTGATTTAGTCCTGGCCCGATGCGTGCCGAGTGTGCGCTCTCGCTGTGCCCCTTGCAATCATCTTTATTTATACAGTGTCAAAGCTATATATTTTTATTAAACTATGAGCAGGCGAGTTACACACTAGGCCCTTGTGTAATGGAGACTTGTGATATTGGACTGTCATTAGTTGGTGGCGTTGGCGGTTTAAGAGACTGCGGAGTATAAAGGACGCCATTGACGCTGCTTGGTCACAGGATCCTAAATATTGAGGCTCCTTCAGAGAAGGTCGGAGACTGACGTGCGATGTTATTGCTCTCTGGTAGATGACAGACAGGCCGGTAGCACATAGATCCAGTGTAATAAGAACAGAGGTCTCTTATGTAGGCCACAGGCCTTCCGAGGACAGAGGAAGGTTCCTGCTCCCCGTCCACGTGTTTACATTTATTTTCACTCAAGAGGGAAAATGAAAATGTCTGATTTTCAGGTCAATTCAGTTTATCAGTAGATTTCTGGCATCATTTTTTGCTTAAAGGGATAGTGCACTTTTATATAAATGCAGTTTAATTGAATTTAAGTGAGTGATGAAAAGTTTCGCAACTTTCTATGTTGTGTATTTTTTACATCGCTGCTAAGTTATCAGTGAATGATAACGTCCGAAGGCTGAAAACCAGTGCAAACCTAATATTTCTTGCAGCTGGGGGTTTGCTACAATTGTATCCAGTTTAGAGAATCCAATGCAAATCATTCCCCCAGCCCAGACCTGTGCAAAGTGCATTTCCGACCCTTTAGCTGTTCCTGTCCAGACTGAAGACACTGACAACCAAAGGGCTGGGAATAGTGGCCTGCTGGCCACATCACTCGCAGATACTGCTGAATACAATGGTGGAACAATGAGCCGTTACCTCTTCCACCATTCAGCTTATGTGTTCTCAGCACAGCAGGCGCAGTGATGTCACTAGATCGTATCTGCTGTCCGGAACCTCATTTCACGCAGTGTACAGACTGGAGCAGGGCATCGGGGGAACGCGGCTGGGTGAGTAGTTCTATTCTTTTTTTTGTCAGTCAGTAGTTGGGGGAAACTGTGGTTGGGGGCATCATATTGTGTGGGGGCTGTGGATGCCATCATACTGTGTGTGGAAGAGGGGCTGTGGGGTCCATCATACTTTGTGAGGGCTAACATACAGGGTGTGGGATGCAGAGGGGCCATGATACTGTGTGGAGGTGGCTGTGGCGAAATCATACTGTGTGTAGTGGCTGTGGGGCCATCATACAGTCAGGACATAATACTGTGTGCTGGACTCTGGCGACATCATACTCTGTGTGGGGGCTGTGGGGACATCATATTGTGTGTGAGGGACTGAGAGACCATCTTACGGTGGGAACATAATACTCTTTACGGAGACTGCTGCGGTATCATACTATGTGTAGGGGGCTGTGGAAGCATTATACTGAGTGGAGTGACTGTGGGAACATAATACGGTGTAGGGAGACTGTGGAGACATACTGTGGTGAAATAACATTGTGTGTAGGGGGCTGTGGGGCCTTCATACAGTTGGGACGTAATCCTCTGTGGGTAGACAGTCACAACATCATATTATATGTGGTGGGGTTGTAGCGGCATCATACAGTGTGGGGGGACTGTGGGAGCATCATACAGTGTGGGGGGGACTGTGGGAGCATCATACAGTGTGGGGGGGGACTGTGGGAGCATCATACAGTGTGGGGGGGGACTGTGGGAGCATCATACAGTGTGGGGGGGGACTGTGGGAGCATCATACAGTGTGGGGGGGGACTGTGGGAGCATCATACAGTGTGGGGGGGGACTGTGGGAGCATCATACAGTGTGGGGGGGACTGTGGGAGCATCATACAGTGTGGGGGGGACTGTGGGAGCATCATACAGTGTGGGGGGGACTGTGGGAGCATCATACAGTGTGGGGGGACTGTGGGAGCATCATACAGTGTGGGGGGACTGTGGGAGCATCATACTGTGTGGGGGGACTGTGGGAGCATCATACTGTGTGGGGGGACTGTGGGAGCATCATACTGTGTGGGGGGACTGTGGGAGCATCATACTGTGTGGGGGGACTGTGGGAGCATCATACTGTGTGGGGGGACTGTGGGAGCATCATACTGTGTGGGGGGACTGTGGGAGCATCATACTGTGTGGGGGGACTGTGGGAGCATCATACTGTGTGGGGGGACTGTGGGAGCATCATACTGTGTGGGGGGACTGTGGGAGCATCATACTGTGTGGGGGGACTGTGGGAGCATCATACTGTGTGGGGGGACTGTGGGAGCATCATACTGTGTGGGGGGACTGTGGGAGCATCATACTGTGTGGGGGGACTGTGGGAGCATCATACTGTGTGGGGGGACTGTGGGAGCATCATACTGTGCGGGGGGACTGTGGGAGCATCATACTGTGCGGGGGGACTGTGGGAGCATCATACTGTGCGGGGGGACTGTGGGAGCATCATACTGTGCGGGGGGACTGTGGGAGCATCATACTGTGCGGGGGGACTGTGGGAGCATCATACTGTGCGGGGGGACTGTGGGAGCATCATACTGTGCGGGGGGACTGTGGGAGCATCATACTGTGTGGGGGGACTGTGGGAGCATCATACTGTGTGGGGGGACTGTGGGAGCATCATACTGTGTGGGGGGACTGTGGGAGCATCATACTGTGTGAGCATCATACTGTGTGGGGGGACTGTGGGAGCACCATACTGTGGGGGGGGGGGTGGACTGTGGGAGCGCCATACTGTGGGGGGTTGGACTGTGGGAGCACCATACTGTGTGTGTGGGGGGGGGGAACTGTGGGAGCAACATACTGTGTGGGGGGACTGTGGGAGCATCATACTGTGTGGGGGGACTGTGGGAGCATCATACTGTGTGGGGGGACTGTGGGAGCATCATACTGTGTGAGCATCATACTGTGTGGGGGGGGTGGACTGTGGGAGCGCCATACTGTGGGGGGTTGGACTGTGGGAGCACCATACTGTGTGTGTGGGGGGGGGGAACTGTGGGAGCAACATACTGTGTGGGGGGACTGTGGGAGCATCATACTGTGTGGGGGGACTGTGGGAGCATCATACTGTGTGGGGGGACTGTGGGAGCATCATACTGTGCGGGGGGACTGTGGGAGCATCATACTGTGCGGGGGGACTGTGGGAGCATCATACTGTGCGGGGGGACTGTGGGAGCATCATACTGTGCGGGGGGACTGTGGGAGCATCATACTGTGCGGGGGGACTGTGGGAGCATCATACTGTGCGGGGGGACTGTGGGAGCATCATACTGTGCGGGGGGACTGTGGGAGCATCATACTGTGTGGGGGGACTGTGGGAGCATCATACTGTGTGGGGGGACTGTGGGAGCATCATACTGTGTGGGGGGACTGTGGGAGCATCATACTGTGTGAGCATCATACTGTGTGGGGGGACTGTGGGAGCATCATACTGTGTGAGCATCATACTGTGTGGGGGGACTGTGGGAGCATCATACTGTGTGAGCATCATACTGTGTGGGGGGACTGTGGGAGCACCATACTGTGGGGGGGGGGTGGACTGTGGGAGCGCCATACTGTGGGGGGTTGGACTGTGGGAGCACCATACTGTGTGTGTGGGGGGGGGGGGAACTGTGGGAGCAACATACTGTGTGGGGGGACTGCAGGAGCATCATACTGTGTGGGGGGACTGCGGGACTATCATACTTTGTGGGGGGACTGTGGAAGCATCATACTGTGTGGGGGGAATGTGGCGATATATATTGTGTGGGAGGCTGTGTGAGCATCCTACTGTGGGGACATTATACTTTGGGGGGGGGGGGACTGTTGCAATATATACTGTGTGGGGGGGCTGTTCAGGCATCAGACTGTGGGGACATAATACTGTGTGGGGGGACTGTGATGACATATTGTGTGGGGGGCTGTTCCTCAAGATACAAGGGCTAAATATCAGGAGCATCTAATTTATAACCATTATAAAAAGCAGTAATTTATATGGCTCTGCTTTGGTAAGAATACAGGGTACAATAAACCCTATGGTAACAAGTATCAGCAGTAGCGGCGAGTCACCAGACTTAATTCTGCTCAATATTAAGCAATACAATAATAAATAATAATACAAAACAGAATTAAATTTGGCCTGTAGGTTCTACCCTCCACAACAGTCATGGTTTCAGGTGGCCCCACCACTATACTGGCCTCATAGTTTGCTACAATGTATTAGTGCAGGAAAAATGTGTCAACCTGAGGTTTAGACTGTCAGATGACAGAAGGTCTAGACAGCATACACCTGTAGAAGAACCTTTAATCTCTAATCTACAGAAGCTCTAATCTGTGAGAGGTAGTGATCAGCCTGTATGTTTTTTTTCTCCCACTTCCATATGTAAATGATGATTGTTGAAATGAACTGACAGCAAACAGAGATCTTCTTCTCCATTGTGACAAATTAAAAAAAGTTATTAAAAACTTTTTGGAACGGTTCATTACACATAATAAAGGTTTCTTGGGATATTTCATGAAGACAAGCCCTGTTGATGTGCCCTTTTAGGGTTATGTGGAAGTCATAATCGACGAGGGGTATTTGCGGGAGTGTCTCCTGTTCTGGCAGACTTGAACCATCCATGTAATACATGAATGGCCGCCATATGAACATACCTTTCCTCTTGCGTAGGCCGCTGCGGGAAATTGTCTAGCTAGAAGTGGTTTCTAAATCATCTGCATTTCAGCTCACATAAGATTGCTAACCATCTTTCCAGGAGTCCGGAATGGCAAATCAGTGGAGAAATGCAGTGCCAGAGGTGTGGATAACTACTAATTGGGAGATGGGCCCCTTGTATTAGTGTACTGATTTTAACCCAACTTTCTCACAAACAAAACAGATACAGTCAAAAGTCCCAGATGTTGGAGTAGTCATACAGGGCTAGACTAGAGGGTTTATATAATGGAGATTCCTCTAGTGCGTGTCTATTTCTGTGCCTGTGACTCAGGAGAATATTATGCCTTGTTAGGCAGCCCTTGCTCCGCGGCGCTGGAATAGCATTGCTCACAGCATCCTGGAGATGGGGACATTTTTTTACCTAATTGTGGAGCTTCAAGAAAAGCCATCACGATTCACTAAAGCAATACTGAATTTGGTGACTAATGCTGTCCTTATAAACCGGAACCGAAAATGGAAAAAGATTTATAGTTATTGTGTGTGTGGTCTGTAGTCCCGAAAGGCAAGAATCCATTCTTTAAACTAGCAGCCTAAAATAAATGGCCTTGCTTAAAGGGAATGTCCAAGACCGCTACTGCATGGCAACAGTGGAGATGACAACACATGACCGCTGCAGTCGATCATTGGCTTCAGTAGTCGCATGACATCTACTTCACTTGTTATAGATGGTAAGGAAGGAGCTGTAGCTAAGCTTTTTATTAACAAAGTAATGCTCTTTTTATTTTTTTGCAATTTTCTAATATACTTTGGGGCTGATCCATCAAACAATTTGCACCAGAATACTGGCATAAAACTCTTGTTATATTTTTGCACAATTTTACCCGAGCTAGTCCAACTTTTTGAATAGTTCGCAGGGAATGAAATGTCATTGGCAAATTCTTCATAAAAGGTGACATAAATTAAGACAGAGCTAACGTGCAGTGTATGTGGCGTACGGCGGCTAAAAGATACACCACATTAAAATTAAATAAGAAGCGAACACTAAGGATGAGTGGACCCGTGCAAGTTCGGATTCTGACAGCAATCAGATATCTTGGAAAAGCAAGGGGAGGATATTTGGAGAACTTTTCATTGTATAATGATTAAACTTTTCTGGACTTTGCACTAGTACAATGTTACTGCCAATTGGCAGGTGGTGATCAGCAGTGGCATAACTTCTTGGCTGTTCTGATAAATCTCCAACAAGGCTCCAACTAGCACAAGTCTTTAAAGGGAATCTGTTAGCTATGTCACCTGAGAGCAGCATGATGTAGAGGCAGAGACCCTGATTCCAGTGATGTATCACTTACTGGGCTGTTTGGTGCAGTTTTGATAGAATCCTTGTTTTCTTTGCTGAAGATGTAACAGTGCTCAGAAGGCTGAGCTGGATATAACTCCACCCACACCCCTGATTGGCAGCTTCCTGTGTACACTGTCAGCAAGCTGCCAATCAGTGGTGGGGGCGGGGTTACACATTAGCCTGACTGCTGTGCATGTGATACCTAGTCCTGCAGTGATAATCTCCTGCTGATAAAACACTGATTATATTGAAACTACAGCACAGAGACTAATAAGTGACACATCATTGGAATTAGGCTCACTTGCCCTTTGTTATGTTGCTCTCAGATTAAATAGCAAAAACCTGCTAACACATTCCCTTTAAAAGGAATGGTCTTTTCATATGGGCAAAAGGGACCTTTTAGGCTCCCTAAGTGATTGCAACTCCTGCACCTACTATAGTTATGCCTTTGGTGATAAGTGAGGAAGAAGAGCATAAAACCTCCTCGGAGGGTCCGTAGCCGGTTCTTCTTGGGGTAGATCTGCAGCCAGCCTGCAGGAATGTTACTATATATTATTAGACTGTTGTTCTGGTTGATACTTTATTGTTTTGTTCCCTGTTTGAGAAATACCGACAATGGTTGAATCAGAAGTGGGGAATCTCTAGTATCCACGTCTGTGGTTAATAGTCATCATCTCCAATGTATGACTTCAACAGATTTCATCCACCTAAACAAAAACTAGTAAAAGACTGAAACCTTTGTCATTATGTTGTATCATGATGGGAACTGGGACATTTCAGGGCACAAAGAAGAAGTATTGAGAGTCAGGCCATCCCCCAACCCATATCATATTGATATGACATCAATTTGACAGAAGTGGAAGATCCCTTTAAAACACACTAACACTTGTAAGCTGCGTAGTGGCCCTTTAAATCTTCTGCATTTACCGCATTCTGGCTTTTGATATATAAAATGCTCAGTCAGGGTTTCCCAGCAGCTGATGCACAACCAGGTTAGTGGATTGTGCAGGGCAGGCAGATTTCCACACGTGCTGACAGCCATGGGGTTTAGATCAGGCTGTTTTGCTATTATATACACTGCGTTTTATCACCTTATTCAACCCCAAATGTAATATATACCCTGCGTATGTCTACGTATACCACTGCCACTAACCAAGAGAGCAGAAAAGGTGGCCTTGAAGGGTTAATTTTTAAATATCTGAAAAATACATACAGTGCCTACAAGTAGTATTCAACCCCCTGCAGATTTAGCTGGTTTGATAAGATGCAAATGAGTTAGAGCCTTCAAACTGCAAACGAGAGTAGGTTTTATGAACAGAAGCATAAATCTTACAAACCAAAAAGTTATGTTGCTCAGTTGAATTTTATTAAATTTTAAACATAAAAGTGTGGGTCAATTATTATTCAACCCCTATGTTTAATATTTTGTGGAATAACCCTTGTTTGCAATTACAGCTAATAATCGTCTTTTATAAGACCTGATCAGGCCGGCACAGGTCTGTGGAGTTATCTTGGCCCACTCCTCCATGCAGATCTTCTCCAAGTTATCTAGGTTCTTTGGGTGTCTCATGTGGACTTTATTCTTGAGCTCCTTCCACAAGTTTTCAATTAGGTTAAGGTCAGGAGACTGTCTAGGCCACTCCAACACCTTGACTTTTTCCCTATTGAACCAGGCCTTGGTTTTCTTGGCTGTGTGCTTTGGGTCGTTGTCTTGTTGGAAGATGAAATTACGACCCATCTTAAGATCCTTGATGGAGGAGCGGAGGTTCTTGGCCAAAATCTCCAGGTAGGCTGTGCTATCCATCTTCCCATGGATGCGGACCAGATGGCCAGGCCCCTTGGCAGAGAAACAGCCCCACAGCATGATGCTGCCACCACCATGCTTGACTGTAGGGATGGTATTCTTGGGGTCGTATGCAGTCTCCAAACGTCACGCGTGTGGTTGGCACCAAAGATCTCGATCTTGGTCTCATCAGACCATAGAACCTTGAACCAGTCTGTCTCAGAGTCCTCCAAGTGATCATGAGCAAACTGTAGACGAGCCTTGACATGACGCTTTGAAAGTAAAGGTACCTTACGGGCTCGTCTGGAACGGAGACCATTGCGGTGGAGTACGTTACTTATGGTATTGACTGAAACCAATGTCCCCACTGCCATGAGATCTTCCCGGAGCTCCTTCCTTGTTGTCCTTGGGTTAGCCTTGACTCTTCGGACAAGCCTGGCCTCGGCACGGGAGGACACTTTCAAAGGCTGTCCACTTACGGATGATGCTCCCAACAGTGGAGACAGGTAGGCCCAACTCCTTGTAAAGGGTTTTGTACCCCTTGCCAGCCTTGTGACCCTCCACGATCTTGTCTCTGATGGCCTTGGAATGCTCCTTTGTCTTTCCCATGTTGACCATGTCTGAGTGCTGTTCACAAGTTTGGGGAGGGTCTTAAATAGTCAGAAAAGGCTGGCAAAAGAGATCTTTAATCCACACATGTGAAGCTCATTATTCTTGGTGCCTGAACTACTTCTTAATACTTTAGGGGGACCAAACAGAATTCTTGTGGTTTGAGGGGTTGAATAATAAATGACACTCTGAATTAACTTTTAACGTTTAAAAAAAAAAAAAAAAAAAAAAATTTGCTGCAGTGCATTTCCCACTTCCAGGCTGATCTACAGTACAAATGTCACAATGCCAAGTTAATTCCGCATGTGTCAACCAGCTAAATCTGCAGGGGGTTGAATACTACTTGTAGGCACTGTATATATGTTCACTTTTTAATAGGTGTAAGTTATATATTAATATATTGCATTACTTCTTTTTAGTAACTGTATTTCAGGCTAGTGCTATATCCCCTGTACTGCTGGTTGGTATTGGAAACAGTCAACAAGCATGATATCAGTTTAGCTGAACTGCTGTCTAAAAGGGTTAAAATAAGCTTTTCCTGCAAAAAAAATTGCCTATTGGGTTGCCTACTTTTTGGTGACTTTTTTCTTCTTATTTAAAGGGACTGTTCAAACCAAGTGCAGGCACTCTGTGCACCTTTTGGTTTGGCCAAACATTTAAGTGCATCTTTCTCCCCCTATCACCACTCTTATTTGGCTCTATGAAGCCAGAGCTGTCAATCAAAAAAGAGAGTGGAAAGGGGTAAAAACGATTTGGCCACGCCAAGGTGCACCGAGTGCCTGAGTTTGGTTTGAACAGTCATTCTGTGCTGACAGACTTCCTTTAAGTGCATGTAACCAGGGCTAAAAAATAATTTTTGCAATTGGGTTTCCATGAAAATTTTGGACCGTTTGCCTTCTATAGGCTCTTTGTTGCACTGTGAATTACTGGCTGCTGAATGAGTTAACTGAGCGTCCATTAGTGAACTAGTTATGCTGATCTGACAGGAGAGTTTGTAACTCTGTTATCTGTTGGTTTCTGATCTCCTCTCAGCTGATTTATGACCACAGACCATATCAAAGTTGATTGTGCAGGAAGACAAAGAGCCTGAAAATGCAAAAAGGTGCAAAATTTTTAATGAAACCCAATTGCAAAAGTCATGTTTAGCCCCAAATAGACGCAATTTAAGTTAAAAAAGTCAACCTCTAATTTCCCTGCAAATTACAAGAGAAACTTTGGTCAATATTCATGGAGACGTTTAAAGATTTCTGGTTGGAAGCTTACAGAATTGTGATTGCAGCTCTAGAGTATAACAGTTTATAAAATTGATTATATATATTCATATATTATTATTTTTTATTATATTATAGTGATTTCACATTGTCATTTTCAAAACCAATGGTCATTCATAGTATGTCCGTGATGGATGGTATTGGAAAACCAAATGACATATCGCAGATGGATCGCCGCCGTGATCTGTGACGTGGTCTTGACCTCTGCTAATGATATGTGGCATGAACGACTTTGTACGAATGTTCACTAGTACTACTGTTTTATTCACACAGAGGATTTTGGGCCTCTCTGTTGTTTGGATCGCAGAGGATTTCAGAAACCCGACTCCAAACGATCATATAATTTTTTACCCATAGTGCGGATAGGCGATATATACAATGCTTATGGGACTACCCGCTTGTGTAATTTTCTAGTATATATTGCAAAATTCTGCTTGCTTGTATATGTGGGATCTGTTGTAAACCAAGCACTGGTACAGGTAATAAATCAGCACGATGGAGGATTGCACTTGAGCTGACGGCTTTGTAGGGATCAGCAAAGACAAGACTGAGGGAGTGGTACAAAGCGGTCGCTCAGTGACAGAGCATTTCTATTTCCAGCAGTCACAATGCTTTCTGTGTGAGTAGCATTTATATTACTGGCATATAGATTAGGTGAGCCCACCCAAGAGAATTCACCGCCGGTAACATTTCCATTATTGTCCACAACCACAAGCCTGGCTATCGACATCTGCGCTGGATGAAAGTCTAGAAGTCGTGCAGAAATCAATCATATTCTGGGGGGGCTGCGTGCAGTCACTGATCAGTATAGTTGCAGGTTTAAAGTGGCACAACATGTTTCCCCGTTTTGCCCTGAATTGACAGAACCATGAATATATAGTAGACAATACATTTGTACCAATAGATATCCTGGTGTATTGGTAGACTATAGTATCTAGACATATGCTCTGCTACTAGAGGAGCTGCAAAAGTAAAGCCCCCATACACAGACTAACTTCGGCTGAACCCTCTGGTGTCGACAGGTTGAGCCAACAGTCTAATATGTATGGAGATCCAGGACAGAGAATTGTTGGGAAGTTAAGGATCTGGCTTGTCAGACTGCAGACTGCTGATCCCTTTGTTTTCTCCGAAATAAGCCGCAATCAGAGATGTGCGTCAGTGGCGGGAGAACACAGGAGCGCTCGGCCAAGTGTATGGGAGCAACGGCCAAAATAGGTGCTGGCGAACGATTGGGCAAACCATCTAAGGAGTATGGAGGGTTTTAGACCCATGGGGCTCGTTGGACTTTATATTCTAAAGTCCAGGGATCACCAACCTTCTGATTTGAAACCACAACTCTCGGGACTCCTTGACACGCACATCAGCTGGAATACCAAAAGTTCCTGCTACAGGGTGATGATGCCAGGAAATGAGAGAGCAAATAATGGTCCTATTGGGAAAAAATCCTACAGCTTTGACTGTAGCAGGGAAAATGTTGATTTTTTGGGGGGTTATTCCAATATTTTATCCCATCCTACAATAAGGCTTGGGGCAATAGGGCTACATCCATCACAACATAATGTAAATAAATTGGGTGCCGTTATGACCCACAATTTGTCGTGGTCGTGTGCAGCTCATCCCAATTCAACCAATCTATGGCAAAGGATTGGAAAAGAATAGGGGCACCTCCTGCATATACTCCTCACGCAGGGACAATGTAAAGAGCACAGCAAACTGCGTCACTTATCACAGCTTTCAGGACCCTCATGGGTATGACACGTGGAAAAAGGGTAGCTGCAGAGGCACCTAAACCTTTTAGGTTTTGCTTAAGGTACCAGGTGAATTATCAGTAAAATCACAGAAGTGGACAACAAGAAATTATGATCTCCCAGGATAGCGCTATGGCATTGTCACATTCCTCACATACAACACCAATTGTCCCCGCCGTCTTTGTTTTCTGCACGGTTACCTCTGCCTCTCTCGTCTCATATTTGGGACGTATAAGCTTTGACGGCTGACACCATTAATTCTCCAAACTGTCTATTAACGAGAAGTTATAGATGGGAAGCTTTCCCTGTAGGAGAGCCTGACCTAGTAAATAGATTTAATACGGTTTTGAAAATAGGTAAATTATGGAGTGGACTAAAATGTTTAGGAGATGTGAGAGCCATTTTTCATTACCTATTGAAATAGACCTCGTAGATAAAATTTGATAAGTCAATAGGGGTTTGGGTTGTTTCCTACTTAGTTCTGGGAAGGTGGAGAGTTTTTTTCATCCTCCATTCTACAATTTCCAATGTGTTTTATCTCCTTGTAGTGTGGCTCTGATAGTTCAAGGGGAGATGTACAATTTTCACAGTATTTGGTTATCATCCATGATTGAAGATAACTATCGATTGAAATTCATTAGAACGCTTTCCAAACAAAGGATTGGACTTGTTGGAATCCAACATGCCTGATCCTTCTTTCCACCAATTGGGGGAGGAAATTAGGGCACCATTAATTCCACTAGTGGGTTTCAGAGACCTTTGCTACAACATTTATAGGCAAAATTGCATCCTGACTGTAACTTTGAGTAATGTAGTCCAAAGCATGGGAAGTCCTCAAACACCTGAATGGGGAGAGGGGAGTAATTCCCTTCCAGACATTTCTGATGGCAGCCAAAAGGATGAGGTATATTGAAACCCAATAACCCAATCCTTCTTTCCTCGACATAAACATCTGGTATTGAGTGGGAAAGTTGGGACATCCCCATGCACACTAGATGGGTGGTCCATCCTGCCAAAATTCTCAACATCTGCCATTAGGGGAGAGTTGGGTCAGAGTTGGGAGAGTTGTATCATCATACACGTTAGATGAATGGCTCGTCACTCCCATTAGATAGTAGCAGCCTTTTTTTTTTCTCCAAATTAACCCATTAACACTTCTTGCACCCCAATATATATATATTTTTTATAATTTTTTACATGCTTTTTTCCCCGGCTCATTTACTATAACTTGCTGACATACTAAAGTAAATCCTCAGCCAGGTTTAGCACATATGGAAAAGTAATATAGAAAAGGTTTAATGCAAAGATAATGATTATTCATATCCTTGAAGCTCTTGATGAATATTTCTATATTAGGAGATTACATCAGAATCTTACGTTTTATTTCCTCTTCTGTCTCCTCAGGATCTAATGGATGCCCGTGATTCACAGTAGACGTGTCACTACATCTTCAGTTTATCGTTTTTCTGGGAACTTCCCATAAAGTTCGTGGAGGACACTCCTTATATTCTCAACTGCTTGTATCACATAATTGTAGACTTCAACTGTTCGGAAAATTGTGAGAGTGGATTGTGTACAAAGCCACGATGCCAATTCTGAAGCAACTGGTTGCCAACCCAAATGCATCCAAGAGACGCTCACGGGCAGACCTCACTGCAGAAATGATAAGTGCACCCCTTGGGGACTTCCGTCATACCATGCACATAGGACGGTCCGGAGATGCTTTCGGAGACACGTCATTTCTGAGCAAAGATGAGCCACCAGAACCAGAAGAATCGACCTCCAAACCAGGCCTGCTATCCCGAACCTTCCGAAGCAGTAAACGCTCTCTTTCCGTAACTAGAGGCGATCGAAGAGACATGCTAGGATCTTTGAGGGACTCAGCCCTTTTTGTTAAGAATGCTGTCTCATTGCCACAACTGACAGAAAAAGATTCAGAGAAAGGCTCATCGAGCAAAAAGATGCCCAAGAGCCTCTCGTCCAGTCCCGTGAAAAAGACGCCCGAAGAGCCACAACACCTAAATGGGGCCTCTGCACGAAGTCCATTTCCCAGCCCAACTCCCCTGTCAGACATTAGCTTAGCAGAGAAAGAATTTGGAGAGTTAACAGACCTGCCAGACACAGCCCCAAAAAGTAGCTATGGCATGAAACATGCCGAATCCATCATGTCATTCCATATTGACCTGGGTCCTTCCATGTTAGGAGATATACTAAGTGTAATGGACAAAAGTCAGTGGGAGCAGGATCTTGACCGCAGCCTTGATGAACTGGATGGAAATAGGATACCCTATAACCAAAGTTCTGTACCAACTAGGCAAACGGCATCTTCTTTTTCCACCATTCCACCCATTCAAGCACACGATCATGGAAGCCTTTCTACGTCTAGCAGAAACCACAAGGGTCAGTCCACCAAAGAATCTCATGCAACTTCCAGAGCGTCTTCAGGCCTTCCAGAAGAGAAACAGAGGCGAGGAAGGGACTTTTCTTTCATGGATGAGGAAGATGAGGATGAAATAAGGGTGTAAGAAGGACATACAGGCTACTCAATAAGCTGAGACGTAAACCATGCACAGAGCGGACTTGCTCGCCCCGTTTTGATTTGAGCTTGGTACCACAGGGCTATTCTGGCAATAACCCTTTCACCGTTGCGCTCTATATAGCTATCCATGGGACCAGGAATGGAGTTTGTATGCTGTATAAGGCAATTTATAGCAAAAGGCACTCCATTAACAACTGTAGACTAAGGTTATCCATGATCCCAAGTAACCAAGGGTAGACCGCCAGGGATCTGACGATGGAGTAGTTGCTCTCAAACAAGGAACATTTACGACAAACGCTGCAAGTCATCTTTTGACAGACACAGAGGAAATGTACAGTATCACTACAAAGCCCTGATATTGGCTATGTTGTTCATAATTTACACATACTTGTGAGCCCAAACTTACTGGTTTTGTACCTCTGCACCTCTTCTGCTTCGTTGCCTTTAGAAGGAACACTAAAACCTGCTAGATGGGCGATTACTGGTCCCATTACTGAGGCTAGAATAAAACTTGAGGTCTTGGACATCTGTCGTGCCTGTAAAATAAATTCCTGGAAACGTTTTCCAAATGAACTGATTTATAGTCATTAAACTGATCAGAACCTATGGTTGGTGATTAATGGTGCCTGACAATCAGATGACGATGGTTTCCAGCAGTACAAATGTTATATTAAAGGAGTACAAATATTATATTACTCAAAATGAGTAAAAGGCACCAACCTAAATGCTAGAACTTTAATGATACGATCGCTGACCGTAGGATTCAGTCGAAGAATTTTTTTTTTATTTTTTTTTTTTACAATGATTAACCGTTACTTTGCCAGTGAAATGTACAGTTTGGAACATCTCCTTTATCAGCAGAGGGTACTTTTTTCCTGTGGGAATTCTTACTAATCTTTAGAGGAACTCTTATAACCCTAAAAACTTCTTGTGTATGAGAAGGTATTTTTTTGTATTGTTATTATTTATGGTGCTTGGAGTAAAATAAAACAACACTATGCATTCTCCTGCCACTTTATCACAGGTTTGATGACAAATTAATACAGTCTTCCATATATTAATTACATTATATAAGTGCTTCCTGCACTTAAAGGGAACCGGTTAGCTGTTTTTTTGTTGTCTGGATTACTTGCATTCTGTCCTCGTTTCCAGGGCATGTGCATTATGTGCAGAGCGGTGGCTCAGTGGTTAGCACTGCAGCTTTGCAAGGACAACATCCCACCAAGATCAACATCTGCAAGGAGTTTGTATGTTCTTCCTGTGTTTGCATGGGTTTCCTCCCACACTTCAAAGACATACTGATAAGTAATTTAGATTGTGAGCTCCATTGGGGACAGTGATGATGATGTTGAAATAGGATACAGGACAATTTATTATATAGCACTAAGGCCAGGCGAGTCCACCTGGTTTCATTGCACATGCCACAGAAATGGGAAATCAGAGAAGAAAGAGGTGACTGATTGACTATTAAAATGAATAACTCCACCCAGATGACTAGTTCCGGTAATTATGATACAGCACGCACCAAGGGGCGGACACAGACAGAAGAGGGTCCCTGTGCAAGAACAATATATGGGTCCTTTGCAGTCCAGTAGCTTATTATAGTGCACAATTCCACTTGCTTTGGAGGTGGAAATGGCCCCCTTACCTCTGGCATGTCCTCTCCTGGCACATAATTAAAGTTCATTTTTGGCTTTTTCATTACAAAACAGCAGAACTATTACCATGCTTCTACAGCTACTAAAGTGCTTTATAAAATGGTGGTAGTGGTTTATAGTGCAAAATCCAGTTGACAGGCTCCTTTGGAACAGGCTGCCACGAGAGGTAGTGAGTTCTCCTTCAATGGAAGTCTTCACACAGGCTGGACAGACATCTGTCTGAGATGGTTTAGTGAATCCTGCATTGAGCAGGGGGTTGGACACGATGACCCTGGAGGTCCTCTCCAACTCCAACATTCTATGATCATGTGACATGTGAAAAAGGCAATATCTGTGTGGGATTGGGAATGTGGACGCCCACCCATCATTTAAAGACTCAATCATCTACGCAGGACCCCAATGAATAAATCTCAGCTTCCTGAACCCCAGTGTGCAAGAAACCAAGGGTCAAGAATTTGGTACCATCCAATAGGTTTAGCCATGTTTGCCTATAAAAAGGAGAGGTCTACACAAATCTAATTGCAGGGTGTTCAGGTATATGCTGTTCAGAGGGTGTCTCTTAATAAAATGTGAGCTAATTCCATGTTGGTATAATTATGATGTTTGGTTCACCCCTGGTAAGTGCTAGTCTAAACAAGACCCATTTAGTCATAAATGCCCACGATAACTTCAGGTAGAGTTGGTTTTACATTGCATGGCAAATTCTGAAACACTCCTTTCACTCCCTGTCCTACTAAATCCGACATTGGGTATGGAAAAAGTGTCAAGCTGCTTGTTATAGTGGTCCACCGTTCCTATTCTATTTATTAAGACCCATGCATGATACTCTAAAAAGGTAATTTGATTGCGTTCATAACATCTCCTCATGCCGAATGTCCGATCAGGCAGCAGATCATAATTGGGGTCCATTTTTGGATAATCATGTTCAAAAATAGCAAAGAATCCTAACATACAAGTAACAATCAGTTTCTGTCAATGAAAATATTAAACCAATCT
Organism: Phyllobates terribilis; assembly: GCF_046119375.1. Lineage (NCBI taxonomy): Eukaryota > Metazoa > Chordata > Amphibia > Anura > Dendrobatidae > Phyllobates > Phyllobates terribilis. The sequence continues at coordinate 93,474,215 of NW_027362765.1, read as the reverse complement.
ATTAGGAAGTCATTGAAAATGTACTATTAATGTAGTCTGCAAAGACATATTGGCAGAGAAAAGAAACCCCCGAGATAAGCCTGGTTTCTTTCTACATGTAAATTAATTTCCTGGTATGTTTTACCACATGATTGTAGCAGAGAAATCATGGATTTTTCCTCTCTGCTGATAAGTGGAAATGAAGATCCAAAGCCAGGAACTATATTAATGAGGTTTTTAATCAACGTGTTTCTAAATACACTCACTTCTTCGTCAGGATATAACCACATCAAGACAACTCAATAGGTTGTCGAAAGCCTCTTAACCTTGGAAGCAGTAGGATTCAAGCCCACAACTCCGAAGAAACTTAAGCCGAAATCCAGCTCCTTAGACCACTCGGCCATACTATCGTTAAAGTGCATGGTACTCTTAGGGGGTCATTTGGTTGCGTTTGTAACATCTCCTCTAGCCCAATGTCCGATCAGGCAGGAAATCTTAATTGGGGTCCATTTTTGGATAATCATGTTTGAGAATAGCAAAGAATCCTAACATACAATTACCATAATCAGTTTCTGTTAATGACAATATTAAACCAATGTATTATCAATAGGAAGTCATTGGACATTTACTATTAATGTAATCTGCAAATACATATTGGCAGAGAAAAGAAACCCCCGAGATAAGCCTTGTTCCTTTCTACATGTAAATTAATTTCCTGCCATGTTTTACCACAGGGTTGCCACATTTCCTGGAAACAACTGATAGTCCATCCACTTACTGTTTTTTTTGTGTTTGACATAACCTCTTAAAATATTTTTTCCATCTAAATTTAGTTTTACAAAACATATTTCTGAGGTGTCAGTAAGGGAACAGATAGAAAAAAAAGAAGCTGAAGCTAAATTCTGTCTTTGGCCAGTCCCTGTGTTCGGCTCAGTGCCGATTTAGTCTTGAAGTAAGAATTTTAGTAATCAGACAATATTTGCTAGGTACCTGGCGACCTGGTATAACATAATCCATAGTCTGATCGTTCTCAAACATTCCCCAAAAATAAGTCATTCAGTTGTGTGAAGGTATAGAAACATAGGGTCTTTTTTTAGATCGAAACAAAATGTAATTTTATAAACACTTTTTTTTTTGTTATATTTTCCAACTTTTTTGACTAGGACCAAATATATGAGTGAAGCTGCCTTATGAAGGTCGACTATCGTAAGCAGCCTTAAAATAAGACTTACGAAGATGCCGGAGTTCAGTGCTAGACCATCTCTGGTAGTCCTGTAGACTTTTAACAGAGTTTGTGCTACCGCCACTTCATTCAATCGGGCAGCCATTTGACCCAGTTTCTTGTGATTTTTAGAATTCCCATAGCTCGAAACCCCAGCAATCAGCAGGTTATTACCTATTCTGAGACATGTCAGAAGGTAGCATCGATGGTTTTCTTGGCACAAAGACTGCAACCAATTTCTTAAAAATATAAAAAGAAGGGTTGTGGTGCACTTCATTCCACTTTAGATGCAACTGGCCTCAAACATATAAATTTCTCTTCTTAGAGGGGATTGTCCAGTGAAACGTTATCATCTATTCACAGGCTGGACCCCCAATGAGCTGAAGAACAGGAGCGAGAGTGCACAGGCTTGACTGCCTCTCCATTCATTCACTTTGTGGCTTCAGAGCGCTGTTCGGCTTTTTCTGGCAGCCCCATAAAGAATTATTGGAGCTCTGGTGGTCAGGCATTTGCCGGTCCATTTTGTAATAAGGATAAAAATTCCCAATTCTTTCATACAGAGTGGGTCCAACGGATAGTAGATAACCTGTTTACACCAGACAACTCCTTAAAGTTCCCCATACACAGTAGATGGATGTCGACCAAATGACAGCTATGTCTTCTGAGTCCCCCATACCATAGAAATCTCCAGCTCAGCCGATTGCTCCTGTGTTATGTATGAGAGAGCCGCTGCCAGACTCTGGCAGCAACTTATCTCTTGAAGAACAAAAGGATCAGACATGCCCAGAGAGGCGGGATGTCTTACATTGGTACATGCCTACTTTAGACTTTTGGCCAATTCAGCCAATATTTTTGGGTTCATTTGACCTTAGTCTAATACTGTATGTCCGGGGGCCCCTTAGGGTTTCCATTATATGGAGCAGTCAATGAGATATTAGTTAGGAATCTAAGAAGTTGTCTAGGATTAAAAATATATGGCTGCTTTTCCAGAAACATCCCACACTTCTCATTGAATAGTGTCTGGTATTACAACCTCTGGTAATATGTTAGAAGCAAGATTTCTATATTAGGGCTATGAAAGGTTCTCTTCTGATGAATCCCCAATTATAACGTGATTCATATGACACAAAAGTCATTTGCTGGAAAAAAAAACAGAACCCTATAAACATCTATCCCTTTTTCTGCATAAATGAAGAAATCTAAATTGTGCTCCTGTTGCAATCTAATGGATCTACATGGAAATTCACTCCTGCTGGGTTTGGTACAAAGTGTCCTCACAAAATACAGAGGGACAGATGTGAACGTGGCTCCTGTCACATGCCAGCCCGAAACGGCCACTCTATTTTACTGATACACTAGGCCTTTGTCTGTCTCCAGGGTCATGTGATGTAGGAGGGGGGTGAACCGCAGCCTGGGATCTGAGTCAAAATCATGCAAACAAACTAGAGATAAAGGATTTTATCATAGCTTGCTCGTTGCTTACTGCATAGAACTATATCACAATGTTATGTAATGGTCACAAGTGTAAAGGCCCCGTCACACTTAGCGACGCTGCAACGATCCCGACAACGATACGACCTGTCAGGGATCGTTGCTGCGTCGCTATGTGGTCGCTGGTGAGCTGTCAAACAGGCAGGCTCACCAACGATCAGGGGAGCAGCGACATCGTGGAAAGAATCTTTCCACGATGTCCTGCTCCTGGTTACGAGCCTGCTGAAGCAGGAGCAGGCTGGTAACTATGGTAAACATCGGGTTACTAGGGGCACACGCGCACCTAGTAACCCGCTGTTTATCATGGTTACCACTCTGCTACAGTGAGCGGGAGGTTACCGCTCACTTTAGCAGGCTCGTAACCATGATAAACAGCGGGTTATTAAGTGCGCGTGTGCCCCTAGTAACCCGATGTTTACCATAGTTACCAGCCTGATCGCTGCTCCCACTGGTCACACACAGCGATGTGTGCTGACCAACGGGAGAGCAACGACCAAAAAATGGTCCAGGACACTTTGCAGCGATCAGTGACCTCACAGCAGGGGCCTGATCGTTGCAAAGTGTCACACATAGCGACATCGCTGGTGAGGTCGCTGTTGCGTCACCAAAACCGTGACACAGCAGCGATCTCGCTAGCGATCTCGCTATGTGAGACGGGGGCTTAAGTGTTATAGTATAAGTCCACATATAGCACAATAATCTCCATTTCACAAACATTCTGACAATTTACTTTCAAGCATAGGGACTTTAAATCCCTATGCAACACCCAGCTTCGTAACTTGAATCTCGTGGACCTCATTGCTAACTCGCTAACAGGGCCCTCAACTATCAGAGGTCTAGTCTAGCACTGATTTCATATGGGCCAACAGGACTTTTTTGGGCACCCTAGGCTCCAGGGGCCGGGTGTGATTGCAACCCCTGGGCCCACTATTATTTTGTTTCTGTTCCACCCACGACTTGCACACCTTCTAAGCCCCTGCCCTACTCACTGCTTGTTCCGCGCTGCTCCACCCAGTACCTGACCATCGCTCTGAGCTGCCTTGTGCAACAGTTCCAGCTCTGCCATCTCCATCCAGCTATAGGGAGGCGCGCCAAACTCTGCAGGAATTTGTATCCACTCTGTCCTGCAGAGATCTGCATCCCTGGCCTATCACCTACCAACAGGTGATATATCAGACAACTTCACCCTCCACTCCTCACCTGAACTTAGGTTCCTAGTAGCTCTCTCTCTAGTTTCCTGTATTGGCCTATTCCTGTTTTGTCTCTCCTGTTATCGACCCGGCTAGCCTTCTCGTTTATCCTGATCTATGCTATGTATATTGAACCTGTACTGCCTGCCCTGACCTCTGATGGTCTGACCACGTCTTTACCTTCGTCCCCTGTACCTCGTACCCGTGTCTCTGACCCTCCAGTTAGCGGCTGCAGACCCGGGGACAGCCCTGTAGTGATACTTGGTGTCTATTGGCGTCCAAGCCTAGTCTCACCATCAGAGGCTCTAGTGAATACCTGGTAGCCACTTAGTCACGCCTCTCCAGGTTAGACCGGCCTGTGGCGCAGTGGGTCCACACCCACCAACATTACAGTTTCAAAAGCTGCTGTACAGACTTAGGTGTCTCCATGGTAACAGACTACAAATAAACCCTGTGCAGTCTGCTCCTTCAGTCACACTCTCATCTGTCTGTCCTTTACTTTTTCTAACCTTCCGAATGTACGTCGGTATATTGTAGGGGGACAAATAGAAAGAAACTTGACTGCAGATTTAGACTATACAGGGCTTGTTTGTTGTTCATTTTCTTGCAAGCGAGGTTTGCAAAGGAGCTGTATAAACACTTTGATATGATTATTAAAACTTATTGCAAAATTGATCAGTTTTTGAGACATAAAAAAAAAATGTACTGGAAGCGAGTCTCCTGACCCGGACTTGATAGGCTCATATGCATATGAGATTCTCAAGTTGACCTGCAGCCAATCCATGCATAGCAGTCTATACATATGAAGCTGTCAAGTTTGGGGCAGGACACCCGCGGAAAGTCTGTGCATCAAGGTCCATACTCCTGTATACATATGAGACTCTCAAGTTATGGTCAGGAGACCTGCTGCTAGTCCATGCATTGTGGTCCGTACTCGGACGCTCAAATGAGGCTCTAAAGGTTCACATTTAACTATGACAGCTACAGCACTGTCTTCCCATATTGGTGACAATTTTCATGACTAGAGTTAAAGGGATTGTCAAGGATTCAAAAAATATAACTGCTTCTCCCATAAACAGTGCCATCCCTGTCTACTGGTTGTGTTTGGTCCTACAGCTCAGCCCCAATCCCTTTAATATAGCAGAGCTGCAATTCCAGATGCAATCTGTAGACAGGAGTGGTACTGTTTATTTTGGAAGAAGGCATCCATGTTTTTCCAATCCAGGTACTACCAATTCTCTGCAAACTTTTCATACTTCCATGAGTGCCATTTAGAACCCAAGAAACTTTTAAAACTACTAAGTTCCAGCCACAAAACACCATTAAGTGCCTACTAGGGTGGTTAAAAAAAAAGCAATACCAGAGCCTGTATGGCATAGAAGCCACAACTTGGAGAGTGGTGGGCAGGTTAACTGAATAAGAAAGCACCTGTGGTGACACTTCATTTGGGAATTGCAGACCCACCCTAAATTGTCACTGTACCACCCAATTAATAATGCTTCAGTTGACAAAAATGTAAAAAAGTTTGTTAATTATATTCAAAAATGTATTAAAAATATTTAGCGCAACTCATTAAATACTTTGCTCCTCTTTGTGCCACCTCACTACTGCATACTCTTATGATAGTGTAGCAACTTGAAAAAATAGGTAACACACTAAAAACTGCAACTGTCCCTACCAGCTCCTGTAAAGACTAGAGATCCCGACTGCAAAGTCCTTAGTGGTTCCTGTGTGAGCTGAGATAGCCCTAACCACAGAATAGAAAACGGCAACTTGGACCCATGCTGCTTGAGAGGCACTCGAGTTGCTCCTAAAGAACCAGCGGGCATAGCAGAGTTAAAATTACTTACAGAAGGGAAAGTGTGTTGAAATAGAAAGAAATCCAAGAGTGAGTAAAACAAACCACAAAATACAAAATAAAAGTTTAAGTACGTACTGTTAGAGAATATGCCGCCTACTTCCTAAAAATAAACAAGATAGGTGCAGGGTAAAGAACATAAACAGCAAAGAGATAAACCCTAGCTGGTCTTTCACTGACTGGCTTAAACTACAGCAGTATTGCTGGACATCCAAATGAGACTATCACCAGCAGGAAATATCAGCAGGGGGAAAGTAATAAAACTTTAGTATATAAAGCCGCACCCGAAAGGTGATAGGGAAGACAATGATAAAATGAAAACACCTGTTACCCTTGTTTCAGTCTTTTCAGGATAACAGAAACTAAACACCAGAAAAAAAGGTGTATCTGCTGTGGCTCGGCAGGCAGAGAAGCCGACCACAAAGCACAGGCTCAAGGGTTCGAATCCAGATGCATGACACATACATGCCAACTGGCCCAAATTTCTTGAGACAGTCCCAATTTTTCAGGAGCAGTTCTAGTCCAAAAAGGGGCAGAGTTTACACAAACTACCTCTACAAATCCAGACAGGATTGGGGTGAAACTACGTGTACAGCCAAATGTGGCATGTCGTTAAAGGGAATCTGTCACCCCCTGGGACTTTTCAGACCGCTAATATGGGCATACAGGTGATAGAAATGTGAGTCTATACTTACCTGTATGGCCCATATTAGCGGTCTGATTTCTGTGTAATCACATTTTTATTAAATGATTTCTGCGGACGCCAAGAAATCCCCGCCTACTAACCCTAATATTGTGGGCAGGCTGGAGCTTGTGTGGAGCCCCTGAGGGTTCAGTTGCCACAGAGGTACTGTATCTCACCCAGAGGTGCGGTATTTCACTCTCAGGTAAGGAAGGAGTACGGCTCAGGACCCTAACACCTGCATCCAACACATACCCGCAGTGGGGGTAGGGCGAGATTGCTCCTACGGGAGAGCACAGCCCCGAGTCCCTAGCTGTGGGAGGGGTCTATGTAATGGGTGTGGGTGGAGACAGTAGGCAAGGGGAGCACAAGTTAAGGAGGTATAAAAGCAAGGAACCATCTTGGTTCAGGGAGAGAGTAGTCTGAGGAGAAGTGAAAGGAGCAGGGGCTCTGTAGGAGCTCTGCTCCAGAGGCGGGCCTAGGCAAGAGGCCTGAACCTAAGGAGGAGAGGGAGCAGGAGAGGCTCCAGGAACAAGGAGTGAAGGGACCCTAGGGGTACGGGCCGTGCAGCAAGCCGCCCGTACGCCCGATGCTACCAGGAGGTAGAGGGGTCAGGCCAGATAAGGGGAACCGGTCCCTCAACTAGTGGAGAAACTGAAAGGCTCAGCTACAAACCGGAGACTGCAGCACTGTATGTACTGTAAGCCAAAAGTCCACACCAGTCTCACTAAGAAGGTAGCCACATAGGACCCAGGGGACGGAACATACGTCTCCCGCCAAGGCCCCAGGGTACCGGATAGAAGTGTCGCTAGGTGTGAGGTGCAGGGAGAAGGCCAGAGGAAGAACACAGAAGGGGGTCCTGTTAAGTACTCCAGAGATACCTGAGGGTGGACTGAGCCCCTCACTGAGTACGCACAGCACGAGAGGGGAGGTTGTTCTGGTACCTGTAATCTGGAATGAAACAACTGTGAGTAAAGACCCTGGGACTGCACTATCTTGTCTCTGTGTTCCTTGCTGCGCCAGCACTCACTACACAACCACCATCATCCACATACACTGCCCTGAAGCTAACTCTTCCTGTGGGGAGTAATAATATCCTTGCAGCGATACCACCAGCTTCAGAGGACTGTTCCGCAGCGGCGGCCCCCTTTAGCCGCACTCCCCAGGTGGCGTAGTCGGACATTTACACCTATATATATATATATATATATATATATATATATATATATATATATATATATATATATATATATATATATATATATATATATATATATATATATATATATATATATATATATACATATATATATATAATTACGCCTTGGATGGACCGGGTCACCGCCACAGGGACTACAACCCCCAGCATCTACAGGCCCGGGTACCCCACGGCCCAGGGGGCGCGTCACTTGCGCAGAATTTCCCTTCTTCACAAGGCTGTACAGACAGCAGGGAGAAGAACGCCGTCCGTACAGGAGAAACAGCACAGGCGCGGGATCCGGAGAGGTGGGGTAAATATGATAATAGGACTAGTAGGTGGGGGTTTCTTGGCGTCCGAGGGACACCAAGCTTAGCAGAAATCATTTAATAAAAATGTGATTACACAGAAACCAGACCGCTAATATAGGCCATACAGGTAAGTATAGATTCACATTTCTATCATCTGTATGCCCATATTAGCGGTCTGAAAAGACCCAGGGGGTGACAGATTCCCTTTAAAGGTGCACTCACATGTATCAGCGGTATTGTGGTCCTTGCCAATCAGCATAGAATGCAAATGGTTTTATGATAAGCAGTTTTAACCCTTTTCTGACATTTGCTGTACATGTACGGCGCATGTTGGGTGTATGAAGATTTGTACATGGCAGATGCAGTCTGTGCTATACAGCCGGCAACTGCCTCCAACAGCAGTGACTGGAAGTAGCACCGATGCACTTTAACCATTTAAGTGTCGCTGTCAATCATTTGGTTTGGTTGCAGGTACACAGACACCCATTGCCCCCTTACCTTGACATAATTGCAGGTTGCTAAGGCAGCAAGGTCCACTGACGGCCCCCATCGCTGTCATCTTGGTCCTTTCATGAAGCTCAGCTACCGACTGGGTTTTACAGGAAATCGGCATTTTCTCTACATGCTGCAATACTGAAGTATCGCAGTATATAGAACAAGTGATCATAAATACAAGTACCCTATGAGAAATAGAAAAAAAAATATTCTAATTAAGTCTTTTTACCCAGTTAAAAAATAAAATAAGCATATTCTGTACCATCACGTCCACAAAAGTAAAATCAAAGTATAAAAATATTTGATCTGTAGGGTAAACATGTTATAGCAAAAATAATCAGTGTCAGAATTGATTTTCTTTTAGATCTCACTCCTCCTACCCAAAAAATGCAATAAAAAGCAATCAGAAAAATCAAGTTCCCAAGTTATGCAATGAATGCATTAAAAAGGAATCCCAAGAATCAATAGCGTAATTGCATTTTTTTTTTTCACCATTTCACCTGCGTGGAGTCACGTCATCCAAAAGTACAACTCATCTTGCAAAATAAAACCCACATACGGCTATGTTGATGCAAAAAATAATGACAAAATATGGCTTTTGGAACAAGGTGAGGAAATAAAAGTACAACATTAAATACAATAAATCTCACGGTCCTTAATGAGTTAAGCGGCTGTGCCACAATCCTTGCTACATGGCAAAAATGCACATTTATTTTTCAAATGTTTCTCTTTTTTAATTACATTCATCTGTGGTTGCTGCAAAATGTGGTCATTTTGTGGTAAACCCACATTACATGTAAAAGCGCCATAATAAATTTGTCGCTTTTAATGTCTTATCTCAGCCACTTTACATGACTGAGTATTTCCGCAAGCCAGGCATGTCAAACTCAAATACACAGAGGGCCAAAATGAAAGACTTGGACAAAGTCGCGCTTCAACCAGTATACAGAATAATCGGCTCCACCTAGTCCTCCATGCAGAATAATGGGCCCTACATAGTCCTCCATGCAGAATAATGGGCCCTACATAGTCCTCCATACAGAATAATGGCCCCACATAGTCTTCCATACAGAATAATGGGCACACATAGTCCTCCATGCAGAATAATGGGCCCCACATAGTCCTCCATGCAGAATAATGGGCCCCACATAGTCCTCCATGCAGAATAATGGGCCCCACATAGTCCTCCATGCAGAATAATGGGCCCCACATAGTCCTCCATGCAGAATAATGGGCCCCACATAGTCCTCCATGCAGAATAATGGGCCCCACATAGTCCTCCATGCAGAATAATGGGCCCCACATAGTCCTCCATGCTGAATAATGGGCCCCACATAGTCCTCCATGCTGAATAATGGGCCCCACATAGTCCTCCATGCTGAATAATGGGCCCCACATAGTCCTCCATGCTGAATAATGGGCCCCACATAGTCCTCCATGCTGAATAATGGGCCCCACATAGTCCTCCATGCTGAATAATGGGCCCCACATAGTCCTCCATGCTGAATAATGGGCCCCACATAGTCCTCCATGCTGAATAATGGGCCCCACATAGTCCTCCATGCTGAATAATGGGCCCCACATAGTCCTCCATGCTGAATAATGGGCCCCACATAGTCCTCCATGCTGAATAATGGGCCCCACATAGTCCTCCATGCTGAATAATGGGCCCCACATAGTCCTCCATGCTGAATAATGGGCCCCACATAGTCCTCCATGCTGAATAATGGGCCGCACATAGTCCTCCATGCTGAATAATGGGCCGCACATAGTCCTCCATGCTGAATAATGGGCCGCACATAGTCCTCCATGCTGAATAATGGGCCGCACATAGTCCTCCATACTGAATAATGGGCCGCACATAGTCCTCCATACTGAATAATGGGCCGCACATAGTCCTCCATACTGAATAATGGGCCGCACATAGTCCTCCATACTGAATAATGGGCCGCACATAGTCCTCCATACTGAATAATGGGCCCCACATAGTCCTCCATACTGTATAATGGGCCCCACATAGTCCTCCATACTGTATAATGGGCCCCACATAGTCCTCCATACTGAATAATGGGCCGCACATAGTCCTCCATACTGAATAATGGGCCCCACATAGTCCTCCATACTGAATAATGGGCCCCACATAGTCCTCCATACTGAATAATGGGCCCCACATAGTCCACCATACTGAATAATGGGCCCCACATAGTCCTCCATACTGAATAATGGGCCCCACATACTGTAGTCCTCCATACAGAATAATGGCTTCACCCCTGGGTGGTAATTATGGTGTCGCGGGCCAAATAAAACCACCCTGAGGGCCAGATTTTGCCCACTGGCCAGGGTTTGACATGTGTGGCATAAGTGAAACTTATGAAAACTGTGTCAGTTGTGGTTATGACACAGCCATGTACTCCTATTTTTTGGGGGGAATATTTTGTAGAATTACCAACATTTTCTGAGGTAAATCTCTTGACAACAGGCAGCACAATGTCTGTACACCTGTAGCTACCAATTAGAGCTCATTTTTTATTTTCTAAGTTGCACTGGAAAAATGAAACAAGACTTCTGATTGGTTACTATGGGCAACATAGCCAGTTTCTGAGGCAGCTCTGACACATGAGGCCTAGGGTTTTAGTTATTACAGTATCTATGCCTTGTGATTGCCACTGGTTTCCATAGTATATGACGTGAATAGATTACATTTTTCACAAAATTAACGAAAAAAGCTGCACTTTTATGAAAATTATATAAAAACACTGTTAAATGACTACAACGAGTGTGTGACGCTCCGGGTGGAGGAGAGACGAAGTTGTGACGAGACGCCTCTCCTTCCCTGCTCGCTAGCCCACCCTGAGAGATGGGGGTACTCGGATCCGGGCCTCTGTGTAGGGTGGATGCAGTCGTGGCCCAGGCCCGTTCCGTGCCCAGGGTTGTCACATAAAAATATGGTCTAGGAGGGACGGTGGTCTTCGAGTGGTTTTGAATGACTACGCCACCTGTGGTGCCTGGTGATTCGCCACCAGCGCTGCGGCAGTCCTCTGAGGCTGGATGTTGTGACAGCCAAAGATAGTACTACTCCCCACAGGCGGAGCAGGGCCTCAGGGCAGAGGGAACAGGAGGATGGGAGTGGTAGTAGGAGACGTGGTGCGGTGCCACGCTGTAATAAAGGACCGGAGGCAAGGGATGCAGTCTTCCAAACTTTACTCACGTTGTTAACGGTCATCTGCAAGGCCTCTCCTTGCTCCTCATGGTGCGCTGCGGCCACCAGGAAGGGGATTCGGCACACTCCAGGTAGTTCAGGTGCGCTAATCAGGACCCCCCAGCACCCAGGTTTTCCTAGCAACTCCCACTAGGTCCTCTCCTGTCCGTGAGTGCTACGTGTGGTAAGCCGGGTCTCCCTCTGGACTATGCACAGAACAAGGGTACGGGTGGCGACTCCGCTCCGTCCGTTACTCGGTGGGATCCACTGAGCCTTCCGGGCTTTCCTGACTAGGACGTGAAGTGACAAAGTCAGGTATCGGGGGCCGGTACCCCTCTTGCAACAGGAGTCCCTCTGACTAGGCCAGAATAAAGAATACAGGTGGCGTATGCCGCTCCGTCCGTATTCTCCGGGATCCTTTTGCCTGTGGAGCTTTACTCCTCCGCTCCCCTCCAGGCCTTCTTAGGTAGGGACCTTGACCGGGTAGAGACAGCCGTTAACTCTAACCCGCTCCTCGCCTCAAGGCCAGAGTACGAGGACCGTGTATCTTCAACAGCTGCAGGTTCTTACAGAAAGCCACGTTCAGTGATGAAGATCACAATCAAAGACCAAGAACCAAAGATGGCCGAATATTAAATATGAATTAGTAAGTGTAACCTCTAGGTGTGTCCTCCACCCTCACCCACTACTAGGTTCCCCCTATCTTTGGTTCCCCCATCTCCTCTTGTCCCGGCTGGGGCAGCACCCTGGTGCATATTAGCCCCCCCTACAGGTGGGAGAGGTGTAGTGTTGAATGCAGAGGTGGAGTCCTGACAGGTGCTCCATCCTTACCTCGGAGAGGAGATACCACACCTCATTAAAGAGATGCAGTACCCCTGAGGCGACCGAACCCTCAGGGGCGCCACAAGTGAATACGCCCTCATAACCTTTTCTATGAGGAAAGCACTACTTGCTGGCAGTAGCTACTTGCAGACTGCTGTAGGGACACTTTACAAAGGTTGAAAAAAGACCTAGGTCCATCAAGTTCAACCTTACTCCACCAATGATTTCACTATTATGGCTAACAGTTGGCTGCTACCCTCATGGGGTTCATAAAACAACAGCAGAGGGCATCCCAGTGACTGGCAACCATTATAAACTTTTGAGTGCGCTTTTCAGTCCATAATAGTGCCATAGGACACCTTAAAGGCACGACAAGCATGCACAAGATCTTGTAAAGGCATTATGCAGCGACTTCTCCATCGGGAGGTGCTGTGGACGTGGCATCCGCTGACTGCTAGTTAGGTCTTGTACTCCTGCATGCTCACTACATGCCACGTGGCCAATGGATACCACGGCCGTAGTGCCTCTCGCCCCCTGAAGTGAGAGGTGCTGGAGATCTCCTATAATCAGAATAGGACTCTTGCATGATAAATTCAGCGGCCTGTGTGAACCTAACCTTACACAGGCAGACTCTGAGATGGATTCACTCCTGGTCACTTCCATGGCATTATACGCCACATGTAAATCTATACTAAATGGCAGGTTTCATGGAGGTCATCACTGTCCCCTTACTATGGAACATGGATGTCTTAGTCAGGGGTTAATGCCGTTCTGAAAGTAAGGCTAAGTTCACACCACGGTATTTTCTCTCACCGAGAGACTTGGACTAATTATGCTAATCACACTCTGATCAAAGTATGTCAGAGTGTTATCTGCTTCTCTCAGATGAAAAAGAATTTCCAGTCATGTGAACAGCCCCATAGAATAACATGTTTTGTCGGATCACACTCAGACTAAAAATATGGTCGTCTGCACGAGCCCTAATAGTCTTTTCAGCTTAGGGCTCATTCCCATGCCAGTAATTTTCTCATACGACAAAATTGTTTCATCAGTGTGTTTTTTTTTTTTTTTTTAATCCGAATTTGTTCAATGGGTCAGGTTTTTACCATCAGCGTTTGGTCAAAGTTTCATCAGCTTTTTTTTTGGAGTAACAAAAAAAAAAAAAAAGTTTATCTATATTTTTCCTAGTTAGCAGTCTGTGCTCGGATGGCATCTGGGTGCTGTTGGATTTTTTTTCATGGACCCATAGACTTGCATTGCCAAATTTGATCCGGCACTCCGATCAAGATTGGACATGTCTCCATGATATTGCATGAACCACTCAGTCTGCCAAAAATTACGGACATGTGAACATCCCCATAGACTTTCAAAAGGTATGAGCAGTATCCGTGAAAAATACGGACTCGTATGAGAAAAACTGACGTGTGAATGAGGCCTTACCTTTAAGAATATTTCTTATTCAGGGGTAGAGGCTGGATATTGTACAAAACATAGCATGGAGGTCATGGTAAAATCATTCTGAGGCACCAAAGCATCTCATGCTTCAATGAGGTATGGTGATTTCCAAAACTATGGATGTTTTAGCATGAAAATGCTTGATCTAAAAAAACACATAATGGTTCCTGCACAGGTCGGTTAATCAATTGCTGCACTTGTGTGGTCACAGGTGTCTATTAGTCACGGTGGACAATTCTTAGAACAAGATTATGCTCCCCCTCTTATTCCTGGCATGAGACCATCTTTATTAAAGGTGGACAAGAGGTATGGACTTGGGGCGTGTTCTATGTGTACAGCGCTGTGGAATATGTTGGTGCTATATAAATAAAGCAAGGTTTAGATGGCTGGATTTCATGGTCTGTGTATAGACCACAATGCAATGACTGACCTTGGGTCTGCTGACCCAATCTTACAGCTTCATAGGCATATGCAAGGCTGTAAATTCGGGTCAGGAAACTTGCAGGCAATCTGTGCATTCCGGTACGAATATGGCCGTCTGAACCTGAAAAATAGAATTATTGCAATACAATATGCAAGTGGCATGATACAAAAAAAAATTGGCAGTATTCATGGTTAAGAATTTAGTTTTAGCAAGAATATTACTGGTAGAGGCACCAAAATGACGCGGATATAATTATAAAATATGTTTTTAGTATTTAATTTTAGGAGGAGCGCATTGGTCTGTTCAGTTGCAGTCATGCAGGAGTTAATCGCTGGGCTTGACAAATTAAATTTTGCATTTGAAAAGGATGTGGAAAATCAAAGAGGGTCCCAGATCCTGCCCTTCCAAGGCATGGACAGTAAGTATGATTTACAGTGTCCCGAACGGTCTGAGGACAATAATGCAGGATCGTCATGAAATATTCATTGGGATGTACGGAGGGGAACGCTTGGCTCAAAATCGGATGCATTATTAATCTAGCGAAAGTTTGCAAGGGGTTAATTTGGTGCAAGACTGAGAAATACAGTTCAGTGGTAAATTGGCTGATAAATCTAAACTGCTTCTAACATGTGACAGGTTCTGAGATCTCTGCTGACGGCTCAAAACACCGTATCACATGTGTGCTGCTTAGGAAGAAAAAGCACGCTCACAGCAGTGTATAGGCTCATACACTCTATAGTGTGCACCGCTTTGTGTGGGGGCACTAATACAGGCGCAGAGTCAGAAGTATAGTCCTTTGGGTCCTGGGACAAAATTCAGATCTGGTTTAAGAAGATCCTATAAAGAAATGTGTTGGTCCCACTCCAAGAAAAAAGTACAGATAAAATATATAAATCTCACAAAAAAATAGCAATAACATAATTTCCTAAGTAATGCTTCCAAGCGCTCGTGCACACAACCGTAAAGATCAGACAAGTCATTTTGACGGATAGCACTCGTCTCCATGTTATTCTATGGGGCCGTGCACATGTCTGATTTTTTTCCTGATGGAAAAATTGCAGCTTGCACGAGTTGCATCTGATTATCAAATCACACTCAGCCATTCGTGTCTACGGGTCTGTGCAAAAATCGGACAGCACTTGGATAACATCCGAATGCGGTCTGATTGTCACGGACTGACAGAATGGAGAAAATAAAGAATTTTTTTTTTTCTTCTCCACATCAGAGAAAATTGGATCACACTGAGAGTGTGATTAGCATAATTAGACTGATTTTCTCGAATGAGAGAAAATCGTTGTGTGACCCCAGCCTAAATAGAGAGCACTGGCAGCAAATGGGTTAACCTGCACTACCGTTGAAGGATAAGGAGACAAGGATCCAATTCTGCATTTTATTGGTCAATGTGTTTCGAAGTTTCAAACTTCATCAGGACAAAACCACGGTGATACCTGTGATACCTAGACTAAATAGCAGTCATACAGTTGCCAAAAATAAATATTAGCACCATACTACTTACTGAACAAAGTCCACTATACTAATAGTATACCAATAAAAAACTGCATAATATGTTAAATACCGCCACACATTGACCATTATTTATCACCACATATTGACTGAGTATACTGCTACTGAACAAAATCCACTGTACCAAGACCAATATACCATATACAAAGGATAAATACAGCCACGCCGTGACCGAACCACATACTAGTGCATCGCAACTGAATAATACTACCATACTGATCATTATCAAAAACCACAGTGCTAAAACTAATATTACCAGCAGTGATATAATACACTGGTAAATCCAGTGATCAACGGTGACATCTCCAATTGAAGTCTTTAATTTTCGTTTCTCTTCTTCATCTGACCCAGACCACTATAACTTCTTCCAGCCGTGACTCGTCTCTGCAGAAAGAAACACAAAGACATCTGTGGCTAATCATTTTTACAGCACCTCTCCACTTTTTCTCCCAATTCTACACTGTGCCATAGTACCGCGCTGATGCCCTGCACAGTGACAGTACCTTCCTTTTATTCCCCCTACAGGAACCCCGTCCTCAAAAATTAAATATAGTACAGTAGTGATGTATCCCTTTGTGACCCCTTTACAGTAGAAATGTCACCCTCTGTGGCCCCCCTACAGTATTAAAGCATATTATCCTTTTTTGACACCCCCATTGCGCCGCTGCACTGTTGAAATGTCCACCTCTGATCTCAAATACAACAGTAATACCCCCACCCCCATTAGAGTCCAAATTTTATGCCTCGATACAATTGGAAAGTCCCAGATTGTTGCTCCATAAATTAAAGGGAACTTGTCATGATGAAAATGCAGTCCAATCTGCCGGAACCAAGTTTATAGAGCAGCTGGAGTGAGGTACATTAATATATAGTTTTGTGAGAAAAGATTCAGTATATCCTGTGTATTCATCATATAAACCTCTGCTGTTTCTGGAATTTTTGGTCCAGTGGGCGGGGTTATCATTGATTGACAGCTCGCTTTGGATCAGTGTACCTACATAGATAGCTGCCATTCACTGGACCGAAAATCCCCAAAACGCAGGATAAACTAAATCTTTTCTTGCCAAACTATATATCAATCTACCCCACTATCACTGCTCTATAACGAAGTGTCAGCAGATTGGACTTCATTTTCATGGTTTACAGGTTCTCTTTAATTATTATTTATGGGTCCCACTGGGTAATATTATTAATGTCCCCCATTGTGGAATAATATTGCCGCATACAATAATAATGTCACTTAATTAGCTCCATACAGTAATAATGTTTTCAAATTGGCTCTATACAGTGATAATGTCCCAACACAGTAATTATGGCTTTATTTAGTAATAATGTCCCCCAATTGGCCCCACACATTAGTATTGGGTACAGAATGGGGAACATTACTAATGTGTAGGGCCAATTGTGGGACATTATTGTATATTGACAATTGGGGGACATTATTACATTATTGGGTACAGAATGGGGAACATTAATGTAATAATGTCCCCCAATTGTCAATATACAATAATGTCCCACAATTGGCCCTACACATTAGTAATGTTCCCCATTCTGTACCCAATACTAATGTGTGGGGCAATTGGGGGACATTATTACATTATTGGGTACAGAATGGGGAACATTAATGTAATAATGTCCCCCAATTGTCAATATACAATAATGTCCCACAATTGGCCCTACACAGTAATGTTCCCCATTCTGGCCCCAATAATGTAATAATGTCACATGTCTTGGCTCTCTTCACATAGACATAAAAAAAAAAAAGAAAAAAAGAAGATTCTTCTCACCGGTCCTCACTCCCACGACGAGAAGCGTACTCTTCCTCCTCCATAGCTGACGCAGGTAGACGAAGCTGTGTAATGCGGTGACATCATGCACTGCCTGCGGTGGGCATACCAACATCAGCTGCTGGTCTCTGATTGGCTGGTGGCTTGTGTAGGTAGAGAGGTGCAGGGAGCCAGTGGCTCTCTGTTCTACAAATACAATGCAAGAATGCAGATCCAGTTGCAAATAGTGCTCGCATCGGCAGGTTCCCTTCCTCCGCTGACCTCATTGTACTGGGCCGCGATCATTACCCCCCTGAGGATCAAGTCTTTAAAAAAAAAAAAAACCTTTTTGCAAACCCTATAGACCAACAACTCATGAATAAATGGTTATAGTCCTGTAGGAGGACCGCTTTGCGCTATGTATAACAATCAATTTCTTCCCTATGTATTGTGCAGAGTCTGGAGCAGCTGTGTGTGACTTCTTCATAAAGGGCATATGCAAGAAAGGTAATGCTATATATTTATATATAAGCTGTATACTATATACATATCTCCTATTCCTGATTTACTAAATCTACATAAAAAGTGATAAAATGCTTAAAAATATAGTATTATGTCTTCTTTTGTATTCATATCCATAGCTATTCACTAAAAGTTAATTTATCTCTCACGTATAAAAGTCGCAAATTGCACAAAAACGTTTGACTTTTGCATTTTTACATCAGCCCATAACTTTTCTAAAAAGTGGGGCTTAGGGTTCACTGATTTTTATTATATGCAAAAAAAAATTCTGAGTTTCATCAGTGTCTCTGATTCGATTTTCTTGTGGGTTTAGTCAGTTTTTACCATCAGTTTAATCAGTTTTTCTGATGGAAGTTTCTCAAGCTTTTCCTATCAAACAGTCCGTAAGAAAATGGACAGACCTAAAATGGCATCTGAACGTTGTCCGAGTTTTTTTCAAGGACCCGTAGACTTGCATTGACGAGTTTAATCCATGCCTTGGACCAAAGACTCGTGACTACTTGGTCTGCAAAAATACATGGATGTGAGAATATAGACTATCATGGGTACGAGTTCTGTCCGCGAAATACATGGACGTCTGAATGAGGCCCTAGTGGAAGGAGAAGGGCCAATTGTGGCTGGACAAATTTATTATAAGGGCTCAGTCAGACGGCTGCATAAACTGGACAGAGATCGGAACGCAGTGCATGGACTGGCTAGCAGCTCTCCCAACCCAAACTTGACCGCTGCATAGAAATACATGAAACTGTCATGCTCAGGGAGAGCCACCAGCCAGTCCATACAATGTGTTTTGATCTCGGTCCGATTTATATGGCTGTCTGACTGCGCCCTAAGACTAAGGCTACGGCCCCATTATCAGTATTTGGTCAGTATTTTTTTCTCAGGAGTGGGAGCCAAAACCAGGAGTGGGTGATAAATGCAGAATTGGTGACTTGTTTCTATTATATTGTTTCTCGGATTGTTCTTCACCTGGTTTTGGCTCCCACTCCTGAGAAAAAATACTGACCAAATACTGATAGGCCACGGCTCCACTAACATAGGAAATTCCAGTCTCTCAGTTGGACGTGCAAAGGTAACATCTCTTAAAAGGTTCCAGTCACCCCATTTGCCACATAGGCCAACCGTACTACTTATGTCACCAATGTCTCATGTATAATGGGGGAATGGCCTTCAAATTAAGCCTCTGAAGACTTCACAAGGTTTTCTGACAGCTAATGAAATTAGTAATTCCACTTGAAGCTTCTTTTCTCCTTCATAAAATTTTTAACCCCCTCACCCACACATTTACTATATTCTCTTTATCATCTTGGTGTCGTCTCCTTTGGGGAACTCAAACTTCGGGGCTGGGTGTGATTTCTGGTCAAAGTCCCCAGTGTATTAATGTCAGATGCTTTTGGTTTTCCTGTTGTCCACAGGTCCAATGTGCCCCTTCCGTCACCTGACTGGAGAAAAGTCTATAGTCTGCAAGCACTGGCTGAGGGGTTTGTGCAAGAAAGGCGACCATTGCGAGTTCCTTCATGAGTATGACATGGGTCGCATGCCCGAGTGTTACTTCTATTCCAAATTTGGTGAGGAAAGAGGCCTATTTTATGGGTGAATGGTAGAGTGGGCGTGAATCGATTCGCTGGACCCAGTGCGTGGGCCACGTCAGTAATCTGTGGCTGCTCATTGAGAACCGTGAGAATGGCCTCCCATCTCACGGAATCCGTGGGTCTTCTTTTGGGTCTTTCTTTCTTTTGGCTAATCAAAAGAGGTAGTACATTGGTCACAGATTACTGACATGGCCGATGGACGTCAACGTTACTAAAGGGCAATCGGAATAAGATATTTGTTTCCTTAGCTTTGTTACTCACAGGTAATTGTACCATGGTTTAATAACCTATTAAGGAAATTTGTTGAAATAGATTATGTAGAGAATATGGACATCATCTAGTAGCCAGAGTGGACAGCTGTTAATAAAAAGCCAACCCTTGCCCAGCGTGTCCATGTGTTACAGTGCTGGCCAAAAGTATTGGCACCCCTGCAATTCTGTCAGATAATACTCAGTTTCTTCCTGAAAATGATTGCAATCACAAATTCTTTGGTATTATTCTCTTCATTTAATTTGCTTGCAAGGAAAAAACACAAAAGAGAATGAAGCAATAATCAAATCATTGATCATTTCACACAAAACTCCAAAAAAGGGCCGGACAAAAGTATTGGCACCCTCAGCCTAATACTTGGTTGCACAACCTTTAGCCAAAATAACTGCGAACAACCGCTTCCGGTAACCATCAATGAGTTTCTTACAATGCTCTGCTGGAATTGTAGACCATTCTTCTTTGGCAAACTGCTCCAGGTCCCTGATATTTGAAGGGTGCCTTCTCCAAACTGCCATTTTGAGATCTCTCCACAGATGTACTATGGGATTCAGGTCTGGACTCATTGCTGGCCACCTTAGAAGTCTCCAGTGCTTTCTCTCAAACCATTTTATAGTGCTTTTGGAAGTGTGTTTTGGGTCATTGTCCTGCTGGAAGACCCATGACCTCTGAGGGAGACCCAGCTTTCTCACACTGGGCCCTACATTATGCTGCAAAATTTGTTGGTAGTCTTCAGACTTCATAATGCCATGCACACGGTCAAGCATTCCAGTGCCAGGCAGCAAAGCAACCCCAAAACATCAGGGAACCTCCGCCATGTTTGACTGTAGGGACCGTGTTCTTTTCTTTGAATGCCTCTTTTTTTTTTCCTGTACACTCTATGTTGATGCTTTTTCCGAAAAAGCTCTACTTTTGTCTCATCTGACCAGAGAACATTCTTCCAAAACGTTTTAGGCTTTCTCAGGTAAGTTTTGGCAAACTCCAGCCTGGCTTTTTTATGTCTCGGGGTAAGAAGTGGGGTCTTCCTGGGTATCCTACCATACAGTCCACTGTTGTACCCTCGGACTGCAGGGCAGCTTGAACTTGTTTGGATGTTAGTCGAGGTTCTTTATCCACCATCCGCACAATCTTGCGTTGAAATCTCTCTTCAATTTTTCTTTTCCGTCCACATCTAGGGAGGTTAGCCACAGTGCCATGGGCTTTAAACTTCTTGATGACACTGCGCTAGGAAGACACAGGAACATCCAGGTCTTTGGAGATGGACTTGTAGCCTTGAGATTGCTCATGCTTCCTCACAATTTGGTTTCTCAAGTCCTCAGACAGTTCTTTGGTCTTCTTTCTTTTCTCCATGCTCAATGTGGTACACACAAGGACACAGGACAGAGGTTGAGTCAACTTTAATCCATGTTAACTGGCTGCAAGTGTGATTTAGTTATTGCCAACACCTGTTAGGTGCCACAGGTAAGTTACAGGTGCTGTTAATTACACGAATTAGAGAAGCATCACATGATTTTTCAAAGGGTGCCAATACTTTTGTCCACCCACTTTTTTAGGTTTGGTGTGGAATTATATCCAATTTGGCTTTAGGACAATTCTTTTTGTGTTTTTTTTCATTGAAGACAAATTAAATGAAGATAATAATACCAAAGAATTTGTGATTGCAATCATTTTCAGGAAGAAACTGAGTATCATCTGACAGAATTGCAGGGGTGCCAATACTTTTGGCCAGCACTGTATGTGGCTTGCCATTTGACTTATCAGCACTTTCCACAAAA
Organism: Phyllobates terribilis; assembly: GCF_046119375.1. NCBI lineage: Eukaryota > Metazoa > Chordata > Amphibia > Anura > Dendrobatidae > Phyllobates > Phyllobates terribilis. The sequence continues at coordinate 93,452,443 of NW_027362765.1, read as the reverse complement.
GTGCCCTGTGGGCTAAACAAATGGCCTTCTGGAACCTCCTTAGCTACTTTTGTAGCCTCATCCTTCCATTAACCAAATCAATTGCCTTTTATCAACCTAAAAAGGGTTTGTCCTGATGAGACAACCCTTAAGGCTGTATTCAGATGTTGCTGTCACACTGTGTTTTTTTTTAATTTAAAATTTTGAAGCAAAAATGTAAAATATATATATATATATATATATATAATCACACTGTGGCCACAATATGTGAAAGCAGTCTTCAATATAAAGGTCCATTTTGCCTTGCTCCCACACCGCACCATTCAATGTGCCATAAATGTGCCCCCAAGAATTTGATAAGATTCTACCAGCTTAACCCCTTAGATCAGGGATGTTAAACTTAAACACACAGAGGGTCAAAATGAAAAACTTAGACAAAGTCGCGGGCCAACCAATATACAGTATAAGGAGCCCCACATACAAGTGCTTCTCACAAAATTAGAATATCATCAAAAAGTTAATTTATTTCAGTTCTTCAATACAAAAAGTGAAACTCATATATTATATAGAGTCATTACAAACAGAGTGATCTATATGTTAATGTTGATGATTATGGCTTACAGCCAATGAAAACACAAAAGGCATTATCTCAGTAAATTAGAATACTTTATAACAACAGCTTGAAAAATGTTTTTAAAATCCGAAATGTTATCCTACTGAAATGTATGTTCAGTAAATGCCCTCAATACTTGGTTGGGGCTCCTTTTGCATCAATTACTGCATCAATGCGGCGTGGCATGGAGGCGATCAGCCTGTGGCACTGCTGAGGTGTTATGGAAGCCCAGGTTGCTTTGATAGCAGCCTTCAGCTCGTCTGCATTGTTGGGTCTGGTGTCTCTCATCTTCCTCCTGACAATACCCCATAGATTCTCTATGGGGTTAAGGTCAGGCGAGTTTGCTGGCCAATCAAGCACAGTGATACTGTTGTTTGTAAACCAGGTATTGGTACTTTTGGCAGTGTGGACAGGTGCCAAGTCCTGCTGGAGAATGAAATTTCCATCTCCAATAAGCTTGTTGTCAGAAGGAAGCACGAAGTGCTCTAAAATTTCCTGGTAGACGGCTGCACTGACTTTGGTCTTGATAAAACACAGTGGTGCTACACCAGCAGATGACATGGCTCCCCAAACCATCACTAATTGTGGAAACCTCACACTAGACCTCAAGCAGCTTGGATTGTGGCCTCTCCACTCTTCCTCCAGACTCTGGGACCTTGATTTCCAAATGAAATGCAAATTTTACTTTCATCTGAAAAGAACACCTTGGACCAATGAGCAACAGTCCAGGTCTTTTTCTACTTGGCCCAGGTAAGACGCTTCTGGCGTTGTCTATTGGTCATGAGTGGATTGACACAAGGAATGCGACACTTGCAGCCCATGTCCTGGATACGTCTGTGTGTGGTGGCTCATGAAGCCATGACTCCAGCAGCAGTCCACTCCTTGTGAATCTCCCCCTAATATTTGAATGGCCTTTTCTTAACAATCCTTTCAAAGCTGCAGTTACCCTGTTGCTTGTGCATCTTTTTCTACCACACTTTTTCCTTCCACTTAACTTTCCATTAATATGCTTGGATGCAGCACTCTGTGAACAGTCAGCTTCTTTAGCAATGACCTTTTGTGGCTTACCTTCCTTGTGTGTCAATGACTGCCTTCTGGACATCTGTCAAGTCAGCAGTCTTCCCCGTGATTGTGGAGCCTACTGAAACAGACCAAGGGACTTTTTAAACATGTAGGAAGCCTTTGCATGTGTTTTTTTTAATTATTTCAATTTACTGAGATAATGACTTTTGTGTTTTCATTGGCTGTAAGCCATAATCATCAACATTAACAGAGATGATATCATCACCACTTGAAATAGATCACTCTGTTTGTAGTGATTCTATATAATATGAGTTTCACTTTTTGTATTGAAGAACTGAAATAAATTAACTTTTTGATGATATTCTAATTTTGTGAGAAGCACCTGTAGTCCTCCATACAGAATAATGGGTTTCACATATTCCTCCATACAGAATAATGGGCCTCACATAGTCCTCCATACAGAATAATGGGCCTCACATAGTCCTCCATACAGAAAAATGGGCCCCCATAGTCCTCCATACAGAATAACAGGCCTCACAAAAGCCTTGGGGGCCAAATATAACCACCCTGCGGGCCAGATTTGGCCCACGGGCTGGAGTTTGACACGTGTGCCTTAGATGCTGCAAACCATTTTGTCAAGGAAGTGGTTGTTCGTCGAGAGGGGGCTTCCACTATAAGTCCATCAGCACCTGCCAATCCTGAGTCTATCGAAGGGCAAAATACATCAAAATACATTAAAATATTGGATTTATTATTCAAGCAATCAGAGGATCGCATGTCCAAGTGCCATGGTTTTTGGCATCGGACACCACAAATGACAGCGCATTATAAAATCTGGCACCAGAGTCAGCCTGGTGCAAACAGCCAGTCGTTTCTCTGGCACTAACTGGGTCCATTTGGTCAGGATCCTGTAACAGATGCTTGGCAGACTAATGTGGCGTAACACCGCAGCTAATAGATGAATACAGCCCTCCAGCTAAGGTTGGTGGCATCCGGCCTGCACGGTGCTGCTGCTCCTGTTCTGTTTGTCTTCTGTTCCACATGACTGGACCTGAAAGTCTTCTGTAATGTCATAAACACACCTGGATACGAGGATCACGTCACTTATTAGCTGCTTTCCCAATCAATCTATGAAATGATGTGTATTGATTTATATTATTTGATATATTTTGGTTTTATACCAAAAAAAAGTAGTATGATTCCATTAGTCTGGCATCTGATAGTCTGGAAACATGGAATAAAAAAGGTTCCTGTCCTGGAATAGCAGGATTTTATACAATGGGCTGGAAATTTAGGACTTTTTCACCTGCAGCATTTTATGTCTTTTCTCGGTCTGTCTTGTATTAGGTGTAAAAAAAACAAAAAATAAAACCCTGCATTTTACAATAGAATGAGATTCCAAAAATCTTATTCACAAGTTGCATTTTTTCTTTCCTTGTATTTATTTATTTTTTTAACAGCAGGATGTCAATTTTTTCAGCATTTTTTTATTTTTTTTTATTTTTTTAAATCTACTGAGCTTAATGAGGAAAAAAAGAAGGCATTTTCTGTGCTAAAACACATACAAAAATGCACAATGCCGACCCCCCCCCCCCCCCAGCACTACAATTTAAAGTGGAATTGCTACTATTGTTTTTTGGTTGTCCACTGTGTTTTCTTTACGGAAATGTTTGCGCAAAAACCGAAGTTGTGCAAAAAAAAATAAATTGGTGACTTTTAGCATTTTTATGCCAGTATTGGGCAGATTTTCTTTTCTTTTGATCTGGGTATTCTATGGACAAAAGGATCCGCCTGAAAAATATACCGTGTGCAGAAGGAGGTTTTTAGAGAAGGTTTTTTTTTTTTTTTTTTTGTTATTTTGGATGTTGTTTTTATTTTTCCTGCAGTGTTTTTTTCCTACCTTTAGTATTTAGCAGTGTCTAGTTTGGAGCGGATTCCATCAGGATCCGCCGCATAGAAGTGACATGCAATTTCTTTTTTTTCAACTAGGTGTTTTCAAAACCTGAAATAGAAAAACTGCTCAAAAAAACTCCTCATATGAATATGATGAAATTGCTGTGTTGTGGATTAGGACAAAAGCCGCTTGATAGAGAGATCGCTGGGCAAGAGCTGCCAAAACCAGGGGAGGAGTCCTGAGGAGATAATTTGCATATTCCCACTGCATTTTGGGGTAAGTGAAGAGTCTACGCGAGCTCAAAGAACACTGGATTTTGGCTGTTGGAGCTGAAAAGAGGACATCGGTAAATGATGCTTTTTTTTTTAAGCATTTTTCACTGTTTTCAGAACATTAACAATAAGAACATGGAAGAGTCCAGGAGCCATTTGGTGAGCTGCATATCCTGCTACATGTTCACAGACTTGCCAGTGGAAAAGCCAAACTTCACATGCCAGAAATGCAAGCCTGTGTCCCTGTTGGAGGAAAAGTTGCGAAATCTAGAAGAGAGGTTAACTACCTTGAAAATCATTAAGGAAGGTGAAGAGTTCTTAGACAGAGCAGAATTATCTCTTCATGATTCAGAAAGAGAAGAAATTCGAACTGCACCTGACGAAACCGAGGAATGGAAGCATGTGACCCACAGAAGCAGGAGGATCGAGAGGCAGTCAGCACCCATACTGCTCAGGAACCAGTACCAGGCTCTCACGCAGGAGAACCATGAAGAAATACAGCAAAATAAGACTTTGCCAGCAATGAATAACCTTGTAAGCCCTCAGAATCCTCCTGGATGGAGAAAGAAGAATGTTGTGAAGAAAAAACGGAGAGTGGTGGTCATGGGGGATTCCCTGTTAAGAGGAACAGAGGCCGCTATCTGCAGACCAGACATAACCTCAAGAGAAATGTGCTGTCTTCCAGGAGCAAAAATTAAAGATGTGTCTGACAGGATATCAAGACTCTTCAGACCTACAGATCACTACCCATTCCTGCTAATACATGTGGGGACAAATGACACCGCAAGAAAGGACCTGGAAACCATCTGCAGTGACTTTGAAGACTTAGGCAAGAAAGTGAAAGAATTGGGAGCGCAGGTGGTCTTCTCATCCATCCTCCCAGTGGATGGCCATGGAACAATGAGGTGGAATAAGATTCTACAGGTGAACAACTGACTACGTCGATGGTGCCGTCAACAAGGATTTGGATTTCTGGATCACGGAATGAATTACCTATATGATGGACTACTTGCTAGAGATGGGGTGCACCTTACGAAGACTGGAAAACATGTATTTGGAAGTCGCCTTGCTACACTCATCAGAAGAGCTTTAAACTAGAACAATGTGGGAAGGGAAGCAAAAGGCCAGAAAAAGCCATACAGCTGACAAATACTATTGAGATCTCTGCTACTGGAAGTGGAAAGGAAGAACAAAGACAAAACTATTTAAATAATAAAAATATGGGAGGAAGAGAAACCAATCACAAACTAAAATGTTTTTATACAAATGCACAAAGCATGGGCAACAAACAAGGAGAATTGGAACTACTAATGCAGGAAAAGGAATATGATGTCATTGGAATCACTGAAACTTGGTGGGACGATACACATGATTGGAATAAAAGGCTAAAAGGATACAACTTATTTGCAAGAAACAGACTTGATAAACGAGGAGGAGGTGTTGCATTGTATGTTAGAAAAGCGTATATCTGCACAGAGATTGAAGCTTCAGAGACTGGGAGTTCTGTGGAAACTGTTTGGGTAAGAATACAAGGAGAGAACAACGGAAAGGACACCATTGTAGGTATTTACTACAGGCCACCTGGGCAAGCTGAAGATATGGATGAACTCTTTATGTATCAAATGACCAAGTTCTCCAAAAAATATGACGTAGTGGTCATGGGAGATTTCAACTATCCAAACATTTGTTGGGAATCTCTCTCAAGTAAAACTAACAGGTCAAGCAAATTCTTATCCTCTCTTGCTGACAACTTTATCTTCCAAAAGGTAGGGGAGAAAACAAGGGGATCTGCTACTTTGGATCTAATCCTTATAAACAGGGAGGAAATGGTTGAGGAGGTAAAGGTGGCTGGGACCCTAGGAGGCAGCGATCATGCTATTATAGAATTTTGGATAACTAGAGGAGGAAGACATGTGAAGACTCAAACTTCAAGGTTAGATTTTAGAAAGGCAGATTTTAAGAGACTCAGAAAGAGAATAGGAGGGATCCAATGGCTGGATGTCCTTAAGGACAAAAATGTCCAGGAAGGATGGGAAATTTTTAAAAATGAGATTCTCAAAGCACAATCGTTAACAATCCCGAAAAGTAGGAAGAATGGGAAGCATTTAAGGAAACCAGGATGGATGAACACAGAACTTAAACACATGCTAAAAAGAAAGAAAGAAATGTTTATTAAATGGAAAGAGGGAGGCATATCTAAAGAAGATTATAATGCAGTCTGCAGATCCTGCAGGGCACGTATCAGGTTAGCTAAAGCTGACAATGAATTAAGGCTTGCAAGAGATGTCAAAAGCAATAAAAAAGGATTTTGGGGTATGTCAAAAGTAAAAGAAAAGTCAAAGATGCTATAGGATTTTTACAGGATGAAAATAGAGAAATGGTAAGAGAGGATGTTGAGAAGGCCGAACTTTTTAATTCCTATTTTGCATCTGTTTTCTCTCAGAAAGAAAATGTAACATCAACTGATCTTCACTGTCCTTTTAAAGGAATAGAGGAATCCAAGTTATCTGTAAACAGAAAGATTGTGAGGGAATATTTAGCTAACATAAATGAGTTCAAGTCTCCAGGTCCAGATGAATTACACCCCAGAGTACTGAAGGAGATCGTAGAAGAAATTTTAGAACCACTCTCCATAATCTTTGAAAATTCTTGGAGAACAGGAGAAGTCCCAGAAGACTGGAGAAGAGCAAATGTTGTTCCTATCTTCAAAAAGGGGAAGAAGGTGGACCCAGGGAACTATAGGCCGGTGAGTCTGACTTCTATACCAGGAAAGATCTTTGAACAAATTATTAAACAACATGTATGTAAGTACATGGATAAGAATGAAGTGATTAACCAGAGTCAGCATGGGTTTGTAACTAACAAGTCATGTCAGACTAACTTAATTTCCTTCTATGACAGAATCACTGACTGGGTGGATCAGGGAAATGCTGTAGATATAGTATATCTTGACTTCAGCAAAGCATTTGACAAAGTATCTCACACCATCCTTATTGAAAAAATGACCAAGTATGCAATGGACCAGGCAACTGTTAGGTGGATTCATAACTGGCTTAGTGATCGGACTCAAAGGGTGGTTGTAAATGGCTTCACATCCAGCTGGATAAATGTCTCAAGTGGGGTACCACAGGGCTCCGTCCTGGGACCTGTATTGTTCAACATCTTTATCAATGATTTAGATGAAGGAATTGAGGGTAAACTGATTAAATTTGCTGATGACACAAAGCTAGGAGGGATAGCTAATACTAGAGAAGAGAGAGAGAGGATTCAAAAAGACCTAAATAAACTGGAGCAGTGGGCAGCAACCAACAGAATGGTTTTTAACAGGGAAAAATGCAAAGTACTACATCTGGGCAATAAAAATGAAAAAAGCATATACAGAATGGGAGGAATAGAGCTAAGCAACAGTACATGTGAAAAAGACTTAGGTATACTAATAGAACATAGACTGAACATGAGTCAACAGTGTGATGCAGCAGCAAAAAAGGCAAATACAATTCTGGGATGTATTAACAGAAGCATACAGTCTAGATCACGTGAAGTCATTATCGGTCTTTACTCCTCTTTGGTCAGACCTCATCTGGAATACTGTGTACAGTTTTGGGCACCACATTTTAAAAAAGACATAGACAAACTGGAGCAAGTTCAGAGAAGAGCGACCAGAATGGTGACTGGTCTGCAAACCATGTCCTATGAGGAACGGTTGCAGGATTTGGGAATGTTTAGCTTGCAAAAAAGAAGACTGAGAGGAGACTTAATAGCTGTCTACAAATATCTCAAGGGCTGTCACATTGTAGAAGGATCATCTTTATTCTCATTTGCACAAGGAAAGACTAGAAGCAATGGGATGAAACTAAATGGGAGGAGACACAGATTAGATATTAGAAAAAAACTTTTTGACAGTTAGGGTGATTAATGAGTGGAACAGACTGCCACGAGAGGTGGTGAGTTCCCCTTCAATGGACGTCTTCAAACAGAGGCTGGACAGACATCTGTCTGAGATGATCTAGTGAATCCTGCTTTGAGCAGGGGGTTGGACCAGATGACCCAGGAGGTCCCTTCCAACTCTACCATTCTATGATTCTATGATTATTCACAAGGAGTGAGCACTAGAAAGAGGGCGAATGAACCTTCCCCCATGCTCAATGATGGAACAAGCAACCAGCCATCACGGTGTCCTAAGTAATTACCTATGTGCTGTGAAACTGCTATGTATTGTGCCTCAATCAGGACTGTAAGGCCAAGCTGGGGGTGGGCGCCTGTAAGGGCCAAGCTGGGGGTGGGCACCTGTAAGGGCCAAGCTGGGGGTGGGCGCCTGTAAGGGCCAAGCTGGGGGCGGGCGCCTGTAAGGGCCAAGCTGGCGGCGGGAGCCTGTAAGGGCCAAGTTGGGGGCGGGCGCCTGTAAGGGCCAAGCTGGCGGCAGGAGCCTGTAAGGGCCAAGTTGGGGGCGGGAGCCTGTAAGGGCCAAGCTGGGGGTGGGCGCCTGTAAGGGCCAAGCTGGGGGCGGGCGCCTGTAAGGGCCAAGCTGGGGGCGGGCGCCTGTATGGGCCAAGCTGGGGGCGGGCGCCTGTAAGGGCCAAGCTGGGGGCGGGCGCCTGTAGGGCCAAGCTGGGGGCGGGCGCCTGTAAGGGCCAAGCTGGGGGCGGGCGCCTGTAAGGGCCAAGCTGGGGGCGGGCGCCTGTAAGGGCCAAGCTGGGGGCGGGCGCCTGTAGGGCCAAGCTGGGGGCGGGCGCCTGTAGGGCCAAGCTGGGGCGGGCGCCTGTAAGGGCCAAGCTGGGGGCGGGCGCCTGTAAGGGCCCATTTACACGGACTGAGTGACAATCGGTAAACATTTAGTAATCGGCGGTTGCTTAGTAGCCTTGTTTACCCAGGCAGACAGCAGTAGACGATGCGTACTGCGCGTTCTGTAATAGATTGCACAATGCTCTTTGGCTGCCATTGTTCTTCGCATAGGATGATGTACCGCTGAGAACGATGATCTTTTGCGCTACCCAAAATATAATTTCACCCGATGAAGAAGTAATCGGCAGAACGCTCGATTGTGATAACCTTTTAGTGTAAATGCAGCTTAAGTTCTACTCTGCTTCTCTGAGCCTGTGTCAATTACTGCATTATTTCGCAGCGGGCTAAGCCATAATCATCTCTGATTGCCTATTTACTAGTATACAGTTTAAACTATCACTCCTACCCACAAAGCTCTCCACGATTCTGTAGCCCTCTACATCTCCATCTACCACCTTACCCGTGCACTCTGTTTTGCAAGTGATGTGAGACACGCCTGCCCAATAATCCAAAACTTCCTCTCCCTGTCTCCAAGACTTTTCTCATGCTGCACCAGTTTTCTGGAATGCGCTACTGCACACAATCAGATTAATGCTAATTCCCAACATTCACAATTTTGAGCACATCCTAAAAACACATCCTTAGGCAGGCCTCCCCTAATCATCTAAATTATTTATCAGAACCCGATCTCTTCAATCATCAATGTCCACCCCCACACTCCTTGCACAGTAATAGTTTACATTGCATATACACAGATGATGGCTGGCTTATGAATTCCTATGTCATGTTTCCTTCACTGGAATGGGTGTTATTCTTTTTTTGGCTATAAAGCTTGTCAGAATCGATGGATTCAGAATTGTGCAACTTTACAACTTTTATTTTCCATGAAAACCAAGTGATATCTGAAAGAATGCAACGTTTAGTCTTCTCTCTAGTGTGAATACTGCCATGTGGTCTTCTGCTTCCCTCTAGTGGCAGACTGTGTAATACAAACTGTAGCAACTTCTAATTTTGTGACCCTTCATTATAATTATTAGGTGAATGCAGCAACAAAGACTGCCCCTTTCTGCACATTGACCCAGCCTCCAAGATTAAGGATTGCCCATGGTACGACAGAGGATTCTGCAAACACGGTAATAGTGTCACCAGAAAGTGGATTTTACGAGCGTGCTCACCGAAAGGGTTAATGAGGCATACTTGCTCATCACTAGTTATCAGTCATTGTACAGGAGGAGGAGGTGAGCTGTGACATCACCTACTGTGAATGGAGGATCCTGTGTCCTCTACCATATATAGAGATGTTATCAGTCATTTTACAGGAAGCAGAGGAGGTGAGCTGTGATGTCATCTAGTGTGAATGGTGGACCATGTGTTATCTACTGTATATAGAGGTGTTCTTTTACAGGAGGAGGAGGTAATCAGTAACATCACCTATTGTGAATGGTGAATCCTGTGTTATCTATTGTATATATAGGTGTTATCAGTCATTGTACAGGAGGACGAGGAGGTGAGCTGTGACATCACCTATTGTGAATGGTGGATCCTATGGTATCTACAGTATATAGAGGTGTTATTAGACATTGTACAGGAGGTGGAGGAGGTGAGCTGTCACATCATCTATTGTGAATGGTAGATCCTGTGTTATCTACTGTATATAGAGGTTTATCAGTCATTGTACAGGAGGGTAAGGAGGTGAGCTGTCACATCATCTATTGTGGATGGTAGATCCTGTGTTATCTACTGTATATAGAGGTGTTATTAGACATTGTACGGGAGGGTAAGGAGGAGAGCTGTGACATCATTACTTGTGGATTCCTTTCTTTACTGTATATACATGTGTTTCCTTTCATTATAATCCTGCCTGGAATGATATTGAGACTGCTGAAGTCTTCTATAGAGAACAGAAAGTTGAGTCTAGTATTTAGCCTAGTACTCCGTGTGAAAATAGCAAAATTTCTGATTTGCATATAGTTTGTGATAAGGAAAACTGAAGAAATTATTCTCAAAAATTGAAAAAAAAATATTTAAAACATAAAGGATTAATTTAAACAATAAATCATTCCCATTCGAGAGGTTGTCCAGGATTGGAGAAGAATGGCTGCTTTCTTCATGAAACAGCGCCACACATGGGTAGTGTCTAGAATTGCAGTGCAGGTTTTTTTTTGGACATTTTCCTACGTTTTATAGTGTAAACGCCACCTCTTCCATAATGCAATAATGAGTCTTTGTGCACCGTGGCTCTGTGGGTGTTTTCTTACAGCAGGCAGATGTTGTCCATCACCACAATACCCTGGGGGCCAAGACTGTCATACAATGAAGGCTACTCCTGGGAAGAACTATAGATCTAGTTTCTCCTACTCCCACTAACGCCCTACATAAGCTTTCAGCGGAGAATCACTGATGGATTTTTATTGCTTTTGCAGCAGGGTGCATTGTTTTCTGGGTGGGGATTAATCCCTTGTGTCAGTCATTGGATACTTTGTTGCAGCTTCTCTGCTTGTTGTTACAAACTATCTCCTAGATATCAGGATGTGGTACTTATAAGGGGTGCAGCGGTAGCTCGGACCCCGAGACTTGCACCAGCTGAAATCACTTTTACTCTGAATGGTCTTTACCTCTACTACTAATCCTCTTCCTTTCCCCTGCCCAGGTCCGGCCTGTAAGCACAGACACACCCGCAGAGTCATGTGCCCCAACTACCTGGTTGGTTTCTGTCCAGAAGGTCCAAGGTGTAAATATGTCCAGTAAGTAGTCGGCGTCCTACGCACTCCAGTGTGAACTTCAGCCTATGTCTTTACAGTGTGTGTATAAGCTACATGTCAGTAAGGGGGCGCTACAGGCCCAGTGTTTTAATTGTGCACGGTTTCCCCCACCTCTCAAATACCAATCATCTCTTATGTTTATGTTTTCCAGTCCAAAAGTTGACTTAGTAATCTACAGTCCAGACCACACAAAGGTTAGTACTTCGTAACGCTAACAGAATTAAGATTGCAGCTCTGGTGTACGATACCAGATGTAATTCAGGACAAATAATGTATTCAGTACACAAGGATTGCACCAACTGAATAGTGAGTGCAGCTCTGGAGTATAATACAGGATGTAACTCTGGATCAGTACAGGATAAGTAATGTAATGTATGTACACAGTGACTGCACAAGCAGAATATTGAGTGCAGCTCTGGGGTATAATACAGGATGTAACTCAGGATCAGTACAGGATAAGTAATGTAATGTACACAGTGATTACACCAGCAGAATAGTGAGTGCAGCTCTGGGGTATAATACAGGATGTAACTCAGGATCAGTACAGGATAAGTAATGTAATGTATGTACACAGTGACTGCACCAGCAGAATAGTGAGTGCAGCTCTGGGGTGTAATACAGGATGTAACTCAGGATCAGTACAGGATAAGTAATGTAATATATGTACACAGTGACTCCACCAGCCGAATAGTGAGTGCAGCTCTGGAGTATAATACAGGATGTAACTCAGGATCAGTACAGGATTAGTAATGTAAAGTATGAACACAGTGACTGCACCAGCAGAATAGTGAGTGCAGCTCTGGAGTATAATACAAGATGTAACTCAAGATCAGAACAGGATAAGTAATGTATGTACACAGTGACTGCACCAGCAGAATAGTGAGTGCAGCTCTGGAGTATAATACAAGATGTAACTCAGGATCAGTACAGGATTAGTAATGTAAAGTATGTACACAGTGACTGCACCAGCAGAATAGTGAGTGCAGCTCTGGAGTATAATACAAGATGTAACTCAGGATCAGTACAGGATAAGTAATGTAATGTATGTACACAGTGACTCCACCACTAGAATAGTGAGTGCAGCTCTGGAGTATAATACAGGATGTAACTCAGGATCAGTACAGGATAAGTAATGTAATGTATGTACACAGTGACTCCACCAGCAGAATAGTGAGTACAGCTCTGGAGTATAATACAAGATGTAACTCAGGATCAGTACAGGATAAGTAATGTAATGTATGTACACAGTGACTCCACCAGCCGAATAGTGAGTGCAGCTCTGGAGTATAATGCAGGATGTAACTCAGGATCAGTACAGGATTAGTAAAGTAAAGTATGTACACAGTGACTGCACCAGCAGAATAGTGAGTGCAGCTCTGGAGTATAATACAAGATGTAACTCAGGATCAGTACCGAATAAGTAATGTAATGTATGTACACAGTGACTCCACCAGCCGAATAGTGAGTGCAGCTCTGGAGTATAATACAGGATGTAACTCAGGATCAGTACAGGATTAGTAATGTAAAGTATGTACACAGTGACTGCACCAGCAGAATAGTGAGTGCTGCTCTGGAGTATAATACAAGATGTAACTCAGGATCAGTACAGAATAAGTAATGTAATGTATGTACACAGTGACTCCACCAGCCGAATAGTGAGTGCAGCTCTGGAGTATAATACAGGATGTAACTCAGGATAAGTACAGGATTAGTAATGTAAAGTATGTACTCAGTGACTGCACCAGCAGAATAGTGAGTGCAGCTCTGGAGTATAATGCAAGATGTAACTCAGGATCAGTACAGGATAAGTAATGTAATGTATGTACACAGTGACTCTACCAGCAGAATAGTGAGTGCTGCTCTGGGGTATAATACAGGATGTAACTCAGGATCAGTACAGGATAAGTAATGTAATGTATGTACACAGTGAGTGCAGCTCTGGAGTGTAATACAGGATGTAACTCAGGATCAGTACAGGATAGTAACTGAATGCATTTACAATATGTACAAGAAGCATAAAATTGGGCATACTTCAATTTAGTGCCTCCAGCCTTTGGTTTAGTGGCCCTGCTTTGTCTTACAGAATGCTGCGGCACCTCAGAGGGTCCAGGTCCCTTCACTTCCCTGCGATCCTGAGCCCATTTCGAATCCCCCCGCCCTTATTCTGGAGATGCCGCATCTCTCACACCTGACTGTCTTCACCATGATGCACGAACGCTTTAGGAAGATGCAGGAAAATGTCTGTGGGAGTCTGAGACCCCTGGAACAAGTCACATGTTTCAAAGTAAGGATAATGAAATTGCCTGTCCAGCAGCGTGCTCTTCTAGGTCTCTAATTCCTTTTTTTGCTTTGGACCATGCAGTGCGGAGAGCGAGGCCACTATGCCAACAAGTGCAGCAAGAACCGCTATGCCCTTCTAATGAGGAAGTGAGCGGCAGACGGTCGAGGAACGGCCACATGGGAACAGACAAGACCACCGCGTCCTCATCCAGTCAAGTGAGGACTTCCACGCTGCGAGAGTCATTCAGCTCTCACTTGCATGGACATGCTGGTATTTGAGCCCCGTGACTGATGATTTATCCCAGGAGACGTCCCTTAAATTGCTAAATTATAAAAAATAAATTATATTTTGGTAACCAGGTCAATTTCCAGGCAATACTAACTGGTCAAACAAAGCTGGTCCTATGTGGGAAGTCGACTCCAGGATTATAAAAATATGGCTGCTCTCTTTCTGAAACAGCGCCAACCCTCACTATGGGCTGTGTGTGGTATTGCAATGCAGCCACATTGAAGTGAATGGAGCTGAGCTGATCTACCAAACACATCCCATAGTCAAGGGGGATGCTGATTCAGAAAAAGAGCAGCCATATTTGTCTAAGCCTAAGGGTGTATCGTGTACCTAATGACTAGGGCTGGTCCACCACACGTACCAGCCGTGCTTGCGTCTTGGCAGGTAAGGGTTTTTGAGACACTAGAAGAACCACTACCCTGCTGATGCCGAAATGAGTGAAGCTGGAGCAGCCCTTTAATATTTTTAGGTCTGAAAAAAAACTTAAAAACCTGGCAATTTTTTTATTTTTTTGCGGGTTTGTTTTATTCTTCATTTTCTTCCAATAGCCATAACCTTTAATTTTCTGGCATCATATCCCCATGAGGACTCTTGTATTGCAGGAATAGCTGTAGCTTTAAAAGACCCCATTCATTTTATCTACTGAAAAATGGGGAAAAAAATTCAGAGTGACATAAAATATGATTTTGACATTGCTTTTTTTTGTTCCCTGTACGGTAAAAAATACTTAGAAACATGATTCTCCAGATCAGCATGATTTACGGCAATACTAAATTTGCATACTTTTTTTTAAATTTATTTATTTTAGTGGTGGAAAAAAATTCAGATTTTTGTAAATTAAAAAATGAAATAAAAAATATCTATTTTGGGTTGTGTCGCCATTTTCCAAGACACATGCTTCCCCCCCCCCCCCCTTTTTCGTAATGCGAACTTATGTTTCAGTTGGTACCATTTTGTATACAACAATTTCAGCGTTTCATATTGTATTTTTGTAGTTTTTTTTTTTTTTTATGTCGTGTACTGATCAGGTTAATTAATTTTATAGCAATTTTCAGTGGATCCCTTTATAATATATCCCCTAAAAGTACACATGGCAGAGACTGCCTCTTACACCTTATGCACTCTCCGTCAGCACCAGCTTCTTTATGGTTTCCAGCTGTCAAAAGAAACGGGGTTATCCTCAATTGTGCGATATAGGGAATCCAGTACATGGTTTCAGTCAGTAAACTCTTTTAATAATGGCGTGATCAGTACAGGTTCTCCGTTATAAATCAACTCAATAGTAGAAATAAACAGCCTCAACTAAAAATAAGTTAATCTTAATCATCACACAATGCAAAAAGTGAAATGTAAAAGAAGCTCCGTGCAAATATTCACAAGGCACTTGCTGACTGTTTCCCATGACATCAGAGTTGCTGATGATAGCTTCCGTGATGTTGCGAAGGGTCATCAGTGATATTTTCTCCAACGATCCTGCTCTGAAAGAAAGAAGTGAGAGGTATGACCAGATGCTCCTGGTCCCTAACAGAGGCACCCCTCCGCCATGTGCTACTTATCACATTGGTGCGGTATTTGACAGAATTGCGCCCCCTTCAGCACCTGGACTCGAGTTTATGCAGAATCTATGTGCTCACCTGCATATGAACCCCCTCTAGTGGGCAGAATGGAAAACTGCAGCACTGGAATCCCAAGAATGAAATGGATATACAGTTAAAGGGGGTTTCCGGCTTCTGAAAGCCCCCTTCCCCAGTGTGTGTGTGTGTGTGTGTGTGTGTGTGTATATATATATATATATATATATATATATATATATAATATACACATAGTGGGGGAAAAAAAGCCACCAATTGTGCAAGTTCTCCCACTTAAAAATATGAGAGAGGCCTGTAATTGACATCATAGGTAGACCTCAACTATGAGAGACAAAATGAGAAAACAAATCCTGAAAATCACATTGTCTGATTTGGAAAGAATTTTTTTTTCAAATTTTGGTGGAAAATAAGTATTTGGTCAATTACAAAAGTTTATCTCAATACTTTGTTATATATCCTTTGTTGGCAATGACAGAGGTCAAACATATTCTGTAAGTCTTCACAAGGTTGGCACACACTGCTGCTGGTATGTTGGCCCATTCCTCCATGTAGATCTCCTCTAGAGCAGTGATGTTTTGGGGCTGTCGCTGGGCAACACAGACTTTCAACTCCCTCCAAAGGTTTTCTATAGGGTTTAGATCTGGAGACTGGCTAGGCCACTCCAGGACCTTGAAATGCTTCTTACGAAGCCACTCCTACGTTGCCCTGGCGGTGTGCTTGGGATCATTGTCATGCTGAAGGATCCAGCCACGTTTGATCTTCAATGCCTTTGCTGATGGAAGGAGGTTTGCATTCAAAATCTCACGATACATGGCCCCATTCATTCTTTCATGTACACGGATGAGTCGTCCTGGTCCCTTGGCAGATAAACAGCCCTAAAGCATGGTGTTGCCACCCCCATGCTTCACAGTAGGTATGGTGTTCTTTGGATGCAACTCAGCATTCTTTCTCCTCCAAACACGCCGAGTTGTGTGTCTACCAAACAGTTCTACTTTGGTTTCATCTGACCATATTACATTCCCCCAATACTCTTCTGGATCATAAAAATGCTCTCTAGCAAACTTCAGAGCCCGGACATGTAATGGCTTAAGCAGGGGCACAAGTCTGGCACTGCAGGATCTGAGTCCATGGCGGCGTAGTGTGTTACTGATGGTAACCTGTGTACCGTTGGTCCCAGCTCTCTGCAGGTCATTCACTAGGTCCCCCCATGTGGTTCTGGGATTTTTGCTCACCGTTCTTGAGATCATTTTGACCTCACGGGGTGAGCCCCAGATCGAGAGAGATTATCAGTGGTCTTGTATGTCTTCCATTTTCTAATTATTGCTCCCACAGTTGATTTCTTCAAACCAAGCTGCTTGCCTATTGCAGATTCAGTCTTCCCAGCCTGGTGCAGGGCTACAATTTTGTTTGGAGTTTGGGGTCTGACTGCTTGAGGTTGCGGACAGGAGTCTTTTTATACTGATAACAAGTTCATACAGGTGCCAGCACTACAGGTAATGAGTGGAGGACGGAGGAGCCTCTTAAAGAAGAAGTTACAGGTCTGTGACAGCCAGAAATCTTGCTTGTTTGTAATTGACCAAATACTTATTTTTTTCAAATTTTGGTGGAAAATTTCTTTCCAAATCAGACAATGTGATTTTCAGGATTTGTTTTCTCATTTTGTCTCTCATAGTTGAGGTCTACCTATGATGTAAGTTACAGGCCTTTCTCATCTTTTTAACCCCTTACTGGCCTGGGGCGTATTAGTACGCCCCAGGCCATCACCCCCGGTTCAGTGAGGGCTCCGGCGGTGAGCCCATACTGAACCGGGCACATGTCAGCTGATTCTCACAGCTGACATGTGCCCGCAACAGCAGCGGGTGGAATCACGATCCACCCGCGGCTATTAACATGTTAAATGCCGCTGTCAATCTCTAACAGCGGCATTTAACATCGCCGCGCCGGAAGTGCGGCATTAGCCCCGCCCATCGGTGACCCCGTCACGTGATCGCGGGTCACCGATGGGTGGTCGTGACAACCCTAGGTCTGCAGCAGACTCCAGTGGTTGTCATGTAAAGATTACTATGAGCGCCACCTAGTGGTCGGCGCTCATAGTACAGGAGCATTTCTGCTACATAAAGGCGATCTGTTCATCACCTCTATGTAGCAGAGGCGATCAGACAGTTGCTGCTTCTAGTCTCCTATGGAGACTATTGAAGCATGCAAAAAGTAAAAAAAAAATGTTTTTTTAAAAAAATAAAAAAATATAAAAGTTTAAATCACCCCCCTTTCGCCCCATTCAAAATAAAATAAAAAATAAAACCCACATACACATATTTGGTATCGCCGCGTTCAGAATCGCCCGTTCTATGAATATAAAAAAATAATTAATCCGATCAGTAAACGGCGTAACGAGAAAAAAAATCCAAACGCCAGAATTACATTTTTTTGGTCGCCGCAACATTGCAATAAAATGCAATAACGGGCGATTAAAACTTCGTATCTACCCCAAAATTGTATCAATAAAAACAATAGCCCGGCGCGCAAAAAATAAGCCCTCACCCGGCCCCAGATCCCGAAAAATGGAGAGGCTGCAGGTCTCGGAAAATGGCGCCAGTTTTTTTAAATTTTTTTAGCAAACTTTGGATTTTTTTTTCACCACTTAAATAAAAAAGAACCTATACATGTTTGGTGTCTACGAACTTGTAATGACCTGTAATGACCTGGAGAATAAGAATGGCAGGTTAGTTTTAGCATCCAGTGAACGTGGAAAGAAAAAAAAACAAATAACAACTGTGGAAGGAATTGCATTTTTGTTTGCGATTTCACCGGACTTGGAATTATTTCCCGTTTTCCAGTACATGATATGGCAAAAATAGTAATGGTGTTTAAAAGTAAAACTCGTCCCGCAAAAAATAAGCCCTCATATGGCCATATTGACCAAAAAATAAAAACGCTATGGCTCTGGGAAGAAGGGGAGCAAGGTCGTGAAGGGGTTAAGTGGGAGAACTTGCACAATTGGTGGCTGACTATATATTTTTTTTTTATGAATATAATTATATTTTTTTGGAAGATTGTTTTTAATCCATTCGACCCTGTTGTTTTCCCTTTAGGATAAGCGTCACCTATGGTATTTGGTAGCTGCTTATCACAGATTAAAGGGTTTTTCCAGTTTCAGAAAATCCCTGTGTCCCAGATGCTGTTTTTTAATCACCATCCCTGGTCCAGAACTCCGACGCTACTTCCAGTGTCTTTTAATGTCTGCAGTGCTGACGTCACGTTGACAGTATTTGCCTGAGTAGGTGGCAGTGCCGTCGATGTGACGGCAGCACTGCGGACGCTCGGTGCTGGACCCGGGGAGGGTGAGTAAAGCTCAGTTTGTTCTGTTTTTTTTTTTAACAATAACAATTAAATTGTTATTCAGCCAGTCCGAGAATTGCATTGCAATCCTCGTCCTAGGTATACAGCCATCTGACTCGTCCCATACAGAGAGGGCAGCAACAGGACAGATGGAAAAACCTAATTTACTTGCACAATTTGCTAAATCGACAGGTTTGCAAATTCGTGGTATGAAAGCTGCATTTTTATTGTGCTGCGATTCTTCCGAAATTGCTCTAAAATTGCAGCGTTCGGAAAATTTTATAAAAATAAATAAATAACCAGGATTTTGTACGCAGCCTGGAATATGAATATACGACCCAGCACGTCTCTGGAAGGAGCGCTTGCTCGCTGTTTTATTCTGCAGTCTCCAGTTAATTCAGTCTTTCGGGCTGGATGAGATGTATTGCTTTTTTATGGCTCCAGGAATACATTGCTGTGCGCGGAGTTAATGTTTTCCTTCCAGCTGTTGCAATATAATGGTCCGCAATGAAACGTGATTTACCGGAGCGGCCCGTGCTGGGCATGAAGTGCTCTCCATGGTAATGTGATATCCTCTCTGAGCGTTAATATGCAGATAGCTCCGGGCTTTGCTTTACACGGGTTCTATGGATCTGATCCCTCTATTGCCTTCAGGTGAGCAAAACCCCGAATATCTCCGGGCGGGAGATGTTATTACTGACTGTCAGGCTTCAATCAGATCAGGAGTGGCAGGAATATGGCGCTAACATGTGTCCGCCTTCATACGCACGCGCTTTATTCCGGCTGTGTGTGCTGTATATCAGGGCCAATCTGAGGCCTATGACTACCCAATAGGGGGTGCCCATAACGTTTTTCCTTGCTGCTGGTACTTTTTGGGGTTCAGTTATTACTGTGGCCACCTGTTTCCAAAAACCAGCACCACCCCAATCCACAGGTTGCATATGGTTTTGCATCTCAGTCCCAATCACTTCAGTGAAGCTGAGCTGCGATACCAGACACAAACCCATGAATAGGGTGGCCACAGCTTTTGGAAAAGGGCTGCTGGATTTTTCTAATCCTGGACAACCCAGTAACCGATAATTTTTAAAGGGATTATCCACTTTTGTGGCTTTTTTTTTTACTAGGAAAAAAATGTATTTGGGACTTAAAATAATTTTTGCCATTGAGTTTCATTAAATATTTTGCAGTTTGGCTTTTACAGGTTTCCCTGCACATTCATCTTTGATGTGATCGGACAGGTAAAATTTATAAACTACTGTCAAATCATTAAAACCAGCTCACTGACGGATTCTCAGTTAACTCATTCTGCAGCCAGCAATAGATAGTGCAACGCAAGAAGGTAATTGCAATTGCAAACATAATTTTTAGCCCCAAATACATGAATTTAAGTAAAAAAAAACTGTCCCCAAAAGTAGACAGTTCCTTTAACCTACAGTACAGCAAAAAAGCTATATGTTTGCTGTGTGTTTCTATGGTTACAGACTACAAATAAGACTCTGTGTAGTCAGATCCTTCATACATGCTCCCCTCTGTATTTCCTGACTGTATGTTAGCAACACTCAGGGAACAGATGAAGGGATGTGTGACATGGAGATGCATAGTTCTACGCAGGAGCTGTATACACAAAATGGTAGCCACTGGGGTTGTCAAAATGGGAACAAAGCCGGGCATAAAAGGCAACCTTAGGATTACATTGAAGTAATCATACTTATGTGGTCGTAGTTCCAGGAATAGCTGAGAACACAGTAACCCGCAAGAAGCATGGTCAGCCCTCCCGCGCCGCCCTTCTTCACATTGATGTACTTGTTGTAGTATCGTCCCCAAGCTGGAAAAAGTTACATGGATGTAAAATGTTAGATGTAAAAAGGAAAGGGTTAACTAAACTGTGTCCTTATCCTCTGAAACATAATAAACCTCTATTTAAACTGGCAATAAAGGGCGGTCCAGGATTTTTTCAAAATTTGGGCTCTGGTCAGGAAATGGTATGTAAAATAATAATAATAAATTACCTGCCTAATTAAAAGTTTGCCCTTCCAGCTACGCTGTCCTGCAGCAGAGACGTCACGTCCACCATACGTGCTAGCTTGACCACTGATGTAAGTGATTGACTGCAACCGTCAGGTAAACAATGGACGTGATATCAGCACTTCAGAAACAGCAAGGCAGCTGGAGTTTGATTAGGTAGTGGAAAGGCTAAGGACCTGGAATTATATCTGTTTTGAAACATTATGAACAACCCCTTTAAAGAGAACCTGTCACTTGCTCAAAACTTGAGATAAATATCTTGTAAAAATCCGTGAGCTCCCCTGATTTTGCCACTCTTTTCCGTTTTGCAATGTGACACTCCATTGCAGAGATATTCACAGTAGTTTCTTCTGGAGCGCACTATGTGAAATCTCTGCTTTGCAGTACAACTGTGAGTTTCTTCAGAGTCCTCTCTGTGGGCGTGCACTTTCACCCCTCCCTCCCTCACAGAAGCAGCCACAGTTTGGCAGATGATCTAGCATTCTTAGACCCTGCTGAGTTGTGATTGGCTGCTTCTCAAGGGAAAAATGAAAGTATACACCCACAGAGAAGGCTCTGAAGAAACACCCAGCTGTACTACAAAGCAGAGATTTCATATAGTGCACTCCAGAAGAAACAAATGTGAATATCTCTGCAATGGAAGGACGCAGCGCAAAACTAAAAATGGCGGCAGAATCAGGGGAGCTCAGGGATTTTTACAAGATATTTAACTCAATTTTTTTGAGCAAGTGACAGGTCTTATCACAAGGATAAAGATATATCCTCCTAATCGGATCCAACTGCTATGGCTACCCCTCAGAATGAATGAACTGCTCTTAATGGGGGTTGTAGAGTATTAGAAAAATGTTGCTTTCTTTCAAAAACTGCACCCATGTGTCCGCGGATGACTAGTTTTGTGAATTGGGATAATCTGTCATATCACACCCAAACCTGTGGTTGATGTGGCGCTGTTTCTTGAAGAAAGTAGCTATATTTCTCAATTCCTTGACAATCCACTCAAATGGTTACAGGCTCATTCACTGATTTTGGAGGACCTCACTGACCTAAATTTTATGCGGATCAGGCAAAATTTGATATGTCTGTGTGTTTTTTCCTGGGAAATTCTAATCCAGGAGAAGTTATTCTCTGCCAATTTAATGTCCCTTAGTATGTTGTTGAATCTAGTTTAAAAAAAAATTATGCAAAAACATAAAAAAAAAAATCCTTATGCTCACCTCTTCAGCCCCTGCTTCTCACCATCAGCCGTCCAGTCCTCGTCATGTCTTCTGATCTCTCGCTGCTTGCGTTGAAATCCTCAAGCCTTTCTGAGTGAGCCGGGACTTCAGACTCTGAGGCCTGGAGGGATTCTGCGCAAATGCGTGAAATGTCATGATATGCTTTGTGACCTGGTGTGCGCATGCACAGAACAATCTCTGTGAGAGGCCCGGGGGTTTTGGCGCAAGCAGTAGATGCGACAAGGACCGGTCGGGTGACAATGCGGGCTGGAGAGGTGATCGGTAAGGTGAGTATAAGGATTTCTTAATTTTTTGATGGCCTCATACGGTTCAGAATTTTGCTGAATGCGCCTAATCAAATTACTAAAAAGCCACATTTTGGCAAATGCTGAGTTTTGTAGAAATCTATTCCACTCTAAATTAATCGCTCATCTCTAGTTATGACGATATACCATAATGTTCTTGGATAGAAATATCCCCTTAACAGGAATCTTTCAGATATTATGGATTATTAAAAATGGATTTAGTGATGGTAGAGAACCCTTAGATAGCAATATTAACCAATTTGGAAATTCCCCTTGGCTTCCAGCTTGTAAAAGACAAAGACCTGGTAGTGAGATGCCTAAGAAGACTAGCGCCATCATTGACTTAAAAGGGTTCTCCACTTTAGTCAATCCATTTTAATAGTAAGGGTAACCAAAAATTTTCCACTGATCAGTGAAAGAACCTGACCACGAGTGTTCAATTCTCCTGCAGCTCCTCCGCAGGACAAATAAGGTAACTTGCTCTCTCACCATTTGCCATAAAAGTTGGAAGGTTCTTTGGTGTAAAGCTATGGTTGGCCAACCAGAATGGAAGCTCCCCGAGTCTGACATCCATCAGGCGCTTGGATATAGACTGGTTTCTTAGAATGGACATGGTACGAGCAATCTTGGAAACTTCTATGGACAGAGAGAAAGAAAATGACCCAAAGAGCATAAAAAGAATGAGGGATCCTTGTAGGATCCAAGCAATCTAACCATGGTGGTACACTACCAGGTAGACTTCCCATCGGGTCTGGCATCCCTGCTCTTCTACCAAGTGGATCCCATTGATCTTGTCTTCCAGGAACTATGCACAATTGGACATAATTGGGATACAACTGAGGAATCCACTGCAGCCCTAAGGGACCATCGACTATCTGCACGGTTTTGGGTGGGATTAACATGTCCATCTTGAGCTCCCTATACTTCCCGGTAGTCCCAAATGTGTCACAGTCATGCATTTCAGCTTTTATATTGCACCCAGTTGGAGATATTCCCGGTATTTGTGTTTTAACTCCTTCCTGAGAAGGGTTGGTGGACCACTTGAAAACCATCAAAGCCTTGGTAAATCCTGAAGGAAACCTTGAAGCAAAATTTTGGTCCATCTGTTCATAAGGCCGTACCCCATCTGAATTCTCTACGACGTCTTTTTCTGAGATCTGATTGGGCACGGATAATCGAAGCAAATCTCCTTCAAAATTTTTAGTACTGACTTGGTCTCTCACAGTCTCAGTCTTGCCCAGTCTTGGACTTTCCACAGTAATTGGTACCGATCTCTCAAGTTTGGGGCTTAATATAAGGGCCTGCTGGATTGGCACAAGAGGTTCTGTCAACGTCATCAGCTGTTGATCTTGCTCTTTTGGTAAGGTAACCATCTGATTTGTCCTCATGGCTGTCTGTAGAACTTTCTTGGACTCTTCGATGATTGCTACAGCTTTCTTCTGGGTCAACATATTCCCTGATGTGACTTTTCCAACTTTCATTGCTGTCGTCCGTGATGAGGATATGGTTTTGTCTTGCAGAACTTGAATTTTGACTCCTGTCTTACTTTTCCCTTTGGCTTTCATGTCCTGTCTATCTATATTTGGTAAAGATATCCCCGTTCTTTTCATGGGCACCTGTTTGGCAGTCCTACTTTGATCTCCAGGCTCTGACCCTGCAGTTTTGTCACTGGTTTCAGCCATCTTACAATGAGGTAAATGGGATTTCAGCCTCTTAAAAGCCTTCCCGCAAAACGGGCAAACGTCCATTGGAGAAGATGGTTCTTTCATCACTGAAGGGAAAAAAAAGAACGAAGTTTCAGGGGTTATAACCACAGTGTTTAGTAATGGTTAAAAGGGAGGGGGAGACGTCAGATCTCTTGGTCCTCCACCTGATATGGGAATGAAGGTTCCTGATCCATGTCCTACCTGGTGGAGCAGCCACCACATTGAGGCAGGGAATGAATACAAAGGTGGCTGCGCAAGCTTAGTTTACCCTAGTCGCCTAAGGGAAGGGAACTGTATGATGGTGGGGTCAAGAATTGAGGCTGTAAAACAGCCATGGGAATTAGCCTTCACGATGTCTAGATGTGGCAGCCGCCTTACAATATGAATGGGTGCCACGCGGGCCTGCTCCCCTGCTTGCTTTGGGTCTTAGTGGTGGGACACCCGACTATCACAGTATTATGAGAAGTTCTGCAGCACTAATCCCTCTCCGGGCCACTCCCAGTGTCTGGATGTTGTCGGTGACCGGGAGTAAAAAGACGTGTAGGGATGTAGGAGTAATTATCTGTATAAAGAGTAGGACTGGACTGGGGGGTCTGTATATAAAGGTGGGGGCCTTAAAAAGAATGTGGGGGATTGACTGTTGTGAAATGTATAAAGAGTCAGACTGTTCTTGGTATCTGAATAAAGTTAGGGGGCTGGCTTGGGGGATCTGTATAAAGGTAGGGGGCTGGCCCGGGGTTCTGTATTTAGGTGGTGGCTGATCTGGGGGTCTGTATAAAGGTGGTGGCTGGCTTGGGGGTCTGTATAAAGGTGGTGGCTGATCTGGGGATCGGTATAAAGGTAGGTGGCTGATCTGGGGATCGGTATAAAGGTAGGTGGCTGATCTGGGGATCGGTATAAAGGTAGGTGGCTGATCTGGGGATCAGTATAAAGGTGGTGGCTGATCTGGGGGTCTGTAAAAAGAATGTGGGAGATTGGTGCGATCTGTACAAAGAGTCAGACTGGTCTTCATATCTGCTGGTCTACGCGATCCTTTTAAAGGTTGGGGTGGTTTAGGGGGTCTTTAGAAAGAGAGGGAACTGGTCTAAGTGATCAGGTGGGTACAAGGTGGGGGGGGTGTTCAATAAGGCTGTAGAGGATTGGTCGGTGTGGGCTATATAAAAAGGGGCTGGTCTGGGGGTTCATAAAAGGGTGTTTTGTTTTTTTTATAAAAGGGGTCTGTTTAAAAGGAAAAATGTACTTTGGTGTTTGTACAGGGGGTGCAGTGCGTATCCTAAATAAAGGGACCCAAGACCCCGTTACGCACCTTTTCAGGATCTCTCAGCATAAAGATGTGTCCCGGTTCACTGACTGCAAGCAGAGAGCTTGGAAATAGTGAGGAAATGAAAGACAAAGTCTATCAGAAAGTTCCTAACCTTTCCAAGATGCGAGGATTGCACTTTATTCCTACACTATTGGGTGATCACTGTCAGAAACCATGGCCTCATGTAATTGAATATGTGGGGTCACCCACAGCTCAGCCCCCGTTCCTCAAGCAGGGGAGAGGCTGCGCCGGGATTTACCTGCTGCTCCTGGGATCACATTACACCTCACTCCTCATCCACATGAGGTCCCTGACCCTGGACTGCACGTATGACGTCATCTCACAAGTGACGGTCACATGGCCACACCTTTGCCACTGTGATTGGCTGAAAGGACTTGTCCCTGGGAATGAGAGCGCCGCCATATTCGTAGCGGCAAAAGTACTTTAACGGCTTCTATATTGTCACTGAACATCTCTCAAGCATTACAATATAGCCGTTATGGAGACTGCTAGTACACGTACTTAAAAAACCCCGCAAAAACACGCATACACTCCAATAAAATGGCGACGTAGATGAGGCGACGTGCAGGATCACGTGGACAGGTTTGTGCTTCGTGATTGGCTGGATCCTCCAAGATGGATATGAGTGCCTTGTTGGTAGAGGCAGTATACACATTTACACCTCGTATCTAATGTGTAATGCTGACAGTCTCAGTTTGTTGCTCAAGATCAACCAATCGGAATCCTTGTTTAATTTTCAATTAATTTATTGAAAATAAAAGCGAAGTTCTGATTGGTTGATATGGCTGGCGCAACTCTCCATATATATTTTTCATTATCAGTTTGATATTTGATTCTAAAACATAAATATCGATGAAGTGGAAACAAATGTGTTTTTAGAGCAAGGTAGTTTTTTTTTGTCAAACCATTAATATGGCCGCCTTCTTCCCCCCCACTGGCGACACTTATGAACGCGCGTTCTTATTGGCCAATTGGAACGTTCTTAAAGGCTTGCGTTATGACGTCACAAGGGCCTGTGTATCCGGCTGCAGCTACGGTTTGGAGCATGGAGGCTGGCGGGGCCCGTGTGTGAGGAGGATGAGCTGCAGGGGGAGAGGCCGGGGCCGCAGCCTCGGGGAGACACAGCGGAGAGGACGGCTCAGGTAAGGGGGCGGCTCAGGGGGGCAGCAATGGCGCCGCTCCTTTATACGGCATGTGCGGAACTACAAGTCGCAGAATGGCCGGTTCATGGTCTATGACTGCTATACTGAGCCTGGTGCCGGGAGAATGGACTAGAGGTGGCAGCAAGGGGTTAAATGAATGCTGGCCACTGACTTTACCCTGATGGCTACTATATGAGGCTGTCAGACTGAGTCAAGCTGGCCCCTGAGTCACAGATCTTACCCTTCTGTAGACGTAATCACTCTTTAACTCCGCAACTGCCAACCATTTTTCTTTTCTCAGCCAAGAGCCATAATTATCTTTCCGTCGCTGTACAAGACGAGTCGTAGACGTGACGGACGCCGTTAATTTTACCGTAAAACGGGCTGAAAAACTTACAAAGTACAAGTGCTGCGAAACGGTGGCAAAAAACCACTCCATCAACAATGGCTTTTGATTTTCCACTGTTCATATTGCTGCAATAATGACTGGTGACCTGATTCTGCGGGGCGGTGCGGTCACACCGATGCCAAGCTGGGGCAGGGTTTGGGGGCTTATGTGGTAAGGAGAGAGAAAAAAATGTTACTTTATTTTCCCTCTGAGGGGCCGTAGCTTTTAGTGATCCCATTAGATGGGTTTGATCGCGCAACAGAAAAATGCTATTCTGGGGTTTTGATGTATTTTTGTTTCAATTTTTTTTTTTTTTCTTTCTTTTGTGGACGCAGCGATACTGGATCTGCTTTATTTTTAAAACTTTATTTTTGTCTATTAAAAGTTTTAAAGAAACAAACTTAGACTAACTTTTTTTTTTTCTTCTTTTATTCACTCTACGGGATTTATATAATAGTCAAAAGTGACGTTCTCTTGTAGGAGGACTAAGATGGCGGCCATGCTGGTTTTTTAGCCTCAATTATGTCACGGTTTTTAAAAAGTGGTAAAAAAAAAAGTAACGTTTTTACTTTTATAATTTGATCACTATTTTTTTTTTTTTTTTGTTGGAGGGGTCACTTTTATTGGGGCGACAGAATGAAAGCAATGCTGTTTTTTTTTTTTTTTTTTTTTTTTTTTTTAAATATATATATTTTTTTCCATATATTATTTAACTTTTAGACTAACTTCATATTTTAGCTCAGACTATTACGGAAGCAGCGATACTGAATAAATAATTGACCCGTCCCCTTCTGCTCATCCCCAAAAATAATTCTATTCAGTATCGCCGCCTTAGTAATAGTCTGATCTATCAAAATATGAAGTTAATAAGTATATGTAATTATGTAATACTTTTTTTTGCTATTTTTGAGTCCCCTGAGGGATTTCAAACCTACGGTCACTTGTGTCAAACTATTGTAGTATATAGTGAAAATCACGGTCTCTTGATGATGCACGGCCTGTGGCTGGACTTAACAGGAGCTACAAGGACCTTCAGTGGCACGCACCCCACGATCACTCTGATCGTAGGGGGGAAGGAGCTGAAGGGTTAAATTATTATTTATTTATTTATTTATTTATTTTTTTTTACAGTGACTGCAAAAGGATAGGAATTCGGTCCAGGCCGAACCAAAGTGGTTGAGGGCAGAAATGCTGCCAGCAGCAGGGGGCGGCTTTTTTTTTTCTTTAGGAGTAGGCAATGAGTGCCTTTACAGGGTCAATCCATTACACCTCTGTCTGCCCCAGGTGTCTCATACTTTGGGTGGGTTTCTCATGTTACATTGTATATTTGATGTACATAATTAACTATAATCTTATTTCTTCTTTCCTAGCCTGCACTAAGCAGCCGAGAAATCTTAGTGGACAGCAGCCCCCACTTAATTACTGTGGGACCCAAACCCACCCTTCATTTTCAGAAGAGGACCCCCGGTACAGCCGGACGCCAAAGGCCCAGATGTTGCCTGACAGCAGGTCAGTAATGAAGCCTAGAATTTCTAGTATAAATTCATTTTTGTGCTCAACACTTAAAGGGGATCCTGTCACTGGCACTGTTTATGTATGGAAGTTGTGGCATGGCTGTATAGGCGCTCCTCTCTTCCACCTAATCCATTTTTTATTTTTATTTTTTTTGCTGAGATCCTATGTGCCACTCATCAGAAATCTAGTGTAGAAGCCATATGCAAATCAGGCATGAAGTGCACTGGGGGTGTGTCAATAAACAATGCAGTATATAACACAACCCTAGTTCACTTCCTGCCTGATTTGCATATGGTTTTACACTAGATTTCTGATGACTGGCACATCGGATTTCTGAAAATAGAGATTTTTTCTTGGTTTAGAAGCGCAGTGTGAAATTGTGACCCAAAAGCTATGGCAGAAAACAACAAAAAAATGTGCCCCATGTACTGTTTTTTTAATAAGCATTTTGACTGGAGTTCCCCTTTTAGCTCACCTCTCTATTATAGCTCCCCACTAGTATGGGTGTAAACGGCAATTTACTTTTATCCTTGGGTATTACTGAGCCATGGTGACAGCCGCACTGGAGATATTCCATGGGGAGGGGGGCTGCAATCTGACACTGACACTACAAATTCCAGCAGGACGTGAACATGCTGCTATAATTGCTCTTGCCTTCAGTTGCAATACAGGGGTGTTACCAGACTTCTCTCCTC
The DNA here is from genome assembly GCF_046119375.1 of Phyllobates terribilis. Taxonomy (NCBI): domain Eukaryota; kingdom Metazoa; phylum Chordata; class Amphibia; order Anura; family Dendrobatidae; genus Phyllobates; species Phyllobates terribilis. The sequence goes on along the minus strand of NW_027362765.1, from coordinate 93,423,304 downwards.
ACTGTAAGGGGATCCCACCTGCCGAACATTTACACTAAATATCTTTTCTCTAAAATGCACTTTAAAAGGGGTCGTCCACCTTTACGAACAATTATTTTATTTTCTTTACTTAAATGCATAAATTCAGGGCCAAAAAAATACATTTTTGCTATTGGATTTAATTGCAAATGAATATTTACAGACTTTGTTTTCCTGCACATTCAACTTTGATGTAGTCTGAGAAAAAAAAACCAAACAAACAAGCATTAGACACTCTGTCAGGATGAGCTCGCTGACTGAGCTTTCAGTTAACTCATTCTGCAGACAGCAGTAGACAGGCTATAGTTGATAAACTATGTAAAATTTGTAATGAAACCCAACTGCAAAAATAATTTTTAGCCCCAAATACATGTATTTAAGGGAAAAAAAATTGTCCTCAAACATGGATGTCCCCTTAAGTTTCCAACCTTTGTAGTGTTGCAGTTTTGCAGGAGTTTAGGTCTTGTCCCCTTTACCCTGGATTACACCCTCATATTGCTGTGCCAGTCTGTTTTGATGCCGCATCCGTCATCGAGTTGCTGGATACTATAGAGAAGCTTCCAGGCAAAAGCTGCAGAGCAGACAAAAGCGTGGGGGTCGCTGGAAAAAAAACAAACTGGTTAACACAGGATTACAGGGTTATTTTTAGCCTGTAACCATGGAAATGCATAGGTCTGTGCAGGAGCTGTGTACACAAAACGGTGAGATCATACAAGTCTGTCCAGTCCTAGATTTGTTTGCCATTGCAGTGGTGTGTCATTGCTTTAGTCTTTTCTAGCCGAAGGCTTAGCTTTGACGTGGCCGATAGCAGAAAACAGTCCCGACGCCGTGCGTGTATTGCCATATATGACCATCTATTACAAGGTGCCTTCATACAATTATACATGTGGCGTCCACCTCGGACAGTTCCAGGGCCGTGCTGTATTGGTGTCCTCCGTTTACAAGGCATTAATGGTAGTGTGCTGCCTGATATCGGTCCTGTGGTTAAAGTAACGGGAGCGGAGCTGCAATACCAGAGAATGGCCGCCACCTTCTGAAAAAAAGTAAAACAAAAAGCCTTTGATAAAAAGTAACAAGCCCAAAGCCTAAGGCTGCACTACCGAAGCCGAGGAGAATGGGTCTAACTTGTCGTCCATGTCAATATCTACGTCCAGCTTTTCTGTAGGACTGCTGTTTCACTGACATGTTCATCTCTTTATTTGCATTTGTAGAAAGAGACGGCGAAACAATGATGTCTCCCAGCTCCCACAGACTAAACGGAGCACCAGGAGCCAAACATTCCAGGACTGGGAGGCCGAGGCAGAGGTAAAGTGACACTCCCTGCGGTGCGACCACTTAGCAGGAGATTAGCAGAGTCTCCCCCCCCCCTGCAGTGTGACCCCTGCGCAGGAGATTAGCGGCATCCCCCCTCCCTGCGGTGTGACTGCTGTGCTGTAGATTAGCAGCATTCCCCCCCTCCCTGCGGTGTGACCGCTGCGCTGGAGATTAGCAGCATTCCCCCCCCCTCCCTGCGGTGTGACTGCTGCGCAGGAGATTAGCACAGTAGTACTATTCACAATGGGTTTACATAAATATATACATTACAATGAGCAAACTAGCCATGACAGACTTGTACAGAGGGGAGAGAGCCCTTGCGGGCTTACAATCTACAGGGTAATGAGGAAGGAGACAGTAGGACAGAGGGTTGCGGCAGCTCCGGTGGTGAGGTCATAGTGGGGTCATTGCAGGCTGTAGGTTCTGAATGTTGAGACAATCAGACGTGTTGGGCGTCACTAACATTTCAGTAGGTTGAGGAAGGGACGGATTCTGGAAATATTTTTGAGTTGGAGGTGGTAAGAGCTATGATGTGCGGTTTGAAGGACAAGGCAGAGTCGAGGGTAACTCCGAGGCAGTGGACAATCTGGTACTGTGGAAAGCATGGTGTCATTTATTGTGATGGATAGATCGGGTAGGGGATAAGTGAGATGGAGGAAAGATGAGTTCAGTTTTGTGCACATTGAGTTTTAGGTAGCGAGAAAAGGAGAATATGGCTGATGGACACTCTGGGATTGTGGACAGAAGAGAGGTGACATCTGGACCAGAGAGGTAGAGCTGAATGTCATCCGCATGTAGATGATACTGGAAGCCATGGGACTTTTGAGTTGTCCCAGGCCAAAAAATATAGATGGAGAAGATTAGGGGTCCTGGGACAGAGCCTTGAGGCACACTGACAGAGTAAGGGCGGATGAGGAGGTAGTATGGGAATGGGAGATGCTAAAAGTGCGGTTGGAGAGGTATGAGGAGATCTAGGGCAAGGTCTTGATGCCAAGGAAAGAGAGGATTTGTAGTAACTTGGAAATGATCTACTGTTGAAGGTAGAGGACCGCTCTAGAAGGAGGAGTATAGAGAATTGTCTGTTAGCTTTGGCGGTAAGTAGTAAGTACTGTTGGTCAGGGCAGTTTTGGTGGAGTGGTGGGGACGGAAGCTGGATTGTAGATTTCGAAGAGTGAGTTGGATGAAAGACTGGAGGAAATTTCTGTATGAACATGCTGTTCAAGGAGTTTTGAGGCAATCAGGAGCAGCGTTATGGGGCGATAGCTGGATGTAGAGATCAGGTTGAGTGATGGTTTCTTGTGATCGTGACATGTTTAAAAGCAGAAGGGAAGGTTGCAGAAGTTAACAATTAAGTTGAAGAGATGGGTTAGGGTTGGGATGAGAGGAGGTGGGATGGATAAGGGTCAACCACACAAGTGGTGAGGTGTGATTTGGAGAGCAGATAAGTGAGCTCGCCTTCAGTGATGGTGGGGAGGGAGGTTATGGGGAAGGGCATTGGCCTGTTATGTGGAGGGGTTGTGGTGGTTGAACAGTAAAGACTTGTCTGGTTTGGTCGGTATTGTTTTTGAAGTGTCTGGCAAAGTCTCCTGCAGAGATGAGGGGGGCAGTAGTGGGTGGAGGAATGAGAAGTGTTGACTAACTGGTTCTGGGATAGAGAAGGTATGAGGCTTGTAAAGTAGTCCTGTTTAGCAGAGGTGAGTGCCGACTTGAATGTGAAAGTTGGTTGTTTGAATGTGGTGATGTCTTCATGCGAGAGTGTTTTCTGGGAGTTCTGCTTTGCAGACCTGGACACTTGCCAAAGCTTTTTTGCCAAGTTGGTGTGCCAGAGTTGCCTATTGATTTGTCGCCCTTTGCTATGTACTGGAGGGGTGACCAAATCAATAGCTGCTGCCATTGTGGCGTTATAGAATAGTGATTATATGGTGAACAGCGGTAGAATAGTCAGAGAATGTGTGAGAGATCTCTGCAGGGGTGTGCTAGCTGCTGGACTTGGAGTGTGGGTGGGGGCAAGTGGAGAGGACAAGGCTGAGATGGTGAGTAGATGGTGGTCACATAGGGGGAGAAGAGAGATGAGGTCTGATGTATGACCGTCTTTGTGGGTGGATGCTGAGGACCATTGTATGATAACCAAAGGGTCAAGCAAGTGACAGGTTTGGAGGCTGCTTACTGGCGGGTGTCGGATGCCAAAGTCAATCATGTTGATGGGAATGGAGGTTGGTATATGATGGCTTCTTGGAGGTTGGAGGGAGAGTGGATATTGCAGAGTGCACTTCAAAAGAAGGGAGGGTAGAGGTGGGATTGGGTTGAAGGTGCAGTTGTTAGACAGGAGACAGGCCAACGCTTCCACCGTGTTTATTACCAGGGTGATGTGTGGGTGAAGACCACCATAACAGTGTAGCAGGAGAAGAGGCTGTGTCTGAGGGTGTCAGCCATGTTTCGGGGAGGCCCATGAGAGAGATTGCGAGAAACGAAGGTCTTTAATGATGTGGAGCTTATTGCAGATGGAACAGGAATTGGCTTTCCAGAGTTTGCGGTAGCTTTTAGTAGGTGGGGAGTGATAGCAGGGAGAAATAATGGGATTTATTATCAGTGGAGGGACAGGCTTAGAAGATATGTCACCAGCAGTGCGGAGGAGGTGGGGGAAGGAGAGTGCCTGATTTGTTTTTAGAAGGAGGTTCAGGAGCAGGTCAGGGGGTTAGGGTATGTGCCCACGGTCAGGAGCCGCCTGCGGCCCCAACACTGCGAAATAGCCGCACGGCTTCCGTCCTCATTATGCAAATGAGCGGCGCCAGTTTTTTTTTTCACATGCGGACTTTCCTCAGATGTTAATCTATGGGAAAAGTCCACATGCGGACCCGCAAGAGAAATTGACATGCTGCCGGTCTGAAAGATTTCTTGAAATCCCATCCACTATGCTGTAACATTTGGCCGCTGCTTATTTGACGCTGCATAAGCACGCAACTTCAAACCCACAGCAGTTCCTTACTCTCTGCACATACCCTAAGAGGGCAGAAGAGACCTATTTGGGGGATGGCAAAGGAGAAGTAAGTTTAAGTGGAGCCACAGCCCTCGGTCAGCGGCTGGGAAACAAAGACTTTGATGCTCGCTTGTCCGGTCCTTCACACACCCCCTTCTGGCAGCGCACCAGTCGCTTTATTCAGCTCCTCCACCATCACCTTCTGTGAAGATGGAAACTCTGATTAATGCAGCAGCAGCTGGAGATGTGATAGCTGCCATGTGTTGAGTTGTGCCCAGCACCCATCCATCTCCCCATGACTCGGGTTGGGATGGGATTAAAAGTGAGCCAAGATGTGAGAGGACTCGGCAGGGAGCAACCTGGGCTTGTGTGGGTCTTAGGCTGGAGCTACATGGAGACTTTGGCCACGACTCCGGTCATGCTGCCAGAGATCGTTCTGATGTTGCTACATCCCCATGGACACCCCACGATCAGTGCCCGCTCCATATAGTGATGGCATCTCTTCTGCAAGTGTCACCAATAATGTAGTGGGAAGTTGGGGGCTACCTCCCAAAGCAAAATCTGACTAGTGACCTCTATCAGTGGCTACCTCATTAGTTCGGGTCCAAGTCTAAAAACCTGGCAGGGTTCTGGTTAAGTGTGGATAATGACCAATAAATGGCACTAGAGAGATTTTTTTTTTTTTTCCTTTTGAGAGCATATTTGCATAATTTTCACATCAGGCAGTGCCCTAAAGACTCTACAAGATAAACCAGCACCATCAGGGAGACTTGTGATCTGATTCAGCGCCATCATGGGGTTGTAACAGTGTTGTAGGGTGGCCGCAGCTTTCCCGATTTGGTTGCAGTAATCTATCACAAACATTTCTGTGATTTATTTTTCATTTTCTTTTAGTCTTTAGGAAGCGACAGCAGTAACGGCAGCCTGGATCGAAGCAGTGGCTCCGAGAATCCACAGACAGTGGCCGGATCGGGCCCCGCCACACCGCAGCCAGTCTCTGTCCCAGAGCAGTCGGCGCTAAATCAGGGACCCTATGTACAGATCAATCAGATCTTAAAGGAAGCGCACTTCTCCAGTCTACAACAGCGGGGCTGCCCCTCGTCCTGACCTGCCAGCCATGGATCTTACCCAGCAAACTGTATCTTATGCCAATATTACAGCCCTCAGGTTGTACACCCAGTTGTCCGGCAGCTTTGTTCAGTTGTTTCAAACTTGCTACCAAGTTAACAGATTATTACTTGCTCAGTTCAGCCCCTTTCTGGGTGCACGGAGGTGCCATTTTCTGTTGTATGAGGCCCTTTGGACAAGGAAACCCTCCGTGCTCTGAGATGCCATCTTGCCGTGTGCATTTAGTTGTTGTGTATATTTAATTTGTATATATATTCCCCCGCCCTCCCCCTTCCTGTTCATTAGCACCTTTTGGGGGGGGTAAATACACTTGCTTGGTTCCACTTCCATTTTTCAGACCACAGGAGCAATGGAACAAAGCGCCTTTTGTCTTGGACCAGAGCTTCCATCGCCATTACTTTTTACCACCTTGCGTGGCATAAGGGTCACCCTGTGGCAAACCAGGGAGCTTCTTTTTCATTCTTCTGACCCATATGCCAGCTAGCCAGTCGGGATGGGGATGTGCCCCCAGTTTTGTGTCACTTGGCTATAAATTAGTGTTGTGGTCGGGCTCGACTACGAGCGGACGGTAGTTGTCCTGGCATTGAAGCCTGACGTTATGGATGCTTTGTTTTTGCATATGTTATCTTCTACCTAAATTCATCCCACCTTTTATGCTTTTTGTTTAAGACCTGATCATAAGTTTAACTATCAGGTTGTTTACTGAAGGGATCGCAGAGCCTGGTTGGTTGTGGTATTAGACCACCACAGCCATCGCAACACTGAAAGGTGGCAGCAGATGCATTGGCCACTTAATCCAGCTACTGCTGTGGGGGCAACACCTGCTTGCCAGATACTGTTCATGTGTCTGTTCTACATCACTGGTCCATGATACCTGACAAGTTGCCATCCGCTCCTCTCATGAACATAGCTGTTGGATCACCCCTTTAATGCCTCAGTCAAGGAGCAGCACCCTATGTGTGCTGCCATATGGTGTCTGATAAGAGCACTGTATGTGTACTTGAGATCAGAGTAACCGCCCGTAGGGCCATGAGCCACGGCCGCCCTATTAAAGACTGGGTTGTTAGATTTGACAGGCTATTTACTTGCTCATCACCTTTTATGAAAATCATTGTGTAGCGCCTGATCTGACGTTGAGACATTACTGCACACTGGGCGGGTAAACTGTATAATGCCCGGCAAGTATCGTGCAATCTGTCCCCATTGTAGGCCCCTTTGTAATAAGCCCCATGGTGGTCACTTTCCCTGTGGCTTGAACTCCTTCTCTTTGGTGCTACATTGGTACAAAGCCATCGATCGCCTCCATTTATACTCAATACCACTTTGGTTCACAATGAGCAAAATGCAAAAATTCCTATTGGGGTAGATTTTTGCAGACGTTTCGTACCAGTGATGGGAGATGTCTTGTTGGCACGTACGTAGATTTCTACCAACCTGCCGGACAGGTGTGAGGCTTTCTCGAACAGATCTGCTCCTCGAATATCCCCTTAGTTTGGGTTCACATGGGTGTATTTCATGGCCTGTATACAAACTGCAATGTGCAGACTGACCGCTGGGGTCCCAACCTGAACTTGCACATTTGTGTCTGACCTGCGCTCAGTCAGGGCATTTTAGTTATGCATACAGACTGTGAAATATGCCCGTCTGAGCTAAGCCTTAGACTGCCTAGGGTCATGTCCAAGAGTTTAGGGTGGCTTAATATGGCAGGCAGACACCCACTCTGATCATTAATAAGGATGGAGTATATATGCATCAGCTTGGGGGCAGCAAAAAATACATTTTAAAAGGGGAAAATTGTAAAGTGGCTTTGCAAAAGCTTGGTAGAATTTGCATTGTAAGGTAGGGACTACATGGCTGCAAAATATTGTGCTGCCAAATCTGGTTGTCACTCCTACATAAGGGGTCACATGTGCCAAAAAATAAGGCACCAGAACGTCAACCACATCTGACTTTTTTTTTTTTTTTGGTCGCAGTACCCTCACGGGTTGCAACGGGACCCCATTAACTTGTATTGCGCTGCAATGTAGCAGCAACACTTGGGGAACCTTAGCCGTCACCAACATAGCCGTGTAGCCCCAGTCTAATACAAATGCTCAAAAGTAACCTGGACGGGTAAAGTAGATTAAACAGCATCACTCCTCGCTCCAGGTTGTGTGCAGTATTGCGGCTTCGCTCCAATGAATGATTAAGAGCTACAATACTGTACAAAGGGGGCTCTATTTTTGGAAGACGACTCGCTACCCACACTCTACCCCCTGCCCTTCTGGCACGTGACCACCTGCAGTTTATTTCGGAGAAGTGGTCGTCAGTGCGGTTTACGTTATTTTTCTATTTTCTTTTGCTGCCGGAGAATGCAAGGAAGTTTTGTATCTTGCTACAATGTTACCCTGAATTATGAGGTGGAAACACAGGCAATACAAACTGGGATTGATGCACAATAAAAGTTATTTAATTTGCTCAAAATGCCGGTTTGTTTCAATATGTGGGTTCTTCAGCGCGGGCGGTGGGGTCACTTGGTCATGCTGGACAGCCAGCCCAGTTTGAAGAGAGATGGGGCCTGTGTCTCGTCATCCTGCGTCGCCAGTTGTCTGAACAAAGACCCCGGTCTGAATGTGTCGTCTTCAGCTTTTGGGACAGTCGCTGTTACCTGCGAAGAACAGGTCAGGAAAATATAATACATCTTGTCATAGGGGAGATTTATTGAAACTGGTGGAAACCAATCCAGAGTGCGACTTGTAGGGACCTCAGGAAGATGGGCTCCGATGTATAGATACAATCACTGCAAAGTTTCATGCAATGGGAAAATCTGTGGAGCTGTGACTATCGGAGGTCTCTAGGGGTCCCAGAAAACTGGAAATTTGTTAGTTATATGCAACCAATATCTATTTTTTTTTTCTGTTGATGGACTTGTAATATATATATTTTTTAATGTGGTGAGCTGTAGTTTATTACTATTATGATAACCTGACTGGTGATCAAAAAATGCAATTCCAGAATATTTACTTTAATTTTTTTCTTTACAATATTTACTGTTTGGGTTAATTTTGATTGGATTTTTAGGAACCTGAATCTGCTTATTCTTGTTTCTTATTTTCAAAACTTTAGATTTCCCTTTAAGTCCCCTTACAGGACATGCATGTGAGACCGCTGCTTCTATATCCTTGTCAAAATGACGTCCTCCTGTAGGAGGAACAACATAATAGCACTGGGGGGTTTTGACCCTGATCACATCGTAGGGGTGGCGAGATTAGAGCTGGGTGAGCACCAGCCATCAAATCCTTTAACGCACCAATCCACTTTTTTTATTGCAGCGCTAGAGTGGTGCTTTAACTGTAAGTCACCTGCCATATACTCACCTTGCGCCGCCTTCATCAGTTTCCCCACTGCTCCGATTCATGTCCTGTGAAAAGTGACCTGCCCGCAGCTCCAGTGTCTGCTGGAGGGCGTCGAGGTCACCAATCATTGTAAGTCTGGGAGCCTGGTTCTGGTCCTCAGACTTGTATTGAGAGTTTGTGAGCGGAGCTTATGAATTCCAGCTGTCAGAAGTTGCGCTCACAAGATGGCACAGGGGTACGACGCCAGAGGGAGAGTATATGACCGGCGTCTTACACTTAAAGCACCACTCCAGCTCTGAAAAAAAACACACTGGAGTGGTGCTTTTGAGTGACCAACAGCTGCATCTAAATGGTTAAACAGCAGTAATCTGACCTAGGTCTGGTTACTGCTGTTACAGAACGAGGCCACCTGTGTAATACAGCCGACATCTGCTTGAGAGACTGAACCAGCTCCATACACCGGCACCCAAAGTAGGGGTAAAAGGATTGATTCTGACTTGTAAGTGCAGCTCTGCAGAGTAATACAGGATAAGTAGTGTTAATGTCTGTACAGAGTGATTGCACCAGCAGAATAGTGAGTGCAGCTCTGAAGTATAATACAGGATCTGCACAGGATAAGTAATGTAATGTATGTACACAGTGACTGCACAAGCAGAATATCCTCAGATGAGACCCATGACTACATTTTAGCACAGTCAGCCCCCTTGCTCTGCAGGCACGGGAGCAAAGATATTACAGATCACAGATGAGTCAGCAGGGAGAACCAGCTCCGTTCTTTACCCTCGTGACATTCTGACATCTGGGCTAAGCGCTGCCAAAGCGAACAACATGCACTTATAAAAATGCGATTCACTGCAAGACACATCAATACCCTTCAGCCGCTTACACATCAGACTCCCGCCCTCGTGGCGCAGACTTCTAGAGCAGGATGTGGCTCGCTAACAGCTAGAAGATAATTCACAGGAGTAAAAAAACAAAATGTGTCAGGAATGAATAACAATGCCCCGCTCCTGATCATCTGCAATGTGGAGCTCTCCAGGTGTTGCAAGACTACAACTCTCAGCATGCCCTGGATGTTTGATGAGCTTGAGAGCCATGATTCTACAACCGCTGGAGACCACTGCCCTTTAATAATGGATAGCCTGTACTTGGCATGGGTTAGCAGTACTCCATCGATTGGCACAGCCCTAATTATCTTTATGATAGGGTGCCATCCGTCCCCATCTAATAGTAAGTGCTAGACCAAAAAATGGTGCATAATGGAACAAGGTGGGGCAGAGCGTATATCTCACACGTGCACTGTCGCAGCACTCACCTGCGTTCTCACCTCTTCCACGGTTCGGCTCAGTGACTTCCGTGAACTCGTCATACTGAGCGGAAGCAGCCCGAACCTAAAAAACACAAGCCCATAAGTCGCTTCTTGGTCACAGACTGGATGCACCTGGTCATCTTTGTGATCCCAGCAAAGGGCAGCAGCAGACCCCGGAGACCCCTACTTGCAAACTTCATAAATTGCTGCGATCACATGTGACAGATCTGCCCGGTTTGGAGGAAGATAATCGGCAGCAGATCACAGGTGCAGAAAAGTGGGTGAGATTTTAATTTGTGGGCAAAAATTTGGGGAAATTGATATGAAATACTATTCCAGTGTCTTTGTTACAGCACTGAGTGCGCAGCCCCAACAGGTGCACTTATTTTCCGTTGACTTCTGTGGTCGGACTCCCTTCCCACACATCTAAAGCGGCCATTACCGTATCTGGCTGGACGCCAATGGCAGCACATTGTGCGTCTCCTGGACCCCCAGCGTGGAACTTCTGCTGATGAACTGGCTTTCAGCTCCTGTGAGTAACCCAAATAGGACCTGCAACAGGAAAGGGAAGTCACTCCTAAGACTGTGCCTCCATCATGTCAATCAAAAGCAGAGCCACGGATAATGTAGGGCTCCCGTCCAGTGACCACAGATTAGTGACATGCCCGCTGGACCGGGTCCTGCAAATCGATTCTCACTATCTCTATCTAAGTCCATTTGATAATCCAGAATCAGATCCACCCGAGGACAGGTTATAACACCGCACACGAGCCACTTACTGACGTCCTCTGGGCCAGTCGGTTTAGGTTCACATTCAGGTGTGGGGTAAAGACGTCCAAATCGAACGGATCGATGCGACCCTCCAGCTGATCGGCCACATGCTGAATTCTGCAACATAACCACAATCCCATGACAATCGGAGATGCAAGAATCCTATGACAACACTCCCTGTTGCCAGTAACATACCTGGAGTCTGGCTTCGTTTTACCACTCTTTCCATCTTCTGCACGGGAGCTGAGGACTAGGCACAGGTAGCGGAGGTCAAAAAGCAGCTGCAGAGCTCTGGTCTGTGTGACGGGATTTGCCGATTTCTGCAAAAAAATATAAATATATATCCTGCAAGTGAACTGAGCTGCAGCATAGAGTATACGAAATAGCCACAGTGCAAGTAGAATAGTGAAGGGGACAAAGTAGTGGTATATTGGGGTCCAGGAGGTCATGATTTAACATCCAATTCCTACAGACCCCAAAGAACTTGGGGGGGCTGTCTATGTTCAGAAGACGACTGCATTCTTCCAAAGACAGCACCATATTTGTTCTAAGGCTGCGCGTGATATTGCAGATCAGCCCTGCTCACTTTGCTTGAGGGGGACACAACCTATGAAGGAGGATTGCCATTCAGTTCAACCTAAACCTCCTTAAACAAGCAGTACCCAGCTTCTCTTCAGTGCTGCAGGCCCCCTCCCTTGCTTTGCTGTCCTTTGTGCTTCCTGATATAGATCAACAGTGGCAATTTTTGTTTCTATGGATGAGGAGACCATTGATGGTTGTGAACTTAGTGACTATGATCCACTATGTGATCAGTATTCATTACTATTTACACACTCCACATTTCATTAGTTGTTCATTGGCATCGTCAGATCAAGCTCTCCCCTGCAGGCATAGCAGAGCTCGAGCATAAACAACATGGCAATGAAAACGCCGTGTTGCCGTGTGAGCGTTTTTTTTCTTTTATTAGACAGGGTCTTAGGTTCATCAGAATTTCGTGAATTAGACAGATTAGGTGCATCTTCTGCATAGCGGCTACAACCCGGCTCTCAGATGGTTTATTAGGCAGGGTCATTAGATTCATCTTCTGCATAGCTGAGCTGTGCTACAACCCAGGTATCATCAGCACCTACAGTATTAGAACTACTGGAAATCAGATATATAATATGACCAAACCTTTCCCAAACCTTCCTGGCACAGCTTCTCGTATGCACTGAGTACTTCATCCAGGCAGTTCCTCAGTAACGCCTGCAGGGTCACTTTGGGCAGGGCGTGCCCTCCAACTCGGTTGACCGCTTGGCACAAATTGAACAGAAGCGACTGGACGTACCAGGAGCACTGCAGCCGGAAACCACAAATACAAAGATTATGATCGGGTCAGGGAGTGGACATAAAGCAGAGAAGATATTAGTGAAGTCATTCATTACTTACAATTTCATCCCACAAGAGAGTAAATTCACCATGGCTACTGTCATTTTTTAGCGGTTGTTTTTGAAGCTTGTATTCAACTGGAAAGGATAAGTGGGCAGAGCAGTGTCCTTTTCAGTTGGATACAAGCGGAGTACTCTGCCTCACAATTGTGGCACAATGTAATATTCAATAAAATTCCAACAACAGTAAAGTAAAGGCTCCATTTCTATGGTGTAGAGAAGTTGCAAATTATAAGACAAATTTTATAGTGATGGGAAAATTAAGCAGCGTCTAGACTGGGAGATGTGGGGCGTCCTGTGGACCAGGACACGTGGATGCCAGAAGTTGGGGCAAACGGGACACAAATCTACACCTGCTGCTAACAGATTTCATTTTCTGGCATCAGTATAGCCAAAGATGCCCCAAATTTACCAACAGCTGTGTCTCTTAATAAATGTGCCAAGTACCGCAAATCAGGCTAAGACCGACGTTTACAGCGTCAGTCCTAATAAACTTCCCACCTGACCAGGGAGTCGGATCTTTGATGTGACGCTGCTTCCTGCCTCAGTTTCCTCCTGAATTTCTATTTCATCCCACTGGGTGGCGGTAGCGAGCACCGATCCGGCTGTGCTCTGCAGCAAGGTATTCACGAAGGAACGGACTAAGTGCTGTGGGAAAAGGTGCGAATAAGAAAGGCTACTTATAATGCAAGGGGCAGCAGATGAAAATAAGAAAAACCACTTTGCGCAAGAGCTGCTGTAAGAGTTCAGCTCTGAAGCTCGCAGAATTCTGAATGCAGCTCTGGATTGTCTGCATTGTTTTATGAAGGGGGAATAGTCCGCCTCCCACCACTTACTTTTACCACGGTGGCGCTCCAGATGGAGTAGGCATCCAGGGACTGTTTTACGAGTTTGTCTTTCAGCTCCTGCCACTTGCAGACGACTTGCGGCTTGTCGGCGGCCCTCCCTTTACCAGACTTCTTGGTGGCCTTAGCCTCTCTGATCGTATGTTCGATGCCGCCGGACTTTCCTAAGATGCACTGCTTCAAATGAGGGCAGAGTTCGCTTAATGACTGGCACAGCCTAGCCAGGAACAGTACCCTGCCCAGTGTGTACCCGCACGTGGCAGCGTTACCAGCTGGCTCCGAATCTGCCGCAGATTTCAACTGTGCCCTGACCGAGTCCTGGATGTGCTGCATACACGTGAGGCAGTGCTGGCATAACATCTCCTGCACCGTCCTGGCATCACCGTACCGATCGAAAGCCGAGGCTTTGCCGCCGAGAGGTTGGTCCTGCTGCTCACCGGCTGGTGCCTCCCTCGGGAGGTAGGACATCAGGTCCTCCAGCTTCACCTTCAGTTTGGAGTCTATGACTTGGCAGAAGCTCTGGATGCAGGGAGTGACCGCCTGGGCTTTCAGGGAGAGGCCGCTCCTGCGCTGGGGGCCGCGGTTTGCCACGCTGATCCAGGCGGCATCTGGCAGAAGGTCACTTTGGCTTTCGGACCACAGGAAGGAGCAGATGTTACTTTCGTGTTGGATGTGCTTCAGGGAGTCCGGGCTCCTCTCCAGGTCCTGCAGGGTGGAGAGCAGCAGCTGCACCGAGTCCGAGGAGATCGACTCCAGCCCTTCTTTTATCAAAGTCTGCGCAACAGGGAGGAAACAAAATGTCAAGATTACAAAGGGTTATTGCAAGTTGTCACCCCATCCCCAGGGTAGGTGACAATCTGCTGGGGGTCCGACTGCTGGGACCCCCACTAATCCTGAGAACCGGGCTCTAAAAGGCCCCTTTACAAGGGATGTGCATGTGTGTCATCTACTTTGCTGAAGTTGGCAATAACCCTTTAAGGTGTCCATACATGTAGCTGCCGACTGAGCCGCTACCTCTACGACCCCCCCATACACGTGTGCAAGAAAAAGCAGCTACCAGACACTTCAGGCGGCCGCTTATCTCTAATGATAACAGAGGATTGGGCATATCGAAATCCAATATGCGAGATCCTTCTTTTCTTCCATCATCTGTCATTTAGGTACACGACACAGGTCAGCCGTTGTCTTATGGGCGCTGGGATGCTGAGAAGAGCATGGTTCTTCCTATTCGGTAGGAATGTCAGGGGGACCCCGGCGGCCCGTAGACTGACAGGGGGAACCCGGCAGCCCGTAGACGGGCAGGGGGACCCAATAATGGACAATCCCTTTAATGAGGCTACTCGGAATTTGGAAATGATCTCTAATGACCGAATATATAAGCCCCAAAGCGAGCACCAACCTGCAGTCTGTCCAAGAACAGCTGCTGCATCATGTCCTCCCAGAAACGGATGGGACGATCCAGTAGTCGCTGACAAACTTTCCCCCAGTTGTGGCTCATGGAGTCGCTGGTCAAGAGCTCCCACACGGCGTCTCTGATACCAGCCAGGCCCTTCAGGGTCTTCACGTAGACCAGCAGTGCCGAAATCCCAGATTTTATGTCTTCATTGCACCTGGCAGAAATACAACAGTGGCATAAGATACATGCCCTTACCCTCGTCTCTTGTCTTAAAGGGATTTTCTGCTCTTAAAGGGATTATCCCACAAACATTTTGTCATAGGATATACATCTAATCATGGTGCCTGGGACAATCATGAGACTGGGGGTCCTGTTAACCTGTGTAAATACATCCCAGCCCTGCAACTGAGCAGTTCCGGCCGCCGTTGACACCGGGAACAGCTGATTGGCGGGGGTGCTGGGTGTCACACTCCCACCGACCAGACATTGATAACCCATCAATGTTAAACCCCTTTAAGTACATACAAGACCTGGAATCTTACAGGTTAATCCACTGCTGCAGAGTTTCTCGTAGATAGTCCTGGTTTATAGGGCGAGCGAGGGTCCGCAGTGTGGGCTGGAAGTCCAGGACGGAGGGCGGCAGGTGCTTGGACCAGTTGACGGACTGCATCTCCTCTCTTAATACTTTGATGCCTTTCCCTGTAACAGTAAAGACCCATAAACGAATATGAGACTGGCACTGTGCCAGCGGCAGGGTGGGCACACAGGCCGGCGGGTAAGGTGGGCACATGTGAATGATGGGAGAAACGGGCATCTTACCTCCGGCCTGCTGGGCGGTGACTGTCTCTAACATAGAGAACAGGAGGCCACAGCTGAGGGCAGGGTCGGCCGGCACGGCGTCGGGCTGCGTGTAGAAGAGGGCATGGGCCTGGTACAGGGTATTTGCCAACAGCTCTACCAGGGAACACACCTGGGACTTTATGCTGGAGCCTGAAAGACAAGAAAAAAAAAATGATGGATGGCTTAGATGGCCATTCTAATATAGCCTTATACAAAAGCAGCACAGAGTGTTTCAGCAGACTGCCGCTCTTAAGGCACAAGCTGACAATGGTAGCAGCAGAACCCCATCCTTACATCAGGTTCTCACTTATTTTACATGCAGTCGTGTCCTCATGTGCGCGTACTGCGATGTGCTGTGCTGAAACACTCTGTGCTGAATAGTAATCCAAGTCCTTGAGCGGTCTGCTGGTGACTTCGCTTTGGTTTTCAGTTCCCTCCCAACATGACACGGTCCCCGTGACTCCATGTCCGGGCTAAAAACCTCATCAGTGCGTCCAATTTTATCAGTTGCTCTGCTGAAATCCTCTGTGCTGCCAAGTAATAACCTAGCGCCTTAACTTATTAACCAGCAAGATCATTTCCCTCCCCTCTTTCTCCTGTACATGCGCAGCCCGTCATCACTAAAATCCCCACGTGAGAAAGCACCGCCTCCCATCAGATCAGCACACTCTGCTCCTGAAATACTCTGTGCTGCTGAGACCCTAATTCCTACTGCTGACAGCTCTCTCCATCCCCCTCCCCACATGGCACCGTCCGCCTAATATGCAGTCCGATCCTCACTGACACCTTCTCCCGCACGTTGCCTCCCATCTCCGCTCCTGAAATACTCTGTGCTGCTCTTCCTGTTGACTGAAACCAGTCTCCTCTCCCGACAAGTAGTCCTGTCCTCCATAACACCATCACATGACTTAACTGCACTCAACGTGATCAGTGTACTGCTCTCCTGAAATACTCTGTGCTGCTTAGTACTTAGCAGTGGGTGGCCTGTACCCCGTGTGGCCCCCGGGCCGAGTCCCTCACCGTGGTGCGGCTGGTTGAGCAGCTGCTGAATCCCGGCCTTCCTAGCGAGCAGGAAATCAGCCAGTGCTTGTCGCGGGGAGCTGTCCTCCAGGAGCATGATGGAGCAGAGGGCCTCCGCCACCGACTGGTCAGAGGCTGAGGAACATCTCAGGAGCGACTTGCTCTCCTGCAGAATGGTGGCGCTGCAGAGGGGAAATGGAAGACACACCTTAAAAAAAAAAAAAAAAAAACAGGACCGCCTTCTTCCTACAACAGCACCACGCCTGCCTGCAGGATGCTCTTGGTGCTACAGCTCGGCCTCATTCATGTCACTAGAGCTGAGCCGCAGTACCAGACGCGGCCTGTGGTGCGGGATGGCGCTGTACTTAGAAGACGTCTGCAGTTCTTACCGGAAGGTGCCAGAGGCCGCCACCTGGCGGATGAGTATGGGGAACTTGGCGAGGACGGGGCTGTAGCGGGAGGTGGAGGAGTCCAGCTGCAGGAGGGAGTGCAGGTGGCAGCACAGGAGGTAGAGCTGAGTGGCGCGCAGGAACTGGGACGACTCCATGGCGCTCCAGATCTTCTCGGGGATCTCCAGCAGCAGCTTGATCTGGGCGGCCGTGCAGTAAAACCGCTCCTGGGACTGAAGAGAAAACGCCGAAAGGTTAGAACTCCCCCTGTACAGATGCGCGGCAGAGCCGGCCGCGTTCTCTGCCCCTGTACAGATGCGCGGCGGAGCCGGCCGCGTTCTCTGCCCCTGTACAGATGCGCGGCGGAGCCGGCCGCGTTCTCTGCCCCTGTACAGATGCGCGGCGGAGCCGGCCGCGTTCTCTGCCCCTGTACAGATGCGCGGCGGAGCCGGCCGCGTTCTCTGCCCCTGTACCGATGCGCGGCGGAGCCGGCCGCGTTCTCTGCCCCTGTACCGATGCGCGGCGGAGCCGGCCGCGTTCTCTGCCCCTGTACCGATGCGCGGCGGAGCCGGCCGCGTTCTCTGCCCCTGTACCGATGCGCGGCGGAGCCGGCCGCGTTCTCTGCCCCTGTACCGATGCGCGGCGGAGCCGGCCGCGTTCTCCGCCCCTGTACCGATGCGCGGCGGAGCCGGCCGCGTTCTCCGCCCCTGTACCGATGCGCGGCGGAGCCGGCCGCGTTCTCCGCCCCTGTACCGATGCGCGGCGGAGCCGGCCGCGTTCTCCGCCCCTGTACCGATGCGCGGCGGAGCCGGCCGCGTTCTCCGCCCCTGTACCGATGCAGCAGAGCCGGCCGTGTTCTCTCCCCCTGTACCGATGCAGCAGAGCCGGCCGTGTTCTCCCCCTGTACCGATGCAGCAGAGCCGGCCGTGTTCTCCCCCTGTACAGATGTAGCAGAGCCGGCCGTGTTCTCCCCCTGTACAGATGTAGCAGAGCCGGCCGTATTCTCACCTGTGCGGTGCCGCCTCCCCGTTGTCCCGGGGCCGGGCCGGCCTTGGCTCTCAGTGCCCCGCAGTAGCGCTCCATCCCCCGCACCGCGTCCACCACCAGCCCCGCGCTCCTCCGCATCTCTCCGATGGTGTCCGCCGCCTCGATCAGGTCCCGGTATCGCTCTCCCACCATCTGCCGCAGCTCTTCCTTCTTCTGCTCGATATCCGCCCGCACCTTCCTCTCCAGTCCCCGGATCTCCTCCGCGCTGTGCGCCTCAAACAAGGCGCTGGGGTCCAGCACCTCATTCAGCTTTACCGCCGCCATGTTTACCTGCCAGCAGTCAGGAAACGGCAGTCACTTTTTTTTTAGACTACATTTCCCGAAATGACTTGCGAAGAAAATACATGGTCCAGAGTACTAAACATGTCGCAGGTGGCGTGATGGGATTTGTAGTTTATTAGAACCTACAATGGAGCTTGTCACGTGATTGGTGGGTAAAAGCTGAACTACACATCCCGCCATGCCTTGCGAACCATACTGACTGGATCATTGTCGAGTAGGACGGAAGTTGACATTACGGAACTCGTAGTTTTCACGCGTTAGACTATGTCACGTGGGTAATGATTTAATCATGTGACCTGAAGATGTCGTTTATGATTGGTTAGTTGGGGGTTATTGCTGTTTGCAGTTGCTTCAAGCTACAGCTCCTTATATACATTTTTTTCAGGCATTTTGTTCACTGGGAATAAATGTGCATGCAATGAGCTCCCTCTAGTGGTGACTGCATGACTTTATTTAAATTTCCAATTTTTTTCAGTTCAAGAAAATCGAAAGCGTCAGAATTGCCATTATTCAATCGCCTCTCCCTTCCACCCAGAAAAAAATATATGCCATAATAAGATACTAATCGTACTGACGAAATGGTAATCATGTTACCATTTTTACTGCACAATGATTGCCGTAAAAACAAAACCTAAAAAACAGTGGTGTCATTGCGGTTTATTTTCCTTGTTTCACCCTACTAGGATTTTTTTTTCAGTAGAGTTTATAGTAAAATGAACGGTGTTGTTCAAAACTAAAAGTTGTCCTGCGAAAAACAAGCCCTTATGCAGCTATGTCAATGGAAAAATAAAAAAGTTATGGTTTTTGGAAGAAAAGGAGGGAAAAAAACGAAAACGCAAAAATGAAAAATCACCCAGTCATTCTGGAGTTAAAGTCTAGAGCAGTGAGAGACACATAGGAAGGGAGATGTGAGATCCAGAATGGCAGAAGATCATAGACATATCAAACTGTGAACAGCTGAGCTGGAGAGATGAGAAATAAGGAAAGGATCAGTGGAGTAGAGCTGCTCAATGGGTGTCATGGGACTGTGGGTGCTAAATCTGCAGGTCCATAGACTGTGAGTCCTAAGACTGTGGGTCCATAGACTGTGAGTCCTGAGACTGTAGGTCCATAGACTGTGTCTTCGGAGATTGTGGTTGCACAGAATGTGAGTCCTGAGACTGTAGGTCCTGAGGCTGTGGGTCTTGATTCTGTGTCTTCTGAGACTGCAAGTCCATAGGCTGTGAGTCTTGAGACTGTAGGTCCTGAGAGTCCTAAGGCTATGGATCCTGAGACTGTTGCCCCTGAGATTGTGAGCCCTGAGACTGTTGGTCCATAGACTGTGAGTCCTGAGACCGTGGCTCCTGAGATTGTGAGTCCTGAGACCGTGGCTCCTGAGATTGTGAGTCCTGAGGCTGTGGATCCATAGACTGTGAGTCCTGAGACCGTGGCTCCATAGACTGTGAGTCCTGAGACCGTGGCTCCTGAGATTGTGAGTTCTGAGACCATGGCTCCTGAGATTGTGAGTCCTGAGGCTGTGGATCCATAGACTGTGAGTCCTGACGCTGTGGATCCATAGACTGTGAGTCCTGAGACCGTGGATCCATAGACTGTTAGTCCATAGCTGTGAGTCCAGAGACTATGGGTCCATAGACTGTGAGTCCTGAGGCTGTGGATCCATAAGACTGTGAGTCCTGAGGCTGTGGATCCATAGACTGTGAGTCCTGAGGCTGTGGATCCATAGACTGTTAGTCCATAGCTGTGAGTCCAGAGACTGTGGGTCCATAGACTGTGAGTCCAGAAACTGTGGGTCCATAGACTGTGAGTCCTGAGACTGTGGGTCCATAGACTGTGAGTCCTGAGACTGTGGATCCATAGACTGTTAGTCCATAGTTGTGAGTCCAGAGAGTGTGGGTCCATAGACTGTGAGTCCAGAGACTGTGGGTCCATAGACTGTGAGTCCTGAGGCTGTGGATCCATAGACTGTGAGTCCTGAGGCTGTGGATCCATAGACTGTGAGTCCATAGCTGTGAGTCCAGAGACTGTGGGTCCATAGACTGTGAGTCCAGAGACTGTGGGTCCATAGACTGTGGATCCATAGACTGTTAGTCCATAGCTGTGAGTCCAGAGACTGTGGGTCCATAGACTGTGAGTCCAGAGACTGTGGGTCCATAGACTGTGGGTCCATAGACTGTGAGTCCTGAGACTGTGGGTCCCTAGATTGTGAGTATTGAGACTGTGAGTCCAGAGACTATGGGTCCATAGACTGTGGGTTTGAGTATCTCTCCCTGTAACAGCAAGTAGACCTATAGGTGTCTATGTTATGGGATAGGTGACTGTGTATCACTTATTGTGCCTGTTGTCTGCTATAGCTTTTCATCTTCTAAACTTGCAGTAGAGGGAATTCTGTTTTTAACTACAATGTCCTTTCCTGCTTCTTTATCTGCTATCTTCACTGACACACACTTCAGCCCGCTGCACTTACCAGCAGAGAAACTGTTTAGTCAGGGGGAAGCTGTGAGACGTACACTATTATCACTGGTGTCGAGGTTCTCATTAGTATTTAGCCAAGGGGAACCTTACTACACCTTTCCACGTCTCCAATATCCATCCACTGAATGTGGATCCGGATGATGGGGCTCTGTGGAATACCGAAGCATCCTGAGACCACACACCCAATGTGATTCGCCAAATCTTGTATGATTTTTGCTTTTATCGTAGCCTTTTGGACATTGCAGGAAAATATGATCTACTTTTGGGTGTGGTTTTGCTAAGCCCTGCCATTATTTTGGGATTCTTGTAATAACACTTTAAAGGACACGTGTTATCAGAAATCAACCTATTGTTTAAAATCATATCACAATCTTTAATATCTTTAATCGTGATAATAATAATAACAAAATTAGTAATAAAAAAAATAATTTTTCACACTGGCCACTGGGAATTTTTTAGATTCATACTTCCTATCCTTTCAGGAAGAGTTTTCAGCAGTCTCATTGTCATCAGATGCAGGATTGCAATGACAGGTAACACCTCTATACACAGCTGGCAGCACAGGATCCATCAAATATATCAACACAATGTGATGTCACAGCTGACCGCCTCCCCCTCTCTTCATAATGATCTTTGTGTAAGGAGCCCTGGTGAGCTAGTCATGGGCGGGCTGTAGCCCCCTCTCGCTCTGGCATCCTACAGACAATTCCTGTCCTCCCTCTGATGTGTGGCTGTGTATGTGGGACTCTCCACTTACTTCAAACCATCCGATCGCGGCAGTCTCCAGGCACTTCTCTTCTGGGACCAGGGCAGCAATAAATTCAGAGGACACGAGGTTCTTAACCATAACTTGGACTTTACTTGGGGAAGAGGAATATGTACAATATTTACAGGCAGATATAATGGATAAGGCCTGGCAGGTTATTATCTCCCTCACAGGCGCTTGCAACATCTTCAGCCCTGGTTCCCTCTTTAGGTGAAGCATCTCTGTGACTCTAATCTCTAGCCCAAGAGACTCTTCTGCAATACCAGCAGTGTTCCGGATCCAATATCTCCCCCACGTCTTAGCCTGGAGTCCTATTTATCTTCCTCTGCTAACTGCAGACTAGAAGTGCCCCGGGTTCACAATACCTCCGTTGGGCTTCTCCGGACGGCTAACAGGACTCTTGCGCAGGGAGATCTTTACACTGATGGTCCCACTATCTGAGGGTATGGAGCTCCCGTCTACCCTAGCAACCACCATATACTCAGGCTGCCCGTATGGTTCACTGTCGTAAACCCTAATCACCCATCACTTCCTGCTGCTGGAGCTAAACAGAGATTCCTAATCTGCCCCCCCTCTGTGGCCTGTCATCACACACCATTAACCCCATCGCTATCTGTAACACTGCTGACAGACTCAACCTGGCATCTGCACCCGGGACAGTGGCATCTTGTGGCTGGTTACAAGTACTGCAGCCCACAAGGAATTATGTCAAGAACAAACTGTATAAACACTCGAAGCTTGATCAGGGCACTAAGTTCCCCCCTTAGCTTGGCCTACCAACAGTTCAGAGAGGTCTAACTCTGGGAACATTCCCTTTTTTTTAACTACATCAGTGCCAAAGGAAAGCTAGGTGCTTCCCCATTATTACATTCCCCCACACTTTAATGTTGGTCGTCCCCGACCACACTAGGCAACCAATACAGATTAGCATCACATCACATTACTTAAAACATTTTAGTAAAAGACTGGTCCTGAAGTCCTCTTCTTGGGTGGAAGACCGGCCCTTCTCGGTTAAGGGCCCCGGAACAGCAATTCAGGACAGTTCATTGTCAACTTTCAAAACTTCTCAGAAGTATCGGTCCTTCTTGGTAAGGACCCTGGAAACACAGTATCCATGTCCATATATATACAGTACAGACCAAAAGTTTGGACACACCTTCTCATTTAAAGATTTTTCTGTATTTTCTTGACTATGGAAATTGTACATTCACACTGAAGGCATCAAAACTATGAATTAACACATGTGGAATTATATACTTAACAAAAAAGTGTGAAACAACTGAAAATATGTCTTATATTCTAGGTTCTTCAAAGTAGCCACCTTTTGCTTTGATGACTGCTTTGCACACTCTTGGCATTCTCTTGATGAGCTTCAAGAGGTAGTCACCGGAAATGGTCTTCCAACAATCTTGAAGGAGTTCCCAGAGATGCTTAGCTCTTGTTGGCCCTTTTGCCTTCACTCTGCGGTCCAGCTCACCCCAAACCATCTCGATTGGGTTCAGGTCTGGTGACTGTGTAGGCCAGGTCATCTGGCGTAGCACCCCATCACTCTCCTTCTTGGTCAAATAGCCCTTACACAGCCTGGAGGTGTGTTTGGGGTCATTGTCCTGTTGAAAAATAAATGATGGTCCAACTAAACGCAAACCGGATGGAATAGCATGCCGCTGCAAGATGGTGTGGTAGCCATGCTGGTTCAGTATGCCTTCAATTTTGAATAAATCCCCAACAGTGTCACCAGAAAAGCACCCCCACACCATCACACCTCCTCCTCCATGCTTCACGGTGGGAACCAGGCATGTAGAGTCCATCCGTTCACCTTTTCTGCATCGCGCAAAGACACGGTGGTTGGAACCAAAGATCTCAAATTTGGACTCATCAGACCAAAGCACAGATTTCCACTGGTCTAATGTCCATTCCTTGTGTTCTTTAGCCCAAACAAGTCTCTTCTGCTTGTTGCCTGTCCTTAGCAGTGGTTTTCTAGCATCTATTTTACCATGAAGGCCTGCTGCACAAAGTCTCCTCTTAACAGTTGTTGTAGAGATGTGTCTGCTGCTAGAACTCTGTGTGGCATTGACCTAGTCTCTAATCTGAGCTGCTGTTAACCTGCGATTTCTAAGGCTGGTGACTCGGATAAACTTATCCTCAGAAGCAGAGGTGACTCTTGGTCTTCCTTTCCTGGGGTGGTCCTCATGTGAGCCAGTTTCTTTGTAGCGCTTGATGGTTTTTGCAACTGCACTTGGGGACACTTTCAAAGTTTTCCCAATTTTTCGGACTGACTGACCTTCATTTCTTAAAGTAATGATGGCCACTCGTTTTTCTTTACTTAGCTTAGCTGCTTTTTTCTTGCCACAATACAAATTCCAACAGTCTATTCAGTAGAACTATCAGCTGGGTATCCACCAGACTTCTGCACAACACAACTGATGTTCCCAACCCCATTTATAAGGCAAGAAATCCCACTTATTAAACCTGACAGGGCACACCTGTGAAGTGAAAACCATTTCCGGTGACTACCTCTTGAAGCTCATCAAGAGAATGCCAAGAGTGTGCAAAGCAGTCATCAAAGCAAAAGGTGGCTATTTTGAAGAACCTAGAATATAAGACATATTTTCAGTTGTTTCACACTTTTTTGTTAAGTATATAATTCAACATGTGTTAATTCATAGTTTTGATGCCTTCAGTGTGAATGTACAATTTTCATAGTGATGAAAATACAGAAAAATCTTTAAATGAGAAGGTGTGTCCAAACTTTTGGTCTGTACTGTATATATTTTTTAAAGACAGGTCAACACACCAATAGTCCTCAATCTCCTTCAAGGGCTGCATTCTGAGGCACGCGGTCACAGGAAACACCCCGTGAGTCTCTTTCTTGTTGGCCCTAGCGGGGGTCACCGGTTCTCCCCGCTAGGCCGCAAGTTTCTTAGGTTTAGAGGACAGTCATCCTCACAGTGTGCCTCAGTGCTACAAATTCCAGCAGAAAAAGGCACAACAAGCGCAACAAAAATAAAAATAAAAGTAGAAACAAAAAGAACAGCTCGCTTGGGTTCACAACTTAGTGCTGCTTAAGGCCTTCTTTGGCCTGGGAGGTAGGGGAAACCGTCCTCCAATTCTTTTCTCCAACTCCAGATCAACATGGGGCACTCCGCCCCCATTGGGAAACAGTCCCAGAAACAGAACCACCGCTGGTGGATCCTCCTGCAGGAAGAAATGATAAGGTCTATGGACCTCTTAACAGACCAGCTCACTTCTTCCGGGCCTCCCTCCGCTCCTTCATGAAGGCCGCCCATGTTGCGGATGAAGGTGGCTTCTTCCACCTCCAAGGCTGGTCAGGGTACCTGTGGGCCCATAATCCTCATCCGAGGACGTGGCACTGCCGCAGCCAACCTGGGTAGGGCCATAGCTGGTGACCCTAAAATTATGGACCACATTGCTGGCACCAGCTTGTACTTCCCCGACAGCTCCCGGACCAGCTCCCTCAGCCCCTCCTGGGTGTTTTAGCGACGATTCTTCAACATGCTCCTCACTGGGAGAGTCAGCTTGTGAAGCCTTCCTCCTCTTCACTCTCAATCTCTCTCCACTGCCGTTTCCTGGGCTCCTCTTCTTGCAGGACACCGGCCTTAGGAGGGGGTAGGAATCTTTTGGGGGCTGCCCTAGCCCAGCGCTGCAGAGCCTCTCTTCTGGCCCTCCGCCGGAAGACCTCTTCGTCCTTCTCAAGGACATCCTTCCATTCATAAGGTCGGGTGAGCGCAGGCGCGTACACCCTCTGGAACACTCGCACTTCACGAAGTGCACTATGTCTCCCACACGCAAATTATGGAGACGATCGGGCAGAAAGTCTCTCTTAATCACCTCGCGAGTAACAAACACCTCGTGCCCGGTCCACTCTTCTTCCAGGAACCCGTACCCCTCTCGGATGTGGAATTCTATGACCCGACCCGGGTCTGGGAAGCCTCCACCGACTCCCTCCGCGCCGCGTTGGACCCTTCCAGCCAGCCTCTTAAGAAAGTATCGCTCCACCGCCGCTGCTCCCGTGGTGTCATTGGGGGGTTGCGTGTTGTCAGCCTCAGGCTACCAAGCTCGGAGTAGCGCTTCGCCGAGGGGGTGTTTAGGGCCTCCAGCGCCATCTGCCACCAATTTATTTGTGTGGCCTTTCTCCTTGGAGGCCTCGCCTCTGTGACAACCCCTTCAGGGCTAGCGGCCTCCGCCGCCGCCCCGGGAGTTATTACTGCGGGCGTCGCGAGCGGAACCAGCCAACAGGGTATAGGCCGCTCACCTTCATCGGGCTATGCTGTAGCTGCCGCTTCGGCCCCACCGGGATGTTCTTCGCTCTCCGCCGAGGAGGAAGCATCTTCCGGCATCCGGCTCCAGCACCACACGTGCAGCTCATGAACGAGCAGACCCACCTCCGGTTCAGGCCTAGTAGACCACTGGACGGCCACTGGTGGTAAGGACTCGTGGGCTGTGCCCACAGGCGAGTGGCTTCCGGCTGCGGCCCCTAGGGTGATAAGCTTCAAGATCTCCTCCTCACCGCTCATTTTTGTCATGTCGTCGGACTCTCCGGCTGCCATTTTCATGGAGCATCCGCTGTAGCACCTTCTTCCCTCGTGCGATGGACAGAAAATGGCGCTGGTCGCTTACCGATGACACGCGTCCAACTCCTCCTCCTTCTGGGCCGGTCTTCTGACGCGACCATCAGGTCACACATCTCTCTCAGCAGCCCCGCCTTCAGCCGCGCCCCTTCTCTGGTCGCACTGGTACTCACTGGGCCGGACTTCGCTTTGCGCCGCACCCTTTTCTTCACTGGACGTCCCATACTGGGACGCATCTTCACTGTTGAGCCCATCCTCCTTTGGGCCGGAACTCGTAGGGCCTGGACATCTGTTCGCACTCTCCGACGCCGCCCACTCCCACGATAGGCGGTTCTTCCCCTGTACTTTACCGCCACTGTCACCATCTTGGAATCCATGCTTCAGGCCGCCATCATTGGCCGCATGCCTTCCAACACTTTCTCTTCAGTGTTCTGCGTTGGCTCTTCCCCGTTTTCTTCATGCGAGGAGCTCGCATCCTGCCGACTACGCCAAATGTAAGGAGCCCCGGTGAGGTAGTCGTGGGCGGGCTGTAGCCCCCTCTCACTCTGGCACCCTACAGACAATTCGTGTCCTCCCTCTGATGTGTGGCTGTGTATGTGGGACTCTCCACTTACTTCAAACCATCCGATCGTGGCTGTCTCCAGGCACTTCTCTTCTGGGACCAGGGCAGCAATAAATTCAGCGGACACGAGGTTCTTAACCATAACTTGGACTTTACTTGGGGAAGAGGAATATGTACAATATTTACAGGCAGATATAATGGATAAGGCCCGACAGGCTATTATCTCCCTCACAGGCGCTGGCAACATCTTCAGCCCTGGTTCCCCCTTTAGGTGAAGCATCTCTGTGACTCTAATCTCTAGCCCAAGAGACTCTTCTGCAATACCAGCAGTGTTCCGGATCCAATATCTCCCCCACGTCTTAGCCTGGAGTCCCATTTATCTTCCTCTGCTAACTGCAGACTAGAAGTGCCCCGGGTTCTCAATACCTCCGTTGAGCTTCTCCGGCTGGCTAACAGGACTCTTGCGCAGGGAGATCTTTACACTGATGGTCGCACTATCTGAGGGTATGGAGCTCCCGTCTACACTAGCAGCCACCATATACTCAGGCTGCCCGTATGGTTCACTGTCCTAACCCCTAATCACCCATCACTTCCTGCTGCTGGAGCTAAACAGAGATTCCTAATCTGCCCACCCTCTGTGGGCTGTCATCACACACCATTAACCCCATTGCTATCTGTAACACAGGGACAGTGGCATCTTGTGGCTGGTTACAAGTACTGCAGCCCACAAGGAATTATGTCAGGAGCAAACTGTATAAACACTCGAAGCTTGATCAGGGCACTAAGTTCCCCCCTTAGCTTGGCCTACCAACAGTTCAGAGAGGTCTTATTCCGGGAACATTCCCTTTTTTTTTTAACTACATCAGTGCCAAAGGAAGGCTAGGTCCTTCCCCATTATTACATTAGCACACACTCATTAGACGCTTCAGTACAAAAGGGAAGGGTCGGGAGTCTTTTCATTGCTGCTAATGTACATGCATTGTTTCCTGAAACAGCAGGAAGTTAGAGTCTAAAATAGCCCCAGTGGCCAGAGTGAAAATTGCAAGATTTTTATTATTATTTTTTTCATATACAGATTGTGATATGGAAAAAAATTGCCAATATTTAACATAAAAAAAATGATTTAAACAATAGGTAATTTTCTGATGATAACTTCCCTTTAATAAGTGATTACAGACAGGCAGCGTGGCAGTATAATAGGGCTGGACCCAGAACAGTGGGAAGCTGAGCGCTTATTGTTCCTAAAACTTTCTGACTTGACATTTATTTAATGCATTGCACTTAGTGATGTGTCTTTCTGGGCAGAATTTTAACTTGTCGCCTCATCTCGTAAATTGTGACTTCAGTATCTGCTCTTTAAATAGAAGCTCCATATTCCCCCTACTTGTAAATCTATTATACTGAGGGCTTAATTAACGAGTTCACAGCAGGAACCTGGCCTATTAAGATTTGTGCAGTACTTAGATGCATCAATATATAACGAGTTTTGTGCTATATATCAGTTTTGACATTTGGAAAAAAAAGTAAACGGGGCTTGAGGAAAGGGGGCAATCACAGCCCAAAAACTCACAGTAATTTATGCTACAAGATTTTGGTGCTTGGTCCCCTAAAAGGTGCAACAAATACATTAAGGGGCATAGAAAAATAGAAATAGATATAGATAGATAGACAGACAGACAGATAGATAGATAGATAGATAGATAGACAGATAGATATGGGATAGATTGATAAATAGATAGATATGGGATAGATAGATAGACAGATAGATAGATAGATAGATAGATATGGGATAGATAGAAATGGGATAGATAGATAATTAGAGAGATAGATAAAGAGATAGATAATAGATAGATAGATATATAGATAGATAGATAGATAGATAGATAGATAGATAGATATGAGGCTAGATAGAGAGATAGATAGATGGATATGATGATAGATAGATAGATAGACAGATAGATAGATAGATAGATATGGGATATATAGATAGATAATAGATGGATATATATATGATAGATAGAGAGATAAATATGGATAGATATTTAGATTGTGAGCCCCAGTGGGGACAGTAATGATAATGTATGTAAAGCGCTGTGGAATTAATGGCGCTATATAAGTGAGTAAAATATATATAGATAGATAGATAGATAATAGATAGATATGGGATAGATAGATAAATAGATACATATGGGATAGATAGATAGATATATAGATTGATAGATAGATAGATAGATAGATATGGGATAGATAATTAGATAGATAGATAGATAAATAGATATGGGGTAGATAGATAATTGGATAGATAGATATGGGATAGATAGATGATAGATAGATAATTAGATAGATATGTGTGACTTGCAGAAGTAGGGCTGCTGCAGAGTGTGACATGCAGAAGTAGTGCTGTTGCTTTAAAAGCATTCAGCAACTATTAGAAGTAACACAAGCACAGGAGACAGGAAGTGTTGTGCTCCAGAAGCATCCAGCAACTAGAGGGGTTAACACAGTCACAGGAGAAGGGGAGTGTTTTAGCAGAGCCCCAGGGCAGAGCCGAAGAGAAAGGTGGTGTGTGTGTGTTCTGTATCTCACAGAAGCGCCCCTGCAAGTGAAAAGAATTCAAGTCAGGAGTAAAGCTAAGCACAGGTCAGGTAGAGTTCCAGAACTAGCAGTGCAGAGTATTGTCAGGCTGAAAGATAAGGACTGGAAGAAATGGTGTCACAGGGATCATCTTCCTCAGCAAACCCTCCCCCCTCCTCCATTTCACTGTGCTGTAAAGAATGCTGTGTTCATTAATGTGCCTTTGCATTAAAACTGTGCTGTCCTGTACTACTGGGAAGACTGTGAACTGCTGGGCTGCTAAGGAAACTGTACTGTTTGTCACTGGAGCCTGTTGCTCATAAGACTTAACTGGCACTGGCTGTGCGGCTTCTTATTAAATGCTACTGTTCTACCGTTTATGAGGACTCTTGTCAAGTGTGTCTGGTCAGCAAGTGAAACAACCTACTTGTCTGTGCCGGAGGGTCAATACCCCTGTGAGCCTGAGAGAAGCTGCAGCACATGGTCTATGGTCGCCCTGAGTAACGGTTCCCCCAGAATTCCAAATAGTTCATGTAACCTGTCTCACCCCTATCTGAACCTAGCGGCGTGTGTGTAACATATGGGATAGATAGATATGAGATAGATAGATAATTAGATAGATAAATAGATAGATAGATAGATAGATAGAAATGAGATAGATATGAGATAGATAGATAATTAGATAGATAGATATGGGATAGATAGATAGATAGATATGGGATAGATAGATAGATTTATAGATAATTAGATAGATAGATATATTTATAGATAGATAGACGGATTGGTGGTAGATAGATAATAGACAGATAGATAATTAGATAGATAATAGAGATATAGATAGATATGGGATAGATAGACATATCTAACATTTATAAAGATAAATCATGAAATCAATCAGCTGAACACTTTTGGGATTTTGATGAAATAAAAAAAAGGAAAGTGCATCTGTCACCAGGTTTCACAATACAAACTGCATACATTATTTTATAGATCTGTTGGACCTGATAAGGTTGTTGTATTTACTTTGTATATTCAGGTTAGAATGGCAGTGTAATCATTTATGAAAGTTTACATTGAATCTTTGCTCCTCAATGTCCCTCCTCCCTGCTGCTGCTGCGATCTCACACTGCTCAGTACAAGCTGAAGCTGTCAGTCAAGCTGGGTGGGCGGACACTGAATACACTTCCACTTGAGCTTTTTCACTCTACAGACTCATAAAATGTTCATCTAAATATCTGGATTATACAGTCATCCTGACCTGGATTTTTGAAAATAAAAACACAATCTATCTATTTGTGTGCCATTTGTATAGAGAAATTTTGTGTCATATCCACTGTAACGATTGAGAATGACTTTAATGTCTATGTGACTTCACACAGATTACATCACTGATGACATCAGCAGCAGCCAGTAGCCCCGCCCCTGACTTTTTTTTAGGAAACATTCTTTCCTGTATAATGACTTGTATACTGTATAAGGCAAAATTAAAAAGAGAATAAAAAAACGCCTCCTCCACCCCTTAGGCTACGTGCCCACGATCGGTAATACTAGTGTTCTGGACGCAGCATATTTTTGCTGCTTCCAAAACGCTGCGTTGTACAGTACAAACACAGTGGATGTGATTAATTTAAATCCCATGCCCACTGTGCTTCTTTTTTACGCTGCGTAAAATCACCTCCAGTGCAGATTTCCGAGCCAAAGCATGTCAATTTCTCTTGCGGGAACTCTCAGTCTTCTGTACAAAGTTTCCCCATAGACTTGCATTAGATGCGGTAAATCCACTGTTAAAAAAAAGCACATGCGTTGTAAGTGTGTTTACGCAGGTGTTTTTAGCCTTTTTTAATGTAATAAATAATTTTAAAAAATGACGTGGGGTCCCCCCTATTTTTGATAACCAGCTCAGGTAAAACAGACAGCTTTGGGCTTATATTATCAGGCTGGGAAGGTCCCTGGTTATTGTGCCCTTCCTAGCAAAAAAGTCTGCAGCTGCCCCAGAAGTGGCGCATCACATTAGATGTGCGAATTATGGCACTTTGCCCGGCTCTTCCCGATTGCCCTGATGCGGTGGCTATCAGAGTAATGGTAGTTGGGGTTGATGACAACTGTGATTTCTCAAAAATCACAGCTGGCATCAACCCTGGGGTTAGTAATAAAAAACCCCATTACTAAGCCAATAATCAAAAATAATAACACACAGACAGAAAAAAACACTTTATTTGAATAAAGACTCCCCCCACACTATGCCTCGTCCACCAATTTATTGAAAAAAAAAAAAAAAATCCCATGCAGGTCTGAAGTTGACGCGCCCCCTGGGCCGTGGGGTACTCGGTAGCCGGGCCAGTCGGTGCTGGGGATGTCACGGTAGCAGTGACCTGGTCCGTGACACAGGGCAGTCAGTTAAAGGGAAAGGTAGAAGGGGAATGAAGTTTTTATATATACTGTATTGTTTGTGACGCCACCTGTGGTATGCGGCTATATGGAGCCGCTGCTGCGGTGCAGATCCTCTGGAGCTGATGGTGACGCAGCAGAGTTGGTTCAGCTCTCCACAGGCAGAGCTTAGCTCCAGGGCAGGATATAGTGATACTATAGGGTAGATGTGGTTTGTGCGTTGTAATGCAGGTGATGGCGCAGATAATGACCAGTCCACAACTTAATGGCGGTTTCCTCTTATCTTGGGGATCCACCTCGCCAGGTGAAGTTGTAGGCCTTTCCTCTGCGCTAATCTCTTTTGGCCTTACTGCTTGCAGCTATGCTGTGGCCCTCGTCCCTGAGTAAAACATCTTTGTGCTCACCCGTATGGCAGGCAGCTTGGGCCTTCCTTATGTGTCGCTCCGAAGTGGTGGTGCTGGGCCCTATGTACTGCTGAGCCTCCGGGTGTTTGATTGGACCAGGAGACCTGCAGTATCCTGCCCTCCGGTTTCTGCTGCTGGGCCTTCAGTGCCCCACAACCTCGGACTCCGGTGTCCGGTTCTTCTGCATTTCCCTCTCTGGGGTGAGCTTGTACACAGCTCCACTCCCCAGGTCCTTCCTCGTCTCCGTCCTGTCTTCAACTCCTCTCAACTCACTACTCCTAACCCCGCCTCCAGATTCCGGTTGTCAAGGGGAGGAGCTCCACTTTCTGATCTGGAGCCAGGAAAGTGTTGTATGCTGGAAAACCTGATTAGGGGACCCCTCCCTGCTACCAGGCATAGCATCACCCCTTGTGAGGGAGGCAATGCCACTGTGACAAACGGACCCCTGGGGTGCCACAAAGTAATCCAATGAATCCAATATTGCCCAGAAAGTGAAATCTGAAAGACACAAAAGACAGAAATAAAGAGAAGAGACAGTCCCTCATTCACCAATTTATTTGTAATAATGGTTCCTACGCAGGTCTGACGTTGTCCATGGGGCTACCCAAATCTACCCGAATATAGCTGTGACGCCCAGCTGCGCTTGGTATCACAGATCCTAGAAGGGTGTATTGATGGATTCCTCCACAAGAGGCCCCCATAACCATTCACACATCTCCACCTTCCACCTCAGACCACCAGAGGGAGCCCGTTAGGGATAGATAAATAGGGAAGGTGGAGCCAGACAGCAGTTAGTTAGAGTCTATTCTGGAGTCAGAGTCGAGTTCAGTCTGGTTTAGCAGTGAGTCCAGTGCAGTCTAAGAAGAGTTACCTCAGAGGACAAAAGCCTGTTCCAGCTCCTGCAATTGCTATCCTGCAGTGGAGCTTATCCAGATCAAGACTCCGTGTAGCTCAGAGAGGTGAGCTTTAGGTGTGCCGGCGCCATAAGATCAGTGAAGCGCGGCAAGCTGCCGTTAGTGTGAGTAGCCTAGTGAGGGCCCGAGTAGGCCGAAGGCAAGAGGAGAGTTAGTACATAGGGGGCAGAGGAGCTTAACTGGCTCACCCCGAAGTAGTTACCGGACACCGGGTCCAAAGCTTACCGGGATCTCCATGACCCAGTAAGGCAAACCGGAATCCCTGGAGAACTAGAAGTCCCAGGATCGCTAAAGTGCTGATACGTAACAGAGTCAGGAGACACATAGGCCCCGTAAGTCGGGAGCGTGCACTCCAAGGAAAGGCCCTACCACAAGGTCAGCCAGCGCAGGACAGAGACAAAGTTAGGCCTAGCTCTAGGCAGGTCAGAAACTTACTACGCAGAGGCAAGAAACAGGAGGCCCGAAACCCGCTCATTGGGGAGGATACTGTCTTGCACCCTTCACCCTACACTGCTCCGGGATGTGCCTGAATTTCCATCAGTAAAAGGTACTGAAGTGACTATCGTGTCTGTCCCTGTTCTTGCTCTGACCCGGCTGGGTCGCACCTGTCCTGCATGCCTTCTCATACACTGCCCTGAGGCCCAGCTCCACCTGTGGGGAGCTATACCATCCAGCTGCATTATCATCGGCCTCAGTGGCCTGCGCAGCGCTGGTGATCCTCACCAGAAGCCACAGGTGGCGTCACAAACTCTTTAATAAAATAAACGACTATTCTCCCCTTTTTAAGGAGAGACCCCAGGGTACGGGCCCGGGAGCCGACCACCGTGACATCCCTAAAGGCCAGGCTAAAGGCCCGGGTACCGAGTCATCCCCATTCCCCTGGGCGAGTCATCTCTATCTGGCGTCACGAACAGGATCACGTGCCCGCTGCAACGACGAAGTGTTATGCCCTTTGCCAACGGGTACTGTGCACCTTTATTCTGAAGTGTGTGTGCAAAGTTGTGGTGAAGATTGCCGCCATTGTTGGGTCGCCGAGCGAGAAGAAGGGCGTAACCGCGGGAAAATTAGGGGCGTACCTGCAAAAGAGCTCGAAGCCTTCGGACACGCCCCACGCCTTGACGTTAAACCAGGAAGCGCCAGGTCCTGTACGGAGCATCGCTGAACGCTCTGACGGAGGACGCAAGCGACGCAAGGTCCTGAAGACGACCGTCACCTGCGGAGCTGCGGCCTACCGGAAGAAGAACTAGAAGGTAGGCCACGGTTAACTAGGGGGGCGCCAAGATGTCCGACGAACAGCAGAACGCCGACCTGCCGGTCAACGTCCCTGAAGTTCAACCCGCACCCGATGATGAGCAGGCTGAGGCTGCCACTCCACCAGCAGCGCCTGTAACACCCGTAATTCCTATGACTTTACCGTACATTCCGGGAGCAAAGTGGCTCCCCCAGTACAACGGAAAACCAGATACCCTGTCTGGATTTAAACGGAAGATATGTGGTATCTTGGACATGTACTCTATGACTGGCAAACAAAGAGCTGCCGTTGTATAAGGACAACTGACCGGTGCTGCGGAACGGGAAGTGGAAACATGGTCGGCCGCAGACCAGGAGTCAGTGTCCGCAATATTCCAAAAACTACAGACTGTATTTGAGGACCTTACTGAGGCGGACCTCCGGATGAGGTTCTACAGCTGTTCCCAACAACCAGAGGACAATGTCCGGGACTACGCCTGGCGTCTACAGGGGGCCCTGCGGGCTCTTAAACACGTCAGTCCAACTAGCATTGAAAATGAACACAAAATGCTAAAGGACCAGTTTGTCCGGGGACTGAGGTCTCCAGAGGAAAGCAGGACTGTGCGTTGGTGGTCCCTGGATCATCCAGATGCCACCTTTGACAACCTTAAGGACATGGCTATAAAAGGACTGCAGCCCCTGGAAACAAATGCTATCCAACGTTACCAGGGTGGAGCTACCCCAGCGCCTGCTACACCTACCTTGTCCCCAGTGGCTGCTGAAGCAAAGGTTCCAGCAATGTCCCCTAAAGAACTGGACAGTCTGCGCTCTGAGGTGCGTCAGTTGAGTAAAACCCTGACCACTGTGCTGAGTGCTCTGCAGCTGCGGACGGAGCCCGAGGAAGGAGGGAAAATCCTGCCAGCCGATAGCCCTGAGGATGTCCCATGGATGCGCAGGAGGAGGAGGCCAACACCACCCTCTACGAGGACCAGTCACCAGCGCCGTCCACCGAGGGACCCAACCTGCTACCGATGCCGCAAGAACAGACACATCGCCCAGAATTGTCCTTTAAACGAGAAAACCCTGGGTCCGAGGGCTGACACCCAGGAGTAAACTCACCAGGCCGAGTCCTGATGTATCAACAGCAAGTAAGGTTAACAGAAGGTGAAATCGGTAACGTGCGGGTGACGGACCCAATACCCATTGTCATCCCCCCAATGAGTGAAATGCTCATCTGGTGTAGAGCTGCCATAGGTCTTAGAGGACAGAGCTACCAGGCGGTAGTAGAACCCCTTTGCTCCGAGCATAGACCCACACTCTTAACCACCAGGGGAGTGGTAGATGTACGTAATGGGAGGGTGCCCGTCCGTCTTCTCAATTTAGGGGAAGAGGAGGTCAAACTGCCACGTTATGCCACTGTTGACAAATTACATGCTGTCAATAACAACTGCATTCACAAGGCGGAGTCCTTAACTTCACCAGACGAAGTGGAGGATAATGACCCTGCAACCCAGGTGGACGATTGGTGT
The DNA here is from genome assembly GCF_046119375.1 of Phyllobates terribilis. Taxonomy (NCBI): domain Eukaryota; kingdom Metazoa; phylum Chordata; class Amphibia; order Anura; family Dendrobatidae; genus Phyllobates; species Phyllobates terribilis. Next base: position 93,387,778 of record NW_027362765.1, on the reverse strand, counting down.
CAACAGCTCCATGTTGGGACAGACACCACTCCTGCCCATCAAAAACAGGGTGTACACTGGGTGGTTCAAGAATACTCGCAGGTGTTCAGTAAACATCCACTTGACTTTGGGAGGATTAAGGGGGTTCAACATCATATCCGCACAGGCAACCATTCACCAATCAAAGAACGTTATAGGCCTATACCCCAAGCTCACTACCAGAAGGCAAAAGAAATGCTGTATGACATGAGGAAGGCGGGAGTAATAAGGGATAGTTGTAGTCCCTGGGCAGCTCCCCTAGTGCTAGTTAGGAAAAAGGACAGGAGCATGAGAATGTGTGTAGATTACCGACAAGTAAATCGCATTACACATAAAGATGCATATCCTTTACCACGCATAGAGGAGTCCCTAGCTGCCTTAAAGTCTGCAAATTACTTTTCTACCCTTGACCTCACTAGTGGGTACTGGCAAGTAGCTGTGGCTGAGGAGGATCGGGAGAAGACGGCGTTCACCACCCCGATGGGACTCTGCGAGTTCAACAGTATGCCGTTTGGACTCTGCAATGCCCCCGGAACATTCCAGAGATTGATGGAGTGCTGCCTGGGACACCGCAACTTCGAGACTGTGTTACTTTACCTGGACGACGTGATAGTGTACTCCAGAACGTACGAGGACCACTTGAAACACCTGGCAGAGGTATTTGAGTCACTGTCCCGGTACGGGATGAAGTTGAAGCCATCAAAGTGCCACCTGCTCAAGAGAAAGGTACAGTACCTGGGGCACATTGTCAGTCGAGAAGGGGTAGCACCAGACCCGGAGAAAGTCACAGCTATCCAGAAGTGGCCGGAGCCGAAGAACCGCAAGGAGGTGCGTCAGTTCTTGGGACTAGTAGGATACTACCGGAGGTTTGTAAAGGACTACACTAAGAAAGCAGCTCCTCTGCAAGACCTCCTGGTAGAGCAGTCCCCCAAAGGCAGAAATCCCCCATTCCACTGGGGTAAGGAGCAAGCCGAGTCGTTTCAGGAGATGAAGGAGATCCTGACAGGCGATGAGATCCTAGCCTACCCTGACTACAGCCAACCGTTCCTGCTGTATATGACTCGCCCCCTGGGCCGTGGGGCACTCGAGACCGGACTTCAGGGCAATGCTGGGAGTAGTAGTGGCAACCCAGTCCCGTGGCTCAGGGTGGTCAGACCAGTGGTAGTCTATGATGTGTTTTAGGTAATGTCCGACTACGCCACCCGTGGATTGCGGTCAGGGAGGACCGCTGCTGCAAGTCAGACCGCTGAGGCTGGTGTTGGGGATGCAGCAGGGAATAGTACAACTCCCCACGGGAGGAGTGTAGCCTCAGGGCAGTGTGATAGGATGCTGGGGGTGATGGTGCAGTCCAGAGTCCAATAATGCAGTCCAGGGTCTTTTACTGATCTTATCATAGACCCAACAGGAGTACAGGGTAGAAATGGACCTGGGTGTCTGAGGGCATTCGGGCGAGCTCCGCTGGTCAGGGTGAGTGGGTAGGCCTACCGTTCTCTTTCTGCCCTTGCTGACTATCTCCCCCTTTAGTGGTATGATAGCCCACGTCCCTGAGCTTGCCGTGTACTACGCCTGTATGGCTTGCGACTCGGGCCTTAGGTACCTGTAGCTTCTCCGTGCTGTACCGGTCCCTCTGTGTGGCGGAACCTCCAGGCTTCTTGGCCAAGGGACCTGCAATCCCCTGCGGGTTGGTTTTCTGCTGCAGGGCTTGCAACCCTGACAGCCTTGGACCCCAGTGTCCGGTATGTAGTTTCTTTCTGTCAGGACCGGCTCTCGTTGCCTCTGTCCCTGACTTTCTGCTCCTCCTTTGCCTCCTGGACTCCTCAGCTGCGGCTGACCTGTCCCTCTGCTTCTGGGAACCCTTCTGGATACTTCAGAAGCGGGTCCTGGTCTCTCTAACCCTGCCCTCAGTACCAGTTTTTATAGGAGCAGCCTGCTCCCCCTACTGGCCTGGGACAGGAGGTGCGGCATGCAAATGGTCCATGACCAGAGAACCTCCCTCCTGCTCTCAGACACAGCCTTACAAGTTTGTGGCATCCAGGCCTGGGGTGACACATTCCCCCCTAGGAAAGCTTAGTACTCCGGGACTAAACAAGAAACACGATACAGGGTATAAATTACAACATAAACACAACAGGGAAAGAAATAACAAACAACACCACATATTGAGTTCTTTAGGTCACAGTATGGCCTGTGACCGGGTGTCCATATCACCAACACAACGGGAGCCTTAACCAGGTGGGGGTCTGTCCTTGCCCCGAGTCCTTGACAGTCTTTATTCTTTCCTTTGGTTAGGTCGAACATATTTACAAGGAAGTCCCGGTTACTCAAAGTTCATAACCTTTTAGTCCATTTGTCACTATGAAAAACTGGAAAACATTATTAATAACCAGGGTACAAACATAACACATTAAATACATACATTATACATTTAGATCTTCCAGCGAGCTGGCATTTGACCCCTAGTGCTCCTGTTTGACCTCCTTAACCCACTATCTGGTGGTGGACCAACCTGGCTTTCCCCACCATCATTGAGGTTACCGCTACTAGCTGGTTGTACAGGCAGGGCAGGCAGCTGTCTGCGGGTCTTTTAGCTTACCGCAGGCATGACAGGCTCACTGTCAGCAGAGGGTTGACTCTCCTGGGGCTGCTGGCGTGGGTTCTTCCGCCTCTGGGGCCGCTTGCTCTTCTCGTTCTTCCTGTCCTCCTGTAGGATCCTGCTGGGTAGGCTGAAGGAAGTGTAGGATGGGTACCACTATTGCGCCATTTATCTGAGTCCAGGTCCGGGGGAACTCTCCGAGAACTGTGCTGATCATCTCTTCCTTGTCCTCTGCGGGTTCAAGGTCATGTTGATCTTCACTTGGACTCTGTAGTTGCTCGGGGCACCGTTTTAGGTGGTCTCTGGAGACGGTGCTAGTGGTTTTTCCTCCATCCTTGGTAATCACACATACCTTCGGGTTGTCGTGGTCGGACTGCAGTACTGTGTACGGGTCTCTCTCCCACTGGTCATCCAGCTTGTGAAGCCTTCTCTTCCGCTTCAGAACCTGCTCACCAGGTTCCAGGGGACCAGCAGGGGCGTGTTGGTTGAAGAGCCTCTCTTGCTTTTCTCTCGCTTGAGCCAGACTCCTCTCCACACTCTCCTGTACCTTCTTGTACTGTAGCCGCCGTTCCGTATCCCAGTCTGCGTCTGGGGAGGTGTCCTCAGGTGTCAGGACTCCCATTTCCAGGTCGATCGGCAGCTTACCTGGTCTTTCTCGCATCAGGTAAGCCGGGGTGCAATTTTTAGCATTTAACGGGATATGGTTGTACAAGTCAATCAGGTCTGGCAGCTTCTCCGGCCACAGGCTGCGTTCTTCCAGGGGTAACGTCTTGAGGAGATCAATGACGATATTGTTCATTTTCTCACACAGCCCGTTGGTTTGCAGGTGGTAAGGCGTTGTCCGAATCTTCCTACAGCCGTAGAGGTTGCAGAACTCCTGGAATACTTCAGCCTCAAACGCTGGACCTTGATCTGTCAAGACCTGTTCCGGATACCCATGTGGACGGCAGAAGTGTAGCTGGAAGGCTCTGGCCGCTGTTTGGGCTGTCAGGTCTTTAACAGGAACCACTTCCAGGAACCGGGAGTAATGGTCCACAATTGTCAGGGCATAGACGTAGCCCGACCGGCTTGGAGCCAATTTCACATGGTCCAGAGCTACCAGCTCAAGAGGCTGCCTGGTGACGATGGGCCTCAAGGGTGTCTGCTGGCTGGTACGGTCCTTCCTTCTGAGGTGGCATGGGCCACAGTCCCTGCTCCACTTCTCGAAGGCCCTTCTCATGCCGACCCTGTAGAACCGCTCTCTCAGTAGGAACTTCAGTTTCTTCCACCCGAAGTGTCCCGCTCTGTCATGGTAGGCCTCCAGGACCATTGCTGCATCTCGCCTTGGGACCACTATCTGCCAGGTTAGCTCGTGCGTCCGGTGGTTGACAAGCCTTCTGCACAGCTTACCCTCGTAGAGGAATAGCCTGCTTTTCTCCTTCCATATCTGCTTGGCTTCCTCTGGAGCGTCCGGGCCAGGGCTAGCGTCTTCCTGGGTTAACATGTCTTTCACCAGGCGTATTGCAGGGTCGCTATCTTGCGTTTCAGCCCAGCCGTGGTGGGGTAAGGGGTTGAACATGACGGTGGTCAAGTCTTTGTCTCTTACCCCATGAGAATACTGAGTGGCCCAATACCGGTGGAACGCAGGGAGCTCTATTTCCTCCAGCTCTTCCGAGTCGTCTTCTCCTTCAGGTAGATGGGGCATTCTTGATAGGGCGTCTGCATTGGCGTTGGTTCTGCCTGCCCGGTATTTGATTGTGAAGTCGTAATTGGATAGCCGGGCCATCCACTGCTGTTCTAGGGCACCTAGTCTTGCATTGTCCAGATGTGTCAACGGGTTGTTGTCCATGTACACGGTGAACTTTGCGGAGGCCAGGGAATGCTTAAAGCGTTTTGTGATGGCCCACACCACTGCCAAGAATTCTAGCACCCTTTCTCTGCCCTGTTGGTTCTGTGACAGTACGGCTCCCAGCCCCACATTACTGGCATCTGTGTGGACGATAAAAGGCTGACCATAATCGGGGTAGGCCAGGATCTCATCCCCCGTGAGGGCCATCTTCAACTGGTGGAAGGACTCCTCTTCCGGCTTGTCCCACTTGAAGGGTGGCTTGTGACTTCTGGATTTAGATTGCCCTATCAGGAGGTCCTGCATAGGGGCTGCCATCTTAGTGAACCCGGGGATGAACCTTCGGTAGTAGCCTACCAACCCGAGGAATTGCCTCACTCCCTTGATGTTAGAGGGGCTTGGCCAGCTCTTGATGGCTGTAACTTTGTCGGGGTCGGGAGCTACTCCCTCTGCACTCACCACGTGTCCTAGGTACTGGACCTTCGGTTTTAACAGGTGGCACTTTGAAGGCTTTACTTTCAGGCCGTAGCCTGCCAGGGCTTCGAACACCTCGGCCAGGTGCTTTAGATGGTCCTCGTAAGTCTTCGAATAGACGATCACGTCGTCCAGGTAAAGGAGGACCGTCTCGAAGTTTCGGTGTCCTAGACAGCATTCCATCAGCCTCTGGAAGGTCCCTGGTGCGTTGCAGAGCCCGAAGGGCATACAGTTGAACTCGCTCAGTCCCATCGGGGTGGTGAAGGCGGTCTTCTCCTTGTCAGCCTCTGCCACAGGAACCTGCCAATACCCGCTAGTAAGGTCCAAAGTAGAGAAGAAATTAGCTGATTTTAGAGCTGCTAAAGACTCCTCTATCCTAGGCAACGGGTACGCATCTTTATGGGTGATACTATTGATTTGCCTATGGTCTACGCACATTCTCATGGTACCGTCTTTCTTTTTTACCAAAACTAAGGGAGCTGCCCAGGGGCTACAGCTATCTCTAATGACCCCAGCTTCTTTCATTTCTCTCAGCATACCCTTGGCGTTCTGATAATGTGCAGGGGGTACAGGCCTGTGTCTCTCTTTTATTGGTGGGTGGCTCCCCGTTGGGATATGGTGTTCTATCCCTTTTACTCTGCCGAAGTCTACCGGGTGCTTACTAAAAATTCTCTCGTTCTCCAGAACCACCCAGTAGACTCCTTGTTTTTGGTGCAGGGGAGTGGAGTCAGCACCCACATGGAGTTTCTGGCACCAGTCCTCCTTTTGTTTCTGGGAGCCATTACCCTCCGCCTGTGGAGATGGAGGCAACGGTTCCACGGCCCTGATAGCTTTGTGCTCAACAGCAAACAGTTTGGCAAGTGTAGCGTACCTGGGTTGGTGTACCTCCCTCTCCCCAATGTTGAGAATGCGAACGGGCACCCTCCCATGACGGACATCAACCACCCTCCAGGCTGTCAAAATGGTGGGACTGCTGTCTGAGTACACGGGTTCTACCATGGCTTGGTAGTCTCTGCCTCTCAACCCGATTGCAGTCCGACACCAGATCATCATTTCACTTTTGGAAGGCATGGAAATGGGGAATGGGTCACTCATTCTTACGCTACCGATCTCACCACCAGACAGTTCTACCTGCTGCCGTCTCATCAGGACTCTTATCTCTTTCTGGAGGACCCTCTTTTGGCTGGAGCTTGCATTCATCGCCACCTGCTGTAAAATCACAATTACTTCTGAGAGACAGTTTTCAATCACATTAGTACCCACAGTTATTTTAGGGTGACTTTCACGACGGTCAATGTCCACAATGATCACTCCCTGTGCCGGCAGTTCCACCTTACCAATCTTGATGGTCATCTCTCTGAACCCCACCTGCGGCACGGGTTGGCCATTGCTGGCAATCATGCTTAAGTCATCGTCTGGGTAGCAGGTTATGTCAGCGTCACTCCAGTACCACTTGAAAAGTACGTAGGGGATGGTAGTCACTTGAGACCCGGTGTCCAGCAGTGCACTCATGGGGATACCGTCCAGCACTACGGGTAAGATCGGGCGTCCTCCCACGTACTTATCACGCCAATTAGACGGGCCTGATGACCTTATGCCTGGGGGTTGGCCCTCTGCCCCAGGTCAGACCCATTTAAAGTACAGTACCTTGCTATGTGTCCTGGCTGACTGCAACGGCGGCAAATCGGCTGTCCATCCTCAGCGTAGCGGTCGGCGGGCCTCCCTCTGAACGGCGGGATCCTCCTCTGTCGACGCCACGGGACATCCTCCGGACTGGAAGCTAGCTCGATTGGCCTTGACGGTTCCACCTGCAACGACTGTACGGTCCTGGTTAATTCAGCCACACTCTTTGTTACCTCCTGGACCTGATAGTGCAGGTCTGCAGGCTGGGATGGATTTAGGGCCTGTGCATCAGCCCCCACAAGGTCTGCGGGGTAGGGCGCTGCCCCCTGGTGGTAAGTGATGGCAGGGCGCCGGGAAGCCACCTGCTGCGGGTTCTCTGAGCACTTGGATGGCCCGATCCTTGAACTGCGCAAAAGTCAAATCGGGGTTCTGTAGGGCCATGAGGCGCAGCTGGGTTCTGTGGGAGCTGGACAGCAGACCTTCTATGAACTGATCAGTCAACAGTTTATCAGAGTCCTGCACGCTACCAGGGTCAGCTTGTTTGATAGCTCTCAGGGCTTCTTGCAGGTTCAAGGCATAGTCTCTGATGCTATCCTGGGCCCGCTGCTTACAGCCATAGAACCGCATTTTTATTTCTGCTGAAGTACGGGTATCAAAGGTACTCCGCAGCCGGGTCAGAATGTCCTTTACTGTCTTTTTCTCTTCATCTGACCATGATTTCACTTCCCGCTGGGCTGCACCGGTGAGCTGCCCCGTTAGAATGCTCACTTTCTGTTCTTCCGTCAGGGGATAAACTTTGAACAAATTGTGCAGTCTTTCCCTAAAGTCAGTTAAGGTATGGGGGTCCCCTGAGTATTGAGGTAGCCAGGCTGCTCCGGGGATGTAGGGCATAGAGAACGGCATCACAGCTGTTGCAGCCCCGCTGGTTGTAGAAGGCCCCTCCGTGTCCGTCATCTTCCTCCCCCCTAGTTAAGCGTGGCCTACCTTCCGACGATCCTCTTCTGTAGGCCGCGGGTCCGCTGGTGCTGCTCCGGACGAGGACCTTGCGTCGCGTCCTGGTGACTTCAGCGTCGCTCTCTCTCCCTTCCAGGACCTTGCGCAGCGTCGGTGCGTGGCGCGGAGCTTCGGGTCTCGCGCGGTTTGGACGTCCACGCCCCTCTTCTTCCTGCGCGGCGTCCTGAAGATGGCGTCCGATGGCGGGAAAACGGCTGAAGATGGCGGGAACTGACGGAAGATGGCGGGAGACGGCTGAAAATGGCGGGAAACGGCTCCGGATGGCGGGAAACCTCTTCTTCAGGTACGTGTACAGTCTTTTTCAGGTACGCAATACCCGTTTGTGGCGGGTTGGTCTCAATCCTGCCGACTACGCCAAAGCTGACTCGCCCCCTGGGCCGTGGGGCACTCGAGACCGGACTTCAGGGCAATGCTGGGAGTAGTAGTGGCAACACGGTCCCGTGGCTCAGGGTGGTCAGACCAGTGGTAGTCTATGATGTGTTTTAGGTAATGTCCGACTACGCCACCCGTGGATTGCTATTAGGGAGGACCGCCGCTGCAAGTCAGACCGCTGAGGCTGGTGTTGGGGATGCAGCAGGGAATAGTACAACTCCCCACGGGAGGAGTGTAGCCTCAGGGCAGTGTGATAGGATGCTGGGGGTGATGGTGCAGGCGCAGCAGTAACCACACAGAGTCCAATAATGCAGTCCAGGGTCGTTTACTGATCTTATCATAGACCCAACAGGAGTACAGGGTAGGAATGGACCTGGGTGTCTGAGGGCATTCGGGCGAGCTCCGCTGGTCAGGGTGAGTGGGTAGGCCTACCGTTCTCTTTCTGCCCTTGCTGACTATCTCCCCCTTTAGTGGTATGATAGCCCACGTCCCTGAGCTTGCCGTGTACTACTCCTGTATGGCTTGCGACTCGGGCCTTAGGTACCTGTAGCTTCTCCGTGCTGTACCGGTCCCTCTGTGTGGCGGAACCTCCAGGCTTCTTGGCCAAGGGACCTGCAATCCCCTGCGGGTTGGTTTTCTGCTGCAGGGCTTGCAACCCTGATAGCCTCGAACCCCAGTGTCCGGTATGTAGTTTCTCTCTGTCAGGACCGGCTCTCGTCGCCTCTGTCCCTGACTTTCTGCTCCTCCTTTGCCTCCTGGACTCCTCAGCTGCGGCTGACCTGTCCCTCTGCTTCTGGGAACCCTTCTGGATACTTCAGAAGCGGGTCCTGGTCTCTCTAACCCTGCCCTCAGTACCAGTTTTTATAGGGGCAGCCTGCTCCCCCTACTGGCCTGGGACAGGAGGTGCGGCATGCAAATGGTCCATGACCAGAGAACCTCCCTCCTGCTCTCAGACACAGCCTTACTAGTTTGTGGCATCCAGGCCTGGGGTGACACATATACAGATGCCAGCAATGAAGGGCTGGGCGCTGTTCTAAGTCAGAAGCAGAATGGCCAAGAGAAGGTGATCGCATACGCAAGCAGGAAGCTCCGCCCGACTGAGAGGAACCCAGAGAACTATAGCAGTTTTAAGTTGGAGTTCCTGGCCTTGGTCTGGGCCATCACTGAAAGATTCAAGCACTATCTGGCCTCCAGTAAGTTCACTGCCTTCACTGATAACAACCCCTTGACCCATCTCGAAACAGCTAAGCTCAGGGCACTGGAACAATGATGGGTGGCTCGGTTGTCAAACTACCAATTTACAATTAAATACCGGGCGGGCCGCAAGAACGCCAACGCCGATGCCCTGTCTAGGATGCCTCACCAGTCAGACACAGAAGAAGAAGTGGGTGACCTGGAAGAGATAGAGCTACCTGCCTTTCATCGGAGTGGGATGATCCATGAGCAACGAGCCTCCAGGAAACAGCGTGGAAATACGTTACACCCCCTGCCTCACCACAGCTGGAAGGAGACCCAGGACAGCGACCCGGTTGTCAGCCGCATCAAGGTACGTTAATCCAAGAACTCATGAGATGGTATGGCAGATAGTGGTCCTGAAGACAGACATCCAAATGGTATTAGAGGCTTACCACGATCAGGCGGGGCACTTTGGCTGGAAAAAGTTGGAGACTCTGCTGAAGTGTCGATTCTACTGGGTAGGAATGCGCAGCTCCATTGAGAGGTGGGGCCGGGACTGTGGACCCTGTGGCCTAAGAAGAAAAGACTTCAGCAGTCAGAAGGCACCCCTGCAACCCATCAAGACGACTCGACCTCTGGAGATCATGGCCCTGGACCATGTCAAGCTGTCCGCCAGCAGGGCAGGGTACTCTTATGCTCTGACCATGGTGGATCACTACTCACGTTTCCTGGTGGTCGCCCCCGTCAAAGACCTGACGGCAGAGACAGCAGCAAAGACATTCCAAGCGTAGTTCTGCAGACCCCACGGATATCCTGAGCAGGTGCTGACGGACCAAGGCCCAGCCTTTGAGGCTGAGTTGTTCAAGGAGTTCTGCCATTTGTACGGTTGCAAAAAGATAAGAACTACACCTTACCACCCACAAACCAACGGTCTCTGCGAAAAGATGAACAACGTCATCATCGACCTGCTAAAGACCATACCACTTGAGGAGAGAAACCAGTGTTCAGACCTATTACCAGATCTAGTGGATTTGTACAATCATATACCAGTCAGTTCCACCAACTTCACTCCGGCATATCTCATGCGGGCAAGGCCAGGAAAACTGCCCATGGACCTGGAGCTTGGTGTTGTTGAGCCTGAAGCTGATATGACCACTGAGGACTGGGACAAGACCAGACAAGAGCAGTACAGAAGGGTACAAGCTTGTGTCAAGGACAGTCTTACTCGGGTGAGAGAAAAGCAGGAAGTTCAATACAATAAAAACGCACCCGCAGAACCTTTCGCACCTGGTGAAACAGTACTGAAAAGGAAAAGATGTAACCACAAACTTGATGACCAGTGGGAAAAAGACCCCTACACTGTGTTACCGTCGAGGTTTGACAACAAGAAGACATGCATAATCAGTCGAGATGGAGGAAAAACGTCTACAACAGTGTCCAGGGACCACCTAAAGTTGTGTCCAGACTTACTGAAACCCCAAGAAAAAGTGCCTCTCACAATGCAGGAAGAACCTGAAGAAACAGTGATCCACACTGACCTAGGAGACTTCCTAACAGATTGGCCTCAAATAGGAGGTGCAGTAATCGTCCCAGTCACAGCAAGTTGAACCTGTAAGTGCTGCAGAGGAGCCAGCTCAAGAAGTATCCCCGGATGAAGGATCCCCGGTAGGAGCAGAGCAAGAGGGCCCAGCCAATGGTAGACTTGCCAGTCCAAGAGAGAGGTTAAGGCAGTTTTACAACATGGTTACACGTAGAACTGGTAGAGTAACCGAAAATACAGACACTGATACCCCACAGACCACCGCACTACGCAGATCAACACGTAGCACGAGAGGTAAACCCCCTGCTAGGTACACGCAGTAGATGGTCAAAATTTCTGAAAATGTAGATAGTTACCCCTGGGGTATTGTATAATTGTGTGTTTTCAATGCATATGTCTGCCTTTATTAATTTGTGCTTTACCTCATTAATTCCTTCCTTAATTACCTAAGAACTTCGTGGCTGAGGACTGTGTGCAGCCCAAAAACTGCTTTTGTATATAATTGCGCTCCCTGGAGTGCCCCTTTAGGTGACCTCAGAAGAAAAACCTGTCTGGAGTGGCTCTCTTGGAGGTCCAGCACGGGATCTTCATGCCCTGCAGCCACCCCAGGGCCTACGTAGAGGGTTTAGGACAGGTTCCTCAAAACCACCAAGTACTCTACCTTGTGAGATGGACATCCAGTTTTGGAACCTCACCATAGAAGACTTGAATTCTGAGGACACTCTGTATTTGTTATGGTTATGTAACGTTTAAGCTTGGCGCCTCCCATAAAGGGAAGATTGTTCTTGTATTGCTTATGTTTCCTATTGTTATTGTGTTATAAAATGTACTTCAGCTCGGGAGTGCTGAGTTTAACTAGGGGGGAATGTGACGCCCAGCTGCGCTTGGTATCACAGATCCTAGAAGGGTGTATTGATGGATTCCTCCACAAGAGGCCCCCATAACCATTCACACATCTCCACCTTCCACCTCAGACCACCAGAGGGAGCCCGTTAGGGATAGATAGATAAATAGGGAAGGTGGAGCCAGGCAGCAGTTAGTTAGAGTCTATTCCGGAGTCAGAGTCAAGTTCAGTCTGGTTTAGCAGTGAGTCCAGTGCAGACTAAGAAGAGTTACCTCAGAGGACAAAAGCCTGTTCCAGCTCCTGCAATTGCTATCCTGCAGTGGAGCTTATCCAGATCAAGACTCCGTGTAGCTCAGAGAGGTGAACTTTAGGTGTGCCGGCGCCATAAGATTGGTGAAGCGCGGCAAGCTGCCGTTAGTGTGAGTAGCCTAGTGAGGGCCCGAGTAGGCCGAAGGCAAGAGGAGAGTTAGTACATAGGGGGCAGAGGAGCTTAACTGGCTCACCCCGAAGTAGTTACCAGACACCGGGTCCGAAGCTTACCGGGATCTCCATGACCCAGTAAGGCAAACCGGAATCCCTGGAGAACTACAAGTCCCAGGATCGCTAAAGTGCTGATACGTAACAGAGCCAGGAGACACATAGGCCCCTTAAGTCGGGAGTGTGCACTCCAAGGAAAGGCCCTACCACAAGGTCAGCCAGCGCAGGATAGAGACAAAGTTAGGCCTAGCTCTAGGCAGGTCAGAAACTTACTACACAGAGGCAAGAAACAGGAAGCCCGAAACCCACTCATTGGGGAGGATCCTGACATGCACCCTTCACCCTACAGTGCTCCGGGATGTGCCTGAATTTCCATCAGTAAAAGGTACTGAAGTGACTATCGTGTCTGTCCCTGTTCTTGCTCTGATCTGGCTGGGTCGCGCCTGTCCTGCATCCCTTCTCATACACTGCCCTGAGGCCCAGCTCCACCTGTGGGGAGCTATACCATCCAGCTGCATTATCATCGGCCTCAGTGGACTGCGCAGCGCTGGTGATCCTCACCAGAAGCCACAGGTGGCGTCGCGAACTCTTTAATAAAATAAACGACTATTCTCCTCTTTTTAAGGAGAGACCCCAGGGTACGGGCCCGGGAGCCGACCACTGCGACATCCCTAAAGGCCAGGCTAAAGGCCCGGGTACCGAGTCATCCCCATTCCCCTGGGCGAGTCATAGCAGTAAAGTTACCGCTGTTCACAGGCACTGGGTAGTGACGTCACCCATCATCATTGTCGCCGGGTCTCGCTGAGCTCAGCGAGACTTGGCAGCTCTGATGGTCATTGTAGTCACTACCCGACACCTGTGAATAGCAGGAACTTTACTGCTATTCACAGTCACCAGAGCAAGATTCGAGGAACATGGATTACGACGGAGCATCGAGGGAACATCTTGAGTAATAAATTGGTGAACGAGGGACTGTCTATTGTCTTTATTTCTGTCATTTTTATGTCTTTCAGGTATCCTTTTCTGGACTACTTCAGACCTGCATGGGATTTTTTTTTAAAATAAATTGTGAACGAGGCATAGTGAAGGGGAAACTTATTCGGTTAGGCTGTGTGCCCACGTAGCGTTTTTCAAGCGTATATGCTGCGGAATTTCCGCAGCGTAAACGCTTGAAAAACGCATGTATATCCGCACCCCATGGTCCCCAATGGCATTCCGCAATGTCAATGCCCATGCTGCGGATTTTTCCGCAGCGTATATGCTGCGGTCAAAAATCCGCAGCATGTTCATTAATTTTGCGGAAGCGCAGCGGAATCAATGTGCGGATGGTACCCAAGTCTGGATGAGAGGATACTCTCATCCAGACCTGGGTACCAAAGAACCTGTAAAAAAAAGAATAAAATAAAGTTTATACTTATCTTCTGATGTTTTCCCTCCGTCGCGCTGTTGTCTGAAGGACCTGCCACGTCATTGAGTCATGTGACCCACCACATGACTCAATGACGTCACCGCAGGTCCTGCACACAACAGCGTGAGCCGCTCAAGACTCCGGACGGGGCAGAGAATGCATCGGAAGGTGAGTATAAAGTTTATTTTTTTATTTTTTACCATTCTGAACAAGTTGTCAAGCACTTTTCCAAGTGATGCTTGGAGAAGTGCTTGATAACCCGCATGCGGAAATGCATGCAAAGACGCCTCACAAACGCTTCTACCTGGCGGGAAAACCGCATGTAATATCCGCATGCGATTTTCCCGCCAGGGAGAAGCGTAAAAAATATGCTTCAGGTCCGCAACGTGGGCACATAGCCTTAAAGTGTTTTTTTGCTGTGTGTTTTTTGTTATTACTAACCACAGTGATTGATGCCAGCTTTGATTTTTGACAAATCACAGCTGTAATCAACCCCAACTACCATTACCCTGATTGCCAGGACATTCGGGAAGAGCCGGGCAAAGTGCCAGAATTGTTGCGTCTAATGGATGCGCCAATTTTGAGGTGGCTGCATGTTTGTATTTTTAGGCTGGGAACGATCCAATAACCATGGACCTTCCCAGCCTCATAATATCAGCTCACAGCTGTCTGCTATCTATCTATTTATTTTTATTTATTTATTTTACTCACTTATATAGCGCCATTAATTCCACAGTGCTTTACAGACATTATGGGCACTGTCCCCATTGGGGCTCACTGTGAAGAAATGGCACCAGGGGGGCCCCGCAGAATCCCGCTGTACGGATCTACCCTTTGCACCAATGTGACGTTCCACACCCCCTCAAAGATGCGTAAGGTCAGATCGGCACAGTTCTACACTGTTACCTCCTGTCCACACGGGTACAGAGAGGCACCAGGGAATGGGACAAGGTGGTCCACTCAGACGCTGGTGTGGCCCCACACTCTCCCACACTCCTGACAGGCAGAGAGGCTCTTTCACTACTCCCGTGAAGCAGAGCCTTGTCGACCTGGATAGAGCTGCCACCAGTTTCTATTTGATATAACAGACTTATATCGGGCTAGAAAGCAGCCCGGTAGCGCGTTTGCCACACAGGGTTTGTGGATCGAGATACAAGAACAGCCCAAGATTAAATTATATATTTAATCGCCATAAGGGCTCACTAAACAATATACTATATACACAAGGTTATACATATACAGTGGTCAGAGTTACAAATACAAAAGCATGGTACATCAAGCATAACAGATCTTAAAGTCAGTTACCAGTAGATGGAAAGCATGGCTCGGGGGATGAGCGGCCACATGGGGAAAGTTGTGGGCCCTGCTTGGTTGCTGGACTTCTCCCACACTTCTTGATGCCACGAGCTTCCTCAGGAAAAGACAATAGGCTTTCGGCTACAGAGACCTTCAAACTCTCTGGGAACTCTGACTCCTGCCCCCCGACTCAACCCCAAGTCTCCACCCTTGTTCCTTCCTAGCTAAGAGACTCCAAGAACTAAAATGGCCCATACATCCTTACTGGAAGGTCCCAGGGAACCAGTTCTGGTGTCAACGGACCCTGCCAGGCCCCTGCTACTTGTGGAAACTAAACACACTGGTTTTAGGAGGTTCCAAAAGGCTGGGACGTGTATCTCCTCGTCCCTGCACGCTAGATTGGGCTAGGATGCAGTCTGGCATTCGCTATCTCCTCCTGATCTAGAAAATCCATTTTGTGAAGAACTGGGACATATAGTTCTCCCACAACTCGGTATTGAAATATAGTACCTTAACAAAACAGCACATGTTAGTGAACAAAGGAAAGGATCACAGCAGGGAGCCTTCCTGTCAGCTCAGCTCACAGCTACAGAGGGACACTGGCACTGAAGCCCCCCTCCCTTCTCTCTTACAGCTGCGAGTCAGGTTACGCTGTACCTGGAAACATGACAACCAGGGCACGTGATTATTCTAGAATATTCTTCACACTCACAATCTACATTCCCCATCAGTATGTCTTTGGAGTGTGGGAGGAAACCGGAGCACCCAGAGGAAACCCACGCAAACACGGGGAGAACATACAAACTCCTTGCAGATGTTGTCCTTGTGGGATTTGAACCCAGGACCCCAGCGCTGCAAGGCTGCAGTGCCAACCACTGAGCCACCGTGCTTAAAAAAGTATTTCCAGTGGCCTGCACAGGGGGCGCCAGTGGGCAGGATGCATTCGTATACTAGCACTGCATTCACTTCACTCTTAAGATCGGCAGAGGTCCCTATCTATCTATCTATCTATCTATCTATCTCTTTGCACATCTAACACCTAAACATCTGTCATTTCTATTCTAAATTCTATTCCAGTACGTGGCACATGGACAGCACAGAGATGTCACACTTTATATCATTTGTGTGAAATTGTGCGGGATGTATTGACGTCCGTACTGCAGAGAAAAAACGGACATGTCCATGTGTGGGTCACACCGACACTGACATGTGCGCAGCCCCATATATTATAATGGGTGTATGTGTGTAAGTGTCCCCACACTGCAACCACACCTACTGGAAACACGTGTGAAATGGGCCTAACAGCGGTTTTAATAGAGAAAGGACAGTTTGCAGCCCTGAAAAATACTTTAATGGTGCAACAGAGGTATACAAGTGCTGCAATAGCAATTAAACACTGCCTATATGCCTGCTCTAATCTAAGCTCTCCTCCTAGATCAACTCTCCCTGAACTATTTCCAGAGGAGACTGTGCCGAGCATCGCTTCACCGGGTCTTATGTAAGACCTGATGACACAATGCAGCCAGCCAATCACATTAATGCCAGTAGCCAACATGGCTACGGCCTTACCGTGCGTGGCCGGCAATCCTCGCATGTTTATTGGCTGTCTAACTGCTGAAAAACATGCGGAACAGGGACTTGAGCATGGAGCTCGAGCACCCGCGATACTCGATTGAGTAACGAACGTACCCGATCACCTGCTCGCTCATCACTAGTCTTTATAAAGGGGCGATGCTCACAGGAATCTATGGGTGCGTGATTGACCTTTTATTTGGATGCTTCCCCAGTGTAAATGGTAAATGATGCTCATCATGTCAAGCTTTGCCAGTTTGGAAATGGTTTAATTATTTATTCACCAGTTTATCTGATCACATTTTGTTGAAAGTTAGTCAGAAATATAGTTAAAACTTAGACCCCTAAGTTATGCCTATTTTTTAGCTTTTGGTAGCAAAGTGTTGAGTGTGTCAGAAAATTCTCTTCTTTCTGGAGCAAATAGTTTATAATTATGTCTAACGTGAAAAGTGTATGTTGGGTTTTTTTCCGCACATTTTGCCCCAGAAAACTTTTGTTCATAGATATGTCACAATATCTGTAATAAGAATTAATAATCGGCCTCTTGTTTCTTTCTTACCAGCCATTCCTCACTATGTCCAGCCTGTATGTCTCACTATAGTATTCTCTCTCATCAGCAGTGATCATGTTCTGCTGGTGAGTTTCCATCTTCTACTCTACATATCACATTATACTCCATTCACTTTACTGTCTGACCTACAGGGGGTGCAATAAATACTGCAGCTGAGTTATAATACTAGGCTGGATCAGGATATAATATAATCAGCCACTGTTCCTCCATCTTGGTGCTGTATTATGTAATATTTTAATATACATGAGGGCACCATATCCTTCCTGCCTGTTACACACTGGATGCCATATCCTTCCTTGTTGGTATACACTGGACATCATGTCCTTCCTGCCTGGTATACAATGGATGCCATATCCTTCCTTGTTGGTATACACTGGACACCATATCCTTCCTGCCTGGTATACACTGGATGCCATATCCTTCCTTCTTGGTATACAATGGACACCATATCCTTCCTGCGAGGTATACACTGGATGTCATATCCTTCCTTCCTACTATACACTGGATGTCATATCCTTCCTTCCTAGTATACACTTGACACCATATCCTTCCTTCCTGGTATACATTGGATGCCATATCCTTCCTTCCTGGATAAACACTGGATGCCTTATCCTTCCTGCCTCGTATACATTGGATGCCATAACCTTCCCTCCTGGTATACACTGGATGCCATATTGTTACTGCGAGGTATATACTAGATGCCATATTCTTCCTTCTTGGTATACACTTGTAGTTGTCCCGATTCTTCTCTGTGTCTCTCAGTGACCTACTGGCATACGCAATCACTTGCTCTCTTCCTTCTTGTACCAGGGGCAATATGGCCTCCAGTCCATACAGGCTTCCATCAGTGTACAGCATGAAGGGCTGTGAGAAGTCAGAGTAAGCCAAGATTGGGGCATCTGTCAGTGCCATCTTCAATGCCTGAAATGCTTACTCTTGCCATGGGCCCCACTGAATGGGTTGGCGTTTGGCTCCTCCGGCCGTCCCCCACAACAACTCATTGAGTGGTACTGCAATCTTGGCGAAGTCCTTTATGAATCTGCGGTAGTATCCGGCTAGCCCTAGGAACATCCTTAGTTCTATCAGGTTGGTAGGCGTGGGCCACTTCTGTACTAAAGCCACCTTCTCTGCGGTTGGGTAAACTCCCACACTAGACACGGTATGTCCCAGGTATTCAATTTCCCGCTTTAATAGGTGACACTTCTGGGGCTTAATCTTTAACTCGTGTCTTTGAAGCCACTCTAGCACTTTCTCCAGTTGGTTAAGGTGATCTTCAAACGTGGTGGAATAAATGATTATATCATCTAGATATATCAACATGGCTTCGAAGTTCAGATCCCCCAAGCATCTTTCCATCAAACGCTGCCCCTGGTGCATTTGTCAGTCTGAAAGTCATCGGGTTGAATTCGAACAGGCCATAGGGAGGACAAAGGCTGTCTTCAGGCGGTCCTTCTCAGCCACTGGGACTTGCCAATAGCCACTGGCTAAATCGAGGGAGGAGAAATATTTAGCTTTTCTCAATGCAGATAGGGACTCCTCAATTATGGGCAAGGGATAGGTGTCCCGTATAGTACATGCATTCAGCCTCCGGTAGTCCATGCAGAACCTCAGGGTACCATCCTTTTTCCAAATTAACACAATGGGGTCCGCCCAGGGACTCTGGCTCTCGCGGATCACTCCATTGCGCAGCATGTGGGCCAACAGTTCTTTCACCTTCTGGTACATCTGAGATGGGTTCTGCTGATACCTCTCTCGAATAGTGGTTCTTGTAGGGATCTCATGTTCAATAGCCTGGGTGCACCCAAAGTCATCTTCATGTTGTGCAAACACCCCTCGATATCGCTGTAATAATTGTTCAACCTGTCCAACTTGCCTCGAGGAAAACTCTGTAAGGTTGGCCTCCATCTGTTCTAAGAGGTGACTTACGGCCAGTGGTTTGCTTCTGTTCTCCTGACTATCAAGAGACACCGCTAAGGTCCATGGGTCTCCTTCCACTGGTGTCAGTCCTATAGCATCAACTCTGGTGAAATTTTCTTTCTGGCATTATGCAAACTTGCTCCACTAAAGTTAATACAGCGCCCAGGTGCTTGTCCCTGTCGCACGGTGGCCAGGGTGCGGGCAACCATTAATCCGGAGATCGCTTCTTCTCCCTCTATCGGCTCAATCTGGACTTGCACACCATCTAAGGATACATGGGCCAGTACTGGCATAGTGAGTACAGTGTGTCCCACTGGCAGTGTCACTTTGGCTTCGGGCGGTATCAATACTTTGCCGAGATACTGTCAGGCAGTGGGAGACTTCTAAATTTGGCTGACTCGCACGAGTTGCTGAAACACCTTCCTACTGGCCGGGTCATAAGTGGCACGGGTCCAGTTGTTTTTATCTGGGCCCTCAGCCAAGAATTGTCCCACATCTTTTAGCACATTCATGCCCAGGATTACAATGGGTCCTCCTCCTCCAGACCCCTTTGTCAGCACTATTCCTTTTCGGCCCAGGTCTTTTCCGCACACCCGGAAAAACATCCACACTACTCCAGCTACTGGGATAGGCAGTTAATTAGCCGCCACCAGTCGGATTGTGTGTTCCCACCACCGTCGGGAAAGTGACTCTGGAAATACGCCTCAGGCATAGTAGTCACCTGAGTCCCCGTGTCTATAAATCAGCGAATGCGTTGCCCATTGAATTCAGCCCAGGTAATGGGTCTCTCGGAGACAAGATCCTCAGAACTCTCTCTTCTGCTCTCTGAGGCTCGAAGCCCCACGATATGCTCCACAACCGTGGGGTATGTTAGTTTAATGGGCGCCCCCGTCTCCTCCTTTCTCGACTCGGGCAGTCTCTTGAAATATGCCGCCTTCCACCGCAGGTCCAACACCCTGGCTCGCATTCCGCTGATGGGCTACTTACCGGCGTGACGGGGTTCATAAAGAGCGACTTTCCCACTCTCACCTCCTCTCTCATAAGGCTGTGTGATCAGCCAGTAGGATGGCAGCAGGGGTTCACTTGATACTGCACAGCTCACATCAAATGTCTCGAATCTCTTGACATATCTCCCGCACCCAATCGGGTTTAGTGTGGGTTGACTCAGGGGTGACCACTTCACGACTCCGGACCACGGCGGTGAGAACAGGGGTCTCTCTCTCCAAGACTCTAGCTTCGGCCATGACTTCAAGGAAGCCCAGATCGTGATTCAGGAGTAGGCGCTCCTTTAAGACCAGCTTCAGAGAGGAATCCCTCAGTCCAGCAATTAGTTGGTCCCGCAGCACCAAGTTCCTCGGTGCCTGTCTTGGGTATTGTTGGTGATATGGGCCGTCACTTCCTGCAATGCATTGACATACTGAGCTATGGTCTCACTTTATCCTTGGACCCGCTGGAACAACCACATGCGGAGGAGCCCTAGGTCCATGGTGTTACCATGCATGTCCTCCAAGATTTTTATCACGGTCCCAAGTTGGGGGGTGCATAACCATCTGCCGGGTCTCCTTGGCAAGGGTCAGGAGGGCTAACTCAGCCTGATTGAAATGGGTCAGGGGTTAAATGCTCAGCATGCTTTTCAGCCTCTCTACGCATTCTCACAGCAGCACGCTGCTCCCCGTGAACTTGGGGAGATTGCTGAGCATAGCCCCCAAGGGTATATTTCCCCCGCCAGGCTCGGTCACGGACTGGTCCGCCATCTCTGTGTCTGAATGTTGCATCCTGCCGACTATGCCAAATGTAATACAGGTGTTTGGATGCAACACACAGTGATCATGAGGTGGAAACAGTCAGGGGATTGATATAATTCTATTTATATACAGCAGTAACTTTAAACAATTAGTGTTAGTAACAAGGCAAATGAACAGTAGAATGAATAACAATAATCTGGGAGTCACCACGTAAGTGCTCTCTCTCGATCTGGCCCTAGCGGAGGTCACCGGGTTTTCCCACTAGGCCGCAAGTCTCTCTCTGATGTAGTGTATCAAAGCCCGTTGAGCCTCCCACGCACCAACCAGCCCCTCCCAACCTGTATTCCTAATCCCAGTTGACCCCGGTAGTGTGGGTGATAGCTGGAAGTGACGGCCTGCTCACTCGAACTGTCCCTCCGCAATCGCAGGCGTGCATCTCCTGTTGTAGTCTTCTCATGGTTCTTCTTGGCTTGACTGTCGGCGGAAGTCTCTTAGGCTTGGGGCAGAGAGGACTAGGCCTCGGCTCTTGACAGGCGACGTTGAGTCTTGGAGGCTTAACCAGCGCAGGGCGCGGATCCTGCCCAGCATAGACGGAACTTGGAGTTCTCCGGACCTTGCCAGGTGGTGGCTGGCACCTGGGTGGCTCAGACTTCCTGCGGAGACCTGTCACGCCGGTCTCAGCGGTGTCTCTGGAGCACGTCTGCTCCAATCTCTTCCCTGGTGCCAAATCTGCCTGGGGGCTTTTATATCAAGAAAGTCCTTCCTGTGGGTCACATGATCTGGTCCAGCACCTGAAGTCACTTCCCCTGAAAATCTTCTAGCACAATGTAGTTCTGCTTGATTTCGCCTGGCCAGCAGATGGCAATCTTTCCTCATCAATGGCACATCCTGCAAGAACTCTTCAGGGAATTCACTGCTTCTTATTACACACTAGATTCCATATCCTTCTTTCCTGGTATACACTGGATGCCATATTCTTCTTTCCTGGTATACACTGGATGCCATATCCTTCCTGCCTGGTATACATTGTATGCCATTTGCTTCCTACCTGTATACACTAGGCCTTTATAGCTTACCTTCTGCAGTGGGGGAGGAGGCCATGGGTATATTCTAATGGGTAACTGGATATTATTCTCTGTAGCAGTTTATATAAAGACATTTCTTTGTGTCATAGTTATATGTATCCAAGTCCACATTGTTATGGTAGTCCGGACTAGAAAGAACTAGAGGAGGTAGTGGTGGAGACACCAGGTAACTATTACTATATAATAGCATATAATTGGGTATGGGCAGAGCTTTGATCTACTTATCATTACAGGGGATGTCACACATTCAAGGTCCTTCTATTGCCCTGGAAATCAGCAGAATGCAGCAGTGAGACAACTTGTGACCACTGATGGGCTTGCAGCGCTACATTATGGCAATGCAAATATTTTTATAGGGATAGATTCAGCTACATCTGCTGCTTTGCTGCCTACTGATGGTTTCCTTTTTTTATTGTAGCTGTTCCAACCACTGTCATTGAGAGGAAAATTGAATTGAATGTGGAGAGAATCCAGAATGTGAAGGAGAATATACACACGTGGTCAAAATTGTTGGTACCCCTCGTTTAATGAGAGAAAAACCCACAATGGTCACAGAAATAACTTGAATCTGACAAAAGTAATAATAAATTAAAAATCTATGAAATTGAACAAATGAAAGTCAGACATTGCTTTTCAACCCTGCTTCCACGGAAATAAAAAAAAAAATGAAACTCCTGAAATAGGCCTGGACAGAAATGATGGTACCCCTGAAAATTATGTGACAAAAGAGACATGTTAAATCAAGTTGTGTCCACTAATTAGCATCACAGGTGTCTACAATCTTGAAATCAGTCAGTGGGCCTGTATATAGGGCTACAGATACTCACTGTGCTGTTTAGTGACATGGTGTGTACCACACTCAACATGGACCAGAAGAAGCAAAGGAAAAAGTTGTCTCAGGAGATAAAATTATAGCCAAGCATGTTAAAGGTAAAGGTTACAAGACCATCTCCAAGCAGCTTGATGTTCCTGTGGCTACAGTTGCAGATATTATTCAGAAATTTAAAATCCATGGGACTGTAGCCAACCTCCATGGATGTGGCCGCAGGAGGAAAATTGATGATAAATCAAAGAGACAAATAATACGAATGGTAACAAAAGAGCCCAGGAAAACTTCTAAAGAGATTAAAGGTGAACTTCAAGCTCAAGGAACATCAGTGTCAGATCGCACCATCCGTCGTTGTTTGATCCAAAGTGGACTACATGGGAGACGACCAAGGAGAACACCATTGTTGAAAAAAAACTTAAAAAAGCCAGACTGGATTTTGCCAAACTACATGTTGACAAGCCACAAAGCTTCTGGGAGAATGTCCTATGGACAGATGAGACAAAAATGGAAGTTTTTGGCAAGGCACATCAGCTCTATGGTCACAGATGGAAAAATGAAGCATATCAAGAAAAGAACACTGTCCCTACTGTGAAACATGAAGGCTCTGTTATGTTCTGGGGCTGCTTTGCTGCATCTGGCACAGGGTGTCTTGAATCTGTGCAGGGTACAATGAAATCTCGACTATCAAGGGATTCTAGAGAGAAATGTGCTGCCCAGTGTCAGAAAGCTTGGTCTCAGTCGCAGGTCATGGGTCTTGCAACAGGATAATGACCCAAAACACACAGCTAAAAACACCCAAGAATGGCTAAGAGGAAAACATTGGACTATTCTAAAGTGGCCTTCTATGAGCCCTGACCTAAATCCTATTGAGCATCTTTGGAAGGAGCTGAAACATGCCGTCTGGAAAAGGCAACCTTCAAACACGAGACAAGTGGAGCAGTTTGCTCATGAGGAGTGGGCCAAAATACCTGTTGAGAGGTGCAGAAGTCTCATTGACAGTTACAGGAATCGTTTGATTGCAGTGATTGCCTCAAAAGGTTGTTCAACAAAATATTAAGTTGAGTACCATGATCTCTGTCCAGGCCTATTTCATGAGTTTAATTTTTTTTAAATTCTGTGGAAGCAGGGTTGAAAAGCAATGTCTGACTTTCATTTGTTCATTTTCATAGATTTTTAATTTATTACTTTTGTCAGATTCACGTTATTTCTGTGACCATTGTGGGTTTTTCTTTCATTAAACGAGTGGTACCAATAATTTTGACCACGCGTGTACATGAAGAAACACCAATCATCGATGAAGAAACAATAATCATCGATGAAGAAACACCAATTATCGCCAAAGAAACACCAATCATCCATGAAGAAACGGCAGAGAAAATCAAGAAGAAGAAAAGCCTTAAACATCTAAAAAAAAAGGATGATGAAAAAATGTAAAAAGAATAAGAAGGGGAACATTTAAGATCCAGTTCACCACATGCCATATATAACATCAGGATTGTCATGCCTGCCTAAGGCCACATGCTCAAAAGGCTGCCTCAGACAGGCTTGGCACAAGCCACTCCATCTGGCAGATTCGAGAGGAACCCCGATATATTTTAAAGGGAAGGTGCCATAAAAAAACATTTTTCAACAATTAAAAAAATGTAAAGTATCAATGTTTTGATTTTTTTTTTAAATATTATCATTTGTTTTCGTAAAATATGAGAAATAATTTAAAAAGGTTTGGTATGTCCACTTTTAAACACTAGGGGGAGCAGCTGCTGAAATTTGCCAAGAAAACCTAGTGTACAACTAGCTTACATTACGACTGCAGTAAATGTGGGCGGGGTCTGATCACATGTGTGTGACATCACTCTTCTCCTCCCCTTCTGGGTGTTTGTAACAGGATAAGAAAGGATGAAGTTTAGGATCACATATTTTGTTGGTGACTGCAAAGTGATACTGACAAGTAGACAGTGCACCAAGGACGGCCAGAAGCTCTGATTCTGTTAGTTGGTGCTGCTCGCTGTATCATAAGCTGGGGTTACATATGTGAAGTGTAACACATGATACACTACATGTATCTAGACACAGGGCTCTGTGTAGTGTATTGCATGATGAGATTAGATACACCAGTCTGGGGAGTATCGCACATGATGATGGGATTAGATACACCGGTGTGGGGAGTATCGCATATGATGGGATTAGATATACCGGTCTGGGGAGTATCGCCCATAATGATGGGATTAGATACACCGGTCTAGGGAGTATCGCACATGATGATGGGATAAGATATACCGGTCTGGGGAGTATCGCACATGATGATTGGATTAGATATACCGGTCTGGGGAGTATCGCACATGATGATGGGATGATGTGATTAGATACATCGGTCTGGGAAGTATCGCACATTTTGTTGGTGACTGCCAGTTAGATACATGGAGTGTATCACGCAGGATGGGATTAGATACACAGTAGCTAATGTATGGAGCAAGGTCACACATTTCTAAGGGAGCAGTGGTGTAGTATGTGACCCCGTTCTGTTCACTATATTACTGCTCCCATTGAAGTGGACGGAGCGTGGTCACACATTACACCACTGCTCCCGTAGAAGTGGATGGAGCGTGGTCCCGCATAACACCACTGCTCCCATAGATGTTGACAGAGCGGGGTCACACATTACACCACTGCTCAAATAGAGGTGGATGGAGCGGGGTCACACATTACATCACTGCTGCCATAGAAGTGGACAGAGCAGGATCATACATTACACCACTGCTCCCATAGAAGTGGACGGAGCATGGTCACGCATAACACCACTGCTCCCATAGAAGTAGACGGAGTAAGGTCACAAATAACATCACTGCTCCTATAGAAGTGGACGGAGCGGGGTCACAATACACCACTGCTCCCATAGAAGTGGACGAAGCGGGGGTTACACATTAAACCACTGCTCCCATAGAAGCGGACAGAGCAAGGTCACACATTATACCACTGCTCCCATGGAAGTGGACAGAGCAGGGTCACACATTACACCACTGCTCCCATAGAAGTGGACGGAGCAGGGACACACATTACACCATTGGTCCCATAAAAGTGGACGGAGCGAAGTCAGTGGTCGCGTGACTTCGCACATGACTAAATGACATCATGGAAGGTCCTTTTACACCACCGCGAGCAGCCTAAGAGCCAGCAGCGCCGCCGGGAGCAGGCAGGGGGCCATCAGTATATGCTTTTTTTCTATTTTAATTCTTTTTTAACTACAGGTACTATGGTACCCGGGTCTGGATGAGAGTCTCCTCTTCTCCAGACCCGGGTACCATCCGCGCATTGAACCACATAATATCCGCATGTGTACGTGTAGTCATGCGGATGTTATGCGGTCCAATGCAAGTCAATGGCGGCGATTTTGCTGCGCTTCCGCAAAATTAATGGTTGTGCTGCGGATTTTTCCGCAATGATAATCCGCAACGGAAATTTCTACAGCATGTGCACAGGACATGCGGATTATCATGGGAAACATAGCAGACAACGTAACAAGCGTTTTTAATGCGTTTTCACGGCGGAAATGGCGCCACGAAAACGCATTAAATCCGCATCGTGGGCACACAGCCTAAGTGTCGTGCAGTGACCATTACAGACCCGCAAAGCAAAATGGCAGCCCCCAGTGGCTACATAAAAAAAAAACATAGATCCTATTTAGTATAACATTTGCTAAAACAACATGTTTTGTAACATTCTTTTATTTTGTAAATAATATAAAAACGCGTTACTTTCCCTTTAACCCCTACACAGGGATCTGGTTTAATTACAGGATCATGGGCGTACCCACCGTGGGGCAGGGGGGGCAGCTGCCCCCCCCTAGAAGCAAGGACGCACGCCGCACATCAGGGCCGGCGTCAGGGCCCGGTGCGCTATGGGACCCGTGAGCGGAGGAGAGCGGTGTCAGCGCCCGCTCCCCCCCCGCTTGCTCAGGGCCCTGGCACCCGGCACAATACTTACCCCTCCCCGTGCCTCCGCAGCAGCTCCTGCATCCTCCGCGGCTGGTGCACTGTGACGTCTCAGGTCAGAGGGCGCGGTGACGTCTTTACTGTACACTGCGCTCTCTCCTGAGCAGTCACAGCGCAGAGCGGGATGAGGCCGGCGATGCTGGAGTCCGGAGCAGCGGCAGCAGGTGAGACCTGAGGTGAGTATTTGATTTTTTTTTTTGATTATATGGAGGCCTGTGGCAGTATAAGGGAGGGGGGTGAGGTGGGGGTGTGTGACATCCTACATGGGGCATTATAAGGGGGGGGGTGTGACATCCTGCATGGGGCATTATAAGGGGGGGCGGGGGGGTGACATCCTGCATGGGGCATTATAAGGGGGGGCGGGGGGGGTGACATCCTGCATGGGGCATTATAAGGGAGGGAGGGTGACATCCTGCATGGGGCATTATAAGGGGGGGGTGTGACATCCTGCATGGGGCATTATAAAGGGGGGGGTGTGACATCCTGCATGGGGCATTATAAGGGAGGGGGGGTGACATCCTGCATGGGACATTATAAGGAAGGGGGTGTGTGTGTCATCCTGCATGGGGCATTATAAGGGGGGGCGGGGTGTGACAACCTGCATGGGGCATTATAAGGTGGGGGGGTGTGACATCCTGCATGGGGCATCATAAGGGAGGGGGGGTGTGACATCCTGCATGGGGCATTATATGGGAAGGGGGTGTGACATCCTGCATGGGGCATTATAAGGGATGGGGGTGTGACATCCTGCATGGGGCATTATAAGGGAGGGGGGTGTGTGACATCCTGCATGGGGCATTATAAGGGGGGGTGACATCCTGCATGGGGCATTATAAGGGGGGTGACATCCTGCATGGGGCATTATAAGGGAGAGGGGGTGTGACATCCTGCATGGGACATTATAAGGAAGGGGGGGTGTCATCCTGCATGGGGCATTATAAGGGGGGGTGACATCCTACATGGGGCATTATATGGGGGGGAACAGCCTGCATGGGGCATTATGTGGGGGGAAAAGCCTGCGTGGGGCATTACGTGGGGGGGAACAGCCTGCATGAGGCATTATGTGTGGGGAACTGTCACACTGTCACAGAATACTGGTGGTAGGGGGCCTAAGCTGACCCTAAGCTGGGGCCCTGACTAATCCCTCATCCTGGAGGTACTGTTAAAGGTACAGAGGTCCAGGCCGCCAGCGTAACCCCTACCTCCTGAGGATCCCTGCACCACAGTAATCTAGTCCTGAGAAGGACCCCGATCACAACAATTGGGAACCAGCGATAATATGCCCACACACAGTATTTAGACGAACGAGACAGTACAAGGGAAAAACCAAAACCACCTTGCATACAACTTCAACAAAACTACAACAGAGGGAACACCAACAGGAAAGGAGATAAATGATAAAGCGAGGAAAGGGAAATAACACTTTCAAATACACTTATCTCAGCAACTCCAAACACCACGATCCGCTCTGTAAGTCTGAATGAAAAGCTTTCACCGACACCTCACAAACAGACCTGCAGGAATATAAAGGAGTCTCACTAACGAAGCATTGATTGCAGCTGGGCGAGGCTGGACCTCAGCTAGCCCAGAGAGAGAGAGAATTAACTCCTTCACTGCCGAGAAAACACAAAGCACCAACAAGTCAGCTGCGAGAAGTCAGGCTGTGTACTCGTGACGATCTTCGTGGCAACACACCCGTGACAGTACCCCCCCTTCTACGAGGGGCCTCCGGACCCTCAGGGCCAGGTTTATCCGGGTGAGTCGTGTGGAAGGCCCGAACTAATCGGTCTGCGTTAATATCCGACGCAGGAACCCACATCCTCTCCTCAGGACCATACCCCTTCCAATGAACCAAGTACTGAAGGGACCGGCGATTAAAGCGTGAATCAATGACCCTCGATACCTGGAACTCCAAGTTACCATTGACAACCACAGGAGGGGGAGGTAAAGGTGACGGTACCACCGGCGCCACATACCTCTTAAGCAATGATCTGTGAAACACGTTGTGAATTTTAAACGTAGGGGGGAGGTCAAGACGGAATGCCACCGGATTAATAACAGAACTGATTCTGTACGGCCCGATGAACCTGGGACCCAGTTTCCAGGAGGGAACCTTAAGTTTAATATTCCTGGTAGACAACCATACCTGATCGTTCACACTTAGGTCCGGACCAGACACTCTCCTCCTATCAGCCATACGTTTGTATCGGTTCCCCATAGTATTCAGATTCTTCAGCACCCCTCTCCATACTGAAGCGAGAGATGAGGAAAATCGTTCCTCCTCCGGAACCCCCGAAGAGCCCCCCCTACTGAAAGTACAAAACTGGGGGTGAAAACCATATGCCCCAAAAAACGGGGACTTACCAGTGGACTCGCTTCGCCTATTATTGAGAGCAAACTCTGCCAGAGGTAGGAAAGAAGCCCAGTCCTCCTGGTTCTCTGACACAAAACACCGAAGATATGTCTCCAAGCTCTGGTTCATACGTTCCGTCTGACCATTGGTCTGAGGATGAAAAGCCGACGAGAATGACAAATGCATCCCCCGCCGTGCACAAAACGCCTTCCAGAACTTGGACACAAACTGAGACCCCCGATCAGACACCACCTCGGAGGGTACCCCGTGAAGCCTCACAATCTCCCCAATGAACACCTGCGCAAGAGTTTTAGCATTAGGGAGAGCCGGAAGAGCGATAAAATGTGCCATCTTGCTGAACCTGTCCACTACAACGAGTATGACCGTTTTACCCGAAGACGGAGGGAGGTCCGTAATAAAGTCCATAGACAGATGAGTCCAAGGACGCTCCGGGATCTTCAAAGGTAAGAGGGCCCCAGACGGACGGGTATGTGAGGTCTTAGAGCGCGCACAAACCCCACAGGACGCGACAAAAGTTACCACCTCTTTATGTAAGTTAGGCCACCAAAACCGACGCGAGAGGAGATCCACAGTTGCTTTACTCCCCGGGTGTCCTGCAAAAACTGAGTTATGGTGTGCCTCGATCACCTTTTGTCGCAACTGATCTGGAACGAACAGTCTCCCCGGAGGTCCAACAGGGGCGTCCCCCTGAGCCTCCAATATCTCCTCCTCCAGCTCAGAGCATACTGCCGAAACCACCACCCCCTCCTGAAGAACAGGAATCGGGTCGTCCGTATTCCCGGCCCCAGGGAAACTACGAGATAAGGCATCCGCCTTTACATTTTTAGACCCAGGACGATATGTAACGACGAAATTAAACCTGGTAAAAAACAATGACCACCTAGCTTGTCTGGGATTCAGACGTTTAGCGGACTCCAGATATAGCAGGTTCTTGTGATCGGTGATGACGGTGACCGGATGAACTGCCCCCTCCAAAAAATGGCGCCACTCCTCAAAAGCTAACTTAATGGCCAGGAGTTCCCTATTGCCGACATCGTAATTCCTCTCAGCGGACGACAATTTTTTAGAGAAAAAGGCGCACGGATGCCACTTACCAGGGGACGAACCCTGTGACAATACTGCTCCCACCCCTACCTCGGAAGCGTCTACCTCTACAAAGAATGGCTGAGACGCATCAGGTTGAATGAGTATGGGTGCCGAGGCAAAACATTTTTTCAAGGAGGAGAATGCTTGACAAGCCTTGTCAGACCACCTAGAAAAATCCGTCCCCTTTTTAGTCATGTCTGTGAGAGGGTTAACCACGGACGAGAAATTACGAATGAACTTCCGGTAATAGTTAGCAAACCCCAGGAAACGTTGTAGTGCCTTAAGATTCTCCGGCCGATCCCACTCAAGAACTGCCCGCACTTTCCCAGGGTCCATACGAAAACCGGACGCAGAAACCAGGAAGCCTAAAAACTGGAGTTCCTGTACGGCGAACACACACTTTTCCCACTTGGCATACAGTTTATTATCCCGCAAGATCTGTAACACCTGTCTAACATGCTCCTGATGAGACACCAGATCCGGCGAGTAAATTAAGATATCATCCAGATATATGACAACAAACTGTCCCACCAGGTGGCGAAAAATATCATTAACAAAGTGTTGAAACACCGCCGGGGCATTAGTCAGACCGAATGGCATGACAAGGTTCTCATAATGCCCCTCCGGAGTGTTAAAAGCCGTCTTCCACTCATCCCCCTCCTTCATCCTAATCAAATTGTACGCCCCCCTGAGATCCAACTTAGAGAACCATTTGGCGCCCACGATCTGATTAAAGAGATCGGGAATAAGTGGGAGCGGATACGGATCTCGGACCGTAATCCGATTAAGTTCACGGAAATCCAGGCAAGGGCGTAGGCCTCCATCTTTCTTCTTAACAAAGAAGAACCCCGCGGCCACCGGTGAAGATGAAGGTCTAATATGCCCCTTAGCCAGACTTTCAGAAATATAATCCTTCATGGCCTGCCTCTCAGGACCAGAAAGGTTATACAACCTAGCTTTAGGTAACTTGGCCTCAGGGAGCAGTTTTACAGAACAGTCATACTCGCGATGAGGAGGTAGTTCCTGACACCCATTCTCCGAGAATACATCCTCAAAGTCTGCCAGAAATGGAGGTAAGACCCAAGGAGTAACCGCACCGATGACCGTGTTCATGCAGTTTTTATTACAGAATTTACTCCATTGGCTTATCTCTCTGGTTTGCCAATTAATAACAGGGTTATGCTTAGCTAACCAAGGAAGGCCCAACACTATAGGAGTGGGAAGACCCTCCAACACGTAGCAAGACAACAGTTCTTTATGTATTGCCCCCACTTGAAGTTTTACGCCATGCACAGCTTGCAAAAAACTTCCCTGACCGAGAGGCCTGGCATCGATCGAGAATATGGGGATGGGTTTAGCCAACTCACTCAATCGCATACCTTGAACCCGGGCAAACCGAGCATCAACCAGATTAGCCCCGGCCCCACTATCCAGAAGAACAGATATCCTCTCAGTTCTCGTACCCACCACCACCTCCGCCGGTACGAGAAACTGAGACGAACCTAGGGACGAAATACCTACTCCCAGATTGCCGTCCACCACACAACCTGGGATCAACAGTTTTTTCGACGACTCTTTACTCAGCAAGGGGCGGGATGGACACCCCCCAATAAAATGTCCCTTTTTCCCGCAGAGGAAACACCTTCCTGTCTTATGGCGCACCACCGGTCCCCTTCCCCGAAATGATGTCCCTCCTAATTGCATAGGCTCCTCCGGACTGACCAGGGGAACCACCATATGAGGGGACCTTGTAAGAGGTGGAGACATTACAGGGGGTAGAGTTATCCCGCACCTCTCCCGAAGCCGTCTGTCAACGCGAATAGCAAGGGCCATAGCGGCTTCCAGTGACGCGGGAGAGTCATACTGTGCCAACACATCCTGTAATTTGTCGGATAAACCATGACAAAACTGGCTCCTAAGAGCCGGGTCATTCCACTGGGTGTCCGTGGCCCACCTACGGAACTCCGAACAGAATTCCTCCGCCGGACGATCTCCCTGCTGAATCCTACGTAACTTAGACTCAGCAAGGGAGATCCGATCTGGGTCATCATATACGAGTCCCAAAGCAGCGAAAAACCTATCCACTGACTGGAGAACTGGGGAGCTAGGGGGAAGAGAGAACGCCCAAGATTGTGGGTCCCCTTGTAGGAGCGAGATGACAATTCCCACCCTTTGTTCTTCACTGCCCGATGACCGAGGCCGCAGCCGAAAGTACAATTTGCATGCCTCCCGGAAAACAAAAAACTTGTCCCGCCCCCCAGTGAACCTGTCAGGGAGAGCTACTTTAGGTTCTGGTCCGGCTTGCTCCAGAGGATGCAAAACCTTGGACCTAACGTCCGCCAGCCCCATGGACAAACTCTGCAACTGCTGAGCTAGACCGGCTACTGGATCCATGGTAGCTGGAGAAAAACTAAGTTGGTCGGTGAAAATGTCACACTGTCACAGAATACTGGAGGTAGGGGGCCTAAGCTGACCCTAAGCTGGGGCCCTGACTAATCCCTCATCCTGGAGGTACTGTTAAAGGTACAGAGGTCCAGGCCGCCAGCGTAACCCCTACCTCCTGAGGATCCCTGCACCACAGTAATCTAGTCCTGAGAAGGACCCCGATCACAACAATTGGGAACCAGCGATAATATGCCCACACACAGTATTTAGACGAACGAGACAGTACAAGGGAAAAACCAAAACCACCTTGCATACAACTTCAACAAAACTACAACAGAGGGAACACCAACAGGAAAGGAGATAAATGATAAAGCGAGGAAAGGGAAATAACACTTTCAAATACACTTATCTCAGCAACTCCAAACACCACGATCCGCTCTGTAAGTCTGAATGAAAAGCTTTCACCGACACCTCACAAACAGACCTGCAGGAATATAAAGGAGTCTCACTAACGAAGCATTGATTGCAGCTGGGCGAGGCTGGACCTCAGCTAGCCCAGAGAGAGAGAGAATTAACTCCTTCACTGCCGAGAAAACACAAAGCACCAACAAGTCAGCTGCGAGAAGTCAGGCTGTGTACTCGTGACGATCTTCGTGGCAACACACCCATGACAGGAACAGCCTGCATGGAGCGTTATATGGGGGCCAGTATCCTGAATGAAGCGTTATATGGGGGCCAGTATCCTGCATGGAGCGTTATATGGGGGTCAGTATCCTGTATGGAGCGTTATATGGGGACCAGTATCCTGTATGGAGCATTTTATGGGGGCCAGTATTCTGTATGGAGCGTTATATGGGGGCCAGTATCCTGTATGGAGCGTTATATGGGGGCCAGTATTCTGTATGGAGCGTTATATGGGGGCCAGTATTCTGTATGGAGCATTATATGGGGGCCAGTATCCTGTATGGAGCATTATATGGGGGCCAGTATTCTGTATGGAGCGTTATATGAGGGCCAGTATTCTGTATGGAGCGTTATATGGGGGCCAGTATCCTGTATGGAGCGTTATATGGGGGCCAGTATCCTGTATGGAGCGTTATATGGGGACCAGTATCCTGTATGGAGCATTTTATGGGGGCCAGTATACTGTGTGGAGCGATTCGCCGGTTTCGGAGCTATTGTGGAATTTACAATAGATATATCTCATGTAATGTAAGAAGTGAAATCTTTGCATTGTACTATATATATATTTCTCTTCGGTATCTGTGACCATGGCTTGCCCCCCCCCCCCTAGTTTTGATTCTGGGTACGCCCATGTACAGGATCCAGTATATTGCTACCACGAAAGGGCTGCCATCTGGAAATGCAAACCAGAGTCACCAAGGAGGGTCAAAGCCAAGGGGTGAAGTCAGGAAAAGAATCATAAAACAAGCGGGAAGCCAGAAGTCAAGCCAAGGTCAAAGAACAGGAGTAATCAGAACAGCAAACAGGATCAGCGCTCAGCAGTATTCACTAAGACTTCAATACCAGATTGGCAGTGGAGACTGGCTCTCATGGGTTTATAGAGAACAGCCTACCCAGTGCTGACAGCATAGCTTCTGGACTGGCCAGACCCATAAATCCCAGGAATAACATAGAATTGGTGCAGTTGAACTGCGTAGCTAGCGAGTGGGGGAAAGGTTTGGGAGGCAGTGGCCATTAATCAGCTACTATCTATGTTCTTGCATAATCATCACTCAATGTCAGTGAAGTCTAAATGGGAAGCTGATGTATGCCCTAATACCAAGGAGAAATGTGGAGAGATTCTGGGTTAGGTACCGAAAATTTCTTGTAGTGACCCACTATGGCTATCCCAACTTTATTTACTGCATAGGATATATAAGATGCCCTATCTGTTAAATAAAATAGGAGTTATAGCTGATCCGTTGTGCAAAAAATGCGGGATTTAAAATGCCCAGCTGTCACACATGATATGTGAATGCTCTACATTGCGGCGCTTAATTGTGATTATTTATTAAGTATATTCTGTTAGTATGGTTGCAGAGCCCAAAGCATGTTTGTTGGGAATTTTGAAGCTCCTAGAGTTGGAGGAGCGGATCTAGTTAGGAAAACAGCGTATTCTTTATCAGGCCAGAAAATGATGTATTGTAGCTTAGGTTCCTGTTAGTATGGTGGTGAGACTCTATACAATTTGTTTTCTAATAATATAGATTATCAGTGTCTTTAATATGCTAAATAGATTGTAATTAGTGTTTACACCAACTGGGTGTAAGGCATTAATGGACAGTCTCGTTTGAGATTGGGGATGGTAAGTGGTCCGGGGTTGATTTTTATTGTATCTCCTAACTACTCTTCTATTTGAGCTTGTATTGTATTGATACATTTTGGTTATTAATGTATTTTATTGTAAAATTTTGTAATTGTATTGTAAAATAAAAAACTATGTGATTACTTTATTGATTTTATCTCCTGTTTCCGATCTGGCTTTTTTACTTGCTTTGTCTCGCTCCTAACCCCAGCTTTGTATTCTGAACCTGTGCTCCTCGCTCTGACCTCGGACTTTCAGGCAACGTCTCTGTCTTCATCCCCTGGGCCTAGTATCAGTGCCCTGACCTGTCGGTCAGCTGCTGCGGGTTCGGGGATTGCCATGGAACGGCACCTTACTCTAACGGCCCAAGCCGATCCTCACCATCAGAGACTCTAGTGAAGACCAGTTAGTCACTTAGTTCCGCCCCTCCAGGGTAAGCCCAGCCACAGCCGTCACACTAAGCTCAGGTTATGGACCCCGCTGACAAAACGGGATCTAGGGACCCCAAGTTGAATGTTCAAGTCCTGTATGAGAAGGTTCATTCGCAACGTGAGCGTCAAGACCAGCTGATGCAGGCAATTAATGTGGTAGCAACTAAGTTGCAGGATTTGTCCACCTCAGTTTCCACACTGTCCCGCGTCTCTACCGTGACAGGCCATCGATCCTCTATATTGATGTCCTCTCCAGGGGAACTGCCTAAGGCTGCAAGGAGAGCCGCTGCTGTATAAACCAGCTCCAGATCCACTTCATGCTCCACACCCATCTCTTCCTATAGGACCAAACCAAGATTGCTTTTGTGGTCTCTCTGTTGTCTGGACAAGCCCTGGCATGGGCATATCCCATTTGAGACCATGGAGGGCCAAAGACCCGCGACTTCGAGAACTTCCTGGAGGAGCTCTGAGCAGTGTTCAAGGTATTAGGCCCCACCTACTCAGCCACCTCGTCCTTTTTGACTCTAAGACAAGGCGCAGACACCATAGCTCAATATGATGCACGTTTCCGTATCCTGGCTGCAGAGCTAGCTTGGAATGAAGAAGCTCTGGTGGCGATCTTCTGGCAGGGTCTGTCCGGCCGTATTATGGATGAATTTGCAGGCAGAGATCTACCATCTTCCCTGGCTGCCCATATACAAATAGCTACTAGAATTGATCTCCATTTCCATGAGCGAGCTCTGGAACAAGCTCAAGTATCTTCTCTTGTCAGAAGACCACCCAGGGTGGCTTCAACCTTCCAGTACCCCTTGCTGCTGTAGGGTGCCCAGGACGGTAGCCATGGGGAGCTGCTGCTTCTCCACATCCTGGCACCCCACAAATAAACAGTGGCCCATTCCATCAATATTGTGCTGTGTACAAAGCAGTGTACTCACTTTCAGGCCGGAGGCCTCCGCTGCATCCATGTCCTTTGGTCCAGAATCAGCCGCACGCACATCAGGGGATACCCGGTTCATTATAACAAGTTCAACTTTACTAGACAGTTCAGATACAACAGTTTTTAATACGCAGTTTTGGGCATAGCACCCTCCTGTTTCAGTTTCATCAATACAGCACATTTTAAGCCTCTGCTTAAGTTCAGCTCGGATTATCCCTAAACTTTATCCTGTCAGTCCCAGGGATTTTCCATCCAGCCCCACAGCACTCCCGAGATCCGCTATGTTTCCCTCAGGTGGTTCCCCATCCAGCTTCTTCTGTTTGGAAGGGATTAAGGCACACTCCTCAGGGCCTAGTTCAGGCCGTAGGCCTCGGACATTACAGGAAGGTCCACAGGAAATTTGGTACTACCTCATACTGGTAGAGCGATATGTGCTCCACGTGCCTCCATCCCACTGCACACAGAACCTGAACTTCACATGAACCTCTCAGTAACTCAGACTAACTAAACCAGGAACTGGTTCCCCTTCTTTTTTGCAATTACCCCAGTCATACTGAGCTGGTTCCAAACATTTAACTATATCCTTACTCTGACTGCCCCAGTAGTCTGTTGCTGGGCGATTTAACCTTTCACCTACTTAATTACAGACACTGTCTTCTAACAGGATGAACTAAGCAAATTACACTTACAATGCCTATCGTTGTCTAATCTGCTCTATGTCCTAAACTCTAAAGTATATCCTATACTATTCCTATTATTGTACACTAAAAAGGCCCACCACTGCCTTATCTATCCTAATGTTCCTATCAATTACTAACCAAGCACTAAGCCATTTTCTATACTGTGAGCTGAGTGTACCAGGTTACTTTAGACATTACGTACCAATACAGTATTCACACAGCAGCATCAGTACTTATAACACTCTATGTATTTTACATCATACCATCAAAACACAATACAACCGCATGTAATGTTCACACTACTATTGTTGTCTTCAGGGGAAGGTATATGACAGACAATGTCACATCCTTACACTGCCGTAAGCCACACCTCATGCTACTAATCTGACGCAGGTTGAGGGGGCCAAACTTTCTGTACAAGAGTGACAGCGAAGGTAGAGAGAGGACGAGTGCATGTACTGTGGAGGGAAAATACATTATATTTGTCAGTGTCCAGTGAGGCCAAGAAACTCCAGCATCCAGGGTTTATCGTAGAGAAGACCCTAGGTGAGAAAGATTTCACTATTGACCGAGGTCACCCTGTCCTGGGGAGAGAGGTCTCTCTTAGTAATCACATGGCCACTTCACTCATATGTGATTTTCATACTTAAGGTACAACGAGCTTCTCTTCTTGCTTCTCTGTATTTCACTGAACATTGAGCAGCTCGTCGGTCCGTGATTAAGTGTGCAAATCACATATGTGCTTGGAGGGGGAGGGGGTGGGGGGCACCAAACTGAATTCTTGCCCCGGGTGCCAGAAAACCTATATACACCTCTGCCCCGGGAATTTTTACATAAGATTAATGCCCAACTCCCGAGTGCCTGCTGGCGTTGTGATACGTCGTTCGGATCTCAATATCACATCTTTGGACCTGTGTTGGGTACTTTTCGTAGATGTGGGGCTGGATACCACAATTTATCTTCTCAATGTCATCCCCAGAGAAATGGGGAAGAATTCATCTAAATTGTTACTGCACATAGTAACAGCTGCTAAGTTCAGGATCGCTCTCCATTGGAAACGGTCCAACCCACCTTCCTATCAGGATTTGTTAATCAGGATCTCTGACATTCGCGGAATGGAATACTTGATGGCTCTGCTTAAAGCAAGGGTGGACCATTTTGATTCTGTTTGGACTCCCTGGGATTATTTCTGTGCTCAATTGAACAATTAAGATCTCCATGCTTATTGATCTCCCCCTCATTTTTCCTCAATGTGTGTGAGCCTTTTGTTTGTCAGTTGTAAGTATGGGTTAAATGGTTAGAGATTATCTTATTCGGGCTACATGGGCAACTATCTTAAAAGAGCTAAATAGTCTCTTCTTCAATGGAAGTCTTCAAACAGAGGCTGGGCAGACATCTGTCTAAGATGGTTTAGTGAATCCTGCTTTGAGCAGGGGGTTGGACCAGATGACCCTGGAGGTCCTCTCCAACTCCAACATTCTAGGATTCTACAGTCCTACATTACTATCTTTGTTGCATTTTTGTGCAGTTTGCTTAGAAGCCACTAGAGGGCCTATGGCATAATAGTTAAGTTTAAATGTACTTTATATAAACTAATATACTTTTCCATAACATGTAATTACATTGTGTTTACAATAATTGTTAAACTTTACAAAATTCTATAAAAATTACAGCTATTAAAAAAAAAAACTTTAACAAATAGGACTAGAACCAATCCTGTACTTCTTCCTTCAGTTTAGACACCTTTAAGATCCTTGATTTCAGCTAGTTATAGTAAAGAGGCACCAAAGAGGCGCTATAGAAGGCACTATAGGGGCAAAAACTTGATATGTGTCAGACACTGATAAGTTTGGTTTATATTGATTTTTTGGGGACTGTAAAGAACAGGTTTTTTTTATCACTGTATGGAAGTAATACACAAGTATAGTATGGCAGTATTACTTAATCGACCATTTGTCTATAGATTGTACGCTGATTCGCACTTTAGTTTGAAGACTATATGGCACTATTATTTGGGCACTTATATGTCAGTATTAGTATTTTTTATAGTATGTTGCTCTTGTTTGGTCGGAGGGAGGTGAACAGTATTTTTCTGCTATTTTTAGGGCACGTACAATTTTTTCTTGATAATACAATGGCCTCTGCAATAACTCGGAAAAGAGATTATTCAAGACTCAGCGCTGTCAGAACCAATCATTTTTTTCGTTTCAAAACTACGGTCTTATGTCCCTAGCACCACTAGGGGGCAATATCAGTTTAAGATCTCTGTGCACAGATTGGGAAACCTCGGTTGCTATTTAAAGCAATGTATTATAATACACGTCACAACATATCGGATGGACAAAAAGAGACACCATAGAGTTTATTGCGTCCATATTCAACATTTCAGGACAGCTTTGGAGTTTGCATTACCTGACACAGTACACAAAGGAGAGCCATTTCTGGTAAAACGTACCCACTTTCATATTCGGTCAGGTCCCAGCAGCCAGACTCATTCCTTATACTTTCTATATAGTGAGTGGCATACCTACTATGATCGGTGAGATCAGATCGATGAGCAGATCGGTTCACGGGACTCTGGTGCAGCATCCAGATCCAGTATTACCTGGACAGGAAGCGGCAAATCTCTTATCTTCCAGCGTCCCCGGCATAGCTTTTGATCATCCAGGGCTGGCGGGACGTCATCTGTGCGGCTTGCTCATCTCTACACTGTGTTCCAAATTATTATGCAAATAATATTTTCTCAGATTTTCCCAAATTACCTATATGAATTGCAGTCATTGTAATTTTCCAGTCAAATAACTATTAGAGTACAATTGAAAGGTTTATGTACAAACTGCCTATGATAACAGTATATTTAAAAAAAAATAAAACACTCAAACTGCACTCAAAATGCATGTTCCAAATTATTATGCACAGCAGAGTTTTCAACCTTTTCATTTTAATAAAGAACAAAAAAATGGTCATTTTGAAATTATAAGCATTAGCAGTAGAGATGAGCGTTGTTCTACTCGAACTGTTCGCCAATCTCAAATTCGAGCTGTTTTGGGCGGTGTTCGAGCCGGTCGGCGAACACGAACAATTTGAGAAAAATTCGGCTGTTCGAGGTTATGTTCGATAACTGTTCGTGCACCAAAATCATAACTGGATTTTTTCTCAGTAATGATGAAAATTAATGTTAATACGCAGTTTGAGTGTACAGCGGGGTGGGGGGAGGGGCAGGGGATGGATCTCTGCAGGAACAATGAAGATCTCCATTTTTTTTTCTCTTTCCCGCATTTACAGTGGGGAGGTGCAATCTGTCAGCCTATCAGCAGCGCACACACGGAGCGAAGTGCTTTTTTTCACACAAGCAAGGGCATGTGTGATTGGCAGTGTATGTCACATGTCCTTGCCCTATAAGACCAAGCCATTTTCCCCGTCGCCACCATTTTCTCACTGCTGCAGCTGCGTGTTAGACGGCACCGCTGTTGCTGTGTGCGCTATACCTTGTTAATTTCAAGCCAATTTTCGCACAAATCTACAGATAGCTTGGGAGTAGGGAATAGTTGTGATTGCAGTCCTTTTAAGGACTAGGTTACAGCATTTCCTACGACTTTTATCAGGCAGGTCTGTGCTCTTAAATAGATAGATTGTGGGAGTAAAGACTAATTGTAATTGCAGTCCTTTTCAGGACTAGGTTACATCAGTTCCTATCAGTTTTTGCCAGGCAGGTCTGTGCCAGTGCTGTGCAAGTTTTTTTCACAGCATTTGGCTGAATCTAGCAAAGCTAATCCTTTTTGGCCTATTGCAGAGTGTGTTAGTCAGTGGAGTAGCCTATCTGTGTTGCAAGATATACCACCTGTGTATAGAATGCCAATTTTTTTACTGCACCTAGTGAAGTAAAATCTTTTGGGCATAGCATCATTCTATTAGTCCATCTATACTGACCTCCATCAGGTTGCAAACTGAATATAATTTTTTTCTGCATCTAGCTCTGAAAAAATATTTGGGCTTCTAGCGGTGTGTGGGACTTGGTCTATTAGTCCATCTATACTGACCTCCATCAGGTTGCAAATTAAAAATAATTTTTTTCTGCATCTAGCTCTGAAAAAATATTTGGGCTTCTAGCAGTGTGTGGGACTTGGTCTATTAGTCCATCTATACTGACCTCCATCAGGTTGCAAATTAAAAATAATTTTTTTCTTCATTTAGCTCTGAAAAAATATTTGGGCTTCTAGCAGTGTGTGGGACTTGTTCTATTAGTCCTTCTATACTGACCTCCAGCAGGTTGCAAATTGAATATAATTTTTTTCTGCATCTAGCTCTGAAAAAATATTTGGGCTTCTAGCGGTGTGTGGGACTTGGTCTATTAGTACATCTATACTGACCTCCATCAGGTTGCAAATTAAAAATAATTTTTTTCTGCATCTAGCTCTGAAAAAATATTTGGGCTTCTACCAGTGTGTGGGACTTGGTCTATTAGTCCATCTATACTGACCTCCATCAGGTTGCAAATTAAAAATAATTTTTTTCTGCATCTAGCTCTGAAAAAATATTTGGGCTTCTAGCAGTGTGTGGGACTTGGTCTATTAGTCCATCTATACTGACCTCCATCAGGTTGCAAATTGAATAAAAAAATTTTCTGCATCTAGCTCTGAAAAAATATTTGGGCTTCTAGCGGTGTGTGGGACTTGGTCTATTAGTCCATCTATACTGACCTCCATCAGGTTGCAAATTAAAAATAATTTTTTTCTGCATCTAGCTCTGAAAAAATATTTGGGCTTCTAGCAGTGTGTGGGACTTGGTCTATTAGTCCATCTATACTGACCTCCATCAGGTTGCAAATTAAAAATAATTTTTTTCTTCATTTATCTCTGAAAAAATATTTGGGCTTCTAGCAGCGTGTGGGACTTGTTCTATTAGTCCATCTATACTGACCTCCATCAGGTTGCAAATTAAAAATAATTTTTTTCTGCATCTAGCTCTGAAAAAATATTTGGGCTTCTAGCAGTGTGTGGGACTTGGTCTATTCGTCCATCTATACTGACCTCCATCAGGTTGCAAATTAAAAATAATTTTTTTCTTCATTTAGCTCTGAAAAAATATTTGGGCTTCTAGCAGTGTGTGGGACTTGTTCTATTAGTCCTTCTATACTGACCTCCAGCAGGTTGCAAATTGAATATAATTTTTTTCTGCATCTAGCTCTGAAAAAATATTTGGGCTTCTAGCGGTGTGTGGGACTTGGTCTATTAGTCCATCTATACTGACCTCCATCAGGTTGCAAATTAAAAATAATTTTTTTCTGCATCTAGCTCTGAAAAAATATTTGGGCTTCTAGCAGTGTGTGGGACTTGGTCTATTAGTCCATCTATACTGACCTCCATCAGGTTGCAAATTGAATAAAAAAATTTCTGCATCTAGCTCTGAAAAAATATTTGGGCTTCTAGCGGTGTGTGGGACTTGGTCTATTAGTCCATCTATACTGACCTCCATCAGGTTGCAAATTAAAAATAATTTTTTTCTGCATCTAACCCAGCCAATAGTTTTGGCCTAATACCACAGTTTGGCCACTCAGCTCTGCTCGGTTACCATCCATTGTTTTTTTGTGCAAACAACTCCAGAGTTGTGAATTAGTTAACCACCAAAATGAGTGGAAAAAGGCCTGCTGCTGGTGGAAAGGGGAATAGGCGTGTTGGGAAGGGGAAAAAAGGTTGTGTCCGTGGGGTAGGTGCAGAAGAAAGACCATCTTCCAGCCAAACTAAAATGTCTACTTCTTTTAGCGGACAATGTGATAAGATCCCTTTCTTACGGCCACGCCAATCGCTACAAATTCCAGATGAGGCACAAAAACAGCAGGTGCTTCAACGGATATCAAGTGCTCCTTTAAGTGGGCTCTCCTCCACATCAACTTCAACATCACAAATACTCCAGTCCTCAAAGGTGTCACCCAAATCGCACTTGCTTCCTCACAGCTCCCAAATCTCCAGCTGCCCGTCTGAGTATGAGGTAGAACAGATGGTTGAGTCTGCAGAGCTGTTTACTCATACTATAGCCTGGGAATCAGAGATCGACTCCAGCGCTTCTGTGAATCCAGACGAGGAAATGATCTGCACTGATGCCCAGAATCTTTATGAGTCGGATCCAGGACCAGACGCAGAAGGTTCTGACCATAATGTAGACCCTCATTCCCAAACTGTAACTCCTGTTGGTGGAGACAATGAGGAAGACGATGATAAGACTCAAATACCTGATTGGAGCGACAACTTTAGTTTTTTGTCAGGGCAGGAACAGGTTGGCTCTGAGGACGACGGGTGTGATAACGCACAGGGTGATGATGATGAGGTCGGAGATCCCACTTACTGTCAACCCACAGTCAGCCAAGAGATGAGGTCAGCAGAGGAGGTGGAGGAAGATGCTAGTGACGACGAGGTCAGGTTGCGCCTTCCTGGACAGAGACGTAGTACTGGAAGCACGTCAACAACTGCATCCTCAAACACAACTCTGCCTCTCACCACAAGTCGTGGTGGCTCTTCAGGTCGCATGGGTGCTAAGCCTTGCATAGCCTGGGCATTTTTTCAGATCGATAAAGATGACCCAACTCGTGTTATCTGTAACATTTGTCAGCAAAAGCTAAGTAGAGGCCAAAAAATACATAGTTTGAGTACTTCATGCATGAACCGGCACATGGACATGAAGCATAAGTTGCAGTGGGAAGCTCAGTGTG
The DNA here is from genome assembly GCF_046119375.1 of Phyllobates terribilis. Classification (NCBI taxonomy): domain Eukaryota; kingdom Metazoa; phylum Chordata; class Amphibia; order Anura; family Dendrobatidae; genus Phyllobates; species Phyllobates terribilis. The sequence continues at coordinate 93,344,503 of NW_027362765.1, read as the reverse complement.
CTACAATGCGGCCTAGCCGGCCGGGCCAACCACCGTCTGCCATATCTTGTGCATCCGCGGCCTCTTCATCCTCTGTGACTGGGGGGACAGCAGTCACACCTGTTTTGGGGCGCAGACCTGCCACCTCTTTACCCGCAACAGCCAGCGTGATTGGCAGGTCATCATTTTCTTTGGAGGTGGTAACACCAGCTGGTGTTGAGCGCTGTCCGACATCGATAGCACCACCTTTGGATCAAGGCAACCTAGCATGTCCGCCTGCATCTTCCTCACAGACCGGCAGTTTGCCGGGGACACCCTTATCAACCCCGTCTAAGCACAATAGCCAGCCCTCGGTCCCTCAGATGTGGACAAGTAAAAGACCATTTCCTCCTAGCCATGAGAAAGCTAAGAGGTTGAATTTGACCATCTGCAAGCTCTTGGCTACAGAAATGCTGCCTTTCCGCCTGGTGGACACAGAGGATTTTCGAGACCTTATGTCCGTCGCAGTGCCCCAGTACCAGATGCCCAGTCGGCACTACTTCTCAAAGAAAGGTGTGCCTGCGCTCCACCAGCATGTCGCACACAACATCACCGCTTCTTTGAGAAACTGTGTGTGACAGGGTGCATTTCACCACAGACACTTGGACGAGTAGGCATGGACAGGGGCGTTACATGTCGCTGACTGGGCACTGGGTAACTATGGTGACAGCAGGACAAGGGGCTGCTGTCCAAGTCTTGCCGTCCCCACGAGTTGTGCGTCAATCCTCTTTATGTCAAAGTTCCTCCACTGCTTCTGCCTCCTCAACCTCCTCTCAGTCTTCCACCTGCACCCAAAGCCTGTCTGGTCATGCCACAAGCTTTCTAACTGCGCAGAAGGGATCCTGCACACCTCCTTACTATGCTGGCAGTAGGGCTCAACGTCATCAGGCGGTTTTTACATTGAAATGTCTGGGAAATGTGAGTCACACAGCTGAGGAGTTGTGGTCAGCTCTGGAGAACCAATTTCATGAATGGTTGTCTCCACTGGACCTGAAACCAGGGAAGGCCGTGTGCGACAATGCTGCAAACCTGGGTGCGGCCCTTCGCCGGGGCAATGTCACACACGTGCCTTGTATGGCTCACGTGTTGAACCTGGTTGTCCAGCAATTTTTAGCCCACTATCCCAGACTAGATGGCCTTCTGCAGAGGGCACGGTCGCTGTGTGCTCACTTCCGCCGTTCGCATCCCGCAGCTCAGCGACTTACATCTCTACAGAAGTCGTTGGGCCTGCCACTTCACCGGCTAAAATGCGATGTGCCTACCCGGTGGAATTCAACTCTGCACATGTTGCAGCGACTGTGGCAGCACCGACAAGCCCTGGTGCAATACGTTCTGACGTATAGCCTGGGCCAACGAGATTCAGAGGTGGGGCAAATCACGCTGGAGGAGTGGTCTCAGATCAGGGACCTATGCACCCTTCTGCACAGTTTTGAAATGGCGACGAAGATGTTTAGTGCTGACGATGCCATTATCAGCATGACTATTCCGGTGATTTACATGCTGGAGCACATGTTAAACAGAATTCGGAGTCAGGTGGTGGCACAAGAGAAGGTGGAGGAAGTAGAGGAGGAGGAGTTGTATGCGGAAGGGCTAACATCTGCAAGGTCCAGACGGTCGGCAGCACCAAGGCGGCAGGCATGTGAGGGTGGGGGAGATGATTTTACCAGGGCGCATGGTAGCAGCCAAACTAGTGAGGAAGGTGCAGGAGCCCAGGAAGAAGTGGAGGACGAACTGATGGAAGACTCATCAGATGAGGGAGACCTTGATCACATTTCTGTTGTGCGAGGTTGGGGGGAGAGGACAGAGGAAGGAAGCATGATTGTTACCTCGCCACCAACACAACAGGGACTTGGTGCTCCTGGATGCGCAACACACATGAGTGCCTTCTTGCTGCACTACCTGCAACATGACCCTCGAATTGTGAGAATTAGAAATAATCCTGACTACTGGGTTGCCACACTGTTAGATCCCCGGTACAAAAGTAAATTTGCAGAAATTATTCCTGCCATAGAAAGGGATGCACGCATGCAGGAGTATCAGCAGAGACTGTTGCAGAATCTTACATGTGCTTTTCCACAAAATACCAGTGGTGCACGTAGTGAATCTCACAGTTCCAACTTGCCAACCGTGGGACCGTCAAGTGTTCAGCACTCAAACCGTAACAGAACCACAGTATCTGCTGGTAACATCAATTTTGCGGAATCATTTCACCACTTTTTTAGCCCATCCTTTGCAAGGCCACAGGAGACAAGAAGTCTGACACATAGTCAACGCCTAGAGACGATGGTACAGGAGTATCTCCAAGTAAACATTGAAGCCACGACTGTGTCACTGGACCCTTGCTCTTTTTGGGCTTCCAATCTGGATAAATGGCCGGAGCTAGCCACTTACGCCTTGGAGATCTTGTCATGCCCCGCAGCCAGCGTTCTGTCTGAACGTGTGTTCAGCGCTGCTGGTGGTGTGCTGACAGATAAGCGCACGCGGCTCTCCACTGATAATGTAGACAGACTCACGTTCATAAAGATGAACAAATCATGGATCCAAAACGACTTTTCTACCCCTGTGTCATCCTGGGGAGAGTAAAAGCTTGATGATTGGTTAAAATCACCCTACCAACCGTTTTAAGCTTTCAAATTACTAATCATGTTTATCTGTATCTTGACTGGAAAATAATTTGGGCTTTGTAGCAGTGTGCAGCACTGATCCTATTAGGCCATCTATAATAAGCTTCACCAGATTTAAAATTAAAAATAATTTTTAGCTGCATCTAGCCCGGAAAATAATTTTGGGGCTCCGAGATGCGCAAGACACATAAGTGCCTTCTTGCTGCACTACCTGCAGCATGACCCTCATATTGTCAGAATTCGAAGTAATCATGACTACTGGGTTGCCACACTCTTAGATCCCCCAAACTTTTCGATCAACCTTTTCATTTTAATAAAGACCAAAAAAATGGTCATTTTTGAAATTATAAGCATTAGCAGGTTGTTAGAAACTGAAATCAAACAGTTTTCAACTCAAAACTTTATTCTAGGTGATGTTACATTTTCACATAGGACCCCTTGTTCGAAAGGAGCTTCTGAACTCTCTCGTCCATTGAATTTGTCAGGTTTTGGATGGTTTCTGCTTCAATTGTTTTGCATGAGGACAGAATACCCTCCCAGAGCTGTTGCTTAGATGTGAACTGCCTCCCGCCATCATAGACACTCCTTTTAATGATGCTCCAAAGGTTCTGAATGGGGTAGAGGTCAGGGGAGCATGGGGGTCACACCATAAGTTTGTCCCCTTTTATGCCCATATCAGCCAGAGATGCAGATGTTTTATGTGCAGCATGAGATGGTGCATTATCATGCAGAAAAATGATCTTGCTGTGAAATACACGGTTCTTCTTCTTGAACCATGGCAGGAAGTGCTGTTTGAGAAAATCCACATACATTATGGAGTTCATCTTTAGCGCCTTCAGGGATCCTAAAGGGGCCGACAATCTCTCTCCCCATGATTCCAGCCCAAAACATTACTCCACCTCCTCCTTGTTGGTGCTGTAGCCGTGTTTGCGTGGGGTGTCCATCAACCAGCCATCCTCCACTCCATTCATCTGGACCATCGAGCGCTGCACGGCACTCATCCGTGAACAAAACAGTTTTGAAATCAGTCTTCATGTAATGTTTGGCCCACTGGAGCCGTTTCTGCTTGTGTGAAGTGGATAGAGGAGGTCGACAGGATGGCGTATGCACAGCTGCAAACCTCTGAAGGACCCTGCATCTTGTTGTTCGGGGGACGTTGGAGGCACAAGCAGCTTCAAAAACTTGTCTGCTGCTATGACAAGGCTTTTTTGCCGCTGCTCTTTCAACCTGACGTAATTGCCTGTAGGAAAGAGTCCTCAATTTGCCCTTATCAGCACGCACACGTGTGTACTGTGAATCAGCTACATACTTCTTGATTGCCAAGACACTTCATCCTGATCATCGCACAATGTTGATTGTAGTCATGCCTTGACCTAAACACTCCACAATTTGTTGCTTCTCAGCAGCCGACACATCCTTTTTCTTTCCCATTTTGGCAGAAAATGTAGGCTGCTTAATAATGTGAGAGAGCCTTCTTAAGTAGTCTTGCCTTTCATTGGACACACCTGCCAAACTAATTAGCACAGGGGTCTGCAATTGCTTACAGTGATATAAAGAGCCCTGACACACATCACCATCAATGAGTTTAACTGACAAACAAACAAATTCTTCCCTTATCACTCCTAAACACTTTTTGCATAATAATTTGGAACGCGGTGTACATGTGCTTTTCCACAAAACACCAGTGGTTCACGTAGTGAATCTTACAGTTCTAACTTGCCAACCGTGGTCTGTATGGAATTGTTCAATAAAGGGCCCAAAATTAAGATAACATAGATGGGAGAGGTCTCTATGAATAGGAATTCCTAAGTATTTGATACCCTGTGAGGGCCAGGCAAAGGGAAAGTTGGACTGGATGGAATCCTATATGGATTTAGGGAGGGAGACATCGAGGGCCTCAGACTTCGCTGCATTGATTTTAAAATTTTACCATGTAACAAAGTGATCTATTTCAGCCATAACAGCAGGGATGGATATATGTGATTGAGTGATATATACTAGGACATCATCAGCAAATAGAGAGCACTTGTACTCGGTGCCTCCCACCTCAATCCACCTAATATTGGGGTTATGGCGAATTGATGAGAGCAGGTGCTCCGTCACTAGGATGTATAAGAGAGGGGACAGAGGACATCCCTGCCTTGTCCCATTGGTGATTGTGAAAGGTGATGAAAATGTTCTGACGCACCCCCTGGGCCTTGGGACACCCGGAGCCGGACCCTTTTTCGTGGATGCTGGTGGTTGTAGTCTTCGTGGCGGCGATCCGGTTCCGTGGCTCAGGGCGGTCAAACCAGTGGCGGAACTATTTATGTGGTTTTGATGTTTAAATGTCCGACTACGCCACCCGTGGATTGCGGTCAGAGTGAACCGCCGCTACAGGGCAGACCGCTAAGGCTGGTGTTGTGGGTGCAGCAGAGCGTAGCATAACTCCCCACGGGAGGAGTATAGCCTCAGGGCAGTGTATGCGGAGGATGGGGGTGATGGTGCAGGGCAGCAGCAGTAACGACACGGAGTCAATGATGCAGTTCAGGGCCTTTACTCACAGTTCTTATTATCCAGACCACGTCTGCAGGTAACGGCTGCCCACGTCGTACTGTGCTCACCAGGTGAGGGGCTCAGACAACTCCCAGATAACTTTGGAGCGCTTCACAGGACCCCCTTTGTGTGTCCTTTGTCTGGCCTTTCTTACCAACACTTCTGTCCGGCTGCCTCGGGCCTCCTCTTGGTAAACTTGGCGCCAGTTTCCCTGACCCTATGTGGTGCCTTCCTAGCGGGTGGAGCAAGGGGCTGCGCCACATAAAATGTCAGAGCCTCCGGTTTCTAGCTGAGGGTCGTTTCCTGCCTCCACTAGTTCGGGGACCGGTCTCCCCCTTTGGCCTGACCCCTCCACGCAGGTGGATTCGGGCGTGCGGTGGCGACTCGCCCGTCCGCACCCCTGGGATCCCTTCATTCCTCGTTCCTGGAGCCTTCTCCGCTCCTCTTCCTTCCTTCTCCCTCTTGCAGGCCTGGGCCTCTGTTACTAGGCCCGCCTCCGGAGCAGAGCTCATGCAGAGCCCCTGCTCCCTGCCACTTCTGCTCAGACTTCTCTGCACTGAACTAAGATGGTGCCCACCTTTTATACTCCCTTCTCAATGCACCCAGGAACTGCTTCCTCCCTGCTCCTGCACTGCAGGGTTCCCCTTCCTCAGTGTTCCCTCCCCCCACTCCAGCCAGGGACAGGGACTGTCGTGCCCATCTCAGGGGCATATTGGTCGCCCTGCCCCACGGCAATGTGGTGTAATGCATGCAGGTGTCGGGTCCTGATCCACACTCCATCCTTATCTGAGAGTGAGATATCACACCTCTGGGTGAGGTGCAATACGTCTGTAGCAACCGAGCCCTCGGTGCTACAGTTCCATTTATCTTCAGCCTAGGTGACGTATTGTGATACAGGGCCGTGATTTTGGCTATAAAAGGGTCCCCTAGACCCCTACCCCAAGCTTTTTAAGAGAATCATATATGGCGTGCCAGGAGACTCTATGGAATGCTTTCTCAGCATCCAACGAGAGTATCTACTTACAAATTTTTAACTGCATCTAGCCCAGGAAATACTTTGTGCCTAGTAGCAGTGTCTGCTAGTCAGCGGATTATCCCGGCTGTTAAGCAAGCTACACCACCTGTAGTTTGGACACTTAATTTTTTCAAAGGAAATGCTTCGGGACCACGGGATACTCAGTGAAGAGTATCAGGAGGCACCCCAAGGCATAGGGGCTGGGACTGGCACTAGGATGCCTTGCGGTGGACAGCCGAGCTCGATCCTTATAAAAGCTTTTTAACTGCAGCAGCTTTAGTGGACGCTACTGGAGCTGGAATTACGCGGCTGCTGGCATGAGACTTGCCCTCCAATAGATCCTTGTAAATGGATTTAAAGTGTATTCATTCAAATTAGAGGGACAATTTAAATTAAAAAGCTTAGAGCTGCCTCCACCACAGGGGGGCTCTCTCGACCCACCAGCGGACAGGCACCAGTATTGGGAGAGGGGGGCTGGCCGTCAGGGTTCACCGCGGCTCTGGCACAAACCCGGCGACACGGAGGTGGCACGGGCAGGAGCGGACTGGCCGTCTCGGCTTCTCACTTTTTGGATTTTAGAAGGGCATGACATGCCTATATCTGTGTCTCCCCCTCCTTTTACTCCTCCACCTCTTTTCTTTTCGCATGACTATATGTACTTGTCACTTTTCCATGTGTTAGTTGTGTCTTCTGAGCAGTTTGTCAGCTTTTGGACACCTTTGAAGGTGTTTTCTATGTGTTTCTATGTGTTTTTGTTTGCCTGCCATTGGTTTTAACGGTGTTCGAAGGTGTTCGACGAACAGTTCGACGAACAGTTCGGCGAACACACGGGTGTTCGACGAACCGAACCGAACTCGAACACTACGGGGGTGGCTCAACACTAATTAGCAGGTTATTACAAACTGAAATCAAACAGTTTTCAACTCAAAACTTTATTCTAGGTGATGTTACATTTGCACATAGGACCGCTTGTTCGAAAGGAGCTTCTGAACTCTCTCATTCATTGAATTTGTCAGGTTTTGGATGGTTTCTGCTTCAATTGTTTTGCATGAGGACAGAATACCCTCCCAGAGCTGTTGCTTAGATGTGAGCTGCCTCCCGCCATCATAGACACTCCTTTTGATGATGCTCCAGAGGTTCTCAATGGGGTTGAGGTCAGGGGAGCATGGGTGCCACACCATAAGTTTGTCCCCTTTTATGCCCACAGCAGCCAGAGATTTGGCTTTCTTCCAAATATGTTCGTCTTAAGATACCATCTTACAAGTTGCGTCCGCAGTTCATCGGTCCGTTCAAGGTTCTGAACCAAATTAATCCAGTGGCTTACAAGCTGAAACTCCCGGCCTCCTTACAGATTCCCAACTCCTTTCACGTGTCTCTCCTCAAACCGGTTGTCCTTAATTCTTTCTCTGATGATCCAGGCACCACCCCAGCTCCTGTCTCCGCTGAGGACGTCTTTGAGGTAGAAAGCATTTTGGCCACCAAGAGGGTAAGAGGAAAGACTTTCTTTCTTGTGGCTTGGAAGGGGTTTGGCCCTGAGGAGAGGTCTTGGGAGCCCAGGGAGAACATTCATGCCCCTCATCTTCTAGAAAAATTTCTCGAGGGCTTAAAGAAGAGGGGGCGTAAAGGGGGGGTACTGTAGCATCGGCGTCTCTGCCTCCTGCCGGGCAGAGACGCCATTCCCCTCACCGCCGCGGTCCCGGTCCGTCGTCTTCCAGTTCCCCTGCTGCTGGGGCACGCTCTGCGTGCAGCTTCCCGGGCACTGTGCTTAGGGCACACGCTCCCTCCCTCTTAAAGGGGCCGCGCGCGCCGTCCTAAAGAGTCCTCGGCCAATGGCCGGAGGACTGCCCCTATATTAAGCACCTCCTCCAAAATGGAGGTGCCTGTGTAAGGTTGTTGTTTGTGTGCTAACACTCTCCTCAGCCCTCAGGTTCCCTGCCAGCCAGTCTGTCTATCAGCCGTGCCCACCAGCCTGCCTACCCAGAGCACCTGCCAGTTACCCGCTGTGTCCACCAGCCTGCCTACCTGGAGCACCTGCCAGATTATCTGCCGTGCCTGCCTGCCTACCCGGAGCACCTGCCAGTTACCTGCCGTGCTCGCCAGCCTGCCAACCCGGATCACCTGTCAGTTACCTGCCGTACCCACCTGCTCGTTTACCTGGAGTACCTGTCTGACTATCTGCCGTACCTGTCTGCCTGTCTACCCGGATCACCCGCCAGCCTACCTGCCGTGCTAATCTGCTGTACCGGTCAGCTCCTGTCATCTGACCCATGGGAGTCACCTGCTCTCACATAAGGTCGGTCCCAGAGTGGCACCTGGTTCACCTGCCCGGTCCCTCCTTGGTTCACGGAGTCGACCAAGCCGCCGTGTGACCTGGGTCGGTCCGAGTAGGAACTTAGTTACGCCCCTCTGGTCCCTCCTTGCATCAAAGCACACAGGTCCCACCACCCGGGCCCGTAACAGTTTGCACAGGCCATGGAATCCGGTGGATCTCAGGCTCCTTCGCTCTCTAACTTGTACCAGGAGGTCTATCGTCAGAGATCCCAACAGGAGACTATCCTGTCCTATCTGCAGTCAGTCAACTCCCGCCTGGACACGCTGTCTACTCCGACGGTGTCCGTCTCTAATCGAGCGGTACCCACTCTGGCGGCACCTCAACCCTGTGGCGCTGTGGCACCCGGTTTTGGACCCCGGCTTTCTGCGCCTCCACGTTTCGATGGTGACCCTGTCCTATGTCGGGGCTTCATAAATCAGTGCACGCTGCACTTTGAACTTCTGGCACACCAGTTCATCTCCGACCAGGCCAAGGTGGCATTCATCATGTCTCACCTCACCGGAGAGGCGTTGGCGTGGCTTAACCCTCTGTAGGAGAGAGGGGATCCTCTGGTGTCCGATCTCCAGGCCTTCCTTGCGGCTTTCCGGAAGGTGTTCGATGAACCTGGACGAAGATCTTCTACTGCCTCCTCACTTATCCGACTCCGTCAAGGGTGTCTTTCTGTGGGACGTTATGCCATGCGTTTCCGCACCCTCGCATCTTAACTGGCCTGGAATAATGAGGCACTGGTGTCCACCTTTTGGGAGGGCCTTTCTGGACGGATCAAGGATGAGCTAGCCGGCCGAGACATACCTCCCACCCTGGACGACCTGGTGTCTTTAGCTACCCGGATCGACATCCGCTTTCTGGAACGTGCTAAGGAGACGACCCGGGAGGTAAGACCTCCGCGTCTCGCTCCAACCTTCCAAAGGCCTGTCTCACAGCCATTAATCCCCCAGGTGTCTTCTCCAGAGCCAATGCAAATTGACCAAGCCAAGGTGGTCAAGTCTCGCCAGGAGACAAGCCACGCCAAGGGGAGTTGCTTCTACTGTGGCAGTATAGAGCATCTGATCCGTTCCTGCCCAGAGAGACCGGTAAACTCCAGTGCCTAGGATCGCTTGGAGAGGTCGTCCTAGGCAAGTGTTCTTCCTCTCCATCCTTGACTCTGTCCGTTTCTGTCACCAGTGGTGAGACCCGCTTCTTCGAGACTGCCTTTCTGGATTCCGGAGCCGCAGGGAATCTCATTCAACTGGCCGTTGTGGAGCAGTATCAGATTCCTACCATACATCTGGCTGAACCTTTGGCGGTTTCCTCTCTGGATGGGAGGCTTCTTAGGAAACCATCTTGCTGGTCACTCAGCCTGTAACTCTTCAGGTGGGAATGCTGCACTCGGAGAAGATCTCCTTTCATGTGCTGTCTGGCCTCTCTCATCCCCTCTTGCTTGGTCTGCCCTGGTAACAGAGACATGATCCTTCTTGAATTGGAGATCTGGAGAAGTGCTCCGTTGGGGTCAGGAATGCCATGTATCCTGTCTGGTACCGGTTCGTCCTGCTTGACCCCTGTCTATGCCGGCTAACCTACCTGACCTGCCGGCACCCTACTGGTCCTATGTGGACTTCTTTGACAAAAAGGAGGCTGAGACACTACCACCTCATAGGCCTTATGATTGCCCCATCGACCTAGTACCTGGTGCCTCACCTCCTCGTGGGCTAATCTATCCCTTGTCGTTGGCCGAGACCAGCGCTATGTCTGAGTACATTGAGGAGAATCTTGCTAGGGGATTTATCCGGAAATCCACCTCTCCGGCTGGAGCAGGATTCTTCTTCGTCAAGAAGAAAGATGGCTCGCTTCGTCCTTGTATTGACTATAGGGGTCTAAACCAGATTACCATCAAAAATAAGTACCCCCTGCCTCTCATCTCGGAGTTGTTTGACCACCTAAAAGGTGCAAAGATCTTCACCAAGCTCGATCTTCGGGAGGTGTTCATCTGGTCTGGATTCGCCAGGGAGACGAGTGGAAGACGGCATTCAACACCCGGCACGGTCACTACGAATACATTGTGATATCCTTCAGTCTCTGTAATGCTCCAGCCGTATTCCAGGAGCTAGTTAAAGACATCTTCCAAGATCTCCTGTATTCCTGCGCGGTGGTGTACCTGGATGACATCTTGGTGTTCTCCCTGAATCTGCCTTCACACCGGAGGGATGTTCGTCAGGTTCTGCTGAGGCTCCGGAAGAATCGCCTGTATGCTAAATACGAGAAATGCCTCTTTGAGCAGACCTCCTTGCTGTTTCTTGGTTACATCATTTCTGAGACCGGTCTGCACATGGATCCCGAGAAGGTGTCAGCCGTCTTAAAGTGGCCCCGACCGGAGGGATTGAAGGCGATTCAACGGTTTGTGGGTTTCGCGAACTATTACCGCCTCTTCATTCCTCATTTTTCCTCCTGGACTGCTCCCATCTCTGCTCTAATCCATAAAGGAGCAAATCCCAGGGAGTGGTCTTCCGAGGCGGAGAAAGCCTTCGTCTCCCTAAAACAAGCCTTCTCCTCTGCTCCAGTCTTACACCGCCCGGATTGCAACAAGCAGTTCTTCCTGGAGGTTGATGCCTCCTCCTCCGGGGCCGGAGCAGTGCTCACCCAGAAATCCTCGTCCGGGAGAATGGTAACCTGCAGCTTCTTCTCCAAGCTCTTCTCCTCGTCCGAGCTCAACTACTCCATAGGAGATCGGGAGCTGCTGGCCATCAAATTAGCGCTGGAGGAGTGGCGCTACTTGCTGGAGGGGGCTCTGCACCCGGTGGTCATCTACACTGACCATAAAAACCTTGCTTATTTGCAGAATGCTAAAGACTAAACCCGCGTCAGGCCAGATGGTCACTATTCTTCCCTCGATTCTGCTTTAGTCTTCACTACCGCCCGAAAGACAAGAACATTAAAGCCGACACACTATCCCCTTCATTTTTGTCTACCGACCTGGAGGAGGAGCCTCTACATATCATTGATCCCTCCAAAATAATGACTGTTTCTCCTTTTGACCTGTCTCATCTACCTCCCGGTAAGACCTTTGTAGCAGTTCAGGATTGGAAGAAGGTTTTATTGTGGGGTCATTCGGCCAAACTTGCTGGTCACGCCGGCCAGAGGAAGACATTTCTGCTCATTGCTCGACATTATTGGTGGCCCACGCTGCGCAAGGATGTTGCGGAATTTGTCACGGCTTGTTCCTCTTGTGCCCGTAACAAGACACCTAGGCACCTTCCAGTCGGTCGTCTTATTTCTCTTCCCGTGCCTTCCGCTCCATGGCAACATATCGCAATGGACTTCATGACTGATCTCCCTGTTTCTGCCAGTTGTAAAGTCATTTGGGTGGTTGCTACCGCTTTTCTAAGATGGCCCACTTCTTTCCCCTGCCTGGTCTTCCGTCTGCACCGGCGCTGGCTAAGGACTTCATCCATCACATCTTCCGTCTTCACGGCTTACCCCTCCACATTGTCACGGATCACGGAGTTCAATTCACTTTGCGCTTCTGGAGAGCCACGTGCAAGCTGCTGGATGTCTCCTTGGATTTTTCTTCGGCCTATCATCCTCAGTCCAATGGCCAAGTGGAACGCATCAATCAAATCCTCACCAGTTTTCTTTGACACTTTGTCAACGCTCACCATAGCGATTGGGTTGAGCTCCTTTCCTGGGCCGAGTTTTCCTATAACAACCATGAGAGCGAGTCTTTTGCTAAAACTCAGTTTTTTGTGGTCTACGGTCAACACCCCCGGATTCCGTTTCCCGTCTCCTCTTCAGTGGACAATATTGCTGCGGAGTCTCTCGTCAGCGAATTTTCTGCAATTTGGGAAGACACCAGATCTGCGCTTCTTCAGTCCTCGGAGCGGATGAAGAAGCATGCTGATACGAGACGTCTGGATCCGCCTCAATTCCGTCCGGGAGACAAGGTCTGGCTTTCTTCCAAATATGTTCATCTTAAGATACCATCTTACAAGTTGGGTCCGCGGTTCATCGGTCCGTTCGAGGTTCTGAACCAAATTAATCCGGTGGCTTACAAGCTGAAACTCCCAGCCTCCTTACGGATTCCCAACTCCTTTCACGTGTCTCTCCTCAAACCGGTTGTCCTTAATTCTTTCTCTGATGATCCAGGTACCACCGCAGCTCCTGTCTCCGCTGAGGACGTCTTTGAGGTAGAAAGCATTTTGGCCACCAAGAGGATAAGAGGAAAGACTTTCTTTCTTGTGGATTGGAAGGGGTTTGGCCCTGAGGAGAGGTCTTGGGAGCCCACGGAGAACATTCATGCCCCTCATCTTCTAGAAAAATTCCTCACCGGCTTAAAGAAGAGGGGGCGTAAAGGGGGGGTACTGTAGCATCGGCGTCTCTGCCTCCTGCCGGGCAGAGACACCGTTCCCCTCACCGCCACTGTCCCGGTCTGTCGTCTTCCAGTTCTCCTGCTGCTGGGGCGCACTCTGTGCGCCAGCTTCCCGGCACTGTGCTTAGGGCGCGCGTGCTCCCTCCCTCTTAAAAGGGCTGCGCGCGCCGTCCTAAAGAGTCCCCGGCCAATGGCCGGAGGACTGCCCCTGTATTCAGCACCTCCTCCAAAATGGAGGTGCCTGTGTAAGGTTGTTATTTGTGTGCTAACACTCTCCTCAGCCCTCAGGTTCCTTGCCCTCCAGTCTGTCTAACAGTCCTGCCCGCCTGTCTGTCTAACAGTCCTGCCCACCTGTCTGTCTAGCAGTCCTGCCCGCCAGTCTGTCTAACAGTCCTGCCCGCCAGTCTGTCTATCAGCCGTGCCTGCCAGCCTGCCTACCCAGAGCATCTGTCAGTTACCTGCTGTGTCCGCCAGCCTGCCTACCCAGAGCACCTGCCAGGTTACCTGCCGTGCCCACCAGCCCGCCTACCCGAAGCACCTGCCAGATTACCTGCCGTGTCCGCCTGCCTACCCGGAGCACCTACCAGTTACCTGCCGTGCTCGCCAGCCTGCCAACCCGGAGCACCTGCCAGTTACCTGCCGTACCTGCCTGCTCGTTTACCTGGAGTACCTGTCTGGCTATCCGCCATACCCGCCTGCCTGTCTACCCGGATCACCCGCCATCCTACCTGCCGTGCTCATCTGCTGTACCGGTCAGCTCCTGTCATCTGACCCGTCACCTCACACAAGGTCGGTCCCAGAGTGGCATCTGGTTCACCTGCCCATTCCCTCCTTGGTTCACGGAGTCGACTAAGCCGCCGTGTGACCTGGTTCGGTCCGAGTAAGCACTTAGTTACTCCCCTCTGGTCATAGGTGGATTATAATGAGGGCAATCCGGGTGACCGCCCGGGGCTCCGAGCCTGCAGAGGGCCCGCGGCTCCGGGCGGGGTGTCTAATGCCGGATTGCCCTCATTATATGTGCGGGCCGCCACGGCACATACCGGTAGCAGTGGCGGGAGGGGGGGCCCCGTACCGCTCCCCGAGCAGCGGCCGCCGCTACTTCTTCATCGGCCGGGCCAGCACTGCAGCAGTTAACTTCCCTATGCTGGCCCGGCCGCGTCACTGCTAGGAGACACGGCCCTGTGCGCGGCCGTGTCTCCTAGCTGTGACGTCACGCAGTGCGCACGCGACCTGCAGTGCTGCACCGAAGAGCCTGAGGACTGGAGCCGAGCCGGGGGATGGTGAGTGTGTGTGTGTGAGAGTGTGTGTGGGGGCAGATGTCATTGTGTGATGTCTGTTTGTATGTGTGTGTGTGTGTGGGCAGATGTCATTGTGTGATGTCTGTGTGTGTGTGTAGGCAGATGTCATTGTGTGATGTTTGTTTGTGTGTGTGTGTGTGTGGGGGGGCAGATGTCATTGTGTGATGTCTGTTTGTGTGTGTGTGTGTGGGGGCAGATGTCATTGTGTGATGTCTGTTTGTATGTGTGTGTGTGTGTAGGCAGATGTCATTGTGTGATGTCTGTTTGTGTGTGTGTAGGCAGATGTCATTGTGTGATGTCTGTTTGTGTGTGTGTGTAGGCAGATGTCATTGTGTGATGTCTGTTTATGTGTGTGTGGGCAGATGTCATTGTGTGATGTCTGTTTGTATGTGTGTGTGGGGGGGCAGATATCATTGTGTGATGTCTGTTTGTGTGTGTGTGGGCAGATATCATTGTGTCATGTCTGTTTATATGTATTTTTGTGTTTCAAATGTGTTTATGCGTGTATGTATATGTTTGTGTGTGTGCGTGACTGCGTGCGGCCTCCTGCTGAGTATAGTTGGCGCCGTGTGGCCTCCTGCTGTATCTGGGGGGGGCACCGTGCGGCCCCCCGCTGTGTATAGATGGCTACGTGCGCCCCCCCGCTGGGTATAGATGGCTACGTGCGGCCCCCCGCTATGTATAGATGGCGCCGTGCGGCCCCCCACCGTGTATTGATGGCGCCGTGCGGCCCCCTGCTGTGTAGAGATGGCGACGTGCGGCTCCCCGCTGTGTATAGATGGCTACGTGCGGCCTCCCGCTGAGTATAGATGGTGCTGTGCGGCCTCCTGCTATCTCTGGGGGGGGCGCCGTGCGGCCTCCCGCTGTGTATAGATGGCTACGTGCGGCCTCCCGCTGAGTATAGATGGCGCTGTGTGGCCTCCTGCTGTCTCTGGGGGGAGCGTCGTGCGGCCTCCCGCTGTGTATAGATGGCTACGTGCGGCCTCCCGCTGAGTATAGATGGCGCTGTGCGGCCTCCTGCTCTCTCTGGGGGGGGCGCCGTGCGGCCTCCCGCTGTGTATAGATGGCTATGTGCGGCCTCCCGCTGAGTATAGATGGCGCTGCGCGGCCTCCTGCTGTCTCTGGGGGGGGGGCGCTGTGCGGCCTCCCGCTGTGTATAGATGGCTACGTGCGGCCTCCCGCTGAGTATAGATGGCGCTGTGCGGCCTCCTGCTGTCTCTGGGGGGGTGCGCTGTGCGGCCTCCCGCTGTGTATAGATGGCTACGTGCGGCCTCCCGCTGAGTATAGATGGTGCTGTGCGGCCTCCTGCTGTCTCTGGGGGGGGGCGCCGTGCGGCCCCTCGCTGTGTATAGATGGCTACGTGCGGCCCCCCGCTGTGTATAGATGGCTACGTGCAGCCCCCCGCTATGTATAGATGGCGCCGTGCGGCCCCCCGCCGTGTATTGATGGCGCTGTGCGGCCTCCTGCTGTCTCTGGGGGGGGGCGCCGTGCGGCCTCCCGCTGTGTATAGATGGTGCTGTGCGGCCTCCTGCTGTCTCTGGGGGGGGCGCTGTGCGGCATCTATACTCAGCAGGAGGCCGCACGTAGCCATCTATACACGTATACTCAGCAGGAGGCCGCACGTAGCCATCTATACGGTGCCATCTATACACAGCGGGAGGCCGCACGGCGCCATCTATACACAGCGGGAGTCTCAGTGCTTTGCAAGAGCAGTCAATAAATTCTGCTTGATTAATTCTGAGCACCATAAAGTCTGGTTCGCTTCTAACCTGCTGTCTTCATTTTCAGCTTGCTGAATTCTATCTCATTTACTGTCATTCGAGACGATGCCTTTGCTGGTCTCTTTCACCTTGAATACTTGTAAGTGCTCCACTTAATGTCATATTTTTGATTCTGTTCTTCTTCATCTTTTGGCATGTGCAATTGTATGAGCAAGTATTCATATGAATTTATGACCTACTTAAACCTTCGAGGACCTTAAATTTTATTCAATCAAATTTTTTTCCAGTTTAACCTATGGGACATATATGTGCCTTGGTCCTCAAAGGGTTTTTAAAGGGGCTGCAAACATAAATACGAAAAAAAATAATTCAATTAGTGCTTTTTGTGTTCATTTAATTTTTATTTGAAGTCCATTTTTTTTATATACCTTGAAATTAAGCCCTACCCCATGGAATGAAGCCCTTCCTACATGACATCTGAGAGCTACATGGATCCCGCTTGTGAGGTGCCTGTCCGTCACTACTATTCAGTTTTAGGGTCCACTCACTAAGCCATATATTCTCTCATGAAAGAGAATAGGGCCAATTATGCTAATGACACTCGGCTCAAACTCTGTCAGAGCTTCAGCTGAGTGTGATCCGATTCTCTCGCAGCACAGATATGGAGAAGATGGAGAACTTACTTTCTCCATCTTCTCCATAGTCTCTGTGAGTGTTCATCGGACTGCACTTGGATGACATCCGAGTGCAGTCTAATGTTTTACGTGCACCCATAGACTTGTATGGGTGCACATGGTCCGAATATCGAATGAGATTATTTTCTCATGCCAATAATCGCAGATCTGCACTGTCCCATAGTATAACATAGGGCCGAGTCCTATCCGATAAAACATCACATAGCATTCGGCCGTGTTAAACGACAGTGTGAGCGAGCCCTTAGAGTCAAGGAATATTTACATGCAGATGATGATATTACTCTCCAAGTGTATATTTTTTTAGGCGAGTTCATAGTAAATGCTTTGCCTTTTTGACATGTGATCAACTAAAGAACAAGAAAGATTTAGGACCTCCCCTATAGAGAAACGGAAAATAGTTTGGAGGACTTGCATGTCCTTTTTTATTTATTATGAGAAAATCATAAAAGATCCCGTTTTTTAACCATGCTGTGACTTTCTGCTGAGGGAGAGGGAGAGAGCTGCCCTATTCAGAGTCTGTAATAAGACCTGCTGACAAAAGTGTTGAAGATACAGTCTAATGTGAATTAACAATGAAAAAAAGTTAATTTCACAAATGGCTTGTATTTTTTTTAATACAAACTTTTTTGTGTTTACAGCTCCTTTAAAGGGAATCTGTCATCAGGTTTTTGCCACCTAATCTGAGAGCAGCATAATGTAGGATTAGAGGCACTGATTCCAGTAATGTGTCACTTACTGGGCTGCTTAGTGTTGTTTTGATAAAATCATTGATTTGTCAGAAGGTAATTATCACTAGATGACTAGTAAGTTCTGTAGGACCCCACCCCCATCACTGATCAGTAGATTTCTGTGTACACTGAGCATGGGCAGAAAGCTGCCAATCAGTGGTGTGGGCGGGGCTATACAGAGCGCAGCATTCAGAGAGCTGCTAGATCTGCAGCAGATAAAACGGTGATTTTCTCAAAATGACAACAAGCAGCTGAAAAAGTGACACATCGCTGGAATCAGGGTATCTGCCCCAATATTGTGCTGCTCTCAGATGAGGCAGCACAATTAATATTGTGCCAAATTAATTTCCCGTGAACTATCACATGATCTATCACAGGGGATCATGTGACATGTCACGTGATAAATCAGGTGTGGGGGCAGGGCCCGCGCCTTCTAAACTGCCCTTGCTACTCTTAATCCACCCCTGCCTCTGGTCCCTCCTTGCATCAAGCACAGAGGTTCCACCACCCGGACCCTTAACAAAATTCAATGTGATTCCATGAAATCTCCTGCCCTCGGTGCGTCTACAGATGCTGCTGAACTCTGCGATTTTGGTGCTTTTTTTTCTCTATAGGTTTCTATGTGGAGACTGAAAAAAACGCAAGGAAAAAAAAATGCCATTGCATTTTTAAGCGTAGAATCAAAGCTTTTCTGTAGTATTAAAAAGCATTAAAACATGGATTCACATCTGCAGAAAAAACGCATCAAATAAGGGTGAAAACGCATAAAAGAAATGCAGAAAACACTCAATAATCAGAGAAGATTGTTATTGGATCGCGTGGTACGGACACCTGCAGAAAATGCAGTAGAAAAAACACAGCATTTATGCTACATGTAAATACAGCCTCAGTGTAACATTTTTATTACTTTTTATGGGTCTAATAGAGAAAAGATATCAGTGACGACATTTTTTTACGCCATTTACCGATCCCTGTAAATAATCTGATCGCTGTGTTGTGCAGGTCATTATGACTACAGGTACACCAAATAGGTCTGTGTTATTTGCTGATTTTGATGTTTATTTATTTTTTTTAAAAGCGCATTAAAAATGAAATTATAGTGTTTTTCATTATTTTTTAGTAATTTTATAGGACAAAAAAACCCCTCTTTTATTTTCCCTCTAGAATATGGGGACATAGAAATACACTGTTATTTACAATGTATCTCTATGTACAAGTATAATTTGCCTTTTGGTTTGGTGGCTGCAATACAGATCAAATATAGAAAATTCTCTCAGAAAGGGTCACTGGAGCCTGTGGCTCAAAGTTTTAGCTGTTGTCTGCAATTATAGAGGTTGTGTGTTCAAATTCTGGGGAGACTCACAGGAAAAGAGAAAATTACGGTACATTTTTGTAATTGTTTTTATTTTTTTAGTGGTTTTATAGGAACAAAAAAATCTGACTTATTCTTTAGACTACAGGGACATAGAAATACACTGTTATATACAATATATCTCTATGCACCTGTGTAATCTGCTTCTGGGTTCACTGCCTGCAATGCAATCTTTTACATTGTGGACTATGACTCATAGCTAGAGCTGCTGCCTGCAAACATAAAATCGTGAGTTCGAGTCTCTAGGAGATCAGATCACAAGAGAATAAGGGAATAGTTTATTTAATTTATGACAGAGCAGAGAGATACGGCCCCACCCCCCAGGAGGAGGAGCAATGAAGACGTTGAAAGCGTTGAGTATTATAAGTCGGGGCAAAGCCCTGACGTGCTGGGATGGCAGGACTGAGTCCTCAAATCGGGACAGTTCCACTAAATCTGGGATGGTTGGGAGCTATGCTTACCATAGAAGCAGGACATGTGATATACTGTGGTACCTAAGGATTTCCTGTGCTGGGTTACTGTCATAGCTATACTTGCAGCCAGCACTAGAGGGATCTCTCTGTAACTAATTTATATAAATCCCATTGTGTCTAATCATAGATTATTAATTGGGTAGTTACCATTTAAAAAATATTTTGACATGTTATAGTGACATAAAGTTTTATTTCTCGAAGGACTGGATGCAGAGACCCCCACTGGTTGCTAAAATTAAGGGTAAAAAGTGATTAAAGGAGTTGTCCACTACTTTTTTGAATTGCCCCAATGTATTTAGCATGTGGCCATAAGTTTTTTTGTAAATACCTTTAGTTGTATGTATTGTCTGTGAGCGGCGCTATCACTGGCCGCTCACAGGCATCATCTGACACCCGGCTGCAGCTGGCTCTGACATCCGCTGATGTCACGTCAAGTTCCGGCTGAGCCGGGCATGACTCAGTGCTGCGTTCCAGGGTGGATGCTGGGCTGTGGGCGGGGTTACTCCGCGCGTCACACCCAGCATCCACCGCGCGCATTCCCTCTCCTCATTCATTGGGAAAGCGCGCGGTGGATGCTGGGTGTGATGCGCGGGGTAACCCCGCCCACAACCAAGCATCCACCGCGGGGACAGTGTCACTGATGTCATGCCTCACTTGACGTGACATCAACGGAAGAAAAAGCCGGGGTCACGTGATGCCTGTGAATGGCCAGTGATAGCGCCGCTCACAGGCAATACATACAACTAAAGGTATTTACAAAAAAACTTATGGCCATATGCTAAATACATTGGGGCAATTCAAAAAAGTATTGGACTTCTTTAACTGAGTGCTTTACCCTTTAAATCCTGATCCAGGTAGGTCCCCAGAATTATATCAGTTATCACACAGGTAGAAGAGCTTTCCTATACATATGTGACATGCATAAGTAGTGCTGTTGCAGAGTGTGGCATGCAGAAGTAGTGCTGTTGCTTTAAAAGCATTCAGCAACTAGTAACATAAGCACAGGAGACAGGTTGTGTTGTGCTCCAGAAGCATCCAGAAACTAGAGGGGTTAACACAGTGACAGGAGAAGGGGAGTGTTTTAGCAGTGCCCCAGGGGGATTGTGGGGAAGTTGTTTACTGTCTGGCTACAGCCAAAGGGAGAAGTCCTGTGTGTGATCTGTATCTCACAGAAGTGCAGGAAAGAGAACAGGATTCAAGTCCAGGGTGAAGCTCAACACAGGTCAGATACCCTGCACTGTTAATTCAGGAAGTCTATCATTGGTCAGGAAGATAAGGACTGGAAGGAATCCTGTCATAGGGATCATCTCTTTCATCAAACCCTACCCCCCTCCATCTCCATGCAGGATAAAGAATGCTGTGTACAATTGAGTCCTTGTGAAGGAAAAGCCTATGGTTGTGTATGCATTAAAACTGTGCTGTCCTGTGATACCGGATAATAGACTGTGTACTGTTGTTTTGCAAAGGAGACTGTACTGTTATCACAGCAGCCTGTTGCTCAAAAAGACATTTGCATTGCACTGGCCGTGCCTCATTAAATGTTACTGTTCTACCGTTTATGAAGACTCTTTTCAGATGTGTCTGGTCAGCAACTGAATCTATCGTGTGCCTGAAAGAAGCTGCAGCCTATGGACGCCCTGAGTAACAGTTCTCCCAGGATTCCAATGAATTCATGTAACCGGTCTTTCCCCTATCTGAACTTAGGCGGCGTGCGTGTAACACATACTGTACTTTATTGGATGCCATTTTTACCATAGAAGTCAAGCCAAATTGCTGTAAGAGTTATGTATATATTTCCCTAATATGTTAATAAATCAGATCTACTTCATTAAAAAAATCTAGTGTGCATAGAATATTTTTCATGCATAGTTTTTTTTTTAGAATTGTAGCATTCAATAATATCATCTCATCACCAGTTAATAATATCACCTTTGCTTATTTTCCAGCTCGCTACAAGGAAGAGATAAGGGGCACCTGTGATGACAGGTGGGCAAGAAACAACCCCATGTGGGAGATAGATGGACGTGTTTTCCTCTCCACTGCTGTATTGTACCTGCTAATATCTAGAGCGCTTCTTCATCTCCTGTGTGATTACATTCCCAGCTATAGATATTGCCTCCTCAGAGACATCCCGTGAGCTCCCTTTCTTTTACACAGTCACAGATCTCCCCCTGTAATGTTATTACAGCCCAAGTGGGCACAGTTATATAACATTAGATCTGTATAATTGACAGGTGGAAATTTTTGGTTTTGGGAAGGGGGGGGGGAATGGAATGATCAAATGATGATGATGCTCAAGGTATAAAAGTGTTACTATTTAGATTTCATCTACAAACAGTGGAAATATAACATATAGATAGATATCCATGCAAAAATGGAGGCAGCACACAGAGTAGAATAAAGTGATAAGGTTTAATAGCCCATATGGCAACGTTTCGGTCCAAAATTGTGGACCTTTCTCAAGGCCTCCATTTTTGCATGGATATCTAAAGGACTGGTATGTACCTGGGGGGCTTTTTTTTGCACCAAAAACATAATTTTTGTGCTGTTTCCTATTTTTTGATTTTAGATAGATAGATAGATAGATTGATAGATAGATTGACTTAAAGTAATTTAGAGGGGTTATCGAGACTTTTTTCCCCCTATGGAACGAAGCCCTTATCGGCAGGTAGATCCTACCTTCCTGCTTCTGCTGCCATGTGACAATCTCTCCCAGCTCAGAGATCTCACAGACAGCTCCTGCTGGTGATTCTCCTGCTTCCTGTGACGTCACATTGACAATAGTTCCTGCTCTTCCCCTTTGCTCTGTCAACGTCATGTTGATTGACAGCCGTCTCAGCCTACCGCAGCGGGGAGCTGGTGGTTAATTAACATGACATCCATCGGCTGTGACACCCCGTCGACAGAGCAGAGCAGAAGAGAAGGAACCACTCTGTCGACGTGATGTTACAGGAACAAGGAGAATCGTCGGCAGGAGCGGTCTGTGACCTGTGAGCTGGGAGAAAATTCCCTCACAGTTTGCTCACATGCATACTATGATGGTAACAGTGCTCCCAACACAGTGTGATGCTGCCATAATACACCCAACACAGTATGATACATGGATAGTGACCCCACACAGTATGATGTCCCCACATTTCCCCTCAGGCCCCCACAGTTAACCCAACTCGATAGTATTATGCCCCCACAGTTCTTCCACAAAAAAATTAAGGCAGCCAGTGATCCCTGACATAGTATGATAGCCCCACAGCCCTCTTCCTGCCACAGTATGATGCCCACACAGTCCCCCCACACAGTATGATGTCCCCACAGTCCCTCCACACAGTATAACGTCACCACAGCTCCCACACAGTATGACTCCCCACAGCCTCCCACACAATATAATGACCCCACAACCATCCACACAGTTTAATTCCCCCACAATGATCCCCTCTATAGTATGGTGTTCCCACAGCCCCCCAAATAGTAAGATGCCTCTCACAGTGACCCTCCCACACAGTATGATGCACCCACAGCACCTCCCACACATAATGATGCTCCCCCACCACCCCTCATACAGTATGATAGCCCCCACAGCCTCTACCCAAAATATGATGTCCCCACAACCCCCACACAGTTTAATGGCCTCCACAACCTTCTCTACATACAGCATGATGCCCCCACAAAGTATTATGCTCCCCCAGACAAACACACAGTTTGATGGCCACTACATATGTGACGCCTAGCCCTCCCTGGGAAATGGGGTTACTCGGAGCCGGGTCAGTGTAGGTGTTGCGGGGGATGCAGTCGTGGCCTAGACCCGTTCCGTGCCCAGGGCTGTCACATGAAAATAATGGGCTTGTTTTAGGGTGAGTGGTTTGCTCGACTATGCCACCTATTGTTTCTGGTGAGGGCCACCAGCGCTGCAATAGTCCACTGAGGCTGGTGTTATGGGCAGCTAAGATGGGATGGCTCCCCACAGGCGGAGCTGGCCTCAGGGCAGTGTGAGAAGGGATGGTGGGTGCAGTGCCGCGCAGGAAATAACAGGCTGAGGCGGTATGTGAAGTCATCCGGTTCTTTACTCACTTTAGATGAACTTTAGCCGCAAAGCTTCTCTCTGCTACACACGGCATACTGCGGTCACCGGGAAGGGGGTTCAGCACTTCCCAGGTAGATCAGGAGCACCTGTCGAGACCCCTCTGGTGTGTGTTCCTCTCCTTGGTAAGTTCTCCCACTAAGTGTGCTCCTGACTGTGTGTGGTTCGAACGTGGTGTAAGGCCGGGTCCCACTGGATAAACGCAGTGTGAGAGATAAAGGTGGCGACTCCGCTCCGTCCGTATCCCCCTGGGATCCACTAAGCCTCCGGGCTTTTCTGACTGAGATGTGAAGTAACAAAGTCAGATATCGGGGGCTGGTCACCCCTCTTGCAGCAGGAATCCCTCTGACTAAGCCAGAATAAAGAATACAGGTGGCGACTCCGCTCCGTCCGTATCCCCCTGGGATCCTTTTGCCTGTGGAGCCTACCTTGACCAGGTAGAGACAGTGGTTAACTCTGACCCGCTCCTCGCCTCAAGGCCAGAGTACGAGGACCGCGAACCTTCCGCCAACTACAGACTCTTGCTGGACCCTGACAGAAGACCCAAAATCAAAGACCTTGAACTAAAGATGGCCGTTGGATATATATGAATCAATAAGTGTTTCCTAAAAGTGTGTCCTCCACCCTCACCCACTACATGGTTCCCCCTATCTTTGGTTCCCCCCCATCTCCTCTATCCTGGGACGGGGCAGCACACTGGTGCATTTAAGCCCCCTACAGGACAGGAGTGGTGTAGTGTTGAGTGGTAAAGTAGGGTCCTGGGTGATGCTCCATCCTTACCTGGAAGAGGAGATACCACACCTCTATCTGAGGTGCAGTACCCCTGTGGCGACTGAACCCTCAGGGGCGCCACATTCCCCCCTGGTGAAACACAGCACGTCCGGGGGCTGCAGTAGAGCAAAGAGTTGGTACAGACATTCAAATTTTAAATGCTTTCGTAACAATAAAACAATCTTCCCTTTATGGGAGGTTTTGACACTTTAACCCCTTAAATACCGGGGACTTATTAGTACGCATATTTGCGTACTGCCCATTCAGTGAGGGCTGCTGCGCTGAGCCCTCACTGAACGGAGCACATGTCAGCTGATTCTTACAGCTGACATGTGCCCGCAACAGCCGCGGGTGGAATCGCGATCCACCCGCGGCTGTTAACATGTTAAATGCCGCAGTCAATCTCCGACAGCAGCATTTAACGCGCACTTCCGGGTAGCGCGTCATAAGCCCCGCCCACCGGCGACCCCGTCACGTGATCGCGGGTCGCCGATGGGTGGGCATCACAACCCAGGGTCGGCAGCAGATGCCTGTGGTTGTCATGATCTTGTCGCTATGAGCGCCACCTAGTGGTCGGCGCTCATAGCACAGGACCATTTCTGCTGCATGCAGGGGACCTGCTCGTCCCCTGTATGTAGCAGAGGCGATCGGATAGTTGCTGCTTCTAGTCTCCTATGGAGACTATAGAAGCAAGCAAAAAGTAAAAAAAAAAAGTTTTTAAAAATATAAAAAAAAATAAAAAAATATAAAAGTTTAAATCACCCCCCTTTCGCCCCATTCAAAATAAAATATAAAAAAAAAACCCCCACATACACATATTTGGTATCGCCGCGTTCAGAATCGCCCGATCTATCAATATAAAAAAATAATTAATCCGATCGGTAAATGGAATAACGAGAAAAAAATTCTAAACTCCAGAATTACGTTTTTTGGTCGCTGCAAAATTTCAATAAAATGCAATAACGGGCGATCAAAACATCGGATATACCCCAAAATGTTATCAATAAAAACGTCAGCCCGGTGCGCAAAAAATAAGCCATCAACCAGCCCCAGATCACGAAAAATGGAGACGCTACGGGTCTTAGAAAATGGCGCTATTTTTTTATTTTTTTTTTTACCAAATTTTGGAATTTTTTTTCACCACTTAAATATAAAAGAACCTATACATGTTTGGTGTCTATGAACTCGTAATGACCTGTAGAATAAGAAGGGCAGGTCAGTTTTAGCATTCAGTGAACGTGGTAAAAAAAAAAAATAAAAAACAACTGTGGTATTGCACTTTTTTTGCAATTTTACCGCACTTGGAATTTTTTTCCCATTTTTCCGTACAGGATATGGTAAAAGTAGTAATGGTGTTGAAAAGTACAACTCGTCCCGCAAAAAATAAGCCCTCACATGGCCATATTGACCAAAAAATAAAAACGCTATGGCTCTGGGAACAAGGGGAGCAAAAACGAAAATGCTCCGGGGCTTAAGGGGTTAACGTTGCATAATATATAGTATAAATATATAAAACATTAAAGAGACATTATGTATGTAGAAAATACGGCAGAAAGTGTCAGTACAGCAGCATGAGGGACCTGTCCCAAACCCTCAACGTAGGCCCTGGGGTGGCTGCAGGGCATAGAGATCCTGAGTTGGACCTCCAGTAGAGCCACACCAGACAGGTTTTGCTTCTGAGGTCTGAGGTAGTAGTAGAAGTGGTTTTTGCATAAAACCAATAGGGAGCACCTAAATAGGTGCAAACTATTTACAGAGTTAGTCTGTCTACTGCTTAGCGTCCGCAGGGACAAATGTCTATTTCAACTAGATCCAGGTGTAAAAAGGAACATATAAACAAAAGTTTAAACAAAAAGGAGGTGCATCCTCCGGGGCTGCTTAGAAGTGGTATCCCCACCGGGGAAAAGGCTCATTCTTGCCGACCGAGCCTGACCGGTCCTCTGTAACTGGGTGCGTGGGGGCATACTCCCTGAATACCCTGTGGACATCCAGGGCATACCACCCACGTTCCCCGTGGTGGCGAGTGTAGGATACCAAATCACCCGGGTAGAGGTTCCGGCTTGGGTGACCCTGCTCCAGCCGTGGCTCGACGTCCCGCCGGTTGACAAAGACGTCCCGGCTGAACTGTGGGCTCCGAATGAAGCCCCATCCTGCCTCCTGGTGGAAGCGCACAATAAGGCCTTCTTCCCGGGGGCTTGGACAGGTGGCCTCCGCCTGGCGGGCCTGCGACTTGGCAGCCTTGGTGCGCACCTCTAGGCGCTCGCAGCGGATCCTCCTCCCTCGCTGCTCCTTGTCGAGCTGGAGGAGCTCCTTTCTACAGAACTCCTCCCGCCTCTACGCTTCGGACCGGGTCTCCTGGGGGAAGCCCATCAGGTCGCCCCCCTGGTTGTCCCAGGCATACTCTCCTGCCACCGGGCAGGTGACCGGAGGTGCGGGGAGCGGCAATAGCTGGGGCTGCTGCGGGCCCTCTACTGGCGCGGACCAGTCCGGGTTGGGGCAGGTGGACACCCAGGTTAGTGCAGGCGTTTCCGGATCGGGGGTCGGGAGGCATAGCAGACCTCCGGGTGTGGCGGTGGCTTGGGCCTCGGCCTCCGGAGCCAAGAGCTGCTCCCATACAATGGCGCCCGGGGATAGGGGTGCCGGCAAGAGGTCTAGGAGGGCCTTGGTGCATCCCGCGCCCGGGATAGGGGTTTCAGCCTTACCCGAACTTGGGCTGCACAGGGTCTCCTGGGTTTCCTCCGCCTGGGCTGGGACCTCAATCATCAGGCGCGATGAGCTCTGGCGGCGGGCCTTGATCCTCCGCAGCACATCCTCTCTCCACTCGGCAGCGGCCAATCGCTGGACCTCTTCGACCCTTCGGGTTAGGTCCTGCGTTTCGCCGCGGAGGAACTCAGCCTCCTCCGCGGTCAGGTGGATTCCCTCCATAGTGAGGGAGGTAGCAGCAGGTGGCCCAGCGATGGAGGACATCTCCTTTGCTGCTGGGTGTGGTCTCTTTCTCCTCCTCTTTTCGGGGCGGCTCCAGGGCGGCTGGCTGACAGGCACTCCTCGGGACGTCCCATCCGTCTTGACGGACACTACTATGCAGACAGTCTCTGCTGGAGGGGGCGGTCGGCACTTTTGGCGCCATTGGGGAGCTAGGCCCACGATGGGAGGTCTTTGGTTGCTGTTGTTTTTGCACATGATGGCGTCCGTTCTTCTTGGGCGGCGCCACTTTAAGTGTGAAACGACAGTCTTTTTGTGAAATGGCACACAGTACCCGTCGGCAATGGGGATTAATTTCTTCCGTTGCTGCGGGCACGCAAACCTGCCGACTACGCCAAGTTGTGACGCCTCGCCCTCCCTGGGAAATGGGGTTACTCGGAGGCGGGTCAGTGTAGGTGTTGTGGGGGATGCAGTCGTGGCCTAGACCCGTTCCGTGCCCAGGGCTGTCACATGAAAATAATGGGCTTCTTTTAGGATGAGTGGTTTGCTCGACTACGCCACCTGTGGTTTCTGATGAGGGCCACCAGTGCTGCAACAGTCCACTGAGGCTGGTGCTATGGGCAGCTAAGATGGGACGGCTCCCCACAGGCGGAGCAGGCCTCAGGGCAGTGTGAGAAGGGATGGTGGGTGCAGTGCCGCGCAGAAAATAACAGGCTGAGGTGGTATGTGAAGTCATCCGGTTCTTTACTCACTTTAGATGAACTTTAGCCGCAAAGCTTTTCTCTGTTACACACGGCGTACTGCGGCCACCGGGAAGGGGGTTCAGCACTTCCCAGGTAGATCAGGAGCACCTGTCGAGACCCCTCTGGTGTGTGTTCCTCTCCTTGGTAAGTTCTCCCACTAAGTGTGCTCCTGACTGTGTGTGGTTCGAACATGGTATAAGGCCGGGTCCCACTGGATAAACGCAGTGTGAGAGATAAAGGTGGCGACTCCGCTCCGTCCGTATCCCCCTGGGATCCACTAAGCCTCCGGGCTTTTCTGACTGAGATGTGAAGTAACAAAGTCAGATATCGGGGGCCGGTCACCCCTCTTGCAGCAGGAATCCCTCTGACTAAGCCAGAATAAAGAATACAGGTGGCGACTCCGCTCCGTCCGTATCCCCCTGGGATCCTTTTGCCTGTGGAGCCTATCTCCTCTGCTCCCCTCCAAGGCCTTCTTAGGTTAGGACCTTGACCGGGTAGAGACAGTGGTTAACTCTGACCCGCTCCTCGCCTCAAGGCCAGAGTACGAGGACCGCGAACCTTCCGCCAGCTACAGACTCTTGCTGGACCCCTACAGAAGACCCACAATCAAAGACCTTGAACTAAAGATGGCTGTTGGATATATATGAATCAATAAGTTTTTCCTAAAAGCGTGTCCTCCACCCTCACCCACTACATGGTTCCCCCTATCTTTGGTCCCCCCCCATCTCCTCTATCCCGGGACGGGGCAGCACACTGGTGCATTTAAGCCCCCTACAGGACAGGAGTGGTGTAGTGTTGAGTGGTAAAGTAGGGTCCTAGGTGATGCTCCATCCTTACCTGGAAGAGGAGATACCACACCTCTATCTGAGATGCAGTACCCCTGTGGCGACTGAACCCTCAGGGGCACCACACATACCCATAGACAATATCATGGCCATTACATACCCCTAGACACTATGATGGCCACACTGCCCCCTAGACAATATCATCCCCACTGGAAGTACAACCTAATAAATGAATTTAAAAAGAAAATACTCACCTAGTCCAGGTTCCCCGATGCACTACTCTGCTCTGTGCAGCGTGTAGACTGAGGCTCCATGCAGCAAGCACGATCTATTGAAATCATTGCGCCTGCTGCTCTGAGACTCAGACGTGCAAGTCGAGTGGTGGAGACGACTGCTTGCTGTTCTGCCATTGTATCAACAGTATCTGCATTATGTGCTTCTTGAGGATGCAGATACTGTATAACTGAAATCGTGATGTCAGGCAAGGGGAGGAAGAGGTGGGGCAGTGCGAGTGGCTTTTTGCGGTACGCCACTGAGATAGATAAATAGGTAGATAGATGAAAAAATAAATACACTAGACACTAGGTTTATATGACATATATATAGCAAATTGATAAATAATATAGATGGATAGATAGATAGATAGATAGATAGGTAATAGATAGATAGATAGATAGATAGATAGATAGATAGATAGATAGATAGATAGATTTTATAATTACTTTATAGTCCCTCTGGTCCCTTTAGTCTTAATAACAAATAAGCTT
Source organism: Phyllobates terribilis (assembly GCF_046119375.1). NCBI lineage: Eukaryota > Metazoa > Chordata > Amphibia > Anura > Dendrobatidae > Phyllobates > Phyllobates terribilis. Next base: position 93,315,287 of record NW_027362765.1, on the reverse strand, counting down.
TGTGTTAACAAGGGTTAAAGCTCTGAGGTGACAGGAAGACATCATTACATGTCATTTATATTAATCATACCCCTATTGTATGAGTCTGGGGAAATCTTTGTACCTTTTACATATGTAGCACAAATCTCCCTCCCCAATGTGAAAAATCCTTTAACATCATCTATTATTCCATAGAGGCTCCATATGGAATCCAATTAAAGGGTCATTAACAAACATGATTCTCTTTAAGGAAATCTAATACTTACATGTTTTGTAATCTGGATGAGTGATCTAGATAAATAAATCAATCTAGTATAACATTAAAAATCAATTTCAACTGCAACTGCAATGATTGAAGCTCAGATTACCCTGAGCCTGGAAGCACAATGAAAACCATTATTCTATCATCACCTAAATAGTGTAATGGGGACATCTTCTGATTATTCTGTAATTCCTATTCATCAGTCTTCATAAGCAGAACTCATACAGAACTACTAAATATCCAAGTCATCATTCCACATCATCCAATGTGGACACTGAGAGGTAGGATATTATGGTGATTGAGGTAGCAGCCCTGGACTCGTAGCCTGTCGAGTGGTGAAAAGACCCTTGGCCACATGAGAAGATAGCGGTATTATAAAGCTTTGGGCCTTACATATTTTGAATTGAAGCTCCAGCATGAAGCCATATCATCTATATGTAGCCCCTACCATATTTTGGCCCCTTCAATGTACTTTCAGGCCAACAAGATGGGTAGTTTTCTTTCCAATTAAACTGCCATACAACCCCTTGTCTTACTGAGCTGAAATATGGCACCCAAGTAGTCTACACCTCTACATCTCTTATTCCTGTAAGCATTGGCAATTTTTTGGGTTCTTCTAAAACCGACTGTCACTTCCTAGAAGGTGTTATGCACACGCCCGGGCTAAGCGGCGTGTGCGTGTGATTGGTAGTGATTCCACTGGACCGTGCCGGAGAGTGAATGCCTGGAGGGGCGTGACTAAGTATTCACCCGATCCGACCAGGGTCGCACGACGGCATACGACGCCAGTGCACCAAGGAGGAACCGAGCAGAGGGACCAGGTGCTACTCCAGGACAGACCCCGGACACGGCTGTTGACCCACACAGGGGAATACAGGAACAGGCTGGTAGGCTGGCACACAGACTGGAGGGTATAGGCAGGCACGACTGGTATGCAGGCAGGCGGGTATGCAGGCAGGGGGGTAAAGGCAAGCACAGCTAGAGTGCAGACAGGGAGGCACTAGCAGGTAGGAACACAGGCGGGATAGGACCCAGTACATACCGGGACTCAGGAACAATACAGGCAGAGGGTTACAGGCAAGCACAGCTAGAGTGCAGACAAGGCTGAGCAGGGAGGACAGGGCTCTGTTCACACGGAACAGACAGGAAGGGAAAGACAGAGCCAGATACTCACACAGTACTTGCAGAGACAACAAGCAGGAGTTAGGTACGAGTTCAGACTCTGCAGAAAAAGGAAGGGAACGGACATAGAGGCAAAACAGGTAAAGGACAGGAGAGAGTTCAGACTGGAACTGAGTGTACGGAGGAGACCGACACTGCAGAGGGATACAGGAGCGGGTCTGGGAATACGGCCCCCAGAGAGGCGGAACGAACAGGCAAGGAGCGTGTTCAGACAGGACAGACCAGACGCAGGAGCGGGTCTAGGAAATCGGCCACTAGAAGGCGGAACGAACAGGCAAGGAGCGTGTTCAGACAGGACAGACCAGACACAGGAGCGGGTCTAGGAAATCGGCCACTAGAAGGCGAGAGGAACAGGCTAGGAGCGTGTTCAGACAGGACAGACAAGAGAACACAGAAAGGAGTCAGTTCAGACACGGGAGCTGACACCGCAAAGCAGGAGACATACAGGACTCAGTTCAGACACGGGAGCTGATACCGCAAAGCAGGAGACATACAGGACACAGTTCAGACACGGGAGCTGACACCGCAAAGCAGGGGACATACAGGACTCAGTTCAGACACGGGAACTGATACAAAAAGCAGGAGACAAGAGACGGGACCTGGCACCTTCAGAGTGCAAGCACACACTGAAGGAAACACTATGCTCAGGCAGGGAAAGAAGGGAGCTGCTGAGCTATATACCAAGTGACAGACAGCAATAGGCTGAGGACGCACAAGGGGTGTGACCCACAGCAGGTACAAAAGGCAGGAAGTGATCGGGCGCCGCCCTTAAGCAGCAGAAACAGACACAAACAGACAGCATGGAGGGAAGCCAGAGAGACATTCTGGACAGGAGATCAAGTGCGCCCTCTTGCACAGTGGGAGATGGACCACCATGCAAGGACGCCGCCAGGTATGTTACAGTACCTCCCCCCTTACGCCCCCTCTTCTTCAGGCCTGCCAGAATCTTCCGCAGGGAATTCGAGGGCCAGTCGTTCACTGGGTTGGAGGGGGACAGAGACTTAAGGGTAATCTCTGCTTCGAGGTACATCTTGTCAAGCTCACAGGAAGAAATAGACGGGTTATCAGGTACATAATGAGGAAAAGTCACTGTCTCTTTGTTATCTGGTGGTATCCCGGAGGATTCAGGAAACAACTGGAGGTCCTCCGCCGGGTCAGAAGAGTGCAGAGGCTCAGAGAAAACAACTGCTTCAGAGTACACTAGGTCGGACTCACTGGAGGAAGCAGGCGAGGTATCGGGTACCGAGTATAGGAAAGTCTCTGTCCATTCACCACCAGGTGGCACCCCGAAGGGTTCTGGAGACAGCTGGCGGTCCTCCGCCTGGTCAGAGGGGTGTAGAGACTCACGGGTAACCTCTGCTTCAGAGTACACTAGGTCGGACTCACTGGACGAAGCAAGCGAGGTATCAGATCCAGGATATAGGAAAGTCTCTGTCCATTCACCACCAGGTGGCACCCCGAAGGATTCTGAACACAACTGGAGGTCCTCCGCCTGGTCGGAGGGGTGTAGAGACTCAGGAGTAACCTCTGCTTTGGAGTACACTAAGTTGGACTCACTGGACGAAGCGAGCGAGGTATCAGGTACAGAGTATAGGAAAGTCTCTGTCCTTTCGCTACCAGGTAGCACCCCGAAGGGTTCAGGAAACAACTGGAGATCCTCCGCCTGGTCGGAGGGGTGTAGAGACTCGGAGGTAACTACCACTTTGGGGTACCCATTGTCAGGCTCACAGGACGAAGCGGACAAAGTATTGAGTACCGGGTGTAGAGAAGTCTCTCTCCATTTGTCATCGAGTGGTATCCCGGAGGGTTCAGGAGGCAACAGGGGATCCTCCGCCAGGTAGTAGAGGTGCACAGACTCTGAGGTAACCACAGCTTTGGAGCATCCTTGGACATGCACACCGGTTAAAGAGAAAGAAGCATCTGATGCCGGGTGCAGGAAGTTCTCCTGTGTGGAGTCTGGATGGGCAGAAGTCTCTTCGGCCAGGAGAACTGGTGCACTACCCACGCACATTACCCATTGGGGTTTCTCCAGGATACAGGGAGATGAAGCTTCAGTAGGGACTTCAAGGTTGGGGTCAGGAGGTCTCAGGGAGGACAGACCCTGGCGTGACGGCTTGCCTCTAAGTCTAGCACGTCTGGGCTGCCTCTTGAGGTTGAGAGAAGTATTCCGGAAAGCGTAGTCACCCTGTGAGGATTCTGGGTGGGCAGTAGTCTCATTGGGCTGGAGGACTATTGCGCTACCCACACACATTACCCGTCGGGGCTGCTCCGGGATATTGGGAAGTGAAGCTTCAGCAGGGGCTTCAGAGTTAGGGTCCTCGAAGACCATACGAAAGGCCACCAGGAAGGCCTGCAGGTCAAGGATGACAGGATCCCATGCTTCCCATAGGGGGGTGACCCATTTCAAGGCATCACCCGCTAGGTAGTCAATCATAAAGGCCACTTTAGCCCAATCGGAAGGAAAATAGAGAGGGTAGGCCTTAAAGTGTAGCATGCATTGCTCCACAAATGCACGACACTGTCTTGGATCCCCATAGTAACGTGGCGGATCCGCAGGAACGAGGGCTGATAGATCCATCTGGACGGGTGCGTAACCCGCCTGGAACTCAGCTAAAGGGGGAAAAAAAAAATTATTTATTTTATTTTAATGCATGTATTCGCTGGAAAAACTTCTCAAAGAGCGAAGGCCGTGGGGCTCAACGGGAACCATGGCCTGAGCATGCTGTTATGCACACGCCCGGGCTAAGCGGCGTGTGCGTGTGATTGGTAGTGATTCCACTGGACCGTGCCGGAGAGTGAATGCCTGGAGGGGCGTGACTAAGTATTCACCCGATCCGACCAGGGTCGCACGACGGCATACGACGCCAGTGCACCAAGGAGGAACCGAGCAGAGGGACCAGGTGCTACTCCAGGACAGACCCCGGACACGGCTGTTGACCCACACAGGGGAATACAGGAACAGGCTGGTAGGCTGGCACACAGACTGGAGGGTATAGGCAGGCACGACTGGTATGCAGGCAGGCGGGTATGCAGGCAGGGGGGTAAAGGCAAGCACAGCTAGAGTGCAGACAGGGAGGCACTAGCAGGTAGGAACACAGGCGGGATAGGACCCAGTACACACCGGGACTCAGGAACAATACAGGCAGAGGGTTACAGGCAAGCACAGCTAGAGTGCAGACAAGGCTGAGCAGGGAGGACAGGGCTCTGTTCACACGGAACAGACAGGAAGGGAAAGACAGAGCCAGATACTCACACAGTACTTGCAGAGACAACAAGCAGGAGTTAGGTACGAGTTCAGACTCTGCAGAAAAAGGAAGGGAACGGACATAGAGGCAAAACAGGTAAAGGACAGGAGAGAGTTCAGACTGGAACTGAGTGTACGGAGGAGACCGACACTGCAGAGGGATACAGGAGCGGGTCTGGGAATACGGCCCCCAGAGAGGCGGAACGAACAGGCAAGGAGCGTGTTCAGACAGGACAGACCAGACGCAGGAGCGGGTCTAGGAAATCGGCCACTAGAAGGCGGAACGAACAGGCAAGGAGCGTGTTCAGACAAGACAGACCAGACACAGGAGCGGGTCTAGGAAATCGGCCACTAGAAGGCGAGAGGAACAGGCTAGGAGCGTGTTCAGACAGGACAGACAAGAGAACACAGAAAGGAGTCAGTTCAGACACGGGAGCTGACACCGCAAAGCAGGAGACATACAGGACTCAGTTCAGACACGGGAGCTGATACCGCAAAGCAGGAGACATACAGGACACAGTTCAGACACGGGAGCTGACACCGCAAAGCAGGAGACATACAGGACTCAGTTCAGACACGGGAACTGATACAAAAAGCAGGAGACAAGAGACGGGACCTGGCACCTTCAGAGTGCAAGCACACACTGAAGGAAACACTATGCTCAGGCAGGGAAAGAAGGGAGCTGCTGAGCTATATACCAAGTGACAGACAGCAATAGGCTGAGGACGCACAAGGGGTGTGACCCACAGCAGGTACAAAAGGCAGGAAGTGATCGGGCGCCGCCCTTAAGCAGCAGAAACAGACACAAACAGACAGCATGGAGGGAAGCCAGAGAGACATTCTGGACAGGAGATCAAGTGCGCCCTCTTGCACAGTGGGAGATGGACCACCATGCAAGGACGCCGCCAGGTATGTTACAGAAGGAAGGATTCTGGAAGATTTCATGTTTTATCGCATTCAATGGTACATTTGTGGAGGCAGGTAACAGGGAAAGGAAGAGGAAGTGACGCGCCCCCTGGGTCGTGGGGTACTCGATAGCCGGGCCGGTCGATGCTGGGGGATGTGTCACAGTGGCAGTGACCCTTTCCGTTACCCAGGGCGGTCAATAAAAGGGGATAAGTAAAAGGGAATAAAGTTTTTAAAGATAATGTTCGTGACGCCACCTGTGGTATGCGGCTATATGGAGCCGCCGCTGCAGTGCAGATCCTCTGGAGCTGATGGTGACGCAGCAGAGTTGGTTCAGCTCTCCACAGGCAGCGCTTAGCCCCAGGGCAGGATATGATGATGTTGTGTGGTAGATGTTGCTGGTGCTGTGTAGTGCAGGGCTGGTGATGGCGCAGCAATAATTCTAGGACACAGTGGGGTGCAGTCTTCAGATTTTACTCACAGTTATCACGCTGCTCCTGGTTACAACTGCCAGCTTATAACCACCCACGTCGTCCTGCGTTCACCAAGGAAGGGGTTCAGCAGCTCTCAGGTACAGTACAGACCAAAAGTTTGGACACACCTTCTCATTTAAAGATTTTTCTGTATTTTCATGACTATGAAAATTTTACATTCACACTGAAGGCATCAAAACTATGAATTAACACATGTAGAATTATATACTTAACAAAAAAGTGTGAAACAACTGAAAATATGTCTTATATTATAGGTTCTTCAAAGTAGCCACCTTTGGCTTTGATGACTGCTTTGCACACTCTTGGCATTCTCTTGATGAGCTTCAAGAGGTAGTCACCGGAAATGGTTTTCACTTCACAGGTGTGCCCTGTCAGGTTTAATAAGTGGGATTTCTTGCCTTATAAATGGGGTTGGGACCATCAGTTGTGTTGTGCAGAAGTCTGGTGGACACACAGCTGATAGTCCTACTGAATAGACTGTTAGAATTTGTATTATGGCATGAAAAAAGCAGCTAGTAAAGAAAAACGAGTGGCCATCATTACTTTAAGAAATGAAGATCAGTCAGTCCGAAAAATTGGGAAAACTTTGAAAGTGTCTCCAAGTGCAGTTGCAAAAACCATCACCCGCTACAAAGAAACTGGCTCACATGAGGACCGCCCCAGGAAAGGAAGACCAAGAGTCACCTCTGCTTCTGAGGATAAGTTTATCCGAGTCACCAGCCTCAGAAATCGCAGGTTAACAGGAGCTCAGATTAGAGACCAGGTCAATGCCACACAGAGTTCTAGCAGCAGACACATCTCCTCAACAACTGTTAAGAGGAGACTTTGTGCAGCAGGCCTTCATGGTAAAATAGCTGCTAGGAAACCACTGCTAAGGACAGGCAACAAGCAGAAGAGACTTGTTTGGGCTAAAGAACACAAGGAATGGACATTAGACCAGTGGAAATTTGTGCTTTGGTCTGATGAGTCCAAATTTGAGATCTTTGGTTCCAACCACCCTGTCTTTGTGCGACGCAGAAAAGGTGAACGGATGGACTCTACATGCCTGGTTGCCACCGTGAAGCATGAAGAAGGAGGTGTAATGGTGTGGGGGTGCTTTGCTGGTGACACTGTTGGGGATTTATTCAAAATTGAAGGCATACTGAAGCAGCATGGCTACCACAGCATCATGCAGCGCCATGCTATTCCATCCGGTTTGCGTTTAGTTGGACCATCATTTATTTTTCAACAGGACAATGACCCCAAACACACCTCCAGGCTGTGTAAGGGCTATTTGACCAAGAAGGAGAGTGATGGGGTGCTACGCCAGATGACCTGGCCTCCACAGTCACCAGACCTGAACCCAATCGAGATGGTTTGGGGTGAGCTGGACCGCAGAGTGAAGGCAAAAGGGCCAACAAGTGCTAAGCATCTCTGGAAACTCCTTCAAGATTGTTGGAAGACCATTTCCGGTGACTACCTCTTGAAGCTCATCAAGAGAATGCCAAGAGTGTGCAAAGCAGTCATCAAAGCAAAAGGTGGCTACTTTGAAGAACCTAGAATATAAGACATATTTTCAGTTGTTTCACACTTTTTTGTTAAGTATATAATTCCACATGTGTTAATTCATAGTTGTGATGCCTTCAGTGTGAATGTAAAATTTTCATAGTCATGAAAATACAGAAAAATCTTTAAATGAGAAGGTGTGTCCAAACTTTTGGTCTGTACTGTATGTCAGAAGTACTTAACAGGACCCCGTTCTGTGTGCCTTTCTCAGTCGTCTTCCTGCACTGGCTCTCACCCTCCTGCCCTGCGCCTCACAATCAGTGTCCCAAGCCGGTAGCCTCGGATCTTGTCGGGAGACCTGCAGTCCCCTGGACCCTATGCGGCCTCTCTTACTAGGCCCGCTCCTCCTGAGCAGAGCTCCTACAGAGCTCCTGCTCCCATCTCTCTCTCTTCTGACTCTCTCCTCAGACTGATCTGACTCCTTCAAGATGGTTCCCTTCTTATACTCCTACTGAAGGTGCTCCCCTGTACTACTTCCTCCACCCACACCCACTACATGGTTCCCCCTCTCTCGGTTCCCCCCTTCCAACCAGGGACAGGGCTCAGTACTATACGCATGCATCTTGCCCTGCCTGCTGGTCTGGAATGGTGTAGTGTTGGATGCAGGTGGGTGGGTCCCGGGCAGTACTCCATCCTTACCTGAGAGTGAGGCACCACACCTCTGGTTGAGATGCAGTACATCTTTGGCGACTGAACCCGCAGGGGTGCCACAGAAGCCCCCAAAAAGGTGCATGTCCATGGCTTAAAATGTTGCGCAAAGTGCGCTACAAACCTCGATTCTGTCGTATGCCTACGTAAAGGGGAGCAAGATGTCCCGCACCCCCTGAAGATGCTGCTATTGTTAAATTGTGTTATATTAATGCATTCTTTGTATGTGATGTTCGATGCAACTGTTTATTGTGTTGTAATGTCCTGCAAATGTGATGAGCTTGAGGAAAAGGTGAAAGTAAGATTGCAGGCACAGAGGGGTTAACAGTTATCTAAGACCTGCAGCTTGGAGGAGTTTTAGAAGCAAAAAAGGAGTTTGCCAGTTAGTTGTAGTGATAGTAGTAGAGAGAGTTCAGTGAGGAGAATGAAGTTCATCACAGGCAGTGTGACAGATTGGGTCACTAAACGGGTGTATGAAAAGGGAGAAGTTCCAGGTAACAAACATGCAACAGGATAGTATCGTAGCAGTTTGGATCTGAATACAGCAGGCAAGTCTGGATGTCCAGAGAGTTCTGGATGGAAACAACAGACAGATGAGCTCAGCTTCTTGAATATAGAGCCGGGTATACAAAGGTATAGCCGTGTGTTAATGGGGACCCTGAGACAGCACCGGAGTTTGAAAGGACATAGGCTAGGTGAAGGTCAGATCTGGAAGCATTAATGAAGAGATACTGGGCACAGGTACTTCACTAAAGTGAGCTCTGGTTGGAAACTAGAAATGGAGGGCCCCTTTTAAATATGCTGTATCATTGGGATTTGTCTCACAAGAATTGTATCATCACCTGTAATGACAGTGTGGGTACCTCTGTGCAATGCAGGAGATGTAATGAACAAGCTTTGTACCTGCTACCTATTGTGTATACATTTCAGCATTTCCACCAGTAAACTGCACTATATTTTCGTATACTGGTTTGGCACCTTCCTTACTAAAATGCTGGGTCCAGGTTTATTGAATTATCTAGCATCATGTGGTCATAGGGACAGACTCTTAAAAGGAATCTAGCAGCAGATTTTTGCCATGTAATCAGAGAGGAGTATGGTGCAGGGGTAGAGAGCCTGAATCCAGTGATGTGTCACTTACTGGACTGTATTTTGCGGTTTCAATAAATTCAGTGTTTTATCAGCAGGAGTTTATCACTATAGGACTAGGTGTCTCATGCTGCATAGTCCAACCCGCCCCCAGCACATAGCTCAACATTCCAAGATCTGCTGGATTGCAACAGAGAAAACTGGGATTCTTTCACAACTGCGGCACCCAGGAAACTAAGTGATACATCACTGGAATCAGGGTCTATGTCCCTACATCATGCTGCTGTCAGATTACACACATAAAACACAGCATGCAAGATACTTTAAATTCTTCTTTGGTCCTCATTCACTTGGTGTAATAACTAACTTTTGTTGCTGTGACACTATATTAAGTGGCCACATGGTGCAATGCTGTGAGCCACGTTGATGTTTAAGCCAACAAAGTTCCACTGTCCAAACTCTAATGAAGTAAATACAAAAAGATCAGCTACATAACTCAAAGAATACCAAAAGGGAAAAGCAAAAAAAATTAAAGACCTATGAATATAACATGACAATTACAGAATTTAAAGCGGTTGTCTATTACTGCACTAGCTTAATCATTTATGGTCCCCAATTAAAAGAAAAACAATTAGTGCTCACTTCTTGCAGCGGTGCAGTTAAAGCGATGTTGGCTCCTGTTCTTGGAGAGTGACATGACCTGTGGTGTTATGTGGAGTCTGCAGCCAGTGAGCGGCCACTGTGGCTGCAGTTTATCAATATTCCGTCAGGGCAGACATCCGCTCTGATGAAATAGTAAAAGCTGCAGCTGATGAGTGGCCGCTCATTGGCATTATTTTAATTGGGGTTCTGAAATGATTTAGTTGGAGTAGTGGACAATCCTTTTAAGGGTATTCTCAGGAAAGGAAAAGTAAAAACACTTATAAGAAACAAGAGTGGTGGTCACAAATATGAATGGAACTAGATTGTAGCACGAAAGACTCAAGCATACTGTTGCACATCTGTCCTCCCAGGTCCAGGCTTTGCTTCCCTCACCTCGGCCCTCTAAACTCTGTTGTGCTCCAGGTCGTTCTTTACAGATAGCCCAGGTGATCATCTGCATGGACCAATATAAGGCACACCTGTGTCTTGGTATTAAGACATTATTGTTTCTGAGTCCTGTCTGCCTGCTGTCTCCAGAACCTCTGCTATCTTTCCGCCGTCTTCAGGATTTCTGCTACCTGTCTGCAGTCTCTAGGACTTCTGCTACCTGTCTGCAGTCTCCAGGACCTCTGCTATCTGTCTGAAGTGCCTCTGACACCTGTCTTCAATCTCCAAGACATCTTCTGTCTGCCTGCGGCTTCCAGTATGTCTGCTACCTGTCTGCAGTACCTTTGCTACCTGTCTGTGGTCTTCAAGATGTCTCCTGTCTGCCTGCAGCTTCCAGAACCTCTGCTACCTGTCTGCAGTACCTCTGCTACCTGTCTGCAGTCTCCATGACGTCTCCTGACTCCCTGCAGCTTCCAGTATCTCTGCTACCTGTCTCCCACGTGCCTCACCTGCCTGGTGCATTGATGCACGTGGTCGTGGTCCGTGTGTTCACTCGGACCTTGGGCTTGGAGGAGCCACCTCATCAGGTAACCCTAACACATACACATGGAAAGATCGCACAAAATAGGAACTAAACTATAAAGATATCAAATATATTGTATATATTAGGGACTGAAGAGGTTGGTAGTATAACTTGGGGCACAATCTAATAATAAACTGTGAAGTGCATATCAAACACAGGTGGTTCATAAGTTGTTTTTATAGCAGCTTACAGCCTGAAACTGTATTTATAGCCTCAGAACCCTTTGAGGAAGCAAACTGTGAAACGCACATCGAAGTGTAGTGCTGGATCCTACTTTTTACATTTATTATGTCCCAAGCTCGTTAGTTTACTTCCCTTGAATCTGGTCATCTTTTTCTTTCTTTTCTTTGTGGACGTCTACCCTATGTTAACTTTAATTTTCAGCTATAAACACAGAACACAGTTTATAAACAGCCCTGGGTTTGATTTTTTAACACTTTATCATTGGATTCTGTCCTACAGTAAGTTATACTGCCATCTTCTAGTTGGTGGATAATATATACAATTTATTTGATCTCTTTTACGATTTATTTTTTATTGTGTACTGGCTTTTCATATCTATGCTTGAATCTTTCATACTATAATCATTTGCCATTCCCATTGGTGACCACCATTCTTGTTTCTTTTAGGTGTTTTTAGTTATGCTTTCCTGTGATGATTACCCTTAAATTTTGTCCCAATGTGAATTGCTGATCCATTTTTCAAGGTATTTTTGAAATTCGTGTTACGTTCATAACTTTTCTTTTTGTCTTCATGTTGATGTTTAATCCTGAAGACCATCAGAAGCAGCCATGGAATTTAACGCCCAGTATTTCTTAATTTATATCTTATTGCGAAACACAACAAGCTTGCAAATATGGAAAACTTCAGAAGACCTAGTAATAAAATGAATTTAACTTTTTACGGTCACCCGTTATGTTTAAGAGTGAGCGCTGCTTATTGTTATAGTGAATCGTCTCCTCCTTGTAAACTCACATTGCTGAGGGATTAAATAAGGAGATCAGTAGAGAGGGAGAATAACTTCTCATTCCTTCCTATAAATGTACCAGAAAGCACCAGCTCCGTTTCATCGACTCCAACCCTGGGTGGGTCCTCCCCATTTAATTCTTGGGGGACAAGGGACTGGGACACACCAATAATATCTATATTATACCCATTACTATTAACAAACTACTTTTCTTTGTTTTCTATCTGCATACTACTTATACAACTTTGTCATATCTGACATAGTTGTCATAATTAATTTATGGGGTTGTTCAAAATTAACCATTGCTCATATTTTTACAAAAATAGAGCCATACCCTTCATCAGGATTTGTATGCTATTGCAGAACAGTCCTATTCATTTCCATTAAACTGAGTTGCAAAATAATACCTGAAACAACATGCCGACAGGTGTAGTGATGTTTTTTTAAGGAATCAGTCATCTTTTTCCAATCCTTATGAGACAACCCCTTTAAATGCAAATTGTTCAGCCTTTGACACCCCCAATAGAACAGAATATTTTGCCTTGGGGTGCCATTTCTGTAATAGTCGTTACAGGGAAAATGTAGTATTTAAATAGCATGAACTCAAATGAATCACATACTTATCAATGTCCAGCAAAATTGGGACTTTTAAGGCCCACCACTAAAGACACCCCCAAAAAGGACCAATTTGGGAATGGTTTTCCAAAATCCCTCCCACCTTTTGATCAGGTTCGTGGAACAAAAAATTTGCCAAAAATCTAATACATATAGGCGTGCCTCAAAGTTTGTGAACCCTTTAGAATTTTTCATATTTCTGCATAAATTTGACCAAAAGCTGCACAAGCCCTAAAAGTAGATAAGAAAAACCAAATCAAATACGTAGTCCAAAATATTAGATTTTGTAATTTTTTTATTGAGGAAGTTGATCCAATATCAAGTCTGTGGGTGACAAAAGTATGCAAACCTTTAGGATTAGCAGATAATTTATAGGTGAAGTTAGAGTCTGGTGTTTTCAATCAATGGAATGACAATCAGGTGTGAGTGGGAGAGCGGATTTATTTAAAAGAGCAGTGATCTATCAAAGTTTGATCTTCAAAATAGATGTTTGTGGTAGTGTATCATGGCATGAACAATGGAGATCTCAAAGGTCCTCAGAAGAAGAGTTGATGTTCATTAGGGTGGAAAAAGCTTTAAAACTATCACTAAAGAGTTTGCACTCCACCAATCTGCAGTCAGACAGATTGTGTACAAATGAAGGAAACTCAAGACCATTATTTCCTTCCCCACTAGTGGTCGACCAACAAAGATCATTCCAAGAGCAAAATGCATAATAATCCATGCAATCACAATGGACCCTAAGGTAACCTCTAAGCAACTAAAGGCCTCTCTCACATTAGCTATTGTTTATGTTCATGAGTCCACTATCAGGAGGAGACTGAAAAACAATGGTATGCATGGCAGGAGAAAGCCACTGTTTTACAAAAAGAAAATTGCTGCCAAACTCCAGTTTATGAAAGATCACCAGGACAATTGAAACAATGTTTTGTGGATAAATGAGAACAAAATAGAGCTTTTTGGAATAAAGATAAGTGTTATGTTTGGAGAAATAAAAACACTACATTACATCATAAAAACCTCATATCTGTCACAGGGATACCGCGACAAAATGGGGTCAGACAATCGCAGCGTCTGGTGACACACATACCTGCTGCAGTTTGAACGGCTTCACTGTCCTATTAGCAGTTCTGGCTTTCTTTGCTCTGGTGCTGCAAGGATTAGACTGAATAGTTGGACTCTTGGAGTTCTGTCTTTATTGTATCAGCTGTTCTGAGTTCATTACTCTCAGCAGGTATAAGAACCCTCCTCCTTGCTTCTGACCTTGCCAGTGATAGTTACTACTACCTGGTTTGGAGTTGAAGGAGAGAGTTCAGTGTTTGTAGTAGGCGGTTGGAGAGTTTTTCAGAAGACTGCTGCGTGGAGTTGGTTTGCACGTTTATCCTTAGCCTCTCCCATTTGGTTTCTTCCTTCCTATTCATCCCCTGCTTCCCACTCTGTTGTTTTGGGAGTGTATTTGCATGATTGTTGCTTTCTTTTATCCCTGTCTGTTTACCTATGCCTGTCTGGTTAGCATTTGCCTATACACTTCAGCCTCCCTGGTTGGGGGAGGGAACAGATAAGGGTAAGATAGGAGAATAGCAAGGTACGAGACCCCAACATCTCCACTATCCGGGGTAATCCGGGGGACAGGGATAGCCTAAGGCGCCCACAGTCCCTTGTTACTACGTGACAATATAATTTGTGAAACACAGTGGTGATAGTGTCACGGTTTAGGCCTGTTGTGCTTCATCTGGGCCAGGACGGCAGCCATCATTGATGGAACAATAAATTCTCAATTTTATTAGCAAAATGTAAAGGAAAATGTCAGGACATCTGTCCACTAACTGAATCTCAAAAGATTGTGGGTCATGCAGAAAAATAACGACCCAAAGCAGACAAGTCGTCCTACAAAAGAATGGTTACAGAAGAATAAAGTTAAAGTTTTGTAATGACCAAGTCACAGTCCTGACCTTAATCCTATAGAAATGTTCTGGAAGAACCGGACACCAGCAGTTCATGGAAGAAAGCCCACCAACGTAACAGAGGTGAAGCGGTTTTTAATGGGCTAAAATTCCTCCAAAATGATGTGCAGGAATAACAATGTTTAGATGAAGTTATTTCTCCACAAGGGGTTTACACCAGAGGTGTCACTTTCCTGGCTTTTAAGGCACCCCCCCCCCATCTAAATTACATCCATAAGGGCAAATAGACGGCTTAGCCCCATATTCATGTAACAGCTTACACAATATTAGCTTAGTCATCACCACTTGTTTTATCCCTTTTCTCTTCACATCCTTGGATATTTGCCATCGTTGGCATCTCTAACAGTTGTAAAACTGGCATAAGAGGAGAGAAGATGAGAGAGAATAGAATGGCATTGAAATCCTTCTTCCTCCAAGGATGCTCTCCTCCTCCGTCTTACACTCTGCGAGAACTTCTCTTTGAAGAATCCATGTGAAAGGAGGATTTAATGAAATTGTCCTTATCGAGTCTCTACTAAGGTGGAATTAACAGGAGGAGCGTATATTCTGGCTGTCGAGCATTAGAGACATGAAAGGAACAGTTGGCGCTGAAAGGTAAGTCCCCATATACGCTCACAGATACGGGATTTAAAGCAACACTGAACAGTTTAATATTTTTTTTGTTTAGTAGACTTTTTCCATGAGATAGGACAGGTATTTTAGAACATCGTAATGTACATTAGAAGCTTATAGTATGCATGGAAAAATATTGTTAGAACTTACAGTAGAACTGATTCTTACATGTATAAATGAATCTAAATAAAGTTGGCTCAATTTATAATTGCATTACTAATCTAAGTACTAATTATACTCCAGAGCTGCACTCACTATTCTGCTGGTGCAGTCACTGTGTACATACATTACATTATTTATCCTGTACTGATCCTGAGTTACCTCCTGTATTATACTCCAGAGCTGCACTCACTATTCTGCTGGTGCAGTCACTGTGTATATACATTACATTATTTATCCTGTACTGATCCTGAGTTACATCCTGTATTATACTCCAGAGCTGCACTCACTATTCTGCTGGTGCAGCCACTGTGTACATACATTACTTTACTTATCCTGTACTGATCCTGAGTTACATCCTGTATTATACTCCAGAGCTGCACTCACTATTCTGCTGGTGCAGTCACTGTGTATATACATTACATTACTTATCCTGTACTGATCCTGAGTTACATTCTGTATTATACTCCAGAGCTGCACTCACTATTCTGCTGGTGCAGTCACTGTGTATATACATTACATTACTTATCCTGTACTGATCCTGAGTTACATTCTGTATTATACTCCAGAGCTGCACTCACTATTCTGCTGGTGAAGTCACTGTGTACATACGTTACATTGCTGATCCTGAGTTATATATACTCCAGAGCTGCACTCACTATTCAATTGTTTATTTAAAATCTGCCAACAGGTTTGTTAATGGTTTAGCTGAGTTCTGATGATGCAGGAAGGTATTTTGTTTTCTTAGATTACTGCACAGTCCCTTGTGTAAAGATGATACTTCCCAGTACAAAAAATGTGTAGGATTGTGAATGCAGCTCTTGAGTACAATTTGGGCAGTAACTCAGTTCAAGATAATGGAAGTGCATTGAGTTTGCGAGTGTGAACGAGCTGCGTGTGTCCGGAGCGTAAGTGCGAACGAAAGTAAATGTGTGACTTGTTTTTCAGTGACTTTGGATTCAGGGAGTTTGGAAGGGAGGACTTAGGACTGAATTGCTGACTGTATTTCATTCTTTCTTTACTTTACTTTTTACTTAATTAATCCACCTGACCTACTTAGCTGATTCTCCTGTCCATACTTGATACTTAATTGATCCCCCGTCCATACTTAACTGATCCCCCGCCGATATCTAATTGATACACTTGCACATCCCTAATTGATCCCCGTCCATACACCTATATATAAATAATTGTGTTTTGTACTTGTATATATATACTGACTGTATCCCCATATTTAGAATGACGTCCATGTTGGCCGGAGCCGTGCAGTGTACATCTTGCGCAATGTATGCATTCCGTGAGCACCCGCTCGAGGATCCATACTGCTGCAAGAGATGTGAGCATATCGTGCACTTGGAAGCCCAAATTCTGGATCTAAGTGCTCAGATAGCGGTACTGAGGAGCATCGACAACATGGAACGGAGTTTGCTGCTCACCGAGCAGACACTCAATGGGTCAATACTGGGGGTGGAGCATAGAGGGGAAGTGCAGGCTGAACAGGCAGGGAGCTGGATAACAGTTAGGAGGGATAGAGGGAAGAAGTATAGGAAGGCTGGTTCAGAATCGGCATTATTGGAGCACGACAGATCCTCTGACCGCCGGGGGAGTGTATGCTCCAGTAATGAGGGGGAGGGGGGAAGTGTAGGGCAGGCAAGACAGGTTCTGGTAGTGGGTGACTCTATTATTAGGGGGACAGACAGGGCAATCTGTCACAAAGACCGGGATCGCCGAACGGTGTGCTGCCTCCCTGGCGCTCGAGTCCGGCACATCGCGGATCGGGTTGACAGGTTACTGGGTGGGGCTGGCGAAGACCCAGCGGTCATGGTCCACATCGGCACCAATGACAAAGTGAGTGGTAGATGGAGGGTCCTTAAAAATGATTTCAGAGACCTAGGTAGGAAGCTTAGGGCAAGGACCTCCAAGGTAGTTTTCTCAGAAATACTACCAATCCCGCGAGCCACACAGGAGCGCCAACAGGAGGTTAGGGAGGTGAATAAGTGGCTAAAGAGTTGGTGCAAGGCAGAAGGGTTTGGGTTCATGGAGAACTGGGCCGACTTCGCGGTCGGCTACAGGCTCTACCGTAGGGACGAGCTGCACCTCAATGGGGAGGGTGCAGCGGTGCTGGGGAAGAAGATGGCTAATAGGTTGGAGGAGTTTTTAAACTAGAGACGGGGGGGAAACCAAGGAAATAGGTGGGATGTGAGGCAAGCAAGGGGGAAGGGGAGAAGTGAATATAATGAGGGTGGAGAGGGGGGTGGGGATAGTACAGTTAGATCGTTAGAGAAGAATAGGATGCTAAATAACCCCAAAGTTTTATCTTGCATGCTGACCAACGCAAGAAGCCTGACCAATAAGGCGGATGAGCTGCGGGCGCTTATATCGGAGGAGAGGTATGACATCGTAGGTATAACAGAGACTTGGCTAGACGATAGCTACGACTGGGCGGTAAATTTATTAGATTATAGTTTATTTAGAAGGGACCGGAAACAGGGGAAAGGCGGAGGAGTCTGCTTATATGTAAAGTCATGTTTAAAACCCAGACTAAGGGAAGATATAGGAGAGGGAGAAGAGGGGGTCGAGTCCATGTGGGTAGAGATAGAGGGAACTAAAAATAATAATAAAATATTACTGGGGGTCTGCTATAAGCCACCCAATATAACAGAGGAGAATGAGAATCTGCTATTAGGACAAATAGACAAAGTAGCAAAACATAATGAAGTGATTGTAATGGGGGATTTCAACTACCCGGATATTGACTGGGAAACAGAAACCTGTAGATCTCAGAAAGGAAAAAGGTTCTTGACAAATATTAAGGATAATTATCTCTCCCAACTAGTGCAGGAACCAACGAGAGGGAAGGCCGTGTTGGACTTAATATTGACTAATAGGCCTGATAGAATAACTGAGGTACAGATAGGGGGGCACCTAGGTAATAGCGACCATACTATTATCGACTTCAAAATGCCCTTCAGTAGGGTTATCAATAAGGGAACAACAAAAACATTAAACTTTAGGAGGGCGAAATTTGATCAGCTGAAAGAAAGCCTTCAACTTATTGACTGGGACAAAGTTCTTAATCAAAGGAATACGAATAGTAAATGGGAAACCTTCAAAAGAATTCTGAATACTCAGTGCGAGAGGTATATACCGTATGGGAATAAAAGGGCCAGAAATAAGAGGAAACCAATATGGTTGAACAAGAACGTAAAAGGGGCGTTAAATAGCAAAAAAGAGGCATTCAAGAGATTAAAACAGGAAAACAGTAAGGAGGCACTAATGTGTTACAAGGAAAAAACGAGAACCTGTAAAAAACAAATAAAAATAGCGAAGGAGGAAACAGAGAGACGTATTGCTAGGGAAAGTAGATCAAATCCCAAACTGTTCTTTACGTATATAAATAGTAAAAGGATTAAATCGGATAATATTGGACCGATAAAAAGTGAGGAAGGCAAAATCATAGAGAAAGATGAGGATAAAGCTAATCTATTAAATAATTTTTTTTCGACAACTTTCACAAAGGAAATTGAACTAACAGGAGAAATGAGAAGTGACAAGCTTAATCCTCCACTAAGTATGACAAATCTAACCCAAGCTGGGGTACAGAAACGCCTCAGTAACATTAAAATAAACAAATCACCAGGACCTGATGGCATACACCCACGGGTACTAAGGGAACTAAGTAATGTGATAGACAGACCGTTATATCTTATATTTAAGGACTCTGTTGAGGCTGGGTCTGTGCCACTTGATTGGCGATAGGCGAATGTAGTGCCAGTATTCAAAAAGGGAGCGAAAAGTGACGCCGGAAACTATCGGCCGGTGAGTCTGACGTCCGTTGTGGGCAAAATTTTTGAAAGCTTCATTAAAGAGGCAATTACGGAGCATCTTGATGCTAATAATCTTTTAATCCCGAACCAACATGGATTCATGAGGAATCGCTCCTGCCAAACAAACCTGATTGACTTCTACGAGGAGGTTAGCTCTCGAGTAGATCAGGGGGAACCAGTGGATGTCGTGTATCTCGACTTCTCAAAAGCGTTCGATAGCGTGCCACATAATAGGTTGGTATACAAAATGAGAATGATGGGGCTGGGGGAAAATGTCTGCAAGTGGGTAGCTAACTGGCTAAAGGATAGAAGGCAGAGGGTGGTTATAAATGGAATATACTCAGATTGGGTAAGCGTCACTAGTGGGGTACCACAGGGGTCTGTACTAGGCCCAATGTTATTTAATATCTTTATTAACGACATAGTCAACGGGATAAATAGTAAAATATCAATATTTGCAGATGACACAAAGTTATGTAAAACAATTAATACAAAAGAGGACAGTGCAGACCTACAGAGGGATTTGGATAAGCTGGGTAGGTGGAGCATTAAATGGCAAATGAGGTTTAACGAGGAGAAATGTAAGGTCATACATATAGGAAGGAAAAATGGAAGTCACCAGTACTCACTGAATGGGAAATCATTGGGGAATTCAGAGATGGAGAAGGACTTGGGCATCTTGATTGATAGCAAACTAAATTGGAGTGCCCAAAGTCAGGCCGCTGCTGTAAGGGCAAACAGGGTAATGGGATGTATCAGAAGAGATATAGCTGCAAAGGATGAGAACATTGTTCTTCCACTGTACAAAGCACTGGTCAGACCACACTTGGAATACTGTGCTCAGTTATGGACCCCAATATATAGAAAGGATATAAATGAGCTTGAAAAGGTACAAAGGAGGGCAACAAAATTAATAAAGGGAATGGAGGGACGGCAATACCCAGAGAGGTTGGCAAAACTAGGACTATTCAGCCTGGAAAAGAGAAGGTTGAGGGGGGACATAATAAATGTGTACAAATATGTTAGGGGACAGTATAGAGACCTTGCCAGGGATTTGTTCAAAAGGAGGAATATTACGGTAACAAGAGGGCATTCACTAAGACTGGAAGAGAAAAGGTTTCAGCACCAGCATAGGAAGGGGTTCTTTACGGTAAGAGCAGTGAGAATATGGAATTCACTGAGTGAGGAGACGGTAATGTCGGATTCACTAAAACAGTTCAAGCGGGGACTGGATGCATTTCTAGATACCAGGCAGATTTCAGCATATACTTAAAAATTAAATAAAATAGTAGGTTGATACAGGGATTTATTCTGACTGCTGGTTTCAGAGTCGGGAGGGAATTTTTCCTCAGGTGAAGATTGGCCAAATCATTTGGGGTTTTTGCCCTCCTCTGGATCAACTTTAGCAATTACAGAACTAACAGGTCGAACTTGATGGACGCAAGTCTTTATTCGGCTTTACAAACTATGTTACTATGTTACTATGTAATATATTAACAACGTGACTCAAAATTTTATTATAATTTACATAGCCATAACAAATTTAAAAGAAAAAGAAAGTGAAAAAGAAAGAAGGAGAAATCTCTACCTTTCATATCTATCAGTAGGAAAAGTACAAATTTTCTTTGTTTTTCCACTGAGGATTAAATGACATTTTCTAATATATCAAGCAGAATTTTAATCTCCAGCAGACTTGTAGTCGGTCTCTTATGAATTCCTGTGCATTTATTATTATGGCATTTTACTGTCATTTTTCGATTTGTCTTCCTCTTGATTTTTTACAATGAGCATTTTAACCATTTTGCAGTTTATTCTAATGATTGTCCCCATCTGAGCTCCTGAACTATCCCTCTAAATATTTATTCCGATGTACCCTGTGGGTGACGTGCATGGCTGGGATACCTGAGCAGCTTTTAATATGCAACTGTGAAGTCTCCAGGTTTTGGCTGTGTACAATTTTATTAACTAGTTTATGACACAGATTTATTGTTTATTGGGCTGCAGTACGCAGTGAGCTTTATATGGTAGAAAAGTGATGTGCCCCCGTGTCCAAGCAGTCACAAATGTTTGTATTTTCTGGAATATGAGGAACATTATAGGGATCGGATATTGCCCTTTGCAAGGATGAGGAGAGCATGAATTCTGTGAGGAGACTGGGAACAGTGCGGTCTATGGAGCGCCGGGCTATCAGAATAGAGGAATTTAGGAAAGAAGGATCCTTCTGGACAGAACCTTTATTAGGAATATTAGTCACAACGCGTTTCCGCAGTGGATTACTGCCTTCTTCAGGTAATCAGGATGAGTTCTGTGGCTTAGTTAGGTACAGGTAGTTTTCTATCTCCCTGTAGTGGGGAGTAGAAAACTAAATATATCTATTCATTTATGGGTATCAAAAGAGGAAAATATTTTGCTGCAGGACTAAGCACGACCAGCAGTTGGCAGTGTAGAAGGCTTAGTGTTCAGGTTATCCCTGTCTCCACTTCCTTCCCTTGAGTCTGCTGCCCTCTGTTGTGATCCACGTCAGGTTTTGCAAGTTGCCCAGTGTTGAAGACGGTGGGGCTCTTACTTCTCTCAGGTAGAACAAGAAAACTTGAGATCTCAGGTAATGACGCTTCAAATAAGACAACTCACAACAGACTGTCTCAAGAGAATGATCCATTTTATTATTAGCTACCCCAAGGTTTTATACCTTTTGTAAGGGGGTAGTGTAGCACCCTGAGGATTCGGCTGCTACAGGGGTATTGCACCTCAACCCAGAGGTGTGGTATTCCACTCCCGGGTAAGGATGGAGTGTGGATCTGAGCTCAGAAAGCTGCATGCACTACACACATCCCATTTCCGAGGAGCAGACCAACGGTACTCCCACTTAGAAATGTGCAGGTACGACCGAGTCTGTTCCTGGCTGGAGTGGGAGGGGGTGGTACATCCCAGTAGTGTAGGGGCAGATAGGGGGAGCAGCCTGGGTAAAGATAGGAGCTCATTGGGTGCTGGTTACCTGAGCTCACACATAGAGGGAGTATTTAAGGTGGGCACCATCAAAGATCAGGGTCAGTCTGTCAGAGTGTAACCTGAAGAGAGCAGAGGAGAAGAGCAGAGCAGCCCCAGAGCAAGAGTGAGAGAAGAGAGAAAGAGAGACCCAGAGGGGGAAACAAAAAGGAACTCTGAGAACCCATATACAAACCTAGGGTGAAGAGTTGGCAATAGGGTACCGGATCCCAAACTGGTGGGGGCTAAAGCACACCTCAGCCAGAGACCGGAGGCCGTGGGCAGGAGCTGCCACGGCCACCCACTAAATCCACCCTGAAGGCAAACCACGTGTAGGGTCAGGGAACCCAAGGCCAAGGGTCTCCCAACAGAAGGCCCGAGGGAGCTGGACCTAGGTGGATCCCTGGTGGGGACGGCCAGAAGAAAGGACAAGAAGGAGGGCTCAGGGACACGCTCCGGACTTGCTTGGGGGTTGGCTGAATCCAGGACCTGGTGGACGCAGCACGGCTCGGGTGGTCACTCAAGGCCGGAGTGACCGGAATATCTGCAGTAAGTAAACACCCTGAACTGCACAACCCGACTCTGTCTTTAATCATCTACGCTGCACCACCACAACCCCCATCCTCTGCACCTGACCCCCTGAGGCCATACCCCTCCCGTTGGGGGTTATACCATCTAAAGCTGCACCAACACCATCAGCCTCAGCGGACCCTGCTGCAGCGGCGGCCGTAGTGACCGCAATCCAACGGGTGGCGTAGTCGACATAACGAACTTTATAACATCTGTAGGACTGCCACATACTCTGAGCTTGACACCCTGGGCACGGACCGGGTCACAGCCACTCGGAGACTACAACCCCCATCTGATCCGGCTCCGGGTATTCCCCTAAAGAATATGGCCCAGGGGGCGCGTCAACTTTGGCGTAGTCGGCAGGATTACGTGCCCGCAACACCCGGGTACTGCGTGCCTGAAGAAAAGAACAAGTTTACCTCAAAAAGAAGTCTCCTGCCGGTTCCGGAGGGTCCCCGCCATCGGACTCCATCACAGGTCGATTCCCGCTGGTTGTCCGCCATTAACAGCTTTTTCCCGCCATCTGCAGAGTTTCCCGCCACTGGGAGACGATTCCCGCCATTTCCAAAGGTTTCCCGCCTTGGAAGAGCGGACGCCATTATGGGCGTGCCAGAGGGTGGCAAGAAGCCACCTCCCATCGTGGGCCAGGACCGAAAATGGCGCCAAAAGTGGAAACCGCCCCCACCAGCAGAGACTGTGATGCTAGAGGTGTCTGTCAGCGTGAAAGAACTGCCCCTGGAGCTGACAATCACCAAGTGGCCCCGGGACCGCCCTCGAAGTGGGAGGACTGAGAACAAGAGAGCAAAGATGGGTGTCGCCTGGAGCAGTCTGGAGAGAGCGCACCCGGAGACAAGAAGCCTAGAGCTGAGTCCAGAAGAAGCTTACCCGGAGATGGAAGGAGAGCAGAGCAGCACCGGCCCGCTGGCCAGGAGCCTGCTGGAGACAACGGAAGGAGAGCAGAGCAGCACCGACCCGTTGGTCAGGAGCCTGCTAGAAGCAACGACCCCACTAGGCTTAGTGGAGGTCCTGGCACAGCTCCCCCGAGATCGGGAGTGTGCACAGACTGCGCTGGAGGGCCTCGCACGGAGGATGGCCCGGGTGCAACGAGAGACGTTGGCGGAGTGGAGCCGTGAGATGGCCCAGCAGACAAGAACCCGTCAGCGGAGCACGCCACCCGAGACGAGGAGACAGACCGCCTCTGAGGATGGCGCAGGAGGACTGAAGGCCGGAGACGGCGCCGAGAAGGGAGCCGAACGAAAGGAGGCAGGTAAAGGGGACGTCTCTACCCCAAACCGGGAAACCGCGCACCTGCCCCAGCTCCCCGTCGCAGAGCCCGAAGTATCCCCTGCCGTGCCCGTCGCTGCAACGTCACCGCCGCAGACTAGGCCTCAAACGGGAGCCGCGACCCCTGTGACGTCACACGCCTCGACCCCAAGCGTGACCAAGCAGGAAGTACCATCGGCCTGGTCGCAAGGCCTAGTACCCCCGGGCGCCGCAATACCAACAGCGCCCCCTACCTCCGCGGAGCCACCGGCCTGGTCGCAGGGCCAAGTAGCCCAGGGCGCCGCCGTTCTTACGGTGCCCTTCACTTTCCAGGTGCCCCAGGCCTGGCCGCAAGGCCTGGGCAACCCGGGCGCCGCCACCACCACCGCGCCCATAAAACCAAGAGTGCCGCATCTGGGAGAAGATCTGTTCGCCCAACATACGTGCCCGGATGGGCAGCCCTTTATATGGCCACCGGAGTTTCACCATCCCCGACTCCGGAAAGAGAGACCCCTAGACGAGCCCCTGATTCCGGTTCCAAAGCCCGTAAAAAGGACCTCGCCCCCGCTAGAGGAGGCACAGTTTGAGTGGGACCCCACCGGAGAAGACCTCATGGGGTTCACTCAGGAGACTCGGGCGGCCGCAGCAGAACGTGCAGAGTGCTGCCGGCAACAGCTCGAGGTCTTTGAGAGGGAGCGGAGAGAGAGGCGGGTCCGGGAACAACAAGCCCAAATAAAGAGCGCGGAGCAGAAGAGCCGGGCCAGGAGGAGTCCCCGTGCAGCTCATGGTCCCCCTTCCACCGGGACTGTGATCAAGTTTAATATGCAGCACGGGTGGGGCTTCATCCGAGATCACCGCACCCCAGGCGACGTCTTCGTGACAAGAAGAGACGTTGAGTCCCACCTACCGGAGGGACACAGAGGACGTGACCTGTATATAGGGGACGAGGTCACCTTCACCCGGCACAAGTGTGCCAAAGGACCCTACGCCCTCCATGTGCATCGCCTGACGGAGGAGGAGCTGCGGTGTGAAGAGGAGCAAGAGGACCCGGACGGGTCTGAAGCTAAAGGTAACCACAAAGAAAGAGCAGGAGGACGCCGTCGTTAAGTACAGCAGAGTACAAGCTGTATATAGTTGCCCGTCGGGGCACAGTGAACTGTTGCTAATATAGTCCCCGTTGGGACCAGAGAATTGAACTGTTACCCGTATTTCCCTTAATCCCACTGACCGAGGACTGAGAGCGGTCATCCCTATTCCCATCACCTGGCCGAGGACTGAGAGCGGCCATATCCCTTGTATATAGTTGCGCTTCCTAAAGCGCCCCCTACCGGTTTTCTAGAGAAACTGTTGCACTTTTCCCGGGCACACGTTGCACAGTGTCCGGAGGAGGAACCAGAAGACAAGAATGTTCTTATGAAAAGTTTTTATGAAAAGTTTTATATGATGTTTTATTATGTTGTTTATGCAAAAATTTTATGTTTTGGTGTTTTATATCTTACAGCCCGAGGACGTGCTGTGATTTACCAGGGGGGAATGTAGCACCCTGAGGATTCGGCTGCTACAGGGGTATTGCACCTCAACCCAGAGGTGTGGTATTCCACTCCCGGGTAAGGATGGAGTGTGGATCTGAGCTCAGAAAGCTGCATGCACTACACACATCCCATTTCCGAGGAGCAGACCAACGGTACTCCCACTTAGAAATGTGCAGGTACGACCGAGTCTGTTCCTGGCTGGAGTGGGAGGGGGGTGGTACATCCCAGTAGTGTAGGGGCAGATAGGGGGAGCAGCCTGGGTAAAGATAGGAGCTCATTGGGTGCTGGTTACCTGAGCTCACACATAGAGGGAGTATTTAAGGTGGGCACCATCAAAGATCAGGGTCAGTCTGTCAGAGTGTAACCTGAAGAGAGCAGAGGAGAAGAGCAGAGCAGCCCCAGAGCAAGAGTGAGAGAAGAGAGAAAGAGAGACCCAGAGGGGGAAACAAAAAGGAACTCTGAGAACCCATATACAAACCTAGGGTGAAGAGTTGGCAATAGGGTACCGGATCCCAAACTGGTGGGGGCTAAAGCACACCTCAGCCAGAGACCGGAGGCCGTGGGCAGGAGCTGCCACGGCCACCCACTAAATCCACCCTGAAGGCAAACCACGTGTAGGGTCAGGGAACCCAAGGCCAAGGGTCTCCCAACAGAAGGCCCGAGGGAGCTGGACCTAGGTGGATCCCTGGTGGGGACGGCCAGAAGAAAGGACAAGAAGGAGGGCTCAGGGACACGCTCCGGACTTGCTTGGGGGTTGGCTGAATCCAGGACCTGGTGGACGCAGCACGGCTCGGGTGGTCACTCAAGGCCGGAGTGACCGGAATATCTGCAGTAAGTAAACACCCTGAACTGCACAACCCGACTCTGTCTTTAATCATCTACGCTGCACCACCACAACCCCCATCCTCTGCACCTGACCCCCTGAGGCCATACCCCTCCCGTTGGGGGTTATACCATCTAAAGCTGCACCAACACCATCAGCCTCAGCGGACCCTGCTGCAGCGGCGGCCGTAGTGACCGCAATCCAACGGGTGGCGTAGTCGACATAACGAACTTTATAACATCTGTAGGACTGCCACATACTCTGAGCTTGACACCCTGGGCACGGACCGGGTCACAGCCACTCGGAGACTACAACCCCCATCTGATCCGGCTCCGGGTATTCCCCTAAAGAATATGGCCCAGGGGGCGCGTCAGTAGGATTATGTAAAATTGCGTAAACAACATATGGTACTTGGCAGACATTTGGGTTAGAATAGTTAAAGGGGCTGTCCACTACTTTAGATAACCCCCCAATGTATCCCCCCAGGGCCCCTAAGACTTTTTGCAAATACCTTATGTTGCAGATAATGCCTGTGAGCGGCGCTATCACTGGCCAATCACAGGCATCTCGTGACCCCCGGCTGCAGCCGGCTCTGACATCTGCTGACGTCACGACAAGTGCTGGTGTGGCGCCCCTGAGGGTTCGGTCGCCACAGAGGTACTGCATCTCACCCGGAGGTGTGGTATCTCACTCTCAGGTAAGGAAGGAGTACAGCTCGGGACCCTAACACCTGCATCCAACACATACCCGCAGTTGGGGTAGGGCGAGATTGTTCCTAAGGGAGAGCACAGTCCCGGGTCCCTAGCTGAGGGGAGGTGCTATGTAGTGGGTGTGGGCGGAGGAGGTAGCTTAGGGGAGCACATGAGAGGAAAGTATATATAGAGAAGCCATCTTGTTTGGTTCAGTCAGATCAGAACAGTGAGCAGTGAGTGAGAACAGTCTACAGTGAGAGGAGTGGAGCAGGGCTCTGCAGGAGCTCTGCTCAAGCAGAGGGCCTGAGGAGAGGCCCAGGACTGAAGCAGAAGGAGAGAGGAGCAGGAGCGGCTCCAGGAACGAAGAAGGGACCCCAGGGGTACGGGCAGTGCTTGAGGCCACCTGTACGCCCGAATCTACCAGGAGGTGGAGGGGTCAGACCACACAAAGGGGACCGGTCCCTCAACTAGCGGAGGACTTTATGCCTTAAGTAGAAACCGGAGGCTGCAGTATTTTATGTCCTGTAGCCAACAGTCCATACCAGTCTCACCAAGAAGGTAGCTATAGAGGACCCAGGGGACGGAACAGACGTCGCCCGACAAGGCCCGCAGGTACCGGATTGGGACACTTGGTATGAGGTGCAGGGAGATGGCCAGAGAAAGGACACAGAAGGGGGTCCCGTTAAGTACTCCAGAGATATCTAAGGGTTGCCCAAACCCCTCCATGAGTAAGCGCAGCACGACGAGGGAAGTTACGCTGGTACCTGTAACTTGGACTGCAATAACCGTGAGTAAAGACCCTGAGGACTGCACTTCCTTGTCTCTGTGTTTCTTGCTGCGCCACCAGCCCCTGCACTACAACGCCCAGCACAACCTATCCCATCTACACTGCCCTGGAGCTAAGCTCTTCCTGTGGAGAGCCTCACCATCCCTGCTGCAGTAACATCAGCTCCAGAGGACCTGCTCCGCAGCGGCGGCTCCCTTAGCCACATACCACAGGTGGCGTCACGAACTTTATAAACTATAACCCCCTGTAAATATTTCCCTATTGAATGACCGCCCTGGGTCACGGACCGGGTCACCGCATATCCCCCAGCATCTACCGGCCCGGCACCGGGCACCCCACAGCCTAGGGGGCGCGTCACATTCCACATTCCACATTCTCCCTTGAGTCGGATAAAGGTGACATGATCACCGGGGTAGAGGTCTCGGCCGAGATGCCCCTGTTGGAGATGGGGCTCGACGTCCCGCCGATTTACAAAGACGTCCCGACCCGTCTGCGGCTCTCTGAAGCCCCACCCAGTGTCCAGGTCGAACTTTACCACTATCCCCTCCAGACGGGGACTGGGTGTGGTCGATCTTGTCTTGCGGGCCCGGATTTTGGCCGCCATGGTCCGGGCCTCCATCTGCTCCCACCGCACCTGCCGGTCATGACGCTCCTTCTCCAGCTGCAGGAGCTCCCGTCTGCAGTATTCCTCCCTCCTGAGGGCCCGGGTCTGGGTCTCCCACAGGAACCCCATGAGGTCCGCCTCCCGGTTGTCCAACCGAAACTCGTAACCAGGGGTGCAGGTGTGGGCACTAGAGGGAGTCCCTGCTGGTCCTCGAATTTGGCTGACCAGTCATAGCCGTGTCTTCCGTACACCCACTCGGGTGCAGGGGCAGGTGGCTCTGGAAGGGGGCCTAGGAGCAGGTCGGAGGAGCAGGCGCCCGGGATCGGAGGCTCTGTCAGGGGGCCCAGGAGCAGGTCAGCGCTCTCAGCGCCCGGGACAGGGAGACTCCTCTTAACTGCTCCTGCGGCCGCGCCTGTGCCATTCTCTGCCTCCTGGCTCTGTTCAGGCTCCTCCGGGGCTGGGGAGCTGCTGGCGGAACACAGCGCTGGCTGCTGCCGGGTCACAATCTTTCCCAGCAGCTCCTCCTTCCAGCTGGCGATAGCATCCTGCTGGGCCCTCTCCATCCTCCGGCCTAGCTCCTGGATCTCGGCATGGAGGAACTCGGTATCCTCCAGGGATAATTTCGCCATTGCCTCCTCCAGGGTGAGAGGCATTTCTGGTTGCTGCAGGCCATGGATAGGAGCTTGCTCTGGACTCTCCTCCATGTTGCCTTCCGGGTGCGGTCTGTCTAGACTGCTGGAGACCCCGCCCTGTCTCCCAGGTTTCTTCTCTCCTCTCCCCTTTCGGGGGCGGTTCCATGGCAGCTTGCTGTCGGACACACCTAGGGGCGGCCCCCCCAGCTTGATGGACACATCTACATACATGGTCACTGCTGCTCGGGGCGGCCTCGCTTTTGGCACCATTCTGGAACTCGACCCACGATGGGAGGTGGCTTCTTGTTGTCTTTTGTCTCGCACATAATGGCGCCCGTTCTTCTGGGGCGGGCACCACATTCAGTATAGAACACAGTCTCTAGGCGCACAATACCCGGTAATAACGGGTGGGTTCATATCCTGTTCGCAGCGCCAAAGATGACCCGCCCCCTGGGCCATGGGGTACTCGGTGCCGAGCCGGTCGTTACTAGGGGAGATGTCACAGTGGCGGTTACCCGGTCCGTGACCCAGGGCGGTCAATCAAAAGGGGAATATTACAGGGAAATTAAAGTTCTTTTTTTATATACAGTTCGTGACGCCACCTGTGGTATGTGGCTAAAGGGAGCCGTCGCTGCGGAGCAGGTCCTCTGGAGCTGGTGTTAATGCAGCAGAATTGGTTCAGCTCTCCACAGGTAGAGCTTAGCTCCAGGGCAGTGAGTGGTGATTCTATAGATGTTGCTGTGCAGTGTAGATCAGAGGATGGCGCAGACAATGATGACAGAGACAGTAAGGTGCAGTCCTCAGGGTTTACTCACTGTTTCTTAGACTTCCAGTTACCAGTACTAGAGTAACTTCCCACGGTGTCCTGTGCTTACTCAGGGAGGGGTTCAGCAAACTCCCTGGTCTCTCCGGAGTACGTAATGGGACCCCCTTCTGTGTGTTCCTTCTGGCCGTCTCCCTACACCTCACACCCAGTGTCTCAGGCCAGTGGCCGCGGACCTTGCCGGGCGACGTCTTCTCTGTCCCCTGGGTCCTCTATGGCCACCTTTCTGGTGATTAGATGTGGCTTGTGGCTGCAGTACCTGAAATATTGCAATACGGTTTCCTAGTTGAGGCTTAAAGGACTCTGCTAGTTTAGGGACCGGTCCCCTCTGTGCGACCTGACCCCTCCACCGCCTGGCAGATTCGGGCGTACGGGTGGCCTCCAGAACTACACGTACCCCTGGGGTCCCTTCCACGTTCCTGGAGCCTTTCTCCTGCTCCTCTCTCTCTCTTCAGTCCTGGGCCTCTCTGGCTAGGCCCTCCTTCTGAGCAGAGCTCATACAGAGCTCCTGCTCCTCTCACTGTCCTCCTCTGACTGTCTCACCTCCTCAGAACTCCACTGTCTAGAATGTTCCACCCTCTCTTTTATATCACCTCTTTTAATGCTCCCCTGATCTTCTTCCTCCACCCACACCCACTACATGGTTCCCCCTCACTTTGGTTCCCCCCCACTCCAGCCAGGGACAGGGCTCAGCAGGGAAGCGACGCATCTTGCCCCTCCTGCTGGTCTGGAGTAGTGTAGTGTTGGATGCAGGTGTTAGGGTCCCGGGCAGTACTCCTTCCTTACCTGAGAGTGAGATACCACACCTCTGGGTGAGATGCAGTACCTCTGTGACTGAACCCGCAGGGGCGCCACACTTGCATCAACGCCTGGGGTCCCTACTCCCAGCGTTGTCCTGAAGTCCGGTAAAGCTGACTCGCCCCCTGGGCCGTGGGGCACTCGGGACCGGACTTCATGGCAACGCTGGGAGTAGTAGTGGCGACCCGGTCCCGTGGCTCAGGGTGGTCAGACCAGTGGTAGTCTATGATGTGCTTTAGATAATGTCCGACTACGCCACCCGTGGATTGCGGTCAGGGCTAACCGCCGCTGCAGTGCAGACCGCTGAGGCTGATGGTGTTTGCAGCTGAGGTAGTGTTACTCCCCACGGGAAGAGTGCAGCCCCAGGGCAGTGTAGAGGATGGTGGGGGTGATGGTGTAGAGAGTCCCAGTGCCGTTAGTGCTGGAGGAGCAAGGAGTACACAGACAACGTACTGCAGTCCAATGTCTTTTACTCACAGTTCATATGCTCCGGGTCACTTCAGCGCCAGCAGTGACCACCCAAGCCATGCGGTGTCCACCAGGTGAGGGACTCGGTCAACCCCCAGGCACTTCAGGAGTATGGTTCAGAGCTCCTTCCTATCCTTCCTTCGGCTCATGCCCCGCCAGTGACCAAGCTTTTGTCCAGCTCCCGCGGGTCTATGCGGGCAAACGTGGGCCCCGTTTCCCGCTACCCTATATGGTATGCCTTCCTAGCAAGGTTTAGCAAGGGGTTGCACTAAGTGATGGTCACGACCTCCGGTTCTTGGCTGAAGATTATTAGCTTCCACCAAATTGGGATCCGGTACCCTCTTCTTGCCTGACCCGTCACCCGATTCATGTTGGTCCTTAGGGTCCCTTCCACCTTCTTGTTCCTGAGCCCTTCTGTTTCTTGGCCACTTCTTTCCCTTTCCTGTTCCTTCTCTTCTCCTCCGTTCCTTCTCCTCTCAGGCCCCGGCCTTTTCTCTAGGTCGGCCTCTGAGCAGAGCTCCTACAGAGCCTCTGCTCCCTGTCTTCTCTTCTCTCTGTCCTTCACTGAACAGACTGACTGAATTGACCCTGATCTAAGATGGTGCCCACCTTTTATACCTCCCTCTAGAACATGAGCCCAGGTGACCAGCAACCAATGGGCTCCTACTTACGCTCAGGAACCGTCCCCTTCTGCTCCTACATCACCGGGTTTTCCTCCCCCCTCTCCATTCCAGCGAGGGACAGATTCTGTCTTGCCTGCATTACTTTCTAATGGGAGCACCGTTGAGCTGTCCCCCGGAAATGGGGTGTGTGTGGTGCATGCAGCTACCTGAGCCCTGGCCCATACTCCATCCTTACCCGGGATTGGAATATCACACCTCTGGCAGAGGTGCAATACCTCTGTAGCGACCGAGTCCTCGGGGCGCTACATATGGGCAAAAGCCCCCAACTCCCTCTGGATATCCAAAAAATACCTATTTGAATTCTCCACTGCCGTGGGTTAATTGGCGCAGTTCGGTCCAATGGGCGTTGCTGGTCTTTGCCCGGCACCACCCCTATTCCTGCAATCTCATCCTTCTGCTCTGATTGATGTGGATAACGTGCATGACGTCATCCACACAGCACAGTAAATCTCGCGCCAGCGCAGTTGACGTACAGGTCTGCACAAGGGCACTTTGTTCTGCTACTATCAGTGCATGTGCATTTCAGGACTTTGCTCTGCCCTTAGTAGGACAAAGCAAAGCGCATGTGGATGATGTTGGGCACGTCATCCACATCAATTAAGGCAGGAGGATGCGAATGAGGGGGATAGAGAAGGCCCCAGGTAAAGACCAGCAACACCCACCGTACTGGTATGCGCCAATTAGCATACGGCGCAGGAGAATTCTATAAGGTATTTTGTAGGGCTACACAATGGGGGTTGGGGGCTTACTGTATATATAAATTGTTGGACTGAGATATAAGAGGAGTTAAAGGTGGTGAATTTAATTTATGTTGAGAAAATCTTTATGCATAAGGCTATGTTCACACTTTGCTTTTTTGCTGCGTTTAATTCTGCTGTCAAAACTTGCTCTCTTGGTAGTAAAAAAGCTGCTGTGGTAGATTGGCTCACTCAGCTGATTAAAGAGGTAGTCCCAGGAACACTTTCCGTTTAAGTTTTCAGCTGGTTTATTTAAACGTACTGCATAAACCTGTGCAAAGTTAAGTAAATAAACATGGCCCTTCTGGCATAAACAAAATAGCATATAGTATAGTCTGTGTGGCTGCGGGGATCTGCCCGCTCAGGGAAAAACCCACACGGTTTAATTCTCTTTAACACAAGCACAGCTCTGGAGATCTCGTCTCCAGACACACCGAACACTGAATAACTCCAAAGGCTCCACATTTACCTTCTGGACCACACCATGGGGTGGAGATATTGTGAACAGCCTCCCACGTACTGTTCAGCTGTTCACAAATACCCAGCCCTTAACATGATCGATTAACCCCTCTCAGCACTTAGTATGCTGGAGCATTTTTCCAGGTTCATATCACTGAAGCTAACATCCTCAGTGACACATATCTCCCCTTCAGTATTTTATCAGTGACCTTTCCACACTGCTTAAAGAAAGCAGGTTTTGCTGCGTTTTTCAAAAATGTATTGTTGTGGGGGGTTTTTGAAGGGTTTTTGCACTCTCATAACTTTACATAGTGAAAAAAATGCTGCAAAAACACTGAAGGAAGTTTTTAAATTCAGTCAGGAAAAAGAAAGCAAGCGTGTGCATGAGATTTCTGAAATCTCTTAGCTTTTGCTGGTACTGTAAAATTCAGCTTTTAATTTGCATAAAAAATGCATAAAATTGCTGCAAAAATGCAATGTGTGAACATACCCTGTCATTTCAGGAAAACTTGCCGCAGAATGTCTGTGTCTGCCTTTCGCTCCTCCCTTCGTTCCCTTACTCCCTCCCTTCTCCATAGAACTTCATAAGCACCTACTGTCATCTCCTATCTCATTGATGGAAAATTCTTTATTCACTGAAGACACATTTTACCTGGGAATTGAGACTTTTGAAAATGAATGATCAATCCAGGAGGAAAAAGAAGCAGATTTCTCTGATGAGATATATTACAAAGTTTCTTAACTCCTTGTGTTCTATTGATTTAGGAAATAAAAATTCAAACCAGTAGCTAAATTTTTATTTCTCATGTAATAATTTTGCCCAGCATAAACACTTTGCAAATCATTTTATTAGGGTATTTGTGTTCATTTCTATAAATAATATTACATGAAAGAGGCTTCCAAGCCCCAGCTTTTCCCTAGTCTATTTGCCTTTAGCTGCATTGATATCAGAACGTGCTCCTCTGGAGTACAGATGATGGCAGTGATTGGTCAGCAACTGTCTCCTGTTTGTATTGTGAAACTTTGTAATAGATCCACATTAAGCAAGGAAGCTAACTTCTGGTCTCATCCCATGGCTTCCATGGCTGTCCTTGTATGTAGTTAGCACTATAGCATTGCAGCGTTGTGGTCCTGGGTTCAAATCCAACCAAGGACAACATCTGCAAGGAGTTTGTATGTTCTCCCCGTGTTTGCGTGGGTTTCCTCCAGGTTCTACAGTTTCCTCCCACACTCCAAAGACATAGTGATAGGGAATTTAGATTGTGAGCCCCAATGGGGACAGTGATTATAATGTCTGTAAAGTGATGAGGAATTAATGGCGCTATATAACTGAGTAAAATAAATAAATGGATCATTTAAATTAATGATCTAATTTACAGTTACCAATGGCTTACTATTAATGACACTCATGGCGTTGAGTTTATTACTAATTAATGGTGGACATCTTTTAGGTGAGGGTGAAAACTTCCATATCCATCATAACTACAGTAGTCCCTGGTGATTTAGGTTAGTGAATGGATTGTCTACTTTTGGCCAAAATAAAAACTGTTTCTTACATAAATGTATGTATTTTTGGCAAAAAACTATTGTTAGGAATTGAGTTTTGTTAAAAAGTTTGCACCTAAATTTGCCATCTAATCCTACCAGCGGAATGATTTAGCTGAGAATCCGTAAGTGAATTCATTCTGTCGGTTTGATGGGAGAGTTTGTAAGTCTTCTCTGTCTTTTTTTGTTAGCTCCTCTCAGCTGATGTATGACTTCCGACCACATCAAATGGCAAAAAAGAGCTTGTAAAAATGGTGCAAAATTTCCAATGACACCGAATTACAAAAATGATTTTAGCCCCAAATATATCCATTTCAGAAAAAAAAAATGGCACCCAGGGGTGAATAAACCCTCCATTCCCTGATGGTGTACAAAATACAGATGTGTCCTTCCTTACCTTTACTTATCCTAAGATGTAAGATGAGAGTGCAAAAAGCGTAATTTTTTTGATATACGTATGTGTCTATACAATAGTTGCGATGTGAATTGGGGTTTTGCTATCATGTCCTGATAATGTATTGAATTAGAATTGTGAGAAAGTTAAGGGTGGACACGTTCTTGAAAATATTTCAGGGTTTCTGTCCGTTGGTGGCGCCCTAGGAAAATGGGACTTTTTTGTTATTTCAAATTAGGCTTAGGATCCGCTGTTGTGTTTCCTGCCAGGTTATGTGACTCAGTCATCATAGATCGATAGCAGTTACTGAGATTTACTTGGAAACCTGAGGATTTTCTCTTCCATTCATGGGATATTATAACTTAGGAGACAAATCGATTGTATGGGCATATAATGCTATTGTGGAATGAAGACCTCCTCCTGTTCTGGGCTCAAATTGAATTATTGTTTGTGCATTCCAGGATTGTTTGCCTGTCCTTGCCTCAATATGAAAGGAATTATTGGCATTTTACCATGGATAAATGAGACTGATATATGGTTTATTACTGTAGAACAGCAACCAAATGGATAATATTAGGGTAGGACTCGGACACATGTTTTATGCAGCTACATTGGACAACAGTATAACAACTGCAACTACCTTGGTGAATGATATAAAAAAATAAAAATGGTGGTACGATGTGTAAGGGTTGTGGACTACTACTGAAGACACCAATCACTTTTTGTATGTATTATGTCATATATTGTCTAGTGTGAACTGTAATGTATTGTGACACAGTAATGCATAGTGTATAATAGTGTTTAAGTAATGTATAATGTAGGATGTGATAGTGTAAGGTATAGTTTATAGGATAGGTAGTACAGGGATGCAGATAGTTGACTGTAGCATAGATAGTGACGTTAGGGTAAGACAGAGTTAATATTTGGGACTAGCCCATAGTGGGTGGGTTTAGTGTTAGGGTAAGCGACTGCTTCCTGGTAGTTAGTGAGTTCGAGTTTGGTGCACGAAGTGAGCAGAGCTGCCTAAAGGGTGATCCATAGCAAAAGTAGACTAAGACGAGGGATAGTGTGATCCTGAAGAAAAGTGATTGACGAAACAGAGTGGCCTTCCGGAGAAGGGTTCTAGAAGAGGATGCTGAGTCACGAACCCCAGCACTTGTAAAGTAGAAGATAACGGGCCTAAACATGACTAGTGGGGATCCAAAGTGCAAGGGTTCGAGGTAGCCAGTAGTGGAAGAAAAAGGATGTGGAACAGCAGAGCAAGGAAGGAGACTTGGGTGACTGTTTAGTATTAAAAATGCACACAGATGGAGCTTGCATAGGACGCCAGTCACACACATACGTGTGATGCACCGTGTCTGGCTTACATCCTATTAATGATGCCCAGACTATTAGATCAGGTGGGCTGCCCAGCACTATGTAAGTGCACCCCACAAGACAGACACCCCAATTCACTCAACCAACACTAAAGGGCCTCACTGCATCCTGCAAAATGGAAAAATATGCAATAAAAAGATACAAAATAATGTATAAGATAAATACATTACATGAAGTATTGGACGCAAGTTCACAACCCACGTCAAGGGTCTTTTTATTGCACATTTTTCCATTTTGCAGGATGTAGCCAGGCCCTTTAGTGTTGATTGGGTGAATTGGGGCGTCTGCCTTATGGGGTGCACTTACATAGTGCTGGGCAGCCCACCTGATCTAATAGTATGGGCATCATTAATAGGCTGTAAGCCAGACACTATCCATCACACGTATCTGTGTGACTGACGTCCTTATGCAAGCCCCATCTGTGTGTATTTTTAATAGTACAGAGCCACCCCCTCCATGAATTGGTAGGTCAGTGAGTGGCTGTTTGCGTCAGTATTGTGCACATGTGCTGCCCCCGCCTTTATCATGGGGGGCTGCTGCATCCTGCAGTGCATTGGTAATCTGACCTGATGTTGGTAAGGTTGGTTTCCTCTCTGTGATGTTTTTTGAATTTTTGTCCTTTTCTGTGAGCAGGCATTATATGTATCGGACAAACCCCTTTAAGGACCTCTTTACAGAACCTGACTATTTATGAGTTATTTCCTCTATTCTTTACAGCATTTCCTTACAGCATTTTGTGTGAGCTAATGAGTGTTAAACAATTCATTCAGACTAATTATAGTTTTCATTTCCCTCAGGTTTTTAATTAATTACTTGATTAATATAATTAAAGGAAATGTTTCTGGATTTTAATTTTAGTTTCATTCATTAGATGTAGGCTGGTAGAAGGAAAATTATTATTATTATTATTTATTTTTATTAAATAGCCATTTCATGTTTTCAGACTTCCCTGGGGATGACCATTTTGGAGGCACACACTTCTTTCCTGTATTCTCCATATTGGCAGTGATCCAGGATTGATGTGCTTTATGGCAGCTGCAATGAATGATCAGTGTCCATACAGTCCCCAAAGACCATGTAGTTGTAGGGGGGCTACATACAGAGCATTATCAGTATATATAGTGTGACAAAAACTGCTGTATCAAGTTCTCCAACACTAAAGTAAAGCTACCATCTGTCATTACATTCCCCACATCCAAAGTTCAGCTTATTTCTTAATGTGGTCTGTGGTCTTAAATGACTACAGAGGAATTCAGAAACAGAGTTATAAGAATGAGCTCACTGATGGATATTCAGTTAACTTATTCTACAGCCAGAATTCTACAGGGAAACAAAGAACTTGTAAAAGCCAAAACACTGCAATTTTTTAATGAAACCCACTTGCCCAAATTGTATGCAGTTAAGTAAAAAAAAAGTCCCTTATGGTGTCAATATCCTTTTATTATGGACGTGCCCTCTCCCTACTTCTGACTTTGCAAAAATCTGATTTTCACCCTATATTCATGAGGAATCTTTTACAATTGAAATGTAGAATGACTGTTATCCCCGACCACCCCCTCCTATGAATGACTATATCACAAAGCCGTTTCCATGGAGACGGGTTGTTCTGCTACTCTTCTAAGAAGGAAGGCAAGAATTTAAAGATATTTACAACCGCCTCAGGGGAAACAGAAATGAACATGGGGAGATGCAGAAGCTGCTTGTAAAACTTTAACATAAAAGCTTTAACGCTTTAGGAGGTTCTTGAGGCCTCCATAGAATTGCAGGAGTGGTGGTCCATCTCTCCATATCTGGATCATATTATCCTAAGTTCCCTAAAAACGAGCCATTTCACTGCCTCCTAATACCCCTGCTTTCTTCTAGTGCCACGTAGAATATTGCCGCATTGGTTGCGAATCGATCCTTAGGACCTGGTCCTTCGGCCATGTCACTAATCTGTGACCGCTGGACGGGAGAACTTGGAACCTCCTTCCTCCAAGCATCCGTGGCTCTTCTTTTGCTTAGTCGGCCTGGCAAGATGTCATCATCGTGGCATGATGGACATGTGACGTTGCACCAGGCCAGCTAATCAAAAGAAGATCAATGCATGCTCCATTCTCAGGAGGTTCCCGAGGCCTCCATAGATTTGTAGGAGTGGTGGTCCATCTCTCCATATCTGGATCATATTATCCTAAGCACCCTAAAAACGAGCCATTGCACTACCTCCCAATACCACTGCTTTCTTCTGGGACCGCTTAAACTCTTGCCCCCATTGGTTGTGTAAGAGGGTGACCGGGATGGTCATGCACCCCTTTCCCTTTTGTGAATGTATTGTTCTACTCTGTGTTTATATATGAATATGTAAATGTCTATTGTCTAATGTTAGTTACAGGGACAGTATATGTTAGGAGTGGATGGTATATTAGATTAGGAATTGGGTACAGTACAGTGGGGGGCACAATAGTTTAGGATAGAAATAGTTAATATATTTAGTAATAGCTCCAGTGTAGAAGGAGACTGGGTAGTAACGGAGTAGTTTGCCCAGCAACCGACGGAGACGGTTGCTGATTGGTCCAGTTGAAAAAGGGGGAGGAGTTTGGGCCAGAGAGAGCAACGGTTCTTCCTGTCAGGAATCAGTTCAGTCAGAGCAGTTGTTGCTGTTGGTAACGTTTAAGTCTGTGCTGGAGGAAGACTGAGGAGAAGTTCAGGGCCCTGGGGGCTGAAGGTCAATAAGGATACCGACGGTCGATGATAGAAAAAGAGTTAGGCAGCTTGGGGAACGATAAAGCGGACAACTCTGAGGAAAATTCCCTAAACTTCCAAGGCCTGTAGAAGGACTGATGGAGCCAGCCTTCACTACTCCCAAACAGGGGAGAGCGGACGGGGACATACCTGAGGAGAGTAGGACCGAGTTCTGGAAAGCTGCGGTACCGGGAAAACTAACTCTGAGGATAAGATAGGAAGGGACAGTAGAGAGGATGACAAATGTAATTGCGATATGAAAGGATCGGTATCTGTCACCAGAACTGAGCAACAAAAGGAGTTTAGTAAAGTTATGTTATATAAAAGAGAGACTGTGTGTGACAATGATTGCTGGCCTCCAACAGCTGGATTCCTAAAGAAGATGGAGGAGCAACCGAAAACTGTAAGTGTTTTACACAACATGCAAAGCACAATACAATATGGACATTATCTTGTATTTGTGGGGTGAGAATATATTACCACAGCAATCCCTCGAGACTACTACCACCCTGCAGCCCTTACAGTTGCAAATCGTAGGACCCGTAGTCCCACAGGAATTATAGGCATGATCTCATAGTAGCATACCTAAGCAAACCCCTTGGTAATTTGATGGCTCACCTCTGTACCAATCCACCAATAAGGCCGGGGTCACACGACCGTAGATTCTCTCATCTTGAGAGGAGCGAGTCGATTAATCAAATGACCTAATCAGAGATTGATCAGAGTGTAATCATAATGTGATCCAATTCTCTCGGATGAGGAGAAGATGGAGAATAACATTTTTCCATCTTTTCCACTTTATCAGTGCTCAGAAATCGGACTGCACTCACATGTCATTTGAGTGCTATCCATGCATTCATTGACTTACATGGCTGAATCCTATCGGATGAAACTCGGAAAAGCCAAGTTTTTTTTGTTTGTTTTGTTTTTGGGTGGGGATAGGGTGGTTTGTAGCTTAGACTCTGTTTAGCTGCATAGGTTGCACATCCTGTAATGTCCACTCTGAAAAGACCCCTTGTTCATGATTACAGGGCTCGGTTTAACCAGTCATTATTTTTTACAGCAATCCATTAAAATAGACTTCAATGTGGGAGCTGAAGTGCCACTTGAAGCCTATCATAGCGAAATCACTTACCGCTATCACAAAATAGCAAACATTCTCCTATTCAGATGAAGTGTGTTCATTATGAAGCACAAAGTGCCTTTGCTGATATTCAACTTGCTAATAACTGTGCAAAGCAGAAAACTGTAGTGCTATGTCCTAGTTTCATCTAATTTTGCCCATGTCCGTGGGCTGTGTCTGGTATCCTCTAATGTACCCACCTCATTTTCTAGGTTGGCTCTTCATCTTAGGCCATGGCCCCACTATCAGTATTTGGTCAGTATTCGGTCAGTATTTTTTCTCAGGAGTGGGAGCTAAAACCAGGAGTGGGTGATAAATGCAGAATTGGTGACTTGTTTCTATTATACCTTTTCTCTGATTGTTCCTCAACTGGTTTTGGCTCCCACTCCTGAGAAAAAATACTGACCAAATACTGATAGTTAGACCGTGGCCTTACCTGTTATTCCTTTGTGTGTATTTACCTCTGATTATCCTCTTTCCCATCCTTCCCTACTGTTCTACACACTCCCGCATCTGCTAGACCACCATTACTGAGCCCATGGCATGTCTAACAACTATTTTAAACTACACCCTATTGTACTGCATGCCCAGGTCTGCTTTACCTTTGTTACCACATCTTTGACAACAGGGTTGTGTGACCACACTTCTGTTCCTTCGTGTCTTGCCCTTGACAAGCGCACCTTCTACTATCTCCTTTCGTTCTGTTTGCCCTCTTGCTAGACTTTTTCCAGGGAAATGACCATTGGAAGGGGATATATAAACCCCTTCACGACCTTTGATGTACATCAAAAATTGTGTCCCTGCCTTTGATGCGAGGTCGCAGTGGAGTTTGCCCGCGGAACTGTTAACCTGTTAAATGCCGCTGTCAATCTCTGACAGGTGCATGTAACATGAGCGTCAGGGGGTTGCGTCATTCCACCGGCCTATCAGTGACATGATCGCAGAGTACTGATGTGTTGTCATGATAGCCAGGGGTCTGCTGATGACCCTCGTTTCTGTCATTACGAAACTCCTGTGAAAGATTGTATTTAGCTGTGTATAACACAAGCGATCAGACGATTGCAGCTTCAAGGTAAAAAAAGCGTTTTTAAAATATGAAACCAAAATAAAAGTACATATATTTGGTATTGCTGCGTTCATAAAAGTCCAATCCATCAAAATATAAAGTAAATTAATCCAATCAGTAAACAATGTAGCGAGAAAAAAAAATCAAAACTACAGAATTACGTTTTTTTGGCTGCCGCAGCATTGCGGTAAGGTGGAATAAGGGTCGTTCAAAACATCATATCTACCCCAAAATGGTATCAGTAAAAATGTCAGCTCAGGGCGCAAAAAATAAGCCCCCACCCAGCAATATATCCAAAAAGAGAAAACGTTATGGGTTTTAGAAAATGGCGACAAAAGTAAGATTTTTCTTTTTACCAATTGAGCTTTACATCGAGACTGTTAGGACATGTTCACACTTTCAGAACTCTATGCGGATTTTAGCAGCACTGATTCATTGCCAAGACTGCATTCTGCATTCCATACATGTGAAAGAGGTTTCTGCAACTCTGTTCACACTGCTCCGGAAATATTGAGCTTTTACATTTCTGAAGATTCCACTCAAAAAACCCTAGGATAAACTCCAACCCAAATCCTAATAGCGGATTTCCTGCACACGCACAGCACCAGGGGTGTAATTATAGTGGGTGCAACTGTTGCAGTCGCACCTAGGCCCTGAAGCTTAGGAGAACCCAAGAGGTCCTTATGGCTCATATGAGAAGACCAATACTATGGAAGACAGACTAGAGTTGGTGCTAATCGATCCACAGGTCAAGCATCAACATCAGTAATCTGTGGCCCCTGGACAGGAGCCCTGAGAACCATTTCTTATTTTACGTAATCCGTGGCTCTTCTTTTGAATAGCCTTCCTGGAACAACATCATCGTTACGGCTTGACACATATGCGACATCGCACCAGGTGGGATAATCAAAAGAAGAGTCACAGATGCCTTCAGGTAAGAGGTAGTTTTCAGGGCTCCCATCCAGTGGCCACAGATTACTAACTTGGATATTGTTCTAGGTCCTGTAAATTGATTAGGACCATCTGTAAGAAAGAGCCATTATAGTCCGTGGCTCTGTTGGAAATTTTGCTTGGGTCCCACAAACTTCAAGCTACGCCACTGCATAGCACATTTGCGGCAGATATCCGAGGCTTCAGTAGAAGACGAATGAACATTGTTTTGTAGCACCCTGAGGATTCGGCTGCTACAGGGGTATTGCACCTCAACCCAGAGGTGTGATATTCCACTCCCGGGTAAGGATGGAGTGTGGAGCTGAGCTCAGAAGGCTGCATGCACTACACACATCCCATTTCCGGAGGGCAGACCAACGGTACTCCCACTTAGAAATGTGCAGGTACGACCGAGTCTGTCCTTGGCTGGAGTGGGAGGGGGGTGGACCATCCCAGTAGTGTAGGGGCAGATAGGGGGAGCAGTCTGGGTAGTGCTAGGAGCTCATTGGGTGCTGGTCACCTGAGCTCACACATAGAGGGAGTATAAAAGGTGGGAACCATCTAAGATCAGGGTCAGTCAGCCACAGTCAGTCAGTCAGCCACAGTCAGTCAGTCAGTCTGTGAGAAGTAAGTCTTTGCAGAGCAGTGGAAGAAAGCAGAGGAGCAGAGCAGCCCCAGGCCCAGAGTGAGAGAGGAGAGAACGAAAGACCCAGAGGGGGAGAAAGAAGGAACTCTGAGAGCCCAAATACAACCACAGGGTGAAGAGTTGGCAACAGGGTACCGGATCCCAAACTGGTGGGGGCTACAGCACACCTCAGCCAGAGACCGGAGGCCGTGGGCAGCATCTGCCACGGCCACCCACCATATCCACCCGGAAGGCAGACCACGCATAGGGTCAGGGAACCCAGAGGCAAGGGTTCGCCAACAAGAGGCCCGAGGGAGCCGGACATAGGTGGATCCCTGGTGGGGAAGGCCAGAGACGAGGACAGGACAGAGAGGGAGCTCAGAACCACGGTCCAGAACTACTTGGGGGTTGGCCGAGTCCAGGACCTGGTGGACGCAGCACGGCTCGGGTGGTCACTCAAGGCCGGAGTGACCGGTACAAGAACAGCAGTAAGTAAAGAACCCTGAACTGCACAACCCGACTCTGACTCTCATTACCATCTTCCCTGCACTTCCACAACCACCATCCTCTGCACCTGACCCCCTGAGGCTATACCCCTCCCGTTGGGGGTTATTCTACCTGGGCTGCACAAACACCATCAGCCTCAGCGGACCCTGCTGCAGCGGCGGCCGTAGTGACCGCAATTCAACGGGTGGCGTAGTCGACATAAAGAACTTTAGTAACATCAGTAAGGACTGCCACACACTGAGTTTGACACCCTGGGCACGGACCGGGTCACAGCCACTCGGAGACTACAACCCCCATCTGATCCGGCTCCGGGTATCCCCAACAACACTGGCCCAGGGGGCGTGTCAGCTTTGGCGTAGTCGGCAGGATAACGTGCCCGCAACAACCGGGTACTGCGTGCCTGAAGAAAAGTACATCGTTACCTTAAAAAGAAGTCTCCTGCCGGTTCCGGAGGGTCCCCGCCATCGGGCCCCATCACAGGTCGTTTCCCGCCGGTTGTCCGCCATTTGCAGCTTTTCCCGCCATCCATGGAGTTTCCCGCCACTGGGAGACGATTCCCGCCAATTCCAAAGATTTCCCGCCTTGGAAGAGCGGACGCCATTATGGGCGTGCCAGAGGGTGGCAAGAGGCCACCTCCCATCGTGGGCCAGGTCGAAGAATGGCGCCAAAAGCGGAAACCGCGCCCACCAACAGAGACTGTGATGCTGGAAGTGTCCATCAGCGTGAGAGAACTGCCCCTGGAACTGACAATCAAAAAGTTGCCCCGGGACCACCCTCGATGGGGGCGGAGACAGAAGAAGAGAACGAAGATGGGGGTCGCCTGGAGCAGGCTGGAGAGAGCGCACCCGGAGACAAGACGTCTGGAAGAGAGTCCAGAGAAAGCACACCCAGAGATGGAGGGAGAGCCAGGCAGCACCGACCCAGTGGTCAGGAGCCTGATGCGGGCCGCCACTCCAGGCAGCACCGACCCAGTGGTCAGGAGCCTGTTGCAGGTCGCCACTCCAGAAGGCCTGCTGGAGATCCTAACACAGCTCCCCCGAGACCGGGAGTGTGCACAGACCGCGCTGGAGGGCCTCGCACGGAGGATGGCCTGGGTGCAGCGAGAGACGTTGGCGGAGTGGAGCCGAGAGATGGCCCAGCAGACCGAAACCCGTCAGCGGAGCACGCCACCCGAGACGAGGAGACAGCCCGCCTCTGAGGATGGCGCAGGAGGACTGAAGGCCGGAGACGGCGCCGAGAAGGGAGCCGAACGAATGGAGGCAGGTAAAGGGGACGTCACTACCCCGAGCCGGGAAACCGCGTGCCTGCCCCAGCTCCCCGTCGCAGAGCCCGAAGTACCCCCTGCCGTGCCCGTCGCTGCAACGTCACCGCCGCAGACTAGGCCTCAAACGGAAGCCGCGACCCCTGTGACGTCACACGCCTCGACCCCGAGCGTGGCCAAGCAGGAAGTACCATCGGCCTGGTCGCAAGGCCTAGTACCCCCGGGCGACGCAATACCAACAGCGCCCCCTACCTCCGCGGAGCCCCCGGCCTGGTCGCAGGGCCAAGTAACACAGGGCGCCGCCGTTCTTACGGTGCCCTTTACTTTCAAGGTGCCCCAGGCCTGGTCGCAAGGCCTGGTTAACCCGGGCGCCGCTACCACC
Organism: Phyllobates terribilis; assembly: GCF_046119375.1. Classification (NCBI taxonomy): domain Eukaryota; kingdom Metazoa; phylum Chordata; class Amphibia; order Anura; family Dendrobatidae; genus Phyllobates; species Phyllobates terribilis. Next base: position 93,270,395 of record NW_027362765.1, on the reverse strand, counting down.
ACGGCGCCCATAACACCTAAAGTACCGCACCTGGGTGAGGACCTATTCGCCCAGCATACGTGCCCGGATGGGCAGCCCTTCATATGGCCACCGGAGTTTCACCATCCCCGACTCCGGAAAGAGAGACCCCTAGACGAACCCCTGATTCCGGTTCCGAAGCCTGTAAAGAGGATCTCGCCCCCGCTAGAAGAGACCCAGTTTGAGTGGGATCCCACCGGAGAAGACCTCATGGGGTTCACTCAGGAGACTCGGGCAGCCACAGCGGAGCGTGCAGAGTGCTGCCGCCAGCAGCTCGAGGTCTTTGAGAGGGAGCGGAGAGAGAGGCGGGTCCGGGAACAACAAGCCCAAATAAGGAGCGCGGAGCAGAAGAGCCGGACAAGGAGAGACCCCCGTGCAGCGCATGGTCCCCGTACCATCGGGACTGTGATAAAATTTAATCTGCAGCATGGGTGGGGTTTCATCAGGGATCACCGCACCCCAGGCGACGTCTTTGTGACCAGGAGAGACGTTGAGTCCCACCTACCGGAGGGACACAGAGGTCGTGACCTGTATTTAGGGGACGAGGTCACCTTCACCCGGCACAAGTGTGCCAAAGGACCCTACGCCCTCCATGTGCATCGCCTGACGGAGGAGGAGCTGCGGTGTGAGGAGGAGCAAGAGGACCCGGACGGGTCTGAACCAGAACCTGGAACCAATCACAAAGAAAGAGCAGGAGGACGCCGTCGTTGAGTACGGTAGTATAGAGACTGTATATAGTTGCCCGTCGGGGCACAGTGAACCGTTGCTGCTAATATAGTCCCCGTTGGGACCAGAGAACTGAACTGTTAACCCCGTGTGTCCCTATTCCCACTGACCGAGGACTGAGAGCGGTCAATCCTCCCTAATACCTGGCCGAGGACTGAGAGCGGCCATATCCCTTTGTATATAGTTGCGCTTCCTAAAGCGCCCCCTACCGGTTTTATAGGAAACCGTGTTTCTTCAAGAGACTGTCGCACTTTACCCGGTCACAAGTTGCACCGTGACCGGAGGTACCAGAAGACAAGAATGTTTTTATGAAAAGTTTATATGAAAAGTTTATGCTGATATATATGGTGTTTTATATGTTTTATATGTTTATGTTTATGAAAAAAAAAAAAATGTATGTTTTGGATGTTTTATATCTTACAGCCCGAGGACGTGCTGTGATTTACCAGGGGGGAATGTAGCACCCTGAGGATTCGGCTGCTACAGGGGTATTGCACCTCAACCCAGAGGTGTGATATTCCACTCCCGGGTAAGGATGGAGTGTGGAGCTGAGCTCAGAAGGCTGCATGCACTACACACATCCCATTTCCGGAGGGCAGACCAACGGTACTCCCACTTAGAAATGTGCAGGTACGACCGAGTCTGTCCTTGGCTGGAGTGGGAGGGGGGTGGACCATCCCAGTAGTGTAGGGGCAGATAGGGGGAGCAGTCTGGGTAGTGCTAGGAGCTCATTGGGTGCTGGTCACCTGAGCTCACACATAGAGGGAGTATAAAAGGTGGGAACCATCTAAGATCAGGGTCAGTCAGCCACAGTCAGTCAGTCAGCCACAGTCAGTCAGTCAGTCTGTGAGAAGTAAGTCTTTGCAGAGCAGTGGAAGAAAGCAGAGGAGCAGAGCAGCCCCAGGCCCAGAGTGAGAGAGGAGAGAACGAAAGACCCAGAGGGGGAGAAAGAAGGAACTCTGAGAGCCCAAATACAACCACAGGGTGAAGAGTTGGCAACAGGGTACCGGATCCCAAACTGGTGGGGGCTACAGCACACCTCAGCCAGAGACCGGAGGCCGTGGGCAGCATCTGCCACGGCCACCCACCATATCCACCCGGAAGGCAGACCACGCATAGGGTCAGGGAACCCAGAGGCAAGGGTTCGCCAACAAGAGGCCCGAGGGAGCCGGACATAGGTGGATCCCTGGTGGGGAAGGCCAGAGACGAGGACAGGACAGAGAGGGAGCTCAGAACCACGCTCCAGAACTACTTGGGGGTTGGCCGAGTCCAGGACCTGGTGGACGCAGCACGGCTCGGGTGGTCACTCAAGGCCGGAGTGACCGGTACAAGAACAGCAGTAAGTAAAGAACCCTGAACTGCACAACCCGACTCTGACTCTCATTACCATCTTCCCTGCACTTCCACAACCACCATCCTCTGCACCTGACCCCCTGAGGCTATACCCCTCCCGTTGGGGGTTATTCTACCTGGGCTGCACAAACACCATCAGCCTCCGCGGACCCTGCTGCAGCGGCGGCCGTAGTGACCGCAATTCAACGGGTGGCGTAGTCGACATAAAGAACTTTAGTAACATCAGTAAGGACTGCCACACACTGAGTTTGACACCCTGGGCACGGACCGGGTCACAGCCACTCGGAGACTACAACCCCCATCTGATCCGGCTCCGGGTATCCCCAACAACACTGGCCCAGGGGGCGCGTCACTTTTACATGTCTTGAGAAGAAGTGAGGACACCCTTATGTACTGCCATGTTGTAATATCAGAAAGTTGCCATTGATGGGATAGATGTGGTGCTATTTTGGGGAAAATAGATATTTCTGTTTTTTTTCTTTATTACGATTTTCTAATTTATATATGGCCATTAGGTTTTTTTTCCATTTCGTTGGGTGATGTAATCATTTCTCAATCTGCCACAATTAATGTTGCAACCCTCCCAAATACGGCATAATTAGCGTCTAGGTGGCAGGTTCTCTTTCAAATGCTAGACAGTAATAGCCTCTTATCAGAATGGCACAGGGGAAGAGTCGGCCACCAAGATGATACCTTCGTCTCAATGTATGCAGCAACTAACCGAAGGTTGAGTTTCGGAGCCAAATAAACATAAAAGAAAAGCTTTTTACAACCTACACATAGAAATCAGTTCAATTACCGCCAAACAGTTTTCACTGTGGAAAATTATTTTTCCTCCTGTCCAGGGGCTTCACAATGACAGCCGAATGCCGACATTCGCCTGCCCGCGACCATTAACTGCCCATTTACTAAATGTAAATTAGAGTAAAAGTTCCAAAGGTCGGAAAATATTTTTTTATGCATACTATAACAAAATAAATAAAGGGTTTTGAAAAAAATGTCTCCATCTAAATTAAAAAAAAAATATGAATAATATGCAGAGTGGTGTGAGTTCATGACTCATTGCCGCGTCTTTGCCCTCAAGTCAGTGTCATTTTGACCTTGAGCTGAAGATCTGAGTAATCTGAGATGAACTGTTTAACAGAAGCAAGCCCTTATAAAAGGATATAGCTAATTATATATTTTAGTACGTTATAGACCCCTTACTCAATTTACAAATGCTCCCCTGTGAAAAAACGGTAGCAGGCCCCCACCTATCACATGTACTTTAGTAAACTGGTGTTTTCTCATGCAAAAGATGGGATTTTAGGTAATTTTAGGGATCAGACCTAGGGTGTAACTGCTACTTCTCCACACCCTACAGCTGTGCCCCTGCCAACTGATAAACTAAGAAATACTAAAAATCCCTATGCCCCCTAGGAGAAGAATACAGGTGCATCTCACTAAATTAGAATATCATCAAAAAGTTAATTTATTTCAGTTCTTCAATACAAAAAGTGAAACTCACATATTATATGGAGTCATTACAAACAGAGTGATCTATTTCAAGTGTTTATTTCTGTTAATGTTGATGATTATGGCTTACAGCCAATGAAAACACAAAAGCCATTATCTCAGTAAATTAGAATACCTTATAACAACCGCTTGAAAAATGATTTTACAATCCGAAATGTTGGCCTACTGAAATGTATGTTCAGTAAATGCACTCAATACTTCGTCGGGGCTCCTTTTGCATCAATTACTGCATCAATGCAGCGCGGCATGGAGGCGATCAGCCTGTGGCACTGTTGAGGTGTTATGGAAGCCCAGGTTGCTTTGATAGCAGCCTTCAGCTCGTCTATGGGGTTAAGGTCAGGTGAGTTTGCTGGCCAATCAAGCACAGTGATACTGTTGTCTTTAAACCAGGTATTGGTACTTTTGGCAGTGTGGACAGGTGCCAAGTCCTGCTGGAGAATGAAATTTCCATCTCCAAAAAGCTTGTCGGCAGAAGGAAGCATGAAGTGCTCTAAAATTTCCTGGTAGACGGCTGCGCTGACTTTGGTCTTGATAAAACACAGTGGACCTACACCAGCAGATGACATGGCTCCCCAAACCATCACTGATTGTGGAAACTTCACACTAGATCTCAAGCAGCTTGGATTGTGTGCCTCTCCACTCTTCCTCCAGACTCTGGGACCTTGATTTCCAAATGAAATGCAAAATTTACTTTGCATTTACTTAGTGTCAATGATTGCCTTCTGGACATCTGTCAAGTCAGCAGTCTTCCCCATGATTGTGGAACCTACTGATACAGACTAAGGGACCTTTTTTAATGCTTAGGAAGCCTTTGCAGGTGTTTTTTGCTAATTATTTTAATTTACTGAGATAATGACCTTTGTGTTTTCATTGGCTGTAAGCCATAATCATCAACATTAACAGATATAAACATTTGAAATAGATCACTCTGTTTGTAATGACTCTATATAATATATGAGTTTCACTTTTTGTATTGAATAACTGAAATAAATTAACTTTTTGATGACATTCTAATTTAGTGAGATGCACCTGTAGCACTAGATTTAACTAGAGCTCAGTAACATGGCGCAGGACGATAGCCATGGGTGAGGTAGTTGTCTTTCATGCCCCAGCACGCTACATGAAGATGGGGATCCTGGCTGGCTTTGTGGACTTTGATTAAAGGGGCACTATGCTGTTGCAGGCCACATGATGCCAGTGACTTTGGCTGGCCAGGACCAGATAGTGAGAAGTTCAATGAGTGAGACCACCAGTCAACTGGATTTGTATAGTTATATACTGTATGTGTTATATGAGCCATTATATAGGTGCTATACTGAGGTTAAATATTTTCTCCAGGGACACCTGGTTTTGAGTTCTATATCTTTATTATACTATATACCTACATGTTTCTGCCTATATGATCCTCTATACCTGCCATCTTGTTCAACCAAACTGCAGTATTTGATGTATGGCGATTATTTGTAACATGGTCTTATGGGAGAGTGTACCTAGCAATTGATCTATGTCATTATCTGTACCTTCAGGTTATTGATTACTTGTGGACATGGTCTTTCTGTATGGTTTCTGTTTTTAATTGGTTTTAGCATGTTTGTGTCAGTGCACATTAATACATTTTGGAATTTTTTGATTTAACACTATTGACTCATAGGTGTGCATTTCCATATTACATTGTCTCTTTCTTCCTTTTTTTTTTGCTTCAGATTATCTTGTCAATGTAGGTATTTTGCACCTGGTCATTTTTTGCCCTATGATTGGCACTGGTGCACCCCCATTTACATATATCTATCATTGTTTGCCTTCACCCCCTCTCTATAGGAGGTGCTCTTCTTGGGGGTAGCACACGGTTTATCATAACCGTCCATAGAATCTGTATACATTATCTGGTATATACTCTCTTTATCCACTTTCTTTGGTCAGGGGCGCCGATCCTTGGTGCTATTGTGTGTTATATATTATCTCATGGATTGGGACTCGCGAGAAGCGGCTTGACAGGCCCAGACCACAAATGTATTCCAGGTGAATGAGGTTCCCACTGTCAATTTAGCCTTTTAGGACCTATTGGTCAATCTTACTAGAGCTCACAAGACTGGGATTAGATTGCATTGGAATATCTGTAGTTTAGAGGAGTACCTAAGGGTTAACATCATACCGCGTGGTCTGAGAGTTTCTATCTTCCCGTCATGGGAGCCTTCCCCTACATTCAAACAAACATGGGAAAATGGACTCTTAAAATGTTCCAATATCATTATCAATATGTTGTTGGAACACGACAGAGCACTATTTATAGCTACTAAGCCATCTATCAAGGAGCTAGAAGTTAAACTCTTGGGTTTCAACAGTGAACAAATTACCCCCTTTTAAATCTAAGCTTAAAGAAATCCTGGACAAATACGAACAGGAGGTGATCCACAAAAAACAAAGCAAGTTTTTCCGTGATCATACTGACTTTGACAAGCAGGCAGTCTTTAAATGGAGACATCATGGTAATAGACGTCAGACCAGGGGATCTAGATCTATGCCTACCTCTTCACACAATGAGCCGCTGTCGGCTCCCCCCAGTTCTAGTGAAGGTTTTTTATCCTCAAGCGACTCAGACGTCGCACTAGACGTGGGGGCAAACATAGGACAGCGACCCGTGCGAATGACCAGAAACAAGGGTCACACATCTCCGTTCCGGTACAACCGGAATCGGAATTTCAAACGCAACTGAATGATCGACGCTCCTACTCCCTTATTCAGGATGATACTATTATTGACACCCACTATGAGAACATCGAACAGGTAAATACTCCAACTCTACAGGTTATCAACCTGTCTAGCTATACTTTGTCTGCATGTGAAATTTCATTATTGGAAGCGGGACTTACCTTTTCACCCACACAAGGCCTTGACAAATTTTCACTTACTAAAGACTTGTATCTATTCTGTAGAAAATTGATCCTTCAGGTAATCCACAGAAAACCTGATATCACCCTGAACTTACCGGAGGACGAGCGCCAGACCTTCAGAGATCTACTGGACCTACTTAATGAAAATGAATCAACTACAGGTAGGCGGATGTTTCCACAAAAGGCTAAATCTGCGGTTAGTCCATCTTTTGCCTTAGTACCTGCTGTAAAAATCTTTTTTAACCTCGTTAGGAGGGATATTATGAAAATGTCAGCACTTACATCTTTTCCCTCTAACATTACACCAACCGAGAGGAAGGCATTGCTTGGACTTAAAAATAACAATAGTTTCCTCATCAAGGAGGCAGACAAGGGGGGCAACGTCGTCATTTGGCCCGTAGACCTCTATCTGGAGGAGGCATCGAGACAACTCAGCAACCCCCGGTTCTACCAGAGATTGCCCTCGGATCCAACACAGGTATATCTCAAACGATTCCGGGGACTACTAAATCAAGCCTGTGACCTTGGGGTCATCTCCCCAAATGAAAAGAAATTTATTGAGGTAGAACATCCTGTAACACCTACCTTTTACCTTTTGCCCAAGGTGCATAAGGATATCGAGCGGCCACCAGGAAGGTCCATCGTTTCTAACATAGGGAGCCTCTGTGAACTTGCTGGTTCTTATGTGGATTTCTTCTTACAGCCTTTGGTCATTTCCTTACCCTCGTATATCAGGGACTCTTCCCACTTTATCAAAATATGCCGTGACATCACCCTTCCAGACAAATCATTAATAGTTACTTGCGATATAGAATCATTATACTCCAATATTGCTCATAAGGACGGTGTTACAGCTCTCACCTTCTTTCTTGATCAAATGGACGATCAAAATCGCATGCATAACTCTTTTATTATTGATTTGCTAAATTTCATACTCTGTCATAACTATTTTTTGTTTGATAGACAATACTACCATCAAATTTCAGGCGTGGCAATGGGCGCACGGTGTGCGCCAGCATATGCAAGTATCTTCTTAGGATGGTGGGAGGAAACGGTGGTGTCTCAGATGACGGCCTTTCAACAATGGGTATCCCACTGGCACAGGTATATAGACGATGTCTCTTTTGTTTGGTCAGGCACAGAGGAAGATTGCTCACAATTCATCTGTGACTTGAACCATAACACCCATAACATCTTCTTAACCCACTCTATTTCGTCTAGTACCGCCACGTTTCTGGACCTAAGGATTACCATCTCGGATCAGAGACTGATTACTGATCTTTTTCGCAAACCCACCTCTACCAACAGCTTGCTCCGATATAACAGCTTTCATCCATCACATACTAGGAAAGGGATTCCTGTCGGTCAGTTCCTGCGTATCCAACGGAATTGTACCCATGACGCTGCCTTTTATAAACAGGCGATGGAGCTAACGGAGAGGCTCAAGCAAAGGGGATACCCCAAAAAGATCATATCGAGGGCTTTTCAGAGGGCCAAGATTCAAAACCAGGAATCCCTCTTGACACCACGTCATCGACCATCGGACCCTGCCCCCAGGTTCATTACCAGTCACAGTACGGGTTGGAATCAGGTGAGGAATATTTTAAACCAACATTGGTCTATACTCACCTTTGATACACAAACTTCTTCTATTGTTAGTTCTAAACCCCTGATGGCTGCCAGGAGGGCCCCCAATCTTCGTGATTTGCTCACGTCCAGTCATTTTGTTAGACCTACTGCCAGGCTGAACCGTGGTTTCTCCTTGAGGGTTCCTTTCCTTGTGATTGCAACGTCTGCCCCTACATGCGTCCCACAAGAAATTATTTTTGTAATCCTTTGGACAATCAGCATCATCCACTTAGATCGTACATTAATTGCAAGACTAAAAATGTCGTCTATGCAATTATTTGCTCCTGCCCTAAAGTATATGTGGGCCAAACATCCCAAGAACTGAGGAGGCGGGCTCAGAAACATCTATCTACTATACATTTAGCATCTTCGGATTTTAGGAAAGAAAAAACACTTACCCCTATAGCCTCACACTTCTTGACCGAGCATGGTGGCAAACCTCATAATGTTTCTATCTTTGGCTTACAGAAAATCCACAACATCAACAGAGGTGGTAGTAACCACAATTTATTATTACGCATGGAATTCAGGTGGATATTTACACTACGCTCGGTTGCTCCGTTGGGACTCAACGAAGAACTCCTCTACACTGGCTTTCTGGGTTAACCTGGATCAGGACTATGGATCTGCCTCCTCATCCATCTTTGTAGTCCTCTTGCTCTTTTCTTTGGATTTCTCTTTGGATGGGACTACTGTGACACCCCAGGGGTCTGGTTGTCACAGTGATAGAGATATTACGTCTGAGAGCAGGTGGGAGGTCCTTTGGTCAGGGATCCTGTGCATGCCACACCTCCTGCCCAGCCTTGGGAGGGGAAGAACTTCCCCTGTATAAACCCGGGGCTGAGGCAGGGTAGTGAGTCCAGGAAGAGTAGAGACAAGAGCAGCATAGGAAGCAGCAGAGTCACAAGGAGTCAGGGGCTGGCAGCTAAAGAGCTCGCCCTGACTAAGAAGATTCTTTACCGGACCCGGAGTCCGAGGCTGTGGGGACTAACTTCTACCCAGCAGCAGAATCCGTCAGGCAGGGGATTTCAGGTCCCCTGGCCCAGAAGCCCGAAGGCCCGGTCACACGCGTGGGACCAGCACCGCCATCGTGGAGCGGAAGCCATTAGAAGGCCCCGAGTCACCGGCCATACGGGTGAGCACCACACGGTACACTCAGGGACGTGGGCTACTTACATCAGCTTCTAGCAAGGTAGCCAGAAGAGTACAGTCAGCTTGGGAGGCCTACAACTACGCCTGGCCAGGGGAGATCCCATCTGCTCAAGGACTGACCAGGCCCCGTTCGCTAGCAAGTACTCCGGGAGGGTCTATCGTTGTTACCAGTAAAGACCCTGAACGCTACCATACCGTCTCTGAGTGGTTCCTGCTACCCCCATCATCCACGTCGGCTGCCCTGAGGCCATACCCCTCCCGTTGGGGGTTATACTATCCCGCTGCACCATCCTTCCACCGGCCTCAGCGGTCTGCCCTGCAGCAGCAGCCCCCTGGCTGCATTCAACGGGTGGCGTAGTCATCAACCATTTTCTACCGCTAACAGACTGCCGTCCAGTTTGACTCCCTGGGCACGGACCGGGTCACCGCCACGAGACTACAACCCTAAACAGATCCGGCTCCGGGTAAGCTCCCGCGTGCGCAACGCAGCGCGACACAGGCCCAGGGGCGCGTCAACTTTGGCGTAGTCGGCAGGATCACGTGCCCGCAACCACCGGGTACTGCGTGCCTGAAAAGCAAAGACTGTTCAAACTTACCAGTGGTGAAGATTCCCGCCATCGGTGAAGATTCCCGCCATCCGGCGCCATCTTCAGCCTTCTTCCCGCCATCGGTGAAGTTTCCCGCCATCCGGCGCCATCTTCAGCCTTCTTCCCGCCATCCGTGGAGTTTTCCCGCCATTGGACGCCATCTTGAGGACGCCGCGCGGGAAGAAGAGGGGCGTGGACTCCGAAAGCGCGCGAGAACTGAAGCCCCGCCTCACGTCCGGACGTTGCGTAAGGTCCTGGAAGGAGCCCAGCAGACGCCGACGTCACAGGAGCGCGACGGAAGGTCCTCAACCCTGACGATCCACTGCGGAGCCGCGGCCTACGGAAGAGGATCATCGCAAGGTAGGCCACGGTCCACTAGGGGGGAGGAAGATGTCGGATACGGAGGAGAGCTTCACTGCCTCAACCCCCGCCAGCGCTACCGCTGCTGCAGTTATGCCCTTCACCATGCCCTATATCCCGGGAGCAGCTTGGCTACCCCAGTACTCAGGGGAGTCACATACCCTGCATGACTTTAGAGAAAAGCTGGATAGCCTCTTCCAGGTGTACCCCCTCACAGAAGAGCAAAAAGTGAGCATCCTGGTGGCCCAACTAACCGGGGCAGCCAAAAGGGAAGTAAAATCCTGGCCACCTGGGAGGAAGACTGTCGCAGGGATACTAACCCGGCTGAAGGACACCTTTGATACCCGCACCTCAGCCGAGATTAAGCTTAGATTCTACGGGTGCAAGCAGCGAGCGCATGAGAGTATAAGGGACTATGCACTAAACCTACAAGAGGCCCTGAGGGCCATAAAGCAGACCGACCCTAATGGAGTGGGAAACGAGGACAGGCTGTTGACCGAACAATTTATAGAGGGTTTATATTGCAATGCCCACCGCACCCAGTTGCGGGCAATGGCCTTACAGGACCCTCATCTAGAATTTGCACAGTTCAAGGACAGAGCCATCCGGGTGCTCCGAGAACCGGCACCAGGTGGCGTTGTGACCCACAGACGCCCCACTACCACTTACTACCAGGAGGCGGCGCCCTTGTCAGCAGGGCCTGTGGGAGCTGATGCGCAGGCTTTGGACAATGACCCGGCTCCAGACCTACACCATCAGGTCCAAGAGCTAGCTAAAAGCGTTGCTGCGCTAACCCGAACTGTGCAGTCTTTACAGGTTTCCACTCCAGGGAAGATCCAGCTGGCATCCGGACCGGAGGACATCCCGTGGCGTCGACCAAGGAGGACCCCACCGGCCAGAGGAAGACCCAGTGACCGATACAGCGAGGACGGACGACCCATCTGCCGCCGCTGCAATCAACCCGGACATATGGAAAGGTACTGTTCTTTAAACGGGCACAACCTGGGGTAGAGGGCCAACCCCCAGGAAAAAGATCACCAGGCCCATCGAACTGGCGCGACAGATATGTGGGAGGACGTCCAGTCTTGCCTGTGGTACTGGATGGCATTCCCATGAGTGCCCTACTGGACACCGGGTCACAGGTCACCACCATCCCGTACGTGCTCTTCAAGCAGTACTGGAATGACTCGGATATTACCCGCTACCCTGACGACGACTTGAGTATCATCGCCAGCAATGGTCAGCCCGTGCCACAGATCGGATTTAAAGAGGTGACCATCAAAATTGGTAGAGTCGAACTGGCCGCACAGGGACTGATCATTGTAGATATTGACAAACATGAGAGTCACCCAAAAATAACTCTAGGAACTAATGTAATTGAAAATTGTCTTGCAGAGGTGATTTTCCTTTTACAGCAGGTTGCCAAGAATGCCAGCTCCGGCGAGCAGCGGGTGCTCCAGAAAGAGATCCGGGCACTGATGCAACGGCAACAAGTGGAACTCTCCGGCGGTGAGATTGGTAGCGTAAGAATGTGTGACCCTTTTCCTATTGCCATGCCCCCAAAAAGTGAAATGATGATTTGGTGCCGGGCAGCTATTGGTCTGAGAGGTAGAGATTACCAGGCAATGGTAGAACCAGTTTACTCAGACAGTAGGCCCACCATTTTGACAGCACGGGGGGTGGTCAATGTACGCCATGGGAGGGTGCCCGTTCGCATAATAAATATCGGGGAGAGGGAAGTGTACCTGCCCCGGTATGCCACGCTAGCCAAATTATATACCACTAATCAAAATTCTATACAATCTGTGGAACCCTTGCCTCCATCTCACCCGGAGGAAGGTAACGGCTCTAAGAAAGACATGGAGGACTGGTGTCAGCAACTACATCTGGGTACTGACTCCACTCCCTCACACCAGAAACAAGGAGTCTATCGGGTGGTTCAAGAGTATGAGAGAGTGTTTAGTAAACACCCGTTAGACTTCGGGCGAGTCAAGGGGGTAGAACACCGCATCCCCACGGGAGATCATCCTCCCATAAAAGAGAGGTATCGACCCGTACCCCCTGCACATTACCAACACGCCAAGGGGATGCTTAGAGACATGAAGGAGGCTGGGGTAATCCGGGATAGCTGTAGCCCCTGGGCAGCCCCACTAGTTTTAGTCAAAAAGAAAGACAACACCATGAGGATGTGTGTAGATTACCGGAAAATCAACCGTATCACACACAAGGATGCGTACCCCTTACCAAGGATAGAGGAGTCATTGGCTGCTTTAAGATCTGCTAACTTCTTCTCTACCTTGGATCTCACTAGCGGGTACTGGCAGGTTCCTGTAGCAGAGGCGGACCGGGAGAAGACCGCATTCACCACCCCGATGGGACTTAGCGAGTTCACCTGCATGCCGTTCGGACTCTGCAACGCCCCAGGAACCTTCCAACGATTAATGGAGTGCTGTCTGGGCCACAGAAACTTCGAGACGGTCCTGTTGTACCTGGACGATGTCATCGTATACTCCAAAACTTATGAGGACCACCTGAAACACCTGGCGGAGGTGTTCGAAGCTCTGGCGAGTTACGGCCTAAAGGTGAAACCCTCCAAGTGTCACCTCCTGAAACCAAAGGTGCAATACCTGGGACACGTGGTGAGCGCTGACGGAGTGGCTCCCGACCCCGATAAGATCACCGCAATTAAGGGATGGCCAAGCCCCTCCAGCGTAAAAGAAGTGCGGCAGTTCCTAGGGTTGGTAGGCTACTACCGAAGGTTTATTCCCGGTTTCACCAAAAAGGCAGCACCTATGCAGGACCTCCTGATAGGCCAGTCCCGGAAGGCCAAGAACCAGAAGCCGCCCTTCAAATGGGAAAAGCTAGAAGAAGAGTCCTTCCGCCAGCTGAAGATGGCCCTCACGGGGGATGAAATCTTGGCGTACCCGGACTATAGCCAGCCCTTCATCCTCTACACCGACGCCAGTAACATCGGGCTAGGAGCCGTACTGTCCCAGATTCAGCAGGGGAGAGAACGAGTAATCTCCTATGCCAGCCGAAAACTGCGACCCACCGAAAGGAACCCCGAAAATTACAGCTCATTTAAGCTAGAGTTCCTGGCCGTGGTATGGGCAGTCACCGAGCGCTTTAGGCATTACCTCGCTTCTTCCCGGTTCACCGTATACACGGATAACAACCCGCTGACACACCTGGACACGGCAAGACTCGGTGCCCTGGAGCAGAGGTGGATGGCCCGTCTGTCCAACTACGAGTTCACAATTAAATACCGGGCAGGGCGCTCCAATACCAACGCGGACGCCCTGTCCAGGATGCCCAACCTGCCGGACGGAGGAGAAGATCCGGAGGGACTGGAAGAAGTTGAACTCCCTGCGTTCCACCGTCATGGGACTATCCAGTATTCCCACCGGGTAAGGAGTAAGCAGGCTGCTACGTTGAACCCCTTACCTCACTACAACTGGGCGGAAACGCAAGACAGCGACCCTGCCGTCCGACTGGTGAAGGAGATGCTGACTCGCCCGGAGGCTAGCCTGGAATCAGACGCTCCAGAGGAAGCCAAACAACTATGGGCAGAGAAGAGTCGACTGTTCCTTTACAAGGGGAAGTTGTGCCGCAGAATGGTTAACTCCAGGACGCATGAACTACTCTGGCAAGTAGTGGTGCCACGAAGAGACGCAGCCATGGTGATGGAGGCATACCACGACGGAGCTGGACACTTCGGGTGGAAAAAGCTGGAGTTCCTACTGCGCGAGCGGTTCCACTGGGTAGGCATGAGGGGAACCATCGAGAAGTGGTGCAGAGACTGTGGCCCGTGCAATCTGAGAAGGAAGGACCGGGCCAGCCAGAAGACTCCCCTGCAGTCCATCGTCACCCGGCAACCGTTGGAACTGGTAGCCTTGGATCATGTAAAACTGACCCCCAGCAGAAGTGGCTACGTCTACGCGTTAACCATCGTGGATCATTACTCCCGGTTTCTGGTTGTCGTCCCCGTCAAGGACTTAACGGCTCGAACAGCAGCTAGAGCCTTCCAGCAGCACTTTTGCCGTCCACACGGGTACCCGGACCAAGTGCTGACGGACCAGGGACCTGCCTTTGAAGCGGAGGTCTTCCAGGAATTCTGCAATCTGTATGGCTGCCGGAAGATAAGGACGACACCCTACCATCCGCAAACTAATGGACTTTGTGAGAAAATGAACCAGGTGGTAATGGATCTTCTAAAAACGTTGCCCCTGGAAGAACGCAGTCTGTGGCCTGAGAAGTTGCCCGATCTGGTGGACCTATACAACCACATCCCGGTAGGTTCCACCAACTGTACCCCGGCTTACCTAATGAGGGCAAGACCTGGTAAGTTACCTGTTGACCTGGAAATGGGAGTCCTGACGCCCGAGGACACTTCACCAGAAACGGACTGGGACACAGAGAGGCAGCAGCAGTACCGGAAAGTACAGGAGAGCGTGGAGCGAAGTCTCTGTCAGGCTAGGGAAAGACAAGAGAAGACTTACAACCAGTATGCTCCCGCTGTTCCCCTGGTACCCGGAGAGCAGGTCTTGAAGAGGAAGATACGGCTCCACAAGTTGGACGACCAGTGGGAGAAGGACCCGTACACCGTACTGCCCTCAAGCCACGAGAACCCGAAGGTCTGTACCATCAGTAAAGACGGAGGGGAAACCACAGCCATTGTATCCCGGGACCACCTGAAGAAGTGCCCCGAACAACTGAGGAACCCTGAGGAGGAACAGGAAGACCATCGACCCGTGGAAGAAAGGGAAGATATGGTTAGTACCGTGCTCGGGGACTTCCCTCGGTCTTGGACTCAAGTCAATGGTGCAGTTGTGGTACCCGTACTCACCTTCCTCCAACCATCATCCCAAGAACCTACGGAGCAACGGGTAGAGCTGGAAGAGCAGCCGGTCCAGGAGGCAGAAGACTCCACCCAAGCGGAACAGGAGAATCCACCCTCTGCTTATAGTGAGCCTGCCGTACCCCTAGTGAGACAAAGAGCCGGTAGACAGCTGCCCAGTTTACCCTTGACAGCTCCTACACCCTGTAGTTCAGGGCCAGACAGTCAGCTCCGTAGGTCCACTAGGGCCACTAGAGGCCAGTTACCCGCACGTTGGAGGATCTAAATATTTAAGTTGTTTTACAATGTTTACCTGTTTATTGTTGCTTGTGTGTAATTTTGTGTTTCTAGTTATTTTTAGGAAACCTTGGTGGATTTACCGGGAATCCTTTGTATATAGTTGGAGCGTAACCCAGGATGGACTAGAGACTGTTAAGGACTCGGGGTAGGACAGACCCCTACCTGGTTACGTCTCCCTGTGTTGGTGAAATGGACACCTTTGCTTTTCTTCAAAGACTGCACCCGGTTGCGGACATCCGTGACCATCTTATTGTGTTTCCTTATTGTATTTTATTGTTCTTTGATATACCTTGTTATATTTTTCTAAAAAGTGTTTAGTCCCGGAGTACTAAATTTCACTAGGGGGGAGTGTGACACCCCAGGGGTCTGGTTGTCACAGTGATAGAGATATTACGTCTGAGAGCAGGTGGGAGGTCCTTTGGTCAGGGATCCTGTGCATGCCACACCTCCTGCCCAGCCTTGGGAGGGGAAGAACTTCCCCTGTATAAACCCGGGGCTGAGGCAGGGTAGTGAGTCCAGGAAGAGTAGAGACAAGAGCAGCATAGGAAGCAGCAGAGTCACAAGGAGTCAGGGGCTGGCAGCTAAAGAGCTCGCCCTGACTAAGAAGATTCTTTACCGGACCCGGAGTCCGAGGCTGTGGGGACTAACTTCTACCCAGCAGCAGAATCCGTCAGGCAGGGGATTTCAGGTCCCCTGGCCCAGAAGCCCGAAGGCCCGGTCACACGCGTGGGACCAGCACCGCCATCGTGGAGCGGAAGCCATTAGAAGGCCCCGAGTCACCGGCCATACGGGTGAGCACCACACGGTACACTCAGGGACGTGGGCTACTTACATCAGCTTCTAGCAAGGTAGCCAGAAGAGTACAGTCAGCTTGGGAGGCCTACAACTACGCCTGGCCAGGGGAGATCCCATCTGCTCAAGGACTGACCAGGCCCCGTTCGCTAGCAAGTACTCCGGGAGGGTCTATCGTTGTTACCAGTAAAGACCCTGAACGCTACCATACCGTCTCTGAGTGGTTCCTGCTACCCCCATCATCCACGTCGGCTGCCCTGAGGCCATACCCCTCCCGTTGGGGGTTATACTATCCCGCTGCACCATCCTTCCACCGGCCTCAGCGGTCTGCCCTGCAGCAGCAGCCCCCTGGCTGCATTCAACGGGTGGCGTAGTCATCAACCATTTTCTACCGCTAACAGACTGCCGTCCAGTTTGACTCCCTGGGCACGGACCGGGTCACCGCCACGAGACTACAACCCTAAACAGATCCGGCTCCGGGTAAGCTCCCGCGTGCGCAACGCAGCGCGACACAGGCCCAGGGGCGCGTCACTACCTTATTCTATAAAGAACAGGAATCAAACTCCTGAACAATTGTTGCAACATCACAGTAATGCCTGATCTGACTGGCATGAATTATCTTTGGGGTCCTTAATCAATTCGCACTGCATATATGCACCGGGTAATGGACTCTATTAATAAAGACACTTCCGGAATACCACATTATGTCGCTAGAGCTTCTCCTATCTTGATCTGTTGCTACATAGAATTGACAGGGAGTTAATCTCATTACATCAAAAAATATATATTCCCCACTATCTTACTTATTTATCATTTGGTTTATTTCACATTGCTCATGCGGTACCTCTTTAGTACCCTTTTCTCTTGGGGACATACCGCCCCCAACCAATTATGAACCGTGATATATGGCTCTGAATAAATCTTAACATCTCTGTGTATGTGTATGCGTATGTATATATATATATATGTATATATGTATATACATGTGTATATATGCATTGCTAAACATATTTGTCTTATTATGTTTTATTGGTGGCTCTTTGTCCTCAGGGATTTAAACATGCACATGTACATAATAACGTCGCTGTGCATGTTGCATATTACATTCTCTGATGTGCGCGTCCATGTGCACCTGGACGCGCACATCTTTCTCTTTATATTCAATATGCCTCTTTCCTCCGCCCCCTTCAATATATGGATCTTCAATGATGACTATTTGGGTTAAATTCCCATATCTTATTTTGCTATATATTAGTTATCTCTGATCGTTCTTTCTTCCCCTTCCTTTTTTCTCCTTTACTCATTATACATACTTTCACATCTGTTGGTTTGCATTTAACCTTTACCATCCTGCAGGAGAATCCATGCTCGCATTGACATATGCATTCAGTCCCTTGTTCACCGACTCTCTATATTATGTGTGGGCGTTTTTGCCCACACTTGTTTTTCCATTGGTCTGTGCAGGCGCTGACAGCGCTTTGCCTTATGGGTAGGTGTCATGTGATACCTCTCATGTGACTTGTTCTTTCACTTACTTCCTCTTCCTGCTCCGGGGATAGTGCGCCCCACACATCAGATTGTGGAACCAGTTAATCACATTGTGTATATATATACACTGTGTGCAGAATTATTAGGCACATGAGTATTTTGATCACATGATACTTTTTATACATGTTGTCCTACTCCAAGCTGCATAGGCTTGAGAGCCAACTACCAATTAAGTAAATATGGTTATGTGCATCTCTGTAATGAGGAGGGGTGTTGACTAATGACATCAACACCCTATATAAGGTGTGCTTAATTATTAGGCAACTTCCTTTCCTTTGGCAAAATGGGTCAGAAGAGAGATTTGACGGGATCTGAAAGTCCAAAATTGTGAGATGTCTTGCAGAGGGATGCAGCAGTCTTGAAATTTCCAAACTTTTGAAGCGTGATCACCGAACAATCAAGCGTTTCATGGCAAATAGCCAACAGGGTCGCAAGAAGCGTGTTGGCCAAAAAAGGCGCAAAATAACTGCCCATGAATTGAGGAAATCAAGTGTCAAGATGCCATTCGCACCAGTTTTGCCATATTTCAGAGCTGCAACGTTACTGGAGTATCAAAAAGCACAAGGTGTGCGATACTCAGGGACATGGCCAAGGTAAGGAAGGCTGAAAAACGACAACCTTTGAACAAGAAACATAAGATAAAATGTCAAGAATGGGCCAAGAAATATCTTAAGACTGATTTTTCAAAGGTTTTATGGACTGATGAAATGAGAGTGACTCTTGATGGGCCAGATGGATGGGCCAGAGGCTGGATCAGTAAAGGGCAGAGAGCTCCACTCCGACTCAGACGCCAGCAAGATGGAGGTGGGGTACTGGTATGGGCTGGTATCATCAAAGATGAACTTGTGGGACCTTTTCGGGTTGAGGATGGAATGAGGCTCAACTCTCAGACCTACTGCCAGTTTCTGGAAGACAACTTCTTCAAGCAGTGGTACAGGAAGAAGTCAGAATCGTTCAAGATAAACATGATTTTCATGCAGGACAATGCTCCATCACATGCATCCAACTACTCCACAGCGTGGCTGGCCAGTAAAGGTCTAAAAGAAGAAAAATTAATGACATGGCCCCCTTGTTCACCTGATCTGAACCCCATAGAGAACCTGTGGTCCATCATAAAATGTGAGATCTACAGGGAGGGAAAACAGTACACCTCTCGGAACAGTGTCTGGGAGGCTGTGGTGGCTGCTGCACGCAATGTTGATCGAAAACAGATCAAGCAACTGACAGAATCTATGGATGGAAGGCTGTTGAGTGTCATCATAAAGAAAGGTGGCTATATTGATCACTAATTTTTTTGGGTTTTTGCTTTTGCATGTCAGAAATGTTTATTTCTAAATTTTGTGCACTGATATTGGTTTACTTGGTGAAAATAAACAAGTGAGATGGGATTATATTTGGTTTTTATTAAGTTGCCTAATAATTCTGCACAGTAATAGTTACCTGCACAGAAAAATATCCTCCTAAGATAGCCAAATCTAAAAAAAAAACACTCCAACCTCCAAAAATATTAAGCTTGGATATTTATGAGTCTTTTGGGTTGATTGAGAACATAGTTGTTGATAAATAATAAAAATAATCCTCTAAATACAACTTGCCTAATAATTCTGCACACAGTGTATATGTGCATTGACCCTCAAGCATCAGGACCTGCCCTGATGAAGCCGTATTGACGGCGATACGCGTGGACTTCGCTCACTCCTATGGTCCCTCTCCCATTTTCCCCGCTACGTCCACATGCATTTGTGGCGCCCCTGAGAGTTCGACCGCCACAGGAATGCTGCACTTCTCCAATGGAGTGTGGTGTTCCTCCTCTGAGGTAAGGCCAGTGTGATGGTAGTGATCTAGCCTTTTGCATCCAACACCACATTTCCACCAGAGGGAGCTAGTATGCACTAGGTGCTGCTCCCCTGGTTACAGGGAGACTGGGGAACACAAAGTGGTAGGAACCAGTTAGTGGGTGTGGGTGGAGGAACATTAGTTAGTTACACTTCACATTTCATATTTAATAGAATGCCATCTTTGATCTTGGTCCTTTGGTTCTTTTCTGTCTTTTGGTCCTTTTGGCTAGTGCCTGTCTAGTCTTTTGCTAGTCTATCGGCTGTCACTGTGCTGTCAAAATACTGTGTGTAATGTGACTTCCCTCCGGGAGCGCAGATCCTGTGTGGGCCTGCACCGGCATGGGACACAGCCCTCGTATCCCGATCTTTGGGACGAGAGGTAGGTTGCAGACAAGGAATGTCTCAACCCGGCCAAAGACCAGGATCAAGAAGGCCCGGGAGCTTTAGAGTGTGGCTCCCTAGCAAATGGGTCCCGGGGAGGATGCAGATGGAGCGGAGCATGCTACCTGTCCTCGCCTACCTGATCTATCCCGGGGAATCCCGGTCCAAGAGGGGTACCGGCCCCCGACACCCGACCTTGTACTCTACGTCCAGGGCAGGAAAGCCCGGTTAGGCCCTGAGGATCCCGCCGGGCGTCGGATGGAGAGGGATTGCCACCCGAGCCCTACACCTGAGAGGAGCTCAGAGGGAGACCCGGCCTATCTACACACGCACAGACGGGAAAGGGTGAAGTCTGTAGTGCAGGAACATTCTGGTGTAGGGTCGCTACCGAACACTGGACTTCCTCGGAGGTAGTCGGACCCCCGTCCCTGGTGGCCGCAGGACTCCGCGAGGAGCAGGGAGTCGCCTTCCCGCTAACGTCTCTGAGTGAGTAAAGCCTTGGAAGTTCACCCCTATGGCCTCCGGACTGTTCATTACGCGCCATACCACGCGACGCAGTGCCTGTACTCCTCGCGCTACTGCTACCCCCTTCATCCTGTCTTGTCTGCCCTGAGGCCTTGCTCCGCCTGTGGGGAGCAGTGAGAACTTTAGCCGCCATGACACCTGGCCTCAGCGGACTGTAGCTGCGCTGGTGACCCTTCACCAGGCACCACAGGTGGCGTAGTCGTTAATCAGCCACTCAACCCGGAATAGCCCACACCATCTCTTTCTAATGTGACGGCCCTGAGCACGGGTCGGGCCCGGGCCACGGCTGCATCCCATCTCTTCAACACAGGGCCCGACACCGAGTCCCCCAACACCCAGGGTAAAACACGGGCTTTCTGAGTAGAGGCGTCACAACCTGGCGTAGTCGGCAGGATATCGTGCCCGCAGCAACGGAGAAGAGTGCCCATTGCTATCGGGTACTGTGTGCCTTACACCTTGAACTGTTGTTTTACACGTAAAATGGCGCCCGCCCAAGAAGAACAGACGCCATAATGCTGAGAAAAGACTGTCTTTGAACGCCTCCCATCGTGGGCTGGGCTTCCGCTTGGAGCCAAAAATGTGGACTGCCCCTTCCATCAGAGACTGTCCGCGGGGTAATGCCCGTCAAACTGGATGGGCTGAACGAAGGCGAGCCTGTCAGCATTCCGCCCAGGAACCGCCCTGAAAGAGGAGGAAGAAGAAGAAAAGCAACAAGGTGCGGCCATGTCAGTCGGAGCTTGGCAGTCAACGGAGGCGGACATGAATGCCTCTGGGGAGCAAGTCCATGCAACTACTGAACCCAGTTCAGGCCCTTCACCCGGCAGAGAGCAAGGCGGCAGCGCGCTAACCCCGGGAGATATTGAATTTCTCCATAAAGAAGCTCCGGAACTTGCAAGGAGGCAGAAAGAGGCCCAGGAGGCGGCGACGGCAGCGTGGAAAGAAGAAATGCTGCTGCGTATTCGAGACCGCTACCGATGAGTAGAGGATCCAGGACCAGTCGACTTGGAGATCGAGGTCAAGGGTGACCTCGCGGCGGGTGAGTGTGCAACCCCTGCCCCGGCTGCAGAGCCAACAGAGACTATCCTGGACCTCATGGCGGAGTACATAGTCCCCCACGCGGTCACCTGGGAGCAAGTGTGGCACCCCAGGGGTCTGGTTTCCACAGTAATAGCAATATTATGTCTGAGAGCAGGTGGGAGGTCTCTTGGTCAGGAATCCTATGCATGCCACACCTCCTGCCCAGTCCTGGGAGGGGAAGAACTTCCCCTATATAAAACTGGGGCTGAGGCAGGGTTAGTTAGTTAAGAAGGAGAGTTAAGAAGAGGAGCAGCTATAGGAAGAAAGATCAGGAGCTCAGTGGGAGCAGTGCTACAAGGAATCAGGGGCTGGAAGCTGTAGAGCTCGCCCTGATTGAGGAGTTATCACCGGACCCGGAGTCCGAGGCTGTGGGGACTAATCCTTACCCAGCAGCAGAAACCGACCGGCAGGGGATTTCAGGTCCTCTGGCCAAGAAACCCGAAGGCACGGTCACACGCGTGGGACCAGCACCGCCGTCGTGGAGCGGCAGCTACCAGAAGGCCCCGAGTCACCGGCCATACGGGTGAGCACCACACGGTACACTCAGGGACGTGGGCTACTTTTACCCGCCTTTAGCAAGGTAGCCAGAAGAGTACAATTAGTTGGGGAGGCCTACAACTCCGCCTGGCCAGGGGAGATCCCATCTGCTCAAGGACTGACCAGGCCCCAATCGCTAGCCAGTACTCCGGGAGGGTCTATCTTTGTCACCAGTAAAGACCCTGAACTACACCGCATCGTCTCTGAGTGGTTCCTGCTACCCCCATCATCCACGTCGGCTGCCCTGAGGCCATACCCCTCCCGTTGGGGGTTATACCATCCACGCTGCACAATCCTTCCACCGGCCTCAGCGGTCTGCCCTGCAGCGGCAGCTCCATAGCTGCATTCAACGGGTGGCGTAGTCGTCCAACATCTACTGCTAATATACTGCCACTCAGTTTGACTCCCTGGGCACGGACCGGGTCACCGCCACGAGACTACTACCCCCAACAGGCCCGGCTCCGGGTAGTCCCCGCGTGCGCAACGCTACACCAAGTAGGCCCAGGGGCGCGTCAACTTTTGGCGTAGTCGGCAGGATTTCGTGCCCGCAACCACCGGGTACTGCGTGCCTGAAAAAGACTGTTCAAACTTACCAGTGGTGAAAATTCCCGCCATCCGGCGCCATCTTCTACCTTCTTCCCGCCGTCCGCGAAGTTTTCCCGCCATCCGGCGCCATCTTCTGCCTTCTTCCCGCCATCCGTGGAGTTTTCCCGCCGTTGGACGCCATCTTGAAGACGCCGCGCGGGAAGAAGAGGGGCGTGGACTCCGAAAGCGCGCGAGAACTGAAGCCCCGCCTCACGTCCGGACGTTGCGTAAGGTCCTGGAAGGAGCCCAGCAGACGCCGACGTCACAGGAGCGCGACGGAAGGTCCTCAACCCTGACGATCCACTGCGGAGCCGCGGCCTACGGAAGAGGATCATCGCAAGGTAGGCCACGGTCCACTAGGGGGGGAGAAAGATGTCGGATACGGAGGAGAGCTTCACTGCCTCAACCCCCGCCAGCGCCACCGCTGCTGCAGTCATGCCTTTCACCATGCCCTACATCCCGGGAGCAGCCTGGCTACCCCAGTACTCAGGGGAGTCACATACCCTGAATGACTTTAAAGAAAAGCTGGATAGCCTCTTCCAGGTGTACCCCCTCACAGAAGAGCAAAAAGTGAGCATCCTGGTGGCCCAACTAACCGGGGCAGCCCAAAGGGAGGTAAAGTCCTGGCCACCTGGGAGGAGGACTGTCGCAGGGATATTAACCCGGCTTAAGGACACCTTTGATACCCGCACCTCAGCCGAGATTAAGCTTAGATTCTATGGGTGCAAGCAGCGAGCACATGAGAGTATAAGGGACTATGCACTAAACCTACAAGAGGCCCTGAGAGCCATTAAGCAGACCGACCCTGACAGCGTGGGAAACGAGGACAGGCTGTTGACCGAGCAATTTATAGAGGGACTATATTGCAATGTCCACCGAACCCAGTTGCGGGCCATAGCCTTACAGGATCCTCATCTGGACTTTGCACAGTTCAAGGACAGAGCCATCCGGGTGCTCCGAGAACCGACACCGGGTGGCGTTGTGACCCACAGGCGCCCAGCTATCACTTACCACCAGGAGGCGGCGCCCTTGTCGGCAGGGCCTGTGGGGGCTGATGCGCAGGCTTTGAACAATGACCCGGCTCCAGACCTGCACCATCAGGTCCAAGAGCTAGCTAAAAGCGTTGCTGCGCTAACCCGAACTGTGCAGTCTTTACAGGTTTCCACTCCAGGGAAGATCCAGCTGGCATCCGGACCGGAGGACATCCCGTGGCGTCGACCAAGGAGGACCCCACCGGCCAGAGGAAGACCCAGCGACCGGTATAACGAGGACGGACAACCCATCTGCCGCCGCTGCAATCAACCCGGACATATGGCAAGGTACTGTCCTTTAAACTGGCACAACCTGGGGTAGAGGGCCAACCCCCAGGAAAAAGATCACCAGGCCCATCGAACTGGCGCGACAAATATGTGGGAGGACGTCCAGTCTTGCCTGTGGTACTGGATGGCATCCCTATGAGTGCCCTACTGGACACCGGGTCACAGGTCACCACCATCCCGTACGTGCTCTTCAAGCAGTACTGGAATGACTCGGATATAACCCGCTATCCAGACGACGACTTGAGTATCATCGCCAGTAATGGTCAGCCCGTGCCACAGATCGGATTTAAAGAAATGACCATTAAAATCGGTAGAGTCGAACTGGCAGCACAGGGACTGATCATTGTGGACATTGAAAAGCGCGAGAGTCACCCAAAGATAACTCTGGGAACTAATGTGATTGAAAATTGTCTTGCAGAGGTGATTTTCATTTTACAGCAGGTTGCCAAGAACGCCAGCTCCGGCCAGCAGCGAGTGCTCCAGAAAGAGATCCGGGCACTGATGCGACGGCAACAGGTGGAACTCTCCGGTGGTGAGATTGGTAGCGTAAGAATGTGTGACCCTTTCCCTATTGCCATGCCCCCGAAAAGTGAAATGATGATTTGGTGCCGGGCAGCTATTGGTCTGAGAGGTAGAGATTACCAGGCTATGGTAGAACCAGTCTACTCAGACAGTAGGCCCACCATTTTGACAGCACGGGGGGTAGTTGATGTACGCCATGGGAGGGTGCCCGTTCGTATAATAAATATCGGGAAAAGGGAAGTATACCTGCCCCGGTATGCTACGCTAGCCAAATTATATACTATCAACCAAAATTCTATACAGTCTGTGGAACCCTTGCCTCCATCTCACCCGGAGGAAGGTAACGGCTCTACGAAAATAATGGAGGATTGGTGTCAGCAACTACATTTGGGTACTGACTCCACTCCCTCCCACCAGAAACAGGGAGTCTACCGGGTGGTTCGAGAGTACGAGAGAGTGTTTAGTAAACACCCGTTAGACTTCGGGCGAGTCAAGGGGGTAGAACACCACATCCCCACGGGAGACCATCCTACCATAAAAGAGAGGTATCGACCCGTACCCCCTGCACACTACCAACACGCCAAGGGGATGCTTAGAGACATGAAGGAGGCTGGGGTAATCAGGGATAGCTGTAGCCCCTGGGCAGCTCCACTAGTCTTGGTCAAAAAGAAAGACAACACCATGAGAATGTGTGTAGATTACCGGAAAATTAACCGTATCACACACAAAGATGCGTACCCCTTACCAAGAATAGAGGAGTCTTTGGCTGCTTTAAAATCTGCTAACTTCTTCTCCACCTTGGATCTCACTAGCGGGTACTGGCAGGTTCCTGTAGCAGAGGCGGACCGGGAGAAGACCGCATTCACCACCCCGATGGGACTTAGCGAGTTTACCTGCATGCCGTTCGGACTCTGCAACGCACCAGGAACCTTCCAGCGATTGATGGAATGCTGTCTGGGACACCGAAACTTTGAGACGGTTCTGTTATACCTGGACGATGTCATCGTCTATTCTAAGACCTACGAGGACCACCTGAAACACCTGGCGGAAGTGTTCGAAGCTCTGGCAAGTTACGGCCTAAAGGTGAAACCCTCCAAGTGTCACCTCCTGAAGCCAAAGGTGCAGTACCTGGGACACGTGGTGAGTGCTGACGGAGTGGCTCCCGACCCTGATAAGATCACCGCAATTAAGGAATGGCCAAGCCCCTCCAGCGTAAAGGAAGTGAGGCAGTTCCTCGGGTTGGTAGGCTACTACCGAAGGTTCATTCCCGGTTTCACCAAAAAGGCAGCTCCTATGCAGGACCTCCTGATAGGCCAGTCCAGGAAGGCCAAGAACCAGAAGCCACCCTTCAGATGGGAGAAGCTGGAAGAAGAGTCCTTCCGCCAGCTGAAGATGGCCCTCACGGGGGATGAAATCCTGGCGTACCCTGATTATAGCCAGCCCTTTATCCTCTACACCGACGCCAGTAACATCGGGCTAGGAGCCGTACTGTCCCAGATCCAGCAGGGGAAGGAACGGGTAATTGCTTACGCCAGCCGAAAACTGCGACCCACCGAAAGAAACCCTGAGAATTACAGCTCATTTAAGCTAGAGTTCCTGGCAGTGGTGTGGGCAGTCACCGAACGCTTTAAGCACTACCTCGCTGCTTCCCAATTCACCGTGTACACGGATAACAACCCGTTGACACACCTGGACACTGCAAGACTCGGTGCCCTAGAGCAGAGATGGATGGCCCGCTTGTCCAACTATGAGTTTACAATCAAATACCGGGCAGGACGCTCCAATACCAACGCGGACGCCCTGTCCAGGATGCCGAACCTACCGGACGTAGGGGAAGATTCAGAGGAACTGGAAGAAGTTGAACTCCCCGCGTTCCACCGTCATGGGACTATCCAGTATTCCCACCGTGTAAGGAGTAAGCAATCCGCTACGTTCAACCCATTACCTCATTACAACTGGGCGGAGACGCAAGACAGTGACCCTGCCGTCCGACTGGTAAAGGAGATGCTGACTCGGCCAGATGCACGCCTTGACCCAGACGCTCCAGAGGAAGCCAAGCAACTGTGGGCTGAGAAGAGTCGACTGTTCCTTTACAAGGGGAAGTTGTGCCGCAGAATGGTTAACTCCCGGACGCATGAACTAATCTGGCAAGTAGTGGTGCCAAGAAGAGACGCAGCTATGGTGATGGAGGCATACCACGACGGAGCTGGGCACTTCGGATGGAAGAAGCTGGAGTTCCTACTGCGCGGGCGGTTCCATTGGGTAGGCATGAGAGGAACCATCGAGAGGTGGTGCAGAGACTGTGGCCCATGCAACCTAAGAAGGAGGGACCGTGCCAGCCAGAAGACTCCCCTGCAGTCCATCATCACCAGACAGCCGTTGGAACTGGTAGCCTTGGATCATGTAAAACTGACCCCAAGCAGAAGTGGCTACGTCTACGCGTTAACCATCGTGGATCACTACTCCCGGTTCTTGGTTGTCGTCCCCGTCAAGGACTTAACAGCTCAAACAGCAGCTAGAGCCTTCCAGCAGCACTTCTGCCGTCCGCACGGATACCCGGAGCAGGTGCTGACGGACCAGGGGCCTGCCTTTGAAGCGGAAGTCTTCCAGGAGTTCTGCACCCTGTATGGCTGCCGGAAGATAAGAACAACACCCTATCACCCGCAAACTAATGGACTTTGTGAGAAAATGAACCAGGTGGTGATAGATCTTCTGAAAACATTGCCCCTGGAAGAACGTAGTCTGTGGACTGAAAAGCTGCCCGACCTGGTGGATCTATACAACCACATCCCTGTAGGTTCCACCAACTGTACCCCGGCTTACCTAATGAGGGCAAGACCTGGTAAGCTTCCTGTTGATCTGGAGATGGGAGTCCTGACACCCGATGACACTTCACCAGAAGCAGACTGGGACACAGAGAGGCAGCAGCAGTACCGGAAAGTACAGGAGAGCGTGGAGCGAAGTCTCTGTCAAGCTAGGGAAAGACAAGAGAAAACTTACAACCAGTATGCTCCCGCTGTTCCCCTGGTGCCCGGAGAGCAGGTCTTGAAGAGGAAAAGACGGCTCCACAAGTTGGACGACCAGTGGGAGAAGGACCCGTACACCGTACTGCCCTCAAGCCACGACAACCCAAAGATCTGTACAATCAGTAAAGACGGAGGGGAAACCACAGCCATTGTATCCCGGGATCACCTGAAGAAGTGTCCCGAACAGCTACGGAACCCTGAAGAGGAACAAGAAGACCCTCGACCCGTAGAGGAAAGGGAAGATATGATTAGTACTGTGCTCAGAGACTTCCCTCGGTCTTGGACTCAAGTCAATGGTGCTGTTGTGGTACCCGTCCTCACGTTCCTCCAACCAGCATCCCAAGTGCCTACGGAGACACAGGTAGAGCTGGAAGAACAGCCGGTCCAGGAGGCAGAAGACCCCACACAAGCAGACCAGGAGAATCAACCCTCTGCTTATAGTGAGCCTGCCATACCCCTAGTGAGCCAAAGAGTCCGTAGACGGCTGCCCAGTTTACCCTTGACAGCTCCTATACCCTGTAGCTCAGAACCAGTCAGCCAGCTCCGTAGGTCCACTAGGGTCACTAGAGGCCAGTTGCCCATACGGTGGAGGATCTAAATGTTCAAGCTATTTTTATTAATGTTTACCTGTTTATTGTTGCTTGTGTATAATTATGTGTTTCTAGTTATTTGTAGGAGTCTTTGGTGGATTTACCGGGAATCCTTTGTGCATATAGTTGGAGCGTAACCCAGGACGGACTAAAAGACTGATAAGGACTCGGGGCAGGACAGACCCCTACCTGGTTACGTCTCCCTGTTTTGGTGAAATGGACACCTTTGTTTTCCTCAAAGACTGCACCCGGTTGCGGACATGCCGTAACCATTCTAATGTGTTTTTCTTTATTGTACTGTTTTTGTTTTTACTTGTTATGTTTACAAAAGTGTGTTTAGTCCCGGAGTACTAAATTTCACTAGGGGGGAATGTGGCACCCCAGGGGTCTGGTTTCCACAGTAATAGCAATATGTCTGAGAGCAGGTGGGAGGTCTCTTGGTCAGGAATCCTATGCATGCCACACCTCCTGCCCAGTCCTGGGAGGGGAAGAACTTCCCCTATATAAAACTGGGGCTGAGGCAGGGTTAGTTAGTTAAGAAGGAGAGTTAAGAAGAGGAGCAGCTATAGGAAGAAAGATCAGGAGCTCAGTGGGAGCAGTGCTACAAGGAATCAGGGGCTGGAAGCTGTAGAGCTCGCCCTGATTGAGGAGTTATCACCGGACCCGGAGTCCGAGGCTGTGGGGACTAATCCTTACCCAGCAGCAAAAACCGACCGGCAGGGGATTTCAGGTCCTCTGGCCAAGAAACCCGAAGGCACGGTCACACGCGTGGGACCAGCACCGCCGTCGTGGAGCGGCAGCTACCAGAAGGCCCCGAGTCACCGGCCATACGGGTGAGCACCACACGGTACACTCAGGGACGTGGGCTACTTTTACCCGCCTTTAGCAAGGTAGCCAGAAGAGTACAATTAGTTGGGGAGGCCTACAACTCCGCCTGGCCAGGGGAGATCCCATCTGCTCAAGGACTGACCAGGCCCCAATCGCTAGCCAGTACTCCGGGAGGGTCTATCTTTGTCACCAGTAAAGACCCTGAACTACACCGCATCGTCTCTGAGTGGTTCCTGCTACCCCCATCATCCACGTCGGCTGCCCTGAGGCCATACCCCTCCCGTTGGGGGTTATACCATCCACGCTGCACAATCCTTCCACCGGCCTCAGCGGTCTGCCCTGCAGCGGCAGCTCCATAGCTGCATTCAACGGGTGGCGTAGTCGTCCAACATCTACTGCTAATATACTGCCACTCAGTTTGACTCCCTGGGCACGGACCGGGTCACCGCCACGAGACTACTACCCCCAACAGGCCCGGCTCCGAGTAGTCCCCGCGTGCGCAACGCTACACCAAGTAGGCCCAGGGGCGCGTCACAAGCGCTAGCTCCTGAGCTGCAATCGGCAGCCGTCGGTGGGGACCTGCGGTGCCGCCCAAGCTCCGAACCGGAGGTGCCTGAAGCTGCGGAGGAGGCCACCGGCTACAACCCAGACTGGTCTGCGTCAATCGAGGACTCGCAGCAACCCGTTCTCACCCCGCTACCTGCACCAGTGGTAACCTGGCCTGAGGCCGAGGAATGGGCCTGGGAAAACCAGGGGGGCGACCTAATGGGCTTCCCGCGGGAGACCCGATCGGAAGCGCGAAGGAGGAGCCAGTGGTGCAGCGACCAGATCTTTCAACTTGCAAGGGAGCAACGTCGGCGGGAGCAGCGCTGCGAGCGCCTCGAGGTCAGGACCAAAGCTGCAAAGACTCGGGCGCGTCAGGAGGAGGCCACCCGTCCCAGCCCCCGGTACGAAGGCAAAGTCGTCCGCTTTCATCACGAGGCGGGGTGGTGGTTCATCCGGTGTCCCCTGTTCCAGGACGATGTGTTCGTCAGCCGGCGGGACGTCGAGCCACTCCTTAAAAAGGGACACCCTGGTCGGAATCTTCTCCCGGGCGATTCAGTGACTTTCACTCGCCACCAGGGGGAGCGTGGGTGGTACGCCCTGGACGTCCACAAAGTGTCTGGGAGCGACGCCACCCCGCCCTCAGCCTCAGGTGACCGGCTAGCCTCCGTCGGGAGGAATGAGCCTTTCCCAACACGAGAGCCTGAAGTCTAAAGCAGCCCCTGGCTGTTGCTGTTGTTGTTGAAGTTTAAGTTCTATGCTGCTATTCTTGTGTTTTTTTCCTTTTTTTACAGAGACTTTGGTCCCTGCGGACTATGGCAGGCGGCGGACTGTGCATTGTATATAGTTATGCATCTATTTAGGTGCTTCCTATTGGTTTTATGCAAAACCGTGCCTTTCTGTCTACCTCAGACCTCAGAAGCAAAACCTGTCTGGAGTGGCTTGTGTGGGGGTCCAGCTCCGGATCTTCAAGCCCTGCAGCCACCCCAGGGCCCACGTAGAGGGTTAAGGGCAGGTCCCTCTTGCTACTGAACTGACCGTTGCCACTTTTAACCAGTCTTCTACCATTGTCTAAAGTCTCTTGTCTTAATTTATGCTTTATACTTTTATAATTTTGTACTCTTGCACTTTTATATTTTTGTATTTTTATATTATGTATCTTGTTATGCAACGTTACAAGAAATGTGCCTCCCATAAAGGGATGATAGTTTTACTTGTTATATAAAAAGAAATTTTCCTGGGTGTTACTTCCTTTGCAGCCCGCGGACGTGCTGTGTTTTACCAGGGGGGAATGTGGCGCCCCTGAGGGTTTGACCGTCACAGGAATGCTGCACTTCTCCAATGGAGTGTGGTGTTCCTCCTCTGAGGTAAGGCCGTTGTGATGGTAGTGATCTAGCCTTTTGCATCCAACACCACATTTCCACCAGAGGGAGCTAGTATGCACTAGGTGCTGCTCCCCTGGTTACAGGGAGGCTGGGGAACACAAAGTGGTAGGAACCAGTTAGTGGGTGTGGGTGGAGGAACACTAGTTAGTTACACTTCACATTTCATATTTAATAGAATGCCATCTTTGATCTTGGTCCTTTGGTCCTTTTCTGTCTTTTGGTCCTTTTGGCTAGTGCCTGTCTAGTCTTTTGCTAGTCTGTCAGCTGTCACTGTGCTGTCAAAATACTGTGTGTAATGTGACTTCCCTCCGGGAGCGCAGATCCTGTGTGGGCCTGCACCGGCATGGGACACAGCCCTCGTACCCCGATATTTGGGACGAGAGGTAGGTTGCAGACAAGGAATGTCTCAACCCGGCCGAAGACCAGGATCAAGAAGGCCCGGGAGCTTTAGAGTGTGGCTCCCTAGCAAATGTGTCCCGGGGAGGATGCAGACGGAGCGGAGCATGCCACCTGTCCTCGCCTACCTGATCTATTCAGAGGGATTCTGGCTGCAAGAGGGGTACCGGCCCCCGACACCCGACCTTGTACTCTACGTCCAGGACGGGAAAGCCCGGTTAGGCCCTGAGGATCCCGCCGGGCGTTGGATGGAGAGGAATTGCTACCCGAGCCCTACACCTGAGAGGAGCTCAGAGGGAGACCCGGCCTATCTACACACGCACAGACGGGAAAGGGTGAAGTCTGTAGTGCAGGAACACTCTGGTGTAGGGTCGCTACCGAACACTGGACTTCCTCGGAGGTAGTCGGACCCCCGTCCCTGGTGGCCGCAGGACTCCGCGAGGAGCAGGGAGTCGCCTTCCCGCTAACGTCTCTGAGTGAGTAAAGCCTTGGAAGTTCACCCCTATGGCCTCCGGACTGTTCATTACGCTCCATACCACGCGACGCAGTGCCCGTACTCCCCGCGCTACTGCTACCCCCCTTCATCCTGTCTTGTCTGCCCTGAGGCCTTGCTCCGCCTGTGGGGAGCAGTGAGAACTTTAGCCGCCATGACACCTGGCCTCAGCGGACTGTAGCGGCGCTGGTGACCCTTCACCAGGCACCACAGGTGGCGTAGTCGTTAATCAGCCACTCAACCCGGAATAGCCCACACCATCTCTTTCTAATGTGACGGCCCTGAGCACGGGTCGGGACCGGGCCACGGCTGCATCCCATCTCTTCAACACAGGGCCCGACACCGAGTCCCCCAACACCCAGGGTAAAACACGGGCTTTCTGAGTAGAGGCGTCACACATTCCTCTTCATCCCACCACATGGGGGTCTATATGAGTAACACTGCCTTTGACAGGTTGGAGTGGCTACACTAGTCTGCATTTCAGGTTCTTTGCTCGCACACTGGATTTGTATAGTTATATACTGTATGTGTTATATGAGCCATTATATAGGTGCTATACTGAGGTTAAATATTTTCTCCAGGGACGCCTGGTTTTGAATTCTATATCTTTATTATACTATATACCTATATGTTTCTGCCTATATGATCCTCTATACCTGCCATTTTGTCCAACCAAACTGCAGTATTTGATGTATGGTGGTTATTTGTAACATGTTCTTATGGGAGAGTGTACCTAGCAATTGATCTATGTCATTATCTGTACCTTCAGGTTATTGATTACTTGTGGACGTGGTCTTTCTGTATGGTTTCTGTTTTTAATTGGTTTTAGCATGTTTGTGTCAGTGCACATTAATACATTTTGGATTTTTTTTGATTTAACACTATTGACTCATAGGTGTGCATTTCCATATTACATTGTCTCTTTCTTCCTTTTTTTTTTTTTTTTTTTTGCTTCAGACCACCAGTCAACAACAATACATAGTTTTTTACTGAACAGAAACTTGGTGGGAGTTATGTACAATAGATAGCGGGTGCATAACTTCAGGAACGTTTCCTTTACAGCATGGAACATCTTAACACACGGTCTCTCTACATCTTTTAGGCTTACTTGTTTCTGTCCCCAAATTCCTCTGCCTCACCACAACTCAACACAGTACTACAATCCAGTAAGTGAGAGTCATGTCCTCAACCCGCTGTTCAGTGTCCTTTTTCCCTTAGGGGAACTAGTTTGCCACTATGGCCATTACTTAGCTCCTCTGCTGGCTGATGCCTTGGAACTACCACCCGGGGTACTCTCTTCATCTCACGTTTCCCTTTTCCATCCTGGCCCGTTACCTCTCTGAGTTATAAACTCAGGGCCGTACTGCTCGTGTCCTGTCCTAGGATCCGTCTTCAGTGCATCACTCCATCTTTCAGTCACTTTTCCTCTTCTCTGCTTCGGATCTCACTATCCACTGCCTCTGTCTCCACCCAAATGAGGGACACCAACGTCACACAGCTCTGCTGACTAGTCAGACCTTAGATCTGCTCTCACTGTAGGCTGAGCCCTATCTGACCTCCTGAACAGAAACTGTCTCTGTCCCTTCACTTTAGCCCCTCCCATTCTGGGCTAGTCCCAGCTATTAACTCCAACTCTCCCTAATGTCGGGCAGAATGCAACATTGTCACCAATAACGCATGTTATGATACCCATTATGCATTCAAATGCATTATAACAATACAGTAGTCTTCACGGGGGAATGTGGGTAGTATGTCCATCTCCTTAAGCTCAAAGGATGAAAGTATGAGGTTTTTCTTTGGGGAATGGGTAAGCCAAGCATAGAATAAAAGCCCCCATACATATTAGACTTAGATTATCCAAGCCCACCAATTTTGGTGGGATCAGGTAACCATTTCATGTATATGAGGACCTCCTGAATTTACCTGAACAGATTATCTCGGAGGAGAGAATGTTCCGGCCTGCTGGATTTCCTTTATTAGAAAACACAGGAGCACTTGGCCGAGTGTTCCTCTGCACGAGGGAGTCAGCGGAGATAGCTGTAGATTAATTGTTTGGCAGGTAGATTTTTACCTGAACGTGTTCTGGTAAACCAAGATGGGCATTCTTATTTATTCTGCTATATTACAAATCCATGTTGTACGGAACCGTCACACGCCACCCATGGTGGCTCGCAGTAGACCCATATGGTGCCTATAGCTTTATACAGAGGCACACATGGTATTTTTCAATACAGTAGTACCCAAAATGCCTATAGCTCTATAATGCGGCCCTAGAATCACCGTAGGATCTCAGCATGCAGTAGTGCCATGTACATGGACCTTTAGGCAAAGTACATTATAAAGTAGATGAGGCATTGAATGTCCTCACATTCATCTAATAGAAAATGGTTTCTGATAACTAAGTGTGTAGATGAACTTTGCATCAAACTGAGATACACCGGAATAACTTTGTGATTATCCACACCCTTTGATCGTCGCCTGTGTATCTCTGTTTATCTGCTTTGCTCCTACGAAATGGGTTTCTCGTCTATCAAGGGCATACATACCATAGAGAGAACCATGCGGTTGCTATGGGGCCATGGATACAGGGCCTAGTTTTGTTATGCAAAACCTGTGCAGAAATCCACCATAAAGTGGGAATAACTTGCATTTTTTGTAATTGCGACCTTTCTGACCTCTCTGTTTTTTTATGCACGCCCCCACTCACACTTTTTTCCTGGTTAACATCACATAAAACAGATATGGCGACATGCGACTTGTTAAACCTCACTACTGTAATAAACCATGTCTGAACACTAAGCAGATTGTCACCGAGACGTAATGGTGAGATAATCTGCAATCCAGTATCATATAATGTACTACGTCTTTTGGCACACGTAGAAGAATGGGGGTCCCAGAGCAAAGATGAAAACATGCCTGTTATTATGGAACTAGATTTTGCCATCCAGGATAGAAGGACCTTTCTTTGACATTTAGGCCAATTTCTCACCCCAAGTTGGCTAGCAATGCAGTACATAATTAACAGTAACTCCTGCACGGTTTCTGGTAATGGGATAGACTAAGACTGGGCCCCCATTCTCCAGGGGCCCCATAGTACTGCATGGTCAGCTTCTATCGTATGTACACCCTGGCCATGCCTTTAGGTGGTGAGAAATAAGATTCAAGTGAAATTCTTGATAATAAACTAAATTTTAGTACTCAATGTCAGTCTGCTGCACCGAAAGCCATTAAGCATGTCTTCAAAAAATACAATTATATATTCCACCTTTATTGGACTACAATAGTGCAACTGTACCTTGAGATTGTAGCCCAGTTTTGAGCTCCAGTCCACAAAAAAGCAGAAGAGGGTACAAAGATGGACATCCTGATTTGTACTAGGTATGGATGATTTACTTACCCTAGAGAGGTATCTGATAGATTTATCCATATATGCAAATGGTCCCTACAAATTTGAGGCAATAAATTATTCTTTTCAAGAACCACATAGAGAACATTTGGTCACTGGTTACACCTGGGTCGGCACAAAGAGCAGCAAGCCCGGCCTTCCGTCAGGAAAGATCATTGGCATTCATTGCGATGAATCAATAGTTATTGATTTTATTCGTCTTCATATATTTCGTCCATTAAATACGCATTTATCTTGTGGTTGCTTCAGCGGGCAGCTGCAATTATGGAGGAGGAAGGATACGTAGAAGACATCCATCAATCATCTGAAAAGGGGCAATTTAAAGGGGGTCTTTGTGATCTACTAGGTTCAACCAATATTGGTTATGTATACTGTGCATCCTGAGATCAGTTTGGTGCAGGGGTGTAGCCATGGGGGTAGCTCTGGGGGTCCCATAAGCCCCTCTCACATATTAAAAGACATCAGCATTACAAATGATACTTGGCAGATGAAGATGTAGCTTCAAAATTAAGCCTCCAAGTTAAAGGTGACAATTAATTGTCTCTCTTCATCGCCAGAGGACAGAAAACTTGATTAAAATATAAAATGCAGCATAAAAAGAACCCGGAGAGCGATGCATTATTATTATCAACGGCGTTATCAGCATTTGAGAAAGAGCTACAATGCGATTTTTGTCCTTTGCGGAGTGTCATGTGCCTTTCCTGCTTTTTCTTATCTCTTATTGCACCTTCCAGTATTTGATTTTATGCTTGGCTTCAAAACGCAAAGTAAAGGGCTGTGTCAATATTTGCCTCACTCCTTATAAAGCATGATTGGGAGTTGGACTGGTCAGGCGGAGCAGAGCAGGTGTTTGATGTGGAGATTGGGTTCACGCGCCTACGTGGACATCATGACAGCTTTATTAAGGCACTTAGGACATGGAGGTAGAAAATCCCACGTATTTATGTCAGAACACTACTCTTTAATGTTAATACATCCATGGCAGAGTTGAGTTTGCACTTCGGTAGTTTCACTACTTTTATAGCGATTACTTATCCTCAGGATAGGTAATCAATGACAGATTGGTGGAGTGTAACATATTGCTGTCACTACGGGGAATTAGATCCCTTCAGCCAATTTCCGTTTTTGCGTTTCCATCTTTTCCTCCCCTTCTTCCCAGAGCCATAACTCTTTTATTTTTCTGTCCACATAGACATATTAGGGCTTGTTTTTTCATGAGTTGTGCTTTTGAATGACACCATTCCTTTTACCATATAATGTACTCGAAAACAGAAAAAAAAAATCCACGTGTTGTGAAATTGTGAAAAAAACACAATTCTGACATTGTTTTTGTGAATTGTTTTCACGGTGTACGTTTTGTTGTAAAAATGACCATGCAATATGATTCTCCTCATCAATACAATTACGGCGATTCCAAACATTTCCTTTTTTTTTTATTATTTTAGTGGTTAAAAAAAATCAGAAGTTTTCAAAATAAATTTTTGGGATTATGTCACCATTTTCCGAAACCCGTAACATTTTTATTTTTCGGCCGATGGAGTTGTGTGATGGCTTATTTTATTGCAGGGAGAGACGACATTTTTATAAGTACCATATTGGGGTAGATATGACTTTTTGATTGCTTGTTACAGCATTTTTGTGGAATTGCGGCGGCCAAACAAAAATGTAATTTTGGTGTCCTTGAACTTTTTCCGTTTACGGTGTTTACAGATCGAGTTAATTGTTTTTATATTTTGAAAGATTGGACATTTCTGAACGCGGTTATACCAAATATGTGTATTTTTGTATTTGTTTATTATATATACAGTGGGGAAAATAAGTACTTGATACACTGCCGATTTTGCAAGTTTTCCCACCTACAAAGAATGGAGAGTTCTGTACTTTTTATCGTAGGTACACTTCAACTGTGAGAGACAGAATCTAAAAATAAAAATCAGGAAATAACATTTGTGAAATGCAGAAGTAGGGCTGTTGCAGAGTGTGACATGCAGAAGTAGTGCTGTTGCTTTAAAATCATTCAGCAACTATTAGAAGTAACACAAGCACATGAGACAGGAAGTGTTGTGCTCCATAAGCATCCAGCAACTAGAGGGGTTAACACAGTCACAGGAGAAGGGGAGTGTTTTAGCAGAGCCCCAGGGGGATTGTGGGGAAGTTGTTTACTGTCTGGCTGGAGCCCAAGAGAAAGGTAGTGTGTGTGTTCTGTATCTCACAGAAGCGCCCCTGCAAGTGAAAAGGATTCAAGTCAGGAGTGAAGCTAAGCACAGGTCAGGTAGAGTTCCTGAACTAGCTGTGCAGAGTATTGTCAGACAGAAAGATAAGGACTGGAAGAAATGGTGTCACAGGGATCATCTCCCTCAGCAAACCCTCCCCCCTCCTCCATCTCACTGTGCTGTAAAGAATGCTGTGTTCATTAATGTACCTTTGCATTAGAACTGTGCTGTCCTGTACTACTGGGAAGACTGTGAACTGCTGTGCTGCTAAGGAAACTGTACTGTTTGTCACTGGAGCCGGTTGCTCAGAAGACTTAACTTGCACTGGCCGTGCCGCTTCTTATTAAATGCCAGATGAGATCATTGACGGGGTGGTGAAAGTGATCAGCCCAGGACTGAACCTCCCTAGTATGCTAGAAATAATAAGTCAATTGACCTTGCAACAGGTGAAGATGATTTTAAAAGGACACTATAAAGAAGAGAGTACTTCAGAATTGTTCCATCAACTCATTAATCTCTCACAGAAAAATAACGAATCACCCCAAAGTTTCTTGTTCAGAGCAATTGAACTGAAGGATAGACGATGTAGAAGCGGAAGAGAAGTTTGATGCTGGACTAGTCCAGAAGAAGTTCTTGAGATTATTGGGAACGGGGTTAATCAGCAAAGACATCAAGTTGCAGCTGAAACAGTACCTAGAAGATCCTGGCATTCTGGTCGAAGTCCTAATTGAAAAAATGAATGAGGCAGCTAGTTTGGAGTCAGAGAGCGAACAGAAGTTAAAGAAAGGCTCTGCAGCTGAAACAGTACCTAGAAGATCCTGGCATTCTGGACAGAGTCCTAATTGAAAAAATGAATGAGGCAGCTAGTTTGGAGTCAGAGAGCGAACAGAAGTTAAAGAAAGGCTCTGCTCCTAAAATCACCAAAATGAGTGAGCTGAAGTTGGAGACCCCCAGTGGCCAGTCCAAAGATCATCATGGAGACCCTCCAGTGCCACTTCTGAGAGGGAACCTTAAATCACCAACAAAAAAGAGAACCACCAAAGCGGACTGAGAGGAAGTAATAGGAGAACTGC
The DNA here is from genome assembly GCF_046119375.1 of Phyllobates terribilis. Classification (NCBI taxonomy): domain Eukaryota; kingdom Metazoa; phylum Chordata; class Amphibia; order Anura; family Dendrobatidae; genus Phyllobates; species Phyllobates terribilis. Next base: position 93,231,950 of record NW_027362765.1, on the reverse strand, counting down.
GAGCCGAGTTGATTGAGGTGAAAAAGTTGATTTGTTCCAGGCCAGAACCGGTATCCCTCAGACCCAGGAGTGGGTTCCAAAGCAGAAGATACCCGGCTTGTGAAGGGTGCCGTTCATCAAATCAGAGTACGGTGTGTGTCCAATGTCTGAGATGTGGTGAGGAAGGACATTATGCCAAGGAATACCAATGGTCACGGTCGTTTGGGTTAAAAGACAGGAGGTTGCCAGTGCGGGGCGACTGGTAACCGCGACACGGAGGCGGCCCCAGAAGCAAATCCAAATCTCACCAAACCCCAGAACGGCACATGAGGTAAAACGGCTGGGTCAGTACTATCCCCAAGGGAGTTCCCGTCTGTAATGTATAATGGTTAGATCTGTCTCTTTAAGAAAATGAAGTCTTGTGACAGGAAGTGAGTTGGGGAGGCTTTCAGTTTCAGTTTTTAGCCTGAAGAGAAACATATTATGTGGTGTGCTGGAGGAAGAAGGAGAGGAATAAAATACAGTTAAAATCTACTCTCTTGAATTCCTTGTACCATGTGGTGTGGACACTACACCGTCTATAACAGCTGCAAGAAAAACAGAGGCATCAGTTACTTAATGCCCAATGCAGAGGTCAAAAGATGTACTCCTGGGAGGAGGATTCCTCGGTCAGTAAATATAGCCTCATCAGCCTAATCGGTGAAAGGTGCTTTATATTGTGCCAGCTAGATGGACTCCTAGTAAAAGCACGGTGGGACACAGGAGCCCAAGTGAGCCTTTTAAATGAAGAATGGAGAAGGCGTTACCTGCCACACACTTGCCTTTGGTCACTAAAAGAACTCTTGGGACCAGTGGAACTCCACGGCCAAGCCGTCAACCAGACTGGAATCCCTTTCATAGGCTGGGTGGAAGTGACTTTCCAACTCAGGGCCACGAAGATCAGCAACACCATTGAGCTTTTGGTACCTTTTCTTGTGATCAGTGATCAGAACGTGGCAGAGGATCCTATCCTGGGTTATAGTGTAATCAGTGAGGTCATCACGAAACACAAGGCAGGGGCACTGGTGGTGGATGCAATCCCCACATCGCTCGTCTTACCCAACGCCGTGGCAAAAAACATGACTCATAGAGTAAATAAAGCACAGAATACAATGGACCTAAAAGAAGTCAAGGTAGGCTTGCGCCCAAACATCATCCCTGCAAACCAAATGGTGGGAGTGAGGGGTGGAGTCCAGGTAGAACCGGGAAGAATAGTCCGGAAAGACTGTTCATGCTAGAAGACTCCTCAGAACTTCCGGAAGCCCTAGTTCAAGGTGAGACTGTGCTTATGATTCCTACTGGTGGGTTTGCTCGAGTGACAGTACCGGTGATGAATACTACGAGACACAAAATTAGACTGGATCCAAAGACTGTGTGAGATCACATTGAAACCATTAAAATGGTATATCCAGCCAGTGTGAAACCCGCCCAGGGGTCTACCATGAATTCAGTCTCCCCACGATGGAACAGGAGTTGCCCAGGGGAAGAAATTGCACGACCCACCTCAGAGTCCTGGGATCCCCCAGTACCCCTGGAACACTTGTGTGGTGAAGATCGTGCGGTAGCAAAACAGATGCTGAGAGAAGAGTGTCATGCATTCTCCAAAGATGACTCTGATATAGGCTGTATCCCATCGTTGCAGTTGAAAATCAATTTGAAAGACACAACCCCAGTAACCAGAAGTTACATGTCTGTGCTGAAACCATTACACTGTGAAGTGAAAGAGTATTTACAAGACCTAATCAACAGAGGTTGGGTCCAAAAGTCGAAGTCGTCTTATTCCTCTCAAATTGTCTGTGTTAGGAAGAAGGACGGTACGTTGAGACTCTGTTGTGATTACCGGGAACTAAACCGAAAGTCAGTACCTGATTGACCCCCGATACCAAAGATCCAAGATATGCTGGATAGCCTATCAGTAAGCACCTGGTTCTCTGTCCTCAATCAGGTAAAGGCATACTACCAAGGGTTTGTCAAAGAGTCCAGTAGACCCTTGACAGCATTCATCACACCGTGGGAATTATATGAGTGGATCCGCATACCGTTTGGGCTCAGTTCAGCTCTAGCAGAATTCCAGAGGAGCATGGAGACATGTTTAGAAGGATTGAGGGACGATATCTGCCAGCCGTACTTGGATGACAATGTGGTACATAGCAAAACCTTCCTGGAGCATGTTGAACACATGAGGACCGTATTACAACGGTATCAACAACACGGAGTTAAGTTGACCCCAAAGAAGTGTACACTGTTCAAAAGACAAGTCCGATTTCTAGGGAAAATTGTGTCTGGAGAAGGATATACCCATGGACATGGACCCAGCAGAAATCGCTCTGGTACTGGCCTTAAAAGACAAGCGCCCCTCTACTATCGGGGAGTTGAGGCAGATCTTGAGATTCCTCTCCTACTATCGTACTTACGTTCGGAACTTTTCCAGGATTGCCGACCCACTATACCTCCTCTTGGGGGGACAACAGAGACAACAACACCCACAGAGAAAAAGTAGAATGCAGGTAGAACCGGGCTTAAAAGAAACAAAGCTGTTTCATCCCAACAGCCCATTCTCTGGACAGCAGACCACCAAGAGGTATTGGAAGAACTAGTAGACTACCTGGTAAAACCATCCATCTTGGGATATCCTGATTTCAATTTACCATTTGTTCTTCATTGTGATGCTTCTCAAGTTGGACTGGGAGCTGCCCTGTATCAGCATCAGGATGGAAAAATGAGTCATCGGTTATGGTTCTAGAATGTTGGCAGATGCCAAGAAGAATTACTATCCACATTCCGGAAAATTGTAGTTCCTGGCATTGAAATGGGCTATCTGTGAACGATTTAGAGATTATCTCTACTACAGCAAAGAGTTTGAGGTATACACTGAAAAAAAACCTTTGACCTATGTCCTTACTACAGCCAAACTGAATGCAACGGGTCAGAGATGGGTCACTGAACTAGCTGACTTCAATTTCAGTATCAAGTACAGGCCAGGAAAATTTAAGGTGGATGCTGACGGATTGTTGAGAATGTCACTAGAGCCTGAGGAGTTCATGCAAGAATGCTCGGGGGAAGTCAGTCTGGAAGCAATTGAGAGCACTACCCAAGCAGTACAAGGTTATCAGGAGGAAGACACATCATTGTGGTGTCCGTTGACGGTGGAAACCACCATAAGAGCGAGAGAACAAGGTCACCCCCTGTCTATTCAACAACTACCAAAAGGAAAAATCCATAGAGCACAATGGGAAGATTAGATAATTGGTAGAATACTACTTTATGTGGACCAAAATCGGTTTCCAAGTAAACAGGAGAGAGGCAATGAGTCACCAGCAGTATCTGTTTTAGTTAAAAAATGGACAAAGCTCTACCTCAGTGAAGATGGTATCCTGTATCGTAAAGGAGGACAAAACCGGCAGTTGGTACTACCCAGAGTATTCCGTAGGTTGGTCTTCAAAGAACTCCATGAAAACATTGGACACCTGGAAGTGGAAAGGAAAACAAACTTAATCTGTGAACGTTTCTTCTGGCCGTACATGCTGAGAGATATTGAGAGGTGACCAGGGAGTGTGGGTGTCTGAAAGATAAACGTCCCAACTTGTCAACCCGGGCACCTTTGGGAAACATCCAAACTACGTATCCATTTGAGATGGTCTCAATAGACTTTCTACATCTCGAGACGTGCAAGGTTGGTTACGAATACATCTTGGTGGGGATGGACCATTTCACTCGATTTGCTCAAGCATATGCCACCACCAATAAATCAGGTCGAACAGCGGCAGAGAAGATCTTCAATGATTTTGTTTTGAAGTTTGGGTTCCCTACAAGGTTACACCACGACCAAGGAAGAGAATTTGAGAACCAGCTCTTTGCCAAGCTAGGAAAGTACTGTAGAATTCAGAGATCCCACACAATGCCCTATCACCCAGAGGGTAATTGACAAGTGGAACGTTTTAACCGGACATTAATGTCGATGTTGCGCACTCTAACAGCTGATGATAAGAAAGACTGGAAGAGTTCCCTATCAAAAGTGGTACATGCCTATTACTGTACAAAGAGCGATGCAACGGGTTACTCACCCTTTTTTCTATTGTATGGACGATCGCCAAGACTGCCAATCGACATCATGTTCGATACTCCTGTGTCAGAGCAACTATACAAGGGGGCGGTCCTTGTAAGGAAGCGGGTTGCTCCCAGGGAAGACGGGCAGGTAGTCACGGCAAGTGACAGGGACAGTCTCTGGGTAGAAGGGCAGGTAGTCGCGGCAAGTGACAGGGACAGTCTCTGGGTAGAAGGGCAGGTAGTCACGGCAAGTGACAGGGACAGTCTCTGGGTAGACTAGCAGACAGGTAGCAGGTGGACGCTCCCAGGTGAGCGGGCAAGAGTCTCTGGACGGGCAGGTGGTCACGGCAAGTGACGGCAGAGCCTCCAGGTAGGCTAGCAGGCGGGTAGCAGGTGAGCGCTCCCAGGTGAGCGGGCAAGAGTCTCTGGACGGGCAGGTGGTCACGGCAAGTGACGGCAGAGCCTCCAGGTAGGCTAGCAGGCAGGTAGCAGGTGAGAGCTCCCAGGTGAGCGGGCAAGAGTCTCTGGACAGGCAGGTGGTCACGGCAAGTGACGGCAGAGCCTCCAGGTAGGCTAGCAGGCAGGTAGCAGGTGAGCGCTCCCAGGTGAGCGGGTAAGAGTCTCTGGACAGGCAGGTGGTCACGGCAAGTGATGGCAGAGCCTCCAGGTAGGCTAGCAGGCAGGTAGCAGGTGAGCGCTCCCAGGTGAGCGGGCAGGCTGGTCCATAGACAGACTGACAGGTGTCGGAAGACAGACCATCGGACCGCAGGCTTGCAAGCAGATAAGCGTATATCAGGCAGGTATCAAGCAGGAATCTGGCAGGTGACTGGCAGGTAACTGGTAACGGGACCTGAGGGCTGAAGCAGAGTGAAGGCTTTGCAACAACATTGCTCGGGCACCTCCATTTTGGAGGAGGTGCCTTATATATGGTGAGGTCCTCCGGCCATTGGCCGGGGACTCCTTAGGACAGCGCGCGCGGCCCCTTTAAGAGAGGGGGAGCGCGCGCGCGCCCTAAGCACAGTGGCCGGGAAGCAGCGCGCGCTGCCAGCAGAGCGGGAGGAGGACGCCGGGCACGGAGTGGAGAGGTGAGGGGAACAGCGTCCCTGCCTAACAGGAGGCAGGGACGCCGGCGCTACAGTACCCCCCCCTTTAGGCCCCCCTTTTTTAGGCCAGACGGAAATTTATCAAGGATGAGAGGGGCATGGATGTTCTCCCGGGGCTCCCAAGTTCTCTCCTCAGGACCAAACCCCTTCCAATCCACTAGAAAAAAGGTCTTTCCTCTTACCCTTTTGGTGGCCAGAATGTTCTCTACCTCAAACTCGTTTTCAGCGGAAACCGGAGCAGGAGGCGTACCTGTAGACTTGGAAAAAGAGTTAAGTACCACGGGTTTGAGGAGAGATACATGGAAGGAATTAGGGATCCGCAAGTTGGCCGGGAGTTTCAATTTATAGGCCACCGGGTTGATCTGTTTGATAACCTCCAGTGGGCCGACGAACCGAGGCCCTAACTTGTAGGAAGGAACCTTGAGCCGGACATACTTGGACGGGAGCCAGACTCTATCTCCAGGACAGAATTGTGGAGGATCCAGGCGTTTTTCGTCAGCGTGTTTTTTCATCCGCTCGGACGACTGAAGGAGTGCGGATCGGGTACTCTCCCAAATGGAGGAAAATTTGCTAACGAGAGATTCCGCAGCCGGATTGTCCACCGAGGTGGAGACGGGAAATGGGATCCGAGGATGCTGACCAAAGACTACAAAAAACGGGGATTTGGAGGAAGATTCGCTCTCGTGATTATTGTAAGAGAATTCGGCCCATTGCAGGAGATCCACCCAGTCTGAATGGTGGGCATTAACGAAGTGCCGGAGGTAACTGGTCAGGATCTGATTGATCCGCTCCACTTGACCATTGGACTGTGGGTGGTATGCGGAGGAGAAGTCCAGGGTGACGTCTAGCAGCTTACATGTGGCTCTCCAGAAGCGTGAGGTGAACTGAACCCCACGATCTGACACTATGTGGAGGGGCAGGCCATGGAGACGGAAGATGTGGCGGATAAAGTCTTTAGCCAGCTCGGGTGCAGATGGAAGGCCTGGCAGGGGAATGAAATGAGCCATTTTGGAAAAGCGGTCAGCGACCACCCAAATGACCGTACAACCGGCAGAGACAGGGAGATCTGTTATGAAGTCCATAGCTATATGCTGCCAGGGGGCAGCAGGTACTGGAAGAGGAAGGAGGCGACCGGCTGGCAGGTGTCTCGGAACCTTGTTGCGGGCGCAGGACACACAGGCAGAAACAAAGTCTATTACGTCCTTGTGCAGGGTAGGCCACCAGTAGTGCCGGGTGATAAGCTGGAGGGTCTTTTTCTGACCGGCGTGGCCAGCTAGCTTAGACGAGTGACCCCAGTGTAGGATCTTCTCCCGATCAGGTACCGATACGAACGTCTTACCGGGAAGGAGACGATTTAGACTCACGGGGGCCACCTGCATTACTCTGGCGGGATCGATGATGTGTTTAGGTTCCTCCTCAAGATCAGACACCAGGAAGGATCGGGACAAGGCGTCAGCTTTGATGTTTTTGTCAGCCGGGCGAAAATGAAGAACAAAATCAAAGCGAGCAAAAAACAAGGACCACCGGGCTTGGCGCGGGTTAAGTCTCTGGGCACTCTGGAGGTAAGCCAAGTTCTTGTGGTCCGTGTAAATTATTACCGGGTGAAGAGCCCCCTCGAGCAGGTAACGCCACTCCTCCAATGCCAGCTTAATGGCCAATAACTCTTGGTCTCCTATAGAATAGTTGCGCTCGGAAGAGGAGAAGAGTTTGGAGAAGAAGCCGCAAGTTACCATTCTCCCGGAAGACGATTTTTGGGTAAGTACCGCTCCGGCTCCAGAGGAGGAGGCGTCAACTTCCAGGAAGAATTGCTTGTTGCCGTCCGGGCGATGCAGCACCGAGGCGGAAGAGAAAGCCTGTTTTAAGGAAAGAAAGGCTTCCTCTGCTTCGGGCGGCCATTCTCTGGGATTAGTGCCCTTACGGGTGAGCGCAGAGATTGGGGCAGTCCGGGAAGAGAAGTGCGGTATGAAGAGGCGGTAGTAGTTGGCGAAGCCCAGGAACCGCTGAATAGCCTTCAACCCCTCTGGTCGAGGCCACTTCTCGATGGCAGACAGTTTCTCAGGATCCATTCGTAGGCCGGTCTGAGAAATTATGTAGCCCAAAAACGTAAGCGAGGTCTGCTCAAAGAGGCACTTCTCATATTTAGCGTAGAGGTGGTTCTGCCTGAGCCTGAGCAGAACCTGACAAACATCCCTCCGGTGTGTGGGGAGATCCGGAGAGAAGACCAAGATGTCGTCCAGGTACACCACTACGCAGGAGTAGAGAAGGTCCCGGAAGATGTCATTGACCAACTCTTGAAAGACGGCGGGAGCGTTACAGAGACCGAAGGGCATTACCAGGTATTCATAGAGGCCGTCCCGGGTGTTGAATGCCGTCTTCCATTCATCCCCCTGACGGATACGGACCAGGTTATACGCCCCACGGAGGTCCAGCTTGCTGAAGATTCTAGCCCCCCTCAGACGGTCAAATAATTCCGGAATGAGCGGAAGGGGGTATTTATTCTTCACCGTGATCTGGTTAAGGCCTCTATAGTCTATACAGGGACGGAGTGAGCCGTCCTTCTTTTTGACGAAGAAGAAGCCTGCTCCCGCCGGGGAAGTAGATTTCCGGATGAATCCCCGGGCCAGATTCTCCTCAATATATTCTGACATGGATCGGGTCTCAGCAGCGGACAGAGGGTAAATGCGCCCATGGGGAGGAGTAGCGCCGGGCATCAGGTCGATTGGGCAGTCGTATGGTCTATGAGGGGGTAATGTCTCTGCCTCCTTTGTATTAAAGACGTCCGCATACGACCAATAAAGAGCCGGAAGACCAGGTAGATTGGCTGGAGTAGGAGAAGGACGGACAGGATGGACGGGAACTAAACAAGTCTTATGGCAGTCCTGTCCCCAGCGAAGGACTTCTCCGGTCTGCCAATCAAGCACGGGTGCATGTCTCTGAAGCCAAGGTAGGCCTAGTAAGAGGGCGTGAGAGAGTCCAGGCAGAACATGAAACAAGATGCTCTCAGAGTGCAGCATTCCCACCTGCAGGGTTATGGATTCGGTGATGAGTTGGATGTGATGTGGTAAGAGGCCCCCATCCACGGCAGCAACAGATAAGGGTACAGCTAGAGGTTTGGTGGGAATGCGGTATTTCTCTACCAGAGACTGAGAAATTAGATTTCCGGCAGCTCCAGAGTCAAGTTGGGCTAGTTCAAAATAACGGTTCTCCCCGCAGATGATAGAGACCGACAGCAACAGAGATGGAGAGGGTTTACTCTTGTCTAGGATGACCTCTCTGAGCGATCCTAGACACAGGCGTTTCCCGACCTCTCCGGGCAGGAATGGATCCGGTGCTCCTTACTGCCACAGTAGAAGCAGCTCCCCTCGGCACGGCGTAACTCTTGACGGGTTTTGACCATCTTGGTCTGGTCGACCTGCATAGGCTCAGGTGAGTGCGCCTGGGTAGTAACGGGAGAAGTGACAGGTTTCTGGAAGGTAGGGGCTAGACGTGGAAACCTCCTCTCACGGGTGACCTCTTTGGCGCGCTCCTGGAACCGGATGTCAATCCGGGTGGCAAGTGTTATTAAGTCGTCGAGAGTGGTAGGAATATCCCGACCGGCGAGTTCATCTTTAATACAGCCGGACAGACCCTCCCAAAAGACAGACACCAGGGCGTCGTTATCCCAGGCCAGCTCTGAAGCAAGGGTACGGAACCGTATGGCATATTGGCCCACGGTGAGATTTCCTTGATGGAGGCGTAGCAGAGATGATGCGGATGAGGTCTTCCGTCCGGGTTCGTCGAAGACTTTCCGGAAAGCCGTGAGAAAGGCTGGCAGGTCGGACACTAGGGGGTCTCCTCTCTCCCATAGAGGATTTAGCCAAGCCAGTGCCTCCCCCTGTGAGATGGGACATAATGAAGGCTATTTTGGCCCGGTCGGAGATAAACTGGTGAGACAGGAGTTCAAAGTGCAGGGTGCACTGGTTTATAAAGCCCCGGGCTTGAGCGGGATCGCCTCCGAAGCGAGGAGGTGCAGAAAGTCGGGGTCCGGGGCAGGATACCATGGTATTGGTGGGCAGCGGAGGTTACTGGTGGAGCAGTCAGGGTGTCCAGGCGAGAGTTGACATTCCGCAGGTGACTCAGGATGGACTCCTGTTGGGACCTCTGCCGGGACAGTTCATAACATAGGTCCAAGAGCGAGGAAGCGCGTGGCTCCCAGGGAAGACGGGCAGGTAGTCACGGCAAGTGACAGGGACAGTCTCTGGGTAGAAGGGCAGGTAGTCACGGCAAGTGACAGGGACAGTCTCTGGGTAGAAGGGCAGGTAGTCACGGCAAGTGACAGGGACAGTCTCTGGGTAGACTAGCAGACAGGTAGCAGGTGGACGCTCCCAGGTGAGCGGGCAAGAGTCTCTGGACGGGCAGGTGGTCACGGCAAGTGACGGCAGAGCCTCCAGGTAGGCTAGCAGGCAGGTAGCAGGTGAGCGCTCCCAGGTGAGCGGGCAAGAGTCTCTGGACGGGCAGGTGGTCACGGCAAGTGACAGGGACAGTCTCTGGGTAGACTAGCAGACAGGTAGCAGGTGGACGCTCCCAGGTGAGCGGGCAAGAGTCTCTGGATGGGCAGGTGGTCACGGCAAGTGACGGCAGAGCCTTCAGGTAGGCTAGCAGGCAGGTAGCAGGTGAGCGCTCCCAGGTGAGCGGGCAAGAGTCTCTGGACGGGCAGGTGGTCACGGCAAGTGACGGCAGAGTCTCCAGGTAGGCTAGCAGGCAGGTAGCAGGTGAGCGCTCCCAGGTGAGCGGGCAAGAGTCTCTGGACAGGCAGGTGGTCACGGCAAGTGACGGCAGAGCCTCCAGGTAGGCTAGCAGGCAGGTAGCAGGTGAGCGCTCCCAGGTGAGCGGGTAAGAGTCTCTGGACAGGCAGGTGGTCACGGCAAGTGACGGCAGAGCCTCCAGGTAGGCTAGCAGGCAGGTAGCAGGTGAGCGCTCTCAGGTGAGCGGGCAGGCTGGTCCATAGACAGACTGACAGGTGTCGGAAGGCAGACCGTCGGACCGCAGGCTTGCAAGCAGATAAGCGGATATCAGGCAGGTATCAAGCAGGAATCTGGCAGGTGACTGGCAGGTAACTGGTAACGGGACCTGAGGGCTGAAGCAGAGTGAAGGCTTTGCAACAACATTGCTCAGGCACCTCCATTTTGGAGGAGGTGCCTTATATATGGTGAGGTCCTCCGGCCATTGGCCGGGGACTCCTTAGGACGGCGCGCGCGGCCCCTTTAAGAGAGGGGGAGCGCGCGCGCGCCCTAAGCACGGTGGCCGGGAAGCAGCGCGCGCTGCCAGCAGAGCGGGAGGAGGACGCCGGGCACGGAGCGGAGAGGTGAGGGGAACAGCGTCCCTGCCTAGCAGGAGGCAGGGACGCCGACGCTACACAGAACATATCCGGAGTACGGAGTATGGAAGGAACGGGTGGCAGAGGCATACAACATAGCATCCAAAGTGGTTACGCAAGGACTGAGCAAGAGTAAGGAGTACTATGATCGGAAATGTTATGGAGCAGAATTTGCACCGGGAAGCTGGGTGCTAGTCAAGATCGTACGCGAGAAAGGCGGTCCAGGAAAACTTTGTTCGTACTGGAAAGACAAGGTGTATGTGGTCGTAAGGAGGAAAGCTGATGACAGCCCAGTGTATGAAATCTGATTGGAAACGGGAGACAAGAAAACCAGAATAGTCCATCGGAATTTACTACTACCCTGTGATTATCTCCCACTACAAGAAGGCTTCCCAGAAGTAGACCGACATCATCCGAGATCGACTAAGGGACCACCACAGACTGAAGCTCCGGAGGTGGATAGTGACCTTGAAAGTTCCGATAGAGAAGAACAAACCGTTGTATTTCTCGGACCGGCAAAGAGAGGGATGTACCATCCTCAGGAGAGTGAACTAAGTCCTGAGGTTCCAGAGTTCGTACCAAGGAGTACAGATGAAGTCCAAATCAGATCTGATGATCGAACACCGGCCCCTGAAGAGACAAATTGACACTTAAGAGCAGCGGAATTACCAGACCGTGCTGGAACAAGCAGCTCAGGAGAAGTACAGGAACTTACAGAGGCAGATCCAAGAGCATCTGAGGAAGCACGGGAAATGAGTGCGGCGGAAGAAACTTCTGTGACCGAAGAACCCGTGGTCTCTGAGGAACAACCCACCAGGAAGATGTCGACTCGAGAAGTGAGGAGGCCCTTGATGCTGACGAAGGAGACACTTGGTGAACCGAGTCAAGTGCCAAGGACTGTCGACTGGAAACAGGTATCTCTGCCTGCGGACCAGGTAAGCCCACTTGAGTGGTATTCACCACCGAGAGGCAGTATGGAAGATGTTGCCTGGTGGAAAGACTTGTTTTCATGCTTTGATTTTCCTTAAAAGACTTTGTAGAAACAAAGAACTGTTAAAGCATAAAGAGAGAGAGCTGGTTGAAGACGTACAAAAAGCTCCAGCTGAAGAGATGCTGATTGTTTTAATTGTGCTAATTGTTTATTTCTTACAGGCATCCTACAAGAAAAAGGTTTTAAGATTAGGCTGTTATCAATGTTTATGAACGTTATACCAATTTCACAATGCCAATTTGTATATAAAGTTATTCAACTTTCACCACTGTCTCAGAATTGGTAGTGCTGTTGCTTTAAAAGCATTCAACAACTATTTGAAGTAACACAAGCACATGAGACAGGATGTGTTGTGCTCCATAAGCATCCAGCAGCTAGAGGGGTTAACACAGTCACAGGAGAAGGGGAGTGTTTTAGCAGAGCCCCAGGGGGATTGTGGGGAAGTTGTTTACTGTCTGGCTGGAGCCGAAGAGAAAGGTAGTGTGTGTGTTCTGTATCTCACAGAAGTGCCCCTGCAAGTGAAAAGGATTCATGTCAGGAGTTAAGCTAAGCACAGGTCAGGTAGAGTTCCTGAACTAGCAGTACAAATTATTGTCAGGCAGAAAGATAAGGACTGGAAGAAATGGTGTCACAGGGATCATCTCCCTCAGCAAACCCTCCCCCCTCCTCCATCTCACTGTGCTGTAAAGAATGCTGTGTTCATTAATATACCTTTCATTATAACTGTGCTGTCCTGTAATACTGGGAAGACTGTGAACTGCTGTGCTGCTAAGGAAACTGTACTGTTTGTCACTGTAGCATGTTGCTCATAAGACTTAACTTGCACTGGCCATGCGGCTTCTTATTAAATGCTACTGTTCTACCGTTTATGAGGACTCTTGTCAAGTGTGTCTGGTCAGCAGGTGAAACAACCTATGTGTCTGTGCCTGAGGGTCAATACCCCTGTGTGCCTGAGAGAAGCTGCAGCATATGGTCGCCCTGAATAACAATTGCCCCAGGATTCCAAAGAATTCATGTAACCTGTCTCGTCTCTATCTGAACCTAGCCCCGTGCGTGTAACACATTGTATGATTTCAACATAATTAAATTGCATTTTATTGCATGAAATAAGTATTTGATCACCTACCAACCAACAAGAATTCTGTCTCTCACAGACCTGTTAATTTTTCTTTAAGAAGCCCTCCTACTCTGTACTCATTGTCTGTATTAACTGCACTTGTTTGAATTTGCTACCTGTATAAAAGACACCTGTCCACACACTCAATCAATCACACTCGAACCTCTCTATAATGGCCAAGACCAAAGAGCTGTCTAAGAACACCAGGGACAAAATTGTAGACTTGCACAAGGCTGAGATGGGCTACAGGACAATAGGCAAGCAGCTTGGTGAGAAGGCAACAACTTTTGGCACAATTATTAGAATATGGAAGAAACACAAAATGACTGTCAATCTTCCTCGGTCTGGGACTTCATGCAAGTTCTCGCCTGGTGGGATAAGGATGATACTGAGAAAGGTCAGGAATCAGCCCAGAACTACACGAGAGGAACTGTTCAATGACTTGAAGAGTTCTAGGACCATAGTCTCAAACATTACCTTTAGTAATGTTAGAACTCTCCTGTTAGTTTTTTTCTATTTTGTGGTCACGTGACCTGCTGCCTATTTATTCCAGCTCCTCCCTTCTGGCTTTGCTGGACTTCAGTGTTATTTGACTCTCTATCTAGCCAGGTGCTTTTGTACCTATCTCTCTAGTTTGTTTGGTCCTTTGGACCTCTAAGTACTTTTTGTCTGTTTGTCTTTTTGCTCCGCTACAACATCTGCTAGGAGGTGTCCAATTTTGTCCCAGTCCTTAGTTCTTTTAGGGACCCCTCCCTTTATTCTATAGGTCTGCGTTCAGACTAGCTGAGGACGAAGGCGGGTCTGTTCACAAGGAACAGGTCGCCCGCTGCAATGTAGGGAATCAGTTTAGTCTTATTGTAGGGACAGATTCCCTTTCTTTCCTTAGTTCTTGTAGCAGATCATAACAGTAAGTCCAGCCCAAACTACTTGGAAAGAAATCCGGGGATCAGTATGGTGTCTGTTCAAGAGTTGGCTCAACGCCTGCAGGGATTGTCTCTAGAGGTGGCCGAGCTCCAGCAACACGTGAGTAGCTGTCCTGGAGCGCATTTTGTGGAACCAAAGGCAGGACTGCCTGATATTTTTGATGGTAAACAGCGGGATTTTTTTTCCTTTAAAAATGTTTGTTTATTATATTTTCGTTTGAGACCCAGGTCCTCTGGGAATGAATCACAGCGCATTGGGTTTATCATGTCACTTTTGCGCAAGGAAACACAGGGGTGGGCCTTTTCTCTCCAACCTAATGATCCGCGTTTTAGATCAGTGGAGGATTTTTTTTTCTGCTATGGGGTTATTGTATGACGATCCTGATCGAGTCTCATCTGCTGAGACAGAACTGAGATGTTTGAAGCAGGGGTCAGATGATGTTGAAAATTATTGTACACACTTCAGAAGGTGGTCTTCAGAAGTGAAATGGAATGATTCGGCGTTAAAATGTTCGTTTCTTGCTGGTCTAAGTGAAAGGGTTAAAGATCTGCTGATTTCATTTCCTGCACCTGTGACCTTGCAAGAGGCCATGAAATTAGCTATACGTGTGGACAGGAGACTGCGTGCCAGGGTTAATGATGAGAAAATTCCTGCAATGGCAGCTCCTAGTCCTCAGAGGGTCTGCTCGGACGGCGGAGAACCGATGGAGGTTGGGGCGATGTCACTCCGCTCTCAGGAAAGAGACCGCAGGTTTTCCAAGGGATTGTGTTTTTGCTGTGGTAAGTCTGACCATTTAATTAAGAACTGTGAGCTTCGTTTAAGCAAAGAAAAAAAAAGAGTCAGTTACGCCCGTATTGCTTGTTTGAATTCTAAGGGAGTATTTCTTTCAGGGAGTACCTCATTGCAGGACGATGTGATTGAATTTCAGGTATTTGTGGATTGTGGTTCAATACTTAATGTGATTGATAAGGGGTTTTTTGAAAAACTTAAATTGGAATCCAAACCTTTGTCATCACCTATTTCTGTGATTGCTATTGACAACACGCCTTTGAAATGTATTACTCACAAGGTTGCTGAATTTCCCCTCACTATCAATGGTATTCACCAGGAAAATTTGGATTTGGTGGTATTAAATAATTTACCTTCTCCAGTAGTTTTAGGTTTGCCTTGGTTAAAACTGCACAATCCTTTACTGGACTGGTCTACTAATGAGATTAAGTCATGGAGTCCTAAGTACTATGATAAGTGTTGTAACGGTCGCATTGTGGCTGTGGAAAAAGGGGAATTACCTGTACCTATTCAGGATTTTTGGAAGGTTTTTTCAGAGGTGGAGTCGCAAGTTTTACCTCCTCATAGGGACTATGATTGCACCATTGAGTTTGTTCCTGGAGCTACTCTTCCCAAGAGTCGCTTATTTAATATGACTATCCCTGAGAGAAAGGCCTTGGAGGAACACATACAGATGAGCTTGGCTGCTGGTCACATTAGACCTTCTAAGTCACCTGTGGCTGTTGGATTTTTTTTTGTAAAAAAAAAGGACGGCGGTTTACGTCCATGTCTGGACTTTTGTGAAATTAATAAAATTACCGTACGCAATTGCTACCCATTGCCGTTAATTCCTGACTTGTTTAACCAGTTAGTGGGGGCCAAGTGGTTCTCTAAAATTGATCTCCGGGGTGCATACAATTTGTTACGAATAAAGGAGGGTGATGAATGGAAAACTGCTTTTAACACTCCGGTAGGTCATTTTGAGAATATGGTGATGCCTTTTGGTCTTACCAATGCACCCGCGTTTTTTCAGAACCTTATTAATGACATCCTGAGACCTTTGATTGGTAAGAATGTGGTTGTGTATTTGGATGACATTTTGATTTATTCGCCAGATCTGGAATCTCATTGGCAGAGCGTACGTGAGGTATTGCAGTTATTAAGTGACAATTCACTTTTTGATAAGCTGGAGAAATGTGAGTTCGCTGTGCAGAGAATTAGTTTTTTGGGCTACATTATCTCCAGCGAGGGCTTTGAGATGGACCCGGTGAAGGTTCAGGCTGTGCAGGAATGGTCTAGGCCTATTGGTTTGAAATCAATACAGAGATTTTTGGGTTTCGCCAATTATTACAGAAAATTCATTAAGAATTTTTCTATAATTGTTAAGCCGCTGACCGATCTCACCAGGAATGGTGCGAATACGGTCCAGTGGACTACTGAGGCCATTGAAGCTTTTGTGTATCTCAAGGAGAGGTTCAGTTCTGCCCCTATCCTTATGCAGCCTGATGAGACCAAGCCTTTTTTGGTCGAGGTTGATGCTTCTTCGGTGGGGGTCGGTGCGGTTTTGTCTCTGGAGAACAAGGATAGAGTACATCCCTGTGCTTTTTTTTCGAAAAAATTTTCAGAAACCGAACTTAATTACGATGTTGGTAATCGGGAATTGCTGGCTATTAAACTCGCGTTTGAACATTGGCGGCATTTCTTGGAAGGTGCTAAATTTCCGGTTCAGGTTTTCACTGATCATAAAAATTTGATTTATCTGGATGCTGCCAAGCGCTTGAATGCCCGTCAGGCTAGGTGGGCACTTTTTTTTTCTCGGTTTAATTTTTCTGTTACTTACATCCCTGGTACCAAGAATGTTAAATCCGATGCTTTCTCTCGCAGTTTTTCTCCCATGGTTGGTACTGAGGAGGAGGAGAGCATTTTACAGGAAGGAGTTGTGGTAGCAGTATTGGACTCCGTTTTGGAAGATGGGATTCTGAAAGCCCAGGAGGATACCCCATCTAACACTCCCCATGGGAGGTTGTTTGTGCCTAGAACCTTTAGGAAAGATTTGTTTGTGGAATATCATGAGTCTCGGTTGGCAGGTCATCCAGGAATTTCTGAGACTTAGAGACTTATAAGTCGCAGTTTTTGGTGGCCTGGGTGGCAGAAGGAAGTCATCAAGTGGGTGCGTCAATGTACGGTGTGTGCTAGGTCAAAGGCTTCGCATACCCCTGCTGCGGGGTTGCTTTGCCCTCTGGAGGTTCCTAGTGCGCCTTGGACGCATCTGGCAATGGATTTTATTACTGACCTTCCTGTGTCCGAGGGTTTCACTGTCATCTGGGTGGTCGTGGACCGTTTTAGCAAGATGTGTCATTTGGTTCCTTTCATTAAATTACCCTGCACTAAGACACTCGCTAAGGCGTTTGTTAAGGAAATTGTCAGACTCCATGGCGTTCCCACGGACATTGTTTCTGATAGGGGACTTCAGTTTGTAGCTCGCTTTTGGCGTGCTTTTTGTGACAGGTTGGGAGTCCATTTGTCATTTTCGTCTGGTTATCATCCTGAGTCTAATGGACAGACAGAAAGAAAGAACCAGGATGTTGAACAGTTTTTGGGTTGTTTTGTGGCAGCAATAAAGAGGGGTGGTCTGAGTTTCTGCCACTCGCTGAATTTGCTCTTAACAACCATACATCCTCTTCTGCTGGGTGTTCTCCTTTTTTTTGTTGTACTGGGAGACATCCGTCGTTTGGTTCGTTCTCCAAATTGGTGTCGGCTGTGCCGGAGGAGGAGAATTTTTCCGGTGATTTGGAGAGAGTTTGGACTGACGTACGTTGTAACCTTCAAGAGGCTAACAAAAAGTCCAAGAAGTATTGTAACAGGAAACGTAAAGACGTTTTGTTTACGGTGGGTGACATGGTTTGGTTGTCCTCAAAGAATCTGCGGTTGAGGATTCCCTCTAAAAAATTGGGTATGAATTTTGTGGGGCCATTTAAGGTGCTTCAGGTGTTTATCAGTCTGCTGTTAGGTTGGAGGTCTCCACATCCTGGAAGATTAATCCTGTGTTTCATGTTTCCTTGTTGAAAAAGGCTGATGTATCGGATAGGGATGCTACTGTCGCAGTTTCTCCGGTGGTGGAAGACGGCGAATATGAAATTTCTCGTATCCTGAATTCCAGAAGACATAGAGGGAGATTGCAGTATCTCGTCGCTTGGAAAGGTTTCGGTTCCGAGGATAACTCCTGGGTAAGGGCGGATGATGTCTCTGCCCCTAGACTTGTCAGAGCGTTCCACAGGAGGTTTCCTGATAGGCCTGGGCCTGGAGGATCCAGAGGATCCTCACAGAAGAGGGGGTACTGTTAGAACTCTCCTGTTAGTTTTTTTCTATTTTGTGGTCACGTGACCTGCTGCCTATTTATTCCAGCTCCTCCCTTCTGGCTTTGCTGGACTTCAGTGTTATTTGACTCTCTATCTAGCCAGGTGCTTTTGTACCTATCTCTCTAGTTCGTTTGGTCCTTTGGACCTCTAAGTACTTTTTGTCTGTTTGTCTTTTTGCTCCGCTACAACATCTGCTAGGAGGTGTCCAATTTTGTCCCAGTCCTTAGTTCTTTTAGGGACCCCTCCCTTTATTCTATAGGTCTGCGTTCAGACTAGCTGAGGACGAAGGAGGGTCTGTTCACAAGGAACAGGTCGCCCGCTGCAACGTAGGGAATCAGCTTAGTCTTATTGTAGGGACAGATTTCCTTTCTTTCCTTAGTTCTTGTAGCAGATCATAACAAGTAACACACTGCGCCATCATGGATTAACATCCTGCAGGGCAGGCAAGGTCCCCCTGCTCACGCCAGCACATGTCCAGGCCCATTTAAAGTTCGCCAATGACCATCTGGATGATCCAGAGGAGTCATGGGAACATCGTCCCAACCGTGACGCATGGTGGGGGAAACATCATACTTTTGAGGTGTTTTTCTGCAAAGGGGACAGGACGGCTACACCTTATTGAAGAGAGGATGGATAGGGTCATGTATTGCGAGATTTTAGTCATTAAAGATGGGTCGTGGCTGGGTCTTCCAGCATGACAATGACCCGAAACACATAGCCAGGTCAACTAAGCATTTCAAGGTCCTGGAGTGGACTAGCCAGTCTCCAGACCTAAACCCAATAGAAAATATTTGGAGGGAGCTGAAACTCATTGTTGCCAAGCGACAGCCCCGAAACCTGAAAGATCTGGAGAAGATCTGTATGGAGGAGTGGGCCAAAATCCCTGCTGCAGTGTGTGCAAACTTAGTCAAGAACTACAGGAAACGTCTGACCTCTGTAATTGCAAACGAAGGTTTCTGTATCAAATATTAAGTTCTGTTTTTCTATTGTACCAAATACTTATTTCATGCAATGAAATGCAAATTATTTATGTAAAAATCATACAATGTGATTTTCTGGATAGTTTTTTTAAGATTCTGTCTCTCACAGTTGAAGTGTACCTACGATAAAAATTACAGACCTCTCCATTCTTTGTAGGTGGGAAAACTTGCAAAATCGGCAGTGTATGAAATATTTATTTTCCCCACTGGATCTTTACTCTCAGTGGGGGAAAAGGGGGTGATTTGAACTTTTCTTTTTCAGATTTTTTAAAACCTTTTCTTTACTGTTTTTTTAGCCCCCTTAGGAGACTTGAAGATGCGATCATCCGATTGCTTGTGCTATATACAGCGATGCCACAGCATTGCTGCGTATAGCAGAAATCACTGTCTTCTTTGATCACGTCATGGGCGTGCCGATGTGCGGAGTTAATGATTAGTGTTGAGCCACCCCCGTAGTGTTCGAGTTCGGTTCGGTTCGTCGAACAACCGTATGTTCGCCGAACTGTTCGTCGAACACCTTCGAACAACGTTAAAACCAATGGCAGGCAAACAAAAACACATAGAAACACATAGAAAACACCTTCACAGGTGTCCAAAAGCTGACAAACTGCTCAGAAGACACAACTAACACATGGAAAAGTGACAAATACATATAGTCATGCGAAAAGAAAAGAGGTGGAGGAGTAAAAGGAGGGGGAGATACAGATATAGGCATGTCATGCCTTTCTAAAACCAAAAAAGTGCGAAGCCGACATGGCCAGTCCGTTGCTGCCCGTGCGACCTCCATGTCGCCGACTTTATGCCAGAGCCGCGGTGGACCCTGACGGCCAGCCCCCCTGTCCCAATACTGGTGCCTGTCCGCTGGTGGGTCGAGCGAGCCCCACTGCGGTGGAGGCAGGTCTAATCTTTTTTATTTAAATTGTCTCTCTAATTTGAATGAGTACACTTTAAATCCTTTTACAAGTACATAGTACATAGTACATAGTTTGTAAAGCCGAATAAAGACTTGCGTCCATCAAGTTCGACCTGTAAGTTCTGTAGTTGCTAAAGTTGATCCAGAGGAGGGCAAAAACCCCAAATGATTTAGCCAATCTTCACCTGAGGAAAAATTCCCTCCCGACTCTGAAACCAGCAGTCAGAATAAATCCCTGTATCAACCTACTATTTTATTCTATTTTTAAGTATATGCAGAAATCTGCCTGGTATCTAGAAAAGCATCCAGTCCCCACTTGAACTGGTGTAGTGAATCCGACATTACCGTCTCCTCACTCAGTGAATTCCATATTCTCACTGCTCTTACCGTAAAGAACCCCTTCCTATGCTGGTGCTGAAACCTTTTCTCTTCCAGTCTTAGTGAGTGCCCTCTTGTTACCGTAATATCCCTCCTTTTGAACAAATCCCGGGCAAGGTCTCTATACTGTCCCCTAACATATTTGTACACATTTATTATGTCCCCCCTCAACCTTCTCTTTTCCAGGCTGAATAGTCCTAGTTTTGCCAACCTCTCTGGGTATTGCAGTCCCTCCATTCCCTTTATTAATTTTGTTGCCCTCCTTTGTACCTTTTCAAGCTCATTTATATCCTTTCTATATATTGGGGCCCATAACTGAGCACAGTATTCCAAGTGTGGTCTGACCAGTGCTTTGTACAGTGGAAGAACAATGTTCTCATCCTTTGCAGCTATACCTCTTCTGATACATCCCATTACCCTGTTTGCCCTTACAGCAGCGGCCTGACTTTGGGCACTCCAATTTAGTTTGCTATCAATCAAGATGCCCAAGTCCTTCTCCATCTCTGAATTCCCCAATGATTTCCCATTCAGTGAGTACTGGTGACTTCCATTTTTCCTTCCCATATGTATGACCTTACATTTCTCCTCGTTAAACCTCATTTGCCATTTAATGCTCCACCTACCCAGCTTATCCAAATCCCTCTGAAGGTCTTCACTATCCTCTTTTGTATTAATTGTTTTACATAACTTTGTGTCATCTGCAAATATTGATATTTTACTATTTATCCCGTTGACTATGTCGTTAATAAAGATATTAAATAACATTGGGCCTAGTACAGACCCCTGTGGTACCCCACTAGTGACGCTTACCCAATCTGAGTATATTCCATTTATAACCACCCTCTGCCTACTATCCTTTAGCCAGTTAGCTACCCACTTGCAGACATTTTCCCCCAGCCCCATCATTCTCATTTTGTATACCAACCTATTATGTGGCACGCTATCGAACGCTTTTGAGAAGTCGAGATACACGACATCCACTGGTTCCCCCTGATCTACTCGAGAGCTAACCTCCTCGTAGAAGTCAATCAGGTTTGTTTGGCAGGAGCGATTCCTCATGAATCCATGTTGGTTCGGGGTTAATAGATTATTAGCGTCAAGATGCTCCATGATTGCCTCATTAATAAAGCCTTCAAAAATTTTGCCCACAACGGACGTCAGACTCACCGGCCGATAGTTTCCGGCGTCACTTTTTGCTCCCTTTTTGAATATTGGCACTACATTCGCCTGTCGCCAATCAAGTGGTACAGACCCAGTCTCAACAGAGTCCTTAAATATAAGATATAACGGTCTGTCTATCACATTACTTAGTTCCCTTAGTACCCGTGGGTGTATGCCATCAGGTCCTGGTGATTTGTTTATTTTAATGTTACTGAGGCGTTTCTGTACCCCAGCTTGGGTTAGATTTGTCATACTTAGTGGAGGATTCAGCTTGTCACTTCTCATTTCGCCTGTTAGTTCTTTTTCCTTTGTGAAAGTTGACGAAAAAAAATGATTTAATAGATTAGCTTTATCCTCATCTTTCTCTATGATTTTGCCTTCATCACTTTTTATCGGTCCAATATTATTCGATTTAATCCTTTTATTATTTATATACGTAAAGAACAGTTTGGGATTTGATCTACTTTCCCTAGCAATACGTCTCTCTGTTTCCTCCTTTGCTATTTTTATTTGTTTTTTGCAGGTTCTCGTTTTTTCCTTGTAACACATTAGTGCCTCCTTGCTGTTTTCCTGTTTTAATCTCTTGAATGCCTCTTTTTTGCTATTTAACGCCCCTTTTACGTTCTTATTCAACCATATTGGTTTCCTCTTATTTCTGGCCCTTTTATTCCCATACGGTATATACCTCTCGCACTGAGTATTCAGAATTCTTTTGAGGGTTTCCCATTTACTATTCGTATTTCCTTGATTAAGAACTTTGTCCCAGTCTATAAGTTGAAGGTTTTCTTTCAGCTGATCAAACTTCGCCCTCCTAAAGTTTAATGTTTTAGTTGTTCCCTTATTGATAACCCTACTGAAGGGCATTTTGAAATTGATAATATTATGATCGCTATTACCTAGGTGCCCCCCTATCTGTACCTCAGTTATTCTATCAGGCCTATTAGTCAATATTAAGTCCAACACTGCCTTCCCTCTCGTTGGTTCCTGCACTAGTTGGGAGAGATAATTATCCTTGATATTTGTCAAGAACCTTTTTCCTTTCTGCGATCTACAGGTTTCTGTTTCCCAGTCAATATCCGGGTAGTTGAAGTCCCCCATTACAATCACCTCATTATGTTTTGCTACTTTGTCTATTTGTCCTAATAGCAGTTTCAAGGATCTATTGGAGGGCAAGTCTCATGCCAGCAGCCGCGTAATTCCAGCTCCAGTAGCGTCCACTAAAGCTGCTGCAGTTAAAAAGCTTTTATAAGGATCGAGCTCAGCGGTCCACCGCAAAGCGTCCTACAGCCAGTCTCAGCCCCTATGCCTTGGGGTGCCTCCCCGATGCTCTTCACTGAGTGTCCCGGGGGCCCGAACCATTTCCTTTGAAAAAATTAAGTGTCCAAACTACAGGTGGTGTAGCTTGCTTAACAGCTGGGATAATCCGCTGACTAGCAGACACTGCTACTAGGCACAAAGTATTTCCTGGGCTAGATCAGTTAAAAATTTGTAATTAGATACTCTGGTTGGATGCTGAGAAAGCATTCCATAGAGTCTCCTGGCACGCCATATATTATTCTCTTAAAAAGCTTGGAGTAGGGGTCTAGGGGACCCTTTTATAGCCAAAATCACGGCCCTGTATCGCAATACGTCACCTAGGGTGATGATAAATGGAACATTTTCATCACCTTTCATAATCACCAATGGGACAAGGCAGGGATGTCCTCTGTCCCCTCTCTTATACATCCTAGTGACGGAGCACCTGCTCTCATCAATTCGCCATAACCCCAATATTAGGTGGATTGAGGTGGGAGGCACCGAGTACAAGTGCTCTGCATTTGCTGATGATGTCCTAGTATATATCACTCAATCACATATATCCATCCCTGCTGTTATGGCTGAAATAGATCACTTTGTTACATGGTCAAATTTTAAAATCAATGCAGCGAAGTCTGAGGCCCTCCATGTCTCCCTCCCCAAATCCATACAGGATTCCATCCAGTCCAACTTTCCCTTTGCCTGGCCCTCACAGGGTATCAAATACTTAGGAATTCGTATTCATAGAGACCTCTCCCGTCTATGTTATCTTAATTTTGGGCCCTTTATTGAACAACTCCATACAGACCACGGTTGGCAAGTTAGAACTGTAAGATTCACTACGTAAACCACTGGTGTTTTGTGGAAAAGCATATGTACACTGTGTTCCAAATTATTATGCAAAAAGTGTTTAGGAGTGATAAGGTAAGAATTTTTTTGTTTGTCAGTTAAACTCATTGATGGTGATGTGTGTCAGGGCTCTATATATCACTGTAAGCAATTGCAGACACCTGTGCTAATTAGTTTGGCAGGTGTGTCCAATGAAAGGCAAGACTACTTAAGAAGGCTGTCCCACATTATTAAGCAGCCTACATTTTCTGCCAAAATGGGAAAGAAAAAGGATGTGTCGGCTGCTGAGAAGCAACAAATTGTGGAGTGTTTAGGTCAAGGCATGACTACAATCAACATTGCCAAGACACTTCATCCTGATCATCGCACAATCAAGAAGTATGTAGCTGATTCACAGTACACACGTGTGCGTGCTGATAAGGGAAAATTGAGGACTCTTTTCTACAGGTAATTACGTCAGGTTAAAAGAGCAGCGGCAAAAAAGCCTTGTTATAGCAGCAGACAAGTTTTTGAAGCTGCTGGTGCCTCCAACGTCCCCCGAACAACAAGATGCAGAGTCCTTCAGAGGTTTGCAGCTGTGCGTAAGCCATCCTGTCGACCTCCTCTATCCACTGCACACAAGCAGAAACTGCTCCAGTGGGCCAAACAATACATGAAGACTGACTTCAAAACTGTTTTGTTCACCGATGAGTGCCGTGCAACGCTCGATGGTCCAGATGGATGGAGTGGAGGATGGCTGGTTGATGGACACCCCATGCAAACACGGCAAACAAGGAGGAGGTGGAGTAATGTTTTGGGCTGGAATCATGAGGAGAGAGATTGTCGGCCCCTTTAGGATCCCTGAAGAGGTAAAGATGAACTCCATCATGTATGTGGAGTTTCTCAAACAGCACTTCCTGCCATGGTTCAAGAAGAAGAACCGTGTATTCCGCAGCAAGATCATTTTCATGCATGATAATGCACCGTCTCATGCTGCACATAACACATCTGCATCTCTGGCTGATATGGGCATAAAAGGGGACAAACTTATGGTGTGACCCTCATGCTCCCCTGACCTCAACCCCATTGAGAACCTCTGGAGCATCATCAAAAGGAGTGTCTATGATGGCGGGAGGCAGTTCACATCTAAGCAACAGCTCTGGGAGGGTATTCTGTCCTCATGCAAAACAATTGAAGCAGAAACCATCCAAAACCTGACAATTTCAATGGACGAGAGAGTTCAGAAGCTCCTTTCGAACAAGGGGTCCTATGTGCAAATGTAACATCACCTAGAATAAAGTTTTGAGTTGAAAACTGTTTGATTTCAGTTTGTAATAACCTGCTAATGCTTATAATTTCAAAAATGACCATTTTTTTGTTCTTTATTAAAATGAAAAGGTTGATCGAAGAGTGTTGGGGATCTAACAGTGTGGCAACCCAGTAGTCAGGATTACTTCGAATTCTGACAATCTGAGGGTCATGTTGCAGGTAGTGCAGCAAGAAGGCACTTGTAACATACCTGGCGGCGTCTTTGCATAGTGGTCCATCTCCCACTGTGCAAGAGCGCGCACTTGATCTCCAGTCCAGTCTGCTAGCCTGGCTTCCCTCCATGCTGTCTGCTTGCCTCTGTTTCTGCTGCTTAAGGGCGGCGCCCGATCACTTCCTGTTTCTTGTACCTGCTGCAGACACACCCCTTGTGCGTCCTCAGCATATTGCTGTCTGTCACCTGGTATTTAACCCAGCTCCTCCCAAGAAACCCTGCCTGAGCATTGTGTTCTGTCAGTTGGCTTCTGGTCACTGATATGCCAGGTCCCGTTTATGTTTCCTGCCTTCGGTATCAGTTACCGTGTCTGAACTGTGTCCTGTCTGTATTATCTTCTAGCCTGTTGTCTTCTGCCTATCCTGGAGGCTGTATTTCCAGGCCTGTGTGTACACGCTCCTAGCCTGTTCGTTCCGCCTTCTAGGGGCCGCATACCTAGACCCGCTCCTGTATCTTGCTGCTGTGTCTGTTCTTGTCTGAATACTCTCCTAGCCTGTTTCCTGTTTTTCTCTATGTCCGTACCTTCCCTTTTCCTGCAGAATCTGATCCCGTACCTATCTCCTACTCTTTGTCTCTGTACTCCCGTTTGTGAGTTTAGAGTCCACTTGCTACTTCATTGCAAGTATCCTGTGTGTACCTGGTTCTGCCTTTTCCTTCCAGTCTGTTCCGTGTGAACAGAGCCCTGTCCCCTCTGCTCTGCCTTGCTTACCGCTCCGGCGGTTCTTGCCCGCTCTGCCCTGTCCACCGCGTCTGCGGTTTCGCTTTGCTCAGTCCTGTCCACCGCGTCTGCGGTTTCACTTTGCTCAGCCCTGTCCACCGCGTCTGCGGTTTCGCTTTGCTCAGCCCTGTCCACCGCGTCTGCGGTTTCGCTTTGCTCAGCCCTGTCCACTGCGTCTGCGGTTTCGCTTTGCTCAGCCCTGTCCACCACGTCTGCGGTTTCGCTTTGCTCAGCCCTGTCTACCGCGTCTGCGGTTTCGCTTTGCTCAGCCCTGTCCACCGCGTCTGCGGTTTCGCTTTGCTCAGCCCTGTCCACCGCGTCTGCGGTTTCGCTTTGCTCAGCCTTGTCTACCGCGTCTGCGGTTCTGCTCTGCTCAGCCTTGTCTACCGCGTCTGCGGTTCTGCTCTGCTCAGCCTTGTCTACCGCGTCTGCGGTTCTGCTCTGCTCAGCCTTGTCTACCGCACCTGCGGTTTCGCTTTACTTTGTTTGTTTACCGCATCTGCGGCTCTGAATTTGTCTCCCAGTCTGTACTGGACCCTACCCAGCCTGCGCTCTAGTCTGCCTGTTCCTGTATTCCCCGGTGTGGGTCAACAGCTGTGTCCGGAGTCTGACCTGGAGTAGACCCTGGTCCCTCTGCTCGGTTCCTCCCTGGTGCACTGGCGTCGTATGCCATCGTGCGACCTTGGTCGGATCGGGCAGATACTTAGTTACGCCACTCCAGGCACTCTCCGGTTCATGGCACAGTGGAACCACTAAACACGCACACGCCAGTCATTCCGGGCGTGTGCATTACAGCACTCATGTGTCTTGCGCATCTAGGAGCCCCAAAATTATTTTCCGGGCTAGATGCAGCTAAAAATTATTATTAATTTGAAAGCTGGTGGAGCTTAGTATAGATGGCCTAATAGAATCAGTACTGCACACTGCTACAAGGACCAAATTATTTTCCAGCCAAGATACAGATAAACATGATTAGTAATTTTAAATCTGGTGGAGTTTAGTATAGATGGCCTAATAGAATCAGTACTGCACACTGCTACAAGGCCCAAATTATTTTCCAGCCAAGATACAGATAAACATGATTAGTAATTTGAAAGCTTAAAACGGTTGGTGAGGTGATTTTAACAAATCATCAAGCTTTTACTCTCCCCAGGATGACAAAGGGGTAGAAAAGTCATTTCGGATCCATGATTTGTTCATCTTTATGAACGTGAGTCTGTCTACATTATCAGTGGAGAGCCGCGTGCGCTTATCTGTCAGCACACCACCAGCAGCGCTGAACACACGTTCAGACAGAACGCTTGCTGCGGGGCATGACAAGATATCCAAGGCGTAAGTGGCGAGCTCCGGCCATTTATCCAGATTGGAAGCCCAAAAAGAGCAAGGGTCCAGCGACACAGTCATGGCTTCAATGTTTACTTGGAGATACTCCTGTACCATCGTCTCTAGGTGTTGACTATGTGTCAGACTTCTTGTCTCCTGTGGCCTTGCAAAGGATGGGCTAAAAAAGTGGTGAAATGATTCCGCAAAATTGATGTTACCAGCAGATACTGTGTTTCTGTTACGTTTTGAGTGCTGAACACTCGACGGTGCCACGGTTGGCAAGTTGGAACTGTGAGATTCACTACGTGCACCACTAGTGTTTTGGGGAAAAGCACATGTAAGATTCTGCAACAGTCTCTGCTGATACTCCTGCATGCGTGCATCTCTTTCTATGGCAGGAATAATTTCTGCAAATTTACTTTTGTACCGGGGATCTAACAGTGTGGCAACCCAGTAGTCAGGATTATTTCTAATTCTCACAATTCGAGGGTCATGTTGCAGGTAGTGCAGCAAGAAGGCACTCATGTGTCTTGCGCATCCAGGAGCACCAAGTCCCTGTTGTGTTGGTGGCGAGGTAACAATCATGCTTCCTTCCTCTGCCCTCTCCCCCCAACCTCGCACAACAGAAATGTGATCAAGGTCTCCCTCATCTGATGAGTCTTCCATCAGTTCGTCCTCCACTTCTTCCTGGGCTCCTGCACCTTCCTCACTAGTTTGGCTGCTACCATGCGCCCTGGTAAAACCATCTCCCCCACCCTCACATGCCTGCCGCCTTGGTGCTGCCGACCGTCTGGACCTTGCAGATGTTAGCCCTTCCGCATACAACTCCTCCTCCTCTACTTCCTCCACCTCCTCTTGTGCCACCACCTGACTCCGAATTCTGTTTAACATGTGCTCCAGCATGTAAATCACCGGAATAGTCATGCTGATAATGGCATCGTCAGCACTAAACATCTTCGTCGCCATTTCAAAACTGTGCAGATGGTTACATAGGTCCCTGATCTGAGACCACTCCTCCAGTGTGATTTGCCCCACCTCTGGATCTCGTTGGCCCAGGCTATACGTCACAACGTATTGCGCCAGGGCTTGTCGGTGCTGCCACAGTCACTGCAACATGTGCAGAGTTGAATTCCACCGGGTAGGCACATCGCATTTTAGCCGGTGAAGTGGCAGGCCCAACGACTTCTGTAGAGATGTAAGTCGCTGAGCTGCGGGATTCGAACGGCGGAAGTGAGCACACAGCGACAGTGCCCTCTGCAGAAGGCCATCTAGTCCGGGATAGTGGGCTAAAAATTGCTGGACAACCAGGTTCAACACGTGAGCCATACAAGGCACGTGTGTGACATTGCCCCTGGCGAAGGGCCGCACCGAAGTTTGCAGCATTGTCGCACACGGCCTTCCCTGGTTTCAGGTCCAGTGGAGACAACCATTCATGAAACTGGTTCTCCAGAGCTGACCACAACTCCTCAGCTGTGTGACTCATATTTCCCACACATTTCAAAGTAAAACCGCCTGATGACGTTGAGCCCTGCTGCCAGCATAGTAAGGAGGTGTGCAGGATCCCTTCTGCGCAGTTAGAAAGCTTGTGGCATGACCAGACAGGCTTTGGGTGCAGGTGGAGGACCGAGAGGAGGTTGAGGAGGCAGAAGCAGTGGAGGAACTTTGAGATAAAGAGGATTGACGCGCAACTCGTGGGGACGCCAAGACTTGGACAGCAGCCCCTTGTCCTGCTGTCACCATAGTTACCCAGTGCCCAGTCAGCGACATGTAACGCCCCTGTCCATGCCTACTCATCCAAGTGTCTGTGGTGAAATGCACCCTGTCACACACAGAGTTTCTCAAAGAAGCGGTGATGTTGTGTGCGACATGCTGGTGGAGCGCAGACACACCTTTCTTTGAGAAGTAGTGCCGACTGGGCATCTGGTACTGGGGCACTGCGACGGACATAAGGTCTCGAAAATCCTCTGTGTCCACCAGGCGGAAAGGAAGCATTTCTGTAGCCAAGAGCTTGTAGATGGTGAAATTCAACCTCTTAGCTTTCTCATGGCTAGGAGGAAATGGTCTTTTACTTGTCCACATCCGAGGGACCGAGGGCTGGCTGTTGTGCTTAGACGGGGTTGAGAAGGGTGTCCCCGGCAAGCTGCCGGTCTGTGAGGAAGATGCAGGCGGACATGTTAGGTTGCCTTGATCCAAAGGTGGTGCTATCGATGTCGGACAGCGCTGAACACCAGCTGGTGTTTCCACCTCCAAAGAAAATGATGACCTGCCAATCACGCTGGCTGTTGCGGGTAAAGAGGTGGCAGGTCTACGTTCCAAAACAGGTGTGACTGCTGTCCCCCCAGTCACAGAGGATGAAGAGGCCGCGGATGCACAAGATGTGGCAGACGGTGGTTGGCCCGGCCGGCTAGGCCGCATTGTAGCACAGTGAGCTTCCCACTGCAACTTATGCTTCATATCCATGTGCCGGTTCACGCATGAAGTACTCAAACTATGTATTTTTTGGCCTCTACTTAGCTTTTGCTGACAAATGTTACAGATAACACGAGTTGGATCATCTTTATCGATCTGAAAAAATGCCCAGGCTATTCAAGGTTTAGCACCCATGCGACCTGAAGAGCCACCACGACTTATGGTCAGAGGCAGAGTTGTGTTTGAAGATGCAGTTGTTGACGTGCTTCCAGTACTACGTCTCTGTCCAGGAAGGCGCAACCTGACCTCGTCGTCACTAGCATCCTCCTCCACCTCCTCTGCTGACCTCATCTCTTGGCTGACTGTGGGTTGACAGTAAGTGGGATCTCCAACCTCGTCATCATCACCCTGTGTGTTATCAGAACCCGTCGTCCTCAGAGCCAACCTCTTCCTGCCCTGACAAAAAACTAAAGTTGTCGCTCCAATCAGGTATTTGAGTCTCATCATCATCTTCCTCATTGTCTCCACCAACACGAGTTAGTTTGGGAATGAGGGTCTACATTATGGTCAGAACCTTCTGCGTCTGGTCCTGGATCCGACTCATAAAGATTCTGGGCATCAGTGCAGATCATTTCCTCGTCTGGATTCACAGAAGCTCTGGAGCCGACCTCTGATTCCCAGGCTATAGTATGAGTAAACAGCTCTGCAGACTCAACCATCTGTTCTACCCCATACTCAGACGGGCAGCTGGAGACTTGGGAGCTGTGAGGAAGCAAGTGCGATTGGGGTGACACCTCTGAGGACTGGAGTATTTGAGATGTTGAAGTTGAGGTGGAGGAGAGCCCACTTAAAGGAGCACTTGATATCCGTTGAAGCACCTGCTGTTTTTGTGCCTCATCTGGAATTTGTAACGATTGGCGTGGCCGTAAGAAAGGGATCTTATCACATTGTCCGCTAAAAGAAGTAGACATCTTAGTTTGGCTGGAAGATGGTCTTTCTTCTGCAGATGTTACTGTTGCTTTAACACCTACCCCACGGACACAACCTTTTTTTCCCTTCCCAACACGCCTATTCCCCTTTCCACCAGCAGCAGGCCTTTTTCCACTCATTTTGGTGGTTAACTAATTCACAACTCTGGAGTTGTTTGCAGAAAAAACAATGGATGGGAACCGAGCAGAGCTGAGTGGCCAAACTGTGGTATTAGCCCAAATGTATTGGCTGGGTTAGATGCAGATAAAAATTATATTGAATTTTCAACCTGGTGGAGGTTAGTATAGATGGACTAATAGAACAAGTCCCACACACTGCTACAAGCCAAAATATTTTTTCAGAGCTAGATGCAGAAAAAAATTATATTGAATTTGCAACCTGATGGAGGTTAGTATAGATGGACTAAAAGAACAAGTCCCACACACTGCTACAAGCCGAAATATTTTTTCAGAGCTAGATGCAGAAAAAAATTATATTGAATTTGCAACCTGATGGAGGTTAGTATAGATGGACTAATAGAACAAGTCCCACACACTGCTACAAGCCGAAGCCCAAATATTTTTTCAGAGCTAGATGCAGATAAAAATTATTTTGAATTTGCAACCTGATGGAGGTTAGTATAGATGGACTAATAGAACAAGTCCCACACACTGCTACAAGCCGAAATATTTTTTCAGGGCTAGATGCAGAAAAAAATTATATTGAATTTGCAACCTGATGGAGGTTAGTATAGATGGACTAATAGAACAAGTCCCACACACTGCTACAAGCCGAAATATTTTTTCAGAGCTAGATGCAGAAAAAAATTAGATTGAATTTGCAACCTGGTGGAGGTTAGTATAGATGGACTAATAGAACAAGTCCCACACCCTGCTACAAGCCACAATATTTTTTCAGAGCTAGATGCAGATAAAAATTATTTTGAATTTGCAACCTGCTGGAGGTTAGTATAGATGGACTAATAGAATGATGCTATGCCCAAAAGGTTTTACTTCACTAGGTGCAGTAAAAAAATTTGTATTCTATACACAGGTGGTGTAGTTTGCAACACAGATAGGCTTCTCCACTGACTAACACACACTGCAAGAGGACAAAAAGGATTTGCTTTGCTAGATTTAGCCAAATGCTGTGAAAAAAACTTGCACAGCACTGGCACAGACCTGCCTGGCAAAAAGTGATAGGAACTGATGTAACCTAGCCCTGAAAAGGACTGCAATTACAATTAGTCTTTACTCCCAACCTATCTATTTAAGAGCACAGACCTGCCTGATAAAAGTGATAGGAACTGATGTAACCTAGCCCTGAAAAGGACTGCAATTACAATTAGTCTTTACTCCCAACCTATCTATTTAAGAGCACAGACCTGCCTGATAAAAGTCATAGGAAATGATGTAACCTAGTCCTTAAAAGGACTGCAATCACAACTATTCCCTACTCCCAAGCTATCTGTAGATTTGTGCGAAAATTGGTTTGAAATTAACAAAGTATAGCGCACACAGCAACAGCGGTGCCATCTAACACGCAGCTGCAGCAGTGAGAAAATGGTGGTCGACGGGGAAAATGGCTGGGTCTTATAGGGCAAGGACATGTCACATACACTGCCAATGACACATGCCCTTGCTTGTGTGAAAAAAATCAGTTCGCTCCGTGTGTGCGCTGCTGATAGGCTGACAGATTGCACCTCCCCACTGTAAATGCGGGAAAGAGAAAAAAAAATGGAGATCTTCATTATTTCTGCAGAGATCCATCCCCTGCCCCTCCCCCCGCCCCGCTGTACACTCAAACTGCGTATTAACATTAATTTTCAGCATTACTGAGAAAAAATCCAGTTATGATTTTGGTGCACGAACAGTTATCGAACATAACCTCGAACAGCCGAATTTTTTTCAAATCGTTCGGGTTCGCCGAACGGCTCGAACACCGCCCAAAACAGCTCGTATTTGAGATTGGCGAACAGTTCGAGTCGAACACATCTCTATTAATGATTTATGTGCACATCTGCACGTGTTAAATGCCGCTTTCAGAGATTGACGACATTTAACAAGTTAACAATCGCGGGTGGAGCACTGCTCCATGCGTGATTGTTAGGGTCAGGTTCTGGCTGTAATACACAGTCATCACCTGCCGGATATTTGGTGGGTTTACTGCATGAGTTCGCTCCATACACCCTCTTCCGACATGCACCGTACATATACGGCATACGTCATGAAGGAGTTAAAGGAGTTCTCCGGTAATAGAAAACAAAATAACTGAAGGAGATGTCATAATAAATAAATTCCTAGATACATTTAATTATCAAATTACAATCGTTTTGTCTAGGGAGGTAACCACCATAAAATTAAAATGGCTGGAAATTTAGAAAAGATGCCTGTGAGCATGTGGAGTAGCAAGCTCCACTGCTGTGAATTGGAGATATATATATAGTGTTATTCAGAAAAACAGGGCACACCAAAGTTTGAGTGGCCTCTTCTTAGCTCAGCACCTCTGGTATCTCCAGTATTCGATCAAATAGACAGGATGGACAGCAGTGTGAGCAGCCTCTTGTTACATCAGCACCCCTAGTATCTCCAGTGTTACATCAGATAGACAGGGTGGACCGCAGTGTGAGCATCCTCGTCTTACATCAGCACTCCTAGTATCTCCATTATTACATCAGATAGACACGGTTGACAGCAGTTTGAGCAGCCTCTTCTTACCTTAGCACCTCTGGAATCTCCAGTAATAGATCAAATAGATGAGTCCAGAAGGAGAAAGAAGCAGATTTCTCTATTAAGATATATTACAAAGTCTCTTATTTCATGTGTATTATTGATTTATAGGAAAAAAAATTAAAACGACGGTTACTGTTTTAAGGATCGTCATTTCCAAAGTGAAACAGCCATGAGGAAGAATACAACGTCTGTTTTTTAATGTTGCCACAAGCATTTTTATAATTTAAGCACTTTCTGAAAATATATAACAAAATTTAAATATGACAAATAGAGAACATCTGGAAAGTTATATGACACATTTCTGTTAAAGTATATTAATGGTATGCTGTGGTTTACCCCAAAAATTACATAGAGGAGAGGGGAACCCAACAGCAAATATCAGGATCCTTTCATGGACACGAGGAGTTGTTTTCCCTATCTCCATTGCTAACACTGTGGTGCCTGAAGACACTAAGGCCCTGATTCATCAAGACCAGCATTGTTCATGCCTGTCTTGATGAGGGGGCGTACTGGAGTCTGAGACTCCAGATTCATTAAGACACCTCGTAATGAATCAGGCACATATGAAAAGTGTCATGCGCCTCAGCACAAATCTTACTCCAGTCAATGACTGGAGTAAAATTTGAGGTGTAAGGAACACTACAGATCATCATTAATTAGATGAGCTATGGGGTAATGCCCCAGTTCCACCTCTGTCTTGCCCCAGCTCTGTTCACTTTGGCAGAGCTGGGCAAAACTGTTGTGAAAACTTCAAAAGTCACAAAATTTTTGCGCAACTCGAGGTTGCGCAGAAATCTTGCTTCTCATCAAAGAGTTTTACGACAGATTTCTGGAGAAAACACTTTGATTAATTGTAGCCTAGGAGTCCAGCACAGGTTTACAGAACCTATTCGGAAGTGTAGTGATCCAGTCTTCCTACTGACCACATAGGAGACATGGGTGCTCTATGGGTCCACCTTGTTTATGGGCAACAACACCCTATAGGTTGGATGTAGAGATGTGTCCATCTTTTCCTTTCCTCTTGGCTTGATATGTATTGAGATCAGTGGCACGAGATTTCTGGCTTTGAAAAATAGCATGATTTTGTGACACTTTTTGGTAGATGTTTATACAATACTTATCTATGTGTGATCTGGGTGTGATGCTACTTGAAGAGTTTTTCTACCATGTCACAGATCCCTTAATGAAATTTGGAAAGTTAAGTATGGACACATTTGTATAAGATACCAAAAAAGTAAGATTAGACTATTTTTATTGAATAGTGTAAAGTTTAAAGAAAGAATTTTTAAATGTGAACTTGGTCTCTATCCTTGCCGCAGAGACCTGTGTGTAAGTTAGCTGAAGTCAATAAATAAAATTAAAGTGGGTTCATTTGGTTCCTCTGAAGGTGCCAGTATAAGTAACGAAATTGGCAAAGTGTAGAAATACTAGGTACTCTAATAGTACTATTTATATATGTAGGCACAATATCACTTTACCCTGCAAAGGTTAATACCAGTCTTGGGTTTCGTCTTTTTAATAAAGGACCAGCAGTACTGATATGCCCAGGTTACGTGCCAATCCTTACGTGGGTAGAAGAATCAGCAGCTCCAAGCATGTTGCAAATAGCAGCCTATTTGGTACCCAAGATTTTCTAGTAGGGTCAGGGTAGACCATGTGTTGTATGAAGATATGTCCAGGTACTGTACTATGATGGGTTATTTGTACCACCCTGCATTCTCGTCTTGATAGACAGTGTGAAAAACGTAAGAGATTCCATTTTTTTTTTACATTATTGTCTCTCGTTTGAGTAAACTTTTCCTTTTTTTTTTTCACTTCAGATTTAGTCCAAAACATCAACTTTTCTCCACCAAGGGCAAGGTCATTGTGCCCAAATGTAAAGTACAGTGTGTTACTTTGTGAATATAAAGTGCACTTACTACAAGAAATTAAATATTTTATGCCAAGCTAAGAGAATAAAAAAAATAAAAATAAAATAAAACCATCAATCTTCAGGTTATTCCTATAAATGAAAAAATAGCCATTAAATAAATTGTGTTTGTGTGTATGGATATGTATTATATAGATATATACAATATACTAAGAGCTAGGCAAACATATCTGAGATAACCTAACATAACACTTTTCTGATATAAAACACAATAGAGGGTCAATGATGAATGTTATACTGGTTTTAAGCAATATGGTTCATGAAAGTGGTTAATACAATTTTTCAAAAAGTTTAGTGAATACTATGTGATGGTATGATGACCTGTAGTCTTGTAAACCGTTGACAATGGGGCAGTTGTTATTGAAAATAACACAGCAACATTGACTTTGATAAGATATTTTTCTTTGTTGGGCAAAATCTTTAGCTGGATATTCCAATTTTTCAAAGTAATTAGCAAATTCTTTATGTTGGTCTGGATAACTGTAGTTTTGTAAAAACGTTGGTAATGGGGCAGTTGATACTGAAAATGCAGCCGTAACTTAACAATATTGTCTTCACTTCCTTAAGATACTTTCAGCTGTTGAGCAAGATCTTCAATTTTTCAAAAAAGTTTAGTGAATCCCATTGGCAATGGGGCCATTGTTATTGTAAGTGTGACCATAACCCAGAAACATTGACGTTGATGTAGGTTTTTACCTCCTCAAGATACATTTCATTGTTGGGCAAGGTGGATCCTTCAATTTTTCAAAACAAGCTAGTGAATCCCATATGGCGGTCTGTTGACCTGTAGTCTTGTAAAATGTTGCCAATTGGGCAATTTGTACTGAAAATGAAAATGCAGCCATAACCCAGCAATATTGACATTTATGTAGGTATTCACTTCCTTGAACTAATATCCACTGTTGTACAAGGTCTTCAATTTTTCAAAAAGGTTAATGAATCCCATATGATGGTATGGTGACATGTAGTCTTTTAAAATATTGGCAATTGAGTATTTGATAATGAAATTGCAACCATAATCAACCGCTATTGATGTAGATGTAGGTCTTCAATGTCTTCACCTCCTTGAGATATGTGCTGCTGTTGAGCTAGATCTTTAGCCTAAAATTTCATGTGAAAGATTTTCGAGTTTGGGTTCACCAACTAAAGTCTATATTGCCACACAGAAGGAATTGTTCCTTCGTATCCCACAGTATATTCATTATGTATTTTAAGTTGTTTAGTAACTTGACATATTTTGAACCCTACACACAAGATCTGGCAGTGAAGAGTTTGGAGAAAGGCCATGACTCTGGAACTGTACTGAGTGCAAACATCTACAAATTCTTCAAGTTCTAAAAAATTTGTCAGCCTGTAAACTAAGGAGCCTTCGAAGAACTTTCATCCATGAGCTGGTTCCTACACTTTCATAACCTATAGATGTTTTTAGGTGAATTTGCTCATATATACAGCTTTATTTATAACTTTCACATATCCCTAGATGCTGGTTTGAAGATCACCGTTAAGCAATGTGCGTTGCGTTTCCGTTGTTTCATTTAACCTGGACTTGTCTTGTTTGCTATCACTTCTGTCTGCCTCATCCATGCCACTGACCCTGGATAAGCAAAGGACGTTCTGAAAACTCTTTTTAAAGTTGTCAGATAGAAAGGCATAAAGTATGGGATTGGCACAACTATTGGCATAACTGAGAACCACGACAAAGTCCCACATAGCTTTTAGGCCCGGCGTTGGCACTATTAAAAGAGAGACTGAGGAGACGTTGAAGATGTAGAATGGAAGCCAGCAAAAGATAAAAACAGCTACCACTATAGATACCATCCTCGTAACTTTCTTTTCTGATCGTTTTCTTTTGGAGGAGCCGACTCTTATTCCAGAGGACTTCACTTTGATAATGATGAACAGATAGCAAAGGCAGATAATACTGAGAGGAACCAGAAATCCTAGAATGAAGGCATAAATTATAAAACCTGTATACCAGGTGCCAGAATCATCTGGCCAAATAATGGTGCAGCTGCCTCTTTCATGGAAAAATTGTACCCCAGCATAATTCATGATGGGCATGATGACTAAAAGCGAGATTGTCCATACTGCAGCATTAACCATCTTAGCAGTCCTTGGTCTCCTCCATTTTGCTGACTTGATTGGGTGAACCACTGCAAGGTACCGGTCAATGCTCATGACTGTAAGGCAGAAGATGCTGGTGAACTGGTTAATGCCATCCACTGTCATGACAATTCTGCAAATAACTTTTCCAAAGGGCCAATGGACCAAAGCCACCTGCATGGCCAAAAAGGGCAAGCCGAGCATAAATAGTTCATCAGCTATAGCTAAGTTTAGGATGTAGATATTAGTGATTGTCTTCATCTTGGCATATCGGAGTATGACATAAATGACCAGTGTATTTCCACAAAGTCCTATGATACACACAACAAAGTAAATGAAGGTAAGGATGGCATTGCTTGTCATGTCATAGTATTGTGATGTTTCGTTTGTGGATGCATTGCTTGTGGTCTCCATAATGTACCCCTGCGAAACAGGAGAAAAGTACAACTCCGTGATGTTGGGTAAATCTGAGTAATCCTGCTCCATTTCGTCGTTTTGTCGTTTGACAGCAAATGACGTCTGACTATTCCATACTCGTAGCAGACTCTTCCGTTCTTCGTAGGCTAGTGAGCACTAAAACAAAACACATAAAATAAAAAAAAATCATTAAAAGCTAGCAACTGCAAGTAGCAACAGATTGACATACATGTATACCATGATGTTAGCTTACATTACATATCTATACTGTTTAAATGTTGAGTTTTACTCTATTTGTATCCATAAAACATCCTAATTTCTGCTCCTTCTGCTATCAGACATGTGATGTTATAGCTTAGTTCTAAGGGAATAAATTAAAGATAAGTGGATCACTTTAGGCAACCTCTGTCCATGGTCCAAGTCAGTGCCCTCTGGCCGTAAAGAGGAGCTCCTCGAATTTCCTTACCCTTTGGGATCCCAGGCCCGGCTTATGATTAGCTTGGGCTGGCAAGAAATCACCTGTGTGCCACACGCACAGATGACGTCACACGAGGCCGGTGAATAAAACACTGCATTGAGAAACCTAGAAGCTCAGGAAATTCACGCAGCTCCTGATCGTGGCCAGAGAGCACTGACCTGGATTGTGGGTTGTGCACATCTCTAGAATAAATATGATTTTCTTCAATGAACTGCTTTGTAGAAACCAACAAAATCCTTCAAACTAGTTGTATCATGAAAAGATCACCATTGGTATTGTTTCTCTAACCTTTGGCAATCACTTGGGGAAACTATAGCCAGCCATACTGTCAGGGAAATATTGAGGAATATTGAAAATCTGTCATGAATATTGACCATTCCTCCCAAACCTCTCTTCTCCCCCCTCCCTCATTCCCCTTTTGCCCAGCACAAAGCCCCAATTAACACAGCCATGAGTAAGAGCTTACACAAACAAATGGCAGCCAAGTGGTGCCACCAAGCTACTTAGAATGCGAGCATCTTGTCCGTGAAAGACATAGGGGTAATTAGTTGCAGGATTGCAATAATTTGTCTGTAACTTGGTTTGCTTTCCCGAGCTTAAAATAAGAGATCTCCAGCCACGTTGACTCCGATATGAAATATGGAATAACTGATGTTCTGTAATTCTGACAATAACGGGACCCATATTTTTGGTGGCAGGGACAGCTAAGAAACAAGATGCTCAGTTTTTCATAGTCGTAGGCCCCTCTGGGGAGCTGTAGCACAAAAACTCCAGGATAGCAGACTGCAACTACGCGATGTGTGGTCTCTACATGAAGGTAAAATCATAATAGAAAATATGATATCACTTTTGGGCTTCTGGGATCAACGCGCGATGAGTTGTCTCAAAAATCAGGTTTTTAATACAAATCTGAAGGGTGGACCCTAGCCCCTGTGAGGTCATCACAGGGGGGTCTCTCCCTTCAGCATAAAATAGTTTGTTGAGGCTGAAACTGTGTTCTTTGCCCTGGAGTATATGTTTATCATAGCGGAGGACCCTGTTCAATAACAGTTTAAACGGAGTGTCTCCCCTCCACCTATATTGAATCGTCTCAGCGATCGTATAGTGTAAGTTTCTCCTTTTTATCCTGTTTATTTTATGTCACTGTTTATGCATTTTAATGTCTCCTTTGTAACATCCTTGTATATATTTTTCCTAAACACTGCCTCCCTTTTGGATTAAATATAAAATGTAATAGTTCTGTTCCTTTTGTCCTGTAATCGTTCCCTTCCCCCGAAGCCATATACGCTACCAAAACGCAGGCGTCCGCCCAGGCCTGCATTATATTTCAAATCTGGACGGTGGTGGCAGAGAATAATATTAATAAACGGGCTATCATGCAGCCGGCAGCAACCGTACTAGGCGTACACACATATTCCTGGAGCTGGAATTTGGAGGTGTGACGCCATACGCTTTCTGCGTGCTCGCCGATGCCCATGGAGTGAGTAGTCTGGATCATGTGCTTGTGATTCCGGACGAAATACTGACATTGTGACGGCACTGTGAGATATTGCGTGATCTCCCCGCTGTCGTCCCTGTGGTGATCCCTGACACATACATTTTAGCATTACATATTGTTCCTAGAAATGACTGAGCAGGAGATGATTTCAATAAGTGGCTGTCAATCATGGCTTCTCCTTTAAGATGCTCTAAGTCAGTACATATCAATCAATGTCCAATCTCTAAAAGAGCTCTCTCACAGAATAAAAGTACCAACTAGGAGAGATGGCTAGCCTACAAATCAAAGTTCGACCATTTAACAAGTATTGCAACTTGACCAAGGATAAAAGCTTAAGCCAGAAGCTCATCTAAAGACAGATTGTATCAGAGTATTTGACCCTCCATACAGGCTGTCTTTAGATGAGTTTCTGACTTGGCATTTATCTCTGGTAAAGTTGCACGGCTCATTAAAGCGAGTGCATTAGATTAATGTCGGCAGAACCCGCTGATATTGACAGGTTCGGCCGACTGTCTAATGTGTATAGGGAGCCAGCCAACTGATCGTCATGAGAGATGTCGATCGGACATGCCCAGTTTTGAACTGTCAATCGCATTGTTCTCCTTGAGATAAGCTGCTGGCTGAAGTGTCAGTTGGCGGCTTTCTCGTAGAGAACACATGAGCACTCAGCCGAACTAGCGCTCTTGTGTATGGGAGAATCATCTGACATGGCTGTTGACCGAATGATCAGCCAAAATTTTAAAGGGTTGGAGAAAGCAAGCTAATTTCCATACGTTATTTATTTCATGCCAATAAGACTCCATACTCAACTGGTCTCTTTAAGGAGAACCAAGAATTCCCACACTGTTAAGGAGCCTTGAGTCATCACTAGGGATTTCTTCCAAACTAAAGCCTCTTCCAAATAAAAGAGATAATTTTTGGGGTTCTTCCATTTATTAGTTCAGAGAAGGGTACTGGATGGCAGAATGAGACCTGGATGAGAGGCCGATAACTCTGAGGGGTTCTGTTTCATCTTGTGGAAACCATCAGCTGTCATATGGAGTCTTTTATGCCAAGTCGGGCTCTCTATGAAAAATATATGCAAATTAGCTCTCCTCCAGAAGGAAGAAAATGGCCTCTCTAATGTTGCCTATAAGTAGCTATTATTTAAGTCATTTTTTGACCCATCACAGAGCCTTGATAGGCAGTTTTCTTTATTCTAGAGGAAATCTAATTTGCATAGCAAAAAGCATTGCCTAGCCTGTAAGACTCACTACAGCTGGTGGTTTCAACAATGAAAAACAGTACCCCATCAAGAACTAATAGACTATGCACAATGGTTGCCATCATGAGACAACCAGTTTAATATTAGCTATGAATGCAAATGTAGAAGACACTAAGCACTTGTGTATTACGAGTTGTGTTGCCCTTTACAAGACTTCAGTGACTTGTTTGAGCTTTGGCAACCTCTGTACTTATCTGATACACGTAGACATTGCAATGCAATAGTCTGATACCTTCAGTGTAGTGCTATTGTAAGGTTTTAAGCGGAGCATCTCTGTGGCTATAATCCCTGGCCCAAGAGACTCCTCTGTATTGACAGTGACCTGGATCCGATATCTCTCCCCCACGTCTTAGCCTGGAGTCCTATTTAGCTTCCTCTGCTTCCTGCAGACTAGAAGTGCCCCGTGTCCTCACTATGCTTTGATGAGTTTCTCCGGCGGGCTGACAGGACTCGTGCTCTTGTGTGGGGAGACTTGCACACTGGGATCCCACTGTCTGAGGGTACGGAGCTCCCATCTACCCTAGCAGCCACTATAATCAGGCTGTCTGAACAACTTGCGGTCTCAACTCGTACTCAAGAATCACTTCCTGATTCTGGAAACTAAACAGAGACTTTCCTAATATGCCCACCCTCAGTGAGCTGTCATCACAGAACTTTAACCCATCACTGTCTATAACTCTGCTGGCAGACTCAACCTGACATCTGCACCCAGAACAGTGGCATCTTGTGGCTGTTTTCAGGTACTACAGCCCAGAAGGAATTATACCAGGAATAAGCTCTATATCCCTCTAGGCTTGATAAGGGCACTAAGTTTCCCCTCTACTCTACTAACTGGACCACTAAAGCTAACCCCCTTAGCTTGGTCTACCACAGTTAGGGAGGTCTGACCTCAGGAACACTTCCTTTAACTATCTCAGTACCAAGGGAAGGCTACGCCCTTCCCCACTATTACACTATAATAGAGTAGTAACTCACTCGGGAAAATAGGTAACAAACTAAAAACTGCAACTTACCCTGCTGGTTCCTGTACAGACTAGAGATCCTGACCCGCAGTCCCTAATGGTTCCTGCATGAGCAGAGATAGCCCAAACCACAGACTAGAAGATGACAGCTCAGACCTATGCTGCCTGAAAGGTCGTCGAGCGCTTCACGTTCCAACTAAAGAACCGGAGGGCAATGCTGAGTGTAAATTACCTACAAAAGGGAAAGCGTGCTAAAAAAAGGAAAGATCTCAGAGTGAGTAAAGTAAACCACAAAATAAAGTATAAAGTACGTACTGTTAGAGAATATGCCATCTACTTCCTTAAAATAAAGGTAGATGCAGAGTAAAGAACAGAAAAAGCAAGAAGATAAAACCTAGGTGGAATTTCACTGACTTGCTATTAGTTATGGCAGAATTGCTGAACATCCACAAGGAACTATCATCAGCAGGATATGCAAGCAGGGGGAAAGAATATAAAGACGCACCCAAAAGGTGATAGGGCAGACAAATGAAAACAGCTGGGTAGTGCTAGACAGACTGTAGCCAGAATAACAGAACCACCGGAGAAAATGTGTGTCTGCTGTGGCTTGGTGGACAGAGAATTCGACCACAAAACAGAGGCTCAAGGGTTCGAGCCCCGGAGCATGACATTTAGTTATCGTATGCAAAACGGACATTATGGTTTTTGACTGTTTTAAACGTGAGGTCATCACCAACAAATGGGTCAGAACCTGGCAAGTTGAAGCATTACTTGGCCAGGTAATTGACTTCCATGGGCACCAAGTAATGCTTAAGTTCACTTGTGGTGGCACTCTGGTGCAACTAAATGCTTTATGCAAAATTTCCTCAAGGCTTAAAGCTGATCGCTGGTGGTCCCAGCACTGCTATACCTTCTGAGGAGCTCAGACATTGGGTTAGCTCCCATGTTGGGTTAGCAAGTTGAGAGACAATGACACCTTCTTGGAACTGGACCTGTAAGAAACCTTAGCTGAAATACCTAACTCCAACACTTATGTATTTAGTTAGCTCGGCAAACCAGCTGTGTATTATTTATATGCTGTGTAACATTTTTATTGCAGGGAATATAACATTTTAGGATGCATTACGCAAGCAGTGTGCTTTTAGCTAGTATTGTGAGCACTGGGTACAAATACCTGGTTGAGGTCACAGGTCACATCTAAGGATGCACAGGCACATGTACCCCCACAGGCTTTGGTCTAGGAACAGCTGGATATTTTTAAAAAGGCAGCAACTGTGCATTGTTGTCAGTATGAAGTAATTACAGCATGTGTGACATTGCACACACCAAACCAGAGTAGCACCCAATCAGAGTTACAACTGAGAGATCCTAAGGATTAAGTCAGGCTTGGTAGAGAAGCAGAGAGCCATAATACTGCAATAAGACCGAGTCTAGAGCGCCAGAATAGGTGGGCCTGCTGTGGGAAGCACTTCTACAAAGAAGTGGCCCTGGAAGAAGCAAATAGTTACAGACCACTCCTTCATGACTACCAACCTGCTATGGTTTGCATCATCAAGCTCTGCTGTCACCTGCATCTGTGAGTGAAATTGCAGACTGACTCTCTTTTGAATAATAAGACGTGGACTCTCTGGATTGTTCTAAACTGTAAGATGTATGATGTTAATTACCCTAAACTCCTGCTTTCCCAGGAAGATTGTTTTTGGTGTTTATCATATCGCCAAGGATAATGCCACAGTATTGTGTAACCACCAAGCTTGGTGCTTCATCATTGTTGTGTTACCATTAAGTTCATGTTATTGTGTAACTGTCAAACTTTGTTCCTCAGTATTAAAGTGTAACTGCTAAATTCAATGCCACAGTATAGTGTAATCACCAAGCGCTGTGCCAATATCTATGTGTACCTGTCAAATTCAGTCACCCTGTTGTGTAACCACAAGCTCGGTGCATCACTATTGAAGTGTAACCTCCAAGCTTTGTATAATTGTTGTGTGGAACCACCAAGCTCTGTGCTTCAGTATCAAGGTATAACCACCAAGCATTGTATAATCGGTGTTGTGTTACCACTAAGCTAGGTGCCTCCAATAAGTGTAACCACAAAGAATTATATAATCATTGTTGTATAACCACCTAGATCAGTGCCTCAATATTGAGGTGTAACACCTAGCATTGTAAAATTGTTGCTATGTAACTGTGGCACCCCAGGTCTGGTTGCCACAGTGGCAGCAATGTCACGTCTGAGAGCAGGTGGGAGGTTCCCTGGTTGAGGACAATTAGCATGCAGCACCTCCTGCCTCAGTCCAGGGAGGGGAGAAACCTGCCCTTTATAAACTGGATCTGGGGCAGGGTTAGAGAGTCCAGCCAGAGAGAAGTTCCAGACAAGTCGCAGATAGGGACAGGTCAGCAGCAGGCTGAGGAGTCCCTGTAGGCAGAGGAGGAACACGAGGCCAGGAGGGGAGCTAGCAGAGCTCATCCTGGTTAGAGACTTGAAAAGCTGGACACTGGAGTCCGAGGCTGTGAGGGTTATAAGCCCAGCAGCAGAAAACCACCACACAGGGGACTTCAAGTCCTCTGGCCCAAGGAAGCCCGGAGGCTCAGCCACACGAGAGGGACCACTACTGCCCCGGAGGGGTGAGAGGTACGGAAGGCCCGAGTCGCCAGTCATACGAGTGAGAACAACACGGTACACTCAGGGACATGGGCTACCACCACACTACAGCGGGATAGCCAAGAAAGAGTGAAGTCAGCACGGTAGGCCTACAAACTCCCCCTGACCAGCGGGATTTCCCGGTTGCTCTCAGACTGACCAGGCCTCCATTGTTAACCAGTATTCCGGACGGGTCCCTTAATACCATCAACAGTAAAGACCCTGACTTGCATGACAGACTCCGTGTGGTTACTGCTGCTCCCACGCACCATCACCACCAACATCCCTATTTACTGCCCTGAGGCTATACTCCTCCCGTGGGGAGTTGTACTATCCTCTGCTGCATCCACAACACCAGCCTCAGCGGTCTGCCCTGCAGCGGCGGTTCACTCTGACCGCAATCCACGGGTGGCATAGTAGGACATTCAGCATATAGACTGCCATTTGGTTTGACCGCCCTGGGCACGGACCGGGTCCCCGCCACGCAAGGACTACAACCCCCAGCATCCACAACGGGTCCGGTTCCGGGTATCCCCACACACACACACGGCCCAGGGGGCGCGTCATAACCACCAAGCTTGGTGCCTCATTATTAAAGTATAACC
Source organism: Phyllobates terribilis (assembly GCF_046119375.1). Lineage (NCBI taxonomy): Eukaryota > Metazoa > Chordata > Amphibia > Anura > Dendrobatidae > Phyllobates > Phyllobates terribilis. The sequence continues at coordinate 93,187,119 of NW_027362765.1, read as the reverse complement.
AACAAGTTTTGTATAATCTTTGTTGTGTTACCACCAAGCTAGGTGCCTCCAACAATTGTAACCATCAAGCATTATATAATCATTGTTGTATAACCACCAAGCTCTGTGCCTCAGTATTAAGGTGTTACCACCAAGCATTGTATCATCATTGTCGTGTTACCACCAAAATAGGTGCCACCACCAAGTGCAACCATGAAGCATTATAAAATCATTATGGTATAACCACCAAGCTTGATGCCTCAGTATTAAGGTGTAATCAACAAGGGTTGTATAATCATTGTTGTGTTACCCCCAAGCTAGGTGCCTCCACCATGTGTAACCTCCACGTATTTCATAACTGTGAGTGTAACTGCCAAGTTTGGTGCCTCAGTATTAAGGTTGTTAGAACCCTCCTGTTTGTTTTTTCTATCTTGTGTTTTGCGGTCACGTTACCACCTGCCTTTATATTCCAGCTCCACCCTTCTGGCTGTGCTGGACTTCAGTGTTTGACTGTTTCTCTAGCCTGGTGCTTCAGTGCCTTTCTCTGTTAGTTCGTCTGGTCCTCTGGGACCTCTAGTACATTTTTGTCAGTTTGTCTTTTTGTGTGTGTTCTGCAACAACTTCTCTGTTTAGGAGGTGTCCCAGGTGTCCTTAGTTCTTTTAGGGACCCCTCCCTTAATTCTATAGGTCTTCATTCAGACTAGCCGAGGACTAAGGCGGGTCTGTTCACTAGGAACAGGCAGCCCGCTACATCGTAGGGAGTCAGCTTAGTCTTACTGTAGGGACAGCTTTCCCTATCTTTCCTTAGTACTTGTTGCAGATCATAACAGTAAGTCCAGCCAAAAAAACTAAAAGGAAAGAAATTCGGGGATCAGTATGGTTTCCGTCCAGGATTTGGCTCAACGCCTGCAGAGATTGTCTCTGGAGGTGGCCGAGCTTCAGCAACACGTGAGTAGCTGTTCTGGAGCGCATTTTGTCGAACCCAAGGTAGGACTGCCTGATGTTTTTTATGGTAAACAGCAAGATTTTTTTTCCTTTAAAAATGCTTGTTTGTTATATTTTCGTTTGAGACCAAGATCCTCTGGGAATGAATCACAGCGCATTGGTTTTATTATGTCACTTTTGCGCAATAAACCACAGGGGTGGGCCTTTTCTCTCCAGCCCAATGATCCATGTTTAAGGTCTGTTGAAGAATTTTTTCTGCTATGGGACACCTCCTAAACAGAGAAGTTGTTGCAGAACACAAAAAGACCAACTGACAAAAATGTACTAGAGGTTCCAGAGGACCAAGTGAACTAACAGAGAAAGGCACCGAAGTACCAGGCTAGAGAAACAGTCAAACACTGAAGTCCAGCACAGCCAGAAGGGTGGAGCTGGAATATAAAGGCAGGTGGTCACGTGTCCGCAAAACACAAGATAGAAAAAACAAACAGGAGGGTTCTCACAGTACCCCCTCTTTTATGAGGATCCTAAGGATCCTCCAGGCCCAGGCCTATCCGGAAACCTCCTGTGGAAAGCTTTAACAAGCCTAGGAGCAGAGACATCATCCGTCCTTACCCAGGAGTTGTCTTCGGGACCGAAACCCTTCCAGGAGACAAGATACTGTAATCTCCCTCTATGCCATCTAGAATTCAAGATACGAGAAATTTCATATTCGCCATCTTCCACCACAGGAGGAACTGTGACAGTGGCGTCCCTATCAGATACGTCAGCCTTTTTCAACAAGGAAACATGAAACACAGGATTAATCTTCCAGGAAGTAGGAACATCCAACCTAACAGCAGACGGGTTAACAACCTGAAGTACTTTAAATGGACCCACAAACTTAGGACCCAGTTTTTTAGAGGGAATCCTCAACCGCAGATTCCTCGAGGACAACCAAACCATGTCACCCACAGTAAACAAAACCTCTTTACGTTTCCTGTCAAAATACTTCTTGGACTTCTTGTTAGCCTCATGAAGGTTGCAACGTACATTAGTCCAAACTGTCTCCAAATCACCGGAAAAATTCTCCTCCTCCGGCACCGCCGACCACAATTTGGAGAACGAACCAAAAGACGGATGTCTCCAAGTACAACAAAAAAAAGGAGAACACCCAGCAGAGGAGGATGTATGATTGTGAAGAGCAAATTCTGCGAGAGGCAGAAACTCAGACCACACGTCTTGATTGTCCGCCACAAAACAACGCAAAAACTGTTCAACATCCTGGTTCTTGCTTTCAGTCTGTCCATTAGACTCAGGATGATAACCAGACGAAAATGACAAATGGACTCCCAACCTGTCACAAAAAGCACGCCAAAAACGAGCAAAAACTGAGGTCCTCTATCAGAAACAATATCCGTGGGAACGCCATGAAGCTTGACAATCTCTTTAACAAACGCCTTAGCGAGTGTCTTGGTGCAGGGCAACTAAATGAATGGAACCAAATGACACATCTTACGAAAACGGAAGCTTGAAGAGGACAATTTGCATATTCCAGGTGCCTTCTGGGAAAAGCGAAGAGTCTCCTTCAGCTAGAAGATCGTTGGGTACAGCCGGGGCCAGCTGCTTGGAAAGCATCGCCAAACCAGGGATTGAAGCTTGAAGAGGACAATTTGCATATTCCAGGTGCCTTCTGGGAAAAGCGAAGAGTCTCCTTCAGCTAGAAGATCGTTGGGTACAGCTGGGACCAGCTGCTTGGAAAGCATCGCCAAACCAGGGATTGAAGCTTGAAGAGGACAATTTGCATATTCCAGGTGCCTTCTGAGAAAAGCGAAGAGTCTCCTTCAGCTAGAAGATCGTTGGGTACAGCCGGGACCAGCTGCTTGAAAAGCATCGCCAAACCAGGGATTGAAGCTTGAAGAGGACAATTTGCATATTCCAGGTGCCTTCTGGGAAAAGCGAAGAGTCTCCTTCAGCTAGAAGATCATTGGGTACAACCGGGACCAGCTGCTTGGAAAGCATCGCCAAGCCAGGGATTGAAGCTTGAAGAGGACAATTTGCATATTCCAGGTGCCTTCTGGGAAAAGCGAAGAGTCTCCTTCAGCTAGAAGATCGTTGGGTACAGCTGGGACCAGCTGCTTGGAAAGCATCGCCAAACCAGGGATTGAAGCTTGAAGAGGACAATTTGCATATTCCAGGTGCCTTCTGAGAAAAGCGAAGAGTCTCCTTCAGCTAGAAGATCGTTGGGTACAGCCGGGACCAGCTGCTTGAAAAGCATCGCCAAACCAGGGATTGAAGCTTGAAGAGGACAATTTGCATATTCCAGGTGCCTTCTGGGAAAAGCGAAGAGTCTCCTTCAGCTAGAAGATCGTTGGGTACAACCGGGACCAGCTGCTTGGAAAGCATCGCCAAGCCAGGGATTGAAGCTTGAAGAGGACAATTTGCATATTCCAGGTGCCTTCTGGGAAAAGCGAAGAGTCTCCTTCAGCTAGAAGATCGTTGGGTACAGCCGGGACCAGCTGCTTGGAAAGCATTGCCAAACCAGGGATTGAAGCTTGAAGAGGACAATTTGCATATTCCAGGTGCCTTCTGGGAAAAGCGAAGAGTCTCCTTCAGCTAGAAGATCGTTGGGTACAGCCGGGACCAGCTGCTTGAAAAGCATCGCCAAACCAGGGATTGAAGCTTGAAGAGGACAATTTGCATATTCCAGGTGCCTTCTGGGAAAAGCGAAGAGTCTCCTTCAGCTAGAAGATCATTGGGTACAACCGGGACCAGCTGCTTGGAAAGCATCGCCAAGCCAGGGATTGAAGCTTGAAGAGGACAATTTGCATATTCCAGGTGCCTTCTGGGAAAAGCGAAGAGTCTCCTTCAGCTAGAAGATCGTTGGGTACAGCCGGGACCAGCTGCTTGGAAAGCATTGCCAAACCAGGGATTGAAGCTTGAAGAGGACAATTTGCATATTCCAGGTGCCTTCTGGGAAAAGCGAAGAGTCTCCTTCAGCTAGAAGATCGTTGGGTACAGCCGGGACCAGCTGCTTGGAAAGCATCGCCAAACCAGGGATTGAAGCTTGAAGAGGACAATTTGCATATTCCAGGTGCCTTCTGGGAAAAGCGAAGAGTCTCCTTCAGCTAGAAGATCGTTGGGTACAGCTGGGACCAGCTGCTTGGAAAGCATCGCCAAACCAGGGATTGAAGCTTGAAGAGGACAATTTGCATATTCCAGGTGCCTTCTGGGAAAAGCGAAGAGTCTCCTTCAGCTAGAAGATCGTTGGGTACAGCCGGGACCAGCTGCTTGGAAAGCATTGCCAAACCAGGGATTGAAGCTTGAAGAGGACAATTTGCATATTCCAGGTGCCTTCTGGGAAAAACGAAGAGTCTCCTTCAGCTAGAAGATCGTTGGGTACAGCCGGGACCAGCTGCTTGGAAAGCATCGCCAAACGAGGGATTGAAGCTTGAAGAGGACAATTTGCATATTCCAGGTGCCTTCTGGGAAAAGCGAAGAGTCTCCTTCAGCTAGAAGATCGTTGGGTACAGCCGGGACCAGCTGCTTGGAAAGCATCGCCAAACCAGGGATTGAAGCTTGAAGAGGACAATTTGCATATTCCAGGTGCCTTCTGGGAAAAGCAAAGAGTCTCCTTCAGCTAGAAGATCGTTGGGTACAGCTGGGACCAGCTGCTTGGAAAGCATCGCCAAACCAGGGATTGAAGCTTGAAGAGGACAATTTGCATATTCCAGGTGCCTTCTGGGAAAAGCGAAGAGTCTCCTTCAGCTAGAAGATCGTTGGGTACAGCCGGGACCAGCTGCTTGGAAAGCATCGCCAAACCAGGGATTGAAGCTTGAAGAGGACAATTTGCATATTCCAGGTGCCTTCTGGGAAAAGCAAAGAGTCTCCTTCAGCTAGAAGATCGATGGGTACAGCCGGGACCAGCTGCTTGGAAAGCATCGCCAAACCAGGGATTGAAGCTTGAAGAGGACAATTTGCATATTCCAGGTGCCTTCTGGGAAAAGCGAATTTGTTTAATTTGTTTATCCTAGGGTATCACAAGAAAGAAGACAGACATCAAGTCAGCAGGGACAAGCAGCAGCATGGCAGATGTGACAACCTACATGGTGTGCTGCAACATGTGCTACATGTTCACAGATCGACCAGAAGCTGAAACCAACTTCACCTGCCAGAAGTGTAGACTACTGGCTCTTTTAGAAGAAAAGGTGCGGGGACTGGAAGAAAGAATTGTGACATTAAAACTCATCAAGGAAAATGAAGACTTCCTGGACAGAACAGAAGCGTCACTACTGGTCACGGAAAGTGAAGGAAGCGTCAGAGAACCTCCAGAGGCAGACAAGGGGAGGCAAGTGACCAAAAGAAGCAAGAAGACCATGGAGACACCACCAACCACACAACTGAGAAACAGATTCCAAGGACTTGTGGAGGACGAAGATGGCACACCTAAGGATGAGGAACTACCAGCAAGCAAAAAAGAAAAGAGTACCCAGAAACACCCAGAAGCGACAAGAAAAAGGACAGCCAAGAAGGGAAGAAGAGTGGTGGTGGTGGGAGACTCACTACTGAGAGGAACAGAAGCAGCTATCTGCAGACCGGACATAACCGTAAGAGAAGTATGCTGCCTCCCAGGGGCGAAGATCAAGGGTGTTACCGATAGGATACCGAAGCTCATCAGTTCCAAGGATGTCCACCCATTTCTTCTGATACATGTTGGCACCAATGACACGGCAAAGAAGGACCTACCGACAATCTGCAAGGACTTTGAAGCATTGGGGAAGAAAGTAAAAGAACTGGATGCGCAGGTAGTTTTTTCTTCTATCCTTCCAGTAGACGGGCATGGCGTCAGGAGATGGAACAGGATCCTTGATGTGAACAACTGGCTGAGACGATGGTGCAGACAACAAGGATTTGGATTCCTGGACCACGGTGTAAATTACCTCTATGACGGACTCCTTGCCAGAGACGGACTACACCTCAACAAACCCGGGAAACACACATTCGCCAGGAGACTCGCAACACTCATCAGGAGGGCGTTAAACTAGAAGAAGAGGGGATGGGAAGAAAAACGCCGGACACGAACATGCAACCAGAGAACATACTACTAATGAAAGATATGAAGTGCGACAAAGAAGGTCCAAGACAAGATACTTGGAAGGGAGGTAAGAAAATTTCAAATACAATCCACAGGGAGAAGATTGAAACAAAACAAAATCGTGTAAACTGCGTGCTAGCAAATGCCAGGAGCCTGACAAACAAGATGGATGAACTGTAAGCAGAAATATCTACAGGTAACTATGACATAGTGGGAATAACCGAGACATGGTTAGATGAAAGCTATGACTGGGCAGTTAACTTACAGGGTTACAGTCTGTTTAGAAGGGATTGAAGAAGCCGGAAAGGGGATGGAGTCTGTCTATATGTAAAGACGTGTCTAAAGCCTACAATACGGGAGGATGTATAGGAAGGAAATGAGGAGGTCGAATCCTTATGGGTGGAGATACATGGGGCAAAAAACAATAATAAAATTGTTATAGGAGTCTGTTATAAACCACCAAATATAGCAGAAACCACGGAAAGTCTATTAATGAAACAAATAGACGAAGTAGCAAAAAATAACGAGGTGATTATTATGGGGGACTTCAACTACCCCGATATAGACTGGGAAACCGAAAGCTGTAGATCTCAGAAAGGAAACATGTTTCTGTCAATTATCAAAGACAATTATTTGTCACAACTTGTGCAGGAACCAACTAGATGGACGGCCCTTTTAGACTTAATATTAACTAACAGGCCAGACAGAATAACTGAGGTGCAGGTCGGGGGGCACCTGGGAAATAGTGACCACAACATTATACAATTCCACATGTGCTTCAGTAGGGTGCCCAGCAAGGGAGTCACAAAAACACTGAACTTCAGGAGGGCAAAGTTTGATCAGCTAAGAGATGCCCTTCACCTTACAGACTGGGATAGTATCTTCAGTAATAGGAGCACGAGTAGAAAATGGGAAATTTTCAAAACAGTCCTACATAGTCACTGTAGAAGGTACATACCTTATGGGAATAAAAGGGCTAGGAATAGGAGGAAGCCAATGTGGCTAAATAAGGAAGTCAAGAGGGCAATGAAAAACAAAAAAAGGGCTTTCGGTAAACTTAAACAAGAAGGCAGCGAGGAAGCGCTAATATCTTATAGGGAAAAAAACAAAATCTGTAAGAAACAAATAAGAATAGCAAAAGAGGAGACAGAGAGACTAATTGCCAAGGAAAGTAAAACGAATCCCAAACTGTTCTTTAACTATATAAACAGTAAAAGGATTAAAACTGATGGCGTTGGCTCATTGAAAAATAACCTGGGTAAAATCATAGAGGGCGATGAGGGTAAAGCAAACCTACTCAATAGCTTCTTCTCCACTGTTTTCACAAAAGAAAACAATTTATCGGAGGAAATGCAGAGTGATAAAGTAAACCCTCCGCTAAATATCACCCACCTAACCCAGGAGGAAGTTCAGAAACGCCTAAATAATATCAAAATAGACAAGTCACCAGGCCCAGATGGCATACACCCCCGGGTACTAAAAGAATTAAGTAATGTGATAGACAGGCCGCTGTATCTTATATTCAAGCACTCTTTATGGACAGGGACTGTCCCACTTGACTGGCGCCAAGCAAATGTGGTACCAATATTCAAAAAGGGGTTTAAAAGTGACCCTGGGAACTATAGACCAGTCAGCTTAACGTCTGTTGTGGGTAAATTGTTTGAAGGATTTCTTAGAGATGCTATTGTAGAATATCTTAATGATAATAACTGTCTAACTCCACATCAACATGGATTCATGAGGGATCGCTCCTGCCAAACAAACCTGATCGCCTTCTACGAGGAGGTGAGCTCACAGCTGGACCGGGGAGAGTCAGTGGATGTTGTATACCTTGACTTCTCCAAAGCGTTTGATACCGTGCCACACAAAAGGTTGGTTATAAAATGAGAATGCTTGGTCTGGGGGATAATGTGTGCAAGTGGGTAAATAGCTGGCTGAGTGATAGAAAGCAGAGGGTGGTTATCAATGGAGTAAGCTCAGGGTGTGTCAGGGTTACTAGCGGGGTGCCTCAAGGATCTGTCTTGGGCCCTATATTATTTAATATATTTATTAATGATCTAGTGGAAGGGTTGCATAGTAAAATAGCAATATTTGCAGATGATACTAAACTTTGTAAAGTAGTTAATACAGATGAGGATAGGGCACAGCTACAGGAGGATTTAGATAAATTGGGGAGTTGGGCCAAAAAATGGCAAATGGGGTTCAATGCCGATAAATGTAAGGTCATGCACATGGGAAAGAAAAACAGCAGTCACCCATACATATTAAATGGGAAACCGTTGGGGAAATCTGACATGGAGAAGGACCTGGAAGTCTTGGTTAATAGCAAATTAAATTGGAGTGCCCAGTGTCAGGCAGCAGCTGCGAAGGCAAATAGAGTCATGGCATGCATCAGAAGAGGAATAGGGGCATATGATGAGAACATTGTTCTTCCTCTGTATAAAACGCTGGTAAGGCCGCACTTAGAATATTGTGCACAGTTCTGGGCTCCGGTGCTCAGGAAAGACATATTGGAGCTAGAGAGGGTACAAAGGAGGGCGACTAAGGTAATAAAGGGAATGGAGGGACTAGAATACCCAGAGAGGTTGTCAAAATTAGGCCTATTTACATTGGAAAAGAGAAGGCTTAGGGGAGACCTCATAAACATGTATAAATACATCAGGGGGCAGTACAGAGATCTCTCCCATGACCTGTTTATACCAAGGATGGTGACAAAGACGAGGGGGCACACTATGTGTCTGGAGGAAAGGAGGTTCCTGCACCAGCATAGAAGGGGATTCTTTACGGTCAGAGCCGTGAGACTCTGGAACTCTCTGGGAGAGGAAGTGGTGATGTCCAACTCACTTAATGAGTTCAAGAGAGGCCTGGACGCCTTTCTTGAGAACAATAAAATTACATCTTATGCTTAGTTAATTAATCCAGGGATTTAATCTGACTGCCAGATTGGTGTCGGGAAGTGAATTTTTCCTCAATGATGTAAATTGGCCTATACCGCATGTTTTTTTTTTTGCCTTCCCCTGGATCAACGCTGCGGAATAGCTGCAGTGCACAAGAAATAGGCTGAATTGGATGGACGCTTGTCTTTTTTCGGCCTTATAAACTATGTAACTAACCACCAAGCGTTGCATCATTGCTGTGTAACCTCCAAGCTCATTGCCAACATCTAGTGTGCAACCAACAAGTTTGTGCTTTCATTGAGGAAACTGAAGCCATTATGATGACCTGTCTTAAGTTGAGTATAATCCAGTTTCAGTTTAACCCTGTCGTATCAACTCTGCCCCATCATCACATGGGGAACCATCTTTGAAGTCAAGTGCAACACACATACAACTGACTCGCTTGCACCCATCCAACAAAAAGGGATTATCCAAAACTTACAACCCCTTTAAGGAGGTTTCCAACCAGGCACAATTATGTGACCAATGTGCCTTACGATAAGCTATCATCAAAAGTTAAATATAGTAGTATAGACCCACAGTTAAGACTTCCTCCTACTTGAGTTGCTACCAGGGTTGGACTGGCCCACCAGAGAACCAGAAAATCCTCCAGTGGGCCCTGGCTTGTTCTTCAGGAAAGTTCATAGTGCAAACCTTGCAGCTGCTATGGGGCTCTTGAGTGGGGGAGAAAGGTGGGCCCTCAGAATCAAATCCTTTGGTGGCCCAATGTTCTTCAGTCTGACACTGGTTGCTACACATCATTGACATTGGTTTCCATCCACCATGCCTTACTGAGGTCACTAGACTAGCCCACATACTATAAACTGCAGCCACTATATATGATATCTATATTTTTTACAATCTTTTTAGTAGCGCATATTCTCTAATGTCTCTCTGACAGTCCTTACATAACACCATATAACATGCTGCTTTAATTCCTCCAGTCCCTGAGCTCCATGTAACCTGCATTACAGTAATAATGACATTGTACAGCGTAAGCAGGGGAGCAATGCATTCGTTTCACAATTCTCATGCTCATCTGTACATTACCTGGATACCGATATTAGTCCATTTTGCCACGTTATAATGACCCAGCCCTGATTCGTCACTCTCGTTACAGAGGTCTGTCAGACGCAGAAAGCATTTATTTTCAGCCAGCTGAAAACACTATTGATTTTGTCTCACTCTCTTGCTCTAATAGGAAACATTTCAAACACTTCAATAAATCCTGATTGTGGTATGGATGGATCTCCGGCCACTAGTCTGCACTGTACTGACACTTGTCTTACATATTTATCAAGCAGAAAATGTTAAAGTGGAAACCCATGGTCTATCTTTGTGTAGATAGTTTGCGCCATTATTTATGTACAACCGTTAATACAGAAGCATTAACTATAGCATAGCCCGCCTTATGCTGCATGTTGCCCCATGTGGTTCCTTGGCATCTCTCAGTGACAGCCCTACACTGAATGATACCATGTACATTGCTTTCTATTACCACTTCCCTACATATGACATATGTTTAGACAATGTACAAAAAACCTACCGTATAGTGCCCAATGATCTGTACCATGCAGTAAGGTTTGCAACTACAAGTGCCACATGTTGGCCAAACAACACTTCTTAAATAATGCTGTTCAGTACCGCCATCATTATACTCTACAAAAATAATATACTGCACAGCGATAGCACCACACAGTGTGTAACTAAATACTGCCACATAGTGCTCAAAGAATACCATCATGCAGTAACCCAATAAAATCCATATATATATATATATATATATATATATATATATATATATAAACTAATGTAATTGCAGTGATTTAAAATGTCAAAATAAAGCCTCTATACAGTTGATATAAAGATTGATGTTCACAAGCTTAAATACCGTCATATCTTCCTAAATAATACAAATACCAAATAATAGCCCATGTATAAACTAAACTAAGCGATATAACTTGTCTAGATAATATCACTATACAATTAATATTAAAATCATTGATCAGATGAGCTTGATCAGTAAATACCACCATATAGTGCTCAAATAATACTGTACACTGTACACTGACAAAATAATAGCACCATATATAACTACCATACAGTGACCAAATAATAGCCACATATATAAACTAATGTAATAACAGTGATGTAAAGTGTCTAAATAATATGACTATGTAATTAATGTCAAGATTGGTATATACAAGCTTGCTAAGTAAATAGCGACATGTAGTGCTCAAATGATACCACCATACAGTAAGCAAATAATAGTCTCATATATAAATTAATCTGATAACAGTGATGTAAAATGTCTAAATAATACCACTATACCATTATAATTAAGATTGATGGTAATCACAAACTTTCTAAGTAAATACCGCCATATAGCGGTCAAATAATACCACCATACAGTGACCATAAAACACATCCATATATCAGTTAATCTAATAAAAGTGATATAAATGTCTAATAATGGCCCTATACAATTAATAAGATTGGTGTTGGTCACAAACTTGCTAAGCTAATACCGTCATACTGTGCTCAAATAACACCACCATACAGTGACCAAATAACACATCCATATATAAGGTAATCTAATAAAACTGTTATAAATAATGGCCCCATACAATTCATATTAAGATTGATGTTGGTCAAACTTGCTAAGTAAATACTGCCATATAGCGGTCAAATAATGCCACAATACAGTGACCAAATAACACATCCATATACAGTATAAAGTAATCTAATAACAGTGATATAAAATGTCTAACTAATGACCCTGTACAATTCATATTAAAACTGATGTTGGTAACGAACTTGCTAAGTAAATACCGTCATATTGTGCTCAAAAAATACCACAATACAGTGACCAAATTACAAATTCATATATAAAATAATCAACATGTTATATAAAATGTCTGACTAATGCACCTACACAATCAATAAGATTTGTGGGAGGTCACAAACTTCTGGCATACTCTTCATCTGAGATGGATTAACTACTAGTGTTGCGAAGTTGTAAGCTAGAGTAAGACTATGGAAGGAAAGGAATACAGATGGTTGGAAACTTGACCGAGTTAAACTGAACCTTCTCCTCGAAGGACAAGGACTGATTTTGATTTTATTGGGGTCATATTATGGAAGGACCTAACTCAAGTAAGGAGGAAAGAGGGGAATGTTTGCAAGAATTATCATGAATACGTCTTCAGGAAGACTGAAGACCTAAGTAGTGGGATAGATAGGACATTTTGGAGAAGACATGGCTATCAAGGCTTGGAACTGACTGGACGAGAACGTAGTAATAACAATAAGTGAGCTATTATATCATGGCTAAAGACCTGGCTTGGACAAGGTGGGTTATTTACCCAAACTTTTTTAACTCTTGGGTCCATATCATATGAGAAAATGCAGTAATTTTCTGTGTGCTCCTCTCTTCTTAGGTCTGGATCATCTCAATAGATGAAGAGCAGGACACCAGTCTGGTCATCTTTACCAGTATACTTTAATGGGACAGATCACAGGACAGATCTCTTCCACTGTTCCTACACCTGTATTTAGTAGTCTTAGCTGATATGTAGATCTGAGGTGGGTAGTCCTTAACCCTTCACACTTTACCCAGTGTGGCATTTTTTTCCCTGGTGTTGACCCTTTACTTTCTTATATCTTCAATATATATTGGCTGAATGCTCATTTGGTCGTCAGCTATTCCTCAACCTAATGTATATGGCCTTCTTAACTCTGCTGAAAAGCTATTCTGTTTCTTTATGTTACATGCCCAAGAAGCTGAGATATGGGGAGTTGTTTGCCAGGTTCTTCACACTCGTTGCCACCAGTGTATTATTTTGTCCTGGCAAAGTAGTGACTCCCTAAGGCAGTGTTCCTCAACTCCAGTTCTCAAGAGCCACCAACAGATCATGTTTTCTGGATTTCCTTTCTATTGCCTAGGTGATAATTCCATCACTTGTGAAATACTAAGGGGTTCCTAAAAACATGATCTGTTGATGGCTCTTGAGGACTCGCGTTGAGGAACATGACCCGAAGGTTGAAAAAAATATCTGTTTTTTTTAATTCTTATTCCTACAGAATTAACATTTTGTGAGGTATGTAAGGAAAGGAAGTTTCTACTGGTTTGAGTGCCCAGCAAATTCCTATATTTTACCTTTCTGTCCCCAAAATTGAGGGCTTAACTAAAGGAAATTCACAACTATCTAGCTTGTTACCTGACAAGGCATCTGTGATGTCATACCAGCTTTTCACCTACTCTTATCTTTCTCTCCAATATTTTATTCATAATTTTTCAAATAATTATTTCATATTATTCATTCTAATATTATTAATTTGGAGTAATTAATTAATAATAATAATAATTAATAATTTTTGGGATACTAGAAATGACTGTTACACTCTTTCTCCAAGCCATGCTGGGACTTGTGGTGAGATGCCAGCTGATGAGACCGGTAGAGGACAAGTGGCTTTCCCTTATGATGACAGTCTGCAAACACTTGTTGCAATCATATTGTAAGCTCTCTGCAACAAAGTATCCAAAATACAAATCTCTGCCACCGAATAACATTATAGATTATACACTGCCATCCTTGGGGGGATTGTTGGGGGGCAATCAGAGTAGGGAATTTGTTAGTAAATGTTGTGCCTCACTGATATGTTACTCATTGCATCCTAAAGGTAAATGCTGAAATGACCAATCCATTCTGTGCCCTGCGGTGTGCCAACTACAGTCTCATTTATATGAGTAGCAAAACAGCTCCTTGTTATTAAAGCCACTGATAAGATTAGTAGAAGTTACAATTTACTTTAAGCAAACAGATTGGGGGAAAAAAACTCACAGACCCATAGAGCCAGGAAAGTAGTAGCACTGACTGGGTGTTGGGTGCCATGGATGAAGGGAGATGCCAACTAGTCACTCTGCCGTAGCCAGGGCATTCAGACACAGGGCTAGGGCACCAGACTGTATCTATGCCCAGTCTAGGAGCTACACTTGCAGCTAGAAATCTGGATAAATGTCCTTAAAAATATATATTATATATATATATATATAAAAATCTCAATTTCACAATTATGGTCTATTCAAGTAATTCATATATTCAATGTTTGCATACATCTTAGTGCACACACAGTGCTGCAGCACTTATATATACTGTGTGTTTATACATATATGTGTGTGTGTGTGTGTGTTATAGATCTTATTGCAACATGGACATTACAAATATATAGGGTTCTTCTGCTGCAAGTGAGCAGTCAATAGGTCACTTACCTCTATAGGGTCATCTAAGGGTTCAAGAAGCACAAGGGGATCTGCTTTCTTTTAGTCCATCATCCTGAAGTTTTCCACCTGCGGTAGATCCTTGCGGAAGGTTTCGGGATCTTGCATGGAATCCTCCAATGCATTTATGGGATCTGGTGGGAGAGGAGCCCTAGTCTGTGATTGTATAGTGACTTCCCTGGTTACAGCTCTCCCAGTGCGTGTGCGCTCAGTCTGAAGCTCCCTCTACATCTGAGGTTGTATCCAGGAGTTAAGAGAGAGGAGGACTCGCAGAATTCCTCCTGTTCACACACAGATGGTGCTCAAGCCATACAATAGCACTCAAGTCTATGGCAAGCTAGGAAGATGGAGACAGCAGTCTGTCTCTCGCTCTCCGCGAACACCGAACCCCCCCAGTTCTGCGTCACCACTGACAGCAGTCAATCATTGTATATTAGTAGCAGAAATGTATGCCATCTTCTCATTCCTCTACATGGGGCTTGCAGAAATCCGTGCACATACTGCAGAAACAACCCAATTCACGTGCATGGACAAATAGACCTCACCATAATTGTATCGATTAAGTGTAAGGTTGTATCCAAAATATAGATGTTTGTCATTTTGTACAATTATTATTTATTATCTTACTTATATAGTGCCATTAATTCCACAGCGCTTTACAGACATCATCATCACAGTCCCCATTGGGGCTCACAATCTAGATTCCCAATCAGTGTGTATTCGGAGGAAACCGGAGAACCCAGAGGAAACCCACGCAAACACGGGGAGAACATACAAATTCCTTGCAGATGTTGTCCCTGGTGGGATTTGAAATCAGGATCCCCAGGGCTGCAAAGCTACAGTGCTAACCACTGAGCCACCGTGCTGCCCATTTTGTAAAATATGTTGTAATATCACAGCATTATCATGATCATAAAAGGATACATCAACTCTAAACAGTGAAATGACAAATTCAGCTCTGCTATATCTATACATGTTGTTGCAATGTATGGAAGCTTATTATTTCTTCGGTACCAATTTGCATTTATTTTCCTTTAAGCTAGTTTTCCTTCAGATAGGTGATGACTTACAGCAATGGCATAGCGTGAGTTGCCAACTCCCGGAATAAGGCAAGTATTTTGCAAGCCCCTAATTCATGGACCATTAGCGCTCCATGAGTCTCTTTCGCTAGTCTGCTATTGAACCTCTTATCCCCCAAGCACAAGTATTATATTATAAGAAAATACTGATACTAGTATTTTTCAAATTTTTGTTGAAATCTGACATAAATTTTAAAATGATACATTGTTATATTTATATATTTTTGCTATTTTTTATTATTAAAATTTATTACCTTAGTCCTTTCCCTAACCCTAGTTCTAACCCTAATCCTAGTTCTAGCCCTAGTCATAATTAAGGTTAAAAAGAGTTGGGATACCTTTCCTCAATTGGCAACAGTTCTCCCAGGAGGTCCCTGTCTCTCCCCTCACAAAATTACAATTGAGTTGTTGGAGATCACAGTGCAGCAAATGTGTAGAGTACGTTAGATAATAATGTCTCTGCCTATGCAGAACGCAGCAGCCAAGAGGAGTTTGTGATCAACTGCTGCTCTCTGCATAGGCAGCGACCAAAATGTCAAAGCTCATTTCATTATACTGAGAGCGCTGTCATCCCATCGGCTAAAGGGTGGGCACTCACTGTGCCTGGATGCCATTGTTAAAAATAAAAGGGCATAGGGTGCAGTGTTGTCCTGGCTCATTTGACAGTGGGAATGCGGAAGTGGGTGAAATTGTGCGCCCCCATAAAATGTGATGCGCTTTTTGCCCTCTCACATTGACTTATGGATTGGTCTGGGTCTGATCACTGGGACCCCCAACATTCATGAAGCGGGGCCCTGAAAGTCAGTTGGACTGCTGGAAAAAAAGTGCATTGTACTCAGCAGTCCCATAGACATGGAGTGCGCCCCACTGCTCCATTTTGACAGGGCATTTCAGAAGCTCGCTCTCGAGGTAATTTGGTTGTCCCAGTGCTCAGAACCCAACCAATCTGTAAGTTATCACATATCCTTTGAATAGATGATAACTTTATTATTTGGAATAAATACCCCTTTAATTTCCAGAAAGTACCCGAATGTAACAGCCTATAGGATTGCATTGTCAGGGAATTTGGGGAAATTTCTGTAAAATTCTCACCTGGATACTAACATGTGATAAGTCAGTTCTTTATTTATTTTTTGGCAGTGAACAGGTACATGCTTGTATTAAGAAGCGGGAAACGTCCTGTCCTGGTGCTACCCACAGAACTGAGCATTTGTTACAATGTATCAGCATAGTTAAAGGGAACCTGTCAGCAGGTTTTTGCTATGTAATCTAACAGCAGCATGATGTAGGGGTAGAGAGCCTGATTCCAGAGATGTATCACTTAGTTTATTGGGTGCAGCAGTTGTCATAGAATCACAGATTTCTCTGCTGTAGATCTATCAGAGCTCAGAATGTTGAGTTTGGAATGTTACCGATAGGATTTTTTCCTATCGTTTTTTTTTTCCTATCGGTTATTTGCTTCCAACTGTATGTGGCTGGTTGATCCTCATACATATTAATAGTGGTGCCCTCCCCTTTTTTTGCTATTGAGCTCGGTATGTTGAGCTCGGAATGCTGAGCTGTGTATAACCCCGCCCACACCACTGATTGGCCGCTTTCTCTGTACACTGTATAGTGACAGAGAGCAGCTAGTCAGTGTTGGGGGAGTGGCTGGACCAGGAAGCACGAGACAGCTAGTCCTATAGTGATAATTTCCTGCTGATAAAATACTGATTATATTCAGTCCCTACATCATGCTGCTCTTAGATTATTTAACCCCTAGATTTATCACTATAACAACCTCTAATTTTAAAGTAGTAGGTTAGGAATTTAATGTTGTTGTTTTTATAATTCACTGATAGAGAGCAGATATTTCAATAATGGAGTAGAAGTAAAGCATAAGCGTCTTTAAAACTAAATACTAGGTACAGGAGAGTGGCGAGAGGGCAGATGCACATCTCTTTATAAGGGGGACTAATTGAATCCAAGCAAAAGCTTCTACATAGACCCAAATGTAACAGAGCTGAGTTTCTATTTTGCCACAAGTGAAATTGTTACCAGTTATTCCAACTTTTTCCTTAGTAAAATAAATTCCAATGAGACCGCAACCTAAATGAAAAAGTTGTAGCTAATTGCTCATCATAATACTCACAGCAGCACAGAGCATTTTACGTTTAGAAGATAATTTTACCTGTAAACAGCTAAATGAGGACAGGTGTGAATGAGGTTATGGAAACATAGGCAAGTAATTATATAGATAGGGGAAGGGCAGGGTCGCTGGTTGTCACAGTCCTCACCCCGCAGGGCATTCTTACTGAAGTCTGATGGATCAGTGCACCGAGCAGAAGGAGCTGAATGAAGGACGCAGATTCCCTACTCTTTGATCCTGACATCCCTATTCTTTGATCTAATAAGGAAATGTCGGCAATAAGTGGACGTTTCATTTCTCCAGATGTGTGTTAAAAACTGTGCAGATCTAATGGGAAGATCCAAAAGCCATTATTCTATATGAAGTGACACAGAGGAAGCAAAGCTAAGCATGAAAGAATGCTAGAATGGGGGTAAATCCCCCCAAATAAAGGGATCACAGGGTGTCTTTCTCTTGTAACCCCCAACAATCAGATATAATCTGCAGGGAGATGGCAAAACCTAAATGGCAAACACTACAGTCAGCCTCTTCCCAGGCAGAACTGGCAGATAACAGAGAACAGAAGATTGTACTCCGCTACAAAGAAAGCATGGATAGAATTTTAAGTTTGGTCAGACTTTTTGCAGAACTTTCTACAGTTTTCCCATTTACCTGATTACCTCATATCTCTCTATCTATCTACCTATCTATCTATCTACAGGTATCATCTATCCATCCTCTTATCTATCTATCTGTCTATCTATCTATCTATCCCATATCTATCTATCTATCTATCTATCTATCTATCTATCTATCCCATATCTATCTATTTATCTATGTATGTAAATTCAAATTCAAATGGGCTTTATTGGCAGGACTAAGTACATGTTAGCATTGCCAAAGCAAGTGGTAAAATAATGGGGGTGGGGGTGGGGATATGGACACATCCAGGGTGGGGTATCGGGGTCCATGACACATCAGGCTCCTCTTAGTCTGTGTCAGTCACTGACATATTGCGCTGCTATGGCCGCTGCACTTTCCTCTTCCCCCAGTAGTATAGACAGTTTCTCTTTCTCCTCCATGGAGGTGAAGTCTGGAAGGAGATCAGACAGTCTCCTGAAGTGAATGTCCCTCACTGCAGAGTATTTGGGGCACCTCAGCAAGAAGTGGACCTCATTCTCCACGGCCTCCTGGGGACACCGCTGGCAGAGTCTCCTCTCTTGGGGCTGTTGGTGCCGAACGGATTTGATGAGTAGGCTGTGGGCGCTCAGTCTGTATCGGCTCAGGATCTGTCGCTCTTTGGGGTTTTCTAGTTTTTCTAGATATGGGGCCAGTTTGTATTCCCTCTGTAGGTTTTGGTATACCATCAGTTTCTGTGATTTGCTTATGTTGTTCCTCCAGACACTGATATATTCCTCTTTGCCTTTGTGTACCGTCTTCCAGATTTCGCCTTTTGTTAGGCCATGCAGGTTGGTGGCTTGGTCAGGCTGGTTTTGGATGATTTGTATTGGGGGGCTTCCTTCTCCTGGGGCTTCCTGGTTAGCAAGGCTTTGTGATGGTAGGAGCTGGGACCACTACTTTGTAGATGAGCCTTGAATGCACTTTCTTCTGGATCGCAAGGTATAGTAGGGAATCTGCCCAGCTCTGCTTGGCAGGCGCTGTTTGATGTGCCGCGATAGACTTGAAAGAGGTGTTTGCAGAACTCTAGGTGGAATATTTCTGTTGGCCGAGTGTCCCACTTTGACAAGTTTAGGTATGAGACTGGACCCCAGACTTTGCTGCCGTACAGAAGGATTGGGGCAAGGTTGGTACCAAAGATTTTTAGGAACACGGTTACAGGTTCCTTGAGATGGCACAGACGTCTTCTGATGGCACAGAAGGCTTTGCCTGCCTTGTCTTTCAGCAACTCTATGGCTTGCTTAAAGCTCCCTTATTGGCTGAGTTCTAGGCCCAAGTAGGTGTACTTGTTGGTTTCCGTAAGTGGACAGTTGTCTATTATGAAGGAGGGATGGCCAGCTGGTTTCTGCTTTATTTTCTGGAACACTATGATATTAGTTTCCTTCTGGTTGATTGGCAGTGCCCATGTGGTGCTGAAGGTCTCTAGGATTTTCAGATTATCTTGGAGGCCTTTATCAGTTGGTGATAACAGCACGAGATCATCAGCATACAGCAGACATTTCACCTCTTTGTCATGGAGGGTGAGTCCTGGTGCTGAGAAGGACTCCAGAGCCACCACCAGCTCTTTGATGTAACTGTTGAAGAGCGTTGGACTAAGGCTGCAGCCCTGTCTCACTCTTCAGCTCTGTTGGAGATAGGCCATTCTTCTACCATTTACTCTCAGGTTGCAGCTGATCTCAGTGTAGGTGCTTCAGGTGACATCACATGTTTTGCCTCCTATTCCGCTCCCCAGCAGTTTTAGGAATAGCCCTGGATGCCACACTGAGTCGAAGGCCTTCTTGATGGCCACAAAGCAGGCATAGATCCTCCCATGCTTTGAATTGTGGACGTGGTTCTTGATGAGGCTGTACAGGGTGTAGATGTGGTCCATGGTGCGGTGGTTTAGAATGAAGCCTGCTTGTTTTTTGCTGAGGACGTTGTGTTTGGTGAGAAAGGTTAGGATCCTCTTGTTCGGGACCCAGTTGAAGAGTTTCCCCAAGTTGCTGCTGACACATATTCCCCTATGTAACGGGTCTGGGAGGCGGAACCTCAGAGCTACTATACAAGGAGGCGGTCCTTGTAAGGGAGCGGGTGGCGACCAGGGAAGACGGGCTGGAAGTCTCAGCAGGTGAACGGGACAGTCTCTGAGTGAACGGGACAGTCTCTGAGTGAACGGGCTGGAGGTCATGGCAAGTGAC
This sequence comes from Phyllobates terribilis, assembly GCF_046119375.1. NCBI lineage: Eukaryota > Metazoa > Chordata > Amphibia > Anura > Dendrobatidae > Phyllobates > Phyllobates terribilis. Next base: position 93,166,866 of record NW_027362765.1, on the reverse strand, counting down.
CGGGGCAGTCTCTAGGTATAGGGTAGGTACGACCTGTGGCGGCTGAAGATAGACGTGAGCTCCCAGGTGAGCAGGCGAGAGTCTCTGGATGAACGGGTGGTCACAGCAGGTGACGGCGGAGCCTCCAGGAAGACCAGCGGACAGGCGACAGATGAGCGCTCCCAGGTGAGCGGGCAGAAGTCTCTGGACAGGCGGGTGGTCACAGCACGTGACGGCAGAGCCTCCGGGTAGGCAAACAGACAGGTAGCAGAAGAGCGCTCCCAGGTGAGCGGGCAGGAGTCACTGGACAGGCAGGTGGTCACAGCACGTGACGGCGGAGCCTCCAGGTAGGCTAGCAGGCAGATAGCAGATGTGCGCTCCCAGGTGAGCGGGCAAGCTGGTCCATAGACAGACTGACAGGAGTTGGAAGGCAGACCGTCGGACCTCAGGCAGGCAGGCAGGTAGCTGATGTGCGCTCCCAGGTGAGCGGGCAGGCTGGTCCTTAGACAGACTGACAGGATTAGTAAGGCAGACCGTCGGACCTCAGACAAGCTGGCAGGTATCTGATGTGCGCTCCCAGGTGAGCGGGCAGGCTGGTCCTTAGACAGACTGACAGGATTAGTAAGGCAGACCGTCGGACCTCAGACTAGCAGGCAGGTAGCAAGTAATCAGGCAGGAATCTGGCAGGTAACTGGCAGGTAACTGGCAATGGGACCTGAGGGCTGAAGCACAGGTGAGACACAGGTGCAAACAACATTGCTCGGGCACCTCCATTTTGGAGGAGGTGCCTTATATACGGTAAAGTCCTCCGGCCATTGGCCGGGGACTCCTTAGGACGGCGCGCGCGGCCCCTTTAAGAGGGAGGGAGGGCGCGCGCGCGCGCCCTAAGCACAGTGGCCGGGAAGGAGCGCGCGCTGCCAGCAGAGCGGGAGAGGGACGCCGGGCACGGAGCAGAGCGGTGAGGGGAACAGCGTCCCTGCCTAGCAGAGGGCAGGGACGCCGGCACTACAGTACCCCCCCCTTTAGGCCCCCCCTTTTTTAGGCCAGAGAGAAATTTAGCTAGGATGAGAGGGGCATGGATGTTCTCCCGGGGCTCCCACGTTCTCTCCTCAGGACCAAACCCCTTCCAATCTACCAGAAAAAAAGGTCTTTCCTCTTACCCTTTTGGTGGCAAGAATGTTCTCTACCTCAAACTCGTCCTCAGCAGAAACCGGAGCAGGAGGCGTACCTGTAGACTTGGAAAAAGAGTTAAGCACCACGGGTTTGAGGAGAGATACATGGAAGGAGTTGGGGATCCGTAAGTTGGCCGGGAGTTTCAATTTATAGGCCACCGGGTTGATCTGACTGATGACCTCCAGAGGGCCGATGAACCGAGGCCCTAACTTGTAAGAAGGTATCTTGAGTCGAACATATTTAGATGAGAGCCAGACTTTATCTCCTGGACGAAATTGTGGAGGATCCAGGCGTTTTTTGTCAGCGTGTCTTTTCATACGCTCGGATGACAGAAGGAGTGCGGACCGGGTACTCTCCCATATGGAGGAAAATTTGCTAACGAGAGATTCCGCAGCCGGGTTGTCCACAGAGGTGGAGACAGGAAAAGGAATCCGAGGATGCTGACCAAAGACTACAAAAAACGGGGATTTGGAGGAGGATTCGCTCTCGTGATTATTATAAGAGAACTCGGCCCATGGTAGGAGATCCACCCAGTCAGAATGGTGGGCATTAACGAAGTGCCGGAGGTAACTGGTCAGGTTCTGATTGATCCGCTCCACTTGACCATTGGACTGTGGGTGGTAAGCGGAAGAGAAGTCCAGGGTGACGTCTAGTAGTTTACAAGTGGCTCTCCAGAAACGTGAGGTGAACTGTACCCCACGATCCGACACGATGTGGAGGGGCAGGCCATGAAGACGGAAGATGTGGCGGATAAAGTCTTTAGCCAGCTCGGGTGCAGACGGAAGGCCTGGCAGGGGAATAAAGTGAGCCATCTTGGAAAAGCGGTCAGCGACCACCCAAATGACCGTACAACCGGCAGAGACGGGGAGATCAGTTATAAAGTCCATTGCTATATGCTGCCAGGGGGCAGCAGGTACAGGAAGCGGAAGGAGGCGTCCGGCTGGCAGATGTCTCGGGACTTTGTTGCGGGCGCAGGACACACAGGCAGAAACAAAGTCTATTATGTCCTTGTGCAGGGTAGGCCACCAATAGTGCCGGGCAATAAGCTGGAGGGTCTTTTTCTGACCGGCGTGGCCAGCTAGTTTAGACGAATGGCCCCAGTGTAGGATCTTCTCCCGATCAGGTACTGAAACAAACGTCTTACCGGGAGGGAGACGATTTAGACTCACGGGAGCCACCTGCATTACTCTGGCGGGATCGATGATATGTTTAGGTTCTTCCTCGAGATCGGACACCAGAAAGGATCGGGACAAGGCGTCTGCTTTGACGTTTTTGTCAGCCGGGCGAAAATGAAGAACAAAATCAAAACGAGCAAAAAACAAGGACCACCGGGCTTGGCGCGGGTTAAGTCTCTGGGCATGCTGGAGGTAAGCCAAGTTCTTGTGGTCAGTGTAAATTATTACCGGATGAAGAGCCCCCTCGAGTAGGTAACGCCACTCCTCCAACGCCAGTTTGATGGCCAATAACTCTCGGTCTCCTATGGAATAGTTGCGCTCAGAAGAGGAGAAGAGTTTGGAGAAGAAGCCACAAGTTACCATTCTCCCGGAAGATGATTTTTGAGTAAGTACCGCTCCGGCTCCAGAGGAGGAGGCGTCAACTTCCAGGAAGAACTGCTTGTTGCCGTCCGGGCGATGCAGCACCGGGGCGGAAGAGAAGGCCTGTTTTAGGGAAAGAAAGGCCTCCTCTGCTTCGGGCGGCCACTCTTTGGGATTAGTACCCTTACGGGTGAGTGCGGAAATTGGGGCAGTCCGGGAAGAGAAGTGCGGGATGAAGAGACGGTAATAGTTGGCGAAGCCCAGGAACCGTTGAATAGCCTTCAACCCCTCTGGTCGGGGCCATTTCTCGATGGCAGACAGTTTCTCAGGATCCATTTGTAGGCCGGTCTGAGAGATAATGTAGCCCAGAAACGGAAGCGAGGTCTGCTCAAAGAGGCAATTCTCATATTTAGCGTAGAGATGGTTCTGCCTGAGCCTGAGCAGGACCTGACGAACGTCCCTCCGGTGAGTCTGGAGATCCGGAGAGAAGACCAAGATGTCGTCCAGGTACACCACTACGCAGGAGTAGAGAAGGTCCCGGAAGATGTCATTGACCAACTCTTGAAAGACGGCAGGAGCGTTACAGAGACCAAAGGGCATTACCAGATATTCATAGTGGCCGTCCCGGGTGTTGAATGCCGTCTTCCATTCATCCCCCTGACGGATACGAACCAGGTTGTACGCCCCACGGAGGTCCAGTTTGGTGAAGATTCTAGCCCCCCTCAGACGATCAAATAACTCCGGAATGAGCGGAAGGGGGTACTTATTCTTCACCGTGATCTGGTTAAGGCCTCTATAGTCTATACAGGGACGGAGAGAGCCGTCCTTCTTTTTGACGAAAAAGAAGCCTGCTCCCGCCGGGGAGGTGGATTTCCGAATGAATCCCCTGGCCAGATTTTCCTCAATATATTCGGACATCGACCGGGTCTCAGCAGCGGATAATGGATAAATATGCCCACGGGGAGGAGAAGTACCAGGTAACAGGTCGATAGGACAGTCGTATGGTCTATGAGGGGGTAGTGTCTCTGCCTCCTTTTTATTAAAGACATCAGCATAAGACCAATAAGGAATCGGAAGTCCAGGTAGATTAGCTGGGGTAGGAGAAGGACGGACGGGATGAACGGGAACCAGACAGGTCTTATGGCAGCCCTGTCCCCAGCGAAGGACTTCTCCGGTCTGCCAGTCAAGAACGGGTGCATGTTTCTGGAGCCAAGGTAGGCCTAGCAAGAGGGCGTGAGAAAGTCCAGGCAGAACATGGAAGGAGATACTTTCAGAATGCAGCATTCCCACCTGCAGAGTAATGGATTCGGTGATGAGTTGGATGGGGCGTGGTAAGAGCCCCCCATCCACGGCAGCAACAGACAAGGGTACAGCCAGAGGTTTGGTGGGGATGCGGTATTTCTCTACCAGGGACTGTGAAATAAGATTCCCGGCTGCTCCAGAGTCCAGTTGGGCTAGTTCGAAATAACGGTTCTCCCCGTAGACGATTGAAACTGACAACAGCAGGGATGGAGAGGATTTATTCTTGTCTAGGTGGACCTCTCTGAGCGAACCTAGACACAGGCGTTTCCCGATCTCTCCGGGCAGGCACGGATCCGGTGCTCCTTACTGCCACAGTAGAAGCAGGTCCCCTCGGCACGACGTAAGTCCTGACGGGTCTTGACCATCTTGGTCTGGTCGACCTGCATAGGCTCAGGAGGGTGTACCTGGTTAGAGACAGAAGGAGTGACGGGTTTCTGAAAAGTAGGAGCTAGACGTGGTAACCTCCTGTTATGCACACGCCCGGGCTAAGCGGCGTGTGCGTGTGATTGGTAGTGATTCCACTGGACCGTGCCGGAGAGTGTATGCCTGGAGGGGCGTGACTAAGTATTCACCCGATCCGACCAGGGTCGCACGACGGCATACGACGCCAGTGCACCAAGGAGGAACCGAGCAGAGGGACCAGGTGCTACTCCAGGACAGACCCCGGACACGGCTGTTGACCCACACAGGGAATACAGGAACAGGCTGGTAGGCTGGCACACAGACTGGAGGGTATAGGCAGGCACGACTGGTATGCAGGCAGGCGGGTATGCAGGCAGGGGGGTAAAGGCAAGCACAGCTAGAGTGCAGACAGGAGGCACTAGCAGGTAGGAACACAGGCGGGATAGAACCCAGTACACACCGGGACTCAGGAACAATACAGGCAGGATAGGGCCCAGTACACACTGGGACTCAGGAAATAATACAGGCAGGATAGGGGTACAGGCAGGGCAGGACAGGACTGCCGGAGCAGCGGGCAGAAGCAGGGCAGGACAGGACTGCCGGAGCAGCGGGCAGAAGCAGGGCAGGACAGGACTCTGTTCACACGGAACAGACAGGAAGGGAAAGACAGAGCCAGACACCCACAGGATACTTGCAGTGAAGTAGCGAGTGGACCACAAACTCACAAACGGAAGTACAGAGACAACTGGCAGGAGTTAGGTACGAGTTCAGACTCTGCAGGAAAAGGAAGGGAATGGACATAGACAAAACAGGTAAAGGATAGGAGAGAGTTCAGACTGGAACTGAGTGTACGGAGGAGACCGACACTGCAGCGGGATACAGGAGCGGGTCTGGGAATACTGCCCCCAGAGAGGCGGGACGAACAGGCAAGGAGCGTGTTCAGACAGGACAGACAAGATACAGGAGCGGGTCTAGGTAATCGGCCCCTAGAAGGCGGGAGGAACAGGCTAGGAGCGTGTTCAGACAGGACAGACAAGAGAACACAGAAAAGACTCAGTTCAGACACGGGAACTAATACCGCAAAGCAGGAGACATACAGGACACAGTTCAGACACGGGAGCTGACACCGCAAGGCAGGAGAAATACAGGACTTAGTTCAGACACGGGAACTAATACCGTAAAGCAGGAGACATACAGGACACAGTTCAGACACGGGAGCTGACACCGCAAGGCAGGAGAAATACAGGACACAGTTCAGACAGGCCTGGAAATACAGCCTCCAGGAAAGGCGGACAGGGAAACAGGAACGGGACCTGGCAACTTCAGAGTGCAAGCACACACTGAAAGAAACACATATGCTCAGGCCGGGATAGAAGGGAGCTGCTGAGCTATATACCAAGTGACAGACAGCAATAGGCTGAGGACGCACAAGGGGTGTGACCCACAGCAGGTACAAAAGACAGGAAGTGATCGGGCGCCGCCCTTAAGCAGCAGAGACAGACACAAACAGACAGCATGGAGGGAAGCCAGAGAGACATTCTGGACAGGAGATCAAGTGCGCCCTCTTGCACAGTGGGAGATGGACCACCATGCAAGGACGCCGCCAGGTATGTTACACCTCCTCTCATGGGTGACCTCTCTGGCACGCTCCTGGAACCGTAGGTCAATCCGGGTGGCAAGAGTTATTAAGTCATCGAGAGTGGTAGGAATGTCCCGACCGGTAAGTTCATCTTTAATACGGCCGGACAGACCCTCCCAGAAGACGGAAACCAGAGCGTCGTTTTCCCAGGCCAGCTCCGAGGCAAGGGTACGGAACCGTATGGCATATTGGCCCACGGTGAGACTTTCCTGACGGAGGCGTAGCAACGATGATGCGGATGAGGTCTTCCGTCCGGGTTCGTCGAAGACTTTCCGGAAAGCCGTGAGAAAAGCAGGCAAGTTGGACACCAGGGGGTCTCCTCTCTCCCATAGAGGATTTAGCCAGGCCAGGGCCTCCCCGGTGAGATGGGACATGATGAATGCAATTTTGGCTCGGTCGGAGTTAAACTGGTGGGACAAAAGTTCAAAGTGCAGGGTGCACTGATTTATGAAGCCCCGAGCCTGGGCGGAGTCGCCTCCGAAGCGAGGAGGTGCAGAAAGCCGGGGTCCAGGGTAGGATACCATGGTATTAGTGGGCAGCGGAGCTGCCGGATTGCGAGACATGGCACTGGCGGAGGTTGCTGGTGGAGCAGTCAGAGTGTCCAGGCGAGTATTGACATTCCGCAGGTGACCCAGGATGGACTCCTGTTGGGACCTTTGACGGGACAGTTCATGACACAGGTCCGAGAGCGAGGGAGCTTGGGTGCCACCGGGTTCCATGGCCCGAGCAAACTGTAACGGGTCTGGGAGGCGGAACCTCAGAGCTACTATACAAGGAGGCGGTCCTTGTAAGGGAGCGGGTGGCGACCAGGGAAGACGGGCTGGAAGTCTCAGCAGGTGAACGGGACAGTCTCTGAGTGAACGGGACAGTCTCTGAGTGAACGGGCTGGAGGTCACGGCAAGTGACCGGGGCAGTCTCTAGGTATAGGGTAGGTACGACCTGTGGCGGCTGAAGATAGACGTGAGCTCCCAGGTGAGCAGGCGAGAGTCTCTGGATGAACGGGTGGTCACAGCAGGTGACGGCGGAGCCTCCAGGAAGACCAGCGGACAGGCGACAGATGAGCGCTCCCAGGTGAGCGGGCAGAAGTCTCTGGACAGGCGGGTGGTCACAGCACGTGACGGCAGAGCCTCCGGGTAGGCAAACAGACAGGTAGCAGAAGAGCGCTCCCAGGTGAGCGGGCAGGAGTCACTGGACAGGCAGGTGGTCACAGCACGTGACGGCGGAGCCTCCAGGTAGGCTAGCAGGCAGATAGCAGATGTGCGCTCCCAGGTGAGCGGGCAAGCTGGTCCATAGACAGACTGACAGGAGTTGGAAGGCAGACCGTCGGACCTCAGGCAGGCAGGCAGGTAGCTGATGTGCGCTCCCAGGTGAGCGGGCAGGCTGGTCCTTAGACAGACTGACAGGATTAGTAAGGCAGACCGTCGGACCTCAGACAAGCTGGCAGGTATCTGATGTGCGCTCCCAGGTGAGCGGGCAGGCTGGTCCTTAGACAGACTGACAGGATTAGTAAGGCAGACCGTCGGACCTCAGACTAGCAGGCAGGTAGCAAGTAATCAGGCAGGAATCTGGCAGGTAACTGGCAGGTAACTGGCAATGGGACCTGAGGGCTGAAGCACAGGTGAGACACAGGTGCAAACAACATTGCTCGGGCACCTCCATTTTGGAGGAGGTGCCTTATATACGGTAAAGTCCTCCGGCCATTGGCCGGGGACTCCTTAGGACGGCGCGCGCGGCCCCTTTAAGAGGGAGGGAGGGCGCGCGCGCGCCCTAAGCACAGTGGCCGGGAAGGAGCGCGCGCTGCCAGCAGAGCGGGAGAGGGACGCCGGGCACGGAGCAGAGCGGTGAGGGGAACAGCGTCCCTGCCTAGCAGAGGGCAGGGACGCCGGCACTACACCCTATATTTTGCTGGGTCGTACTTGTCCACGTTTTTGTGAATTGGGGTTATGAGTACTTGGTTCCAGTTTTTGGGGAAGTAGCCAACCTGCAGTACAATATTGAATAGTTTTGCTATCGCAGCCTGGATGTCTGGCGGGCTGTATTTCAGCATTTCTGGGAGGATCCTATCTGGGCCGCTGGCTTTTCAACCTTTTATCAGTGTGATCCTTTCTGTTATTTCTGGCAATGTAATTGGTGTGTCCAGAGGGTTTTGGAAGTCTTTGAATTTTTCCCCCATATCCTTCAGTTTGTTCACAAGCTCTTTTTATGCTGGGTTCAGATCTTCACTTGGGATGTCTTTGTAAAGTCCTTAAAGTACTGGAGCCAGATGTTGCCGCTCTGGATGTGGAGGTTGTTGCTTTTTCGGTTGGATCCTAGGTGGTTCCATAGTTCCCGAAAGCTGTTGTCTTCAAGGGCATCTTGGAGTCGAAGGAGTTTGGTGGAAATGTGTTTTTTTTGTTTTTTTTGAGGATGGGTTTGCAATTTCGTTGTATGGTGTGGTAGGCTTCTCTCAGAGTGGGGTTGTTTGGGTCTCTGTGTTTTTTATTTGAAGCCATTCTTAGGGCCTTCTTTATAGTTTTACATTCCTTGTCAAACCAGTTGGTGGGATTTTGTTAACTCGGCCTCTTGTCTTGTTGCATCTTTTCAGGTCAAGCTAAAGAGCCCGTTCTGCTGCAGAGTTTGTGGGGGTGATTTGTTTGTGGCTTAGATGTATAAGAGCAGTTGGTTGTGGTCTGACAAATGTGTTTGGGGTGACTACAGAGGCGCCAATGCTTGTAGGGTCCATATCTATCTATCTATGGTTTATTAACCCATTGTGATGGCTACGTTTCGTTCCAAGTGTGGAACTTTATCAACACTTGGAATGAAACGTCGCCATCATAATGGGTCAATAAACCATGCATATTTTTGACCTTGGAGTGCTGTCTCTGGATATTGCAAAGGTTTGGATTTGCCTGAGGGGCCTTGCACCCACTATCTTTATTTTTTCTATGGCTGGTGCTGCACTATTTTTTTACTCTTCTATCTATCTATCTATCTATCTATCTATCTATCTATCTATCTATCTATCTAATAGATAGATACACAGATTGATAGATAAATAGATAGATGATTGATAGATAAATAAATAGAATGACAGATAGATACATAGATAATCTATCTATTTATCTATCTACGTATCTATCTATCTACGTATCTATCTACGTATCTATCTACGTATCTATCTACGTATCTATCTACGTATCTATCTATCGTATCTATCTATCGTATCTATCTGTCTACGTATCTATCATCTATCACCTATCTATCTATGTACAGTACTGTGAAGACACGGGGTCTCCCGTGGGCAGAATACTACTCAGACAACACAGGGTGAGGGAAAACAGTGTGACAATACTTTATTGAACCACCAAACAGGCAATAAACATATAGAACAGTCCCAGCAATTACACAAGATGGTGCAAAATTACAGAGTCTAACCCTTCCGCTGACTCGCCGGGATTAGAGCACCTGCGACTCTGGGGATTCCAGGGCCGACTACCCCCACCAGTGGCATCTCGCTTTTGGCGGGCACACACAGAGAGAGGTAACAACAAGCTTAGGAAGCTGATAGTCCATTGAGGCACGTGGCCAGGTGATCAAAAGATCCCAACCTGGCTTCTCTGAGCATATCCATGGGGGCCAGGTGACCGAAGGGTCCCTACCTGGCTACCCCAAACATATCCATGGGACCAGGTGACCGGAGAGTCTCAACCTGGCTACCCCGACCATATGCATGAAAACAAGTGACCAGAGGGTCCCAACCTGGCTTCTCCAAGCATATCCATGGGGGCCAGGTGCCAGGAGAGTCCCAACCTGGCTACCCCAAACATATCTTTGGGACCAGGCTATCAAAGAGTCCCAGTCTGACTTCCCAAAACGTTTCCATGGGGCCAGGTGACCGGAGGGTCCCAATGTGGCTTCTCCGAGCATATCCATGGGGCCAGGTGACTGGAGGGTCCCAACCTGACTACCCCAAACATATCCATGGGTTCTGTGATATTCAATGGAGCACATCTGTATTCTTCCAGCCAGGGTTGTGGTCCTTTAAGCTGGCATCCTGTAGAATACAAATTTGTGTCCCTCTTGATGAAGCCATGGTGTTCTGTAGAGCTGTCAAGTAGTGTGTTCCTGGCTGTGATTTTGTAAAAAGACACCTGATACAGAGGCATGTCCCCCTTATATAGTTCACAACTGTCCTTCAAGACATTATCCACAGGTCAGCGGGAGGTAAGTTGAGTTTAACTCTCATTGTTTGAGCATTTAATCAATCTGCATATATTGTCCTCTTCTGTTTTGCGAGTCAACAAGCCACAGGGCCCACACAATGGTTAATCAACATATTTAGCAAACATCCATTGTGCAATGACCCTGTGTCCCTGTCTTGCAGAATTAACAAACAATAAGTTGCAGTAAATATCAACTCAAGTGTCAACATCCAGGCTTATACAAACAATAGTTTATGCTTCTTGACCAACCAAAGAAAACCACATAAATTAAAAAGTCAACATAAAGATAATAGCGTATGTCTCCTGTCCTACTGAATTTATATCTGGATAATTAAGATTAAATGCTGTGTCGCCACAAGTATCTATCTATTTATCTATCTATCTATCTAGAGAAAGATTCAATGTATGTTGAACTGAAACATTGATATGGTTAAATAAATAGTTCATTTTTTGCTTCACACAAATTTGGAGCGCTTTTTTTCCTTTTTTAGAATCACAGCCACAGCATTTCTTTTGGGTTGCGGTCTGGATAGTGACTCGGCCATTGCAACTCAATGACTACAAGGTGCCCAGGTCCAGTGACTGCAAAACAAATCCAAAGCATCCCTCCTCAACCACCGTGTTTGACCGTTGATATCTGGTGTTTGTGCTGATTTGCTATTTACGGCTCAAGGCATTATGTCCACTTCTCCACTTTGATCTCATCTGTCCAAAGAACAATGCTCTAGAAGACTTGTGGTCTGTTAAGATGCAACTTTACAAACTTTAGCCTTGCTGCCATGTTCTTTTTATCAAGAACATGCTTTCTCCTGGCAATCCTTCTACACAAACCATGCTCGTTCAGTCATTTTCTAATTGTATTGTCATTAACTTCAACATTTTAAGGGGTTGTCCACTTTCAGAAAAGTGGGTCTAAAACTGTGTAAAATACAAAAAATAAGAAAATCAGCAGTTACTGACACTCCCTGGGTCCTGCACTCACTTCAATACTGGTATATGGACTATAGTGGTGACATCTCGTCAATTGCTTGTATCACCGCTCTAGACGGTCACTGAGTTTAGCAACTAGTACATTGAGCTCCGCATTGGGTGCTGTTACCCTCACTGTATGACCACTGAGCTCAGTTATTGGCTAGAGCGATGACGAGCGCTCTTCATGTGACATCACCACTGTAATCAAAACACTAGGACCGAAGCAGCGGAAAGAGATGGTGCTGAGTGATTTATCTGCTGACATTGTATTTTACACAATTTGCAGACGACTTTCCTGAAAGTGGACAACCCTTTAATATGCTAAATGAAGCCTTTAGAGTCTGAGCAGTAGCTCTTGGATTTTTTTCTGCAATATATCTGAGGATTGTACGTTTTGACCTTGGGGTGAATTTGCTGGGATGTTCATTCCTGGGAAATTTGTCAGCTTTCTTGAAAGTTTTTCCCTTGTGAATAATCTTCTTCACTTTAAAATGATGGACTCAATAGTTTGGAAATGGCCGTACAACCCTTCCAAGATTGATTGGCAGCAACAATTGCTATTCTACCATCATTTCTGATGTCTTTCCTCCTTGGCATTGCATTAACATATGTTTGAATGTTCCAGATCAGCAAAGTGGTAACATTTCTGCTTTTAAAGAGGTGGTCAGACATGCTGATGAACAATTAATCAAGGACTTTTGATTAGCTGTTCCTGGCTGCCACTTACCCTTTTAATTCCTATTGCTTCCAAGTCCTTTTTATATATTTATTAATGTCCTGGTAGATACTTTTTGAACTCACATTTCCATATCTACAGATGAGGCTAAACTATGTAGTTTAATTACCCAGAGGATATTACTTTTCTACAGAGGGATTTAGAGAAATTGGAACGATAGTACAAGAAACGGCAAATGAAATTCAGCGTTAGTACTTAGAATGTGATAACAAATGTCCTAATTACATTTTAAGTGGGTGAAACTGATACAGTAATTGACTCAAGAAATATTAGTAGAAAGCAAAGTGAATTGTAGTGTAGCACCCTGAGGATTCGGCTGCTACAGGGGTATTGCACCTCAACCCAGAGGTGTGATATTCCACTCCCGGGTAAGGAAGGAGTGTGAAACTGAGCTCGGTAGGCTGCATGCACTACACACATCCCATTTCCGAGGAACAGACCAACGGTACTCCCACTTAGAAATGTGCAGGTACGACCGAGTCTGTTCCTGGCTGGAGTGGGAGGGGGGTGGTACATCCCAAGTAGTGTAGGGGCAGATAGGGGGAGCAGCCTGGGTAAAGATAGGAGCTCATTGGGTGCTGGTCACCTGAGCTCACACATAGAGGGTGTATATAAGGTGGGCACCAACTAAGAACAGGGTCAGTTGCAGAGAGAAAGTCAGCGAGCGGAGGAGAAGAGAGACCCAGAGTGAGAGAGGAGAGAGAGAGACCCAGAGGGGGGAAACAGAAGAAAAGGACTCCAAGAACCCAAATTAAATCCCCGGGTGAAGAGTCGGCACAGGGTACCGGAACCCAAGCTGGTGGGGGCAAAAACACACCCCAGCCAGAGACCGGAGACCGTGGGCAGCGTTTGCCACGGTCACCCACCACATCCACCACGAAGGCATACCACGTGGAGGGTCAGGGAACCCGAGGCCAAGGGTCTCCCAACAGAAGGCCCGAGGGAGCTGGACCTGGGTGGATCAATAGTGGGGACGGCCAGAGAAAGGACAGAAGGAGAGCTCAGGGTCACGCTCCGGACTTATTTGGGGGTTGGCTGGATCCAGAACCTGGTGGACGCAGCACGGCTCGGGAGGTCACTCGAAGCTGGAGTGACCAGAACATCAGCAGTGAGTAAACATCCTAAACTGCATAACCCGACTCTGCCTCTGATTGCCGTCTACACTGCATCACCACAACTCCCATCCTCTGCACCTGATCCCCCTGAGGCTATACCCCACCCGTTGGGGGTTATACCATCAAAAGCTGCACCTACACCATCAGCCTCAGCGGACCCTGCTGCAGCGGCGGCCATAGTGACCGCAATACAACGGGTGGCGTAGTCGACAATAAAGAACTTAATATCATCTGTAGGACTGCCACATACAACTGAGTTTGACACCCTGGGCACGGACCGGGTCACAGCCACTCGGAAGACTACAACTCCCATCTGATCCGGCTCCGGATATTCCCCCTAAAGAATATGGCCCAGGGGGCGCGTCAACTTTGGCGTAGTCGGCAGGATTACGTGCCCGCAACAACCGGGTACTGCGTGCCTGAAGAAAAGAATGAGTTTACCTCAAAAAGAAGTCTCCTGCCGGTTCCGGAGGGTCCCCGCCATCGGACCCCATCACCAGTCGATTCCAGCCGGTTGTCCGCCATTAACAGCGTTTTCCCGCCATCTGCAGAGTTTCCCGCCACTGGGAAGCGATTCCCGCCATTTCCAAAGGTTTCCCGCCTTGGAAGAGCGGACGCCATTATGGGCGTGCCAGAGGGTGGCGAGAGGCCACCTCCCATCGTGGGCCAGGACCGAAAATGGCGCCAAAAGTGGAAACCGCCCCCACCAACAGAGACTGTGATGCTAGAGGTGTCTGTCAGCGTGAAAGAACTCCCCCTGGAGCTGACAGTCACCAAGTTGCCCCGGGACCGCCCTCGAAGTGGGAGGAGACGAAAGAAAAGAACAAAGATGGGTGCCGCCTGGAGCAGTCTGGAGCGAGCGCACCCGGAGGCAAGAAGCCTGGAGAAGAGTAGCAGAGAAGCTCACCCGGAGATGGCGAGAGAGCAGAGCAGCACCGGCCCGCTGGCCAGGAGCCTGCTGGAAGAAGAGCAGAGCAGCACCGACCCGTTGGTCAGGAGCCTGCTGGAAACCACGACCCCACTAGGCCTAGTGGAGGTCCTTGCACAGCTCCCCCGAGACCGGGAGTGTGCACAGACTGCCCTGGAGGGCCTCGCACGGAGGATGGCCCGGGTACAGCGAGAGACATTGGCGGAGTGGAGCCGAGAGATGGCCCAGCAAACCAAGACCCGGAGCATGCCAGCCAAGATGAGGAGACAGACCGCCTCTGAGGATGGCGCGGGAGGACCCAAGGCCGGAGACGGCGCCGAGAAGGGAGCCGAACGCATGGAGGCAGGTAAAGGGGACGTCTATACCCCAAACCGGGACACCGCTTACCTGCCCCAGCTCCCCGTCGCAGAGCCCGAAAGTCCCCCTGCTGTGCCCGAAAACGCCATGTCACCGACGCAGACTAGGCCCCAACCGGAAGCCGCCGCCGCGACCCCTGTGACGCCATGCGCACCGACCCCGAGCATGGCAAAACAGGAAGTAACACCAGCCTGGTCGCAGGGCCTAGAATTCCCGGGCGTCGCATCACCAACAGCGCCCCCTACCTCCGCGGAGCCCCCGGCCTGGTCGCAGGGCCAAGTAGCCCAGGGCGCCGCCGTCCTTACGGTGCCCTTTACCTTCCAGATACCCCAGGCCTGGCCGCAAGGCCCGGGCAACCCGGGCGCCAACACCACTGCGCCCATAAGACCAAGAGTGCCACATCTGGGAGAGGACCTGTCCAAAGGTAACCATAAAGCAAGAGCAGGAGGACGCCGTCGCTAAGGACAGCGAAGCAGAAGCTGTATATAGTTGCCCGTCGGGGCACCGTAAACTGAAACCGTGAAACTGAAACTGAAACCGTGAACTGAAACTGAAACTGAAACTGTTGCTGTTGCTAATATAGTCCCCGTTGGGACCAGCAAGTGTGAACTGTTCACCCGTTTTTCCCTTAATCCCACTGACCGAGGACTGAGAACGGTCATTCCTCCCCAATACCTGGCCGAGGACTGAGAGCGGCCACCTTCCCTTTTGTATATAGTTGCGCGTCCTAAAGCGCCCCTACCGGTTTTATAGGAAAACCAGTTTTCCAGAAGGAACTGTCGCACTTTACCCGGTCACACGTTGCACAGTGACCGGAGGAGGAGCCAGAGGCGACGAGAATGTTTTATATGAAAAGTTTTATGCTAATATATGTTGTTTTATATGTTTTATATGGTTATGCAAAAATTTGTATGTTTTTGGTGTTATGTCTTACAGCCCGAGGACGTGCTGTGATTTACCAGGGGGGAATGTAGCACCCTGAGGATTCGGCTGCTACAGGGGTATTGCACCTCAACCCAGAGGTGTGATATTCCACTCCCGGGTAAGGAAGGAGTGTGAAACTGAGCTCGGTAGGCTGCATGCACTACACACATCCCATTTCCGAGGAACAGACCAACGGTACTCCCACTTAGAAATGTGCAGGTACGACCGAGTCTGTTCCTGGCTGGAGTGGGAGGGGGGTGGTACATCCCAAGTAGTGTAGGGGCAGATAGGGGGAGCAGCCTGGGTAAAGATAGGAGCTCATTGGGTGCTGGTCACCTGAGCTCACACATAGAGGGTGTATATAAGGTGGGCACCAACTAAGAACAGGGTCAGTTGCAGAGAGAAAGTCAGCGAGCGGAGGAGAAGAGAGACCCAGAGTGAGAGAGGAGAGAGAGAGACCCAGAGGGGGGAAACAGAAGAAAAGGACTCCAAGAACCCAAATTAAATCCCCGGGTGAAGAGTCGGCACAGGGTACCGGAACCCAAGCTGGTGGGGGCAAAAACACACCCCAGCCAGAGACCGGAGACCGTGGGCAGCGTTTGCCACGGTCACCCACCACATCCACCACGAAGGCATACCACGTGGAGGGTCAGGGAACCCGAGGCCAAGGGTCTCCCAACAGAAGGCCCGAGGGAGCTGGACCTGGGTGGATCAATAGTGGGGACGGCCAGAGAAAGGACAGAAGGAGAGCTCAGGGTCACGCTCCGGACTTATTTGGGGGTTGGCTGGATCCAGAACCTGGTGGACGCAGCACGGCTCGGGAGGTCACTCGAAGCTGGAGTGACCAGAACATCAGCAGTGAGTAAACATCCTAAACTGCATAACCCGACTCTGCCTCTGATTGCCGTCTACACTGCATCACCACAACTCCCATCCTCTGCACCTGATCCCCCTGAGGCTATACCCCACCCGTTGGGGGTTATACCATCAAAAGCTGCACCTACACCATCAGCCTCAGCGGACCCTGCTGCAGCGGCGGCCATAGTGACCGCAATACAACGGGTGGCGTAGTCGACAATAAAGAACTTAATAACATCTGTAGGACTGCCACATACAACTGAGTTTGACACCCTGGGCACGGACCGGGTCACAGCCACTCGGAAGACTACAACTCCCATCTGATCCGGCTCCGGATATTCCCCCTAAAGAATATGGCCCAGGGGGCGCGTCAGTAGCAACTAGTATCAGGCAGCTGCTGCAAAAGGGACAAAATAGTTTATAATGAAAAACATAATAGTTAAAAGAGTAGGTCAAGAATAATAAAAGCTTTGCAAAATGTCTTTTTCTATATAAAAAATGTCACCAATATTAATCCTATAGTAGAGCACATATTTCAGTGTCTTTATCCTGATTTAGGAGAGTGAAAGTGACAACTGCTTGAAGTGCATTTCCAATCCAGAAATATGGTTGTTGCTTTTCAAGCTCATTCTTTCTCTTGCCTATAGAAAAAAAACAAATTATACTCTATAGCTCTCATTAGTATAATAGGTTTGGAATTTGTAGTGACAACTGCTGTGTGTACATTTTGGCTCAGAGAAAATGGTTGTCAGTATTCATAGGCTGCATTACAACATGATACAATCCTGTCCTACCTGCGATCTGTTAACTCCCGCTTGGATGCACTGTCCATCCCAGCTGGGTCCACCTCTAACCAAGCGGCATCCGCTCCGGCGGCACCTCAACCCAGTGGCGGTGTGGCACCCAATTTTGGACCCCGACTATCTGCTCCACCACGCTTTGGCGGTGATCCTGCTTCATCAACCAGAGCACGCTGCACTTTGAGCTCCTGGCTCATCAGTTCACTTCTGACTGGGCTAAAGTAGCATTCATCATGGCGTGGCTCAACCCCCTGTGGGAGAGAGGGGATCCTCTGGTGTCTAACCTCCAGGCTTTTCTTGCGGCCTTCCGGAGGGTTTTTGATGAGCCCAGCTACACATTCTCGACTGCCTCCTCTTTTCTTCGTCTACTCCAAGGTAACCTCACAGTGGGCCAGTACGCTGTGCATTTCTGCACCCTCGCGTCTGAACTGGCCTGGAACAATGAGGCTCTGGTGTCTACCTTTTGGGAGGGCCTTTCTGGGCAGATCAAGGACGGACTAGCCGGTCATCAGATACCCACCTCTCTGGATGACCTGGTGTCTTTGGCTATACGGATCGACATCAGGTTCCAGGAGCATTATCCGTAAGAGAAAATCTCTGCGCCTTGCACCAACCTTCCAAAGGCCATTCTCTCAACAAGCCTCTGCCTCGGCATCCACCCAGAAACTATGAAGGTAGACCAGGTAAAGATGGTCAAGCCTTTCCAGGACATCCGCTGCGCCGAGGGAAGATGTTTTTACTGCGGCAGCTCGGAGCATCTAATCCGCTCTTGTCCAGAGAGACCGGGAAACTCCAGTGCCTAGGATTGCTTGGAGAGATCCTCCTGGGCAAAAATTCTTCCTCTCCATCCTTGACTCTGTCTGTATCGATAACCCGTGTTAAGATAAATTTTTTCGAGACCGCCTATCTGGATTCCAGTGCTGCTGGGAATCTCATCCAACAAGCCAGAAACTATGAAGGTAGACCAGGTAAAGATGGTCAAGCCTTTCCAGGACATCCGCCGCGCCGAGGGAAGATGTTTTTACTGCGGCAGCTCGGAGCATCTAATCCGCTCTTGTCCAGAGAGACCGGGAAACTCCAGTGCCTAGGATTGCTTGGAGAGATCCTCCTGGGCAAAAATTCTTCCTCTCCATCCTTGACTCTGTCTGTATCGATAACCCGTGTTAAGATAAATTTTTTCGAGACCGCCTATCTGGATTCCAGTGCTGCTGGGAATCTCCTCCAACAAGCCATTGTGGAGCAGTATCAGATCCCTATTCAACGTCTTTCGGATCCATTAGCAGTTTCCTCCATGGATGGAAGGCCCCTTTCTGAGTCCATCTTGTTAGTCACCGAGCCTGTAGTTCATCAGATAGGAATGCTGCACTCGGAGAGAATCTCCTTCTTCGTGCTGTCCGGCCTCTCTCACTCTTTACTGCTTGGACTGCCCTGGCTTCAGACACACGAGCCGGTTTTGAATTGGAGTTCGGGAGAGGTGCTCCGCTGGGGCTAGGAGTGTCACAAGACCTGCTTGGTTCCTGTCCGTCCTGCTCGACCTCTGTCCACTCCTGCTAATTTGCCCGGCTTGCCGGCACCCCACTGGTCATACGCTGACGTCTTTGACAAGAAGGAGGCTGAGACACTACCACCTCATAGGCCGTATGACTGTCCTATCGACCTCATCCCTAGTGATTCACCACCCCGAGGTCGAATTTACCCCCGGCGTTGGCCGAGACCCGTGCCATGTCCAAATACATCGAAGAGAATCTTTCTAGGGAATTTATCCAGAAATCCACCTCTCCGGCTGGAGCAGGATTGTTCTTTGTCAAGAAGAAGGGTGGCTCTCTTAGCCCGTGTATCGACTATAGGGGTCTAAATCAGATTACTATTAAAAACAAGTATCCTCTGCCTCTCATCTCCAAGTTGTTTGATCATCTCAAGGACGCCAAGGTCTTTACTAAGCTCGATCTCCGTGGCGCATACAATCTGATCCAGATTCGCCAGGGTGACGAGTGGAAGACGGCATTCAACACTCGGGATTGCCACTACGAGTGATGCCCTTCGGACTCTGCAACGCACCAGCAGTCTTCCAAGAACTGGTGAATGACATCTTCCGAGATCTTCTATATTCATGTGTGGTAGTGTACCTGGATGATATCCTGGTGTTCTCTTCTGATCAGCCCTCACATCGAAGAGACGTTCGACAGGTATTGCAGAGGCTCTGGAAGAATCGTCTGTATGCCAAATTCGAGAAATGCGTCTTGGAACAAACTTCTCTTCCCTTCCTGGGATATATAATCTCAGAGACCGGGCTTAAGATGGACCCCGAAAAAGTGTCTGCCGTTCTAAAGTGGCCTCGACCTGAGGAGTTGAAGGTTATTCAGCGGTTTTTTGGGTTTGCTAATTATTACCGCCTATTCATTCCTCATTTTTCCTCCCGGACTGCTTCCATCTCTGCTCTAATCCGCAAAGGGGTTAATCCCAAGGAATAGACTGCCGAGTTGAAAAGTGCCTTCGTATCCTTGAAACAAGCCTTCTCTTCTGCCCCGGTGCTTCATCGTCCTGACTATAACAAGCAGTCCTTCCTGGAGGTTGACACCTCTTCCTCTGGGGCCAGAGCAGTTCTCTCCCAGAAGTCCTTATCTGGGCAAATGGCGACCTGCGGCTTCTTTTCCAAGCTCTTCACTCCTTCGGAGCGCAATTATTCCATTGGAGATCGAGAGCTGCTTGCCATCAAACTGGCCCTGGAGGATTGGCGGTTTTTGCTAGAGGGGGCCTTGCATCTAGTGGTCATCTACACGGACCACAAGAATCTCGCCTACTTGCAGTCTGCTCAATGACTTAATACTCGTCAGGCCAGATGGTCTCTGTTCTTTGCTCACTTCAACTTCACTCTCCATTTCTGTCCAGCAGACAAGAATATTAAGGAAGACACGCTCTCCCGATCATTCCTGTCTACTGATCATCAGTGACCACTTCAGAATAATGACTGTCACTCCGTTTGACCTGTCTCATCTTCCTCCTGGTAAGACCTTTGTGGCAGCTCTAGATAGTAAGAGGGTCTTTCTCTGGGGTCATTCATCAAAATTGGCAGGTCATGCAGGTTAGAGGAAGACGCTTCTGCTAATTTCCCGACATTATTTGTGGCCGACCCTGCCCAAGGACGTTGCGGATTTTGTTTCTGCTTGCTCTTCCTGTGCCCATAACAAGATGCCTAGGCAACTTCCGACTGGTCGACTTCTTCCTCTACCGGTGCCTTCCGCTCCGTTGCAACATATTGCATTGGATTTCACGGATCTTCCTGGCCGGTTGTACTGTCATTTGGGTGGTCACTGACTGCTTCTCCAAGATGGCCCACTTCATCCCTTTGCCGAGTCTTCCTTCTGCTCCAGTGCTAGCTAAAGACTTCATCCTTCACATATTCCGTCTCCACGGCCTACCTCTTCATATTATCTCGGATAGAGGAGTTCAGTTTACTTCACGCTTCTGGAGAGCCACATGCAAGCTGCTGAATGTCGCATTGGATTTCTCTTCAGCTTATCATCCTCAATCCAATGGTCAGGTTGAGCGTATCAATCAGATTCTTACTAGCTTCCGTCGGCACTTCTTCAACGCTCACCATAGAAACTGGGTGGAGCTTCTACCTTTGGCTGAATTTTCCTACAATAACCGTGTGAGTGAATCCTCAGCCAAATCTTCTTCTTTGTGGTGTATGGTCAGCATCCCAATATTCCATTTCCTGTTTCTACTTCTGTTGACAATCTTGCTGCGGAGTCTCTCGTCAAAGTTCCATAATTCTGATAATAACGGGACTTATACTTTTAGTGGCAGGGTCAGCCAAGGAGCAATATGCTTATTTTTCCATAGCCGTAATCCCCTCCAGGGGGGCTGTGGCGCAAAAGTAACAAAACAGCAGAGCACAGCTATGCCATGCGTGGCCTCTACAAAAAGGCAAATTCATAAAGGAAAAAATGGCGTCGCTTGCAAGCTTGTGCGAGCAACCAGGGATAAGTTATCGCGGAAGTTAGTGTTTATAATAAAAATGTGTAGGCTGGAGACCAGCCCCGTGATGTCAGCACAGGAGGTGTGGACAGGTCTCTCCCTTCAGCATAAATAGTTTGCTGAGGTTGGAGCAGTACTCGTTGCAGGGAGCATATGTATCATAAGCAAGGGGTCACTTTCCACTGAACGGTTATAAGGAGAGCTCCCCTCCAGCTATATTGAATTGTCGCAACGATCTTTATAGAGTAAGTTTCTTCTTTAATTCTTATTATTTTGTGTAACTGCATATGTATTGTAGTATTGTATTGTCTCCTTTGTAAAATCCTTGTATATATTTTTCCTAAACACTGCCTCTCTTTTGGATTAAATATAAAATTTAATAGTTCTGTTTCTTTTTTCCTGTAATCGTTCCCTTCCCCGAAGCCATATGCTACCAGAACGCAGGCGTCCGGCCAGGCCTGTATTATATTTCAATCTCAGCCGGTGATGGCAGAGAATAATATTAATAATTGGGCTATCGTGAAGCTGACAGTGACCGTACGGAGGGCGTAAACACGTATTCCATGCGCTGGAATCCAGAGGTGTGACGCCATACGCTCACTGGTCACTTGCCGATACCTACGTAGAGAGTAGTGGGGACCGTGTGCTTGCGAATCCCTGACCAAATCTGTGACTGAGTGACGTCAACGGCGAGATACTGCCTGATCTCTCCTGTGTTGTCACTGTGGGAAACCTGACAAATTGGTGGCAAGCAGTGGGATATTACAGAACATCAGTGGCTGGATTGAGCAATCATTCCTGTCACTGAAAACTTGCACGGTTCTTGCGAGAATTCTGTGCAGAGTTTTAAGAAATCAGACTCAGTGTTTTAATATTTTTTTATCTGGGACAATACTGTACGTGTAGCAGTTACATCCCCTTCCCTTCTCTTGTTTTTTCTGTCCTATGTTTTATTTCGCAATGATGGCTACACGTGAAGAGCCCTGGTATACCCAGCAGTCGAAGGCCACTCTCACTGCCCTCTGTGATCTGAGACAGATTGACCCCGCAGGCAAAAACTGGGCCCAAATGATTGCTGAACTGTTGCAAGGTGCTGCAGAGCCAGTCCTACTGCAGTGCCCTGATCAGAGTCGGACTGGGGCACCGGGACACCGGAAAATTCTCCGGTGGTCCCGGGTCCTCAGCGGGCCCCCGAGCAGGACGAACAGGGAGCCCCTGGTTAACATGGCCACCGGTGCTCTGCACTGCAAGGGCCTGGAGGGTCAGGAGGGCCCTAACAGTGCGGTTGATGAGGGCAATCTGGCCTTCTTCTCAGACCCCCCAGGCTATGGGGGGCCCATGGCCAGATTGCCCTCATAGTGTGTGGCGGGCAGGGAGCAATCCCTTGAGCTCCGCTGCCGACAGGAGGGAAATGGCAGCGAAGCTGAGGGATCCGTCCTCTGCTTACTGCCCAGTGCTTCCTCCCTCACACAGGCTCGTGCTTGCTTGATGACGTCATCATGCAGTGCAAGCCTGTGTCAGGGAGAAAGATGCCAGGCAGGAAGCAGAGGATGATGCTGCGGGGGAAAAAGAAGAGAGGTAAGGTAACTGTTTTGGGAAGATGAGGGAGAGCAATGGTGATGGAGGAAGTAGGGGGAGAAGATAGAGAGCAATGGTGATGGTGGGGGGAGATGAGGGAGAGCAATGGTGATGAAGGAGGTGGGGGAAGAAGAGGGAGAGCAATGGTGATGGAGGAGGTGGGGGGAGATGAGGGAGAGCAATGGTGATGGAGGAGGTGGGGGAGAAGAGGGAGAGCAATGGTGATGGAGGAGATGAGGGAGAGCAATGGTGATGGAGGAGGTGGGAAGAGAAGAGGGAGAGCAATGGTGATGGAGGAGTGGGAGGAGATGAGGGAGAGCAATGGTGATGGAGGAGGTGGGTGGAGAAGAGGGAGAGCAATGGTGATGGAAGACGTGGGGGGAGATGAGGGAGAGCAATGGTGATGCAGGAGGTGGGGGGAGATGAGGGAGAGCAATGGTGATGGAGGAGGTGAGAGAGATATGGCATGGTGATGGAGGAGGTGGGGGAGATGAGGGAGATCAATGGTTATGGAAGAGGTGGGGGGAGATGAGTGAGAGCAATGGTGATGGAGGAGGTGGGGGAGATGAGGGAGAGCAATGGTGATGGAGGAAGTAGGGGGAGAAGATGGAGAGCAATGGTGATGGTGGGGGGAGATGAGGGAGAGCAATGGTGATGAAGGAGGTGGGGGAAGAAGAGGAAGAGCAATGGTGATGGAGGAAGTGGGGGGAGATGAGGGAGAGCAATGGTGATGGAGGAGGTGGGGGGAGAAGAGGGAGAGCAATGGTGATGGAGGAGATGGGGGGAGATGAGGGAGAGCAATGGTGATGGAGGAGGTGGGAAGAGAAGACGGAGAGCAATGGTGATGGAGGAGTGGGAGGAGATGAGGGAGAGCAATGGTGATGGAGGAGGTGGGGGAGATAAGGGAGAGCAATGGTGATGAAGGAGGTGGGTGAAGAAGAGGGAGAGCAATGGTGATGGAAGAGGTGGGGGGAGATGAGGGAGAGCAATGGTGATGGAGGAGGTGGGGGAGATATGACATGGCAATGGTGATGGAGGAGGTGGGGGAGATATGGCATGGTGATGGAGGAGGTGGTGGGAGAAGAGGGAGAGCAAAGGTGATGGAGGAGATGGGGGAGATGAGTGAGAGCAATGGTTATGGAAGAGGTGGGGGAAATGAGGGAGAGCAATGGTGATGGAGGAGGTGGGGGGAGACGAGGGAGAGCAATGGTGATGGAGGAGGTGGGGGGAAATATGACATGGCAATGGTGATGGAGGAGGTGAGGGGAGATATGGCATGGTGATGAAGGAGGTGGGGGAGATATGGCATGGCAATGATGATGGAGGTGGCGGAAGATATAGCATGGCAATGGGGGAGGTGGGGGGAGATATGCATGGCATGGTGATGGAGGAGGTGGGGGGAGATATGCATGGCATGGTGATGGAGGAGGTGGGGGAGATATGCATGGCATGGTGAGGGAGGATGTGGGGGGAGATATGCATGGCATGGTGATGGAGGAAGTAAGGGGAGATATGGCAATGATGATGGAGCAGGTGGGGGAGATATGGCAATGATGACGGAGCAGGTGGGGGGAGATATGGCAATGATGATGGAGGAGGTGGTGGAGGGAGATATGGCAATGATGGAGGAGGTGGTGGGGGGAGATATGGCAATGATGATGGAGGAGGTGGTGGGGGTAGATATGGCAATGATGGAGGTGGGGGAGATATGGAAATGATGATGTAGGAGGTGGGGGAGATATGGCAATGATGGTGGAGGAGGTGGGGGAGATATGGCAAAGATGGAGGTGATATGACAATGATGGAGGAGGTGGGGGAGATATGACAATGATGGCGAAGGTGGGGAAGATATGACAATGTTGGAGAAGCTGGGGGAGAGCAATGATGGAGAAGGTGGGGGAGAGCAATGATGGGGAATTATTTGGACGCTATATGCTGTTAATATCTGGTCTGATCACGGTGTGGTGGTATTTCTCCCTTGTATGTGATAATATTCGGTCACTATGTGGTGGTAATATGTAGTCCAGTCATGGTGTGGCTGTATTTCTCCCTTGTATGTGGTACTATTGGTGTTGGTATAGTGGATTGTGTTGTGTATGGCGGTCATTTGTTCTCTCTGATATTAATTAGAAGATTCTTTATTTCCATTAGTGATTAAATACTTGGAACAAGATGCACTTACAGGGGTTCTCCAGGGGAAACAATTAATCACCTCTCCACAGGTTAAGTGATAAATTATTGATTAGTGGAGGTCTGACTACTGGGACCCCGCACCGATTGGTAGACTGTGGAGTTTTTATCCCTATTAGACTGGAACTCATGTGCGACTTGACCACTGATCCATTCATTTCCTCAGTGGCTGTTCTTGTCTTTTTTCTGGAAGCCCCAAAGAGAATGAGTGAGGCTGCGGTCAGACGTCCCACCTGCCGCTGCATTTTAAAATGGGGATAAGTGTCCTGTCCGGGATAAAACTTCCCCATTCTTCTGATAGGTGCGTTTTCCAATGTTCGGACCCAAACGATTAATAAGTGATCACTGATCCTGTGGATCCCATGGATCGGTGATAACTTGTTTTAACCAATGAACCCCTTTAATGCAAACTACTGTAATTATACATCCCAGTTATAGCATGTGCACAGTATATGTGCAGGAGCCGCCTGTGTCTTACAGTCGACGCTCCACTATAACAGGGATAACGGCTAACAGGTATTTGCATATAGCTATAGGGTGGGCCCCTAAGATCAATTCCTCCTGTGGGCCCCAGACACCCCAGTTCGACACTGGCCTTGATGATGGGGCTGCCAGCCAAGGCCCAAATGGCGCTGCTGCAGGGATCCCACCTGTGATTGCCACCCAGACCACACCCAGGGTAGTGTGGACCCCCACCTGCAGATGGCCTTGGAGCAGCTAGCCGCAGACGATAGTGACGGACGACTGCAGCTGATCATGAAATTCTGAGAGGTTGAGAGAGCTGAGCGACAGGCCCAAGCTGACCGAGAGGCTGCTGAGCGACAAGCTGACCGAGAGGCTGCTGAGCGGGAGCGACAGTACCAGCTGGAGCTAGCACGGATTCATAAGGAGCCATCCTCCACACAGACCCATGAGTCCAACAGTGCCAACAGCTTTAAACCCCGTACTGAGCATTTTCCTGTGATGGAGAAGGATGGGGACTTGGACATATTTCTGCAAGGATTTGAAAAAGCCTGCAGACAGTACCAGCTGCCCGCGGACTAGTGGGCGAGGTACTTAACTACAGGGCTCAGAGTAAAAGCTCTGGAGTTGTTTGCTTCTTTCCCTCGAGAACAAGATGGAGACTATGAGGCCGTCAAGCAGGCCCTGATAAAAAAGTACCTGCTGACTCCAGAGGTTTACCGGAAAAAGTTCAGAGCTCTCCAACGTGGACAACATGATAGCTACAGTGATGTGGTGGATAGGCTCAGAACCAATTTTGAGCAGTGGATCCGAGGACTGTCAGTCACCACCTTTGAGGACCTGAAGGATCTGATGCTGAATGACCAGTTTCTTCCCCTTTGCACAGTGGAAGTGCGACAGTTTGTGCTGGACCGGGAACCAAGGGAGGCCACCAAGGCTGCCCAGATCACAGATGCCTATGAGGCCAACAGCACCCCAGAGATGCGGAAGCCAGCCGCTGCCAACTGGAAAGGGGGTAAG
The DNA here is from genome assembly GCF_046119375.1 of Phyllobates terribilis. Taxonomy (NCBI): domain Eukaryota; kingdom Metazoa; phylum Chordata; class Amphibia; order Anura; family Dendrobatidae; genus Phyllobates; species Phyllobates terribilis. The sequence continues at coordinate 93,140,710 of NW_027362765.1, read as the reverse complement.
CCTACAACCATCCCTAGTGTTCCAGCCAGCCGGGCCTCAGTGGGTTCTGCCCCATCTCCCAGCACCTGGCCTGCATTTGACTCCCGTAAGTTCTATACTTGTGACCAAACGGGTCACATCAGTCTTGTCTGCCCGGAGAGACAGAGATGGACTCCACACCTGAGGCCTCAGGGCCTACTGCAGCCATGCTTTTTGTGGGTGGGGCGGTTGGCCAGGCCCGGGAGCGGGAGAACTTACAACTGGTTACTGTGGGCAACACCGTTACTGTTGGCCTTAAGGACACAGGTGCAGAATGTACCCTCATCTGCCCTGAGTTTGTTACCAGAGGAACTCATTCCTGGGAAGACCCTGACTGTCACCGGGTTTGGGGGTGTTCGCCATCCCATACCAATGGCCCGAGTTTTCCTGGACTGGGGTGCGGGGAGGGGGTTAAGGGAAGTCGGGGTGTCGGAGAATCTCCCCACTAATGTGGTATTAGGAACTTATCTGGGAAGGTTGGTTGCCCGATACATTCCTGACAACCCTCCCAGATCTGATATGTCATATAATGCCACTGTCAAAAATGTCAATGTGATGCATAATAAAAGTGTGTGTTGTGGTAAAGGGGAACTCAGCCACCTCACCCCGCGGAGTGATGCTACTGAGGATCCCCTAAATTGAGCCAGCATAAGTGCTATGAGCAAGGGGAGCAGGCACGGACACCAGGAAGCAGGTCGTCTCGTGCAGGTGACCAGTGTCACGCCAGACAGTGACATGGTCAATGGTAGCTGCCCCATGACTAGCACGGCTCCAGAGGTGATGAGCAGGAATGGGGAGAAACATGGAGATCATAGGGAAAGTGGTACCGAGCCACCGACCGGTGTCACAACAGACTGTGACATGGCCGGTCGTAGTTCCCCCCTAGTGAGCACGGCTCCCAAGGTAAAAATGATGGCAGGAAGGGTAGGTCCCACAACCAGGCAAGGTAAGAGGAAGGTGTGTCTCCCTGTCTGTCAGGAGTATGGGAGGAAGTTACCCATAGACTGTCAGAGGTGTGGGGAAAGTGTATCCCGAACTGGTCAGGGTGGTCAGAAAGCTGGGCCCACGGCTTGTCGGATCAACAGGATGGGTGGGCCAGAAGGTGGGCTAGGGGCGATCTGTAAATCACCCCCTGCGCCACCTCAAAGAGGGGGAGATATCATGGAAAAACTGAAAATCTTTTCTTCTCTCTTGTCATAGATATTAAGAATTTCTTCTCCCTCTGAAGCCTATCTCACCCCTCCCTTATCCACCCGTTTGTCATAGGAGAACTGACAGTCCAGTGTCTGTCTCTCTGCAAATTATCACCTACAGTAGAAGTGACTTGTAAAGCTACAACCTAATTATAATGCGAGGGTCTTTCTCCCTGGCAGAAACAGCGGGTGATTAGATACAGGCTGGCGGTCAATTTACACATAACTGTTGGAGCTTGATTCCCGGAACGTCAAGGTGAGTTTTGGCCGAAGCTCCAGTCTGACCGGAGCCGATATGAAATATCAAATAACTTAAGTTCCATAATTCTGATAATAACGGGACCTATACTTTTAGTGGCAGGGTCAGCCAAGGAGCAATAGGCTTATTTTTCCATAGCTGTAATCCCCTCCAGGGGCTGTGGCGCAATGGTGTCACTAGGAAGCTTCTGCGAGCAACCAGGGATAAGTTATCGCAGAAGTTAGCGTTTTTAATAAAAATGTGCAGGCTGGAGACCAGCCCCGTGATGTCAGCACAGGGGGTGTGGACAGGTCTCTCCCTTAAGCATAAAATAGTTTGCTGAGGTTGGAGCAGTATTCGTTGCAGGGAGCATATGTATCATAAGCAAGGGATCACGTTCCGCTGAACGGTCATAAGGAGAGCTCCCTTCCAGCTATATTGAATCGTCGCAGCGATATTTATAGAGTAAGTTTCTTCTTTAATCCTTATTATTTTGTGTAACTGCTTATGTATTGTATTGTCTCCTTTGTAAAATACTTGTATATATTTTTCCTAAACACTGCCTACCTTTTGGATTAAATATACAATTTAATAGTTCTGTTTCTTTTGTCCTGTAATCTTTACCTCCCCCGAAGCCATATGCTACCAGAACGCAGGTGGTGGCAGTGAATAATATTAATAATCAGGCTATCGTGAAGCTGACAGTGACCGTACGGAGGGCGTAAACACGTATTCCATGCGTTGGAATCCAGAGGTGTGATGCCATATGCTCACTGGTTGCTTGTCGATACGTACATAGAGAGTAGTGGGGACCATGTGCTCTCGGATCCCTGACGAAATCCGTGACCGAGTGAGGGCAACGGTGAGATATTACTTGATCTCCCCGGTGTCGTCGCTGTGGATAAACTGACACCAGGTACTACTCCAGCTCCAGTCTCCGCTGTGGACGTTTTTGAGGTAGAGAGCATTTTGGCTACCAAAAGGGTAAGAGAAAAGACTTTCTTTCCTGTGGATTGGAAGGGGTTTGGTCCTGAGGAGAGGTCATGGGAGCCCAGGGAGAACATTCATGCTCCTCTTCTCCTGGAGAAATTTCTTGCAGGCTTGAAGAAGAGAGGTTGTAAAGAGGGGAGGGGGGTGTACTGTAGCGTTGGCGTCTCTGCCTCCTGCCCGGCAGCGATGCCGATCCCCTTACCGCCGCTTCCCCGGTCTGGCGTCCTCCGCTCTTCCTTCTGGCTCCCTCACAGCGTCTGTCCGCCACGTGCAGATCCCCGGGCACTGTTCTTAGGGTGCACGTGCGCGCTCCCTGCCTCTTAAAGGGGTCGCGTGCCGTCCAAAAATGTCCCCGGCCAATGGCCGGAGGACTTCTCTTATTTAAGGCACCTCCTCCAAAGTGGAGGTGCCTGTGCAAAGTTGTTGTTTGTGTTCTAACACTCGCTCCAGCCCTCATGTTCCAGTTCTGCTCGTCAGCCTGTCTATCAGCCGTGCCCACCAGCCTGTCTATCGGCCGTGCCCACCAGCCTGTCTATCGGCCGTGCCTGCCAGCCTGTCTACCGGCCATGACCACCTGTCTGTCTACCAGCGCTGCCTGCCTACCAGCCGTGATCATCTGCCAGCCCATCTGCCGTGCCTGTCTGCTTCGCCCGTCAGTCCCGTGGGAGTCGCTTGCTCTCACATGAGGTAGGTCCCAGTGTGGCACCTGATCCACCTTCCCGGTCCCTCCTTGGTTCACGGAGTCGACTAAGCCGCCGTGTAGCCAGGGTCGGTCCGGGTAGGCACTTAGTTACGTCCCTCTGGTCCCTCCTTGTACCACGGCATGGTGGTTCCACCATGCGGACCCATAACACCTATGTACAAGAATATAGTTACTATAATACTACCCTCTATGTACAAGAATATAACTACTATAATACTGCTCCCTACTGTATGTACAAGAATATAACTATTATAATACTGTCCTCTATGTACAAGAATATAACTACTATAATACTGCTCCTATTTCTCCTATGTACAAGAATATAATTACTATAATACTGCCCTCTATGTACAAGAATATAACTACTGTAATACTGCTCCTTAAACACAAAAATATAGAACAAAAATTGTGTGAAAATGCTCATGTCATTATAAAGGCTCATTCACATTAGCGTATAAAAAATAGCTCCGATGTTGCTCCTGAAAAGTTGGACTAGTGGAATCCATATGATTCAACTTATGTCATGCGAGGGCTGTGCGAGTGAGCGATTTTTTTTCCTCATCTAGCATCCTTATGACATGAGCATGCAATCCGTATGCAATGCGTTCATAACATCATCTTTAACATACTGTAATTCTCTATGTAATTTAAAGCTAGTTTTCAAACTAATAAAGCAATCTTATATACAGAAATAGATAGACAGAATAGATATATAGAATAGATAAATAGAATCAATATATAGAATCGATATATAGAATAGATACATAGAATAGATAGTTGTCCTGTAGATATTTAATGTCATAAGCCCCCTACATGTAATAAACTAGCACCCTTTATTGCCTATTAAATAAATAATTTAAAAAAACAACTTGGGGTGCCCCTTTATTTTTGATAGCCAGCTAATTTAAAGCAGACAGCTGCGGGCTTATATTATCAGGCTGGGAAGGTCGCTGATTATTGGTCCCTGGTTATCTCGTATGATGCGCCAATTCTGGGGCAGCTGCGGGCTGGTATTTTTAGGCTCAGAAGGGTCCAATAAACAGGGACCTTCCCAGCCTATTAATATCAGCCCACAGCTGGCTGGCTGATTTATCTTGGATTGTTATCAAAAATAGAAGCGACCACACGTCATTTTTTTTATTATTTATTTATTTAATAGATAGGTTTACTAATGCTAAAAACTCCTTTTAGTGCCACATGAAAGGCACTAAAAGTTTCTAGTTTATTATATGTAGGGGGCTTGTGACATTAAATATTTACATGACATCTATCTATTTTATCTATCTATTCTATTCTGACAGTTCGGGCTGTGAATTTACTGTACTTGGCTGATGAAATGTTGGGTTTCCTTTGAGATGTGTGAGTAAAAATCAGACGCCATACGCATGGTCTGTGTGCTGTGCGATTTTTTTTATTCGCACCCATTAACTTGCATTGGTAAGTGCGATCCGATTCTCGCATCCGCAATTTTTTTTTTCATATCTATACAAGCAGGTATATTATACTTGTAAAAGTCAAGATACCGCTCATGCAAGTGTACAAGTACATATGGAAAAAGTTTCATAATAATGTTCATGTCTACATGAATATACAGTAGTATTATGGAGGATATAGTGCTACTCAACATATAACTCAAACCACTTAACATCTATGGCGAGAAATCAATAATTAGCAAGATAAAAGGTTGCACAAAATTACAGAGAGTGCAGTAGTGAAATGCCATTGCAAATGCACAAATAATTGCTAGAGGGAGCACGCATATGTGTTCTGTACATTATAAACATGCTCAGCGCTTACAAAGAGTCTATAAAGAGAGAAGCCTAGAAAAGGATAAAAGTACATAAAAAAGAAAAACATAAAAGGCAATTGCCCTCCATGGCTTTTACATGCATCTCGAGATAGGCACTAACCATGAGAGCTTGCATTCCAATCACAAAGAGGAAGGTAGGATACAAATGTGTTTTGCACAGTAACCCTAAAATGTCCAGCAGTGGACATAACATACGTGTAGCTGCACTGGGGTCTTCATGTTGTGCAAACACCGCCTGATATTGCTGCAGTAATTGTTCAACCTGTTTAACTTGTCTGGCAGAAAACTTGGTGAGGTTGGCCTCCATCTGTACTAAGAGGTGACATCCAGCCAGTAGTTCGCTTCCATTCTCTTGGCTGTTGAGCGACACCTCTAGGGTCCATGGTTCCCCTTTCACAGGTGTCAATCCTATAGCATCAGCTCTTGTGAGATATTCTGCCATTATACACACTTGAGCCACCTCTTGTTGGGGCAACAACTGTAGACTTGCCTCACCTAGATTGATGCAGAGCACAGGTACACACGGTGGCCAGGGTGCGAGCAACCAATAATCCGGAGAGCGCCTCTTCTCCCTCCATTGGCTCAATCTGGACGTCCATACCCTCTAAGGATACATGTGCCAGTACCGGTACAGTGAGTGCAGTCTGTTCCACTGGCATTGTCATTGTGGCTTCGGGCGGTATCGATACCTTGCAGAGATACTGGTAGGCAGTAGGTAACTTTAGGATTTGGCTGACTCGCATGAGATGCTGAAATACTCTTACTGGCCGGGTCTCGAGTGGCATGGGTCCAGTTGTTTTTGTCGGAGCCCTTGGCCAGGAACTGTCCCACTTCTTTTAGCACATTCATGCCCAGGGTTACAATGGGCCCTCCTCCTCCAGACTCTGTGATCAGCACTATCCCTTTTCGACCCAGGTATTTTCCGCATGCCCGGACAGACATCCACACTACTCCCGCTACTGGAATAGGTAGTTGGTTAGCTGCCACCAGCCGGATAGTGTGTTCTTTTCGGGAGCAAATGTGGAACCCCAGGGGTCTGGTTACCACAGTAATAGCAATATTACGTCTGTGAGCAGGTGGGAGGTCTCCTGGTCAGGAATCCTAAGCATGCCACACCTCCTGCCCAGTCCTGGGAGGGGAAGAACTTCCCCTATATAAACTGGGGCTGAGGTAGGGTTAGTGAGTAGAGAGTAGAGAAGAGAAGAAGAGGAGTCCCAGACAGAGACACAGTCTGGTCTGGTGTGGAGCAGTTGCAGGGAAAGTGACAACAGGAGCCCTGTAGGAGCAGGAGTGAGTGCCAGAGGCTGGAAGCTAGATAGCTCGCCTTGGCTGAAGAGATCTCACCGGACACGGAGTCCGAGGCTGTGGGGACTGTTCCATACCCAGCAGCAGAAACCGACCGGCAGGGGATTTCAGGTCCTCTGGCCAAGAAACCCGAAGGCACGGTCACACGCAAGGGACCAGCACAGCCGTCGTGGAGCGGAGGCTACCAGAAGGCCCCGAGTCACCGGCCATACGGGTGAGCACCACACGGTACACTCAGGGACGTGGGCTACTTTTACCCGCTTCTAGCAAGGTAGCCAAGAAGAGTACAGTTAGTTGGGGAGGCCTACAACTCCGCCTGGCCAGGGGAGATCCTGTCTGCTCACGGACTGACCAGACCCCGACCGCTAGCCAGTACTCCCGGGAGGGTCTATCTTTGTCACCAGTAAAGACCCTGAACTACACCGCACCGTCTCTGAGTGGTTCCTGGTGCCTGCGTGCAATTCTACCATCCCCATCACCCACGTCCGCTGCCCTGAGGCCATACCCCTCCCGTTGGGGGTTATACTACCCACGCTGCACAACTGTACCACCGGCCTCAGCGGTCTGCCCTGCAGCGGCGGTTTCGTAACCGCATTCAACGGGTGGCGTAGTCGAACAATATCACATCTGCCACTAAAAACATCGCCACTTAGTTTGACACCCTGGGCACGGACCGCGTCACCGCCACGAGGACTACCACCCCCAACAGAACCGGCTCCGGGTATTCCCCAAACATGGCCCAGGGGGCGCGTCAACTTTTGGCGTAGTCGGCAGGATTTCGTGCCCGCAACCACCGGGTACTGCGTGCCTGAAAAAGACTGTTAAACTTACCTGTGGTGAAGATTCCCGCCATCCGACGCCATCTTTTGCCTTCTTCCCGCCATCCGTGGAGTTTTCCCGCCATCCGACGCCATCTTTTGCCTTCTTCCCGCCATCCGTGGAGTCTTCCCGCCATTGGACGCCATCTTGAGGACGCCGCGCGGGAAGAAGAGGGGCGTGGACTCCGAAAGCGAGCGAGAACTGAAGCCCCGCCTCACGTCCGGACGTTGCGTAAGGTCCTGGAAGGAGCCCAGCAGACGCCGACGTCACAGGAGCGCGACGGAAGGTCCTCAACCCTGCCGATCCACTGCGGAGCCGCGGCCTACGGAAGAGAATCATCGCAAGGTAGGCCACGGTCCACTAGGGGGGGAGGAGGATGTCGGATACGGAGGAGAGCTTCACTGCCACAGCCACCGCCAGCACCACCGCTGCTGCGGTCATGCCTTTCACCATGCCCTACATCCCGGGGGCAGCCTGGCTACCCCAGTACTCAGGGGAGTCACATACCCTAAATGACTTCAGAGAAAGGCTGGATAGCCTCTTCCAGGTGTACCCCCTCACAGAAGAGCAAAAAGTGAGCATCCTGGTGGCTCAATTAACAGGGGCAGCCCAAAGGGAGGTAAAGTCCTGGCCACTTGGGAGGAGGAGGACTGTCGCAGAGATACTAGCCCGGCTGAAGGACACCTTTGATACCCGTACCTCAGCCGAGATCAAGCTTAGATTCTACGGGTGCAAGCAGCGAGCACATGAGAATATAAGGGACTATGCACTAAACCTACAAGAGGCCCTGAGAGCCATTAAGCAGGCCGACCCTGACGGCGTGGGAAACGAAGACAAGCTGCTGACTGAACAATTTATAGAGGGTCTACATTGCAATGCCCACCGAACCCAGTTGCGAGCAATGGCCTTACAGGACCCTCATCTGGACTTTGCACAGTTCAAGGACGGCACCAGGTGGCGCTGTGACCCACAAACGCCCTGCTACTACTTACCACCAGGAGACGGCGCCCTTGTCGGCAGGGCCTGTGGGAGCTGATGCGCAGGCTTTAAACAATGACCCGGCTACAGACCTGCACCATCAGGTCCAAGAGCTAACTAAAAGCGTTGCCGCGCTAACCCGAACTGTGTAGTCTTTACAGGCTTCTACTCCAGGGAAGATCCAGCTGGCATCCGGACCGGAGGATATCCCGTGGCGCCGACCAAGGAGGACCCCACCGGCCAGAGGAAGACCCAGCGACCGATACAATGAGGACGGACAACCCATCTGCCGCCGTTGCAATCAACCCGGACATATGGAAAGGTACTGTCCTTTAAAACCGGCACAACCTGGGGTAGAGGGCCAACCCCTAGGAATAAGATCACCAGGCCCATCGAACTGGCGTGACAAATACGTGGGAGGACGTCCAGTCTTGCATGTAGTACTGGATGGCATTCCTATGAGTGCCCTACTTGACACCGGGTCACAGGTCACCACCATCCCGTACGTGCTCTTCAAGCAGTACTGGAATGACTCGGATATAACCCGCTACCCAGACGACGACTTGAGTATCATCGCCAGCAATGGTCAGCCCGTGCCACAGATCGGATTTAAAGAGATGACCATTAAAATCGGTAAAGTCGAACTGGCAGCACAGGGACTGATCATTGTAGACATTGACAAGCGCGAGAGTCACCCAAAGATAACTCTAGGAACTAATGTGATTGAAAATTGTCTTGCAGAGGTGATTCTTATTTTACAGCAGGTTGCCAAGAACGCCAGCTCCGGCCAGCAGCGAGTGCTCCAAAAAGAGATCCGGGCACTGATGCGACGGCAACAGGTGGAACTCTCCGGTGGTGAGATTGGTAGCGTGAGAATGTGTGACCCTTTCCCTATTGCCATGCCCCCGAAAAGTGAAATGATGATTTGGTGCCGGGCAGCTATTGGTCTGAGAGGTAGAGATTACCAGGCAATGGTGGAACCAGTCTACTCAGATAGTAGGCCCACCCTTTTGACGGCACGGGGGGTGGTTGATGTACGCCATGGGAGGGTGCCCGTTCGCATAATAAATATCGGGAAGAGGGAAGTGTACCTGCCCCGGTATGCTACGCTAGCCAAATTGTATACCATCAACCAAAATTCTGTACAGTCCGTGGAACCCTTGCCTCCATCTCATCCAGAGGAAGGTAACGGCTCTAAACCACAAATGGAGGACTGGTGTCAGCAACTGCATTTGGGTACTGACTCCACACCCGCTCACCAAAAGCAGGGAGTCTACCGGGTGCTCCAGGAATACGAGAGAGTGTTCAGTAAACACCCGCTAGACTTCGGGCGAGTGAAGGGAGTGGAACATCACATCCCCACGGGAGACCATCCTCCCATAAAGGAGAGGTATCGTCCCGTACCCCCTGCGCACTACCAACACGCCAAGGGGATGCTTAGAGACATGAAGGAGGCTGGGGTAATCAGGGATAGCTGTAGCCCCTGGGCAGCTCCACTAGTCTTGGTTAAAAAGAAAGACAACACTATGAGAATGTGTGTAGATTACCGGAAAATCAACCGTATCACACACAAAGATGCGTACCCCTTACCAAGGATAGAGGAGTCTTTGGCTGCTTTAAAATCTGCTAACTTCTTCTCCACTTTGGATCTCACTAACGGGTACTGGCAGGTTCCTGTAGCAGAGGCGGACCGGGAGAAGACCGCATTCACCACCCCGATGGGACTTAGCGAGTTTACCTGCATGCCGTTCGGACTCTGCAACGCACCAGGAACCTTCCAACGATTGATGGAATGCTGTCTGGGACACCGGAACTTTGAGACGGTCCTGCTGTACCTGGACGATGTTATAGTTTATTCCAAAACCTACGAGGACCACCTGAAACACCTGGCGGAAGTGTTTGAAGCCCTGGCAAACTACGGTCTGAAGGTGAAACCGTCGAAGTGTCACCTGCTAAAACCAAAAGTGCAGTACCTGGGACACGTGGTGAGTGCTGACGGAGTGGCTCCCGACCCTGATAAGATCACCGCGATTAAGGAATGGCCAAGACCCTCCAGCGTAAAGGAAGTGCGGCAGTTTCTCGGGTTGGTAGGCTACTACCGAAGGTTCATTCCCGGTTTCACCAAAAAGGCAGCTCCTATGCAGGACCTCCTGATAGGCCAGTCCAGGAAGGCCAAGAACCAGAAGCCGCCCTTCAGATGGGAGAAGCTGGAAGAAGAGTCCTTCCGCCAGCTGAAGATGGCCCTCACGGGGGATGAAATCCTGGCGTACCCGGATTACAGCCAGCCCTTTATCTTCTACACCGACGCAAGTAACATCGGGCTAGGAGCCGTACTGTCCCAGATCCAGCAGGGGAGAGAACGGGTAATTGCTTACGCCAGCCGAAAACTGCGACCCACCGAAAGAAACCCTGAGAATTACAGCTCATTCAAGCTAGAGTTCCTGGCAGTGGTGTGGGCAGTCACCGAACGCTTTAAGCAGTACCTCGCCTCTTCGCGGTTCACCGTGTACACGGATAACAACCCGTTGACACACCTGGACACTGCAAGACTCGGTGCCCTGGAGCAGAGATGGATGGCCCGCCTGTCCAACTATGAGTTCACGATCAAATACCGGGCAGGACGCTCCAATACCAACGCGGATGCCTTGTCCAGAATGCCAAACCTACCGGACGTAGGGGAAGATCCAGAGGAACTGGAAGAAGTTGAACTCCCCGCGTTTCACCGTCATGGGACTACCCAGTATTCCCACCGTGTAAGGGGTAAGCAATCCACTACGTTCAACCCCTTACCTCATTACAACTGGGCGGAAACGCAAGACAGTGACCCCGCCGTCCGACTAGTGAAGGAGATGCTGACTCAGCCAGATGCCCGCCTTGACCCAGACGCTCCGGAGGAGACCAAGCAACTGTGGGCTGAGAAGAGTCGACTGTTCCTTTACAAGGGGAAGTTGTGCCGCAGAATGGTTAACTCCCGGACGCATGAACTGATCTGGCAAGTAGTGGTGCCAAGAAGAGACGCGGCTATGGTCCTGGAGGCATACCATGACGGAGCTGGGCACTTCGGATGGAAGAAGCTGGAGTTCCTGCTGCGCGGGCGGTTCCACTGGGTAGGCATGAGAGGAACCATCGAGAGGTGGTGCAGAGACTGTGGTCCATGCAACCTAAGAAGGAAGGACCGTGCCAGCCAGAAGACCCCCCTGCAGTCCATCGTCACCAGGCAGCCGTTGGAACTGGTAGCCTTGGACCATGTAAAACTGAACCCCAGCAGAAGTGGCTACGTCTATGCGTTAACCATCGTGGATCACTACTCCCGGTTCTTGGTTGTAGTCCCCGTCAAGGAGTTAACGGCTCAAACAGCAGCTAGAGCCTTCCAGCAGCACTTCTGCCGTCCACACGGATACCCAGAGCAGGTGCTGACGGACCAAGGACCTGCCTTTGAAGCGGAAGTCTTCCAGGAGTTCTGCACTCTGTATGGCTGCCGGAAGATAAGAACAACACCCTATCATCCGCAAACCAATGGACTCTGCGAGAAGATGAACCAGGTGGTGATAGACCTTCTGAAAACATTGCCCCTGGAAGAACGCAGTCTGTGGCCTGAGAAACTGCCTGATCTGGTGGACCTATAAAACCACATCCCTGTAGGTTCTACCAACTGTACCCCGGCTTACCTAATGAGAGCAAGACCTGGTAAGCTGCCTGTTGATCTGGATATGGGAGTCCTGACACCCGAGGACACTTCACCAGAAGCAGACTGGGACACAGAGAGGCAACAGCAGTACCGGAAAGTACAGGAGAGCGTTGAGCGAAGTCTCTGTCAAGCAAGAGAAAGACAGGAGAAGACTTACAACCAGCATGCTCCCGCTGTTCCCCTGGTACCTGGAGAGCAGGTCTTGAAGAGGAAAAGACGGCTCCACAAGTTGGACGACCAGTGGGAGAAGGACCCGTACACCGTACTGCCATCAAGCCATGAAAACCCAAAAATCTGCACAATCAGTAAGGATGGAGGAGAAACCACAGCCATTGTCTCCCGAGATCACCTGAAGAAGTGTCCCGAGCAACTACGAAACCCTGAAGAAGATCACGAAAACCCTCGACCAGCAGAGGAAAGGGAAGAGATGGTCAGTACTGTACTCGGAGACTTCCCTCGGTCTTGGACACAAGTAAATGGCGCTGTTGTGGTAGCCGTCCTCACCTTCCTCCAGCCAGCATCCCAAGTGCCTACGGAAAAACAGGTAGAGCTGGAAGAGCAGCCGGTCCAGGAGGCAGAAGACCCCACACAAGCAGACCAGGAGAATCGACCCTCTGCTTATAGTGAGCCTGCCATGCCCCTAGTGAGCCAAAGAGTCCGTAGACAGCTGCCCAGCTTACCTTTGACAGCTCCTACACCCTGTAGCTCAGGACCGGTCAGTAAGCTCCGTAGGTCTACTAGGACCACTAGAGGCCAGTTGCCCGTACGTTGGAGGATCTAAAGTGTTTAGACTGTTTTATTAATATTTACCTGTTTACTGTTGCTTGTAAATAATTATGTTTTTCCAGTTATTTTATAGGTATCTTTTGTGGATTTACTAGAACTCTATTGTATATATGTTTGGAGCGTAACCCAGGAACGGACTAAAGACTGTTAAAGACTCGGGGCAGGACAGACCCCTACCTGGTTACGGCTCCCTGTTCTTTGGTGAAATGGACACCCTGTTGCTTCAAAAATTGCACCCGGTTGCGGACACGCCGTGACCACTTTAACATGTTTTTCCTTATTGTATTGTTCCTGTTTATACCCTGTTATGTTTTCAAAAAAAAAAAATATATGTTTAGTCCCGGAGTACTAAATTTTACTAGGGGGGAATGTGGAACCCCAGGGGTCTGGTTACCACAGTAATAGCAATATTACGTCTGTGAGCAGGTGGGAGGTCTCCTGGTCAGGAATCCTAAGCATGCCACACCTCCTGCCCAGTCCTGGGAGGGGAAGAACTTCCCCTATATAAACTGGGGCTGAGGTAGGGTTAGTGAGTAGAGAGTAGAGAAGAGAAGAAGAGGAGTCCCAGACAGAGACACAGTCTGGTCTGGTGTGGAGCAGTTGCAGGGAAAGTGACAACAGGAGCCCTGTAGGAGCAGGAGTGAGTGCCAGAGGCTGGAAGCTAGATAGCTCGCCTTGGCTGAAGAGATCTCACCGGACACGGAGTCCGAGGCTGTGGGGACTGTTCCATACCCAGCAGCAGAAACCGACCGGCAGGGGATTTCAGGTCCTCTGGCCAAGAAACCCGAAGGCACGGTCACACGCAAGGGACCAGCACAGCCGTCGTGGAGCGGAGGCTACCAGAAGGCCCCGAGTCACCGGCCATAAGGGTGAGCACCACACGGTACACTCCGGGACGTGGGCTACTTTTACCCGCTTCTAGCAAGGTAGCCAAGAAGAGTACAGTTAGTTGGGGAGGCCTACAACTCCGCCTGGCCAGGGGAGATCCTGTCTGCTCACGGACTGACCAGACCCCGACCGCTAGCCAGTACTCCCGGGAGGGTCTATCTTTGTCACCAGTAAAGACCCTGAACTACACCGCACCGTCTCTGAGTGGTTCCTGGTGCCTGCGTGCAATTCTACCATCCCCATCATCCACGTCCGCTGCCCTGAGGCCATACCCCTCCCGTTGGGGGTTATACTACCCACGCTGCACAACTGTACCACCGGCCTCAGCGGTCTGCCCTGCAGCGGCGGTTTCGTAACCGCATTCAACGGGTGGCGTAGTCGAACAATATCACATCTGCCACTAAAAACATCGCCACTTAGTTTGACACCCTGGGCACGGACCGGGTCACCGCCACGAGGACTACCACCCCCAACAGATCCGGCTCCGGGTGTTCCCCAAACATGGCCCAGGGGGCGCGTCACAAACAACTTCAGGAAAGTGACTCTGGAAATACGCCTCAGGCATAGTGGTCACCTGAGACCCCGTGTCCATTAAACAGCGAATGCGTTGTCTATTAAATTCAGCCCAGATAATGGGCCTCTCGAAGACAATATCCTCAGAATTCTCCCTTCTGCCTTCTGAGGCTAGGAACCCCACGATATGTTCCACGACCATGGGGCGCATTAGATTAACGGCCGCCCCTGTCTTCTCCTTTCTCTACTCGGCAGTCTTTGGAGATATCTCCTCTACCACCGCAGGTCCAACACTCTGGCTCGCGTTCCGCTGATGGGCTGCATACATGGTGTGGTGGGGTTCGGAGGCAGCGTCTTTCTCGCTCTGACCTCCGTCCACATGGGGCTGTGTGGTCAGCCAGAGGGATGGCAGTAGAGGTGGGCTAGTGTCTGGCTGGGGGCCGGGGCCTGGCCGGGTACCGGGGCTGATGTCTGGCTGTGAGGCAGAACTGCGTGAGCGGCTTTCCGGTGGCCGCGGCCATGTTCATGAAGCTGTGATCTACAGGAAAATGGCCACATGCACTCTGCCACGGCGGGGGCCATTTTCCTGTAGATCACAGCTTCAGAAAGATGGCTGCGGGCATCAGAAGCCGCTCATGCCGTTCTGCTATGCCACTCACAGCAAGACACCGGCCCCGGTACCAGGTCCCCAGCACCCCATCGCCAGGCCCCCAGGTACCAGGCCACCAGGCATCAGGCCCCCAGGTCCAGGTCCTCAGGTACCAGGCCACCAGGCACCAGGCCCCCAGCACCAGGCTCCTCAGTACAAGGTCCCCAGTGCCAGGCCCCAGGCCGCCAGCGCAAGGTACCAGGCCACCAGGTACCAGGCCCCCAGCACCAGGCAACCAGATACCAGGCCACCAGGCCCCCATTGCCAGGCCCTCAGATACCAGGCCACTAGGCACCAGGCCCCCCAGCACCAGGGCCCCGTACCAGGCCACCAGTCCCCCAGTGCTAGGCCCCCAGTGCCAGGCCACCAGCCCCAGACACCGGCCCCCAGCCCCAAGCACCAGGCCCCCAGCCCCAGACACCAGCCCTGCAGCCGGGTTCCTGCTGCCGCCGGGTTCCTGAGGGAGGAAACGGAGTGCCCTGCGATCCTGCTTCACCACTACTGCAACTCCCCGCTGCTGGAGCATTGACTTCTCGCATACAGGGTCTGCAGCATTCCTCCACTTCCGCTGGCTCCCTGAAGGACCCTGCTTCCTGTGACCCCCGCTCCATCGCCCACCCCAGGTAAGATACCTACTCAGACTATAAGACGGACCCCCATCTTATAAAAAAAAAAAAATTCCCTATTTTTCACCCCAAAATAGTCCGAAAAATACAGTACCTGGATGGTAATGTTTTCTTTGTTATACTGACTAATTCTCATATTTTTATTTATGTGAGAAGCATTTAAGGGGTTGTCCAAGTTTTTGATGAGTCTGCAGTCATTCTATGTGACTGCATATTTCTGAGTTCTCACAGTTTACACTGCACGCTGTCAAGATTCTCTGGTGCCGGCGCTTTGCATACCCACAGTCACGTGTCAATTAGACATGCGTGGCCTCAGTCAATGAAAATGAATTGAGCGAGTCCGGACACGTCTAGCCGGAATGTGGCCAGAAGTATACAACGCATGCTTGAACTCACATGACCGTCCACTCTTGCCACCGGCAAGGGAGAATCCTAAAAGTGTGCAGTGCATGCGCTGTGAGAATTCAAAATCCTGAAGACACAGAGTGACTGCAGACTTTCATCTCAAACCTGGACAAGCCATTTAATTATAAAATGAAACCCTCTAGCATGACAATCCTAACAGTGTGTAACATACTCACTGTCAGGATTCAGCTCTGCTTGCTGGTTCCAGCAGTCATCACATGGATACCTCACTCATATGCGATTTTCATACTTACGGTCATGTGACAACTAGCTTTTCTTCCTGCTTCTCTCAGGTTTTTACTGAACATTTAGAGAATCAGGGAGAGCATCTTGTCGGCACATGACTGAAAGTGTGCAAATCATATATGTGCTTGAGATGAGGGGGGGCCAAACTGAAATCTTGCCTCGGGTGCCCGAAAACCTAGATACACCTCTGCTTAATGCCACCATTCAGGACCCAATTTTCTAGCAAAAGTCAAGTCTGAAATTCTGGATTGTGGGATCCTGATATGCAGAGTGGGGTCCCATACCGCCCTGCGGTTCCCTTTCACTGTGAAAATGCAATATCTCAAGTGGTATCATGAAATCTTGCACTTTGAGCTTACTCAACACTGCTGCATCCTTAAGCACAGTAGTGGAATAAACTTTGAAAAGTTATGTCGAGCCCAGGGGATGGGGATGACTCGGCGCCCGGACCTTGTTGCCTGATGTTTGGGCGATGCCGCGGTGGCCGGCTCCCGGGGCCGTACCCTGGGCCTCTCTTTAAAAGGGTGGATAATTATATAAAAGTTCGTGACGCCACCTGTGGTGTCTGGTGAGGATCACCAGCGCTGCGGCAGCCCACTGAGGCCGGTGTTAAGGCAGCTTGGGTGGTATAGCTCCCCACAGGTAGAGCTAGGCCTCAGGGCAGCGTGGATGTAGGGATGCAGGACAGATCGGACTCAGCCGGGTCAGAGCAAGAACAGGGACGGACACGATAGTCACTTCAGTACCTTTTACTGATGGAAATTCAGGCACATCCCGGAACACTGTAGGGTGAAGGGTGCATATCAGGATCCTCCCCAGTGAGCGGGTATAGGGCCTCCTGTTTCTTGCCTTTGTGTGGTAAGTTTCTGACCTGCCTGGAGCTAGGCCTAACTTTGTCTTTGTCCTGCACCGGCTGACTTTGTGGTAGGGCCTTCTCTTGGAGTACGCGCTCCCAGCTTGCGGGGCCTCCCTGACTCCTGGCTCTGGTACGTATCAGCTCTTAGGTGATCCTGGGACCTGAAGTCTTCCAGGGGTCTCCGGTTGTCTCTACAGGGGGGTATACGACCCTGTAGACGCGGACCCGTTGTCCGGTATATGTTTTCTGGAGTGAGCTTGTACAGCTCCTCTGCCCCCGATGCTACTCACTCCTCTAGCCTTTGGCCTACTTGGGCCCTCACTAGGCTATACACACTGGCAGTTAGCTGGCTGCCTCTTCTGCCGCTCTCTGAGCATCGGCAACGCTCCTAGCTCACTAACTTGAGTTACTTGAGTCTGGCTTGCAGGAGCCTGGTGCTCCACTGCTGAACCTTTAGCTGTGTTCTGGCTAGACTGCAAACTGAAACTAGACTGAGCTCCACTGCAGACTGACCTGTTTCTGTGTCTCACTCTGCAGGAACTGCTAGACTCCACTGCCTAGCTCCACCTTCCCTATTTATATCGCTAACCTGCTCCCTCTGGTGGTCTGAGGTGGAAGGTGGAGGTATGTGTGTGTGCTGTGGGGGCCACTTGTGGAGGATTCCGTTCATGCACCCCTCTAGGATCTGTGGCACTCATGCGCAGCAGGGGCGCCACAGTTACACATTTTTATATTGGTTTAATCTATAGGTAAACTACTCAACAGTAGACATATCCTTTAAATATAATTGGGATAGCTACTAAAATGTGTTGCCATATTTGTATTTGTCAGTATCAGTAACATTAGGAAAGTGAACCAGCCATGTTCGGCAGAGAAATGGCTCAGTCCTCTCTGCACTGTGTTCGCTTGAAGAGATAATCCCCTGAACTGCAGATGTTAAATCATATCTGGCACTTGGGATTTTTAGCAGGCGAACTGCTCTTCACTGATCTCTGACTGTTTCAATTTTCCATTGTGCTGGAGGATTACACACTTAGCCTGTGATATGTGTTCTTGTAGGAATGGAGTGGAGGAGCAGCAGGTTCTGTCCACAGGTCAGGATAATTCAGGTCTTGGAAAATAATTTGTATCCAGGGTCATTTTCAAGCAGTGGAAATTGCTGTATTCTTTAGGTTTAAATTTTTATGGAAGGCTACTACATGGCACTATTCGAGGACTTCACATCAATTTTACACAGGAAGCAACAGCAAAACAGCCAGTTCCAATGAATTGTCACTTTAAGGAGGATCTGTCACCAGGTAAAAAGTGGCAAGTTATTCCTCCTATTTTATTCCCACTGTTCCCCTGAATATTCTGTTTTTCATTTTTTGCAAATCCTCCACACGGTTCCAGAGATATACGGTTCCTTTATATACAGTGTTAATTTTTATGGTATTTCCCAGGGAGGCGTGGCTCACATAATAATTACATGGACACGCCCCCCTGATAATCCTGTCACCCACGCCCCTGTTGAAAAGACTATAAAAATTAGCACTCAATAAAAAGGCCTGTATCTCTGCAACCGAATAGTGGATTTATTAAAATAAAAAAAACAGAATACTAAGGAGAGCAGCGGGAATAAAATACGAATGAAAACCAGCCACTTTTGATCTGGTAAGAGATCCTCCTTGAAGGGATATTTCATTGAAATTAGCCATGTTTTGTTTCTGATTCCTGTGTAAATCTTGTGCGATGTTCTCAAAAAGTGTAATTTAGTAGCATCCCATAAAATCTTCTAAAAAATAACAATTACAAATATTGTGACCAACAGCAGAACATTCAGCGATCATAATGCATTCAGAAAGGAAAGTAAGACAGGGCAGGGATGAAAAATTCTAATCAAGCAGCAAATGATGTGTTGGAAACAGCAAAAGAAGGAATCAAGTAGAGTTTTTCTAAAGACTAAGGGGTCCCATACACAATGGTTTGGTTGATCATTCATCCAGCGGCTATGTCTCCTGACTCTCCCATACAGAGGAGAACTCCGCCTGCTGAGTACTCCGCTGTATACTACCAAAGGCCAGTCCCAAACTCTTCTGGCAGCTGTTTATCTTGCTGAAAACAAAAGCAGGCTGAAGTTAGAAATACCTGATAGTTATTTTCCCCAACATCCCAAGGATAGTGTAATGTGTATGGGTCCTTAAGATTGCCAGGGAATCTTCCTTTACATAGCATTACTTCCTGTGCCCATGAGTGATGTGACATGAACAGTCTTATAAATCTGTTTGTCATTGTTGCAATGCCTTTGGATTTAGGGTCAACTCATATGAATAGGTCAGTGGTGAGTCAAATGATGGGAGGCTTCTTCATTGTGGTTTCTTGGTTGAGTAATAGCCTCTTCTGACTTGTGCTAGCTTCCATCCATGAATCCTGGATATTTAGCAACCTATTTCACCTCCTTACTGTTGACTTGTTAGTCATGTTGATATTGGTAAAATGTTCCTAACATTAGGACATTTTTGTAAAATCTTCCCTCAAACTTATGCTCACGAATATCCATAGAGAACACTGCAGAAGAGGGACAGCAACCGTGACAGCTATACATGTTTAATTTGGTTATCAAAATCCCATATTAACTTATGATATTTCCCCTAAAATCACCTAGCCAAAGGCTAGGAGGTCTGCTTTGGTGTCCATGGTTTTGATATTCCCTACGTTTTTTTAAATTATTTCTCTGGAAATCCGCACTTCTCCAAGAAAGAGAAAAATGGCTTCCTAGTGGCAGCTATTGGAGGTAACTTCCCTATATCATCTCTTTGGAAGAACAAAAGGATCGGCAGCCCGAAATCGTACATGCTGAATCCTTATCTCCTCTTAGAATCAGTCATCTGGGAAATCATACACATTAGACTATCAGCTGAACCCATCGATATCGGTGTTAATCCAATGTGTATGGGGGCTTTAGTCCTTTGTCTATATTGTTTATCATTTTGTAGTGCAGCCTACAGATCTCGATCTACACAATGATTAGGAAAAAGTTAGTCAGGGATTAGTATATGTATATACCGACTTATAAAAATAAAAACAATATTTTGAGTGGCGACTGGCAGGCGGGGTATGAATAATTTGTAAGTCACGATTTAAACTCATGGCCCTTGGAGCTTTCTCCAGAAACTCAACGTGGCAATCTGTTGTGAAGATTTCCTTCATGTTACGTCTTGGCCGTCTGTGTAATTTATGTGGTGTTATTTCAGTCTCTCATAGATCACAGACTTACCCGGGCTCAGCTGTGTGCTAATCAGTCCATGAATTAGTCATAGCATCATTGTCAGGACAATGGCAGATAAAAGAGAAGGAAATTATCTTGTAGGGGACTATGGATGGGATTACATTCAGAGACCGATGATAATTATTTTACACAGAATCGCCATCAATTGGTGGAACCTAAGAGTCAAATGGGGTCACAGTCAAAGATCACCTTGCTATGTGGGGAGGTAAATGCTAAAAAAATTGCAAGACACCAAATTGCTTCTGCAAAAACATCAGAGTATGTAGAAGATCCCCCCCCCCAGATTCAGTAATTAATCGTCGCTTAGTTTAGTACCTGAGAATGGCCACTATACAGTTTACGGAGCTCCCCACTCTGTACATTGTGTACTTCCAGCCTCCACGCGACCTACAGCTGGTCGGAGTTGGTACCAAGTGTCAGACCCCCACTAATCTGATATTAAAGGGCTTACAGCCATTGAAAACACAAAAGTCATTATCTCAGTAAATTAGAATACTTTATAACAACAGCTTGAAAAATGTTTTAAAAATCCAAAATGTTGGCCTACTGAAATGTATGTTCAGTAAATGCACTCAATACTTTGTCGGGGCTCCTTTTTCATCAATTACTGCATCAATGCGGCGTGGCATGGAGGCGATCAGCCTGTGGCACTGCTGAGGTGTTATGGAAGCCCAGGTTGTCTGCATTGTTGGGTCTGGTGTCTCTTGTCTTCCTCTTGACAATACTCCATAGATTTTGTATGGGGTTAAGGTCAGGCGAGTTTGCTGGCCAATCAAGCACAGTGATACTGCTCTGCAGGTATTTGTACTTTTGGCAGTGTGGACAGTTGCCAAGTCCTGCTGGAGAATTAAATTTCCATCTCCAAAAAGCTTGTCGGCAGAGGGAAGCATGAAGTTCTCTAAAATTTCCTGGTAGACGGCTGCGCTGACTTTGATCTTGATAAAACACAGTGGACCTACACCAGCAGATGACATGGCTCCCCAAACCATCACTGATTGTGGAAACTTCTTACTAGACCTCAAGCAGCTTGGATTGTGGCCTCTCCACTCTTCCTCCAGACTCTGGGACCTTGATTTCCAAATGAAATTCAAAATTTACTTTCATCTGAAAACAACACCTTTGGACCACTGAGCAACAGTCCGGGTCTTTTTCTCCTTGGCCCAGATAAGACGCTTCTGGCGTTGTCTATTGGTCATGAGTAGCTTGACTCAAAGAATGCGACATTTGTAGCCCATGTCCTGGATACATCTGTGTGTGGTGGCTCTTGAAGCAATGACTCCAGCAGTAGTCCACTCCTTGTGAATCTCCCTCAAATTTTTGAATGGCCTTTTCTTAACAATCCTTTCAAGGCTGCGGTTCTCCCAGTTGCTTGTGCACCTTTTTCTACCACACTTTTTCCTTCCACTCAACTTTCCATTAATATGCTTAGATACAGCACTCTGTGAACAGCCAGCTTCTTTAGCAATGACCTTTTGTGGCTTACCCTCCTTGTGGAGTTTGTCAATGACTGCCTTCTGGACATCTGTCAAGTCAACAGTCTTTCCCATGATTGTGGAGCCTACTGAAACAGACTAAGGGACCTTTTAAAACGCGTAGGAAGCCTTTACAGGTGTTTTTTTGTTGATTATTCTAATTTACTGAGATAATGACTTTTGTGTTTTCATTGACTGTAAGTCATAATCATCAACATTAACGGAAATAAACACTTGAAATAGATCACTCTGTCTGTAATGACTCTATATGAGTTTCACTTTTTGTATTGAAGAACTGAAATAAATTAACTTTTGGATGATATTCTAATTTTGTGAGAAGCACCTGTATATACAAACAGGGTGAGTTAGAGGGTATTAATAGTCTTCCCTTCAGTAGTTTTCTAGGGAAGTTTAGCAGTTTTACCCAATATATACAGTATATATCATATATTATGGTCTACAGGGGTGGTAGGAGAATTTCTAATATCCCTGGAGGTCTAGGGTGGAGTTGGAGTTCAAGTCTGCCGTCACTTTATGTCAGGATTCTCCAGTGCCAAGAGAGGGTGGGCGGAATGCATACATGCGGTCACATGCCGACTAGATGTGTGCTGCGCGCTCAATATAAGTAAATTGAGTGAGGCCACCTATGCTGCTGGTCCGAAATGTCTACCTTATGGAGCAAGCTGGAACTCGGGACAGAAGATGAACAGTGAGCTCTTAAAACCAGAGGATGAAAAATAACTCTTTAATGGCAGTACAGTTTTGGTAATGAATCTGTTTTCCTATTAAACTGCTTGCCCATTGAACTAAATGTCGGCACAGATCTCAGCACTGATTTGTTATTTAGTCTCTGTATTGCGGTATTATTTGAGCAATACATGGCAGTGTTCACATTGTGTGGCAATGCTACATAGGTACAATGTATTATTTTTTGCATTGTTTGGTTTGCCGATACTGTACAATGTGCCCAGTCAGTAGCAATAGAGCCGCAACGTCCTTGACTTTCCCAACCGCTGAAGTATCCACCTCCATGGAAAGAAAACATATGATGTAGGTTTACAGGTTTAATGTCACAGTCAGAGAGAATTTCGCAATATGGTCTATTCTTAGAATAAAGGATTATCAACACTTTCGGATACAATAACCGCTTCTAGCGCTCAGACATCAGGGAGATATCGAGCTCTGAATATAAAGCTTTGGTCATAGAAGCATTTACCGAATGATACCAGGAGATTGATACATATCTCTCGGAGTGCAATTTCGTCTACGTTTCAGACTAACCCTCCCGCTGGTAATTTGCGTGAAGTTCGTGTTACGTAATTTTCTCCTTCACACAAATTTCAATGATTATTTTCACCTCTGAGTCATATGTAAAGATGATGTCCCCGCACCCCGGCTGCCACCGGCTCACAAAATGCTGCTGAGTCTGAAAGTGGGTCAGCAAATAAACTCAGCAATTGCCAGATGATTTCACATAAAATCTTTATTTGCTCTTTCTACTTATTTTCAACAGTAACTAACATTTCTGCTGGGAGAATGGGGATCTGGAGTGCCCCTGGTAATACCCCTAGCTTACCCTGGAATGCCCACTTTGCAGCAGGGTCTACTCAAATCTTGATCCCCCTTAGTCTTGGACGCCTCAAAAATGCCAGGATTTTTTACTAAAATTCTGGAGAGTCCCTGCCAATATGGGACAATTGGCAGTTATTATATTCCAATGCAGGTTAAAAAAATGTTGCAACATGGAAACAATCAACAAGCAGGCTTACTCCTTTATATCTAATTCAGGGCACGGCAAGACATGTCGTTCACATCGTGGCCGATAAAAGCAGGGACCAGGTATTACATTTTTTTTTCATTTTGTGAGGGAACAGTTAGTTGTTCACCTGTAAAAACACCAGGCACCGCCACAACCAAACGTACAGCACTACGCCTGGTAGACAATAAAGGTGGTGCCGTCCCTTCATTTTGAAGAACTGGAATCCAACTGATCAGATATTGATAGCCTATCAATACTACAGTGCCATGAAACCCCTTTAAGACGTCTTTTGATAGGTGTAAAGGGGATATTGAGATGTATTGAAACAATCTTGTGCATGGGAGAAACACAAGAGGTGGCTGTCAACGCAACAAGGCATCGTTCGGTCAGCGGCCAGCTAATGTGTATGGTCGGTCTAAAGCCGGTCATAGGCATTAGATGGATTTTGGCTTGGCCAACCACTCTTGTGTTCTCTATGAGACAAACACCCGTGCTGGTAAATTTTGGAACAGCAAAGCGATTGGCAGTACAAAATCAGACATACTCAATCAACATCTCCCCCAATGATCAGTCGGCTGATGCCTCCATACACATTAGAGTGTCGATCAAACACATTAATATCGGTAGGTTCGGCCGACATTAGTCTACAGTGTATGGGGGCTTAAACTTTCTGAAACTACGCCAAGTTTATCACAGAGGCCCCTGCTGGATGACAGATTTGCCCCATATTTAGACACTTCTGTCTAAGTGTACCCAACCTTATGGCTTGCCCTTTTGGCGCACATTAATGCATCTTTGCTCTCATCGATCTAACCTGGCAGTAGTGTTTTAAAAACATAGTAAATAGGTCTAAAACTAGATGAAAATAGGGTGCATTTTTTTGACAAAGCTCAGGCGTACTCACAATAGTAAATCCACTGGGATCTGCAATACCCAACATAGCCACGTAAGAATGCAGTTAATGCACAGATTAATACATGAGAAAGTGCAGAAATAGAAGTACAGGAAATACTCCAGGAAGAAATTTCTAGATCTTCTAGAAGATAAGACAATTGAATTAGTAAATGTTTCTTCTGGTATTTAAGGCAAAGTTGATAATAGTCCGGAAAATCTAAAACTAAAGGTAGCAATCTCTAAAAAGTCCCAACTAGAGCCAGCATCCAGACTATAAACTAGTGAGTAGTTCAAGTCTTGGTTCATGGACCATCATACAACGTAATTAGATGCCTATATACAATGAATCAGTAGTCATTTCAGTATTTCAAGTCCTAACTGGGATGTGAACCTGCATTGCAATGAGCAGATTTATTTTACATGGTCTCTCTTTATGCCAGTCTTCACTGCATATTGGGTATTCTGTTCCAGAGTCTGCCTGGTCAAAGTGCTGTTATAATGTAATATTGTGAAGATATTTATGACCAGATGAAAGCAATAAGTTGGTTATAAATCAGCTAAGAAGAGCCCAGTAGAGGAGAGATAAGAGTTCCAGCACCAGTAATCAGATGAGCTCTGCTATGTACCGTGATGCATAGAGGATGTAGAAGACAAATGGTTATAAATTTCCACTACATTTCTATTACAAAAATGCTTAAGTGTGAAAAATGCAAACATTTAAGCAAAAAAACAAACGCCAAAGGCGGCCATATAATTTTAATTAGGTTAGAAGTTAATTGGAAGCAATATTTTTTGAGGAGTCTTTTAGAGGGAATCTAAAAGAAAAATCACTTGAAAACTCTTAAAAGACTCATCCCAATAATTTCTATTGTAAAATGACTTACTGGTCATATGTTTAGTATTTTGAGCATTTTTCTTTTGCTTCATATTTGGAAAAATGCCAGGTGGGAAAATAGAAAATGCAGGTTACTTCTTTGAAGCATCTCCAGATGAACAACCCACCAAACTAGGCGCTGGCCAATCAAAAGGTAGCAAAAAAAAAGTTAGGAAAAAGACTCTTCAAAAATGCTCCGAGAAATCAAAATCGCTCCATAAACTAGCCAAAGAAAGAGTGTTTACTAAAGCAGTTTCCACTGTAAAACTCTTTATTTTTAATGCCTTAAAAAAACTCTGTGTGCTCGTCTTTATAATATCATTAATGTGTGTACGAGATTCTTTTTTCTTTGGTCTGCACAATACTAGATCAGTAGTTTGTACTCCAGAGCTGCTCTTCATGTTCTAAGTGCTCATTCACACCTCAGTTTTTTGCGTGTGTTATCCATGGGAAGTCCTAAGACTCAGAAGTGTGGAAGAGTAACGGTTAAGTAAAGAACCTCATCAAAGCAGAGTAAAAGATTACTTATTGGTCTCCCTCTTCTTCTGCCCCAAACGGGGATCTCCCAGCCAGCGCCGATTCTTCAATAGGGAGGACCTGTCACCAGGTCAATAGTGGTCAGTTTTTGCTCTCATTTTATTCATGCTGCTCCCCTGAGTATACCATTTTTAAAAAAAATTTAATCCGCTATACGGTCCCAGAGATATGGACCGTTATTGCTAATTTTTATGGTCTTTGTAAGGAGGTATGGCTCACAGGATACTCTGGGGTGTGTCCTTAAGCTGCTCTGCTTAATTACCCTTTGAGCCACACCCCCTTGGTATAGACCATAAAAAATAACACTAAAAATAAAAGCAAAAACTGGGCACTTTTGACCTTGCGACAGGTGCTCTTTAACCACAACTGACATCCAGGTACCGTGTCGACTGCAATATGGCTTTCTATATCCTTTGGGTTTACAAACTTTTAGTTTAACATTTTCTACTACAAACTAACTATGACTTAGCTTGAACTAAAAGAGCTTGTGCAAACCCTTTATACTGAATCAATTATTCTTCCAGTGCCCTATAATTATGTGTAATTTTATAATTGCTAATTTTCGTGTTACTCTATTTATTTTTCATTCTCATGTACGTTATATTATAATTTGCTGTCGGGTTCCTGGGTAATTGCTGTGAGTTGAATATGCTGATTACTGCTCTCAATTCAGAAACATTTGTGTATTATGGTTTGCATTTTTTTCTTGTTTATCAGGTTATATGTTTGCATTGATGCCCACAATGGGGCATATTTACTAGGACCGGAGTATTTTGTTTCCATCTAACCTGTGCCATATCCTTCCAAAAGCTGTGATGGAAAACACTAGTGTGCAATTCTTGTTTTAAGCTGTGTGCCCACTATGCGTTTTTTAAGCATTTCCGCAGCAGCAATTCCGCTGCAGAAACGCTTAAAAAAGGCTTGGTATAAGGCCTGCTATGTTCCCCAATGATAATCCGCATGTGCGGTGCACATGCTGCGGAAATTTCCGCTGCGGATTATCGTTGCTGAAAAATCCACAGCACTACCAATTATTTTGCGGAAGCGCTGCATTTTGGCCGCCATTGACTTGCATTGGAACGCATGGAATACGCATCACTGAATCTGTACATGCGGATTCCATGCGTTTCAATGTGCGGATGGTACCCAGGTCTGGAGAAGAGGAGACTATCCTCCGGACCCGGGTGCCATAGTACCTGTAGAAAAAAGAATAAAATAAAGAATAAATATTATACTTACCTTCTGATGGCCCCCGGTGTCCTTGTCTTGGCTTGCCGGCAGATCGCGGTAGACTAAAGGACCTGCGATGACGTCATTTAGTCATGTGACTGGTTACGTGACCACTGGGAGCCACCTGCTCTCTTACAAGGTCGTCCCCAGAGTAGCACCTGGTCCCTCTGCTCGGTCCCTCCCAGGTCACGGAGTTGTTAGCCGCCGTAAGACCTGGGTCGGTCCGAGTTGATACGTAGTTACGCCCCTCTGGGTCCCTCCTTGCTTCGCAGCACAGAGGTTCCACCAGAGGATCCGTAACAGTTTGCTCGGGCCATGGAACCCGGTGGCCCCCAGACCCCCGCATTCTCTGACCTGCACCATAAGGTCATACGTCAGAGAGTTCAACAGGAGTCGGTCCTGTCCTTTCTGCGGTCTGTTAACTCTCGCCTAGGCGCATTGTCCGACCCGTTTGTGTCCATCTCTGGTCAAGCAGCGCCTGCTTCCGCGGCACCACAACCCAGTCCTATTATGGCGTCCGGCTATGGACCCCAGCTCTCGGCACCTCCAAGTTTTGCTGGCAACCCTGCTTTAGCTCGAGGTTTCATAAACCAGTGCACCCTGCACTTTGGACTCTTGGCACATCAGTTCATTTCCGACCGGGCCAAGGTGGCTTTCATCATGTCCCATCTCACCGGGAAGCACTGGCATGGCTAAATCCCCTGTGGGAGAGAGGGGATCCCCTGGTGTCCGATCTGTCGTCTTTCCTCGCTGCTTTCCGGAAAGTCTTCGATGAACCAGGACGAAAATCCTCTTCAGCCTCCTCTCTGCTACGTCTCCGCCAAGGGATTCTCTCCGTGGGCCAATTTGCCATATGGTTCCGTACCCTCGCTTCTGAGCTTGCCTGGGACAACGAGGCTCTGGTGTCCATCTTCTGGGAGGGTCTTTCCGGTCGGATTAAGGACGAGTTAGCTGGTCGGGACATTCCTACCACCCTGGATGACCTGGTGTCACTAGCCACCCGGATTTACATCCGTTTCCAAGAGCGTACCAAGGAGGTTGCCCAGGAGAGAAGATTTCCTCGTCTTGCTCCTGTTTTTCAGAAACCGGTTTCACAACCAGCAATTCCCCGGGCACGCTCGACCGAACCTATGCAGATTGACCAGACCATGATGGTCAAGTCTCGCCTAGAAACTCGCCGAACCGAGGGGAGCTGTTTCTACTGTGGTAGTAAGGAGCACCTGATCCGTTCCTGCCCGGTGAAGCCGGGAAACTCCAGTGCCTAGGACCGCTCGGAGAGGTCATCCTAGGCAAAAGTAAACCCTCTCCTTCCCTGACTTTGTCTGTCTCTATCTCTTGGGGAGAGAACAGCTACTTTGAAATTGCACACCTAGATTCCGGAGCTGCTGGGAACCTCATTTCCCAGTCCCTGTTAGAGAAGTATCACATTCCCACCAAACCTCTGGCTGAACCACTGGCAGTCGCCTCCGCGGATGGAAGACTCCTTCCGGTGACCATCCTGCTCGTCACAGAACCTATAACTCTGCAGGTGGGAATGCTGCACTCTGAGAGGATCTCCTTCCATGTGCTTTCCGGTCTCTCACACTCTCTATTGCTAGGTCTACCCTGGCTTCAGAGACATGAACCCGTGCTGAACTGGCAATCCGGTGAAGTTCTCTGTTGGGGGCAGGACTGCCATAAGACCTGCCTGGCCCCTGTCCGCCCGGTTCGTCCGCCCCTCAACCCGGCTAATCTACCCGGTCTACCGGCACCTTACTGGTCCTATGCAGATGTCTTCGGTAAAAAGGAAGCCGAGACACTGCCAGCTCATAGGCCATATGATTGCCCGATCGACCTGGTACCCGGTACCACTCCACCCCGTGGGCGCATTTACCCATTGTCGTCGGCCGAGACCCGGGCCATGTCGGAGTACATCGAGGAGAATCTGGTCAGGGGATTCATCCGGAAATCCACCTCTCCGGCTGGAGCCAGATTCTTCGTCAAGAAGAAAGATGGTTCATTACGCCCCTGTATTGATTATAGAGGACTCAACCAGATCACGGTCAAAAACAAATTCCCCCTGCCGCTCATCTCCGAGTTGTTTGACCGTCTTAGGGGAGCTAGGATCTTTACCAAGCTAGATCTACGTGGGGCGTATAACCTGGTCCAGATCCGTCAAGGAGACGAGTGGAAGACGGCATTCAATACCCGAGACGGTCACTATGAATACCATGTGATGCCCTTCGGTCTCTGCAATGCTCCCGCCGTCTTCCAAGAATTAGTCAACGACATCTTCCATGACCTTCTATATTCTTGCGTGGTGGTGTACCTGGACGACATCTTGGTCTTCTCTCCGGATCTTCCCACACATCGGAGGGATGTTCGTCAGGTCCTGCTTAGGCTCAGGCAGAATCACCTCTATGCAAAATTTGAGAAGTGCCTCTGTGAGCAGACCTCTCTTCCATTCCTGGGCTATGTTATCTCCCAGACAGGTCTACGAATGGATCTCGAGAAGGTCACTGCCGTCTTAAAGTGGCCCCGTCCGGAGGGGTTGAAGGCGATTCAGCGATTCCTGGGCTTCGCCAACTACTATCGTCTCTTCATCCCGCACTTCTCTTCCCGGACTGCTCCCATTTCTGCGCTCACCCGTAAGGGAGCAAATCCCAAGAAATGGCCGCCCGAAGCTGAGGAGGCCTTCCTTTCCTTAAAGCAAGCCTTCTCCTCTGCCCCTGTTCTGCACCGCCCAAACTGCAACAAACAGTTTGTCCTGGAGGTTGATGCTTCCTCCTCCGGAGCCGGAGCGGTGCTCACCCAAAAATCTTCATCTGGGAGAATGGTAACCTGCGGCTTCTTCTCCAAACTCTTCTCCTCGTCTGAGCGCAACTACTCCATAGGAGACCGAGAACTGTTGGCCGTTAAATTGGCGCTGGAGGGGTGGCGTTACCTGCTTGAAGGGGCTCTATACCCGGTGATCATCTATACGGATCACAAAAACCTGGCATATCTCCAGAATACCCAAAGACTCAATCCGCGTCAGGCCCGGTGGTCTTTGTTCTTCGCCCGCTTCGACTTTATCCTACATTACCGCCCGGCCGACAAGAATGTCAAAGCCGAAGCCTTGTCCCGATCCTTCCTGTCCTCTGATCAAGAGGAGGAGCCTATGCACATCATCAACCCCTCCAAAGTGATGAATGTGGCCCCCTTGGATCTGACTCATCTTCCACCCGGTAAGACGTTTGTAGAGGTACCAGATCGTGAGAAGGTTCTTCACTGGGGTCATTCATCTAAACTAGCCGGCCATGCTGGCCAAAAGAAGACCTTCCTGCTTATTACCTGGCATTACTGGTGGCCTACCCCGCGCAAGGATGTGGTAGACTTCGTCTCGGCCTGTTCATCCTGTGCCCGCAACAAAGTTCCCAGACATCTTCCAGCCGGTCGCCTCCTGCCTCTTCCCGTACCTGCTGCCCCGTGGCAGCACATTGCCATGGACTTTATCACTGATCTCGCTGTTTCTGCCGGTTGTACTGTCATTTGGGTGGTCGCCGACCGCTTTTCTAAAATGGCCCACTTCATCCCTCTGCCTGGTCTCCCGTTGGCATCGGAGCTGGCCAAGTATTTCTTCTGTCCTATCTTCCGTCTCCATGACCTACCTCTCCACATTGTGTCGGATCGAGGGGTTCAGTTCACCTCACGTTTCTGGAGAGCTACCTGTAAGCTACTGGATGTCACCCTGGATTTCTCCTCCGCCTACCATCCACAGTCAAATGGCCCAGTGGAGCGTATCAACCAAATCCTTACCAGCTACCTCCGGCACTTTGTTAACGCTCACCATACCGATTGGGTGGAGCTCCTACCATGGGCCGAGTTCTCCTACAACAACCATGAGAGCGAATCTACTTCTAAATCTCCGTTCTTCGTGGTCTACGGTCAACTTCCCCGGATTCCGTTTCCCATCTCCGCCTTGGTGGACAACCGTGCTGCGGAGGCTCTTGTCAGCGAATTCTCCATCATTTGGGAAAATACTAGGTCCGCACTTCTTCAGTCCTCTGAGCGGATGAAGAAACATGCTCTCAAGAGACGTCTGGATCCACCTCAATTCCGCCCGGGAGATAAAGTCTGGCTCTCTTCCAAACATGTCCGACTCAAAATATCCTCCTATAAGTTGGGCCCTCGGTTCATCGGTCCATTTGAGGTTCTCAAACAAATCAACCCAGTGGCCTACAAGTTAAAACTCCCGGCCACCTTACGGATTGTCAACTCCTTCCATGTATCTCTCCTCAAACCAGTTGTGTCTAACTCTTTTTCCAACAATCCAGGTACTCCTCCTGCTCCGGTTGCCGCTGAGGACGTTTTTGAGGTAGAGAACATTCTGGCCAGTAAGAGGGTAAGAGGAAAGACCCTTTTTCTAGTGGATTGGAAGGGGTTTGGCCCAGAGGAGAGAACTTGGGAACCCAGGGAGAACATTTATGCTCCGCTTCTCCTTGAGAAATTCCTTTCTGGCCTAAAAAAGAGGGGGGGGTAAAGGGAGGGGTACTGTAACATCGGCGTCTCTGCCCCCTGCCAGGCAGAGACGCCGTCCCACTCATCTCCTCGCTCTGCGTTCTCCAGCGCTCCTCTTCCTGCTGCCGGCGCGCAGCTCCCCGGGCACTGTGCTTAGGGCGCGCGCGCGCCTGCTCCCTCCCTCTTAAAGGGGCCACGCGCGCCATCCTAAGGAGTCCCCGGCCAATAGCCGAGGGCCCTCCCGTATATAAGGCACCTCCTCCAATATGGAGGTGCCCGAGCAAAAGTTGTTGCACAGTGTTTCTGACCTCTGCTTCAGCCCTCAGGTCCCGCTGCTAGCCTGACTACCAGTCCTGCCCGCCAGCCTGTTACCTGCCTGTTACCTGCCGTGCCAGCCAGCCCGCTCACCTGGGAGCACCTGCCTGTTACCTGCCGTGCCAGCCAGCCCGCTCACCTGGGAGCACTTGCCTGTTACCTGCCTGTTACCTGCCGTGCCTGCCCAGAGGCTCCTGCCGTCACTTGCCGTGACCACCTGCCTAGAGACTTCTGCCGTCACTTGCTGTGACCACCTGCCTAGAGACTTCTGCCGTCACTTGCCGTAACCACCTGCCTAGAGACTTCCGCCGTCACTTGCCGTGTTTACCTGATAGCCTACCTGGAGGCTTCTGCTCGCCAGCCTGCCTGCTGAGCCCGTCTGCAATTCCAGGCAGTCTCTGCCATCTGACCCGTGGGAGCCACCTGCTCTCTTACAAGGTCGTCCCCAGAGTAGCACCTGGTCCCCCTGCTCGGTCCCTCCAAGGTCATGGAGTCGTTAGCTGCCGTAAGACTTGGGTTGGTCCGAGTTGATACTTAGTTACACCCCTCTGGGTCCCTCCTTGCTTCGCAGCACAGAGGTTCCACCACCCGGATCCGTAACACAAACTATTTACAAGTAAAGTTTTTGGCTGCTCACAGTCCTCAGCCTGTCAGTTTTTGGTACCCTTACCGGGTAACTATGGAAACACCCACACAAAGATTACTGCAATACCTTTCCGGGTAACTATTTACAGTTCAGTTTCACTCAAGTCACTTAGTAGTGGTGCTCACTCCTGGGAGACACCTGATTGCTGCTGGCTGACCCAACCGGGTCATCAGCCTCAACCTGCAGGGGCATATCCTCCTCTACCCGGTGCACACGGAGAGCGTACCAGCCCCGTTCCCCTCTGTGCCTGGTGTAGGCGACCTTGTCACCAGGGTCGGTGTTGAAAGCACCCAGGGAAGGAGGTTCCTGCAGGGGGACCAGGAACGGATCAGCGCCAGCGGCGTCCGGGACAGGGATATCGCTCCTACCTGCTTCCCGCGATCGCTTCAGCTCGGCCCAACACCTCCTGGTCCAGGAGCTGCTCCGCCGGGGCTGGGGCGCTGCCGGTCACTTGCAGCGCCGACTGCTGCCGGGTCATCATCTTCTCCATGAGCTCCGCTCTCCAGGCAGCAATGGCAGCTTGCTGGGTCCCCTTCATTCTCCTGCCCAGCTCCTGCACCTCATCTCGGAGGAATCCATTATCATCCAGGGACAGTTTCAATAGCATTCCCTCCAAGGTGAGGGGTGATGCACTCCTTTGCAGGCCACGAGAGCTTCAGGCTGACCTCTCTCCATCTTGCCTGCTGGGTGCGGTCTGTCTAGACTGCTGGAGACTCCGCCCTGTCTCCCAGGTTTCTTCTCTCCTCTCCCCTTTCGGGGGCGGTTCCATTGTTGTCGGCCACACCAGGGGCGGCCCCCCCACCTTGATGGACACATCTACGTACATGGCCACTGCTGCTCGGGGCGGGCCCCGCTTTTGGCGCCAATCTGGAACCCGGCTCACGATGGGAGGTGGTTTCTTGTTGTCTTTGATCTCGCACATAATGGCGCCCGTTCTTCTGGGGTGCGCGCCACACTCAGTATACAACACAGTCTCTAGGCGCACAATACCCGGTGATAACGGGTGGGTTCATATCCTTTTTGTGACGGCAAAAATGACCCGCCCCCTGGGCCGTGGGGTACTCGGTGCCGGGCCGGTCGTTACTAGGGGAGATGTCACAGTGGCGGTGACTCGGTCTGTGACCCAGGGCGGTCAATAAAAGGGGTTACTTACAGGGGATTTATAGGTTTTAGATTTAATGTTCGTGACGCCACCTGTGGTATGCGGCTAAAGGGAGCCGCTGCTGCGGAGCAGGTCCTCTGGAGCTGTTGTTAATGCAGCAGAGTTGGTTTAGCTCTCCACAGTTACAGCTTAGCTCCAGGGCAGTGTAGATGTTGTAGATATTGAGGTAGCGGTTGTGGTGCAGTGTAGTGCAGGGGGTGATGGCGCAGCAGTAATAATTCACAATGACAGTGGGGTGCAGTCTTCTTGATTTACTCACAGTTCTCACTTTGCTCCTGGTTACAACTGCAGATCATAACTTCCCACGTCGTCCTGTGCTTACTCAGGGAGGGGTTCAGCAAACTCTCAGGTACCTCCGGAGTACATAACGGGACCCCCTTCTGTGTGTTTCTTCTGGCCGTCTCCCTGCACCTCACACCCAGTGTCCCAATCCAGTGACCGCGGACCTTGTCGGGCGACGTCTTCTCTGTCCTCTGGGTCCTCTATGGCCACCTTTTCGGTGAGATAGATGTGGCTTTTGGCTGCAGCACCTGAAATGCTGCACCCTCCGTTTACCTAGTTGAACATTGCAATTCTCACTAGTTAGCGGCCGGTCCCCTCTGCGACCGCCTGGTAGATTCGGGCGTACGGGTGGCCTCCAGCACTGCCCGTACCCCTGGGATCCTTTCTTCACTCCTGGAACATTCTCTCTGCTCTCGTTCCTTCCTCCTCTCCTTCTCCTGGGCCTCCTCACTCAGGCCCGCGCTTTCCCTGAGCAGAGCTCCTGCAGAGCTCCTGCTCCCAACTCCTCCTCTGACTCCTGCTCCCAACTCCTCCTTTGACTCCCTCTCACTTCTTGTTCTGACTGGAGCCTTCTAGATGGTTCCATCCCTTTTTATATCACTTCTTACTGAGCTCCCCTGAACTGCTTCCTCCACCCACACCCACTACATGGTTCCCCCTAATTTGGTTCTCCCCACTCCAACCAGGGACAGGGCTCAGCAGAGGAGCAGCGCATCTTGTCCCTCCTGCTTGTCTGGAGTAGTGTAGTGTTGGATGCAGGTGTTAGGGTCCCGGGCAGTACTCCTTCCTTACTTGAGAGTGAGATACCACACCTCTGGGCGAGATGTAGTACCTCTGTGGCGACTGAACCCACAGGGGCACCACACATGTACAATCTGCATTCGTTATTTCTGCCAGGGAGATGCAGAAACGCTCAGGAAAAAATCTGGAGCATTTCTGCATCGTGGGCACTTAGCCTTACTTATGTTTTTTTATATACTACATTGACAGTACAAATAGAGGATGTACTTAAATACAATAAAGTCACATTATTATCCAAGAGAAGTGCTGAAATTGGATTATTTACTCATCCTAGTTGTGTGTAGCCATATGGTACACATAATTCGACCCCCACAATGAACATAAAATACTGCCACTATATTCAGCATATAGTACGTATAGTCCCACCACACTGTGCACATAAATAAACCTACCATACAACACCTATAATCTTGCCACAGTATACACATAAATAATCCCACCATACAATATTAATAACCCTTCTACACTGTACACATACAGAAATAATGTCCAGATGTATAAAGAGTCTACCACACAGTCCATATAAATAATCCGGCTATACAAAACCCATAGTTACTCCACACAGTACACATAAATAACGCTGCCATACAATACCTATAATTGTGCTTAAATAATCCTGTCATACAATATACATAATCCCTCCCCAATATACAAAGAAAAATAATGTTCTGGAGTATATTAAATCCACCAATAGTATAATACCGATAATTGCACCACACTGTCACATAAATAATCCTACTATACGAACCACATCCTGTTATGTTCTGCTACCAAAGCTAAGGAAAGAGAGGAGATCTGTCCCTACTATAGGACTCAGCTGAATCCCTACGATGTAACAGGGAACCTGATCCTGCGATCAGACCTGCTAAAGTCCTAATCTAGTCTGTACGGAGACCTATAGATTTGGGGAGGGAATCCCTACAAGTACTAAGGACTGGGAGGAATATGGGACACCTCCTAACAGAAATAGTAGCAGACAGACGAACAAACAAAATAGATAGAACCTAGAGGTCCGTAGACCAAGCAAACTAACAGAGTTAGATACAGAGCACAGGCTAGCTAGAAAGTAGATATACAATGAAGTCCAGCAAAGCCAGAAGGGCGGAGCAGGATTAAATAGGCCAACAAGGTCATGTGACCAGCAAAGGAAAAAAAACCTAACAGCAAGGTTCTAACAGTACCCCCCCTTCTAAGAGGATCCTCCGGATCCCCTAGGACCAGGCTTATCAGGAAATCTCCTGTGAAACGCTCTGATAAGTCTGGACGCAGAAACATCATCTGACCTCACCCAAGAGTTATCCTCGGGTCCGAAACCTTTCCAGGCCACAAGATACTGCAAACTACCTCTATACCGTCTAGAGTCAAGGATGCGAGAAATTTCATATTCCCCGTCCTCCACCACCGGAGGAACAGAGGCAGAGGCGTCACCATCCGACACAACAGCTTTTTTTAACAGAGAAACATGAAAGACCGGATTAATTCTCCAGGAGGTAGGAACCTCCAACCTAACAGCAGATTGGTTGACAACCTGAAGCACCTTAAAGGGCCCTACAAACTTGGGACCCAATTTCTTAGAAGGAATCCTCAACCGCAGATTCCTAGAGGACAACCAAACCATTTCACCAACAGCGAACAAAACCTCCTGTCGTTTCCTATCAAAGTAGTCTTTAGATTTTCTGTTGGCCTCCTGAAGATTACCACGCACATCCGTCCAAACTCTTTCCAAATCACCGGAAAAATTCTCCTCCTCAGGCACGGCAGATCCCAACTTGGAGAACGACCCAAACGACGGATGTCTCCCAGAACAACAAAAAAAAGGCGAACAACCAGCAGAAGAAGATGTATGATTGTTCAGAGCAAATTCGGCAAGTGGCAGAAACTCAGACCACCCCTCTTGATTGTCTGCCACAAAACAACGCAAGAACTGCTCAACATCCTGGTTTTTCCTTTCTGTCTGGCCATTAGATTCAGGATGATATCCGGACGAAAACGACAAATGAATTCCCAACCTGTCACAAAAGGCACGCCAAAAACGAGCCACGAACTGAGGACCCCTATCAGAAACAATGTCAGTAGGAACGCCATGAAGTCTGACAATTTCCTTGACAAAGGCCTTAGCGAGAGTTTTAGCGCAGGGCAGTTTGACGAAGGGAACCAAGTGACACATCTTGCTAAAACGGTCCACGACCACCCAGATGACAGTAAAACCCTCAGAGGGGGGAAGGTCAGTTATAAAGTCCATAGCCAAATGTGTCCAAGGAGCACTGGGGACCTCCAAAGGACAAAGCAACCCCGCAGCAGGAGTATGTGAGGACTTAGATCTAGCACATATAGTACATTGGCGCACCCACTTAATGACTTCCTTCTGCCATCCAGGCCACCAAAAACTGCGACCCACCAGTCTCTTGGTCTCAGAGATTCCGGGATGACCTGCCAACCGAGATTCGTGACACTCAACAAACAAATCTCTCCTAAAGGTCCCAGGCACAAACAACCTCCCATGAGGAGTGTTAGATGGGGCATTCTCCTGAGCTTTAAGAATCTCATCTTCCAAAACGGAGTCTAAAGCAGCTATCACAACACCTTCTTGTAAAATGTTTTCCTCTTTCTCAGCACCGACTATGGGAGAAAAACTGCGAGACAAGGCATCCGCCTTAACATTCTTAGTACCAGGGATGTAAGTAACGGAGAAATTAAACCGCGAGAAAAACAGTGCCCACCTAGCCTGACGGGCATTCAGGCGCTTGGCAGCGTCAAGATATATCAGATTTTTATGATCCGTAAGAACCTGAACGGGAAATTCCGCACCTTCCAAGAAGTGGCGCCAGTGTTCAAATGCGAGTTTAATAGCCAATAATTCCCGATTACCAATATCGTAATTCAATTCAGTCTCCGAAAATTTTTTTGAAAAAAATGCACAGGGATGTAATCCATCCCCGTTATCCTGAGACAATACTGCGCCAACCCCCACAGAGGAAGCATCAACCTCAACCAAAAACGGCCTAGTAACATCAGGCTGCATAAGGATGGGAGCAGAGGTGAACCTCTCCTTGAGATACACAAAAGCTTCAATGGCCTCAGAAGACCACTGAACCGCATCAGCACCTTTCCTGGTGAGATCAGTCAGAGGTTTGACAATACTAGAAAAATTTTTTATGAATTTTCTATAGTAATTGGCGAAACCCAAAAACCTCTGTATTGATTTCAAACCAATAGGCCTAGGCCATTCCTGCACAGCCTGAACCTTAACCGGATCCATCTCAAAACCTTTGCTGGAGATAATGTAGCCCAAAAAACTAATTCTCTGTACAGCGAACTCACATTTCTCCAGCTTAGCAAAAAGCGAATTGTCCATTAATAACTGTAATACCTCACGCACGCTCCGCCAATGAGACTCCAGATCTGGCGAATAAATCAAAATGTCATCCAAATACACAACCACATTTTTACCGATCAAAGGTCTAAGGATGTCATTAATCAGATTCTGAAAAAATGCAGGAGCATTAGTAAGACCAAAAGGCATAACCAGATTCTCAAAATGACCCACAGGAGTGTTAAAAGCAGTCTTCCATTCATCACCCTCCTTCATGCGCAACAGATTGTATGCCCCCTTAAGGTCAATTTTAGAGAACCACTTGGCCCCCAATAACTGGTTAAACAGATCAGGAATCAATGGCAGTGGGTAAGGATTGCGTACCGTAATTTTGTTAATCTCACGAAAATCCAGACAAGGACGTAAACCGCCGTCCTTTTTTTTTACAAAAAAAAATCCAACCGCCACAGGAGACTTAGAGGGCCTAATGTGACCGGCGGCCAAACTTGTCTGTATGTATTCCTCCAAAGCCTTCCTCTCAGGAATAGTAAGGTTAAATAAACGACTTTTAGGAAGAGTCGCTCCAGGGACAAATTCAATAGAACAATCATAGTCTCTATGGGGAGGCAAAACCTGCGATTCTTTCTCAGAAAAAACTCTCCAAAAATCCTGAATAGGAACAGGCAATTCTCCCCTATCCAAAGCTGCAATACGCCCGTTACAACACTTGTCATAACATTTATGGCTCCAGGATTTAATTTCACTGGTAGACCAATCCAGTACAGGATTGTGAAATTTTAACCAGGGCAAACCCAATATTACTGGAGAAGGCAAGTTATTCAACACTACCAAATCCAATTTCTCATGGTGAACACCATTAATAGTGAGAGGAAATTCACTGACCTTGAGAGTAATATTCTTCAAAGGGGAACCATCCACAGAAACCACAGCAATGGGGGATGATAAAGGTTCAGGTTTTAAATTGAGTTTTTCCACGAATCCCCCATCAATAACATTCAGTGTAGACCCGCAATCAACAAACACCCGAAATTCCATTAATTTTTCCTGAGCAATCGTGGAAGCAGCTAAAAATATACCCTTGGAATTTAAACAGGCAATACGGGCGTGACTGACCATTTTTTTTTCTTTCTTCATACGAAGCTCACAGCCTTTAATCAAATGACCAGATTTCCCGCAATAGAAACACAAGCCTTCTGAAAAACGACGGTGTTTTTCTTGAGAGCGAGGTGCCACCGATCCAATCTCCATCGGTTCACCACTGTTAGTACACACATTATCATAACCAGAAACTGACATAGCAGAGGATTTGCTCTCATTAACCCTAGCACGCAGTCTTCTGTCCACCCGTATAGCTAATTGCATAGCCTGTTGCAAATCCTCAGGTGTAGGATAAGCAATTAGCAGGTCTTTAACCTTTTCACTGAGCCCAGCAAGAAATAGACTTTTCAGAGCAGAATCGTTCCACCCTGTTTGAGTGGACCAACGACGAAAATGTGTACAATATTTTTCCATATTACCTGATCCTTGTTTTAAACGTCTCAACTCAGTCTCAGCTGATGCCACACGGTCAGGATCATCATATAATAGTCCTAAAGCAGAAAAAAAACTATCCACTGATCTGAAGCATGTATCACTAGGTTGCAAAGAAAAGGCCCACTCCTGAGGCTCTTTGCGCAAAAGTGACATTATGAACCCTACGCGCTGGGATTCATCCCCAGAGGACTTGGGTCTCAAACGAAAATACAATAAGCAAGCATTTTTAAATGAAAAAAATTCTCGATGTTCACCAAAAAATAAATCCGGCAAACATACCTTAGGCTCCAAGAAATATGCTCCAGGACAGTTACTCACGTGCTGACGGAGCTCGGCCACTTCCAGAGAGAGTCCCTGCAGGTGTTTAGCCAAATCCTGAACCGACACCATGATGGAACAAAAAAAAATCTTTCCTTAGAGAATTTACAGGCTGGACTTACTGTTATGTTCTGCTACCAAAGCTAAGGAAAGAGAGGAGATCTGTCCCTACTATAGGACTCAGCTGAATCCCTACGATGTAACAGGGAACCTGATCCTGCGATCAGACCTGCTAAAGTCCTAATCTAGTCTGTACGGAGACCTATAGATTTGGGGAGGGAATCCCTACAAGTACTAAGGACTGGGAGGAATATGGGACACCTCCTAACAGAAATAGTAGCAGACAGACGAACAAACAAAATAGATAGAACCTAGAGGTCCGTAGACCAAGCAAACTAACAGAGTTAGATACAGAGCACAGGCTAGCTAGAAAGTAGATATACAATGAAGTCCAGCAAAGCCAGAAGGGCGGAGCAGGATTAAATAGGCCAACAAGGTCATGTGACCAGCAAAGGAAAAAAAACCTAACAGCAAGGTTCTAACACATCCCACACTGTACAGATACATAATAATAACACAAAGCACAATAATAGTATAAAATCCACGACATTCCACATAAATAATTCTATTACATAATTCCCATGATCATGCCACATTGTACTCATAAATAAACCTGTAATAAAATACACAATATTCTCCCACACTGTACACCAAAATAATCCTATCATACTATATGCATAATCTCCCCACACTGTACACATAAACAATAATGTCCTGAAGTACACGAAATCCACCACAACCCACATAAATAATCTTACTATACAATACCCTAAATCACGGCACATTGTAAACATAAGTAAACCTGCTATAAATTACAAATATTTCCACCACACTGTCTACATAAAAAATCATTTCATATTATATCCATATTCTCCCCAATGTACAGATAAATAATAAAGTCCTGAAGTATCCAAAATATATCACACAGTCCACATAATTAATCCTTTAATATAATACCCATGATCATACTAAATTGCACATCTATAAATCCTGCCATAAAGTACACATAATTCCACCACATTGTTCACATAAATAATATCAGCATACAATATACCTAATACTACCACAATGTACAGATAAATAATAACGTCCTAAAGTATAGAAAATCCACCACAATCCACATAAATAATCCTACTATACAATATCCATAATCGTGCCACACTTTAAGTTTTGCTGAGGCCTAAGGATGGAGGAGGGCTACCGAATACTTGGATCTATTACCTATCGGCTCAGAGCCAACAGCTGAGAGGGTGGAGTAAAATTGGTAGGGAAGGATCTGTGCCGAGAACACTGACAAGGGTGACTGGAAGAAATCCACTAGTGCAGGGTCTAGAGACGGGAAGCTTTAGAAGGCTAGGATCGATGTACCCAACACTAGCACTAGTGCACAAGGTATGGGAAGGAATTAAAAAAATTAGGGGGGTGGAATATCTAATCTAACAACTTTTTTCCCCATTTGGTAAAATGATAAACTGCCTGAATTTGATAAAATGGGTGAGTTTAAAAATTGGAGGGGAATAGGAATTCAATATGTTTACCAGCAAAATGTCTTTAGAACATTTGAGAATATGCGGACGGTATATGCGATGCCCAACGTATGTAGCTTCCAACATAGACAGATCAAACATGCGTATGTTAAACAGAGTAAATCGGTTAATTTGACAGTTCAGAGAGATATACTAGTGAAATACATTTGTGGGGAGGGAGGAACCAAAGCGGTGGTCTCAAATGTCTATAGAGACCTAATGCATACATATCTAAATAAATACCCCATTAAGGCCAAATCGAAATGGGAGGAAGACATAGGGAGCATAGAGGAGGAGAAATGGGATTCAGTTTTTGGAATGTGTACTGCAGCTATCCCTAAGTGAGCCGGGAATACTTTCACAGATCTTTGTGATACATACAGTATATAAAACCACCCTGATATTGTATAAGGCAGGATTAAGACCGACCTCAAGTGTCCAAGATGCCAGGTGGAACAAGCAGGACTCCTTCACATGTTGTAGGTTTGTCCTAGGTTGGCTTCCTACTTGTCGTCGGTCCTCCATACCATGGAGGGGGCGTATGGATGTATAATAGACAGGAATCCCTTGATATGTGTCCTGGGGTATGTGGAGAAAGTCCGAGTTAAAAATGTGTTCAAGATTGCTATTTCCAGATTACTGTATATTGCGCGGAAAGTCATTTCGAGGCATTGGATACAGGACGAGCCTCCAACACGACAAGAGTTTATAAGACATGCGGCTTTTATTATTCAATTACTGTAGATAAAGAAATTTATGCTAAAGAGAAAAAAAGACAATATGTTTGATAAGTTATGGAAGCCCTGGTTAGAGAGAGGATGAGTTCCTGAGAGTGCTGTTTTTGTAAGGGTTTGATTAAGGTATGGTGGGAGGGGAGAGGGGTAGGTGGGAGGGGGGGCGTTAAAAATTGTTACTGGTTAAAAGAAACGATGTATGTATGTTCAATATAGGTGTTTTTTTTTTCTTGAATAAAAATATATCTGATTTAAAAAAAAAAATCATGCCAAACTATACATATGAATTATCCTGCCATAAAGTACACATCATTCCACCAAACTGTCTACCACCATACCGTATCCAGAGTTCCTCTTAAATATTACTGCCAGAGAGTGGCAATAAATAATGCTGTTATACATTAACTAAACCCTCCATTCATTTATGCGCCTCCAATCTGAGATCTCAAAGTAGGGTACAGAATAATGTGATTTTTGTGGGAGCTATTTAGTTTAGCAGTTGGTGAACCCTGTCTCACGACAATGGTGCATTATGCCAGTTACAATGCCACCAGTTAAAAGGTTTAAAAGCTTCGTAATTAA
This sequence comes from Phyllobates terribilis, assembly GCF_046119375.1. Lineage (NCBI taxonomy): Eukaryota > Metazoa > Chordata > Amphibia > Anura > Dendrobatidae > Phyllobates > Phyllobates terribilis. The sequence continues at coordinate 93,098,193 of NW_027362765.1, read as the reverse complement.
ACCTTTCAATAATCAATGATTACGTCTACAGAATGTGTCCAGACACAATATGCTTAGGTCATCAGAGTAATCAGCAGACGCATGTAATGCCAGATAATTAATTATAGACCAATCACATTACAATTCTCCCCGAGAAAAATAGAATAAAAACATAATTAATAATAATGAAAAGTAATTGCAGAAAATATTGCGAATGTACCAAATGCACAAAGTGGGCACAATCAAGCTCTTCACAAGATTGGAAAACAGCACTCCTGTCATCAAATCCCTTAAAGGGAGTGTGCCATGTACAGAGAAGTAGTGCGTTGTGGGGTTTTTTATTGGTTGACCCAGACCTTTAGGATCTTAGCCATGGGCTGAGTCATTTAAAATTTTGAAGTGCAGAAGTGCCCGAGTAGTGACCATGTGGTGCCAAAATTCAATGGGAGTGGAGATCCCACTGAGCTTGGCACATTACACAGATTATACTCCACTTTCTCATGTTTTAGGAACACACACCTTTATTTGCCCAGAATAGTCCAATCACAAGGAGATGTCCCTTCTGAAGTTTGGATTTGTGTTAATGGCCAATCACCCTTGCAGATCTTTTTCCTTCTTATATATGCAGGACAGACTGAGTCGGTCAAAACTTTTGTGGCAGCTCATGTGGAATCTGGGAGTAAGAAGGGCTATCCTTGTGCTTCAGCTATGGTTTTGTTGCTTATACTATTTTTTTGTGGAATATTGCACTTTTTTTTGCATTAGAGCATTTTTTTTAAATAAAAGTCTATATATAAACCTGGTTATGTTGCAAGGTTTTTTATAAGTGCAGACATTGACTTCCAGGGAAGTTACCGCCAACAAGTGGCACTTATGCGAGTTTTCTTTCCTTTAACAAAGAGATATGACATCAAAATGTCATAGATTACAGTTTTTTGGAGTTTCAGGGAACTGTAAAGAGCCTATCACTACCTTATTTAATCTTCAAGAGATGTGTCATCTCCCACTAATGAAAATGAGATAACTCTGCTATTAATGTCTTGATCTATACAGCAAAGCTGACAAATTAGTTGCAGAAAACTGGAAATATCACACTATAGTCTTCTCTGTTGGTTAGTGTAAAAACTGCAGTATGTCAAGATTTATTTATTTTTTGGCGGGTAGTCACAAAAAATAAAAAACAACATGATGATGAGATGACTCTGTTTTAATGTCCTGGTCTATACTGCAAAGCTGACAAATAAATTGCAGAAAACAGGAAACATCAGACCATCTACCTCCAATATGTGACACCTGCGCAAATTTTCTTTCCTCTTACAAAGAGATACGACTTCAAAATGTCATGGATTACAGTTTTTGGGAGTTTCAGGGAGCTGTAAAGAGCTTATCACTACCTTATCTAGTCTTCAAGCAGTACAATAGATTTTCCATCTCTAACTAATGATAATGAGATGACTCTGCTTTTAATATCTCAGTCTATACAGCAAAGCTGACAAATAAGTTGCCAAAAACTGGAACTATCTGCTCTATTGGTTAGTGTAAAAACTGCAGTATTTCAAGATTAATTTTTTTTTGCAGGTAGTCACAAAAAAAAAAAAAAAACATGATAATGATGACTGTCTTAATGCCCCAATCCATACAGCAACGCTGACAAATAAATTACAGAAAACAGGAAGTATCAGACTATTGTGTCTGTGTAAAATGAGACAGAAATATTTCTATTTTTTTGTGGATAGTCACAAAAAAAAATTCCCTTTGTCAATTGGGAGTGTCACTGCACACTTGGTCCCTGACCAATCTGGACATACCCTATGATAAGGGGAATGGTGTGAAGGATGGCACCAGAGAGATGACGCAGATCCCACCGCTGCCACCACATGTGATGAACCTGCACTTCGCCATCCCGCCCGAGATCACTATTACGTCGGAGGGATCACGTGGTACGGTGTCCTCACTTGCATCAACGTGATGTTCCGCACCCCTGGGGACACCTAAGGTCAGCTTGGCACAGTTTTACACAGACACTCCCTGTCCACATGGGCCCAGGGAGGCACGGGGAGTGAGATAATGTGGCCCACGCAGACATTGACGTGGCACCATGCTCACTCACAACTTTCACAGGCTGAGAGGCCCCGTTCACTAGCACCAATGAGACAGAGCCTTATCAGTAGGACTACCACCAGTTCTTCACTAGAGATAAGCCCGGTCCATTAACAGGATTATATTGGGGCAAAAACCAGACTCCGTAAGAAAGAAAAGTTAAAGCCGAGAGCACAGACGTGTGGATTCGTGAATCGAGGTAAAAGAGCAGCTCAAGGTTAAATTATATATTTAATTGCCTTAAGGGCACACTAGACAAAACACTATATACACAATGGTTATACATATACAATAATCAGATATGCAAATACAGATAAAGTACAAAAAGATATAAGCTGATGAATTATGTCAGCTACTGGTTTGATGTTCGACCATGTGTGCTAGGCTGCATGGGGGCATGGGGCTGCCAGCTGGTTACAGTTCCTTCCAGCTCATTACTCGACGTGGCCCCCTCTTTAGAAGTGAATAGGAACACATGGCACACAGAGCACATGGCCTTACACAAGCCTTTAACCCCTTGGACATTCAGTCCTTTCTGGCCCCGGGATGGTCCTTATCCCCCTCCCCTGGGTATTTGTAGGTAAAACTCCCAAAACCTAGGAAGGATCATAACTTCCCATAGGAAGGTCATAGGGTGACGATTCTGGCGTCATCGGATCCGAAGGGCCCCTGTTACGCTTGAAGATCAGCCACGGCTTTCCTACCTGGCTTTTACTAGCCGTTCTGCATATCTCCCCACCCTGGGATGCTAGAATGGAGACCCTGAAAGGCGTTTGGCCCATTCCAGAGATCTCGAAAATGTAACCGGTGTACAGCTAGGACATACGATCACTCCATATTCTTCTTAAATCTCCTTATAAGGAGATCTGACTGCATCAAGCAGTTCCACAGGATGTCCCCCTGTGGATACTAGCTAAGCTGGTGGGGGTGTGAGTTTTCACTGTGGATCTGGTGAGGCTGGACCACCTGCTGAGCTAGGTGTCCTGTTACAGCTTTATTATTATAGCGTCATTTATTACATGGCGCTTTACATGTGAAAAAGGGGGTATACATAGCAAAAACAATTACAATAATCTTGAATAATACAAGTCAGCGACTGGTACAGGAGGAGAGAGGACCCTGCTCGCGAGGGCACACAATCTACAAGGGATGGGTGAGGATACAGTAGGTGGGGGTAGAGCTGTTCTTGCAGCCGTATGGTGGAGTGAGGGTTACTGCAGGTTGTAGGCTTGTCGGATGAGGTAGGTCTTCAAGTTCCTTTTGAAGGTTTCCATGGTAGGCGAGAGTATGATATGTTGGGGTAGAGAGTTCCAGAGTAGGGCGGATGCACAGGAGAAATCTTGTATGTGATTGTGGGAAGAGGAGATAAGAGGAGAGTAGAGAAGGAGATCTTGTGAGGATCAGAGGTTGCGTGCAGGTAAGTATTGGGAGACTAGGTCACAGATATATGGAGGAGACAGGTTTTGGATGGATTTATATGCCAAGGTTAGGGTTTTAAACTGGAGTCTCTGGGCGATGGGGAGCTAGTGAAGGAAATCACAGAGGGGAGAGGCTGGGGAATAGCGGGTAGACAGGTTGATTAGTCGGGCAGCAGAGTTTAGGATAGATTGGTGGGGTGCGAGAGTGTTAGAGGGGAGGCCGCAGAGCAGGAGGTTGCAGTAGACGAGGTGGGAGATGATGAGGGCGTGCACTAGTGTTTTTGCAGATTCTTCGTTGAGGAATGTGCGAATCCAGGAGATATTTTTGAGTTGGAGTCGGCAGGAAGTGGAAGGGGCTTGGATATGTGGTTTGAAGGAGGGACCAGAGTCCAGCGTTACCCCGAGGCAGCGAACTTGCGGGACTGGAGAGAGTGGGCAGCCATTGACTTTGATAGATAGGTCAGATGGGGGGGGGTGAGAGAGATGGGGGAAAGATGATGAATTTTGTTTTTTCCATGTTAAGCTTTAGAATTCTAGAAGTGAAAAAGGATGAACTAGCAGACAGACATTGTGGGATTCTGGTTAGTGAGGAGATGATATCAGGTCCAGAGAGGTAGATGTATGTGTCATTAGCATAGAGATGATACTGAAAGCTGTGAGACTCTATGAGCTGTCCCAGGCCAATGGAGATGGAGAAGAGCAGGGGTCCGAGAACTGAACCTTGCGGGACACCGACAGATAGGGGGCGAGATGAGGAGGTGGTATGAAAGTTGGAAACACTGAATGTCCGGTCTGTTAGGTATGAGGAGATCCAAGATAGGACCAAGTCTGTGATGACAAGAGATGAGAGAGTCTATAGTAAGAGGGAATGGTCCACTGTGTCAAAGGCAAAGGACAGATCCAGAAGGAGTAGGACAAAGTAGTGTCGATTGGATTTGGCAGTTAGTAGGTCATTGGTGACTTTAGTCAGGGCAGTTTCAGTGAAGTGATGAGGTCAGAAGTCAGATTGTAAGCGATTAAAGAGGTAGCAAGAGGAGAGGTGGGAGGACAGTTCAAGATGGACGTGTTGTTCCAGTAGTTTTGAGGCATAGGGGAGAAGTGATATGGGACTCTAGCTGGACACAGAAGGTGGGTCAAGGGAGGGCTTTTTGAGGATTGGTTTGATTGAGTCATGTTTGAAACATGAGGGAAAGACACCAGTTGTTAGTGACAGGTTGAAGAGGTGGCTTCGGGTAGGTGTGGCACCCCAGGGGTCCGGTTGCCACAGTGGCATTGCCTCCCTCAAAAGAGGTAATGCCATGCCTGGAAGCAAGCAGGGATCCCCTAGTCAGGCATACTAAACATGCAACACTTTCCTGGCTCCAGACCAGCAAGGGGAGCCACTCCCCTTGGCAACTGGGATCTGGGGGCGGGGTTAGTTAGTCTTAGTGTGAGGAGTTGAAGCGAGGACGTCGAGAAGAGAGGAGCTGGGGACTGGAGCTGCGCGGCAGCTCAACCCAGAAGCATCAGCACAGAAGAACCGGACACTGGAGTCTGAGGCTGTGGGGCACTGAAGGCCCAGCCGTAGAAACCGGAGGGCAGGAGAGTGCAGGTCTCCTGGCCCCATCAGACTCCCGGAGGCTCAGCAGCACCGCAGGGTCCAGCACCGCCACGTGGGAGCGATGCACCAGCAAGGCCCGAGCTGCCTGCCATACGGGTGAGCACAGAAACGTTACACTCAGGGACGAGGGCCAAAGCACAGCTACAAGCAGCAGGGCCAAAGAGTTTAGTGGAAAGGGAAGGCCTCCAACTTCACCTGGCAAGGAGGATTCTTTACTTGCTTCCAGGATGCCTGGACTTCCACTTCTAGCCAGTACCCTAGTCCCAGCTTGTCTAATCACCACCAGTAAAGACCCTGGGACTGCACTTCTTTGTCTCTGTGTTTCTTGCTGCGCCATCAATCCCTGCACTACAACGCCCAGCACAACCTGCAATATCTTCACTGCCCTGGAGCTAGCTCTTCCTGTGGAGAGCCACACCATCCTTGCTGCAGTAACATCAGCTTCAGAGGACTGCTCCGCAGCGGCGGCTCCCTTTAGCCACATTCCACAGGTGGCGTCACGAACTCTATAAAAACACTATAAATCCCCTATCAATAACCCCTTTTATTGACCGCCCTGGGTCACGAACCGGGTCACCGCCACTGTGACATTCCCCAGCATCCACCGGCCCGGCACCGGGTACCCCATGGCCCAAGGGGGCGCGTCATTGGGATGAAGACTGTGGTAAGGTTAAGGATTAGTGGTGAGCGAGCATGCTCGCCACTGCTCGGTACTCGCCCGAGCATCTCACTATTTCCGGGGTTGCTCGGCGGGAGCTCGGGTCTCCTCCCTGCATATTTAGTGCTCTTTACACAGCCAATGAACATGCAGGGATTGCCTGCCACTCACTGTAATGCCGTAGCCATGTTGGTTGTGGCATTACAGTGATTGGCTGGCTGCATAGCGTCATCGGGTCTATATCAGACCTGGCACTGCCATGCTCGTCATAGTCACTCCGGAATCAGACGGTGTAGGGAGAGGTGCTGCTGCGTCAGGGAGAGAGTTGCTTGTGTATTAGGTAGTGTAGGGAGAAAACCCGTACATTACACATATCCATCTTAACAAACAGTCCTTTTTAGGAATAACTAATCCATCTGCAGAGATATCAGGCAGGCATTGTATATAGGCAGGCAGACAGTGTATATAGCAGACTGCAGTGCATATAGCACAAGAGGCTCCATTCCAATTCTGCCTTCTGCGGCTGTTAGATATTTCTATACAAAGGCCCAGGTCTCAGGGGCCAGGAATACTTTTCTTTGGATCTTAATCCTCATTATTTGCTTAAAAAGCAATCCAGAGAACACCGTTTTTCTGCGCCATTTGCTTCTTGGCACTCAGAATACAGCCAGGTCCTTTCCATATTACAGCGCTAGAAATCCAAAGCGTTATTTAAAATGTGTTTTCTCCGTCAAACGGATCACATATACGTTGTCAGAAAATACTGCCATTTCTGGCCTCCATTAAAAATTTCTTTCAGTGTGTCAGTGAAGCAATTCCCACCAGTTTGCTGTTCAAACTACTTACCTACAGGCCGCACTACTAAATTCTCACATTTCATGACTGCTTGCGCTCGAAATGTTGCCTTTTAGGCTCGTGGAGACGGAAGCATTCCGCAACCTGATGGCAGCGGCCGTCCCTTGGTACTCAGTCCCCAGCCGCCGCTATTTCTCCCGGCGTGCCGTCCCCGCATTACACAAGCACGTGTCCCAAAACATTAGCCATGCCCTCAACAACGCAGTTACCGGGAAAGTCCACCTAACCACGGACACGTGGACAAGTGCTTGTGGGCAGGGACGGTACATCTCGCTGACAGCACACTGGGTTAACATAGTGGAAGCCGGGACTCAGTCGGACCTTGGGACGGAGCACGTCGTCCCGACTCCAAGGATTGCGGGCCCTAGGTCAATCAGGGTTGCCCCCACAGTCTACAGCTTCTGCACCTCATCCTCCTCAGCCTCCTCCTCCTCTCCAGCCTCCATCCCTTAAATGACCACATCAGTCACAAGCTGGAAGCACTGCAGCACTGCCTCGGCCAAGCGGCAACAGGCTGTGCTGAAGCTAATATGCTTAGATGACAAACCGCACAATGCTGAAGAGTTGTGGACAGCTCTGAAAGAGCAGGCAGATCTGTGGCTCACACCGCTGAACCTGCAGCCAGGCATGGTCGTGTGTGACAATGGCCGGAACCTGGTGGTGGCTCTGAGGCGAGGCGAGCTCACACATGTACCATGCCTGGCCCATGTGCTTAATCTCGTGGTTCAGCAGTTTCTCAAATCTTACCCGGAGCTGCTGGATCTGCTTGTTATGTGTCTTTAAATTCTTAGTGGGGTTTTTCCTAAAATTGGTGAGCCGTTGGACTCACTGCATACCCTATAATTGTATAGCAGACTCTCTCCTTTCTAATGGGAATTTGTCGTTACTGTGGCCCTGCTCTATGTGTCTTTAAATTCTTAGTGGAGTTTTGGCAGCCCTTGCAGTCACAGCATGGGCATTACCACTATAGGAGACCCGCTCCTTTATAATGGGAACATTTTTTTTACTGAGACCCTCCTCTATGTCTCTTCAAAGGGGTATTGGGTTGCGTACAAATTTTGGGCAGCCCTTGCAGTCAATGGATACGCAATAACAGTATAGGAGACCCACTTGTTAATAATAGGAACAACAAAGCTTAGTCGGCTGATGGCTCTCTAACAATAGCGAGGGCCGACTGCTGGCCTTTTAAGAAAAGTAAGGGCCATCTGATGGCCCTATAAAAATAGGCTTTATGACTTTCAGAGTCCCTCCATCATAAATAAAACAGGATGTGTCTGATGATGTGTCACACACCACATTGCCAGATAAGGTTGTAAAATGTTAAAATGACATTTCCCGGTGAATGCATTTGTCTTAAAAATAACGTAAAAAAAACAAAACAATAGGATCTTTCTTTAGTATAAAAAACAGCGTCACCAATTTAACCTCAATGTAATCACATTGTTCAGCTCCTGCAACTCCTCCTCCATCTCCGAAATGACCACATCAGTCACAAGCTGACAGCACTGCAGCACTGCCTGGGCCAAGCGGCAACAGGCTGTGCTGAAGATAACATGCTTAATGCTTAATTGACAAACCGCCCAGCGCTGCAGAGTTGTTGTAAGCACAGCAGCCTGATCTGTGGCTCTCACCGCTGACCATACAACCAGGCATGGTCGTGTGTGACAATGGGTGGAACCTGGTGATGGAGAAATGACACCCAGACTAGATATGGTTTCCCTCTATGCCAGTCCTTTCACCGAGCTAAAGAATATGGCTGTGGTGAAATACAACTCAGCAAAAAAAGCTGTGGACTGGCTCCGTACCGTCCCTCGTCACATTCACCTGTCCACGTGTTTGTGGTTAGGCGGTCCTTCCCAGTAAGTGCACTGGGGAGGGCACAGGTAATGTTGTGGGACCCGTGTTTGTGGAAGGCGGAGACGACACTGGGAGAAACAGTGGCGGCGGGAGACCGAGTATGGACACCCGGCCGCCGCCGGCATGAGGTTGTGAAAAGCTTCCGCCTCCAAGAGCCTAAAAGGCCATATTTCAAGTGCAAGCAGCTGCCCAGAAATCAGGCAGTTTAGTGTTGCGGCCTGTGGGTGGGTGGGTGGCTGGCTGCATACTTGCGCTTGCATTCCAAGTATCAGAAAACTAAGCAGATGGTGGCCTCTATCATCATCATGGCCTCACCTCGGCACTTTGAACTCTCCTGAAGGAGAAGCCAGGGCCCACCTTAGGAGTCTCCGGTTCTCTGGTGGGCCTGTCCAACCCTGCCGAGAAGCAGCCCTGGCTAAGAAAAGTGTGGGGGAAGGTTCCCGGACACTCTATGGCTGCTTTTTTAATGTGGATCGGACATGCTTATGCATGTTATTTCTTAAACCGCATTGCAGATCAGGCCATTGTCCAACTCTGTATTCATGAAATTAAATGCGCAAAGAAAGATGTTTGTGTGTCAAAGCACCACCGACAAGTGCGAGTTAATGTGGGACGGGCTGCCATTGCTTCTGCAACAAGCTGCATTAGAGGACTTCCTTGGGAGAAATGACACCCAGGGTAGATACGGTTTCCCTCTATGCCAGTCCTTTCACCGAGCTAAATACAACTCTCAGCAAAAAAAGCTGTGGACTGGCTCCATACCATCCATGGTCACATTCACCTGTCCATGTGTTTGTGGTTAGGCGGTCCTTCCCGGTAAGTGCACTGGGGAGGGCACGGGTAATGTTGTGGGACCCGTGCTTGTGGAAGGCGGAGACGATACTGGGAGAAATAGTGGCGGCTGGGGACCGAGTATGGACACCCGGCCGCCGCCGGCATGAGGTTATGAAAAGCTTCCACCTCCACGAGCCTAAAAGGCCATATTTCAAGTGAAAGCAGCTTTAGAGGACTTCCTAGGAGAAATGACAGCTGGGTAGATATGGTTTCCCAAGTCCTTTCACCAAGCTAAAGAATATGGCTGTGGTGAAATACAACTCAGCAAAAAAAGCTGTGGACTGGCTCCCTACCATCCCTGGCCACATTCACCTGTCCACATGTTTGTGATTAGGCGGTCCTTCCCAGTAAGGGCACTGGGAAGGGCACGGGTAATGTTGTGGGACCCGTGCTTGTGGAAGGCGGAGGCGATACCGGGAAATATAGTGGTGGCTGGGGACAGAGTATGGACACCTGGCCACCGCCGGCATGAGGTTATGAAAAGCTTCCACCTCCACGAGCCTAAAAGGCCATATTTCAAGTACAAGCAGCTGTTAAAAAATTGGCACTATAGTATTGCAGCCTGTGGGTGGGTGGGTGGCTGGCTGCATACTTGCGCTTGCATTCCAAGGAATGGGGTAGGGACAACTGAACGCTGCACTGGGACAAGGACGTGGACGGTGATTGTTGCAAGTCTGCAACGACAGGTGCATGGTGGGAGGCATCTTCGCATGCGCCAAGGATCACTTATGATGGGCACACTTTTAGGCAGTGACCTGGGAGTCAGAAATGTTTCCAGAGGTCTTCCCCATGCTGTTCCCATGTCTTTTCAGCACTGTATGCATGTGTCTGATGATGTGTCACACACCACATGGCCAGATAAGGTTGTAAAATGTTAAAATGACATTTCCCAGTGAATGCATTTGTCTTTGTTGAAACCAATGCAAAAGTGCAAAAACACATCAAAAACGCTACGTGTGAACAAAGCCCAAGGTGTGGAGGAGTATTCTTGGTTTTGGTTATTTATTTAGCCTTCTATACAAGTCATTACCCTGGAAAGATGTTCCTTAATATATTTCCCAGGAAAATCCATTTTGTTTTTGTATGTTTTATTGTGAGTCCGTAAAAGTGGCGTAATACTCTGACAACGCTGTTGACAGCAGTGACCTGGGAGTCAGAAATGCTTCCATGGGTCTTCCTCATGCTGTTCCCATGTCATTTGAGCACTGTTCCCACTATTTGGACAATTTTTAGGCCCTCTGCAGACCGCCGGGGGGAGCCGCCTGAAAAATGCTCGAGTTTCCCAGAGACTTTCATTGGGCTCGTTGCTCGGGTCGAGCACCCGAGTATTCCAATTTCTGTTAGAACCTTGCTCTTAGGTTTTTTCCTTTGCTGGTCACATGACCTTGTTGGCCTATTTAATCCTGCTCCGCCCTTCTGGCTTTGCTGGACTTCATTGTATAACTACTTTCTAGCTAGCCTGTGCTCTGTATCTAACTTTGTTAGTTTGCTTGGTCTACGGACCTCTATGTTCTATATATTTTGTTTGTTCGTCTGTCTGCTACTATTTCTGTTAGGAGGTGTCCCATTTTCCTCCCAGTCCTTAGTACTTGTAGGGATTCCTTCCCCACATCTATAGGTCTCCGTACAGACTAGCTTAGGACTTTAGCAGGTCTGATCGCAGGATCAGGTTCCCTGTTACATCGTAGGGATTCAGCTGAGTTCTATCGTAGGGACAGATCTCCTCTCTTTCCTTAGCTCTGGTAGCAGAACATAACAATTTCCTCGACCCACACAACAAGTACCCGAGCAATTTAGTGCTCGCTCATCACTATTAAGGATGAGATGGCATGGGATTTGGTCAAGTTAGGTGGAGAGTAAAGAGGAAACTTGATCTTCTGTAATGGTGGAGAAGCTGGTTTTGGAGGAGGAAGGTTGAGTAGATATGAGGAGGGGCTGTGGGGACTTTAGGCAAAAGCTTTGTCTGATGGTGTCAATCTTCTGCTTGAAGAATGAGGCAAAGTCTTCAGCTGCGATTAGAGGAGAGGGAGGAGGCTCTGGGGGATGGAGGAGTGAATTGAAGGTGTTGAACAGTTGTTTAGCGTTGTGAGACAGAGAGGATATGAGAGATGAGAAGTATGTTTGTTTTGCTGCAGTAAGTGTGGATTTGAAAATAGTGAGGGACTGTTTGAATGCAATGAAGTTCTCTTTGGAGTGGAACCTTTTCCATCTCCGCTCAGCAATCCTGGAAGCCCATCTCAATTCTTAAGTCAGGTTGGTGTGCCAGGGCTGCCTATTGATTATGTGAGCTTTGGTATGTGTGAAAACGACGAATTGAGAGCTGCAGCTGTTGTGGTGTCATATAAAGCGGCAGCAACATCTGCATCTTGTAAGGAACTTATGTCTGTAAGAGGGAGAAGGGATTCAGAGAGTGAGTGTAGGTCAAGGTGTTTGAGATTTTTGTGAGGGTGTGCAAGTTTGTGGAGTGGGGATTGCGCACCTGGAGAGGAGGAGGAAGAGAATGTAAGCAGGTTGTGGTCAGAAAGAGGGAGAGGAGAGTTAGAGAGGTTAGATAGTGAACAGGGGAGGGGGAAAATGAGGTCCAATGTGTGGTCATCTTTGTAAGTGGCTGCGGAAGACCATTGAGCAAGGCCGAAGGAGGACGTAAGAGATAGAAGCTTAGAGACAGATGAGTGGGACGTTTCAATGGGGAGGTTGATGTCGCCCATGATGATAGTGGGGATGTCAGCAGAAAGGAAGTGAAGAATCCAGATGGTGAAGTGGTCGAAGAAAGTGGTGGCTGGCCCTGGGGGGTGGTAAATGACAGCCAGTTGGAGGTTGAAGAGGGAGTAGATGCACACACAGTGCACCTCAAAAGAGGGGAGAGTAACAGAGAGGGGCAGTGGAATTAGGGAGAAGGAGATGTTATCTGACAGGAGAAAAACAACTTCTCCGCCATGCTTGCCACTGGAGCGGGGGGTGGAGGGGTGGGAAAGGTGGAATCCACTGTATGAAAGTGAAGCTGGAGAGACTGTGTCAGAGAGGGTGAGCCAGGTTTCGGTGATGGCAAGGAAGGAAAGTTTGTTAGTAATGAAAAGATCATGAATGTAGGAAAGTTTGTTGCAGACAGAGCGAGCGTTCCATAGAGCTCCTGTTAGTGTGACTAGGCAAGCGGGGGTTGGGTGGATGGGTGTAAGGTTAGAAAGGATGCGAGAGTTTGTGATAGATTTTGGATGAGAGGTAGAAGTGACTGTAGGGATGTGGTGAGGAGGGCCAGGATTTGGGGAGATATCGCCGGCAGTGAGGAGGAGCAGAGAAAGTGTTTGGAGACAGAGGACTGAAAGTTGAGGAATAGTTCTGAGGAGAAGGTGAGATGAATGAGGAGGATGGAGGGAGACATGAAGAGTTAATTACTAGGTGAAGGGACTATAGGGGAGAGAGTGAAAACAAACAGAAACATTGATTACTGTGAGTGTTTACTCTATTTTAAGTACATAGTTAAAAGAGGATATAAGTGTGGTTGCCTGACTCCTGCCCTGACTAACTGTCGAATTAAGTAACGGTACACACTTAGCGCCAAAGACACTTTGCGCAAGAAGACACGGGCATGCACACCACACACGTGCACTCCTTATGCGGCTTCTAGATTTATAGGGTAGACTATACCATCAGGTGAGGGGCATTGTGGGAGCTGCTTGAGGATAAATTATCTGATGATCAACACACCAAAGACAGAACTAACACCATGCCAGATCCCCCCATATCCTTCACAAATGTTAACACCCATTTGATAACTTACTCATACGTTTCCAGGAGGAGTCACAGAGGGACAGCACAATGCAAAATTCTAAGAAAGAGTGCTCCATGGGATATATTTACAAACATAGACATGTTAGGAGAGATGACGGGTTCTCTCTAAGTTTTGAGTGAAGGCTCTATAATTGAACTTTAAGATGGTAATTCAAAGAATAAAGCGATTGAATTCTTGGCAATATGAAATATTTCTTACCGACATTGGGCTGTGATATGCTTATGAGATTACCCTAGGGTCATATAATTTAAGTGCACTAGCCTATTCCTGATATAGCAGAAAGAAAACAAGTGTGGGAGCGGAGATGGTTCCTGAGCTTCTGGAAATCATATGCATGGGTAATATGTATTCTGCATTTTAATCACATGTCAGTTCCTCCTCATTATGGAGCAGTGTGATAACCTGAAAACAAGGATTACTGGCCTTTAGGGACTTGAATAAACAAGAGTTGCTGCTTTTGAGACTGCTGGGTGGTAAAATGTTAAATACATAGGAGAGGAAAATAAAAGGAATTATTCTGTGTGCTATTAATCCAGAGAAGGCAGCCGGGGCCATAAGTGAGTTCAGAAGAACCATGTTTCATTTCAGGCTACAGTCTGAATTTAACCACATCCTGAGTGTTGGCAATGTTAAAGGGGTTGTCCAGGACTTTAACATTGATGGTCATCAATGTCTGATCGGTGGGGGTGCAACATTCGGTATCAGTCAGAATTGCTAAGTTACAGAGCTGTACAGCTCCATTGACGGAATAGTGGCCGCGACCGGGTACTGCATATCCACCCCCTATTGATTTGAATAGGGGGTGGACGTGCAGTACCCGGCCACTATACAGTCACTGGAGCTGTGCTGTGTAGCTCCGTAACTGAGCTGTTCTGGCCACCGCCAACACCGGGAACAGCTGATTGGTGGGAGGTGCTGGGTGTCGCACCCCCACCATTCAGACATTGATGATCTATCCTTAAGGATAGGCCATCACTGTTAAAGTTGCAGACAACCCCTATAAAGAAATGTCCAGTGTTGCATCCTGAATGCCACCGCCGGGCTCATCTCTTATGTTCAACTGCTTCTCCCTTGTTCCAGTATTTCCACTAGTTGCCCATCTGCTACAGACTCGAGATGATCAACTCAATTTGCGCTACCTTGGTCCAGCATCCAGTTTGGTCCGCCATGGAAGATGGTCATCACTTCTGTGCCAGGCGTCCTCGGCCTGTTGTCCTGGGTGTCTCTGGTTCTTACTAGGCCTCACAACCTCATAACAACATTGCAGCGCAATGCACATCATGAATTATAATTATAAGTCCTCATGAGACAACATGTACCCAGGATGCCGGCCGATACCAGGTACAAAAGTGAAGACTGATGACCACAGAGAACCAGACTGAATGCCAGACCTGCAAATGTTTGAGAGTTAGACCCCTCTAATCTTCATTTCAGGTACCCTAACAGTTCAGGTTTAGGCTGTGTGCGCACTATGCGTTTATCAAGCTTTTTTTATGCGGATTTTCCGCAGCGTAAACGCTTGCAACACGCTTGGTAATCCGTGCCCCATGATCCCCAATGAAAATCTGTATGTTTTGTGCCCATGCTGCGTATTTTTCCGCAGCAGATTTTCCTTGCGGAAAAATCCGCAGCATGTCCATTATTTGTGCGTTTCTGCATGCGGATTTGAGGTTCCAATGCACTTGAAAAACACAAGTCAAATCCGCATGTAAAAACGTTGCAAAAACGCGTGTAAAATCTGCAAGCGTTTTTGACTGCCAAGACCATGCAGAAATCTTCTGCTTCATTTCTGCATCGTGGGCATATACCCTTATATTCACATTTCCATTGGTGGTGTAACCAGTGGTATTTTTCAACACCACAATATCAGGCCTTATATTGCACATACTACTGTGAGCACCTTGTGTGGCCTAAATGTGCTACCATGGCCTGCAACATCTTCGGACTTGTCTCCCATCAAGCACATCTGGGATGTCATTGGTCAGCAATTGCAAAAAGAGCTGCCAGCAGCGTATCTTGATGATTTGCGTGCCCAAGTGCCTTGACGATCGCATGTATTTCTACACCCAGCGCTCATACTCAATACTGAATAAATCGAGATGTTTTTTAAATTTTGTTTCCATTTTTTCATCATTTACAGATCAGTAATATGTCAATTCATCCTGTGATTTCCATAGTTTCACCACTTTTCCTTCTTGGTGTATCATTTCAATGTTGAAGAGTGTATTTTTGGGCACTATATAGCATTCAGGGGGAGGACTTTTTATTCTTAAAGGGGAAGTCCACTACTTCAGCTATTGATTAGTGTTGAGCGAGTATGTTCTGTTAACCCTTTCGTCGAGTATGCTCGGGCCGAGCTCCGAGTATTTACAGCTGCTCGGTGATATGTTTGAATCGCTCCCGTGTGCATGATTTGCGACTGTTTGACAGCTTTATTACATGTGAGGAATGTCTATTTCTTAGACATTCCTCACATGTAATAAAGCTGTCAAACAGTTGCAAATCATGCACACGGGAGCGATTCAAACATCACCGAGCAGCTGTAAATACTTGGAGCTCGCCCGAGCATACTCGGAACAGAACATACTCGCTCAACACTAATATTGATCTATTCTTAGGATACGCCATCATTATCAGTTCGGTGGTCGGTTATTTAGGGGGTCCTGGTTGTCGGATCACCACAGATCTGATATTGATGACCATGTAATGTCTAACCAGTGGACATTCTTATTTATTATGAACACAAATGTCCATTAGTCCACAGTGTTATCCCATAAAATAGGTCTGCTACACCCTAGGCTAGTACCTAATCCTTGTTCCGGGCTTGGCCATATGCTTCATTAATATGGCACAAGCAATTTTATCATTTTTATTTCTTATCTCCCATCGTAGGGACTTATAGTAGTTCTATATTCTAGCAGTGATTGCAAAATTACATTGGTCACACAACACATATGATCTTGTAGGAATCTGACAAATCTTCAGTCCTTGGAAAGCTGTAAGCCAAACATCTGAAATCCTTTGTCTATCTTGTAACTGTCCACTGTCCTCGGATGAGTGAACCCGGCAAAAGAAAACGAGTTCCCATTCCTTGTAATAAGAGAGTGTGTTACCAAGCAACTCCATACATAATGCACAGGTCTCACCTGCTTCTGTCCTGCAATTTCCACAAATCCGTGACACTCCAATAAAATAGATCTATCACACGAGACAATAAATTGCAGTGTTTCACGCAGACATGTAGAAGCGAATGAAGCAGAACGCGCTTTACCAATCTGACATTTGTGTTCTAGGATTTTACACATTTTATTTAATGCTTTCATTTAAAGTCTAAAAATTCACTAGGCAATTGCATGCCAGGAATTAAGGCATAAAACATAAAATAAAAACATAAAATATGTATAATTCTTTATTACTCTGACCTACAGATCCTAATAATAAAAAATAGGACTGGAAAAAATGATGTAATTAACCATGTAGCCCACATGTAGAGTCTTGGGGGCATAACAGCAGAAAACACACCCGGGCAGTGGAGCCTGAGGGGCCCAACTGCCCCTCTGCCACGTAAGAAGACACTAGTTTTATAAATATGTGGTACTCATCTCTCCTGGATCCAGTGCAGTGCCGTGCATCCTCCTCCTTCTTGCTCTCTCTGTTCCTTGGCGCGTGTGGGTTGCAGTGGCAGCATACCTCTGATGTCATGCTCCTAAGTCTCATAGGCCAGCTTAGGCAGCTGGATGCTACTTTAGTATTCAGGTAGTTGGCATCCATACTGCTACCATGGACCATCTTCTTGCTCTGTCTTAGACTCTGTAACAAACCCAGCTCTGCCTTTCACTCTGTGACAAACCCTACTCACTGGGTAACACTGCTATATCGCTGTGCAACTCTGCATTGGACTCTGTAACAAACACAACTTTGCAATATCACTGTGCCAGCTCTGCATTGGACTCTGACAAAACCAGCTCTGCTAATTCTGATGCTTTTATGTGTGTTTCCTTTTGATGACAGTGCATTCCAGCATTATACACAAGAAACCTTCTGGAAGTTCTGCTTTCCAAGAAGCTTGGAGACACTTAGTATTCCTTTTGGAAATGTGTCCTGAAGGTCTCCTTTTTTTCAGGAGGCATCCAGATGTTTGTGGGAGTGTTGGTTATGCTTTTCCCCTAAACGCCTCCTATGAAGTTAAAAAAATGTCTAAAAATCAGTGTTGATTTCATAGCCAAGATCCTGGGCAGCAGAAGCACAGCAGCTTTTTTTTTTTAACCTATTACTAATGCCACCACTTGTACCAATGAACAAAAAATAATGGTGAAAATAAAAGTGAATATATACTAATAATATGACAGTTGTATGGCTCAAATGTTGTAATTTGTACTCTGAGGTTTTTAAGGTTTTTTTTAATTGATATTTTGCAAAAGACATGATTTTTTCATTCATAAGAACTTTTATTAATGAAAAAGCACAGAAATAATGTTTCGGAATTTTTCTGATTCTATTATTTAAAAAAAAACAAAAAAACATGAAGTTCACTGAAGATTGATTAACAACATTAGAGCGCATTACAAGCCTTTGAAATTAATTTTTTTTCTTCCTATTTAGGTATTTAGGCAGAGAAAATTCACACACTGAAGGCAGCGCAGCCTGTGATCACTATTAGTGTTTCTTCCTCTCCTGCATCATGTTCTGAGTTTGAGAACCTGTAGAGATGGAAACAAAAGAAAAGATTAAAAAAAAAATTAAAGATAATGTTTCACAGACCTTGCAGTAGCTAATAACATGTAATGTGTGATTTCTAAGCTGCAATCAAAAAAAGAGCCCAGGAACCAACTGGGCCTTTTTATTTGACAGAGGGGCTTTTGGACCCCTCAGGCAGGGCCGGCTCCAGTTTTTTCTGGGCCCCGGGCGAAAGAGTCTCAGTGGGCCCCTTTAACACATACCACGATTCATGATGCAGAGATACAGCGGAGAAATATATATATATATATATATATATATATATATATATATATATATATAGTACAATGCAAAGATTTCACTTCTTACATTACATTAGTGATATCTATTGTAAATTCCACAATAGCTCAGAAACCGGTGAATCGCTCAACACAGAATACTGACCCCCATATAAGGCTCCATATGGAATACTGGCCCCCATATAACGCTTCATACGGAATACTGGCCCCCATATAAGGCCCCATACGGAATACTGGCCCCATATAAGGTCCCATAAGGAATACTGGCCCCCATATAAGGCCCCATAAGGAATACTGGCCCCCATATAAGGCTCCATACGGAATACTGGCCCCCATATAAGGCCCCATACGGAATACTGGCCCCCATATAAGGCCCCATAAGGAATACTGGCCCCCATATAAGGCCCCATACGGAATACTGGCCCCCATATAAGGCCCCATACGGAATACTGGCCCCCATATAAGGCCCCATACGGAATACTGGCCCCCATATAAGGCCCCATACGGAATACTGGCCCCCATTTAAGGCTCCATGCGGAATACTGACCCCCATATAAGGCTCCATGCGGAATACTGGCCCCCATATAAGGCTCCATACAGAATACTGGCCCCCATATAAGGCTCCATACGGAATACTGGCCCCCATATAAGGCTCCATACGGAATACTGGCCCCCATATAAGGCTCCATACGGAATACTGGCCCCCATATAAGGCTCCATACGGAATACTGGCCCCCATATAAGGCTCCATACGGAATACTGGCCCCCATATAAGGCTCCATACGGAATACTGGCCCCCATATAAGGCTCCATACGGAATACTGGCCCCCATATAAGGCTCCATACAGAATACTGGCCCCCATATAAGGCTCCATACAGAATACTGGCCCCCATATAAGGCTCCATACAGAATACTGGCCCCCATATAACGCTCCATACAGGATACTGGTCCCCTTATAAAGCTCCATACAGGATACTGGCCCCCATATAACGCTCCATACAGGATACCGGTCCCCTTATAACGCTCCATACAGGATACCGGTCCCCTTATAACGCTCCATACAGGATACTGGCCCCCATATAATGCTGCATGCAGGCTGTTACCCCCCACATAATGCCCCATACAGCCCCCCCCCCCTTTAATGCTCCATGCAGGCTGTTACCCCCCACATAATGCCCCATACAGGCTGCCCCCCCCCCTTATAATGCTCCATGCAGGCTGTCCCCCCCCCACATAATGCACTATGCAGGCTGACCCCCCCTTTATAATGCCCCATGCAGGCTGTTCCCCACCTTATAATGCCCCATGCAGGATGTCACCCCCCCCTCTTTATAATGCCCCATGCAGGATGTCCCCCCCTCTCTTTATAATGCCCCATGCAGGATGCCCCCCCTCTCTTTATAATGCTCCATGAAGGATGTCCCCCCCTCTCTTTATAATGCCCCATGCAGGATGTCCCCCCCTCTCTTTATAATGCTCCATGGAGGATGCCCCCCCCTCTCGTTATAATGCTCCATGGAGGATGCCACCCCCCTCTTTATAATGCCCCATGCAGGATGCCCCCCCCCCCTCTTTATAATGCCCCATGCAGGATGCCCCCCCTTCTCTTTATACTGCCCCATGCCTCCATACATTAAAAAAAAAAAAACAAATACTCACCTCCCTTCTCCTCACCTGCTACCTGCTGCCGCTGCTCTGGTCTGGACTCCAGCGACGCCGGTATCTTCCCTCTCTGCGCTCCCTGTGACGGCTCAGGGGAGGGCGCGGTGTAAAGACGTCACCGCACCCTCTGACCTGAGACGTCACAGGGAGCGCAGAGCAGGAAGACAGCGGATCTGCAGAGGCACGGGGAGAGGTAAGTATCCACTATCCAGCTGCCGGGGCCCTGAGCAAGCAGCGGAGAAGGGCGGGCGCTGACACCGCTCTCCTCCGACCCATAGCCCAGCGGGGTGCGCGACCGCCAGTGGGCCCCTCTGCCTGCTCAGGGCCCCGGCATTTGCCCGGGTGCGCCGGGTGCCGACGCCGGCCCTGCCCTCAGGCATTAGGACCAGGATATAACTGCCAAATATATATATACTTATCAGCATTAGGGGAAGCCCTCAAGCCAGACAGAATCACTCACTTTAGAGCATTTTTAGACTTTACAATCTCTGAGATTGTATCTAAAAAATCAGTACCTGTTGTGCCAATGAACTCAGGACTAGATACGATGCGTTTACCCCTGGAATCGGCTTTTTTTTTTGAGGGCTCACAGCACAGTTTATGCAATCAAATCTCAAATTTCCCCTGCAGATGAGGAACATTTTCAAGTTTTCAAAACAAATTGGATAAAAAAAATATATACTTCGAAGAAAAAAAAAGGTAGACTTAGAAGAAGACCGCAATGAGACAGGCTTAAAAATTCATACGTTGAAAAAGGCTTTTCATCTTAGAGATTAATATTTATCCGCAAGAAAGAACTTGACGATGATTGAGGTGGAGGGGATTTACCAATCTGCCACTTGATATGGTTATAAGAAAAGGAGAGAAAAAGAGAGAATAAGGGAACCTGTCTTATGGGCACAGTGTGAAAAGATCAGTCCCCACATAGAGGAAATCAATGATTCCACATTACACGCCCTCACAACTTAGCATTGACAGCATCGAATATAAATATGGAAAAGGGAATATTTAATCACAGGGACCTATTGGAAGCTTGAGATTTGTATATAAAGACCTTTTGTATATAAATTTGTATATAAAGACCTGGTTGATATGAAATTCACAGAAGTGAACACTCTGTCTCATGAAGTGTATATGGGTTACACACGATTTTTTATATTTAGTTCTAAAATTCTCTTACAGTATACTGACACTAACCATTCATACATATGGGATAGATATGGGATAGATATGGGATAGATATGGGATAGATATGGGATAGATAGATAGATAGATAGATAGATAGTTAGATAGTATGTATGGCGTTGCATGCTTATTCCGTAGCATACTTTGGAGCCTTTCATCAGAGGTGTCCATTATCAACATTCCCGATGTATATGTCTGTCAGAAGGCTCTGCAGTGATGAGGACAGGCGCTAAGCATTGCCCTCTCAGCTATTCCACACCTTGGTGTTCAAAATGGACCTTCAGCTGGCTGAAAACACAAGTAATGGCGCTTTACCAAAGTTAGGTAAACTTACACTCCACCCTAACCGTGGTGATGATATTGTCTGATTGTTCTATATGGTTTACTCCAGACCTGGGCAAAGTGCGACCCCGCGGGCCACATCCGGTCCTTTGGCTGTTTCAGTCCAGCCTTTGTATTGAAACAGCAGAGGGGCTTAATACACTGGCCAACGGGCCGCACCATGCAGCTGCCCTCCCCCGCTCAGCATCCCGATTTCCCCACTATCTGCATCCTCAGGATTCAGGTAGCAGTGTATATACTGTAATGGTGGAGGATGGAGCCATTAGCTCCTTCTTTCACCATTCACCATGTGCAATTGAGACAGCAAATGTGATGACAGCACTTCATTGTGTCTGCTGTGCAGAGCTTCAGTTCACACAGCAAAAAGGGGAGCAGAGCGCCAGGGCGAACCAGAGGAAGGTGAGTATGTGTTATTTTTTTTTTATATGTGTGAATGTGTTTGGGATATGTGTCTGTATATAGATGGGTTATGTGGGGTCTTCAACTATATACAGTGGGCTATGTGGGGGTCAGTGTATATAGGGGACGATGGGGAGCTCATAGTATATAATATAGCATAGTATATAGGTGGCTCATTCTGTATGTAGGGTTGCTATGTGGGGCTTATAGTGTATATAGGGAACTATGTGATGCTCATCCTGTATATAGGGGGCTATGTTGGGGCTCAATGTATATAGGGGACTATTGGGGGCTCATACTATATATATAAGGGACCATGTGGGGGCTCATACTGTATATAGGTAGGCTATGTGGGGGCTCATACTGTATACAGGGGGCTATGTAAGGGCTAATATTGTATATAGGGGGCTATTTGGGGCTCATTGTGTATATAGGGAGCTATATGGGGGCTCATATTGTATATAGGGGGCTATATGGGGCTCATACTGTTTATAGTGGGCAATGTAGGGGCTAATACTGAATATAGGGGGCTATGTGGATGCTCATACTGTACATAGGGGCTATGTGAGGCTCATACTGTATATAGGGGCTATGTAGGGGATCATACTGTATATAGAAGGGCTATGTGTGGGCTCATACTGTGTATACGTGGGCTATGTGGGAGCTAACACTGTACATAGGGACATTGTGTGGGTTTATAGTGTATATCGGGGTACTACATGGGGGCTCGTGATGTATATAGGAAGACTGTGAAGGAGATCTTGCTTTATACCTGTGTGTATGCTTATACCTTATATAGGGGATGTCAGCATACAAAATTAAGTGATACAAGTAATATAAATAAATAATAATTATAATTAATATGGTAATCTTAATATTGAGCAGAATTAATTTCAGCCTATTGGTTCGGCCCTCAACAACAGTCATGGTCTCTTATGTAGCCCCTCGGGAAAATTAATTGCCCACCCCTAGTCTATTCTGTTGAAACAAACTATTTTTACATCCTCTTGTTTTGGGGACTTGTTATAAAACTGTTGCATAAAAATAACTTCGTTGTATATCATTCTGATGTGTCCTATTTACCGATTTTAATATTCTTTTGAGAAATTCGTATTTCGATTAGATACCAATTCTGTTTTTTTGCCTAGCAGGGTGCAAATGAGCAACCCAACACAATACATCTGTTTCTTTCCAATAAATAATTTTCCAGACCTGAATATTGCAACAGTACAGTAATTATTAGTGTTGACATGCTGTATGGATGTTCTGGAATAGCGCTTTTATTTTCCGTACATATTTGGCAGTTATAATTTTAATCAATATAGATTTATACATGATGACCGGTCACAAGCTTGATTTAATTTCTAGTGTTTTGGTTCATTAGTCCTTTGTAGTTTGATGGCCAAGTTCTTGATGTCTAGGGCTTTGCACCAATTGAGGACAACAACCTGTCCTGCCCCTGCATTATAAACACAGTAAAATTACTTTAAGGGTTGTTCTCAAGAAAGAGTTTCAGAAGCGCACCGCTCCCCAGCCCCTCAGCCTCCTCCTCCAAGAGTGGTGTGCTCCCGATAAATGACAATGTGGGCCTCCAGCACCGGAGAATCCTTACAGTGCGCACTGTGCACGATGTGAGGATTCACAAGTCTGCAGTCACATAGAGTAACTGCAGACTGTTATGATAAACCTGGACAGCCCCTTTAAGAACTCTTGTTCATGGCTACATTTCACTTCCCATGCAACTTTATTCCTTCACTGTCCCCACCCCTATTGCATACAGATGCTGATTACAGCATCTAAAAATTACTGGGGCCTAAAGTGACCTTTGTAGGGGCTGATATGACTTCTATAAGTGCTGGACAATCAGTCCCTATAGAAATCATATCTTCTTGGCCAAATAAACTCCTGGCTGGAGGACTGGTCGTTTTTAGTAGGGGGGAAATATAATTATTATCAGCCCCAAAAGTCAGCCACTAGAAAGTTCTGGACCAGAGGAGAGAAACACTAAATTACTTACCGGTAATGTGTTTTTCCTGAACCCATGACAGCACCTACAACGAGAGAGGGGATCCACCCTTCCAGGACAGGAAACCTACAGAATAAATGGGCGGCACCTCTCCACCACCTCAGTTGTTTACAGAGCATGAGAGGGCACTACTTAATAGTTATATATCCCATGATTTTTCCTTCTACACACCACGTGAATCAAACACCATGAAGGAAAAGAAGTGATCAACTTCTACCAGTGATGGGAGGGAATATAAGGGTGCAGTCATGCGTTCAGGAAAAACACATTACCAGTAAGTAATTTAGTGTTATCCTATCACCCATGACAGCACCTACAACGAGAGATTTACAGAGAAAAAATTCTAAAGTTAGGGTGGGACCACAGCCTGTAGAACAGTTTTCCTAAAGGAAAGGACAGCAGAAGATCCCAGATCAAGCCTATAGTGTCTATAGAAGGTGCAAGGTGAAGACTGAATCGCAACCTTACATAATGCTTGATGGGGACATCCTCTTTCTTATTGTTCTGCAATGGATTCCCCGGATTAGCACAGAAAGTAGGGTGCATAATTTCCTGACTTTTATGGAAATTGGAAGCTATCTTTGGAAGATAGGGTAGCTCTGGAACCGGCCCATCTTCTAGGATCTGTATAAACAAAGGATTAACCGAAAAAGCTTGAATGTCACTAGCTTACCATGCTGAAGTCAGGGCCATCGGGATAATAGTCTTTAATGTGAAGACCCTGAATCCATGGGTTCAAGCGAAGGCTTGTTACAGCCGTAAGCACTGGATTCACATCCCAGGGTGCCATCTTTGGACTGAAAATGGGCCTAGATCCAAAGCTCACTTTCACAATCCTTGCTTATTCAATGAAGGTTGGACACTGTTCTAGTAGTCTACGGCTTAAAAGGTCCACTTGCAATTCTCTTCCTCTTTATATGAGGTGCTGTTAAAGATAAAAGGTGAGACTTCGCCATGTGAACTGATTAGACATAAGTATCAGTAGGGATCTTGGCAGAGTTCCTCCATAATGGATTATGTAAGTGACTCGCCCAGGGGATGGGGATGACTCGGTACCCGGGCCTTTGCCTGGCCTTGGGGATGTCACGGTGGTCGGCTCCCAGGCCTGTACCCTGGGGTCAGCTTTTAAAAGGGGATTGTTTGTTAATTTTATGAAAGTTCGTGACGCTACCTGTGGTTTCTAGTGAGAATCACCAGCGCTGCGGCAGTCCACTGAGGCCGGTGATAAGGCAGCTCGATGGTATAGTTCCCCACAGGTGGAGCTAGGCCTCAGGGCAGTGTACGAAGAGGGGGATGCAGAACAGACGAGACCCAGCCGGGTCAGAGCAAGAACGGGGACGGACACGGTAGTCACTTCAGTACCTTTACTGGTGGTAATTCAGGCACGTCCCGGAGCACTGTAGGGTGAAGGGTGCATATCAGGATCCTCCCCAATGAGCGGGTGTAGGGCCTCCTGTTTCTTGCCTCTGCGTAGTAAGTTTCTGACCTGCCTGGAGCTAGGCCTAACTTTGTCTCTGTCCTGCACCGGCTGACCTTGTGATAGGGCCTTCTCTTGGAGTACACGCTCCCAGCTTGGGGGGCCTATGCGTCTCCTGGCTCTGTTACGCATCAGTTCTTTGGTGATCCTGGAACCTGTAGTTCTCCAGGGATTCCGGTTATGCCTTACTGGGTCATAGAGATCCCGGTAAGCTCGGACCCAGTGTCCGGTATATGTTTCAGGGTGAGCTGGTTAAGCTCCTCTGCCCCCTATGTACTAACTCTCCACTCGCCTTCGGCCTACTCGGGCCCTCACTAGGCTATACACACTAACGGCAGCTTGCCGCGCTTCACCGATCTTATGGCGTCGGCACACCTTAAGCTCACTATTCTGAGCTACAACTGAGTCTAGACTGGGCTTACCTCTGCAGAAAGACTTCTGCAAGAACCGAACTGAGAACTCTGTCCCTCTCTGACTGTGATCAGGAACTCTGTTCTGGCTAGACTAAGCTAGACTACCCTGCCTGGCTCCACCTTCCCTATTTAAATCCCTAACGGGCTCCCTCTGCTGGTCTGAGGTGGAAGTTGGAGATGTGTGAATGTTTATGGGGGCCTCTTGTGGAGGATTCCATCAATGCACTCTTCAAGGATCTGTGGTACCAAGCGCAGCTGGGCGCCACGTAAGATAAAGCTACTCTGTTGTATGACAAGACCTTTACATGATGACCATGTATAGATGAATGGAGCTTTCTTATATACTGCCTAAAGCTTCTTTAGGTTAGAGGAACCGGGTCTTTAGAGGCAGCCCACGGGTGTGTACCTGTGACCATGCTACTACTGGAATGTAGGAGATTAGAGTTATTAACAGCAATATTGCCTTGTTCAAAGTTGTGGCCAGACTGCTTATTAATTTTGACATATAGCAGGACTCCTTATTCTACCTTGGGAGACCACAACGCTTACTCACTGCCCAGTGAGTTCTGCAGCACTCGATGGATCTGCCCATAATCCCAAAATAGTTGAGGTAAACTATTGTCAATGCCTCTTCCTTCCATGTGAGAGTTGTCCTAACTACTATAATTCTCCATAAAGCCTTAAGGCTCATTAACATCTGAATGGAAGGAGACAAACTGAAAGCCTAAATCCTCATTTTATGCCAAGAACTATTCTCAGTAAATTTGACGTTTCATGTGAATTGGAACCCGATTGTATACCTCCTTAAACGCCTATACTACTATATCGCAATCTGGAACTGCAGATTTACTAGCAGGTCTTCTAGAGTCCATTCCCAATGATCTAACTCAGGAATCTCTACAGCCCCTTTGGGTTGTAGCAAACCCAGGTAGGCCTGGGTTAAATAATAGCTTTACAGGTCTTGATTAGGGCCCCTGGAGAGCTAAGCACTAGAGAAGGCTAGGCATTCACCTTAGTCAGACTGCTGGAGAGCAGAGCAGATGGTATGTGCCTTGGAGCTA
Source organism: Phyllobates terribilis (assembly GCF_046119375.1). Taxonomy (NCBI): domain Eukaryota; kingdom Metazoa; phylum Chordata; class Amphibia; order Anura; family Dendrobatidae; genus Phyllobates; species Phyllobates terribilis. The sequence continues at coordinate 93,071,560 of NW_027362765.1, read as the reverse complement.
ATCAGAGACACAGGCTAGACTCCACAAGTATCAGTGACTACCCTTGATAAATATTGTTTTGTTTGATCAAGCTGGGTTAGCTGAGCTGTATATGAGTAGTCAGGGTCTGCCTTATTTAGTCAGAGCTTGGACTAGACCAGAAATATTAATGTTTACGACTTCTGTGCAACCTGTAAAAAGCAATAAAACTGCGCTCGATTGGACCAAACCCACAATGGCTGTATGAGCAATACATGATGCCTCCTACCTTTAAGAGTGAAACCCTACAAGGTTTATTATTAACCTGCAAAACTAAGGAAGCACTCTTATTGTCACCTGCCTCCAATCGGCATTCCACCGAGCACCAGCCAGGAATACTGCTACCCTCTGTCTCAAAATAGAGGCTAGGATATTTTTCCCCCTGAATTCGGTAAGCTTGCCATGCACAGTTTACAGTCGCTGAACTTGGTTTTGTCAGACATAAACTTAGTTGTGGAACCAGTACCTTTACAAAGAGGGACTATGAGGCACAGACACCCTATAAAAGCACTACAAGGCCCAGGGGCACCCTGAAGCACTGAGAGACACTATGAGGCCCCATTAGGTACTAAAAGGCACTGTGAATCGCTATGAGGTACTAACAGGTACTATACGGCACTATGAATGCACCATAAGGCACTATGATATGCTATGAGTCACTATGATATGTTATGCTATGAAGAGCCATAAGGCACTATGAAGTGCTATGAGGCACTATGCCATGAGGCACTATAAAGCACTATGAGACGCTATACGGCACTATGATGTGCTTTGAGACACTAACATGCGTTATGACGCACTGTGAAGCGCTATTAGGCACTGTGAAGCGCTATGAGGCATTGTGAAGCGCTATGTGCCACGAGGCACTATTAAGTGACATGAAGAGCTATGCCATGAGGCACCATGCTATAATGTGCCATGAGGCACCATGCTATAATGTGCCATGAGGCACCATGCTATGATGTGCCAAGAGGCACCATGCTATGATGTGCCAAGAGGCACCATGCTATGATGTACCAAGATGTGCTATGAAGCGCTATGCTATGACGCACTATGATGTGCCATGAGGCACTATGATGTGCCATGAGTCGAGGCACTATGATGTGCTATGAAGCGCTATGCTATGATGTACTATGATGTGCCATGAGGCGCTGTGAGACACTATGATGTGCTATAAAGCGCTATGCCATGAGGCACTATGATGTGCCATGAGGCGCTGTGAGGCACTATGATGTGATATAAAGCGCTATGCCATGATGCACTATGATGTGCTATGAGGCATTAAGATGTAGCATGAGGCGCTATGAGGCACTATGATGTGATATAAAGAGCTATGATGTGCTCTTTGTGAAGCGCAAAGAGGCTTTATAAGGCACTGTGAGGCACTGCGCTCAGATTTTTATTTAAAAGAGTAATCCATCTGAATGAAGGCTAAACCTTTCCTTTGGGTGGTAAATCTCAATTGTCAGACTAGCCCCACCTGAAGGAGCCAACTGATGAGACGCAGCTGGACAGCAGACCTTCACAGAGACCATGTGCTGTATTAACACCATGTGCCGTCCTATGGATGGAGTAAACAGACTGGAGGACAACAGTAAAAACCTCAGTGTTAGTTTAACATTTACTGAGCAGATTGAGGCTCATTTTTGTGGTAAATTCTGAAGGCCAATCATGAGGCTCTGTGCGGCCCAGACATGTGGCTAACTTTAGCCTAAAGGTCTAATGTCCAGCTTCCGTCCTGAAGCCAGTTTTAAAGCACGATGCCCTTGACCCAGATGGGGTCTTACAGAGAGCACACACACACATTTTTGAGTTTTGCGCTAACATTAGTGTTGAGCGAGCACTAAAATGCTCGGGTGCTCGAAGCTCGGGCCGAGCTCGCCGTGATACTCGGGTGCTCGACCCAAGCAACGAGCCCAATGTTAGTCTATGGGAGACTCGAGCATTTTTGCGGTGGAACCCCCGGCAGTCTTTTAAAAGCCTAACAAGTGCCCAAAACAATAGTGACAGTGCTCAAATGATATGGGGACAGCATGGGGATCGCCCCAGGAAGCATTTCTGACCCCCAGGTCACTGCTGTCAACAACGTGGTCAGAGGTATTAAGCCACTTTTACGGGCTCACAATAAAACGTTCAAAAACGAAAGTGAAACTTTTTTCCTGTGAAATATGTTAAGGAACATCCTTTCCAGGGAAAAGACTTGTGTATAAGTTAAAATAAATGACCAAAAACAAAAATACTCCTCCACACCTTCGGCTATGTTCACAAGTAGCATTTTTTATGCGTTTTTGCACTTTTGTATTGCTTTCAACTATGACAAATGCATTCACCGGGAAATGTCATTTTAACATTTTACAACCTTATCTGGCCATGTGCTGTGTGACACATGCATAAAGTGCTGAAAAGACATGGGAACAGCATGGGGAAGACCCCTGGAAGCATCTCTGACTCCCAGATCACTGTCTAAAAGTGTGCCCATCATAAGTGATCCTTGCCGCATCAGAAGATGCAGACTTGCAACTATCCCCATGCAAGTACTAGTCCCAGGGCAGTGTTCAATTGTACCTCCCCCATTCCTTGCAATACAAGCGCAAGTATGCAGCCTGCCACCCACCCACCCCCAGGCTGCAATACCATACTGCTTGCTTGCTTGAACTTGAAATTGGGCCTTTTGGGCATGTGGAGGCGGAATCTGGCCACCACGTCATGGCTGTGTTGGCGGCCTGGAATCCATACTCAGTCCCCAGCCGCCCGGCGGCCGGGTGTCCATACTCAGTCCCCAGCCGCCCTGCGGCCGGGTGTCCACACACGGTCCCCAGCCGCCTGGGGGCAGCCGGGTGTCCATAAACGGTCCCCAGCCGCCCCTATTTCTCCTTGGAACATCCCCCCCACACACTTTTCTTAGCCCGGCCTGCTTTAGGCAGCATTGGACGAGCCCACCAGAGAACCAGACTCCTCCGGTGGGCCCTGACTTCTCCATCGGTGAGTGCCAAGGTGAGGAGCATGATGATGATGACAGAAGTTAGCATCTGCTATGTTTTCTTTTAATGCAAGTGTAAGTGTGCAGCCTGCCACCCACCCACCCCCAGAGTGCAATTCCATACTGCTAGCTTGCACTTGAAATGGGGCCTTTTAGTTTGGAGGAGGCCGAAGCTGGCCACTACCTCATGGCTGCTTCGGCAGCGAGGTATCCATACTCAGTCCCCAGCCGCCCCTATTTGTCCTGGTGTGCCTTATACATAAGATTAAGCGCGTATACCAAAACATTACCTGTGCCCTCCCCAGTGCATTTAGTGGGAAGGAGAGCCTATTCCGCTGTAGTGTGTGCATGCCAAACCCCTGTTCATGGTACATGCGAAGATGCCTCCCACCTTGCACCTGTCGTTGCAGACTTGCAACTATCCCCATTCAAGTCCTTGTCCCAGGGCAGTGTTCAATTGTACCTCTCCCATTCCTTGCAATGCAAGCGCAAGTATGCAGCCTGCCACCCACCCACCCCCAGGCTGCAAAACCATACTGCTTGCTTGCACTTTAAATTGGGCCTTTTAGGCATGTGGAGGCGGAATCTGGCCACCACGCCATGGCTGTGTCGGCGGCCTGGTATCCATACTCAGTCCCCAGCCGCCTGGTGGCCGGGTGTCCCCGCTTGCTCCCCAGCCTCCAGGGGGTGGCCGGGTGTCCATACTCGGTCCCCAGCCACCCCTATTTGTCCCGGTAACCTTTCCCACACTTTTCTTAGCCTGGCCTGCTTTAGGGCAGCATTGGCCGAGCCCACCGGACTATCAGACTCCTCCGGTGGGCCCTGGCTTCTCCATCAGGGGAGTTGAGAGTGCCAAGGTGAGGAGCATGATGAGGATGATAGAAGTTAGCATCTGCTTTGTTTTGTTGTAATGCAAGCGCACGTATGTAGTAGCGGCTAGGCCTGAGGTGGTCAGCGTGTTGGCGCATATCCTACCTCCTCCGAGGATTGCTGGATGTTTTCCTGCTACTATCCAGGTTCTATGACTCCCGTTAAAACAAAGCTTCAGGTGATAAATGATGGATGAGGTAGTGGCAAAGGAGAAAGAGCAGAAGGAACAGGGACCATTCACATCAATATCAGGACAGTCAACCAGATATGTCTTGTAGGATATGTTTCTGTAACAAAAGGAGCGGTTCTGCTACACAGTTATAGGGCATACAGTGAGTGCAATGCCTACCAAAAATTTCGAGGCACTCCAATGCCCCTTGGAAATGACATGGAGGTCAGAGGGCGTTAACTAAACCTTTTTTTCCATTTATAGCAACTGGGTCTCCTGTGCACTGTTGGCCTAAGCAGTGAATGGAAGGCTTTCCAAAAATTATGAGGAACTGCAATGCCCCTTACAAGAGCCATGTGTGGCACCCCAGGGGTCTGGTCACCACAGTAATAGAGATATTACGTCGGAGAGCAAGTGGGAGGTTTCCTGGTCAGGATCCCTTAAATATGCAACATCCTCCTGCCCCAGTCCTGGGAGGGGAGAATTCTGCCCTTATAAACTGGATCTGGGGCGGGGTTGAGTGAGTCAGAGAACAGAGAACAGTCAGAGTCAGAGTGAGAGCAAGGGAAAGTAACAGCAAGGAGCTCTGTAGGAGCTAGGAGCTAAAGACCAGGGGCTGGAAGCTGAGCAGAGTTCGCCCTGGCAGAAGACAATAGGAACCGGACACAGGAGTCCGAGGCTGTGAGGACTTATATATCCAGCAGCAGAAACCAGCCGGCAGGGGATTTCAGGTCCTCTGGCCATAGAAGCCCGGAGGCTCAGTCACAAGCAAGGGACCAGCACCGCCGTCGTGGAGCTGAGGCTAACAGAAGGCCCCAAGTCACCAGCCATACAGGTGAGCACTACACGGTACACTCAGGGACGTGGGCTACTTCTACCCGCTTACAGCAAGGTAGCCAGGAAGAGTGCAGACAGACGGGGAGGCCTACAACTCCACCTGGCCAGGGGAACTCCTGCTTGTTCACAGACTGACCAGGCCTCTTATGCTAGCCAGTACTCCCGGGAGGGTCTACCTTATAATCATCAGTAAAGACCCTGAACTGCACTGCAAAGACTTTCCAAGCAAAAGCTGCCAAAAATTAGGACGGAGCAACTTGCAATGCCCCTTACAAAAGCCATGCAGTACAGCATATTACAAACATAAGTCCCATTATTGGGGAGTGGGTGTCCCATAGTATTTGCTTATGCCCTGCAAGCAAAAGCTGCCAAAAATTAGGACGGAGCAACTTCCAATGCCCCTTACAAGAGCCATGCAGTACAGCATATTACAAACATAAGTCCCATTATTGGGGAGTGGGTCTCCCATAGTATTAGCTTATGCCTTGCAAGCAAAAGCTGCCAAAATTAGGACGGAGCAACTTGCAATGCCCCTTACAAGAGCCATGCAGTACAGCATATTACAAACATAAGTCCCATTATTGGGGAGTGGGTCTCCCATAGTATTTGCTTATGCTTTCCAAGCTAAAGCTGCCAAAAATTAGGACGGAGCAACTTGCAATGCCCCTTACAAAAGCCATGCAGTACAGCATATTACAAACATAAGTCCCATTATTGGGGAGTGGGTGTCCCATAGTATTTGCTTATGCCTTGCAAGCAAAAGCTGCCAAAAATTAGGACGGAGCAACTTCCAATGCCCCTTACAAGAGCCATGCAGTACAGCATATTACAAACATAAGTCCCATTATTGGGGAGTGGGTCTCCCATAGTATTAGCTTATGCCTTGCAAGCAAAAGCTGCCAAAATTAGGACGGAGCAACTTGCAATGCCCCTTACAAGAGCCATGCAGTACAGCATATTACAAACATAAGTCCCATTATTGGGGAGTGGGTCTCCCATAGTATTTGCTTATGCTTTCCAAGCAAAAGCTGCCAAAAATTAGGACGGAGCAACTTGCAATGCCCCTTACAAGAGCCATGCAGTACAGCATATTACAAACATAAGTCCCATTATTGGGGAGTGGGTCTCCCATAGTATTTGCTTATGCCTTGCAAGCAAAAGCTGCCGAAAATTAGGACGGAGCAACTTGCAATGCCCCTTACAAGAGCCATGCAGTACAGCATATTACAAACATAAGTCCCATTATTGGGGAGTTGGTGTCCCATAGTATTTGCTTATGCCTTGCAAGCAAAAGCTGTCAAAAATAAGGACGGAGGAACTTGCAATGCTGGCACCCTGGTGGTATAGTGGTGGTGGAGGCTGAGGATAAGGAGAAAAAGATAAAACAGCCGAAACGAGGAAGCGTATACCCATGTGTGGGTGTGAAGCGGTGCATGTGAATACACCTCCCGAAATAACACAGTGGATTTGACTTTATGTTACTCTGCTGTCATTTGGTGGTGATGAGAAGTCTGGCCCAATCCAGCCCTTGTTCATTTTGATAAGGGTCAGCTTGTCAGCATTGTCAGTTGACAGGCGAGTGCGCTTATCAGTTATAATTCCCCCAGCGGCACTAAAAACACGCTCCGATAACACGCTAGCGGCAGGGCAGGCCAGGACATCCAAGGCGTACAGAGCAAGTTCATTCCAATTGTCCAGCTTGGATACCCAATAATTAAAAGGCACAGAGGAATCACGGAGGACGCTGGTACGGTCGGCAAGGTACTCCCTCACCATCTTTTGAAACTTTCCACTCCTTGTGAGAGTACCCCGTGCCTCAGGGCCTGTAAGCTGGGCGGGTGTCAGAAAACTGTCCCAGAACGTTGACAGTGTTCCCCTGCCTCTGCTGGATTGGAGTTGCATCTCTCTCGCCTGTACGCCTTGGTTGGGCAATGAACTGTGACCTCTGCCGCTAGCGTGTTCAGATGGGAATTTTTTTTAAGAGTTCTGCAGCAAGGGCCTTCTGGTACTGCCCCATTTTTGTAGACCTCTCCACCTCAGGAATAAGAGAGTGAAAGTTCTCCTTGTAGCGGGGGTCTACAAGTGTCACCAACCAGTAATGACTGTCACCCAACATTTTGACAACGCGAGGGTCACGGTTAAGGCAGCGTAACAAAGTCAGCCATGCGTGCCAGACTGGTAACGGGCAAGATTTCCGTGTCCTCACCAAGATGACGACTGACCATGCTCTCCTCCTCCTCCTCCTCCTCTTCCTCCTCCCCCCTGTCCTCAGGCCACCCACGCTGAACCGACGGTATGACACTTGTACAGGTACTACCGTCTACAACGCATGATAGCAGCTCCTGTTCTTCCTCCTCCTCCTCCTCTCCCTCATTGTCCCCCAATGCACGTTGGAATGAGATGAGGCTGGGCTGTGTGTAATCGCCCGCTACGGCTTCTTGATCCATCTCATCATACTCTGGCTGCAATGCCTCCTCTTTAATTCTCTGCAGAGAGCGTTGCAAAAGACTGACAAGTGGGATGCTGACACTAATGATGGCGTCATCGCCACTCACCATCTTGGTGGCCTCCTCAAAGTTTGTCAAGATGGTACTTATGTCAGACATCCAGGTCCACTCCTGAGGTCTTATGTGTGGAGTCTGACCTGAATATCGACGGCCTTGTTGCAGCTGGTACTCCACAACTGCTCTCTTCTGCCCACAAATCCTTTGCAACATGTGGAGGGTAGAGTTCCAACGTGTGGGGGCGTCACACACCAGTCAGTGTGCCGGAAGCTGCAAACGCTGCTGCAGCACAGCAAGGCCGGCGGAAGCTGTAGCCGACTTGCGAAAATGAGCTGACAGGCGGCGTACTTTCACGAGCAGATCTGGCAACTCGGGGTACGATTTAAGAAACCGCTGAACCACGAGGTTAAGCACATGAGCCAGGCATGGTACGTGTGTGATCTCACCTCGCCTCAGAGCCGCCACCAGGTTACGGCCATTGTCACACACGACCATGCCGGGATGTAGGTTCAGCGGTCTCAGCCACAGATCTGCCTGCTCTTTCACAGCTGTCCACAACTCACAAGCAGTGTGAAGTTTATTACCTAAGCTTATGAGTTTCAGCACAGCCTGTTGCCGCTTGGCGGAGGCAGTACTGCAATGCTTCCAACTTGTAACTGATGTGGTGATATCTGAGATGGAGGCTGAACATGAGGAGGAGGAGGAGGATGCGCAGGAGCTGTACACTGTGGGGGCAACTCTGACTAACATAGGGCCCGCAATCCTCGGTGTGGGGAGGATGTGTTCCGTCCCAAGGTCCGACTGGGTCCCGGCTTCCACTATGTTTACCCAGTATGCCGTCAGAGAGATGTACCGTCCCTGGCCACAAGCACTTGTCCACGTGTCCGTTGTCAGTTAGACTCTCCCAGTAACTGCGTTGTTGAGGGCACGGCAGATGCTTTGGGACACGTGCTTGTGTAGTGCGGGGATGGCACACCGGGCAAAATAGTGTCGGCTGGGGACCGAGTACCGAGGGACGGCCACCGCCATAAGATTGCGGAAGGATTCCGTCTCCACCAGCCTAAAAGGCAGCATTTCCAACGCAAGCAGTCGTGAAATGTGCGAATTTAGGACTGTGGCCTGTGGGGCGTTAGCTGCGAATTTCCGCTTTCGTTCAAAGGTCTGGGATATGGATAATTGAACGCTGCGGTGGGACGTGGACGTGGACGTTGATGCTGTTTCTTGAGAAACTGCCATAACAAGTGAAGACTGAGAGGAGGGGGCATCTTTACATGCAGTATGGACAGGGGATTGCCTTGCACACACAACAGTGGAAGAAGCAGTGGTGACACCCACTGACACTGGTCGTGGACCCTGGGTTTCGCCCCACAAAGTCGGGTGCTTTGCTGCCATGTGCCTGATCATGCTGGTGGTGGTCAGGCTGGTAGTTTTGTCACCCCTGCTGATGCTGGCATGGCAGGTGGAACATATGGCCTTTTTGGGGTTATCAGCAGAGTCTTTAAAAAAATTCCAGACTCTGGAAGACCTACCGCTTGTACTGGCAACGACCCTCGTGTTGGTGTTACGGGGAACGGTTGCCTGCCTTCTGTCTGCGGCCACCACACTGCTTCTTCCTGCCTGTTGGGGTACTCTGCCTCCCTCCCCCTGTGTGCTGCTGGCCTCACTCTGCATGTCCTCCTTCCACGTTGGGTCAGTTACTAGATCATCCACCACCTCCTCCTCTTCCACTTGCGCACCACGATCCTCCTCCTCACTTCCTGGCAATTATGTCTCGTCATCGTCCACCTCTTGTGACAGATTGCCAACGTCGACTTCCTGTGGCCGTGGCTGTTCAAATATTTGGGCATCGCAACATGGGATCTCCTCTTCCACCACTTCAAGCGTATCAGGCGAGGGGCCCAAATATGGAAATGGACCAGTGAACAGCTCTTCAGAGTGTCCAAGTGTGGGATCACTTGCTGTCTGACGACACCCGGCATGGTGGGAGGAAGGAGCATCAGGGTGAGGAGGAGTATGCAGTCGAGACTCACGGCTACTCAGAGTTGACCGTGTGGAAGACAGACCGGAGGTGGTGGTGCCCAGGTAACTGGAAGTATTATCTGCTATCCAATTAATAACCTGTTCACACTGATCAGTTCTCAATACTGGTGTTGTTCTGTGCTTCCCTAGTAATTCTGTCAAGAAGTGGAAGCGAGAAGATGTGGCTGTTGGTTGTGGCACATTTTCACCTTGGCCATGGCCCCGTCCTCCGCACGAACCATCACCAGAACGTCCACTTCCACGTCCCTTGCCACGCGCCTTGCCCATTGTAAATGAAGTAAAATAGCTTACACTTGCACTATCAATGGAAAAAGGGTAATATAGAGTAGATTAGAACCGTGGAAGAGGAAAACCACAGTTATTGTTTACTGGGGTATACCACACTTTTTTAAATAGAGATATTTGCGGCTGAACAGTGAGCGACACACTCAAACTGCTTTTTTTTTTAGATACCAAAGGCTCAAAACTGGATAGTACAGCGATTTGACCCGTGGAACTGCGAAACCACACTGGGATGTCGGGCCTACACAAGACTACTTTCAACAGATATATTTTTGTGTCACAACAGTCAGGAGACACTACTGTTTTTCTTTACGGAAAATATACCAAAACCTGAATAATAGAGATTTTTTACCGTGGGATGGCAAAACCACAGTTATTGTTTACTGGGGTATACCAGACTTTTTTAAATATATAGATTTGCGGCTGAACAGTGAGCGACACACTCAAACTGTTTTTTTTTTTTAGATACAAATGGCCCAAAATGGATAATACAGAGGTTTGAACCGTGGAAGTGCAAAACAACACTTCTGTTTCTCTAGCCTACACCAGACTATTTTCAACAGTTATATTTGTGTCTGAAAAATCAGAGACACGCTTTTTTTTTTGGGGGGGGGGGGGGGGGAGACACACCAAAAGGTTAATAAGACGGGTATTTGTACAGTGTGAAGGAGGAAAAAAAAAGGAGGATTTAGATGAAAAAAAAAGGATTTTTCCTGGCCCCCGACACCTGGTGCTAAGTCCAGCAATTTCAGCAACAGGAGCACACAGGACTGTAATGCAGCGTTTGCTGGTATAACCACTGTGTCTCCTATACAGCCTGCCTGCCTGGTATCTGGGATGGATATTAGTCCTGAAAAGAACTGTTTGTTTGTTCTGGCAGCCTTTACAGACCCTACACTAACTATTTCGCAGTTTATATCTCTCCCTAAATCAGCAGCGCTGTCCCTACACTGTCTAATCCGGAGCGACTGTGTCCAAGATGGCGGCGCCCGGTTTTAAATACTCGAGGTGACGCTGTGCGGCCAGCCAATCACTGTAATACCCACAACTAACATAGCTGCAGCATTACAGTGACTGGCTGGCAATGCCTGCATGTTCATTGGCTCTGTAAAGAGCGCCAAACATGCAGGGCGGAGACCCGAGCTCCCGCCCGAGTAACCCGGAAATGCTCGGTGCTCGCCGAACATCCCGAGTAGCGTGATGCTCGGGCGAGTACCGAGCAGTGTCGAGCATGTTCGCTCAACACTAGCTAACATCCTTCAGCCTTTCCTAGTAACCATAACAAGGAAAGGGCCCCATAAACAAGGTAAACATTCACGAAGATCACTCACCACCAGCTGTACGGATTCGGAGGCGGGAACGAGTCACAGGCCTGTTCCTCTCCATCCGTCCATGCCTGAGCAATACTGGGGTGGTCAATCCCAGGCAGGGGCGCCTCCAATAGTGCGCCGATCAAAGCTGGAGCTGCTGCCCCCAGGCAGGGGCGCAGCTCAACAAGTGCTCCCATTGATGTGCAGAGCTGAGCTGCTGACCCCAGACAGGGGTGCAGGTCCACAGCAGCTTCTCCACTGATGCACGGAACTGGAGCTGCCAACCCCAGACAGGGGCGCAGGTCCACAGCTGCTCTCTCACTGACATGCAGAGCTGGATCTGCCGACCCCAGACAGGGCGCAGGTCCACAGCGGCTTCTCCACTGATGCACGGAACTGGAGCTGCCGACCCCAGACAGGGGCGCAGGTCCACAGCTGCTCTCTCACTAACATGCAGAGCTGGATCTGCCAACCCCAGACAGGGGCGCAGGTCCACAGCGGCTTCTCCACTGATGCACGGAACTGGAGCTGCCGACCCCAGACAGGGGCGCAGGTCCACAGCAGCTTCTCCACTGATGCACGGAACTGGAGCTGCCGACCCCAGATAGGGGCGCAGTTCCACAGTAGCTTCTCCACTGATGCACGGAGCTGGAGCTGCCGACCCCAGACAGCGGTGTAGGTCCACAGCTGCTCTCTCACTGACGTGCAGAGCTGGATCTGTCGTTCCCAGATAGGGGCGCAGTTCCACAGCAGTTTTTCCACTGATGCACGGAGCTGGAGCTGCAGACCCCAGGCAGGGCGCCGCTCAGTCATATCCGGATCTTCAACAGGTAAGCCTGTCTAAGGTTCTCCCATTGGGAATAATCTTCTCTTCTGTCTTTTGCCGCCATATTAACAAGGTTCCCCCTCAAGGACAGGAAACCAACTGAGGTGGTGGAGAGGCGCCGCCGTTTTATTCTGTAGGTTTCCTGTCCTGAAAGGGCGGATCCCCTCTCTCGTTGTAGGTGCTGTCATGGGTGATAGGATAACATTATTATTTAAAGGGGTTGTCTACTACTTTAACATTGATGACCTATCCTCAGGATATCCTTAGTATAGGTCATCAATGTCTGATTGGTGCTGATGTGACACCTGGCACCACAGCCGATCAGTATGATGGTCCCACATATAGTCCTCCACTTAATATGATAACCCCACATAAAGTTCCCCATATAGTATGATGGCCCAACATATAGTCCTGCACATAGTATTATGGCCCCACATATAGTGCTGCAGATAGTATGATGGCCCCACATATAGTCCTGCACATAGTATAGTCCCCTATATAGTATGATGGCCCCACATATAGTCCTGCACTTAGTATGATAACCCCACATAAAGTTCCCCATATAGTATGATGGCCCAACATATAGTCCTGCACATAGTATGATGGCCCCACATATAGTGCTGCAGATAGTATGATGGCCCCACATATAGTCCTGCACATAGTATGGTGGCCCTACATATAGTCCCCCATATAGTATGATGGCCCCACATATAGTCCTGCACTTAGTATGATGGCCCCACATAAAGTTCCCCATATAGTATTATGGCCCAACATATAGTCCTGCACATAGTAGGATGACCCCACATATAGTCCTGCACTTAGTATGATGGCCCCACATAAAGTTCCCCATAAAGTATGATGGCCCAACATATAGTCCTGCACATAGTAGGATGACCCCACATATAGTCCTGCACATAGTATGATGGCCCTACATATAGTCCCCCATATAGTATGATGGCCCCACATATAGTCCTGCATATAATGTGATGGCCCCACATATATAGTCCTGCACATAATATGATGGCCCCACATATAGTCCTGCACTTAGTATGATGGCCCCACATAAAGTTCCCCATATAGTATGATGGCCCAACATATAGTCCTGCACATAGTATGATGACCCCACATATAGTCCTGCACATAGTATGATGGCCCCACATATAGTCCTGCACATAGTATGATGACCCCACATATAGTCCTGCACATAGTATGATGACCCCACATATAGTCCTGCACATAGTATGATGGCCCCACATATAGTCCTGCACATAGTATGATGACCCCACATATAGTCCTGCACATAGTATGATGACCCCACATATAGTCCTGCACATAGTATGATGGCCCCACATATAGTCCTGCATATAATGTGATGGCCCAACATATATAGTCCTGCACATAATATGATGGCCCCACATATAGTCCTGTACATTGTATGATTGGCTCAAATATAGTCCTGAATATAGTATAGTCCCCCATATAGTATGATGACCCCACAAAGTACTAATTGATTTAAAAAAAAAAAAATCCTCACCTCTCCCCATTATCTGCTGCTCCGGCCGGGTTGCGGCTCCAGTGTTATTAGGATGGGAGAGCAGAGTGTGCGCTCTCTGCCCACACAGAATGAAAAGACAGAAAAGATCAGCCCGTTTCCGGCTACAGCCACATGCGCGTTGCAGCGTCCAGATCATGAACGCTGCGTACGTGTGCCCCATGCTCCCGCATGATGCTGCACCACCAGGCACCCGGGAAAATTAAAGGGACGGCAGCCGTAAAAACGGTCTGGCTGCTCCCCCATGCAGTGCCACACCGTAACCCACGGGGCAGATTAGCAGTCCAACCTGTATCTAGTGATCCTGCCAGCTTCAGAGCAGCAATCGCTTTGCAAGCTCTATAGCAAAGAGCTTGCAAGCATGTGATCCTTGCCTAAGAAACTGGCCACCTCTGCAGAAGTGGCCACTTATCTAGGCAATGAGCAGTAAACAATTAAACTAAAAATCCCTCCTTTCTTCAGAACAGAGAGGATTTTTGATAAGAGCTAAACTGCAATGTTGCTTGTTTTTACAAACACTTTGTCATTTTCCCCATTTATGATCATGAGAATAACTCTTTTAAGTCAACATCCCTGTGTAATGCTCCATTTACCCTGCGGAGGCGCTACAGGGAAATCTAACACTTGTTGCCAGGTTTTCCCTTAGATCATAGCGGGGGTCTAGCTAGACATCCCGTGATCATCCTATTATTACAAATCCTTTCTAGTGAGAAATGGTTGTACAAAGCGGAGGACCACTTTAATTCCTTTAACAATATTAGACAAAATGTTTAAGACTATTATAAATGGAGGAATTGACACAAATATCCTTATAATTTTCTAGGCGTAAATCAGTAGCATGTATCATAGAATGCTCTGTATGTGGGGTGTACCACACGTCAATTAAAAATCCATTTTAGAGATCATCTGTATGATATCAATAATAACAAAAATACTAACAAAAGTATGTCTCAAGCTTCCAAGCATTTTTTCAATCAGCATAATAGCAATTCATCTTTTATGAAAGCATATGCAATAGACCAAATCCAACACAAAACAGAAGAGGTGACAAACAGTTAATGTTAAAAAACAGAGAAGCATGGTGGATTTTTAAGCCCAACACCAGGATCCCATCAGGGTTAAAGGTATGTAAGGATATAATGTTACATTTCTAATGGTTATTCCCATATTGATATGTACTTTATAGATTCATGCTATTTTTTCTTATTGTTTTTTAATCAGTGTTATTCTTTGCTAAGGATTTAATTTTGTTATTTTTTGTGTATCATCACAGTTTTTGTTTCATGTTTTTTATGCATTTGTTGGATTAGCTTCTATTTAATCTGTGTTGTTTAATTAATTTTCTTCTTTTGGCATTCTTGTCTTTAATTGGCTGTATTTATACAGACATACAGTATATGTTATTATTCGCTGTTGCTGCCTATGTTTAGTGACGTCAGTGCACCTTATTAATTAAGGCTGCTGTGAATACCGGAACGGAGAGATATTTAAAGGGGTTGTCCGGTCTAAAATGAAAAGTCTGCAGTCACTCTGAGCTTCCTAAGCGCACGCACTGTGCGCTGCGAGGATTCGCCGGTTTCTGAGCCGGGAACGCCAGTGTTGCATGCGAGATGCATACTCCCAGGCAATAGAGGGTACGGGCTTCCTACAAACAGGTGACTGCAGACTTTTCATTTTAGATCAGACAACCCCTTTAAGTGCACTACTCCCGCCGCATTAGAAACAATTATGATTAAGAGTGTTTCTCTCCTGAAACGCGTAGATGTTTTAACCTTGTTTCTATCATGATATTTAAATTTTTGCACAGCTTTTTGCACTCATCCACAAATAAAGATATCACATGCGGGTGAGCTGGATACACTTCTCTTTACTCATAAATCAGTAGTACATGTGAATATATAAGAGACTGCATTGTATCTTGAAAGGATGGTTCCATCTTAAACATCTATGTATGCAGGTGCATTTCACTAAATTAGAATATCATCAAAAAGTTAATTTATTTCAGTTCTTTAATACAAAAAGTGAAACTCATATGTTATATAGAGTCATTACAAACAGAGTGATCTATTTCATGTGTTTTATTTCTGTTAATGTTGATGATTATGGCTTACAGCCAATGAAAACACAAAAGTTATTATCTCAGTAAATTAAAATAATTAACAAAAACACATGCAAAAGCTTCCTAAGCGTTTAAAAAAGGTCCCTTAGTCTGTTTCAGTAGGCTCCACAATCATGGGGAAGACTGCTGACTTGACAGATGTCCAGAAGGCAGTCATTGACAAACTCCACAAGGTCCCAGAGTTCCAATTTTCATTTGGAAATCAAGGTCCCAGAGTCTGGAGGAAGAGTGGAGAGGCACACAATCCAAGCTGTTTGAGGTCTAGTGTGAAATTTCTACAATCAGTGATGGTTTGGGGAGCCATGTCATCTGCTGGTGTAGGTCCACTGTGTTTTATCAAGACCAAAGTCAGCGCAGCCGTCTACCAGGAAATTTTAGAGCACTTCATGCTTCCCTCTGCTGACAAGCTTTTTGAAGATGGAAATTTCATTCCCCAGCAGGACTTGGCCCCTGTCCACACTGCCAAAAGTACCAATACCTGGTTTAAAAACAAGAGTATCACTGTGCTTTATTGGCCAGCAAACTCGCCTGACCTTAACCCCATAGAGAATCTATGGGGTATTGTCAAGAGGAAGATGAGAGACACCAGACCCAACAATGCAGACGAGCTGAAGGCTGCTATCAAAGCAACCTGGGCTTCCATAACACCTCAGCAGTGCCACAGGCTGATCGCCTCAATGCCACGCCGCATTGGTGCAGGAATTGATGCAAAAGGAGCCCTGACCAAGTATTGAGTACATTTACTGAACATACATTTCAGTAGGCAGTAGGCCAACATTTCGGATTTTAAAAACATTTTTCGAGCTGTTGTTATAAAGTATTCTAATTTACTGAGATAATGACTTTTGTGTTTTCATTCGCTGTAAGCCATAATCATCAACATTAAACAGAAATAAACACTTGAAATAGATCACTCTGTTTGTAATGACTCTATATAATATATGAGTTTCTCTTTTTGTATTGAAGAACTAAAATAAATTAACTTTTTCATGATATTCTAATTTAGTGAGATGCACCTGTATATTATGACCTTACCCTGCAAGATGCCAAAGAGTACAGCAAGCTGACGGCGGAGTTTATGGCATGTTTGGGTGTAACCCTGGAAGTTTGAGTGCAAGGGGTGAACCTCTGGCGCCACCAAAGGGACAAGCCTCCCCGGTCTCAGGTGTTCAACCTCTCACGCCTGGTGCATAAATGGCTGCAGCCTGAGATCTGCTCTCTGGCACAGATGGTGGAGAGAGTGGTAGTGGACCAATTTATCCACTGACTACCTAAATCCGTGCAAAGCTAGGTTGCCCAAGGAGATCCACAGAATGCAGATTACCTCATGAGCAGGGTGGAAAGATACTTTCTGAGTTTACTTTTCAGAGATACACAAAAGAAGGGGCCCAAGACCACGTCTCCGGGCGCCCAAAGACTCAGGAACGGTCAGAGCTTGGTTCAAGGGGTACATCTTGTACCATTGTCTGTTGGAAGTGTCGTGCCCCAGGACATATATCAGCCCACTGTCTGTTGGTCTCAGAACTGATGACCTGCTCTGTTGGCTGTCGCGTTTCATTTTTTGCATATCCCGAGTGCAGTCCCATACCTCACCCTGGTGAGGGACTTCAGCTCTGCTAGATGACAGTGAATGGTGTGACTGTGACTGGACCCCTGGACTCAGGAAGTTTGGTAAGGGTCACACTTCTACATGCGCTAATCACTGGAAAGAAAGTTCGGTAAGATGTATCCATGGAGACGTCAAGAACTATCCCTTGGCCCGGGTCACCATATGCACAGACTGTGGTTCCGTGTCTCACCAAGTAGGAATTGTCAAGGATTTATTGCATGCTATGATTGTTGGACATGACTTTATGTTGTTCTTGGACTTGTGGGCTAAAGCAGTAGCACCTAGTAGTCCAGTATGCCACCAGGAGTCGGCTATAGTAACAAGGTCATATGATGTAAACAGTGAATTTCTTTTCAGTGTACTGGCTAGATGTACAATACAAAGTTATATTGTGGTACCATGTTAGCCGGAAAAATCGATGTAAATACTTTTATACTCAAAAATGACAAAAGTATTCTTGGAGTGATACCTTTATTGGCTAACCAGAAAAAAAATATATATGCAAGCTTTCAGAGCACAGAGGCTCCTTTGTCAGGCAATATTACAAATGAAATCAAAAGATACAAGGCAGAACATTTGAGAGATGTTACAGCAAACATTTGTTCATGAGGTGTAAGGGGTGATGCCTCCTACGGATAAATCAAGGAGATCAAATTAGGATTTTTTGTTGCAAATGGAGAAGAGAGCCTGGGAATTTTTAATTATCTGGAGGTGTGAATTGTGTCCATGTAGTGAGTCATAAACCCAGGTGTTAGATTGAGTCCTGTTGTTCAGGAATTGAACATTCTTATCAGTTTGAATTCCCAGATTTTTCTCTCCCTGTTGTCCATGAAATGACCTTTAAGTGTTAAGACTTTTAAATCTGTCATACAGTGTCCCAGGCTCCACCACCAAGGGAGGGCCCACAGCCTCCCATGTGGCAGCCCTCCCTCACAAGCCAGGCCTTTCCATCCAAACTGGTAATTGACTCTTAAGTTCTGCTTATACTTGTTGTACCATACTTTTGTATTTATGGCGCTGCCCATTCATTGTTGGTATAAATTATTCCCAAAGGAGAAATAATTGTGATGGAGCACAAACCTGATGAATTTCAGAGTTGGTTCTGTGGCCAGATTGTTTTTTGTAGGAAATGTTTGCATGCTGCAATCCAATCCTCATGAGGAATGTTGGAGTAGAGAGACTCTACATCTATGGTGGCTAGTATTGTGTCCTCCGGAAGTGGGCTCAGGGCTGACAATTTGCAGAGAATATCCGTGGTGTCCTGGATATAGCAGGGTATGCGTCTCCTCAGGGGTTTCAGAATGTTCTCCACCCAGCCTGAGATATTTTCCGTTAATGTCTCAATACCAGAAATGATTGGCCTCCCAGGATTACCTTCTTTATGTATTTTATGTAACATATAGAAGGTACCTGTTTGGGGATTGTCTGGTATTAGTTCCAGTAGTGAGGATGAAGTAGAATCAAACCCATTGATGATATGTGTTAGTTCCTCTGTGTATTTTTCGGTGGGAATGTGGAGAAATGGCACCAGAGGGACCCCGCAGAATCTCGCTGTTGCCGCCTCTTGTGATGGATCCACACCCTGCCACCTGACTAACGTCACCCTACGCCAGACAGAACATGTGATACAGATTTACCCTTTGCACAGACGTGACATTCCGCATCCCCCTCAAGGACGCGTAAGGTCAGATTGGTACAGTTCTACACTGTCACCCCATGCCCACACGGGTACAGAGAGGCACCAGGGAGTAAGAAAAGGTGGTGCTTCAGTCACTGACGTGGCCCCAAACTCACTCACACCCCTGACAGGCTGAGAGGCTCCTTCACTACTTCGGTGAAGCAGAGCCTTGTTGGCCGGGTAGAGTTGCCACCAGTTTCTATTTGATATAACGGACCTATATCAAGCTAGAAACCAGCCCGGTAGCGTGTTCGTTGGACCGAACAACAGACGTAAGGTTCGTGGATCGGGATAAAAGAAGAGCCCAAGATTAAATTATATATGTAATCGCCTTAGGGGCACACTAAACAATACGCTAAATACATTAAGGGGTTAATCATACACAGTGGTCAGAGTTACAAATACAAAAGTATGGTACAACAAGTATAAGCAGAACTTAAGAGTCCAATACCAGTTTGGATGGAAAGGCCTGGCCCATGTGGGAGGCTGTGGGCCCTCACTTGGTGGTGGAGCCTGGGACACTGTATGACAGATTTAAAAGTCTTAACACTGAAAGGTCATTTCATGGACGACAGGGAGAGAAAAATCTGGGAATTCAAATTTAGAAGAATGAGTCCTGTTGTTAAGGAATTGAACAATCTAACACCTGGGTTTATGACTCACTACATGGACGCAATTCACACCTCCAGATAATTAAACATTCACAGGCCCTCTTCTCCATTTGCAATAAAAAATCCTAATTTGATCTCCTTGATTTATCAGTAGGAGGCATCACCCCTTACACCTCATGAACAAATGTTTGCTGTAACAGCTCTCAAATGTTGTGCCTTGTATCTTTTGAATTAATTTGTAATATTGCCTGACAAAGGAGCCTCTGTGCTCTGAAAGCTTGCATATATATTTTTTTTCTGGTTCGCCAATAAAGGTATCACTCCGAGAATACTTTTATACCAAAAAATGACAAAAGTATTTACATCAGTGTACTGGCTAGAAAGGAAGATGAGGAAGCATCCCCTGAAGCCAATAACCCTGACCTGGAGAAGTCCCAGGACAACTTTGGGACTGCTCAGCTGAGGGACTTATCGGTAAAAGAAACTCTGGAAAAATGTGAGTGTGTTGAATGGTATGCTGATCTGCTGTGTCGAGGGACAAAAGTGAGGGTCCAGGTAAAATAGCGCCTCCTCAAGGCCCAAAAATAAAAATCCAGGGGATATTATCAGTCGGCTCAAGTGTGACGATATAGGCCTGGGGATTGGGTACTCGTGTTAGTGCCCATAGTGGAAAGCCAATTCCTTACCAAGTAGCAGGGACCCTATGAGGTGATGGAAAAGGTGGGAGAGGTCATCTATAAGATACACCGACTAGGGAAAAGAAAACCTTTTCCCATAAATTATGGAAACCTGCTAACATCCCTGGAAGGATAGGGACCCGCTTGAAAGCCCTTGCTTGTTGGCACGGGTAGAAGCCAGCATTGTGGGTGTCAAAGTGACTTAAACTTTGTCGCCGTTCCAAAAACAGCATGGTCAGAAAATGGTACCCAAAAATAGGGGCAGGTTCTTGGAGTTACTAGATTATCCTCTTGCCATCATGCATGAGCCTCATGCTCTAGTTAATTTAAAGCACTGTTGAGAATGGTAGGCTATTTCTGGAACTTAAACTGGCCCCCTGTAGGCACTGTCAGTTTGCAGATCATGCCCAGCCCCCGGGCTTTGGGCAGTGTGAGGGGGTATATAGCAAAGCTAGGTAGGTTAGGGTTAAATTCTAGCACTACAGGTTCTGATTAGATGCACCTGGATAGCTTTAATTAGAACAAAGCTATGTGCTCACTGGTCAGTCAGCTGGGGGAAGCTGAGAAGAGTGGGTTGTGTTGGATCGCGATAGAGTCAAGCCAGAATATCTCTGAAAAAAGACTGCACAGGGCATGTGCACCAAACTGCACGCATTATTGGTTGCTTTGGACGAAAGCTGTTTTGTATGACTCAACTGGGACTAACTCAGCCAAGTCTGAAGTAGCCAGGGTCTATATTGTTTAGTTAGCGCCTAGGCAAGGCTAGGGATTTATGTTTATGGTGTTGTTTTCGTTACTGTGCAACCAGTGGAAAAAAATGCTGAATATAAAAACCCTGTGGTTTTGTGTTCCAAATGGCTACCAGAGAGAGTGAAACCCTACACTCCAAAATGCATTTTAGATGGCCTATGCAGTGTTGTATCAGACTTAGCTCCTCTAAAAATCATACTAGAACTGTACTTATTACCGGTTCAGGGTCTGAGAAAATAACTTTTAATTCGTATAGAAATAAGGTGGCTTTGGTGCATCCTTGGTGTGACCATGAGTTCAGTGCACCATTATGCCCAATTATTTGCATATTAGGGGACTTCCCTCACTTCCGATGGACACTATTCACTTCCCAGAGCGAGCAGTGCCTGAGTGCACACAGACACTGCCCTTGCCTGGCCGCCCTTGCACACACTGTCACAGCATATTCTCCTTGTCTTCTTTCTGCTGATATTGCTCGTTACCTGGAAGTGTAGCAAGCGGCTTCAGAGAACAGGTGTCACGCAAGGTGTAGGAAAGACTAAGTGCAACACAAAGGGAAGGGGGAAAAGGGGGCCCAGACTCTAGAGAAAGGGGGAAGTGGAGACCTCCTAGACTGACCTTACATCACCCTGTCTCCCCTAATATCCCTATATTGGTTCCGTACCAATCGCCGCACAGGAACCTCGCCCTGTTTTTCCCTTGCGTTTGGCCCAGGCTAGGAAAGGGAGGGGATGAGCGCTAGTCGATCCCCACTGACAACTAAAGACAACAAGGGGGAAGAAACAAGGGAAGATAGCTTAGCTTTACTCAACTTCAGAGAGATGAACACACGTCCTCTTAGCTCCAGAGAGGAAGAAGTACTGCTCTTGCTCAAGCCTTCACAAGGGGTCATGTGAATATCGCCAGTACCTCCCTCTAGCAAACAGCAAGTATTTATGCACCCAGGCCAGGGTGTTAATTAGCAAGAGGAAGGTAGCCCCTGGGTCTTAGAGAGACAGCTTCTAAGAAGGTGTCTGTAATGCCAAACAAAGAGATCTCCTGCAACCAACTGCAGGGCGACTGTCTGTCACTTCTGACACACCAGTGACAGCACCCCCCCCCCCCTACACGTGGCCTCCGGACACTCAGGATCGGGTTTCTCAGGATAAGAGGTGTGGAATGAACGAACCAACCTGGGTGCGTTCACCTCTGATGCTGAAACCCACATCCTCTCCTCTGGACCATAACCCTTCCACTGCACCAGGTATTGTAGAGAACAATGTTGGAGATGAGAATCTACAATCCTCAGGAACTCCCAAAGCTCCTCCCCCACTAAAGGTACCAAACTGTGGGTGGTAACCGTATGCACCGAAGAACGGAGACCTGCCAGTGGATTCTTGTCGATGATTATTAATGGCAAATTCTGCCAGCGGTAAGTAGGATGTCCAATCATCCTGATCTTCGGAGACAAAAAGGTCTCTAAATTCTGATTGACATGCTCGGTCTGTCCTTTCGACTGAGGGTGGAAGGCCGAGGAAAAGGACAGCTGCACCCCCAGTTGAGAACAGAATGTCTTCCAGAACTTAGAAACAAATTGGGTCCCCCAATCTGACACCACATCAGAGGGAACCCCGTGAAGCTTCACAATCTCATTTATGAACACCTGAGCAAGTGTCTTGGCATTTGGAAGTGCAGGTAATGCGACAAAGTGAACCATTTTACTGAACCCATCTACAACCAACAAAACCACCGTTTTGCCTGTAGAAACTGGTAGGTCAGTAAAAAAATCCATGGACAAGTGTGTCCATGGCCTACTAGGGATAAGTAGCGAAAGAAGAGTACCAGACGGACGGGTATGCGAAACCTTAGAACTCGTGCAAATACCACAAGCAGATACGTGTTCAATCACATCCCGATGCAACCCTGGGCACCAAAAATGGCGAGAGAGGAGGTCCACGGAGGCTTCCGACCATTTGGAAATATCAGACCCCTTTTTAGTCATGTCAGTAAGGGGTTTCACAATTACTGAGTAATTTTGGGTGAATTTCTGGTAAAAATTTGTAAAGCCAAGAAAACGTTGTAAAGCCTTCAGGTTCTCGGGACGGTCACAATCAAGGACTACACAGATCTTCTCCGGATCCATCCGAAAACCCGAAGATGACAACAAGTACCCCAAAAACTGCACCTCCTGAACGGCGAAAACACATTTTTCCAGCTTGGCATAGAGTTTGTTATCCCTTAATATCTGGAGCACCTGTTTAACATGCCCCCCGATGAGTCTCAAAATCAGGTGAGTAAACCAAAATATCGTTCAGATAGACCACCACAAACCTCCTCACCAAATGCTGGAAAATATCATTTATGAAATGCTGGAATACCGCAGGTACGTTGGTCAAACCGAAAGGCATAACCAGACTCTCAAAATGCCCTTCAGGGGTATTGAATGCTGTTTTCCATCTGTCCCCTTATTTGATTCTAACCAGATTGTAGGCTCCCCTTAAATCCAACTTGGAGAATACCTTAGCTCCCACAACCTGGCTGAACAAATCAGGAATCAGAGGAAAAGGGTATGAATCTCGGTTGATAATTTGATTTAATTCCCGGAAATCTAAACAGGGACGTAGACCGCCATCTTTTTTCTTCACAAAGAAGGACCCTTCCGCCACAGGCGAAGATGAGGGTCTGATGTGTCCCTTCTCGAGACTTTCTGCAATTAAATCCTTCATGGCTTGTCTCACAGGGACAGTCTGGACTTCGGTAGTTTATCTCCGGGGGTCAGGTTAATAGGACAGTCATATGCACGATGAGGAGGCAATTCCTGACACCCCCTCTCAGAAAAAACATCTTCAAAACCAGACAGAAAAGCAGGTAATATTTCCATAGAGACTGTAGCAAGGGAAATTTCTAAACAGTTCTCATGGCAGTAATCTCCCCATTCAATGATCTCCATGGCTTGCCAATTCAACAACGAATTATGTTTCACCAGCCAGGGGAAACCCAGAACAATTGAGGTGGGAATACTGTCCAGGACATAGCAAGGGATTATTTCACAATGAACCGACCCCACCCTCAGTTTTACATTATGTACAATCTGAGTAAATGCTTTCTGTGCAAGTGGCGCTGAGTCAATGGCGAAGATGGAAATAGGTTTAGCTAAAGTACAGCAAGCAAGACAATGAGTTTTCACAAACTCAACATCAACCATGCTGACTCTGGCTCCACTGTCAACAAGCACAGAAATTTTCTCAGTTTTGCTCTCTAGCACCACCTCTGCTGTCAGGACAAACCGGGAACTGCAGGTTGGCAACAAATGCACCCCTTGCTTATCCAACTCCAGACTACCAAGAGTTAATTGAGTCTCCTTTTGTTTAGGAATTGAAGGACGGGTCCCAATAAAATGTCCCTTCCCTCTACCCCCCCAAAAAACACCTTTTTTCTTGCGAATCTCCGGGGAAATGGATGATGTATAGGTCCCCCTAACTGCATAGGTTCCTCTACCTCCCCCTACTGGTTCGCTGCCAGACCGCTCCCCCGGCAGAGGCACACAACCCTGAAAAGAAGGCCCCGGAGAAGGTGGTCTCACCCGTCTATCCCAAAGGGATGGCCAATGACATACGCGCCATCACCTGACCAGAAGTCAGGAGCAGTATGTGGGAGCAGGGGCTGCGTGGCTGCAGAGCTCTGGGAAAGCACACAGCGCCGTTGCCAGGACACCACCAGCCGAGCTGCACCTGCAGGTGATGGTAAGTATGATCAAACTTTTTTTTTTCCTTTTTCTTTCTAAAATGAATTAAATAGGTGAGGGAGTGGGACTGCAAGTGATGGAGTGAGGGGAGGGCTGTAAATTATGGACTGGGGGGGCTATAAGTGATGGAGTGAGGGGGGGCTGTAAATTATGGAGTGAGGGGGGCTGTAAATTATGGAGTGAGGGGGGGCTGTAAATTATGGAGTGAGGGAGGGCTGTAAGTGATGGAGTGAGGAGGGACTGCAAATGATGAAGTGGGGGAGGCTACAAATGATGGAGCAAGGGGGGGCTGCAAATGATGGAGTGAGGGGGGCTGCAAATGATGGCGTGAGGGGGACAAGGAACTGCAAATAATGGAGCAAGGGGGGAACAAGGGACTGCAAATGCAGTTGGGGGAGCTGCAAATGATGGAGTGAGGGGGGAGCTGCAAATGATGGGTGGGCTGCAAATGATGGAGTGAGGGTGGAACGAGGGACTGCAAATGATGGAGTGGGGGAGACGAGGGACTGCAAATGATGGAGTGAGGGGGGAACGAGGGACTGCAAATGATGGAGTGAGGGGAAGGGGGACTGCAAATAATGAAGTGAGGGGGAGGGTGACTGCAAATGAATAAGTGAAAGGGGGAGGGGGACTGCAAATGATGAAGTGAGAGGGGGAGTGGAACTGCAAATGATGAAGTGAGAGGGGGAGTGGAACTGCAAATGATGAAGTGAGAGGGGACAGCTAATGATGAAGTGAGAGGGCGATGGGGACTGCAAATGATGATGTGAGGGGGTACTACAAATTATGAAGTGAGTGGGGACTGCAACGCTGTCAGCCGCGGTTTCCCAGATGTTCCCATGATGACCCAATGTCGTTATGACAACATTCGGGTCACCAGACAACAGGAAGATACTTTGGTCATGCGCAGAGTATGACCAAAGTATCTTCTGCATCTGCAACGCTGACAGCCTGTATAGCACAGGGATAGTGCTCCATCCCTATGCTATACAGGCGATCAGAGTAAAAAAAGTGAAAGTCCCATAGTGAGACAAAGTATGAAAGTAAAAAAAGTGTTAAAAAATGAAGAAAAAAAAATTGTAAAACTATTAAAAAATATATATAATGTACTCATCAATAAATATTATTCTGAAAAAAAACAATAAAAGTACACATATTTGATATGGCCGCGTCCGGAACGACCTGACCTATAAAACTGTCCCACTAGTTAACCCCTTTAGTGAACATGGTAGAAAAAAAAAAAATGAAGCAAAAAACAATGCTTTATCATCATACCGCCAAAACAAAAAATTGAATAACACGCGATCAAAAAAGTGAAAATAAATAAAAATGGTAAAGCTGAAAACGTCATCTTGTCCCGCAAAAAAACAAGCTGCCATACAGCTCCATAAGCCAAAAAATACAAAAGTTATAGCTCTCAGAATAAAGCGGTGCAAAAATATATTTTTTTCGATAAAATAGCTTTTGTTGTGTAAAAGCGCCAAAACATAGAAAAACTATATAAATGTGGTAACGCTGTAAACGTACTGACCCGAAGAATAAAGCTACTTTATCAATTTGACCACACGTGGAACGGCATAAAAAAATGTAAAAAAAAAACAATTCCTGAATTGTTGATTTTTGTTTATTCTGCCTACCAAAAATCGGAATAGAAAGCGATCAAAAAATGTCACATGCCTGAAAATGGTACCAATAAAAACGTCAACCTGTCCCGCAAAAAACAAGCCATCACATGACTCTGTCGGCTGAAATATGGAAAAATTATAGCTCTCAAAATATGGCGATGCAAAAACTAGATTTTACAATAAAATGCGTCTTTTAGTGTGTGACAGCTGTCAATCATAAAAACCCAATATGATTCTGGTATCACTGTAATCGCACCGACCCGAAGAATAAAGTCATCTAATCACTTATACCGCACGAGGAACAGCGTAAAAAATAAACACTAAGGTTAGGGTTAGAGTTGTGCTAGGGTTAGGGTTGGGCTAGGGTTAGGGTTAGGGTTGGGCTAGTGTTAGGGTGGAGATTTTTTTGAAAAGTAAAAAAAAAATGCCGATATGGCGACTAGTGTTGAGCGCAAGTGCTCGCTACTTGAGTTTGCATCGGGTGCTCGGGTATGCACTGAGTATCGCGGGTGCTCGAGTGACATGCTCAAGTCTCCGCCCCATATGCTTCACTGCCAAAAAAACTTGCGGGGATTGCCTGCCATGCACGAGCGAATCCCGCATGTTTTTGTTTGGGTGTCTAATAACTACGAAGCATGCGGGCGGGGACTCGAGCATGTCACTCGAGCACGCGCGATACATGGTGCATACCTGAATACCTGATGCAAAGTCAAGTAGCGAGCACTTGCGCTCAAGACTAATGACAACTTATTCAATATGATGACCTAATGTTATCAAATTCTGTGTGTACCTCTGGGTTCAAAATATCCCTTAATAAAATCCTTGAGGGGTGTGGTTTCCAAAATGGGGTCACTTGTGGGGGGTTTCCACTATTTAGGCACATCAGGGTCT
Organism: Phyllobates terribilis; assembly: GCF_046119375.1. Taxonomy (NCBI): domain Eukaryota; kingdom Metazoa; phylum Chordata; class Amphibia; order Anura; family Dendrobatidae; genus Phyllobates; species Phyllobates terribilis. The sequence continues at coordinate 93,044,488 of NW_027362765.1, read as the reverse complement.
CTCCAAACGCGACATGGCGTCTGCTCTCAATTCCAGCCAATTTTGCGTTCAAAAAGTCACACAGTGCTCCTTCCCTTCTGAACTCTGCCATGCGCCCAAACACTGTATTTTCCCCACATATGGGGTATTGGCGTACTCGGGGGAAATTGCACAACAGTTTTTGGGGTCCATTTTCTCCTCTTACCCTTGTGAAAATAAAAAAATTGGGGCTAAAACATCATTTTTGTGGAAAAAGTTAGATTTTTTATTTTCGCGGCTCCATGTTATAAACTTCTGTAAAGCACTTGGGGGTTCAGGGTGCTCACCACATATCTATATAAGTTCCCTGAAGGGTCTAGTTTCCAAAATGGTGTCACTTGTGGGGGGTTTCCAATGTTTAGGCACATCAGGGGCTCTCCAAACGCAACATGGCGTCCGCTAATTATTCAAGCAAATTTTACATTCAAAAAGACAAATGGCGCTCCTTCCCTTCCGAACCCTGCCGTGCACCCAAACAGTGGTTTTTCCCCACATATCGGGTATCTGCGTGCTCAGGGGAAATGGCACAACAAGTTTGGGGTCCATTTTTTCCTGTTATCCCTGCGAAAATAAAAAAAAAAATTGGGTCTAAAGTAACACTTTTGTGAAGAAAGTTAAATGCAAATTTTTTTCTTCCACATTCCAAAAATTCCTGTGAAGCACCTGAAGGGTTAATAAAGTTCTTGAATGTGGTTTCCGTTTTTTTCACAAATAAACGCAAGTGATATCGAAGAAATTTTACCACAATCATGAAGTACAATATGTCACGAAAAAAAAATCTCAGAATCAGTGGGATCCGTTGAAGCGTTCCAGAGTAATTACCTCATAAAGTGACAGTGGTCAGAATTGTAAAAATTGGCCTGGTCATTAATGTGCAAACCACCTTGGGTTGTAAAGGGGTTAAAGAAGAATAAAATAAAAATATACCTAAAAAGAGTATTGAATATTTTAGCAAATGTTTAATAGGTTAGAGACCTGGCCAGAAGAGTCTCCTTGTTGTGGTGGCAGCTTAAAAAAATCTTTTGGCCAAAACAAAAGCTACTGGCTATGTATGTGATCTGGTGTTCAATGGGAACTGTTAATGTGTGACTGGTGAGGACGTGTTGCAGAAGTGGAGTTTTTCCAAGAGATAGGGGTGGGAATGTGGAAGTTTCGAGTGGAGGCGGAGCTGAGGTGGAGGCGGAGCTGGGGTAGAGCCTGGGCGGAGTCTCAAGGGCGCCCTAAAATTTTGGCAGTATGAGGCCTTGAAATCCCTGGGTAAAAGTAGTGCTGTTGCTTCAAAATCATCCAGCAACTAGAAGAGTTAACACAATTATAGGAGACAGGGAGTGGTTAGCAGAACCCCAGTGGGATTGTGGGAAACTTGTTTACTATTCTGTCAGCAGCCAAAGGGAGAAGTGGTGTATGATCTGTATCTCACAGAAGTTCAGGCAAGTGAACCATAATGGAACAAGATTCCAGCAAAGAGTGAAGCTGGGCAAAGGTCAGAAGTACTGCTAGTTGAGAAAGTCTATCATCGGGCAGGAAGATAAGGACTGGAATGAATTGTGCCACAGGGATCATCTCCCTCAGCAAACCCTCCCCCCTCCTCCATCTCCCTGTGCTATAAAGAATGCTGTGTATAAAGAATGCTGTGTACTACTGTGCCTTTGTGAAGAAGCTGTTTGATGTTGAATAAGGGAAAGCATGTTGCTTTAAAGGACTTGATATGTACTGCCCGTGCTTCTACATTAAACTCTACTGTTCATCTGTTCATGAGGACTCTGTTAAGTGTGTCTGTGACAGCAAGTGAAAACATCTTTTCCTGAGAGAAGCTGCAGCCTATGGTCACCCTGAGTAACGGTTCCCACAGGATTCCAAAAATTCATGAGACCTGTCTCACCCCTATCTAAACCTAGCAGCGTGAGTGTAACACATACATAAGAAAAGATCCTTTAAAGAAAGGAATGAAAGAGAAAAAGATTCTGAATTCTGATTAAATGTCAGCAAACGTTTCATGCTAAAAAATGGCATTGTTATTTTGTAGTTACGTAGTAATAAATGATTTAAGTTGCTTATTAAAGACCAGTCAAAAAGACAAAACTCACTTTGATGTGTTTATAGCAATGGATGAGGATGTAGTGAATATAATAAACAACTATACAGATTTTTATTAAACATGGTACCAGATGCCTAATAGGATAATGGAAATAGAAGACAACTTTGGTCCCGGGCACAGCGTCATATGCTGTATATAATAGGGGTCACTTTGTAGAGTAGCAGACTATGCTTCTTACACAGTAAAAAATGCTGACATGCACAAGCCCACCATATGTCAAATAGAAAACTTAGCTAGGAGCATGGGAGCCTATAGATATATTTGGCATGTGTATCAGGAGCTTCTCTTTAAGGTGAACCAGTACTTCCCTACGATATTAAGAGCATGTCACTCAAAAAGACAGATTCTGCTCTGCACTGATGAGGGGCAAGCACCCCAAAACAGCTGTCTGTTGATGAGTTTCAAACTGGGTATTATCCCAGTTTGATCATGCTGCAAGGCTTAGTAAAGGGTCAGAAAAGGGTAGGTACTAGTGATTAGCGAGCATGCTCGTTACTCGAGATTTACGAGCATGCTCGGGTGTTTCCCGAGTATCTTCATGTTTTGCCAAGTATGTAAAGGGCTTAGATACGGCTTTAAAGAAGGCGATTCATTTTTATTATAATTAAATGATTACAGAAAATAGTGTGATATTGCGTACACTTTTCATAATATAAATCACAAAGGTAAAGTACTTACACTGCACACTACACAGTGTAAGGCAGAGCTAGTCATTATAATGGGGGATACTCGCTGCACCGGGTCAATTAAGGCACATAAGCAATGTCCTTCCGATATTTCACAATGCAGTTTATTATTTCGTCATAAACCGCTAATCACACAGTCCATCTTAGTATACGCCCGGCATGTTTACACTTATCACCTCCGGGAGCTTCTCAAGTGGCAGACCGGCATATTACACACATCACAATTCGGGAGCCTTTCCAGCGACAGATACGTCCACTTGGCTCCCGTTATAGCCATCGGCTAGGCAACAACATAAATGTCCATATAATGCAGCGTTTTTACCTTTAGCGAGTTTTGGCTGCTACAGTCCGTTTATTCCGCCACCACTGTGGCTTTGCGGCTTTCCCAGGTGGGGGACTCTAGCCGTCATCCCCTCGTAGGCTACTGGTATGTCTTCCACACTTGACATCCAGCCTGCGCCTTTCAGGGTTCTGCACCAAGCCGGCTCTCCCTCAAAGGCCACTGACATCCACGCACAGGATCCTGGCTCGGCCTTCCAGGCTGCCAGGCTTCACTCTCGGCCTCCCTAGGCCTCTCACAAACGGTGTCCCTCACACCGAACACACCTGTCTCAAATTACCAGGGTTTATATATCCTGTGCACACACACACAAACTGACAGGACCTTGCTGATGTCACAGTCATGTGATCAGTCAGCTGTGTGTATAGGTCCTGTGTGCTGTCCCAGTCATGTGTACAGACCTTTACTGTGCATACAGGACCTTTGTGATGTCACAGTCATGTGACCAGTCACCTGAGGGGAAAGGTATATGGTCAGGTAAAACACATCCTAGACCATTACCGTAATGCAAGCACGTCGCTGCATTACAACAGGAAGAAAGAAAACTTCACCAGGAACCGTACACATCATCTGTCCGGAAACATCAGCTGTGAGAAGCAAACAGTGAAGACAGAGATTCCTGGGAAATCCACACTGTGGACCCACATGGGCATCCCCTCCAGTCCACAGGTTAACAGGCTTCTGTCTTAGCTGAAGTCTTCCCCAACTGATATATTGTTTAGAAACAAATGTTTGCGCAACCAAGTGTTACACAAAGTCTAACAAATTCTATTTGTCCAATATAGTGTCTCTCTTCTGAGTGGCCAACTCTTCAGATGTCAATCTACACCGGACAAATACGTCATCAGATGAAACATACCAAAAACTCCTGGTACCGAATGTTTTACCATACTATAAACTTATAATTTCTCACTAAACATGGATACCGAAACTATGCAGTAATTGGATGAGAATATAAACATGCACTTTCCCACTAAACATTGATCCAGGTGCTGGGGAAACTGCAGAAAATGCAAAACTAGTATAAACTGAGCTATTAGGCTGTGTGCCCACGTAGCATTTTTCAAGCGTATATGCTGCAGAATTTCCGCAGCGTAAACGCTTGAAAAACGCATGTATATCCGCACCCCATGGTCCCCAATGGGATTCCGCAAGTTCTATGCACATGCTGCGGATTTTTCCGCAGCGTTTATGCCGCGTTCAAAAATCCGCAGCATGTCATTTAATTTTGCGTTTCCGCAAGCGGAATTGCCTTTGTCCAATGCATAAAAAACGCAAGGCAATTCCGCATGTGGAAAACGCGTGATAAACGCGCGAAAAATGCGCGATAAACGCGTGCGGAATTCCGCATGCGTTTTTCCGGGAGAGGACTTGCATTTATGCAGCAGAAATTTTCTGCTTCATAAATGCAACGTGGGCACATAAGCTTACTGTTTAATATAACTATTACTGTGAATTATCTTAAAGGGTTCTTTAAAGACAGGCTACCAATATGGATTCCTGATGGCCATTAACATTTTAGCCCTACACATCAGCGTACTCGGATGTTATGTTTGAGTCGCGCTGTTTCCATCATTTGCGACTGTTTCACAGCATTAATACATGTGACGAATGCCTGTTTCTTAGGCATTCCTCACATGTATTAAAGCTGTCAAACAGTCGCAAATCATAGACACAGCGCGACTCAAACATAACACCCGAGCACGCTGAAGATACTCGGCAAGCACCCGAGCATGCTCGCCGAAAGAGTTAACAAAATATACTCGCTCATCACTAGTAGGTACCTTTTCAATGTGGTATTTGCAAATTAGTTTCTTTTGTCCTGTGAGAGAGCTAGGTTGAATACATTTGTCCCTTAGAGAATTGCCATACTCAGCTGTTCTTTTTAAAGGGAATCTGTCAGCAGGATTTCACCCTCCAAATTATTTATATGTGCATGTAGCTCTTTCAAAGACACGTCCAGCAATATCTCTTTTACTGAGAAATCAGCGTTTGAATTGATACGTAAATGAGTTTGAAGAGCTATAGTAGATCTGAAGACTCTGTCACTCCAGCTCTATTCCCCGTCCAGCACCGCCTCCTCCTGTTTGACAGACAGCCTTTATGCTATGGACTTCAGTTAAGCAGGAAGAGGTGGCGCTGGGCTGGGAATAGAGCTGGAGTGCCAGAGGCTTCAGATCTACCATAGCTCTTCAAGCTCATTTGAATATCAATTTAACGCTGATTTCTCAGTAACAGAGGAATGGACTGGCCATGTAAAGGTATTGCTGGACTTGTCTTTTAAAGAGCTACATGCACAAATAAATAGTTTGGTGGGTGAAATTGTGCCGACAGATTGCCTTTGAAGCGATTCTGTCACCGGGTCTTTGCTATATAATCAAAAGTAGCATGATGTAGAGAGAGAAAGATTCTGATTCCAGCGATGTGTCACTTACTAGTCTGTGTTTTGTTGTTTCAATATAATCAGTGTTTTATCAGCAGGAGATTATCACTACAGGACTAGGTTTCTTGTGCCTCCTGGTCCAGCAACGCCTCCACCACTGATTAGCAGCTTTCTGTGTCAAATACAATGTACACAAAAAACTAACAATCAGTGGTGTGGGCGGGGTTATACACAGCTCAGCATTCTGATCTCTGCTAGATCTGCAGCAGAGAAAACGGTTATTCTATCACAACTGCTACACCCAGTTAACTAAGTGATACATCGCTGGAATCAGGGTCTCAGCACCTACATTGTGCTGCTGTTACACGCTCGCCGCTAGGTTCAAATAGGGGCAAGACAGGTTATATGAATGCTTTGGAATCCTGGGGGAACCGCTACTCAGGGCGACCATAGACCATGTGCTGCAGCTTCTCTCAGGCACACAGGGGTATTGACCCTTAGGCACAGACACGTAGGTTGTTTCACTTGCTTACCAGACACACTTGACAAGAGTCCTCATAAACGGTAGAACAGTAGCATTTAAAAAGAAGCCGCACAGCCAGTGCAAGTTAAGTCTTATGAGCAACATGCTCCAGTGACAAACAGTACAGTTTCCTTAGCAGCACAGCAGTTCACAGTCCTCCCAGCAGTACAGGACAGCTCTAATGCAAAGGCACATTAATGAACACAGCATTCTTTACAGCACAGTGAGATGGAGGAGGGGGGAGGGTTTGCTGAGGGAGATAATCCCTGTGCCACCATTTCTTCCAGTCCTTATCTTTCTGCCTGACAATACTCTGCACTGTTAGTTCAGGAACTCTACCTGCCCTGTAATTAGCTTCACTCCTGACTTGAATCCTTTTCACTTGCAGGGGCGCTTCTGTGAGATACAGAACACACACACCACCTTTCTATTTGTCTCCAGCCAGACAGTAAACAAGTTCCCCACAATCCCCCTGGGGCTCTGCTAAAATACTCCCCTTCTCCTGTGACTGTGTGAACTCCTCTAGTTGCTGGATGCTTCTGGACCACAACACTTCCTGTCTCCTGTGCTTGTGTTACTTCTAATAGTTGCTGAATGCTTTTAAAGCAACAGCACTACTTCTGCATGTCACACTCTGCAACAGCACTACTTCTGCATGTCACACTGCTGTCGGATTACATAGCAAAAAACTGCTGCCGGATTTACTTTAAAGAGAACCAATACTTCCCCTAATGAGCTTTCTTGGTGCATGCATGGAATATATAAAAAAAACAAATGTGAACAGACTCATAGGCTATGTGCACAGAATTTTTTGAGCAGTTTTTTGGACAATATCCACTTAAAAAAAATTAACACACCTGAAAAAAATCAATTAAAAAAAATCTTGAAATTCTTCCTATTCATCTCTATTGTAAAACCAATTTGCTGGTCATATGTTATTGTTTTTTGAGTGTTATTTTTTCAGCTTTAGTTTTTCAAAAATGCCTGGTGAGAAAAAGCAAAGTGCAAGTACATTTTTTGAAGCCCCTCCTGATGGAATCTGCATCAGACTTGTCACCAATCACCATCCTATCAGAAGACTGCAAAAGAATACTTCAGGAAAAAAAAACTCTTCCAAAACTCTGAAACACTGTTTTAGAAAATTAAAAACTCCCCAAAGAAGGAGCATATACTGAAACAGATTGGGGTAATAAACTACCAAATGTTTGAATTTGTCAGCAGGTTTTTGTTACCTAATCTGAGAGCAGCATGATGTAGAGACAGAGACCCTGATTCTAGCAATGCATCAATTACATGGCTGCTTGCTGTAGTTTTCATAAAAATCACTGTTTTATCAGCAGGAGATCATCACTAGAGGACTAATAAACCTGCTGCCATGCAGTCCTCCGTATTCATGAGCTCTGTATAACTCACCATCACTGATTGGCTGCTTTCTGCTTATGCACAGTGTACACAGAAAGCTGCAAATCAGTGGTGGGGTAAATACACAGCTCAGCATTCAGAGCTCTGCTTGACATGCAGCAGAGAAAACTGTAATGTTATTAAAATAACAGCAAGCAGCCCAGTAAGTGAAACATCACTGGAATCAGGGTCTCTGTCTCTACATTATGCTGCTCTCAGATGTGGTAACAGACAGATTCCCTTTAAATATTCTGATGCAATACAAGTGTTTAATTTGGAATTGCTCTTTAAGGGAGTATTCCCATCTCATGCAATTATGGTATATTTATAGGGTATGCCATAAATGTATGGGACCCACATCAGTCTTGAGATTGGGGCTCCATTTCTCTGCAGTGCATGTGCAGCTGTCCCCATTCATTTCTATGGGAGTTCTGAAAATTGCTTAGCACGTTCCTCAAGGTACAGCTGGTCCCAGTAGAACTGTGACTATACGAGATGTGAATACCCCTTTAAGTACTGTGCAGGAATATTTATTGGCTCCATGTATAGAGTAATCCTGGCCTATTAATGTGACAGGGATTCATAAATTAATAGAATTCCAGTGATATACTTAGCATGGTTAGTGTAAGTGGCCGCAGGAATGAAGGACGGCAAATAAATGATAATGTGGCTATTCTAAGACTAAGACATGACCAGCGGCTCGCTGGTGAATCTCAAGACGGATCACTATAATGAAAAGGTGGTGCATTCTGGAAATAATCTTCCTGCAGTGACGGACAGGAAGAATAAACTATTGTACAAGGTGCAGGCAGTCCTTCTTAATCTTTCATGTAGTGATTATATGGTGGTAAGAGATGCAGCACATATCACTAAAGAATCAAGATTTATAAAAGTCTCACCTACAAAACAGTTTTAATAACACATCTCATTTGGATGTCAAAGAGTAAGGCTATGTTCACATTAGGCGATTTTTCAGCATTTTTTATGCAAATTTTCAGCTGCGTTTTACAGTACCAGCAAAGTCTGTGAGATTTCAGAAATCTCATGCACACACATTGGTTTTTGTTTGATCAGTATTTTATGCTTTGCATGTTTTTTTGATTAAATAGAGCATGTCACTTCTTTCAGCATTTTTTCAGCGTTTTTCACCCATTGAAAGTAATGGGTGGTGAAAAAACGCTGAAAAATCGCCTAGTGTGAACATAGCTATCAGGTTTTGCTGCGGTTTTAGTGAAAAAAAAAGTACAGCAGTATGTGAAACAAACTTATTTTTGTGATTTTACCATCTTGTCTTTGTCACCTGAGATGGCAGTCTGGATTAAGACAGTTTAATTAAATTAGTTACGTGTACAATGTAAACACTGGCTGAGCTAGGTGTGAGATTGAATAACATCTGTGGCCCACAGAGGTGTGAAATTGAACAATCTCTGAGCAACTGAATGGCAGACCATAGTGTGAAAATAAATAGTGTCCTACAAACTCAATGCACTGCCAATGTCTTACATAAACTTTTCCTGAACAATTCACCTCCCCCCACTGTTACATTTGTAATTCTGGTTAATATGGTTTCACATATGTCTTTCTTTGACCTGTATTCATGCTTCTGTGTTGAAAGCAAAGCTGAAGTTTGGGATCCTGAAAAATGCACCAAAAACACACCAAGACCTGCGTTTTTGATACAGCTTCTTTCCTGCCAAGAGATCAGGTTTTGCTGCAGAAAAAAAAGCCTAGTGTGAACATAGCCTAACTGTCCCATACTTTTTATTTCATAAACCAATAATAACTTGGTAATATATCTTATCAGAGAAATCTGCTTCTTTCTCATTCTGGAGTGATCTTTCTTTCTCAATTCACGGGTAAAATCTTTATTTAGTAAAGACAGATCTTCCCATTACTGAAATAGGAGATGATAATTGGTACTTATAAGATTCTATGAAGAGGGAAGGAGCTAGAGGCCGACACAGACATTGTGCTGCATGTTCTTCATAGAACTGTTTGAGCACCAACTGTCATCTAAGTTCCTAGTAATGGAAAAGTCTGTATTTACTGAAGACACATTATGAATTGAATATGAATTGAATATGCAAATTTTCAGAGAGGAAGATGACTTGCACTCTAGCGCCACCTATTGGAAGCAGGGATCCTAAAAGTCAATATCGACCCTTCAAGGAGCCTTGCAATATGACTTAGGATAAAATCCAAACCAGAATCTCAATTTGCAGACACTGCGTTTCAGGTAGTTGCCCCTTCATCAGTGCAAAGTGTAAGATCTGGTTTGATTAAGTGAGAGCCTCTGGACTGGGTTCTAAGGGGTAACATTTCTCATTGTGGAGATTGACATCTCAGGCCTGGCATGTTAGAGTGAGGAGACTTAAAAGCCATATATTATCCTCTGGGAAATTAAATATACAAATTGTCTCTAGGTGGCACTAGAGTTCAAGTCCTCTTTCTCTCTGAAGAGACAATTTGCATATTTAATTTCCCAGAAGAGCATGCTGTCATGGGTGTGTCAGAGGTGACAGACAGTCGCCCTGCAGTTGGTTGCAGGAGATCTCTACGTTTGGCATTACTTCTTAGAGGCTGGCTGTCTCCAGGACCCAGCGGCTACCTCCCTCTGGCTAATTAGCTCCCTGGCTTGAGTGTATACACACCTGGTGTGTCTGAGAGGGAGGTGCCGGCAATATTCAATACTACTTGTGACTCTTTAGCAAGAGCAGTACTTCGTACTCTCTGGAGCTTGAGGCCGTGTGTGCATTTGGCTGGAGTCTTCTCAAGCTAAGCAATTTCCCCCTGTTTGTCTACCCTTGTTGTCCATAGAGTTTAATGGCGATCGACTAGTGCTCATCTCCTTCCTTCCCTAGCCTTAGCCATAAGCCAGGGAAAGTCAGGACGAGGCACGCGTGCGCCGATTGGTGAAGAGCCAATATAGGGACGGTAGTTGAGACTGGGTGACACTAGAACAAACTAGGAGGTCTCCACTCCCCCATTTCCCTAGTGTCTGGGCTCCCTTTCCCTCCCTTTTTATTCCCGTTACAATTGAGCATAAATGTTCAAGCTCAACCTCTGGGACTGTTAAGAGCTGCGCTTGGCTTTTTCCGGCAACCCCATAGAGAATGAATGAAGGGGCGGTTTGGCAGCTGACCTGTCAAAATGAGGATAAAAGTTCCCCATTGTCAATCATTGTGGGTCCCAGCCTTCGGACCGCCACCAGCCAGCGAGTTATCACTTGTGAATAGCTGACAACTTGTTTTCACTGGACAGCCCCTTTAAAGAGTAATTCCCCTTTAAATACACGGTTCTTCAACTGAAGCATCTACAATTGCATATACATGCTATATAAATAATAATTACTGCTCAATGGAGATATCGGGGTGTTTCTGTAAGACCGAAGTGGTCATGATAGACTTTGGCAACCCAGCTCGGTTACAAGCGTCCTAGGTAATTATTTTAAAATGATGGAGACTCTGCTTTGATGCAATTGACGCGCCCCCTGGGACATATTCCTTTTTGAGGGGAATACCCGGCACCGGATCAGATGGGGGGTTGTAGTCTCCGAGCGGCTGTGACCCGGTCCCGTGCCCAGGGCGTCAAGCTCAGTGTGGTGTGGCAGTTCTACAGATGTTACTAAAGTTCTTTTGTGTCGACTACGCCACCCGTTGTGATGCGGTCACTGTGGCCGCCGCTGCAGCTGGGTCCGCTGAGGCTGATAGTGGGTGCGCAGCTTGGTGGGATAACCCCCAACGGGAGGGGTATAGCCTCAGAGGGGACAGGCGCAGAGGATGGGGGTTGTGGTGGTGTAGTGCAGACGGCAGTCAAGACAGAGTCGGGTTGTGCAGTTAAGAGTGTTTACTTACTGCAGATGTTGTACTGGTCACTCCAGCTGCTAGTGACCACCCGAGCCGTGCTGCGTCCACCAGGTCCTGGATCCAGCCAACCCCCAAACAAGTCCGGAGCGTGGCCCTGAGCTCTCCCTCTGTCCTTTCTTCAGCCGTCCCCACCAGTGATCCACCTAGGTCCAGCTCCCTCGGGCCTTCTGTTGGGACACCCTTGGCCCTGGGTTCCCTGACCCTTCATGTGGTGTGCCTTCGGGGTGAATGTGGTGGGTGACCGTGACAGACACTGCCCACGGTCTCCGGTCTCTGGCTGGGGATTGTTTTTACCCCCACCAGCTTGGGTTCCGGTACCCTGATGCTGACTCCTCACCCGGTGCTCTGATTTGGGTTCTTGGGTCCCCTCTCTTCTGTGCTCTGGGTCTTTCTCTTTTCTCCTCTCTCACTCTGGGTCTTGGTCTTTCTTCTCTCCTCTCCTAACTTGTTTTCTGCAGCTGATCCTCTCTGCATCTGACTCTCTGCGTCTGACCCTGATCTTAGTTGGTGCCCACCTTATATACACCCTCTATGTGTGAGCTCAGGTGACCAGCACCCAATGAGCTCCTAACTTTACCCAGGCTGCTCCCCCTATCTGCCCCTACACTACATGGGATGTACCACCCCCCTCCCACTCCAGCCAGGAACAGACTCGGTCGTACCTGCACATTTCTAAGTGGGAGTACCGTCGGCCTGCTCCTCGGAAATGGGATGTGTGTAGTGCATGCAGCTGACTGAGCTCAGATCCACACTCCATCCTTACCCGGGAGTGGAATATCACACCTCTGGGTTGAGGTGCAATACCCCTGTAGCAGCCGAATCCTCAGGGTGCTACATTCCCCCCTGGTAAATCACAGCACGTCCTCGGGCTGTAAGACAAAAACACCAAAACATACAAAATTTTTCATATAAACATATAAAACATATAAAACATTATATATATAAAACTTTTCATATAAACATTCTCGTCGTTTCTGGTTTCAGGTTCCTCCTCCGGACACTGTGCAACGTGTGTCCGGGAAAAGTACGACAGTCTCTTAGGAAAACTGGTTTTCTATAAAACCGGTAGGGGGCGCTTTAGGACGCGCAACTATTTACAGGGGAAGTTGGCCGCTCTCAGTCCTCGGCCAGGTAGAGGGAAGGGAATGGCTGCTCACAGTCCTCAGCCTGTAGGATGAAGGGGTTAACGGGTAAACAGTTCACTGGTCCCAACGGGGACTATTTTAGCAGCAACAGTTTCTTTATACCCCGATCGGGTAACTATTTACATCACCGCTCTGCCGCACTCAACGGCGTCTTCCTCCTGCTCTTTGCTTATAGCTGGTTGTTACTTCAGACCCGTCCGGGTCCTCTTGCTCCTCCTCCCCGCACTGCAACTCCTCCTACGTCAGGCGGTGTACGTGGAGGGCGTAAGGTCCTTTGGCACACTTGTGCCGGGTGAAGGTGACCTCGTCTCCTACGTAGAGGTCACGGCCTTTGTGACCTTCCGGCAGGTGGGACTCGACGTCTCTGCGGGTCACAAAAACGTCACCGCGGTTGTTACGGTCCCGAATAAAGCCCCACCCATGCTGCGGGTTGAACTTTATCACCGTCCCGATGGTGCGGGGACAGTGCGCTGCACGGGGGTTCCTCCTAGTCCGGCTCTTCTGCTCCGCGCTCCGGATTTGGGCCTGTTGTTCTCTGACCCGCCTCTCCTCCCGTTCTCTCGTAAACTCTGCTAGCTGCTGACGACAACACTCAGTACGCTCAGCGGCGACTGCCCGAGTTTCCTGAGTGAACCCCATTAAATCTTCTCCGGTGGGGTCCCACTCAAACTGTGCTTCCGCTAGCGGGGGCGAGATCCGTGCCACGGGCTTCGGAGCCGGAATCAGGGGTTCATCCAGGGGTCTTAGTCTCTGCTGCCGTTCCAGCTCATGGTATCCTTCGGGCCAGATGAAGGGCCGCCCGTCCGGCCATGTGAGCTGGCTGAACAAGTCCTCCCCCAGGTGTGGCACCCTTGGTATTGCGGGCGCGGGCGCGGTGGTGGTGGCGCCCGGGTTGCCCAGGCCTTGCGGCCAGGCCTGGGGCACCTGGAAGGTGAAGGGCACCGTTAGGACGGCGGCGCCCTGGGCTACCTGGCCTTGCGGCCAGGCCGGAGGCTCCGCGGAGGTAGGGGGCGCTGTTGGTGATGCGGCGCCCGGGGGTACTAGGCCTTGCGACCAGGCTGGTGGTATTTCCTGCTTTGTCACGCTCCGGATCGAGGCGCGTGACGTCACAGGGGTCGCGGCGGCGGCTTCCGGTTGGGGCCTAGTCTGCGTCGGTGACATGGCGTTTTCGGGCACAGCAGGGGGACTTTCGGGCTCTGCGACGGGGAGCTGGGGCAGGTGGGCGGTGTCCTGGTTTGGGGTATAGACGTCCCCTTTACCTGCCTCCATGCGTTCGGCTCCCTTCTCGGCGCCGTCTCCGGCCTTGGGTCCTCCCGCGCCATCCTCAGAGGCGGTCTGTCTCCTCATCTTGGCTGGCGTGCTCCGGGTCTTGGTTTGCTGGGCCATCTCTCGGCTCCACTCCGCCAATATCTCGCGCTGTACCCGGGCCATCCTCCGTGCGAGGCCCTCCAAGGCAGTTTGTGCACACTCCCGGTCTCGGGGGAGCTGCGCTAAGATCTCCGCTAGACCTAGCGGGGTTGTGGACTCTAGCAGGCTCCTGACCATCGGGTCGGTGCTGCTCTGCTCTGCTTCCGGCAGGCTCCTGGCCAGCGGGCCGGTGCTGCTCTGCCCTCCTTCCTCGGTCTCTAGCAGACTCCTGGCCAGCGGGCCGGTGCTGTTCTGCTTTCTCTCCATCTCCGGGTGAGCTCCTCCGCTACTCCTCGTTAGACCTCTTGCCTCCGGGTGCGCTCGCTCCAGACTGCTCCAAGCGACACCCATCTTTTCTCTTCTCTTTCGTCTCCTCCCACTTCGAGGGCGGTCCCGGGGCAACTCGGTGACTGTCAGCTCCAGGGGTAGTTCTTTCACGCTGACAGACACCTCCAACATCACAGTCTCTGTTGGTGGGGGCGGTTTCCACTTTTGGCGCCATTTTCTGTCCCGGCCCACGATGGGAGGTGGCCTCTTGCCCTCCTTTGGCACGCCCATAATGGCGTCCGCTGCCCTTCCAAGGCGGGAAATCTGCGGTTTTGGCGGGAAGCGTCGCCCAGTGGCGGGAAACTCTGCAGATGGCGGGAACAAGTTGGAAATGGCGGACAATCGGCGGGAAACGACTGGTGATGGAGTCCGATGGCGTGGACCCTCCGGAACCGGCGGGAGACTTCTTTCTGAGGTAAACTTGCACTTTTCTTCAGGCACGCAGTACCCGGGTGTTGCGGGCACGTAATCCTGCCGACTACGCCAAAGTTGACGCGCCCCCTGGGACATATTCCTTTTTGAGGGGAATACCCGGCACCGGATCAGATGGGGGGTTGTAGTCTCCGAGCGGCTGTGACCCGGTCCCGTGCCCAGGGCGTCAAGCTCAGTGTGGTGTGGCAGTTCTACAGATGTTACTAAAGTTCTTTTGTGTCGACTACGCCACCCGTTGTGATGCGGTCACTGTGGCCGCCGCTGCAGCTGGGTCCGCTGAGGCTGATAGTGGGTGCGCAGCTTGGTGGGATAACCCCCAACGGGAGGGGTATAGCCTCAGAGGGGACAGGCGCAGAGGATGGGGGTTGTGGTGGTGTAGTGCAGACGGCAGTCAAGACAGAGTCGGGTTGTGCAGTTAAGAGTGTTTACTTACTGCAGATGTTGTACTGGTCACTCCAGCTGCTAGTGACCACCCGAGCCGTGCTGCGTCCACCAGGTCCTGGATCCAGCCAACCCCCAAACAAGTCCGGAGCGTGGCCCTGAGCTCTCCCTCTGTCCTTTCTTCAGCCGTCCCCACCAGTGATCCACCTAGGTCCAGCTCCCTCGGGCCTTCTGTTGGGACACCCTTGGCCCTGGGTTCCCTGACCCTTCATGTGGTGTGCCTTCGGGGTGAATGTGGTGGGTGACCGTGACAGACACTGCCCACGGTCTCCGGTCTCTGGCTGGGGATTGTTTTTACCCCCACCAGCTTGGGTTCCGGTACCCTGATGCTGACTCCTCACCCGGTGCTCTGATTTGGGTTCTTGGGTCCCCTCTCTTCTGTGCTCTGGGTCTTTCTCTTTTCTCCTCTCTCACTCTGGGTCTTGGTCTTTCTTCTCTCCTCTCCTAACTTGTTTTCTGCAGCTGATCCTCTCTGCATCTGACTCTCTGCGTCTGACCCTGATCTTAGTTGGTGCCCACCTTATATACACCCTCTATGTGTGAGCTCAGGTGACCAGCACCCAATGAGCTCCTAACTTTACCCAGGCTGCTCCCCCTATCTGCCCCTACACTACATGGGATGTACCACCCCCCTCCCACTCCAGCCAGGAACAGACTCGGTCGTACCTGCACATTTCTAAGTGGGAGTACCGTCGGCCTGCTCCTCGGAAATGGGATGTGTGTAGTGCATGCAGCTGACTGAGCTCAGATCCACACTCCATCCTTACCCGGGAGTGGAATATCACACCTCTGGGTTGAGGTGCAATACCCCTGTAGCAGCCGAATCCTCAGGGTGCTACACAATCATTTTCCTTAAAATCCCCTTTAACTATGTGTCCCTACAGGACAGACTTTGGATAATCAAAATCTGGACAATCAAAAATCTGTCTATAGCTATTTTACCATTTGAAGACAACCTCGGTCTATAATCCCTAGTAGGACACATGGAGGTGATAAAGGGGACTGATTTATTTTGGACTGTCTAAGACAGTCATGAATAGAGAGCTGGCCATGCAAGCAGTGCACTCTCCAATGATTTTTGTGGGTGCTCCGACATTGCTGAGTGCGCTTGCTCAGTGATTTTTGGAACTCCTATTCAAATAATTGGAATGAGCTTGCTATGTGTGGCCTCCTCATCTTTCCTGACATTGTTCATTGGAGCCCCATTCTTGAGATAGATGCAGGTCCTAGCTCTGGAATCTGGATTTTTCAGGCAGTTATGGGAACATCTTGTCTCTATGCTATAGATGTCCAAGATGAGAAAATATTTAAAATCTATATAGTACCCTTACAAGATCAATCACTAAGTGCCTCCTAAATGGATCTCCAAATTTTGCATTAGGGGTAAGCAACATAATCTCCTCCATCAGATTAAGGGGTTTAGATCAATTCTACAATGTTGGCCATGTTCTATCTGCAAATCGTCTCTTCAGAGAGGAAGAGGACTAGAACTCTAGCGCCATCTATTGGAAGCAGCGATCGCTGCTTCCAATAGGTGGAGCTAGAGGTCTAGTCCTCCTCCTCTGTGAAGAGACAATTTACATATTTAATTTCCCAGAGGAGAATGCATGCCTTATAAGTCTCCTTACTCTGACATGCCAGACTTGGCTTGTCACTCTCCACAAGGAGAAACGTTACCCCTCAAACCCCATGTTGTATCAAAACAAAAACAGATAGTAAAAGAAGGAAGGATCCAATGGGATATTTTATTCATATTGTTACAGGGTTATTCACATCTTCATAGATGGATATTGTCTAACAGCCGTGACACTTGCAGGCACGGCGACATTAAAGGAAAAAATGAGCACGCCAAAATACTCGGCGAGCACCCGAGCGTGCTCGCCGAAAGAGTTAATGAAACCTACTTGCTCATCACTATTAATATCTCAAGAATAGGTCCCTTTTCTTCTTTTGTTCTGTGGTATTTGCTGAGGTTTTTTGTGAAAAATTCATTAAAATGGTGCACGCGGTTCATGTATTTTTCGCAAAGTCAAAAAGGGTCTTTTTTTTTTCTGTTTTCAACCATTTTTATGACTTTTTAGCACAAAAAGTCGCACGTTGGCAAAATGCCAGAACATAAAATTACTCCAGTGGGGGAACTGGAATACATTTGAGAGTCAAAAATGATGAATCAGGCAAAAAGCTCTGGAAACCCTAAAATCAGCCTACAATGGCAAACATAAAAAAAACCCGATACATATACAATTGACTTTAAACAAGGTGCAAATGCAAAGATGAATCTGACCCAAACACAAAAAGGAGCAAAACACTAAAAACTCACCAAAAAACAGGCGCAAAATGCAATAATGAATTGGGCCCTTGAAGTTTCTACTCAGTTTCTGCTACAAAACCTCAGCAGAAAGATTCACCCTTAGGCACAGTATGATCACCTTGAGGCTACGTTTCCACAATGAGATTTTGGTGAGTTTTTTACTCTGTGTATTTACAAAAAAATACAAGTATTCTATACTTAATAGGTGCAGAAATGGTGCAGAAAATCTGCAACATCAAAAACTCACCAAAAGCTCATCGTAGAACCTAGCCCAAAGGTTATTTAATTCATAAGGACCATGACTTTAATTGTGAACTAGCAGAAAATGCAGGTATTTTCAGAGATTGTTTATTCTAGAGAAATACTTCCCTTTGCATTGTTTCCTCTGCTAGAAAGAATTGTTTGCAACAGCAGAAGTGGATGGGTAGACGCTGTCCACTTGGACTACTAGACCTGTATTTTCACAATATCATTTATTTCACTGCAAAAACTGAAATAATAGAACTAGCAAGCACAAACAATCCCAGCATCGCTCTACAATATGTCAATATCATGTCATTCTTTGTGCTGCTGATCCTAGACCTTGTAAAAGAAATGTTCAGAAAGAGCTGCCGAGGTGGACAAGACTGGATTGAGAGAGTTATTGTTTGCAGCTAAAAAACCACAGCATTTTAGAATAGGGTTTTGAGGTATTTTATCAAAAGCAAAAGAGGTTGTTGTCACGTTTAGAAAAAAAATCATTTTCAAATACCCTCTTAGGTCATTCTGTGATGATAGAAGATGTAGTCCTTATCTATCCGCATGCGTTTTTTTCGGCCAGGGAGATGCAGAAACGCTCAGGAAAAAATCATGAGCATTTCTGCATCGTGGGCACATAGCCTTAAAGGGACTGATTAAAAACTAAAAGAAGTAATACTTTAATACATTGCAGCTCCCATTTTGACACCTACCCAGTCCATGATGGTCTCTACTTCTGAAGTAATGGCCGAGGTGAGTCATTCCTGATCAGTTGAACCATTTCTGGCATGTAGAAACCAGGCTGTCTATGCGTGCATTAGAACAATAGCTATGGGGTACCAATGCAGTCTAAATCATTGAACTTTAGGAGCTACATAAACTTTTGCATGTTCTTATTTTTTACTTTTTTAGCACATTGTATGGATTATGTTATATAAATTATTCTTGCAAATGTTGCAATTAGCTGTTTTTCTTCTGTGCTTGCATGTGTCACAATACAGTGCAAGCTGCTTTATTCAAGTTAGTATCAATTCCAACAGCCAGCTGCAAGTCATCAGTCTCTCTTTCCTTATGTAAAGGCTCATCAAAGCACAAATCTAACTAAGGCCGGGGTCCCACTAGCGTATGGCGTCTGATGCTATAACATCGGATGCGATATGCTAATGACACTCGGCTCTTGCTCTGCTGCGAGCGGGAGCCGAGTGTTAGTGCTCCATGCTCCTATCCTCTCGCACAGAGAGGATCGCAGCACAGCTGCAGAGGGGATGGAGAAAGTAATTTCTCCATCTCCTCTGTTGCTGGTGTTGGGGGGAATCACTCCGCACTTGGGTGATATCCGATGTTTCACACACACCCATAGGCTTATATGGGTGCGTGCGATCCGAATCCAGCATGCAATCACAGCATGCTGCGATTTTTTTTTTTAGTCCGATCGCGATCCAATCAGAGCTGGAAAAAAAAACGTCACTGAGCACACCATCATAGGATTAAATTCATTCGAATGCAATACGATTTTTTTATCGTATTGCATTTGTCTGATTTAATCGAAAGTGAGAGCGAGCCCTAAAGCTGATGATCGATACGATTGCAGGACACCGATATATGCCTAATAAACTCTTTTTTGTAAAAAATTGGTTCACTATATATAAAAAAAAACATACAAGTTCCCCCTGCAATTATAATGACAAGTAGAGTTAAGATCACTCTTTATTAAAGTCACTACATGGTTAAAAAAAAAATGGCAGATTTGATTTCTTATATATATACTGTAAATGTGAAATCATATATATTGTAAAATGCATCAAAATTAATCAATAAATTATAAGTACCCCAAAATAGTACCAATAACATTTTTAAACCGTTCCATATAAAAAACAAGCCCTCAAACAACTGTGTAGACAGATAATAAGTTATTGTAAAATCAATAAAAATAAATAAAAATAAAAAATAGCTATGGATCTTGCAATGTATTGTGACAAGAAAAAATTAATAAAAAGCTAATGAATAAATGATATGTACCTCTACATGGTGCCAATAAAAATACAACTCATTCTGATAAAAAAATAAACAAGCGAATAAAAAGAATCCCTCATCTGACTACATCAAAGCAGAATAAAAGGGTTATAGCTTTTAGAATGTGTAGATGAAAAAAACTGCATGGTCCTTAAAGGGCTGTTCCCAGAATTGCAAGTTATTGAGGGGTCTGACTGCTGGCATTTCCAGCGATCCTGAGAACCACTAGAATGGGGCTCTACAGCGCTCCATCTTGCCTTAGCTGCCTAAGTTGTTATTCCCAGAATGCAAGTTATCCCCTTTCTAAGAGACTCCAGAGATCCTGAGAATAGGGATTCTGGAACTAAGAGAACTGTAGATCCCTTTTTTGAACAGAACGGAGGTGAGCTTGCTACACTTCCGCTCTATTGTGTTTGGGATTGCTGGAAGCAGGCGAGCAATCCCAAAGGTAATGAAAAGAAAGGAGGAGCAAGCGCACCTCCGCTCCATTCAAGAAAGGGATCTGTAGTTCTCGTGGCTCCAGAACACCTTTCCTCAGGATCGCTGGGTGTCCCCTATGGAATAATTATTTAAGGCTCAAACAGATCTGGTGATTATAGAGTTAAAAGATTTAGATATCTTCGTTTGGGTTCTATTTACCTAATTCTTGTAATTTTGTCTGTAAGGCATTCTTTAGCAATGGGGTATTCATTTAACATTTCACTCCACACATCTTCTACAGCCTCTATGTATTACATTGCATAGCAAACTGCAGAATGAGTTATAAGTAAATATATTAGTGATCTCGCTCTGAGGGCAAAATCTGTAGCCTTTATTCTTCAAAACAAATCAAAGTATACGTTTCATGTATGGTATTTTAGCCATATAGGAGAGTGGCGCTATTTCTTGGTAAATTCATTGTGTTAAAAAAGACCTTTCACTTGCTCAAAAAAATTCCATTAAATACCTTGTAAAAATCCCTGAGATCCCCTGATTCTGCCGCTTTTTTCTGCTTTGTGCTGCGTCGCTCTGTTGCAGAGATATTATCATTTGTGTCTTCTGGAGCGCACTATGTGAAATCTCTGCATGCAACCAACAGGGCATTTCTTTAGAGTTTTCTCCGGGACCATGTACTTACAGCCCTTCCTCCCAGGCGCTGCCAATCACAGCTCAGAATTTCATCTAGCAGTCTATCAGTATTAGATGCTGCTGTTATTGGGTGGGAGGGATTTAAAGCGCATGCCCCCAGAGAAGAAACGCCCACTTGGACTGTATCCAGAGATTTCACATAGTGCGCTACAGAAGAAACATATGTAAATATCTCTGCAATGAAGCGATGCAGCGCAAAACGGAAAAGAGCAGCAGAATCAGGGGAGCTCAGGGATTTTAAAAAGATATTTTACTAAATTAATTTCAGCAAGTGACAGGTCCCCTTTAATTTCATACTCCTGCAGAGTGGACGGACTGACTATAGAATATCCCAGTTCACTATCCATCTGCACATATTTTCTGTGCTTGTCCATATTCATTAAATCACTTCTCCTCATCTAGTCCCTATGACATATGTTGTATATCAAAAGCAATAAAGCATTGTCCATAACAATTTGCTTTAAAATAAGCATAAGAAAAAACTTTTCCAGTTCCATCTATTAGTCATAAACTCATTTTGTATTTTTGCCTTTATCCCACCCAGCCTTTCTAAGGCCGATTCACAGCATTATTGCTCGTAGGAGTTAACCTCTTCCCTGTCAATGCAAAACTTTCACCCTGCAGCAGAGCTAACTTATCCTTTAGGGCACGTTTACACCAGAACCACATCCCCTTCCATCACTTTTGAACCCTAATAAGCAGGATTCAAGACCTAAAATGATTCTTCCCTTCCCGGATCTTGTGGAACTGCTCTAACGGCCCCATTAGGATATGTGCACACAGAGGTTTTTACAGAGTCTTTTGGAGAGGGTCTGCTCCAAAAGACGCTTGGAAAAAATCGCTAAAAAACAGGTGAAACACTTAAAAACGTATCCTAATAATTTCTATTATAAAACGACTTACTGGTTATATGTTCAGTATTTTGAGTGTTTATTCTTCTGCTTCAGGTTTTGAAAAACTCATGATGGGAGAAAAGTAAGTGCCTATCACTTCTTTGAAGTGTCTCCTGATGGAAAACGTTCTAAAATGTACACCGTTCAATCAAAAAGTTGCAACAAAAGTGTTAAGGAAAAAAATCTCCAAAAACGCTTGGAATGTCTTCATGCACATAGAGTTTTTCAAGGAGGTTTTGGAGCAGAAATCAAGAGAAAACAGTTCAAATGCTCCTCAAAAATGCAAAACTCCTCAAAAATGTGGAGAAAAAAAACAGCAAAAAGACTCCATGTGCGCTTTAGCAATGACTCTTCAAAACTGCTTATAAAAAATGAAAATATCCTCCAAAATCTCCCTAAAGAATGAGAATTTCCTGAACCTGTTTACAATAGAAAACTTGTCATTTTTGACCTCCTCAAAAAAATGGGTAAACATATTAATTTTTTCTAAGCTTTTGGAACAGAAACTGGCTATGTGCAGAAGGAGTGTTTTTGTTGTATTTTTCTTTTTTTAGAGGAAACTGAGTAGAATCTTTAAATTTTTGAGGAGTTTTGATACCTGGAAAAGGATTTGCAGAGTTTCCACTCAGTTTCTGCTCCAGAAACTCTTTGAAAAATTCAATGTGCACATAGCCACTGAACACAAACTTTACAAAATCCTCTTAAAAAATCAATAAAACTTCTCAAAAAGTTGGAGTTTCTGCTCCAAAAACTCAGCAAAAAGACACTCAAACATACCTTTTCGCTAAGTGCACACAAAGTCTTTAAAACTCAGGCGAGCCTGACAAATTTTTCAAGCAGAAGATTCTTTAGGTAACTCTGGAGTTTTTTTTCACTAAAGTGTCTTGTGTGTTATTTATTTCATCTGTTTTATGAGCGTTTTACCAACAGATTTTTTTCGCTGGTGGTTGTTTTGGAGGGTTTTCCCTTGATTTTTATTAAGTCTTTTTACTGTCTTTTTCTGGTCCTTTTTTTTCACTCCAATGAATAATGAAGAAACCACTGGCAGTTTTTTAAGCTAAATTCTGCAAAAAAAAAAAGTCCATCCATTTTCTGGGCATCTTTTGAGCTTTTCTGTTAACTTGTATTGTTATGTTTTCCGAACGGAAAATTACAGAAGAATGAACATGTTACTTCTTTTAACCCCTGAAGTGTAAGTGTGCTGTGTGGGCCACAGTGGGGGCAGAGTGGAATAAAAGTTTTTTTTTTCTTAAATTTTAATCTCTAAATATTAGCAGAATATTTAGCACATAATGAGTTAACTTTAGTTAAAAGGGTTGACCACTACTAGGACAACCCCTTTTATACTCCTTGCTTGGCTCTGATAAAATAAAAAAGCCTATACTCCCGTCCCCTGCTGATGCCATTCCAGTTGTTGTGACTTGTGACCCCGGCACCCAATCAGCGCTGGCATCACTGTCCCCACCTTTGGACAAAGTGTACATGAAGAGGAAGTCCGGGCTGCGGCTGCTCTCTCACTTCTTCTTCATGTTCAATTCGACAGGAGGCAGGGACAGTGATGCCAGCGCTGGATGGGCGCTGGCGTCACGTGTCACAACAACCACACGAGAGCCTCGGGACCACGAATGCCAACACCACGGGAACGGCGCCAGCATGGGAGGTGAGTATAAGCTTTTTTATTTTATTGGGGCCAAGCGTGGGGTATGACAAGGACTTGTAAAAGTAGTGGACAACTTCTTTAAGTACCAAGAAATAGAACAGAAATATTAACTGGATCTAATAGCTTCACACTTTTGTACTGTGTAATATATCTTCAGTGTTTATTTAGGCAGCACAATCTTACTGGCAGGACCTGTGGACTCAGGTCAGGTGACCTCGAAGATATCATTACTGGTCCTTCTGCACTTCTATGTTGCTGTCTGCTTATGATTGGTCAGTGTTATACAGGAGGCAGAAGTACATGCCCCCAGTGAAAACTATCTAATAACAGCCGCTTGGACTTAACTAAAGTTAACACAATAGGTGGCAAATATTTGAATGCAAATATCTCAGCAACGGAGAGTCAAAATAAAAAAAAATTACTCCGCTCAGCAGCTACTATTACATTTTGTGTCTAGTTCAAATAAAAAATTTGGTGAAAGGTCCACTTCACCCTTCCCCCCCACCACTCAAATTAAACTTATGCAGTCATAGCGGGAGAGGCCTTAGCCGCTATACAGCTCATACTTGTATAGATTTCATTACTTTAGTTTTATACAAAAAACATTTATTACATGGGGTTCTTGGTGCATCCAAACTCTCAGTGCACTGTTCCACACCCTCAATTAACATTCTCAGTACTACCTCTTAGCTTGATTGACAGCACGGCCGGAACTTCATTTGTGTCCTTGCATGTGTGCACTGCCACTGCAAGAACCCAGCGAGTGCGCGCACACAATGTCAGCGCAAGTGCGCTCTCATCCCTCTCTCCTGTCTGCAGCGGGGGCTCGCTACTGTGTGATCCTGTGTGTGCAGTCAATTGCTGCAGACAGGAGAGAAAGATAAGAATGCACTCACACTGACACTGTATGTGCCCACTAATCTGGCCCCTGCAGTGTCAATGTCAGGGATTCAACTGAAACTTCAAATGCAAATTGCTAAGTGCGAGTGCTGTTAATTAAGCTAAGAGGAAATGCAGATTATGCTAATTGAGGGGGCGTAAAGGAGCACTGAGCCCAAGAGTTTACCAAGAACCCCTCATTTGCATATGTAATAAAATGTTTTTTTTTTTTATGTAAAAGTAAAGTAGTGAAATCTATACTACTTGTATGATTTATTCTTACAGGAGTAAAGTCTTCTATATGACTCTATAAGTGGTTTCATTTGAGTTTTGGGGTGACAGACCCCCTTATAGACAACACATGCTGGAGGGTGCATAACATTAATGTATTTACCATATCTGGGACTTTACAGAGACTTGGACTCAGATGTGTATACAGCCCAAGTTTGCAATACCCCTTTAAATATCTCTTTAGAAAGGTCCTGACAGCTCTTGTATTATGCATCATGAAATAACATTTTTGGAGAATATTTCATATTCCTCTGTTATTCCTCCTGGAAATGTATTTTAAAACTCCCCTCCCCAGAAAGCTGGGTGTTATGATTACTTTGGTCGATAAGGTGGACCTGCGCTCTCTAATAATGTCCAATCAGTGCTGATAGCGTCAGACTGTGGAGGGACAAATTATTGGCTATGGGAATAGTAAAGGCCAATTATCAACGTATTCGTACATTTCCAGGAGGAATAACAGAGGAATTGCACAACGCTGATGCTCCAGAATAGTTATATTAAGGGGAATAATACTAAACCAGATATTTCAGAAGATCTGATCGTTCTTCCGTTCTTAGCAGAAACTAAACATTGTATTTCTCTTCGCTGATCCCCATCCATCATGGTTTGTAGGAGGCAGTTACAGATGATATATATCAACCAGTAATGAAGGTCGGGAGGAGGCACAACATCCGCTTAGGGGCTGCTTTTTCGATATCTCTTGGGATGCACTTGAATTAAGTTAAAGGTTCACTTGCTCTCGGCAGGTCCAGTTGCTTTGCTTTGAAGGCAGCCTATTAGTGTAATTGGCTCTTCCGACACAAGTACCATTTAAGTAGCTATTTGTATGTATTTATTTTCCGTCTCAAGTGTTTACAGCGTATTCCAGGGCAGAAAACTGATATTATAATATTGTGGGCACTTTTATAGCTATACGGGGTGTCCTTCTGCTATACTAGAGGGCTATGGTCTGATAAACGAGCAGTGCAGAGATTTAAAGGCTTATTATAATAATTGTCCAGCAATGTAGAAATAATAGCTAGAAAATTCCGTACTACTCTAGTGAATGATCCCCTAAGGGTATGTTCACACTGCGTCTATTTCTAGCCTTTTTTTTTTAGCAGCTCCGCTCGTAAAAATGCCAGTAGAAGACTTACAAAACGCTCAAAAGAATTGTCCTATTCATTTCTATGGAAAAAATTACTTGCTGTTCATATGTTGAGGCTTTTGAGAATCTTCAGGCTTTCTAAAATACCTGGTGGGAGAAAAGAAAGTGGAGGTCACTTCTTTGAAGCGGCTCCTGCCGGAAAATGCTACAAACTAAGCATTGTCCAATTAAAAGTCTGCAAAATAAATGCTAAAGGAAAAAAAAACTCAAAACCTCAGAAACTCCCCTAGGGTATGTTCACACTGCGTCATTTATTTTTCTCAGGCTGTCGTTTTCCTGAAGTGGCCTCGCCATCGTTCTTGTGGGGTCTGCGCCACCATCGTCTTTCTCTCTCAGAAGAATGAATATGTTACTTCTTTTTAAAAAGGGTTAAAAGAAGTGACATAAGAAGCAGCATGTGCTGTATGACGCAGCATGTCGTTTTTACATTGCTGTACACTATGTTCATTTTATGGGGCGTTTTTTCTGTGCTTTTTCAGGCAGATTCTGAGAGCAATCCTCCTAAAAAAAGACATTGGAAAAGTCATGGTATTTGACTGCTGGAAAAAAAAACTCAGTTTCAACATTCCCAAAGGGTCTTTTTAAGGTGGAACCCGTCTGAACAAGCACTAAAAAAACGCTACAAAGAATGAACATAATGCACATCAATGTCAAAACGATTTGCTGTGAATATTGTTCCAGTAAAAAGAAGCGACCTGTCTATTCTTCTGCTTTTTCTGCTTGGAAGCTGCCAATATTTTATATATAGAACATAGAAAAAGCCACCAATATGTCAAAGTAGAAATCTCAAAAGACACTTCAGTTTTAACCCCCTGGTGGTTTTTCTGAAGTGTCTTCTTCTATGTCAAAAACAATCAGGCCTCGCTGGCGTATAAAAGATGTCGCGTGCACTTATCCTATCGGAATCGTCATTTTCCCTTATTTTGAACGTCTTAAATGCCACTGTAGCATAAGAAAAGGAGGTTCGACACTTTTCTGAAGATAAAAGATTTATGGCTTTATTGTCCACAAATTAAAATCCAGCTCAGACTATCAATAGATCCATCTGATGCGTTTCGAACAAACAAATGTTCTTAATCGTAGCAATAAATTCCATTGTTACAATTGAACTAGCTAGCTCTAATAGCCACAATTAGACTTGGGTGTCAGCTGTAAAAAAACAGCCGGCACCAAACTGTGTGTAGCGATCTCATCTCTTGAGCCCACTCCATACATGCAATGCGCAGTTGCCTGGTTCTATCCACATCCGATACCACTGGAGTTTGGGCGAGGGGAGTTAGAACAGTTTTGTGCCAGGTGCAATGAGCTTGACATTTCTCCTCCAATGTTGGTCACCTATTTTTTATATCAGTGGTCTTCAACCTGTTACTCTCCAGCAGTTGTAAAACTACAATCAGTGAAGACCAGGGATATAAATGCATTTTTCTTTTTGTACTGTAGTGGTTAGACCAGGTGATCAGGGCTGTATCATTATATCTCACACACACCAAGAAAACTAAGCTATTGTGGGGGCGTGTTCTTTTCCTGCTGTGTGGCTACTTGTTTATGATTGGGCAATTCATCCAGGGGAGAGGAAATACACACCCCTAGTGAAAACTGTCTGATAACACCCACTTAGACTTAAAAAAAAAAGTTAACTCATTAGGTGCCAAACACTTTGATTGCTAACATCTCTGCAACGGAGATCAAAATAAAAAAAAAAACACGTTTTCTTCCACTCTGCAACCATTATAACATCATGTGTCCAGTTCAACATGATAAATTTGATGAAAAGTCCTTCTTAATGCATTTTTCATACATTTATCATACATTCAATTGAATGGTTAAAAAATTCATCAAAAAATGCTAGAAAAAAAATGTTAGAGAAAAAATGCAGTGTTTGAATGAGATTTTAGAACTTTCATTTATTTTGCTGCTACTGTAAAACAATGTATTATCATGCACAAAAAACACACACAGAAGAATTGAATGTGTGAACAAGTCCTTAGCAAAAGGATAAGCTTTTTCTCAAGAAGCAGTGCTACTCTTGTCCATGGGCTTGTGTATGGTATTATATCTAAATCCCATGGAAATAAATAATAACTCCAATACTGACACAGCCATAGACTAGAAGGATGCTGCAGCTGTACAAAACACTTGTTTTTATGTCTCTTATTAGGCTGTGGCTATATGCGATATTGGAAAAGTATTTATTCTCTCTTTAATAGTATTGCATCTCCAAATTTTGTGTGGCAACCTAAAGAATGGTCTTCTAGTCACTTTAGTCAGAACTAAAAAAATTGGGTATGAGGGCAGGCAGTCAAAATCTTTCTTCTTTCTCCAAGCCATAGTCACAGCAGTGATATAAATAAAACATGAAAGGTTGTCACCAGGGAATTACCAGACAAACAAAGGGTTTTGTAGGTGTGGAGACATGAGGGTCAGTGGGTGCTCTCTAGCCTGGCTGTCTTTAGAAAGACCACATTGTCCAGGAATTCATCCCACTAAATGCCCGTTCTCCTTCCCTGTGGGCAGAATACTACTCAGACAACACAGCGTGAGGGTTACATAATGTGGTGATACTTAATTGATCACCAACAGTCAAGAACATATAGTATGGTCCCAGCAAGTACATAAGATGGTGCTAAAGACAGAGTCTCACTCTTCCGCTGGCTCACCGGGAACTAGAACATCTGTGACTTCTGGCCAACTAACCCAACCAGTAGCACCCCGCTTTTGGCAGGCACCCTCAGAGAGGAGGTAGCGGAAAGCTTAGGAAGCTGACAGAGGCAGGGTCAGACTGGGGCACCGGGATACCGGAGAATTCTCCGATGGGCCCGGGCCTCGGCAGACCCCCGAGCAGAACGCATGGGGGCCCGCTGGTTAACATAGCCGCCGGTGCACCTGCACTGGGGCCCAGAGGTGGATGGGGGCCCTTGCAGTGCAGCTCATAATGAGGGCAATCTAGCCTGCTTCTCGGACCCCCAGGCTTCGGGGGGCCCATGGCCAGATTGCCCTCCTCGTGTGTGGCGGGAAGGGAGCGATCCCTCCAGCTCTGCTGCTGACAGGAGGAAAATGGCACTAATACACTGGGGATGAGGGAGAGCAATAATGATGGAGGAGGTGGGGGGAGATATAGCAATGATGATGGAGGAGGTGGGAGGAGATATGGCAATGATGATGGAGGAGGTGGGGGAGATACAGCAATGATGGAGAAGGTGGGGGGAGATATGGCAATAATGATGTAGGAGGTGGGGGAGATATAGCAATGCTGATGGAGGAGGTGGGGGAGATATAGCAATGATGATGGAGGAGGTGGGGGAGATATGGCAATGATGGAGGAGGTGGGAGACATATGACAATTATGATGGAGGAGGTGGGGGGAGATATGGCAATGATGATGGAGGAGGTGGGGGAGATATGGCAATTATGATGGAGGAGGTGGAGGGAGATATGGCAATGATGGAGGAGGTGGGGGAGATATGGCAATGATGGAGAAGGTGGGGGGAGATATGGCAATGATGGAGGAGGTGGGGGGAGATATGGCAATGATGGAGGAGGTGGGGGAGATATGGCAATGATGATGGAGGGGGTGGGGGGAGATATAGCAATGATGATGGAGGAGATGAGGGAGATATGGCAATGATGGAGGAGGTGGGGGAGATATGGCAATGATGGAGGAGATATGACAATGATGGAGAAGGTGGGGGAGATATGACTATGATGGAGAAGGTGGGGGGCGGTCATTTGTTCTCTCTTATATTAATTAGGAGAAGATTCTTTATTTCCATTAGTGATTAAATACTTGGAACAAGATGCACTTACAGGGGTTCTCCGGGGAAAACAAGTAATCACCTCTCCACAAGATAAGTGATAAATTATTGATTAGTGGGGGTTTGAATTCTAGGATCTGCACCGATTGGTAGAATGTGGAGCTTTTATCCCCATTAGAATGGAGCTCATGTGCGACTTGACCACTGATTCATTCATTCCCTCAGTGGCTGTTCTTGTTTTTTCTGGAAGCCCCAAAGAGAATGAATGGAGCTGCTGTCAGACGTCCCACCTGCCGCTGCATTTTGAAATGGGGATAAGTGTCCTGACAGGGATAAAACTTCCCCATTCTTCCGATAGGTGCATTTTGCAATGTTCGGACCCAAATGATCAATAAGTTATCACTTATTTTGTGGAGCCCATGGATCAGTGATAACTTATTTTAACCAAAGAAACCCTTTAATGCAAACTACCGTAATTGTGTCTCAGTTTGTGACTCACTGGATCTCTCTCGGACCTCCGGTCTTTACATTTTTGGCGTAGTCGGCAGGATCCAGTGCTTGTCATGGACGGAGACGAGGGAAGAAATGACTCTTCCGCACTATCAGCCCCCCCCCCCCCTGGCAGCCGCGACGACTGTGGGAGGTTATGTGCCGGTAGGAGCTCTACTCCTGCACATGCCGAAATACGACGGGTGTAACATGCCATTGCAGGATTGGGCTGAGAGGGTCCGGAGTGTTCTGCGGATGTGCAATTTGGTTCCCGCATTACGAGCAGAGTTGGCATTAAATGCTTTAGAGGGCGACGCTAGGTGGATGGTGATGGTACGTCCAGAGTCAGAGAGGAGCACGTTAGAGAAAATCTTGGAGCTGTTAGAGGGGAGTTCAGGAGGCCGGGCTCGCGTGGCCCAGCTTCGGTCCTTGTTTTTCAATCAGCCTCAAAAGGAATGTGAGACTTTGATGCAGTACTCAAACACTTTACAGGAAACGTTGAATGAGGTGCAGCGTCTAGACCCAGGGGCCATGGGGGCATTCCGAGAGGTAGACCGCTTACTCCGGGACCAATTCATAATGGGGTTAGCCAATAGACTCCTTTGAGACAAAATGATGGAGATATCCCGAGCTACCCCGGAATTATCCTTCTGGCAGATTTATCGGGTTGCGGTGGAAAGGGAGGAGGAGTCTACTCTGGTGGCCGAGGGGGCAGTTGACAGTGCACAGCTGGAGGGAGTCCGGCGCCAGTTTCAGGAGGGGGAGGACTGGTAAACGTTGTACAGGCTCTACATGCTGAACTGAAGGAGTTAAAGCTGGAGGTGTCTAAACTCAGAGCTGGGCCGGTCCCTACTCCTACGGAAGGGCCACCTGCCCCGTCCTCTGGAATGGTGGTTCCACAGCCTGCCCGGTCGCTCTCCTCGAATGATCCAAGTTCTCGTCCACGAGGAGCGGTCACCTGCTGGAGGTGTGGGCGTCGGGGACACATCTCCCGGTACTGCCGGATGTCTGCAGCCCCGGAGCCTCCTTCGCCGGCGTTAAACTCCCAGCCGCTGCCATGAGAGGGCGAGCAGCAGCGGCCCACCCCCCACAAAGCCCTCGATGGGAAGAACAAAATTTGTTTGCATGCAGTCCAGTGCTGGAAGTAGAGTTTGAAGGGCGGAAGATGAGATGTTTGGTTGACACAGGATCCGAATGTACCATAATGCCCTTAGAGGTGTACGAAAGGCACTTCAGTCAACTCGTGGTTCCCGAGGACGGCCGAGTGATAAGGCTTACAGCCTCTAACAATGACCAACTGACTGTGAAGGGGATCGTGTGGATGCAACTGAAAATGCTTGGCCAAGAGCTGAGTCAGAAAGGGATAGTGCTGGTGGACCACCCTCCTAGAAGAGGGATGGAGGTGAAGCTCGGAATGAACGTTCTGCGAGATTTAAATCATCAGATGTATGCCAGTGAGGGACCCCGATACTGGGCGCATGCTACCCACCATCGACCTACCCAGAGAATGTTACACCGTCTAGTGCTGAGTTGCGATCTCCTGAAGAGTGCGGTCCCTGGGGGTCGGGTGGGCCTGGTCCGAGTGCCATCGCGGACCACGATCTCGCTAGCGCCCCGTCATGAAGAATTCTTCATGCTACCGGTGGGGGCTGCGCAGAGACTGAATGGGCTTGAAGTACTCATCGAGCCAGCCCCAGAGAAGTCCTCATTCGCCAAGGCGCATGTGGCCCGGTCTCTGGCGATTGTGAAGAATGGACGGGTGCCAGTCAGATGTATCAACGTTTTAGATGAGGCTGTTACAATTCCTGCTGGGACCATTCTGGCTGAACTGTTCGGGCCAGCAGAAAAGGTGCCTGACAAGACAGTGTTCAAACATTGCCCAGATGAACAGTCTTCCTGGACATTCGCGGTCGAAGTAGGCCAGACCGAATCTCCTACCGAAGAATGGAATCGTCGTGTGATCATGGACCAGATGGGAGTGGATCGGGAGAAACTGACCCCCGTGCAATTGGAGCAGCTGGAGAAGGTTTTGTGGGAACATCAAGAGACCTTTTTGCGACATGCGGAGGATTTCGGTTGTTCCCGGACGATTGAGCATGAGATTCCCACAGGGGATACTCCTCCTATTAGGGAACGTTATCGTCAAATTCCCCCAACACTCTATCAAGAGGTGAAGCGCATGGTGGCCAGTATGCTTGACAACCAAGTGATCCGAGAAAGCCAGAGCCCCTGGGCGGCCCCTGTGGTCTTGGTGCGGAAGAAGGATGGGACCCTTCGGTTTTGTGTGGACTATTGCAAATTGAATGCTCACACGGTGAGGGACGCATATCCATTACCTCGCATAGAAGAGTCTCTGTCGGCATTGGGTCGGGCCAAATATTTCTCGACGTTGGATTTAGCAAGTGGTTATTGGCAGGTACCAATGGCCGAAAAAGATCGAGCCAAGACTGCGTTTGTCCTACCAATGGGGCTCTTTGAATTCAACCGGATGCCCTTTGGGCTCACTAACGCCCCGGGAACTTTTCAACGCCTTATGGAATATTGCTTAGGCGATCTGAATTTTGAATCAGTCCTGATATACCTAGATGACATTGTGGTGTTCGGGACCTCATTTGAAGACCATCTTGAGAAGTTACGTCAAGTTCTCCGGCGGCTCAGTTGTTATGGCCTAAAAATAAAACCAAAGAAGTGCCAACTGTTACAAAGTCAGAGTGAGTATTTAGGTCACGTGGTGACTCCGGACGGGGTTCTGCCCGCGACCAGTAAGTTCATGGTTGTGCAGGAGTGGTCACCCCCCCGTACCCTGCGAGAGGTTCAGGCCTTCTTAGGTTTTTCGGCGATTTGTACCTAAGTTTTCACAAGTAGTGAGTCCCCTGAATGAGCTCTTAAGAGGGATGGCACAAGGTCCCCAAAATCGCCCCATCCCATGGGGTCCCCAGCAGCAAAAGGCATTTGAGGAGGTGAAGGCCGCCCTAACGAGTGCTCCGTTGTTAGCGTATGCCCGGTTCGATTCCCCTTTCCTGTTATATACCGATGGCAGTCTGCATGGGCTGGGGGCGGTGCTAGCACAAGTGCAGGATGGTCAGGAGCGAGTAATCGCCTATGGCAGCAGGTCTTTAAGAGACACTGAACGCAACCCAGCTAACTACAGTTCGTTTCGCCTAGAGCTACTGGCCCTGGTGTGGGCGATGACGGAACGCTTTGCCGAGTATTTAACGGGAGCTGAGGTGCTGGTCATGACTGATAATAACCCTCTGGCTTACCTAGAAAACGCAAAGCTGGGAGCGGTGGAGCAGCGGTGGGTCGCCTGCCTTGCTAAGTTTAACTATCGAATTAAGCTTCGATCTGGGCGGGAAAACGGAAATGCGGATGCACTCTCAAGGGTGCCCCTTGGGTCCTCGGGGGGAAAATGTTGATGACCAGCTTGAGGACACTGAAACCCCTGACTTGGGGCAGGTACCTATCTTCCGAAGTGTGGTACATTCAAGTGGGGTGGCGTCGGGGATGCCGTGTGTTCTGGGAAAAACACCCTCGGATTGGGCGAAGGACCAGAACGATTGTCCTGACATTGCACTAGTGCGCAATTGGGTACAAAAAGGGGTCTGGCCGCGTGCAGAGGAAAAGGCCCAGCTGTCCGTGGAAGGAGTGAAACTACTGCGACAGTGGGATAAGTTGTGCGTGGAACAGGGCCTCTTGTACCGTAAGGTGTACCTGCCATCTGAGCTGCAGCACCGGTACCAGCTAGTAATCCCTATGGGGATGGGTCCGGTGGTCGCTCGTGAGGTGCATGAGAAGGGGGCCCACTTTGGGAGTGAAAAGACACTCCAGTGGCTACAGCGAGTCCTCTATTGTCCTGAATTGGGGGAGATGGTGACAGAGGCGTGTCGGCAGTGTCGTGTCTGTGGGCTCAGTAAGAGCCCTGAGCAGCGGGCGCCCACACAATCTATTAAGACTTCCGCTCCTTTAGAGCTGCTCATGATTGACTATGTCCTGATAGGATACTCAACGTCTGGGTATTTCTATTGCTTGGTAATGACAGACCACTTCACCAAGTATGCTGTTGCAGTGCCGACAAGAGATCAGACGGCGGAGTCGGCGGCTGAAGCCGTGTGTCGATATTTCATTCAGGTGTTTGGGTGTCCACAAAGAATATACTCGGATGAAGGGGCATGTTTTCAGGGGGCATTGATGAAGGAGCTGTACCAGCTGTATGGTGTCGCACAGTCGAGAACGACACCTTACCATCCCCAAGGTAACGGAGCTTGTGAGCGCTTTAATCGGACTCTGTTGCAGATGTTGAGGACGTTGGAGGGTAAACAACAGGTACGCTGGCCTGAGTATCTTCCCGAATTGATGTGAGCCTACAATAATAGAGTGCACAGCACTACTGGCTACTCACCACACATGTTGATGTTCGGGCAGGGCAGGACATTGAGGATTTGAGCATGCCAGATCCCTCCTCCAATCCCCCTCGGATCGCATCAGAATGGGTTCGGGAACACCGGCGGCGATTGAGGGTAGTGTATCAGGTGGTGGGTGATCGACTCAGTCAGGTAACCCATAGGGACACGCACCTCGTGCAAACCGAGCCTTTCTCTCGGGGGATAGAGTGTTGGTGAGAATCAAACGGAAAGCTGAGTGAACGGTAGGAGGCGACTCCGTACCTGGTCAAAAAACAGCTGAGCCCTGAGATTCCATTCTACGAGGTCGAACCGGTGGGGACAGGGGGACCATCCCGTAATCTTCATCGTAACATGCTACAACGGTGCTGGTTTAAAGATGCTGGTTTAAAGACCTAGTGCTTGACAACTAGGTCACACTGTATAAATCCATGCAAACAGCATGGATTTATACAGTGTGAACCGTAAAAATTAAAACAAATAAAGCTATACTCACCCCGGAGGCCCCGGCGTGGCTGCAGCGCTCGTTACTGTCTGGTTCCTGGCTGCCGGCATCTCGCGAGACAGAGCGGTGAAGGGCCTGCGGTCACATGACTGTGACGTCACCGCAGGTCCTCAAGCGATGCCGGCATTCAGAGACAAGCCACCGGACAGGTGAATATAAACTTTATTTGTTATTTTATTCTTTTTTTACAGGTACAATGGTACCCAGGTCTGGATGAGAGTCTCCTCTCCTCCAGAACTGGGTACCATCCGCACATAGAGACGCATAGAAGCCGCTTGTACAAATGTACAGTCGCGGTTTCTATGCGTCTCAATGCAAGTCAATGGCGGGATTCCGCTGCGCTTCTGCAAAATTAAATGACATGCTGCGGATTTTTGTACGCAGCATAAACGCTGCGGAAAAATCCGCAGCATGTGCATAGAACATGCGGAATCCCCTTGGGGACCATGGGGTGCGGATTACCTAGCGTTTAACAAGAGTTTCCGCTGCGGAAATTCCGCAGCATAAACGCTTGAAAAACGCTACGTGGGCACACAGCCTTAGAGACTTCGGGAGGAAAGAAGGTTTCTGATGCCATTTCTACTGAGAGCATATTGACAAGCCTTTGTGAAGAGATCTTCCCAGACCTTAATCTGAGGCTACAGGACTAAAGTCCCCGGCGTGTGGGCTCGGCATCGGCCGACAAGACAAGGAATTTTTGCTGCTTTTGTGAACTTTGTTTTTGTTTTGGCGCCAAAGTTTTCCGGGACTAGCTGCAGCCACCGTGATTCACAGGCCTGTGATAGACTGCATCTGAGGTTAACGGTACCATAACTTTAAGATACCCGAGTATCCTGATAAT
Source organism: Phyllobates terribilis (assembly GCF_046119375.1). Lineage (NCBI taxonomy): Eukaryota > Metazoa > Chordata > Amphibia > Anura > Dendrobatidae > Phyllobates > Phyllobates terribilis. Next base: position 93,008,875 of record NW_027362765.1, on the reverse strand, counting down.
AAGGGTATAAGAGCAATTGATATAGTTTCATGCATTATTATTGTTAATAGTGGTAGGATTGTATTCAGTGTGCCATCTCAGGGGGTCCCCACATACCGCCCTCACTAGACTGACTTTGTGTTTAGGTAAAATTGTTCCAGATCACTAGAATAATTCACATAAGCTGGAAACCTTGAGATTGGCACATTGATTTCAGCTTTTGCTGATTGTGTGTATTTAGTAAAGACTGTCCCAGGTAGAACCTGAGACTGATTCATTCAATACTGAATTTTAGTCTAATCCCTGTTTTAGTAAAGAAAGTGTTGTTTATTTCTGTCTCTGTCTCAGTTTGTGACTCACTGGATCTCTCTCGGTCCTCCGGTCATTACATGTGATACTACCAGAAAAGTGAATAAGATGTTTGAAATCTGATGGAAAAGCAGCTTAGTTTTTCCTTGCAGATTTGAAGCAGTTTCATGTCTGCAGCATCTATTCTTTCAGCATTTTTCACCCATTCTAAAGAACGGGGAAAAAATCTCTTAAAAGCGCAGCAATATCAAGGTGATTTTCCGGCAAAGAGATACTTTTTTTGCAGCAAACACTTATCGTGTGCATATACCCGCACCGTATCATTACCAGTAACCATTGCAGACTATTGGCTGTTATCTTTACTAGATACTGACTTCAACAATTATCTTAAACAGGAGAAATGGCATTTTCACCGGCCAACTGCAGCCATTATAACGGCTTTCTACCGCTTTGTCATGCAACTTATCTCAATGTTCTGCTGAGTAAATCAGATTAAAATCTTTTCAGAACATGACCACAATTTAGCACAAATTCCATTCCTGCATTGACAACCGACCGAGGAGCAGAGGCGAATCCTGACATTGTATACACTGCGCACGGTCAGTTACTCCGTAAGCTGCACTGCTCGCTGGACGTTTCCTTTGGAGGTGAAAAAACCCTTTACCGGCTGTAACTATTTTTAAAAGAATGTTTACAATACGGCTAATAGATGTGCCAACCATTCTTCCCTTTCTTTTTTGCTTATATTTTATGTTCTATACCAGTGCTGGCGAACCTATGGCATGCGTGCCAGAGTGGGCACGCAGAGCCCTCCCGGTGGGCACACACGCCATCGCCGCAGCACTAGCGCTACTGGACCAGGACCTGGCCCGGCGGGTGAGTACTCAGAGCCCGCCGACGCCAGTCCCCACTTCAGCTAGATGTGCGTTCTCTGACACACATCTAGCTGAAGTGTATTGCAGCGCACGAGTTGCCAGGCCCGTGCGCCGCAATACACGCTGCTGGCCAATCAGAGGCCAGCAGCTGACGTCAGCGTACACGCGACGGGGCGCATGGCAGTGACGTCATGCGCCCCGTCGCTAGGACGCTGGAGTCAGCTGCCGGCTACAGGAGAGGATGTGGCACGGGAGAGGAAGGAAGGTGAGTAGGAGTGTTTATTATGTTTTTTTGATTTTTTTTATATGAACAGTGGTGCCAGCAGGATGGAATGGATGATGGCGGGGGGTGGACGACAGCAATATATACTGTACATGGAATGGGGGGCGGGAGGGGGGAACAGCAATATATAAATGGAATGGGGGGCGGGAGTGGGGAACAGCAATATATACATGGAATGGGGGGTGAGGGAAACAGCATATATACAGTGCCTTGTGAAAGTATTTGGCCCCCTTGAACTTTTCTACCTTTTGCCACATTTCTGGCTTCAAACATAAAGATATAAAATTCTATTTTTTTGGGAAGAATCAACAACAAGTGGGACACAATCGTGAAGTGGAATGAAATTTATTGGATATTTTAAACTTTAAAAAAAAAATAAAAACTGAAAAGTGGGGCGTGCAATATTATTCGGCCCCTTTACTTTCAGTGCAGCAAACTCACTCCAGAAGTTCAGTGAGGATCTGTGAGGCTATGTGCCCACGATGCAGAAATTAAGCAGAAAATTTCTGCTTCATATCTGCATCTCCTTGCCCGGAAAAACGCGTGCGGAATTTGACACGCGTTTTTCGCGCGTTTTGCACATGCGGAATTGCCATGCGTTTTCTAATGCATTGTAGATGGCAATTCCGCATGCGTAAACGCACAAATAATGGAGATGCTGTGGATTTTTTTGCGCATCAAAAACGCTGCGGAAAAATCTGCAGCATGGGCATTGAAAGTGCGGAATTTCATTGGGGACCATGGGGGAAGGATTACCAAGCGTTTCCCAAGCGTTTACGCTGCAAAAATTCCACAGCATAAACGCTGGAAAAACGCATCGTGGGCACTGACCCTGAATGATTCAATGTTGTCCTAAATGACTGGTAATGATAAATAGAATCCACCTGTGTGTAATCAAGTCTCCGTATAAATGCACCTGCTCTGAAGTAGTCTCAGGGTTCTGTTTCAAGTGCAAAGAGCATCATGAAGACCAAGGAACACACCAGGCAGGTCCGAGATACTGTTGTGGCGAAGTTTAAAGCCAGATTTGGATACAAAAAGATTTCCCAAGTTTTAAACATCTCAAGGAGCACTGTGCAAGCCATTATATTGAAATGGAAGGAGTATCAGACCACTGCAAATCTACCAAGACCCGGCCGTCCCTCTAAACTTTCATCTTGAACAAGGAGAAGACTGATCAGAGATGCAGCCAAAAGGCCCATGATCACTCTAGATGAACTGCAGAGATCTACAGCTGAGGTGGGAGAGTCTGTCCATAGGACAACAATCAGTCGTACACTGCACAAATCTGGCCTTTATGGAAGAGTGGCAAGAAGAAAACCATTTCTCAAAGATATCCATAAAAAGTCTCGTTTGAAGTTTGCCACAAGCCACCTGGGAGACACACCAAACATGTGGTATAAGGTGCTCTGGTCAGATGAAACCAAAATCGAACTTTTTGACAAATGCAAAATGCAAAACGATATGTTTGGCGTAAAAGCAACACAGCTCATCACCCTCAAAACACCATCCTTACTGTCAAACATGGTGGTGGCAGTATCATGGTTTGGGCCTGCTTTTCTTTAGCAGGGACAGGGAAGATGGTTAAAATTGATGGAAAGATGGACAGAGCCAAATACAGAACCATTCTGGAAGAAAACCTGTGGGAGTCTGCAAAAGACCTGAGACTGGGACGGAGATTTATCTTCCAACAAGACAATGATCCCAAACATAAAGCAAAATCTGCAATGGAATGGTTCAAAAATAAAAGTATCCAGGTGTTAGAATGGCCAAGTCAAAGTCCAGACCTGAATCCAATCGAGAATCTGTGGAAAGAGCTGACAAACGCTCTCCATCCAACCTCATTGAGCTTGAGCTGTTTTGCAAGGAAGGATGGCCAAGAATTTCAGCCTCTTGATGTGCAAAACTGATAGAGACATACCCCAAGCGACTTGCAGCTGTAATCACAGCAAAAGGTGGCGCTACAAAGTATTAACTCAAGGGGGCCGAATAATATTGCACGCCTACTTTTCAGTTTTTAATTTGTTAAAAAAGTTTAAAATATCCAATAAATGTCATTCCACTTCACGATTGTGTCCCACTTGTTGTTGATTCTTCCCCAAAAAATTTGAATTTTATATCTTTATGTTTGAAGCCAGAAATGTAGAAAAGTTTAAGGGGGCCAAATACTTTCACAAGGCACTGTACATGGAATGGGAGAGGGGAGGGAAAGAGCATATATACATGGAATGGGAAAGGGGAGGGAAAGAGTATATATACATGGAATGGGAAGGGGGGAGGGAAAGAGCATATATACATGGAATAGGAGGGGGGGAGGGAAAGAGCATATATACATGGAATGGGAGGGAAAGAGCATATATACATGGAATGGGGGGTGAGGGACACAGCATATATACATGGAATGGGAGAGGGGAGGGAAAGAGCATATATACATGGAATGGAAGGGGGGGAGGGAAAGAGCATATATACATGGAATGGGAGGGGGGAGGGAAAGAGCATATATACATGGAATGGGAGGGGGGGAGGGAAAGAGCATATATGCATGGAATGGGAGGGGGGGAGGGAAAGAGCATATATGCATGGAATGGGAGGGTGGAGGGAAAGAGCATATATATATGGAATGGGAGGGAAAGAGCATATATACATGGAATGGGGGGGGAGCATATATATATGGAATGGGAGGGGGGAGGGAAAGAGCATATATACATGGAATGGGAGGGAAAGAGCATATATACATGGAATGGGAGGGGGGAAGGAAACAGCATATATACATGGAATGGGGGGGAAACAGCATATATACAGTGCGGGCCAAAAGTCTTGGCACCCCTGCAATTCTGTCAGATAATACTCAGTTTCTTCCTGAAAATGATTGCAATCACAAATTCTTTGGTATTATTATCTTCATTTAATTTGCTTGCAAGGAAAAAACACAAAAGAGAATGAAGCAAAAATCAAATCATTGATCATTTCACACAAAACTCCAAAAAAGGGCCGGACAAAAGTATTGGCACCCTCAACCTAATACTTGGTTGCACAACCTTTAGCCAAAATAACTGCGAACAACCGCTTCTGGTAACCATCAATGAGTTTCTTACAGTGCTCTGCTGGAATTGTAGACCATTCTTCTTTGGCAAACTGCTCCAGGTCCCTGATATTTGAAGGGTACCTTCTCCAAACTGCCATTTGGAGATCTCTCCACAGGTGTTCTATGGGATTTAGGTCTGGACGCATTGCTGGCCACCTTAGAAGTCTCCAGTGCTTTCTCTAAAACCATTTTATAGTGCTTTTGGAAGTGTGTTTAGGGTCATTGTCCTGCTGGAAGACCCATGACCTCTGAGGGAGACCCATCTTTCTCACACTGGACCCTACATTATGCTGCAAAATTTGTTGGTAGTCTTCAGACTTCATAATGCCATGCACACGGTCAAGCAGTCCAGTGCCAGAGGCAGCAAAGCAACCTCAAAACAACAGGGAACCTCCGCCATGTTTGACTGTAGGGACCGTGTTCTTTTCTTTGAATGCCTCTTTTTTTTTCCTGTACACTCTATGTTGATGCTTTTTCCCAAAAAGCTCTACTTTTGTCTCATCTGACCAGAGAACATTCTTCCAAAACGTTTTAGGCTTTCTCAGGTAAGTTTTGGCAAACTCCAGCCTGGCTTTTTTATGTCTCGGGGTAAGAAGTGGGGTCTTCCTGGGTATCCTACCATACAGTCCCTTTTCATTCAGACGTCGACGGATAGTACGAGTTGACACTGTTGTACCTTCGGACTGCAGGGCAGCTTGAACTTGTTTGGATGTTAGTCGAGGTTCTTTATCCACCATCCGCACAATCTTGCGTTGAAATCTCTCGTCAATTTTTCTTTTCCGTACACATCTAGGGAGGTTACCCACAGTGCCATGGGCTTTAAACTTCTTGATGACACTGCGCACGGAAGACACAGGAACATTCAGGTCTTTGGAGATGGACTTGTAGCCTTGAGATTGCTCATGCTTCCTCACAATTTGGTTTCTCAAGTCCTCAGACAGTTCTTTGGTCTTCTTTCTTTTCTCCATGCTCAATGTGGTACACACAAGAACACAGGACAGAGGTTGAGTCAACTTTAATCCATGTTAACTGGCTGCAAGTGTGATTTAGTTATTGCCAACACCTGTTAGGTGCCACAGGTAAGTTACAGGTGCTGTTAATTACATGAATTAGAGAATCATCACATGATTTTTCAAAGGGTGCCAATACTTTTGTCCACCCCCTTTTTTAGGTTTGGTGTGGAATTATATCCAATTTGGCTTTAGGACAATTCTTTTTGTGTTTTTTTCATTGAAGACAAATTAAATGAAGAGAATAATACCAAAGAATTTGTGATTGCAATCATTTTCAGGAAGAAACTGAGTATTATCTGACAGAATTGCAGGGGTGCCAATACTTTTGGCCAGCACTGTACATGCAATGGGGGAGGGAACAGCATATATACATGGAATGGAGGGGAAACAGCATACATACATGGAATTGGGGGGGGGGGCAGCATATATTCATGGAGGGAAAACAGCATATATACATGGAATGGGGGGAACAGCATATATACATGGAATGGGGGAACAGCATATATACATGGAATGGGGGGGAAACAGCATACATACATGGAATGGGTGGGGGCAAGGAAACAGCATATATACATGGAATGGGGGGGAAACAGCATATATACATGCAATGGGGGAGGGAACAGCATATATACATGGAATGGAGGGGAAACAGCATATATACATGGAATTGGGGGGGAACAGCATATATACATGGAATGGAGGGGAAACAGCATATATTCATGGAATGGGGGGAACAGCATATATACATGGAATGGGGGGAAACAGCATATATACATGGAATGGGGGGACAGCGTACATACATGGAATGGGGGGGAAACAGCATAAATACATGGATTGGGGAGGGCAGCCATATATACATGGATTGGGGGAGGGCGGCATATATACATGGATGGGGGCATATAACAAGATGGGAGTGAGCAGATTCTTTATTTCTGCGGTCTCATACCCCTGGTCCTGTTTGTGGCTGCTCTGTGCTCCCCTTGTCTGCTCTCTGTATGAGTTGTTTTTTTCTAAATGAAAACCTCAGTATTCAGGTTAATTTGCCGTGTTGGCACTTGGCGATAAATAAGTGGGTTTTGGATTGCAGTTTGGACACTCGGTCCGTAAAAGGTTCGCCATCACTGTTCTATACAGTTCCTCAGTATATTTATGTCATCCCCCATTACCTTTTTCATCTCTCCTTACATCTCTTGTATCTTAGCTAAAATATGGTAGTTAGTAGCACATTAAACACTTTTATAATGTGTAGTGTATAATCACTGCATATTTCAGGGTTATGTGCTTCTGAGGACTAATTCTGGCACCTAAACAGGAAAGGGTTCTTTACAGTCAGAGCAGTCAGACTGTGGAATGCCGACCAGAAGAGGTAGTAATGGCAGACCCTATAACAGCCTTTAAGAAAGGGCTGGATACTTTAACAAAACACCATTGTGAGTTGGAAATAATCTAGAAACAGAAAATGTATAACTTTGAAGAGATAGTTTGAACTTTATGGTCCTAGGTCTTTTTTCAGCCTATATAACTATGTAAAATGGACATTAAGAAAATGCTTGAAATGCAATTCCCTATAATATAATTTTAAAAGTAATTTCATCTTAATTTCTTTCTTTGTAAAGTACTAGTTATAAGCCCAATCTCTGGATCTAAAAAGTGCAAAACACTCCTTAAACATTTGCACATTTAATCTGTATTTCTTATGGTGCCTAATGTAAGCCATACGGATAAGGCGCCTGCTTGGTAATAAGTGCAGTTATTTGATTCTATAATGAAAGCAAATTACCAATGGTGAAAGGGTTAATACTTGGGCCCTGCATCAGTAATAGCCCCTGTAGTAACCATGACAACTGTTATGAGGTCATAAACAAGTGTCATAAAGAAGATTCCATAAAAGAATGCCGTGCTGCCACAATCAGCGCCAATACTGATGCGCCTGAGGACCTTGAGCTTGACCACCCCACGTAATGTGCCGACCTTGGTGTAATTTGGAGGTTCTAGCAGGGAAAGGGGTTGTCTGCTTTTGACGCCCCCAGGGCATGGGAAGGTAACAGAGGGGGGTTCCTAGACCAGGATCTCCTTCTGATACCCTCTACACAGAGCAGCTCTCCTTTGGGAGTTGATGGACGGATCTATGACTTCAATGGGTGATACATTGGGAGGGGATATTTATCCTATTAGGGGTTACTCATAACGAACTGTAACCGAGTGTCCAACTTCTTGAGAGGCGGACCTGGATCTGTAAGGGAGAAATGGTACATCCACCTGGGCAACCAGATCAGCTAAATTCATTCTATCAATCAATCTGGTGACAGATATCACAGCCGGATCTCTCCCACATGCAGTTTATCACAGTCTATATTTATGTCGTTCTCTGTAAATCTGGTAAAATGTACAAATTCTAAAACTCTGTATTATTTCGGCACTAACTCTCTAAGCCCAAGGGAAGGGCAGCCCTCCAGCCATGGTTCCCTAAAGGTTTCCTTCACAGGGGGTTTTCCTCTCCTGAGTGCTGGAAGGTGACTCTTCGTGAGTCGGGGGTTGTGCTATTTTTGGTGTCATGTAAATTTAAATAAAGTTGAGAACGTTTGACACCTAATTGAAATGATTCGTGCATTTATTTTGGGTGCTTCTGTCTGATTAATTTTGTTTGGAAGTAGGGGTCGATCACATATCACAGAGTGATATGTCTGGACATCTGCCCGCCGCAATTTGCCCCAGGGGTTGCCGCTGCTCTGGGGAGGATAATGGAGCAGAGAAGACAAGCATTACAGCACAACAGCGGCAAGTGTGCACTCATCGTCGGAATAATATTACAGCAGTATGTAATGCAGCAGCTTGCTAGCATTACTGTAAAAGGTCCAGGATGGGTTTTACCTGACCATGTACCTTCCCCTTTAACTGACTGGTCACATGACTGTGACATCACACAGGTCCTGTATGCACAGTAAAGCTCTGTACAAATGACTGGGACAGCACACAGGACCTATACACACAGCTGACTGATCACATGACTGTGACATCAGCAAGGTCCTGTCAGTATGTGGGTGTCTGTGCACAGGATATATAAACCCTGGTGATTTGAGACAGGTGTGTTCGGTGTGAGGCGTGAGGCCTGTGCTTCGTGTGTGTGGGACACCGTTTGTGAGAGGCCTAGTGAGGCCGAGAGTGAAGCCTGGCAGCCTGAAAGGCCGAGCCCGGATCCTGTGCGTGGATGCCAGTGGCCTTTGAGGGAGAGCCGGCTTGTTGAGGAACCCTGAAAGGCGCAGGCTGGATGTCAAGTGTGGAAGACATACCAGTAGCCTACGAGGGGACGACGGCTAGAGACCCCCTACCTGGGAAGCCACAAAGCCACAGTGGTGGCAAGCGTAATGGACTGCAGCAGCTAAACCCGGCAAAGGTAATACCCTGTGCTATATGGACATTGTGATATGAACATTGCTATTTTTACCTTGCCGTAAGCTGTAACCTGGAGCAAGTGGGCCTGTGTGCCACTTGGCTCATGAACATTGTGTTAATGTGTGTCGGCGTGCCACGGAGTTGGACCCGGTGAACTGTAGCTTATGAAGTAATAAACTGCAGCATTGTGAGAAAATACGTAAAGACATTGCACGTGTGCATTGATTGACGCAGCGAAGCGAGTAACCCCAGTATGATGACTAGCGCTGCCTTACATATGGTTCGAGAGTGCGGGCAACGGCAGCCCGGTTGCTAGCGGCAACGACAACCCGGTTGCTAGCGTCAACGGCACAGGACGACGAGTGTGGATAAAGCATCTTGCAGCAACTCGGCGGGGTTGCAAAGATTGGCGTCGCACTCAAACCTGGCTTGCTGTGGCTCGGCGGGGCTCACGAAGTTTAAAGCATCTTGCAGCAACTCGGCGGGGTTGCGAAGGTTGGCGTCGCACTCAAACCTGGTTTGCGGTGTCTCGGTGGGGCCACGAATATTTTTCCGGGAGAGCGGTGAAGTGCTAGTGTGAACAGCGTACCGCGATGGCTGTGAGCAAAGCAGCAGATCTGTCTGGAGCTGTTGAGCGGTTGAGGGGCCGGTTGGGACCGGAGCAGGTATTTGGGAAACTTTTACTGGACATGGTGCAGGAACCGCAGGAGCTGTGGGCACCATATGGAATGGCGGCAGTGGACCGTTCTATGGACTCTCCGGGGGCGCCAGTGTTGTCCCAGAGTGCCCGGGGAGGTGGTAAGAGATGTTGTGAACTGAGTCCTAAGACTACTGCTGATTTTTTGTGTAAAAATTACCCTGCCGATGTGGTTGTTAAAAAGGGGGCGGAGTCTAAAAAGGGGCGGATTTTCACAAGTGTGTGGACTGCAGAAAACTGGAAATTGTTACTGGTTGTGGGTTGGTACCTCCTAAAAATGACAATGTGACCGTTGATAACGGGGTAACTCCAGTAGAAGGGGGTGACGTCAAAGTGGGAGGTGACCTGTTAGTCCACAACACCATGGGGAGTGACACAGACCCCATAGCTGACTGTGACACTATGGAAGTAAAAAGTGAGTTCAGTCAGGAGGGGCTAGACGAGGGGAGAGAGTCCCCCTCTGGTCGTCGGCGCAAGGGCCACAAAAGGTTGCTCCGGTAGTACTCCCTGAAAATGAAAATAAAGAGAATATAGTACTGTGTGCCTATGCTTCAAGTGTGGATCCTCCTTTAGAGGTAGAAGAGGAGATGACGTTGCCAGTAGCAACCTCCGGTACGGTACTGAGACTGACGAGTCAGGATCCGACAGCCCTGAAAGGGGAGGCGGCCAGTCATGACCAAGAGCTGGAGCCTATCAGGCCGCAGTGTCAGATTGACGTGCAGCAGTTATGTGAAAACCTGGGGAACGTGTCCGCAGACCAGCTGAACCTGGAGTCTGAGCAGCAGAAAATATACCAGCTTATGAGGAACTGGCAGCGAGACATGGAGGGAAGCAACGCGGAAATTAACCATTGGAAGGAAATGTTCTACGGAATTAAGGAGGACCGCCGCAAAATCAAGGAGGAGGTTTTTCAATTACAGATTGACAAAGCGGTGTGTGAAGATGAGTTATGCGAGGTGAAAGATCGCTTCTCCCTGGTACAGTTAGAGCTGTCTGCCCTCAAAAAGGCGCTGCAGCATGAAGTTGCTGGGCGTGAACAAAACCTAGAACGATTGCGTGAGCAGTTCAACCAGGAGCTGTGTGACTCCAAGAAGGAGTGTGATGAAAAGTTCGGTATGAAACTGCAACAACTTAAGAGAGATTATGAGGATCTCCTCAAGGTAAAAGAAAAACTAGAGGAGGATAAGGGGGGTGCAGAGCAAGTGCGCCAAGTGGGTGAGACCACTCTGCAAGAGACCCGTGAGGAGAATGATTATCTCCGTGGAAAGACCCTAGGTCTGGAAGCTCAGGTGAAGGAGCTACAGATGTCCTGTGAAACTCTCCAGAGGGCGGAGACGTGCCTTAAAGAAACAGTCAGCAAGATGGAAGCTGAGCGGAAAAAGATGGAGGAGTCCATCGGAGAAGCCACAGACCAGGGCCAGGAGTTGGCCGCTGGTGAGGGGAGGTGTGAAGCAGATACCTCCTCGAGTGATGCGAGCTTGGATGATTCGGTGGAAGTAAGAGCCGAAATCAGGGAGCTCAAGGAATTGCTTCAGGCCCATTTGAAGCAAGAGAGGTCTGAGAGAACTCTACTGTTAAAAGAGCAATTGAAGCAGGAAGAGCTTCAGAGACGGGCCGCTGAGAGGCGAGTGACGGAACTAGAGGAAGAGGTTTCCGGGCTCAAAAGTCGCCTGACAAAGTATCACTCGGTGAGCGAGGCCTCCCTGGAGAAGGAAAAGGGCAAACACGTTGTACTCACTCCCTTGTACCATGAGAAGGTGGACCTGAGGAGAGCTAAGAGCAGAGTAACAGAAGATAAATATGAAGTGGAAGTGGTCAAGACGGAAATTCGTGAATTTGTAGCTGTGAGTCAGCTCAGGGTAAGCATACAGGGGGAAGAAGCTGAAAGTCAGTTGTCCCTGAACCCTGAGCTGGTTGATCGTCTGGAAACCACTGGTGAGACCGAAACGTCTTGGTACAAATGCCTCGTAGATGTACCCGAGGATTTGAGGGAAGAATGCACCCGTGAGTCCGTGCATGAAGAGTTTAAGAAGGCTGTGGGAGCCTGTAAGGTGTACTTGACCTCTGAAGCTAAACAGCTGGTGGTTCTGTCCATGACCGAAGTCACAGTGAAGAGGGTGGCGATCCTAAGTGATATGCATTGGCGATGTATTCGCACGAAGCGGTTTCTCCGGTTGAAGACTGAACAAGCCGTTAGACAACTGGAACTGATGAGGAAAGCTCACAGTATGCGTGAAGAGGTCATCCGGGTGCCTCATGTTCTGGTGAGAAAGCTCATTGGGAGAAGCGGTCGAGCCATGCAGATGATGGTCAAGAAGTCTGGTGTGGTGAAAGTAAGCAGTTCCCGTGATCATCAGGACTGGATACCAGACGAGGACGGCATGGTGTCCTACTCCGCTGTAGGAACAGAAGAAAGCCTAGAATATATACGCATGCTGATTGAGTACCGAGTGACCTACCTGCAGGAGGTAGAACAATTGAATCTCGCTAGACTGCGAGTAGATAGACAGCATCATCTGAGCAGCAGAAGATGGAAGCCGTCTAGAAATAGTGAGACCCAACAGAGAAAGGGCCCCCTAAATAACAGAACTGCTACAGCTGGAGTTAGGGACCTTTCAAGATGTCCTGAGAGTAGTGGGCGTGGGTTTAGAGGTAGTGAGACCTCCAGTAACTCAGGTTTGAGCAGCCCATACAAACGACCCCATAGAGGACGGGACAGTACGGAGTCGAACCGGACCTTAGATACCAGGGCATGTGAGTCACACCGCTGTATGACTGACCGCTGGGAGCTGGGGAGGTCTGACAAGATTATGACTGACCGCTGGGAGCGGGGGAGACCTGGCAAGGTTACGACCCGGAAAGGTGACCTGACGAAGTCAGTGACAGTGACAAATGGTGGGTCCCTAAGGAATGGGCTAATGTCGTTGACTAAGGTTCCAGGGGCTGAGTAGCACAATTGTAAAGTACATGGTCTGTATGTGAGCTGGGGGTTATAATGTTATTGTGTATATTATGTGTTCAACCCCACAAGTTTGAACAGAGGGGGGGGGGATATGTAATGCAGCAGCTTGCTAGCATTACTGTAAAAGGTCCAGGATGGGTTTTACCTGACCATGTACCTATACACACATCTGACTGATCACATGACTGTGACATCAGCAAGGTCCTGTCAGTATGTGGGTGTCTGTGCACAGGATATATAAACCCTGGTGATTTGAGACAGGTGTGTTCGGTGTGAGGCGTGAGGCCTGTGCTCCGTGTGTGTGGGACACCGTTTGTGAGAGGCCTAGTGAGGCCGAGAGTGAAGCCTGGCAGCCTGAAAGGCCGAGCCCGGATCCTGTGCGTGGATGCCAGTGGCCTTTGAGGGAGAGCCGGCTTGTTGAGGAACCCTGAAAGGCGCAGGCTGGATGTCAAGTGTGGAAGACATACCAGTAGCCTACGAGGGGACGACGGCTAGAGACCCTTACCTGGGAAGCCACAAAGCCACAGTGGTGGCAAGCGTAATGGACTGCAGCAGCTAAACCCGGCAAAGGTAATACCCTGTGCTATATGGACATTGTGATATGAACATTGCTATTTTTACCTTGCCGTAAGCTGTAACCTGGAGCAAGTGGGCCTGTGTGCCACTTGGCTCATGAACATTATGTTAATGTGTGTCGGCGTGCCACGGAGTTGGACCCGGTGAACTGTAGCTTATGAAGTAATAAACTGCAGCATTGTGAGAAAATACGTAAAGACATTGCACGTGTGCATTGATTGACGCAGCGAAGCGAGTAACCCCAGTATGATGACTAGCGCTGCCTTACAAGTATTACAAGCAGCTTCCTCTCCTCATTCACACAGTGAGTATTTTGGATAGTGATTTACATCAGTATTTTGTAAGCTAAAAACCAAAGGGGAAAAAAAATAACTGAAACACTTTCACCTCTTCTGTGTTTTGGATCCCCTCCTGGCATCTATTAACAAATACTGATGCAAAATATCGCCATGTAAAAGTGCCCTAAATCCTCAGTGACTGATCTGACACATTAAGTTGCAGTGAAGCAGCAGAGGTTGCAAGCTTTAAAGGAGTTTTCCAGTTGCCGTACTGTACTTTTCTCACCCTCCTCAGGAAAGACCATGCAGCATATGATCACTCCTATGATAAAGGCCTCCCTATCCTCACCTCACTTACAACCAGCTGCTGCATCTGAGTATGAGACGCACTCATTTAGGCTAAGTTCTGCTGCATATTTAAAAAAACAACAACATAAAACAGCGGATTACAGTTCCAGCAAAGTGGATGACATGTATATAATCAAAAAGGCAAAAAAAAGTCAGCTCACCCATAAGAAGATTCATGCATGGAGACTTGTAAATCGGAGAGAGGTAGTGAGAAGCAAGAAACACTGATCCAGCATCAGAATCTTCTACTAAAAGCCTTATTTTATTGTGCAAAAATAGAGAAAGGAAATTGCAACTTCATCTTGAAAAAACATTAAAAAATTATGCAAATGCATTTCAGACGACTGTATTAATCACTGCATGTTTTTGCTTCTGACATGTATGTCAGCTCACCACTGGGCCTTTTTAACACTAAAGAATTTGAAATGCATTGAGCTTTTGAAATCTGCAGTGTCACTTTCTCTATCCTGAACCTGTGCTGCCTGCCCCGACCTCAGACCTTGTCCTTGTCTACACCCTCCTGTACCTGGTACTCGCGCCTCTGACCCTCCGCTCTGCTGCTGCAGTCCTGGGGACTGCCCTGGGGTGGTACCTGGTGTCTACCGGCAACCCAGCCTATCCTCACCACTAGAGGCTCTAGTGAAGACTCCAGATAGACAACATCCACTGTGTTTCCCTGGCCCAATCTAGAACTTACCTCCTCATAGAATCTGATCAGATTAGTTTGCAGAACATATCCATCATAAACATATGTTGATATTGGGAAATCAGGTTATTCTTATTGAGACACTCCAGGGTCGCATCTCATAGAAAACCCTCAAAGATGTTGCCCACAGTAGAGGTTAAACTTGCCAGCCTATAAACTCCAGGCTCAGATGTTATCCCCATTTGAATATTGGTAGCACATTTGCTATGCATCTGTAACACTGGTGGGTGAATGTAAAGCTGGTGGATGTGGACTCACTGCACCACGGGCCGAACTTTCCTTGGAAGGGTGTGACTAGGTGTCTACTGGACTTTTCAAAGGCATTTGATACAGTGCCACACAAAAGGTTGGTACATAAAATGAGAACAATAGGACCAGGGGAAAATATGTGTAACTGGGTCAACAACTGGCTCAGTGATGGGAAACAGAAAGTGGTTATAATGGGACACACTCAGACTGGGTCACAGTGAACAGTGGGGTCACAGGGGTCAGTAATGGCAGGGCGGACATATCGCCGGTGAAGCTGCACAGGGGGCCCAGAGTTGGAGGGGTCTTGCAATGGTGCACATCCAGCTAAAATGTATTGTGACGCCGGATCCCTACACTACTACATACGCTGCTGGCCATTCAGAGGATGTCAGCTGACGTTGGCGTGCACCTGACTGGGGGAACATGGCAGTGACGTCATGCGCCATGGCTTGCACGCCCAACATCATGTCTAGCAAGATGGGAGCTGCAGATCAGAGGCAGGAGCTGCTGGACAGAACAGAGGACAAGCGCTTCACGCAAGACGTCCTCCAGCACACCGGGAAAAAGTCCTTCTCACCCGCTGGACCGGGGAAGGCTTCCTGCACTAACGTGCTGCAGCTCTTCAGTGTGTACCTCAGCCTGCTCCTGCGAGACCGGCTGGTGGTAATGACCATGTTGACTGCCTGAAGCGTCATCTCCTCTGTCATTCGTCACCTGCATAACTTGAATGTGAAGAAAAGGAGGTCACTTGGGACTCGTGGGAGGAGGGGTGCGGCGTTGATCCCTGCGCAGTGGAAGATACCAGGAGACACCAAGTAACAGAGCGGCCCACTGCAGGTACCAGTCCATCTGGCAATTGCCAGAATTGCCAGATGGCCAGTCCAACCCTGCCCACTGTCCACTCTTGGAAAAACTCCTCTTCTGCACCACGTCCTCACCAATCACACATTAACAGTTTCCATTGAACACAATATCACATACATAGCCATCAGCTTTTGTTTTGGCCAAAAGATTTTTTAATCCGCCACCACGACAAAGTAGACTCTTCTGGCCGGGCCCTACTCTACTCTAACCCATTAAACATTTGTTATAATTCCCAATACTCTTTTTAGGTGTATTTTTATTTCATTTTCCTTAAGGGAATGTGTCACATACATTTTTTAAAATGACCAATAACATCACATATAAGGGACAAATACCGTCACACCATGACCAGATCACATATTATCACCACATAGCGACCGAATAATACCACATACAAGGAACAAATACCGTCACACCATGACCAGACCACATATTACCACCACATAGTGACTGAATAATACCACATACAGGGGACAAATACTGCCACACCGTGACCAGATCACATATTAATACCACATAATGATTGAATAACACCACATACAAGGAACAAATACCGCCACACCATGACCAGACCACATATTACCACCACATAGTGACCAAATACTACAATATTGACGATTAATAAAAAAAAACAATACTAATATTACCATAAGTGTTTTATACACAGGATCTCTGTACATAGTATACAGTGTATAGTGTCAGTGTACAGGTAATACAGGGATCACCGGTGACATTATATACAGGAGCTCTGTATATAGTGTCAGTGTACAGGTAATACAGTGATCACCGGTGACATTATACACAAGAGCTCTGTATATAGTGTCACTGTACAGGTAATACAGTGATCACCGGTGACATTATACCCCGGAGCTCTGTACATAGTATACAGTGTATAGTGTCAGTGTACAGGTAACACACTGACTCACCGGTGACGTCTCTCTAGTTGAAGTCCTTCATCTTTGCTATTCTTCTTTATCCAGCACAGACCGCCATCACTTCTTCCAGCCAGGACTCGCCTCTGAAGAAAATAACACAGTTATCTAGAGCACTGCTGCCAGAACACATTCCCCAATTTTTCCCCAACTTCTACACTACACCAGATGAAGAAAAAAAAGCACTGAAACCAGTATTCCTCAAAAATCAAATACATTAACCCCTACAGTAATAATGTCCCACATCCTTCTCCCATGTCTCCATCCTGCCCCCATGTCTCCATCCTGTCCCCATTTGTCTCCATCCTGTCCTCATTTGTCTCCATTCTGCCTCCATGTCTCCATTCTGCCCCATTTGTCTCCATTCTGCCCCCATTGTCTCCATTCTGCCCCCATTGTCTCCACTCTGCCCCCACTGTCTCCATTCTGCCCTCCATTTGTCTCCATTCTGCCCTCCATTTGTCTCCATCTTGCCCTTATTTGTCTCCATCCTGCGCTCATTTGTCTCCATTCTGCCCCATGTCTCCATTCTGCCCCATGTCTCCATTCTGCCTTATGTCTCCATCCTGCCCCCATTAGTCTCCATCCTGCCCCATTGTCTCCATTCTGCCCCCATTGTCTCCATTCTACCCCCATTGTCTGCATTCTACCCCCAATGTCTCCATCCTGCCCCCAATTTCTCCATCCTGCCCCCAATGTCTCCATTCTGCCCCCAATGTCTCCATCCTGCCCCCAATGTCTCCTTCCTGCCCCCAATGTCTCCATTCTGTCCCCATGTCTCCATTTTGTCCCCGTGTCTCCATCCTGCCCCCAATGTCTCCATCCTGCCCCGCATGTCTTCTTCCTGCACCCAATGTCTCCATCTGCCCCCATGTCTCCATTTTGTCCCCGTGTCTCCATTCTGCCTCCAATATCTCCATTCTGCCCCATGTCTCTCCATTCTGCCCCAATGTCTCCATTCTGCCCCATGTCTCTATTCTGCCCCCATGTCCCTTCATTCTGCCCCATGTCTCTCCATTCTGCCGCCAATGTCTCCATTCCGCCCCCAATGTCTCCATTCTGCCCCCAATGTCTCCATTCTGCCCTCAATGTCTCCATTCTGCCCCCAATGTCTCCATTCTGCCCCCATGTCTCTATTCTGCCCCCAATGTCTCCATTCTGCCCCCATGTCTCTATTCTGCCCCCATGTCTCTTCATTCTGCCCCATGTCTCTCCATTCTGCTGCCAATGTCTACATTCTGCCCCCATGTCTCTCCATTCTGCCCCATGTCTCTCCATTCTGCCCCCATTTGTCTCCATTCTGCCCCCATTTGTCTCCATTCTGCCCCATGTCTCTCCATTCTGCCCCATGTCTCACCATTCTGCCCTGTGTCTCTCCATTCTGCCCCATGTCTCTCCATTCTGTTCCCAATGTCTCCATTCTGTTCTCAATGTCTCCATTCTGCCCTCATGTTTCCATTCTACCCCCAAGTCTCCATCTTGCCCTCATGTCTCTCCATTCTGCCCCAATGGCTACATCCTGCTCCCATGTCTCCATCCTGCCCCCATATGTTCTCCCATCCTGCACCTATGTCTCTTCCTTCTGCCCCAATGTTTCCATCCTGCCCCCATGTCTCCAACCTGCCCCCATGTCACTTCATTCTGCCCTATGCCCCTCCATTCTGCCCCTATAGTGCAGCTTTACAAAAAAAAGAGAAAAACAAAAAAGGTTTTTGCTTACGTTGCCGTAGTCCAGTGGCCCCCGGCTCTCCCATCATCGGAGGCACGGTCGCCAACAAGACAGTGACATCATATGCCGGTGACGTGCGCGTTGACATCAGCTGCTGGCCTGGATTGGCTGGCGGCTGTTAACTAAAGCTGGGGACGCACGTTCAGTAACTGAACCAGCAGAATCCTGCCGCTGGGGCTCGGTGAGCAGAAGAGGGAGGGGTCCGGTCCGGGCCCCTCTGCTCACCGGGCCCCACACGCCAGTAAGGGCATTAATGCCCTGATGGCGGTCCCGGGATAGAGGTCCCTTTATATACCCACAGCTGTCCTTCAGGCCATTATCCACAGGTTTGGGGGGAATTGGGAGGAGGCCATCTCTCATTGTATGAGTGTTCAATAAGCCTGTATATTTTGTCCTTCAATGTTTGCAGAACAACAAGCTGCATGGACTAATACAATTGGTAGCCAGCAGGTATTCACCAAATTAACAAAAATCGTTTATTCAATTAACCTGCGCCTTTGTCTCTCAAGGATAGCAGAACAATAAGCTGCAAGAAGTGATACAAAAGGCAGTGAGCAACCATTCAACAAATCAACAAATATGAATTCAACCTACAACAAGAGTCAACTTTCAGACTCATATGAACAATAGCTGATGCCTACTGAATAATACATTTGTCATAATTAAGAATAAATGCGGTGTTGTCACAGGAGGGTCAAAATTAATCTCTTTGTACCTACTAGTCCTGTAGATTCTGACAACATACTCAGGGGAGGACTTATGAGGGTCACATGATGTTACACTGGGATGAGGAGCCAGAGATGGAAGTTGGCAAAAAGGAGGCCATGAACAAGAGGTAATTTGGAAAGCAATGAAGTCCAATTTCCATGATATACTGTAAGACTCTCATCTAGAAGCTCATATCTTAGATTATCCTCCCAGGCAGTGGGACTTGAGTTTAGTGCCAGTCAAATATTACTTTTAGTCTGAGATTTCCCACTTTTCTACCTCCCCTCACCAAGTCATGATGCCGTCCCTGTCCCTGGTAAAGGACTGGATGCTGCTTTCTAAATTACTCTGTGCTGCTGTGAATTCTTTAGGTAGTTTTACTTCTAAAAGTTTTTAGATATAGCTCTGTAATTTGAGTTGAGATAGATATGAACTCTACATTATATTCTCTATTAGCGTATATTGTAAGTCAGCTGATTAATTCATAGGAAAATGCTGATCTGTAAAATCGTGAATCCCACATACTCTAAGCTTCCACCCACCCCAATCTTTTTTTTCTCATTTTCCCTTCAGCATCAGTTATGTTTCATCTATTGTTCTTTTTCATCTTGTGATTTTGTTATTCCATTGAGAAGGAAAGCATTTTGAAACTAACCCAATCCTGACCCTATCAGGGCAAGAAGTCCTGCAGGCCCAATTAATCTCTCCCTGTCCCCTCTCTCATCTCTTCCCTAAGAAGGAGATTTTGGAGCATTAATTAATGCAATGTTCCCCTGTGGCCCTGGTCTGAGGATGAGCAGCGATGGCATGAAGTGGGTCTGAGAAACTGGGACGCAGTGCAAGAACTGAGATGCAGAGAGAGTTCAGCTAAAATCATAGGAATAAAGAAATGTACATGCAATCCGGAATCTTTCAGCAAGGATGTAATTAATCACAGAATTAATAGAGGAGTAAATACAGTCTGATATCTTTACAGTCGGATATCTTCCAGTGGGACAATTATTAATAGCAGCGATGCATGTAAACTGGGACTTGTTGCAAGGAAATGGTTAATCGAAGAATAGCAGTGAAGTATAGGAGGACTCATTTAAAGAGATATGTTACCTTGATTGCAGATGCTAGGTGTAAACAGCTCCGAGAACAGTTGCGGGAAATTGGTGGTTTGCTTGCTGAGTGGTAGATGTGGACATCCAGTAAGATGGAATGAGCTTGGAAATAAAGCTGGTTGTAGCATGGAAGTCAGGAGTAGAAGAAGTGATTATAGACACTTGGCTGGAGGTGAGCCAATTGAATCAGAAGCCAATTTTCAGACAAAGTTAAGGCGACTGTGGACAATACTACTTAATACCCAAACATCTGACCTCTGCCTGAGCTGACCTGGAAAGACCTAGGGTGATGATGTCAGAGGAGTTCACCGAGTTACCTGTGAAACCCAACTTTGACTACTGCAAAGGGAGGCAGCCATAGGAGACGGCAGCAAGGCCCGGCACTGGAGCCTGGGCAGGAAAGTAACTAATGCCATGTCTTGTGTCTGACTACCCTGCTCTTTGACTATTACAACATATGCAGCCTATCACCCTAAAAAGCTGTTTTGAAGGCCACAATCTGTGGCTTTCAGAAACTTGCCAATTGTTCACTTGCGTTAATCCTGGTGAAAACGGGAGAGAGCGACAGACTTCTTGTCTCATGCAAATCCTAGAACAAATTTGATACTCATCTCATAGATTAGCTATATACAGTAGAGCAAAGTTAGGGAAACCAGCCAATTTTGATGTGACCGGACAATCATTTAATGTGTATGGAGGCACATTAAGGGGAGATAAGCCATCTCCAGAGGTGTCTGGTAGGGGTTTAAGCCCCCGTCTCACATAGCCACGGTTTTGGTAACTCACCAGCGACCTCACCAGCGATGTCGCTGTGTGTGACACTTTGCAACGATCAGGCCCCTGCTGTGAGGTCGCTGATCGTTGCAAAGTGTCCTGGACCATTTTTTGGTCGTTGGCCTCCCGCTGGCCAGCACACATCGCTGTGTGTGACCAGCGGGACCAACGATCTGGCTGGTAACTATGGTAAACATCGGGTTACTAGGGGCACGCGCGCACTTAGTAACCCGCTGTTTACCATGGATACCACTCTGCTACGGTGCACGGAGGCTCCTGCGCACCGTAGCAGAGTGGTATCCATGGTAAACAGCGGGTTACTAGGGGCACACGCGCACTTAGTAACCCGATGTTTACCATAGTTACCAGCCTGCTCCTGCTTGCAGCAGGCTGGTAACGGGAGCAGGACATCGTGGAACGATTCTTTCCACGATATCGCTGCTCCCCTGATCGCTGGTGAGCCTGCCTGTTTGACAGCTCACCAGCGATGTATTAGCGATGCAGCAACGATCCCTGACAGGTCGTATCGTTGTCGGGATCGCTGCTGCATCGCTTAGTGTGACGGGGCCCTAACTCCCCTTTTTCCATTGTAGCTCAGCCAAGAGATAGCTGTTGGGCAAATAAGCAAGTAGATGACAGCTATTTAAGACTATTGGAATGATCAACACGGCCAGCCTCACACACTAAGCAATCTTACATCTATAAAGGACATCCACTACTGTCTTCTATTGTAAAATCATTTTCCCAGAGTCCATCTTTTCTGTAACCATGGTCATAACCTTACCAATGAGAAAGAGTAAAGGCCCCCATTCCCCATACATATCTTTACATGAGAAGGTGTGTCCAAACTTTTGGTCTGTACTGTAAATAAAGCATTGATCTTTTTTAGTCTAACATATGGTGTTTTGATTATGTTACTTTGGGGTCTCTCTGGTTCATATAATGTTTAGTGGTATGCCCCTTATTACATTCAAGGTCCTATTGGTCATTGTTATTTTGTTGTATTACTCTGAAACTGGCCAGGATTGCTAGGGCTCACTGTTACCTCCTAATCCCGGGTGAGCTTCAGCACAGTGCTTACAATTTTTTGACAGAAGATGTGGTCAGTCTCCTAGGCAGTGGTGTAACTAGAGTCTATGGGCCACGGTGCAAGATTTGGACCAGTGTCCCCCCCCATCCTGGTCTGTGTATATATATATATACAGTACAGACCAAAAGTTTGGACACATCTTCTCATTTAAAGATTTTTCTGCATTTTCTTGACTATGAAAATTGTACATTCACACTGAAGGCATCAAACCTATGAATTAACACATGTGGAATTATATACTTAACAAAAAAGTGTGAAACAACTGAAAATATGTCTTATATTCTAGGTTCTTCAAAGTAGTCACCTTTTGCTTTGATGACTGCTTTGCACACTCTTGGCATTCTCTTGATGAGCTTCAAGAGGTAGTCACCAGAAATGGCTTTCACTTCACAGGTGTACCCTGTCAGGTTTAATAAGTGGGATTTCTTGCCTTATAAATAGGGTTGGGACCATCAGTTGTGTTGTGTAGAAGTCTGGTGGAAACACAGCTGATAGTCCTACTAAATAGACTGTTATAATTTATATTATGGCAAGAAAAAAGCAGCTAAGTAAAGAAAAACGAGTGGCCATCATTTCTTTAAGAAATGAAGGTCAGTCAGTCTGAAAAATTGGGAAAACTTTGAAAGTGTCACCAAGTGAAGTTGCAAAAACAATCAAGCGCTACAAAGAAACTGGCTCACATGAGGACCGCCCCAGGAAAGGAAGACCAAGAGTCACCTCTGCTTCTGAGGCTAAGTTTATCCGAGTCACGAGCCTCAGAAATCGCAGGTTAACAGCAGCTCAGATTAGAGACCAGGTCAATGCCACACAGAGTTCTAGCACCAGACGCATCTCTTCAACAACTGTTAAGAGGAGACTTTGTGCAGCAGGCCTTCACGGTAAAATAACTGCTAGGAAACCACTGCTAAAGACAGGCAACAAGCAGAAGAGACTTGTTTGGGCTAAAGAACACAAGGAATGGACATTAGACCAGTGGAAATCTGTGCTTTGGTCTGATGAGTCCAAATTTGAGATGTTTGGTTCCAACCACAGTGTCTTTGGGCGACGCAGAAAAGGTGAATGGATGGACTCTACATGCCTGGTTCCTACCGTGAAGCATGGAAGAGGAAGTGTGATGGTGTGGGGGTGCTTTACTGGTGACACTATTGGGGATTTATTCAAAATTGAAAGCATACTGAACCAGCATGGCTACCACAGCATCTTGCAGTGGCATGCTATTCCATCCGGTTTGCGTTTAGTTGGACCATCATTTATTTTTCTACAGGACAATGACCCCAAACACACCTCCAGGCTGTATAAAGGCTATTTGACCAAGGAGGAGAGTGATGGGGTGCTACGCCAGATGACAGTCACCAGACCTGCACCCAATCGAGATGGTTTGGGGTGAGCTGGACCGCAGTGTAGGCAAAAGGGCCAACAAGTGCTAAGCATCTCTGGGAACTCCTTCAAGATTGTTGGAAGACCATTTCCGATGACTACCTCTTGAAGCTCATCAAGAGAATGCCAAGAGTGTGCAAAGCAGTCATCAAAACAAAAGGTGGCTACTTTGAAGAACCTAGAATATAAGACATATTTTCAGTTGTTTCACACTTTTTTGTTAACTATATAATTCCACATGTGTTAATTCATAGTTTTGATGCCTTCAGTGTGAATGTACAATTTTTATAGTCATGAAAATACAAAAACATCTTTAAATGAGAAGGTGTGTCCAAACTTTTGGTCTGTACTGTATATGGGGAAAAAAAGTATTTAATCAGCCACCAATCGTGCAAGTTCTCCCACTTAAAAAGATGAGAGAGGCCTGCAATTGACATCATAGGTAGACCTCAACTATGAGAGACAAAATGAGAAAACAAATCCTGAAAATCACATTGTCTGATTTGGAAAGAATTTTTTTTCACATTTTTGTGGAAAATAAGTATTTGGTCAATTACAAAAGTTCATCTCAATACTTTGTTATATATCCTTTGTTGGCAATGACAGAGGTCAAACGTTTTCTGTAAGTCTTCATGTTACGGATCCGGGTGGTGGAACCTCTGTGCTGCGGTGCAAGGAGGGACCCAGAGGGGCGTAACTAGGTATCAACTCGGAGCGACCTAGGTCGTACGGCGGCTCAATCGACTTCGTGACCAGGGAGGGTCCGAGCAGAGGGACCAGGTGCTACTCTGTGGACGACCTTGTAGGGGAGCAGGTGACTCCCACGGTACAGATGGCAGGGACTGACCGGTATAGCAGATGGGCACAGCAGGCAGGCTGACGAGTGATCTGGGTGGATGGACTGGCAGACACGGCCGGCGACAGGCGGGAGCCTCTAGGTAGGCTGTCAGGTGGTCACGGCAGGTGACAGGCAGGAGCCTCTAGGTAGGCTGTCAGGTGGTCACGGCAAGTGACGGGCAGGAGCCTCCAGGTAGGCTGACAGGTGGTCACACCAAGTGACAGCAGGAGCCTCCAGGTAGGCACGGCAGGTAGCAAGCAGAAGCCTCCAGGCAGGCACGGCAGGTAACAAGCAGGAGCCTCCAGGTAGGCACGTAGGTAGTGGGCAGGTGCTTCCAGGTAAGCAGGCGGGCAAAGCCCATAGACAGACTGGCAGACTGAACGGAAGACAGACTGTCGGGCTGGAGAGTAGTCAGGCTGGCGGACTGGGCTGGTGGTCAGGCTGGCGGGCAGGACTAGTAGTCAGGCTAGCAGCGGGACCTGAGGGCTGAAGCAGAGGTAAGTACACTGTGCAACAACTATTGCTCGGGCACCTCCATTTTGGAGGAGGTGCCTTATATATGGGAGGACCTCTGGCAATTGGCCGGGGACTCCTTAGGACGGCGCGCGCGACCCCTTTAAGAGGGAGGGAGCGCGCGCGCACCCTAAGCACAGTGCCCGGGAAGCTGCGCGCGCCGGCAGCAGTAGGAAGAGGAGCGCTGGAGGACGCTGAGTGGGGAGCGCGGCGGTGAGAGGGACGGCGTCTCTGCCTGGCAGGAGGCAGAGACGCCGATGCTACACTTCACAAGGTTGGCACACACTGTTACTGGTATGTTGGCCCATTCCTCCATGCAGGTCTCTAGAGCTGTGATGTTTTGGAGCTGTCGCTGGGCAACACGGACTTTCAACTCCCTCCAAAGGTTTTCTCTAGGGTTTAGATCTGGAGACTGGCTACACCACTCCAGGACCTTGAAATGCTTCTTACGAAGCCACTCCTTCGTTGCCCTGGCGGTGTGCTTTGGATCATTGTCATGATGAAAGACTTAGCCACGTTTCATCTTCAATGCCCTTGCTGATGGAAGGAGGTTTGCACTCAAAATCTCACGATACATGGCCCCATTCATTCTTTCATGTACACGTATCAGTTGTCCTGGTCCCTTGGCAGAGAAACAGCCCCAAAGCATGATGTTGCCACCCCTATGCTTCACAGTAGGTATGGTGTTCTTTGGATGCAACTCAGCATTCTTTCTCCTCCAAACACGCCGAGTTGTGTTTCTACCAAACAGTTCTACTTTGGTTTCATCTGACCATATGACATTCTCCCAATACTCTTCTGGATCATCCAAATGCTCTCTAGCAAACTTCAGACGGGCCCGGACATGTAATGGCTTAAGCAGGGGGACACGTCTGGCACTGCAGGATCTGAGTCCCTGGCGGCGTAGTGTGTTACTGATGGTAGCCTGTGTAACGTTGGTCCCAGCTCTCTGCAGGTCATTCACTAGGTCCCCCCGTGGGGTTCTGGGATTTTTGCTCACCGTTCTTGAGATCATTTTGACCCCACGGGGTGAGATCTTGTGTGGAGCCCCAGATCGAGGGAGATTATCAGTGGTCTTGCATGTCTTCCATTTTCTAATTATTGCTCCCACAGTTGATTTCTTCACACCAAGCTGCTTGCCTATTGCAGATTCAGTCTTCCCAGCCTGGTGCAGGGCTACAATTTTGTTTCTAGTGTCCTTCGATGGCTCTTTGATCTTCACCATAGTGGAGTTTGCAGTGTGACTGTTTGAGGTTGCGGACAGGTGTCTTTTATACTGATAACAAGTTCAAACAGGTGCCAGTACTACAGGTAATGAGTGGAGGACAGAGGTGCCTCTTAAAGAAGAAGTTACAGGTCCGTGAGAGCCAGAAATCTTGCTTGTTTGTAATTGACCAAATACTTATTTTCCACCAAAATTTGAAAAAAAATTCTTTCCAAATCAGACAATGTGATTTTCAGGATTTGTTTTCTCATTTTGTCTCTCATAGTTGAGGTCTACCTATGATGTCAATTACAGGCCTCTCTCATCTTTTTAAGTGGGAGAACTTGCACAATTGGTGACTGACTAAATACTTTTTTCCCCCACTGTATATATACACTGCTCAAAAAAATAAAGGGAACACTCAAATAACACCTCCTAGATCTGAATGAAATATTCTCATTGAATACTTTGTTCTGTACAAAGTTGAATGTGCTGACAACAAAATCACACAAAAATCATCAATGGAAATCAAATTTATTAACCAATGGAGGCCTGCAATTTGGAGTCACCCCCAAAATTAAAGTGGAAAAACACAATACAGGCTGATCCAACTTTGATGTAATGTCCTTAAAACAAGTCAAAGTGAGGCTCAGTATTGTGTGTGGCCTCGACGTGCCTGTATGACCTCCCTACAACGCCTGGCATGCTCCTGATGAGGTTAAGGATGGTCTCCTGTGGGATCTCCTCCCAGACCTGGACTAAAGCATCCGCCAACTCCTGGACAGTCTGTGGTGCAACGTGACGTTGGTGGATGGAGCGAGACATGATGTCCCAGATGTCCTCAATCGGATTCAGGTCTGGGGAACGGGCAGGCAAGTCCATAGCTTCAATGCCTTCATCTTGCAGGAACTGCTGACACACTCCAGCCACATGAGGTCTGGCATTGTCCTGCATTAGGAGGAACCCAGGGCCAACCGCACCAGCATATGGTCTCACAAGGGGTCTGAGGATCTCATCTCGGTACCTAATGGCAGTCAGGCTACCTCTGGCGAGCACATGGAGGACTGTGCGGCCCTCCAAAGAAATGCCACCCCACACCATTACTGACCCACTGCCAATCCGGTCATGCTGAAGGATGTTGCAGGCAGCAGATCGCTCTCCACGTCGTCTCCAGGCTCTGTCACGTCTATCACATGTGCTCAATGTGAGCCTGCTTTCATCTGTGAAGAGCACAGGGCACAAGTGGCGACTTTGCCAATCCTGGTGTTCTGTGGCAAATGCCAAGCGTCCTGCACGGTGTTGGGCTGTGAGCACAACCCCCATCTGTGGACGTCGGGCCCTCATACCACCCTCATGGAGTCGGTTTCTAACCGTTTGTGCAGACACATGCACATTTGTGGCCTGCTGGAAGTCATTTTGCAGGGCTCTGGCAGTGCTCCTCCTGTTCCTCCTTGCACAAAGGAGGAGGTAACGGTCCTGTTGCTGGGATGTTGCCCTCCTATGGCTCCCTCCACATTTCCTGGTATCTGCTCCATGCTCTGGACACTGTGCTGACAGACACAGCTACCCTTCTTGCCACAGCTCGCACTGATGTGCCATCCTGGATGAACTGCACTACCTGAGCTACATCTGTGGGTTGTACTGTAGACACAGTCTCATGCTACTGTATCTCTAGGGGTGAGAGCAATGGCAAATGAAAAAGTGACCAAAACAACAGCCAAAAAGGATGAGAACAGAGAAATGGTCTGTGGTCACCATCTGCAGAACCACTCCTTTATAGGGGATATCTTGCTAATTGCCTATCATTTCTATCAGTTGTCTGTTCCATTTGCACAACAGCAGGAGAAATTGATTCACAATCAGTGTTGCTTCATAACTGGACAGGTAGATTTCACAGAAGTGTTATTGACTTGGAGTTACATTGTGTTGTTTAAGTGTTCCCTTTATTTTTTTGAGCAGTGTATATATATATATATTTATTCTTTCTCTGTCCTGTATATGTCCCTCATCCTGGTATATATATGCCCTCCATCCTAATAAATATCCCCCATCGTGGTATACGTCCCTTATCCTGGGCACCATTCTGGTAGATATGCCCTTATCCTCCTTATCCTGGGCCCCATCCTGATATATATATATATATCCCCGATCCTGGTATATGTCCTTGAACCTGAGCCCCATCCTGATATATATATCCCCCATCCTGGTATATATGTCCCCCGTTCTGCTGCTGTTGTTTAATGTATAGAAAAAAAGAAACCATTATACTCACCCTCCCGTCGCTCCCCCGCCACACGGCGTCTGCATCTGAAGCCGGCTGCTGAATTCAGCGTGCAAGCAACTGGAGTGCATGACATCACTGCCATGCGCCCCCAGTCACATGCACTCCGACGTCAGCTGCCGGCCTCTGATTGGCCGGCAGCGTGTATTGCTGCGCAACGACCTGACCGGTCTTTGCGCTGCAATACATTTCAGCTGTGTCCGAGGACGCATATCCAGCTGAGTTATTTGCTAGCGTCAGCGGGCCTCTCACCCACTGGGCCCAGTCGCGGTGGCGACTTCTGCGACCGGGGTAGTTACACCCCTGTTCCTAGGCAACAAGCTGTAAACAAATAAAAATGAAAAGTGTTAATATCTGAAAAAACGACTGCAAATTTTAATAAACAATAAATTGCAAAAGTGCTTATTTTTACAAGCACTATCCAACAATAACCATCTTTGAAGAAGGGAATAGCCCTTTAACTTAAAAGTTAGCTATCTATAGGCATGCTTTTTTCCCCATAAACAGTGCCACACTCATCCAGAGGTTGCATATGGTATTGCAGCTCAGACCTTTACTTCAGTGGAGCTGAGCTGCAATAATAGACACAATCTGTGCAAAAGAAAAGGGTCTGAATTAGTAGGAGAAAAAAAACGAAAGTGGTCAGCGACTTTTGGCGTTTTCACTCTAGTTTTGCTGGGACACAACACCACAGTTCATCTAATTCATTTGACATTTGTTCGCCTCTTAATGAATCAGGAGAGTATGACTTCAGCATGCCCTCTCATCAAGAACGGCTTGAAATTTGCTGGTCTTGATGAATGAGGGCCAGCGTACATTTCAAGCTGTTAGGATTTTGCATATTAGACTCCCTCGCTAGCTTTTTACAACCTTTTTTAAGGATTGGCGTGGCCAAGGGCTCAGGGCAACTTTCCATCCCCTCTATCAGCACATCAAACACCTCCCATTAACTTAATTGACAGAGTTGAATCACTGACCCTGAACTTTCAAACTGACACTGCAGGAGCTTAGTGAGTGCGCACACACACTGTCTTCATATGTGGCAGGACGCCAACTGTGTTATACAGCCTGCATCTACCTGTAACTGCAGCGAGCGGAGCTGGATCCGATAGCTGCAGTTTAATCATTTAAATGCCGCTGTCAATCTCTGACCGGTATTGAAATGAACCCATTGCTGGTGAGCACACATTAGCTCCCATTGGCTACCCGTGGCGTAAAAGCGGGGAACTGATAGGTTACTATATCAGCCAGGAGCCTCCTGAAGGCCTCTGTAACTGCCATATTAGTCCCCTATAAAGCTCAGCTGCAGGGATAGTAGAAGCGCGATTTTGCTATATACTGCAGTGCTAAAAAAAAAACAAAGGTAAAATATTAGAAAACAAAGTTTTAAAAAATATTAAAAACAATTTAAAATATATATAAAAGTTTAAAGCATCCCCATTTTCCCCCTTCAAAAATAAAGAAATTGAATAATAATAAAAAATAATATATTTTGCATTGTCGTATCCAAAAAAGTCAGATCTATCAGAAACTAAAATCATTTATACCCTATATTTAAACACCCCCCTCAAAAAAAACGAATTGAAATGGCAGAATTAACACTTTTTAGTCTCTGCACTCCATCCCCCTAAAAGAAAATGCAATAAATAATCAAAATGTCATATGTACCCCAAATGGCATCAATAAAAACGTCAGCGCGGGACACAAAAAAACACAAGCCCTCACATAGCTCCATGGACGGAAAAAGAAGAAAAGTTGCACAATTTATTTTATTTTATTTTTTTTTTACAAATTTCAGATTTTTTTTTCACCACTATAATAATAGTAATAATAATAATAATTAATAATAAAAACATAACAAAACCCAAAAAAAACAATGCCGGAATTTGTTTTTTTTTGCATTTCCACCCCATTTTTTTTTCCAGTTTTTTAGTACATTATATAGTAATATGAATGGCGTCATTCAAAATTACACCTGGTCGTGTCAAAAAAACAAACAAGCTTTCATATGGAAAAATTTAAAAAGTTATGGCCCTTGAAACAATAATGGGAAAAAAAATAAAATTGTAAAAACAAAAAATTCTCCAGTCGTTTAAAAGTTAATTAGAATTGCTTAATTATATATTAAAAAATACAACAAAATTTGTGAAAAATTAAAAAGTTATTATTGTTGAAAAACGTAAAAAAAAATGACGTCGCTTCACATAATTGCAACCTTAATGGGTTCGCACCCCCTACGCAACTTGTTCCAGCACAGTCATTGTAATACTGTTCTTTAAGAAATGGACTTAACAGTTCCAGTAAGAAATTAATGAAACTCAATTAAATGTGCACTTATTACTTCCTCAGAATCCATTAGGAGGAGATGTACATTTAATTACATGTCAGCTTTGCATTTGCGCCCGCCCGCACAATTTTTTGCTATCCTTACATTTTCGCCCGCCCACTACTTTTTTTTGCTGATTCGAGAAACAAAGGAATAACAAGATTGACAACTGGCTTATCCAGTAATGTTTATTGTAGAGGCGGGATTCAGAGGATTCCACCAATCGTGTTGCTTGTAGGGTGTTTCTGAGACACGTGTACAGAGAAAGCAGGAAGTTCTATATAGCGGCGCTGGGTTGAAGCTGGACAGGTGCGTGTGGGTCTTTGGGCTACGGGTCGGGATAAAGTCCAAAATACTGTAATGACGGCGACATTTTTACCCGTCGCCTTTTAGTGTGAGCTTGTTAGTGGCGTAGCTTTGCTGTATTTTTCTTAACCCGGTGGATAGTGATATTTGTGAATGAAAATCGTCATTGTTAGAGCTGTATATCGTCCTGTTGTCCAGTTTGGAGCATTCTGAGCCCCCTAGTTTTACGTGAGGCTTTATATACAGTACATTTATGTCGTGTTATGTGTTATATCCTGATAGTCCTGAGCTCTGTGATGTGGGGATGCGTTTATCAGATGTCTTGTCGGCTTTGTGCCAAATTTTTACCTCAGAAAGTTAATGGAAATGTTGTAGTCGCCATGAGATGGCGCGGTTATTCATGTGACCACACCGGTTGGTCGCTACCATTGGTATGTTAATTTTTTTTCTGTCACTGTTTTTCATGAGGTGTACTTATGTTAAAGCAGGTCA
This sequence comes from Phyllobates terribilis, assembly GCF_046119375.1. Classification (NCBI taxonomy): domain Eukaryota; kingdom Metazoa; phylum Chordata; class Amphibia; order Anura; family Dendrobatidae; genus Phyllobates; species Phyllobates terribilis. The sequence goes on along the minus strand of NW_027362765.1, from coordinate 92,977,582 downwards.
GGATTACCCCCCAAAAATGTGACTGCGAATCTGTGACATGATGGACGATATCGGCAAGCAGCAGACTCCTCATAAATGGAGTCCTTTGGGTTTATTGGAAACAAAAATCTTTGTGTTTAGTTTTTTTTTTCTGACAAATATGAAGCGGTTTGCGTCAGAGTCTCCAGTGCAAATAGGAGCAAAACATTACAGTCCTTTAAGACAAGTCAATAATCGGTGAAAGTCCCAATTATCCCAACAGTCACATGATAATCCAGCAAAACGCTAGCCCGTCGGGTGAGATAATTTTTATGTTTGTCGGGTGCGATGACTTCATTATTGGCAGTACATCTTCCCATAACCAATGGGCCAGTAAATGACCGCTGGTCAATGGCCTGAAACTGCCTGTCTAAATGGATATGTGCACACGATGTCTCGTTCAGGCTGGTAAACCTTCAAGATAAAGACTCTTAAGGAAACGCAGGTGTTTTTTTTCCCTCTAAAGTACGTGTCCTTTTTAGTTTTGTTTCTTGAGGGCTTTTTGAACAATTTTGCCCTCCTGTGTTTTTTAAGCATTTTTGGGCAGTGAAGAAACCACTAGTGGTTTTTCAAGAAGAAACGTTCAGAAAAAGTGTCCCATTGACTTCAATAATAACGTATGGCACGTCTTCAGAGGGTTAAACACCTGAAGAATGGATCGGTCATTTCTTTTAACCACTTGGCGTCTTTGGAAACTTGCACTGGTTTGAAGATGTTTAGTCGGATTTTCCATAGGAATGTGTATGTTTATTTAGAGTATTTTCAGGCTGGTTTTGGACCAGAATCAGCCTGAAAAAACTTTGTGTGCACATACCCATAGGCTATGTTCACCTGGATTTTTTTGGGAGCGGATCTGCTCCAAAATCCTCCTCAAAACCACTTACAAAACTCTTCTTATTTCTACAAATATTCAATGTTGTGTTCACCGAGCCTCTTAGTTATCACTTTTTCCCTGTGACATGGTCTCCATGTGCTGGCAAAAAACATTGTTCATCGCCAATGATGATGGGAGATGTTGCTCTTGGAGGAGGCTTAGATCCCATTCTTTATTCAAGGCAGTGTAAAATTGTGCGTGAGCCCCCTCCATAGATGAAAAGCCCCCACATATGAAGGATCTCCTGATGCTTCACTGTTGACAGGACTCACGGTAGCGCTCACGTTTTCTTTTCTGGACAACCATTCTTCTAGATGTCCCGAATCTCCTGGAGGGGGGCTTCATCAGAGAAAATAACTTTGCACGAATTACAGGGATTGGACTTTGGAGGATTGGGGTAAAGTTATATTTTCTCTGATGAAGCCCCTTCAAATTGTGGGGGCTTTTCATCCATGGAGGGTGCTCGCTCACAATTTTGCCTAAGAACACGGCCATGAATAAAGAATGGGATCTAATCCGCCTCCAAAAGCAACTTCTCCCAACCATTAAGGAGTAATTTGGTGGTGAACAATGCTTTATCCAGCATGGTGAAGACCATGTCACAGGGCAAAAGTGACAACTGGCTCGGTGAACAAAACATTGACATTTTAGGTTCCATTGAGAATCTGTGGTCAATCCTTAGAAAGCAAGAGGACAAACAAAATCACAGAAATTGTGATTAAAATCCAGAAGTGGACATGCTTGACCTCGCCTCCATTTATTATTTATGGGACTGCCAGAAATAACAGAGCACTGTACCCATGTATTTTCAGCAGTCTCATGAAAAATTAATGGAGCAGAGGCCGAGTGTGGGCAACTTCGCTCAGTTCAAGGCTGCTCTACAAAGATGTTCTTAAGATTGCTGGGGGTCCTACCTTGGGGACAACTTGCTATTTTGGGAATAAGCCTTTAATTATATGAAACATAATAAGCGTGATGCTCGGCCTAAGTGTCTGTATCGCACTTTGCACTTATTGCTTTTTGTGCCTTGCCTGTTTACATTCTTCTCTGTAGGGGAAATCAATGATATTGATCAGTGGTCTGGTTTAATGTGTTACTGATGGACCATAAACCTCGTGATCATTGGTTGTAGCATTAATCGTTGACCTGTACCAACATTCAATAAGAAGTTAGCCTGAGGGTGGAAGCATTGGGTTTTCTGGTTTCATATAAATCAACCTTTAAAGGAGGTTTTCCATTTTCAGAAAACCCCTGTCCCCAGGTTGCTTGTTTTAGGAACAAAAAAAACATTTCTTTACTCACCCTCCCTGGGTCCAGCACTGAGTTTCCGGTGTCTGTTATTGTCTGCAGCGCTGGCGTCACCTCGTCAGCACTGCAGCCAATTGCTGAGCTCACCTCATCAGAGCTGCAGCCAATAACTGAGCTCCACTGCTCTGCCTTTACTATACATATCAGTTGTTAAATTGATGTAACCATAATCTAATGTAATTAGTGCTTCCCTCTTGAAGTAAATAATGTACCCCCCACCCACTTTCCTTCCGAGTAGTAAGGGTAAATTTGCCAAGGAACGGCAGAGACGCACCATTGTTGCACCACAAAATAACGCAGATATATCAGCATTTTTATAGCAGTTTCTGGGCAATAATGTAAAAAAACAGCATATTTACTCTGTTTTGTCATCGTCTGCAATTGATTAATTGCTCCCTTTTCCCTGCAGGTAGTAATAGTCAAGCCTCCTGCTTCCTCAGTAAGCACAGCACGCCCCCACTCCTCTTAGTAGTCACAGCAGTTCTTCCATGGTGAAAAGCAAATTTGCTCTCACCCCGGCCCTTCCTCAGCTGGCAGGAATAATAGTCATTGATTAAGCTGCCCCCCACTACTGCAGCACGCCCCCATTAGCCCTATTAGTTACAACAGTAGTTACAACTTTCTCCCATTAGGAGGTAGTAATAATAGTCATGGATTAGGCTGACCTCAACTCCGCCTAGTAGTCTCAGCAGTCTCTCCTTAGCAGGCAGTAATATTTATTAAGCTGCCTCCATCTCTGCCTAGTAGTCACAGCATTCTCCCCGAACTAGTAATTAACCAAAGTTTCACTCTCAATCCTCTGTCCTCAGCCGGCCGATATAGTAATGGATTCAGCTGGCTCCTGCTTCCTCAGCATCCCCCCAGTAGTGACGGCATTCTCCATGTACTAGGAATTAACAGCAGGCTTGGTCAACTCCCTTTACTCAGAAGGCAGTAATTGTCATGAATTCATCTGGTACCTTGCTTCCTCAGTAGGCACAGCAAGTCCCCTACTAGTCACAGCAGCTTTGCTTTCACCCCCTTTCCGCAGCAGGCAGTAATAGTCATGGATTTAACCCAGACCTCAATTTATTTCGATTGCTGTCGCGAACATTGGCACATTATACCAAAAAAGCCAGAGGCTTATAAAAGTGTATCTCGTGCTAAAAGCTTTGGCATTTGTTCACGTTTAGAGAATTACAGTTTTAGAAACATTCGAGTGGCAGAAAATTGCTGTTCACATGAAACCAATCTGGTGGTGAGGTACGCTGCAGAGGAACGAACGCTGTAAAAGCGGAGTCACATATTGTGATTAGGGATATGAAGAGTTCAGCATATAGGGGACGGTCATGGGTGGCCTCCGCGCTCCTAATCTGGAAGCAACGGCATCGTAATTAAGGCTCTTATGAGCTTTCGTGCCTGGTGCCTTACTGCCATTGTGACTTCTGCTGTTGGATTTATTAACCGCTACTTAATTACAATTCTTTCATAACAAGGAGTGATGTGCTTTGCATTAATGTCACTTTTACTCGCTTTCATCATGTGGCATTAATTTTCCTTTTCCAATTATTTCCTTTCACTGCTTAATACGATAGGAAAAAAAAAGTGTTCCCAAAACTTTTCCCCATAGAGAAGAAATTACAATGTAAATGCCTTGGGCGCAATGTCACTGCAGCCAACGTTGGCTTGGCACGACTAAGTAGAAATCCGGCTTTCAGCTACCTCCAAAGCAAATGTATGTTATGTAGCACAATAATCGCACCCAAAAAATAGAATATAATTCTGGCAGCGTATTTGGGGCAGGTGGAACTTCTGAGAATCCACCTCGATGATGTCTATAATTCATAAAGGGGTGTTTTAACAGCAGTTGTCTGTGAGACCACACTTGAAAGTACTCTGTGTTTTGTTTGGTTTCTCTAAGGGCACTTTAAAGGGAAACTGTAAGCATACAACAACTGTTCAAACCAAGCACAGACGCTTGGTGCACCCTTGACGTGTCCAAACATTTATGTGAACCTTCTCACCTACTTGTTTTCCATCCATCGCTGCCCATTTCTGGCTCTATTAAGACTGACTGTGCCATTCACACACATTCATGCTTTGATCTAAACCCTACATTGTATCTTTGGCAGTATTTTTAGGATCATTGTCCTGCTGGAAGGTGAACTTACCCAGTCTCAATTCTTTTGAAACCTCTATCTGGTTTTCCTCCAGGATTGCCCTGTATTTGGCTCATGAGCAGCTTCCCAGTCCCTGCTGAAGAAAAACATCCCCACATCATGATGCTGCCACCACCATGTGTGACTGTGGGGATGGTGTTTTCAGAGTGAGATGCAGTGTCAGTTTTTTAGCGTTTTGCATTTAGCCCAAAAAGTTCTCCTCTGGTCTCATCTGACCAAATCACCTTCTTCCACATGCTTGCTGTGTTTTCTGCATGGCTTTTTGCAAACTGGATGGGTGTAACATGAAAAAATGTGAAAAAGTTCACAAAGTATTAATGCTTTTTCAAAGCACGTATCCATTATAGACTTTGTGGCTTTTCACTTGTCCATGTTTTTTGTGGACCGATTGTCCACAAAAAAAAACCCAAAACTAAAACCTATACACTTTTGACTCGAGTTAAGGATCAAACACGCCAATGCAAGTCTATGGGTCAGTGAAAAACTCAGACAGTTTTCTGAAGCCATACTAGTATCCTAATGCTTTGTTTTTTTTGTTTGTTTTACTTTTTGCTTCAAAAGGATTGAGGAACCTCCATTTTAATATATATTGTAGGGTTTGGTACTCAGCTGCTTTTGAGGTAGGCACAGGAGTCGGTTTCTTACAAATTTCCAAGCCAGGTTTATTCAGGCCTCATAAACCGCACTTGCAAGGTACACAAAAGACAGCCTTGTCCGGCACAAAGTAACAAAACAGGAAAATAACTAATCCATACAATACTGCGAGTTCGCCCGCTCACAGTCAGTGTCCTGTAGCACAGACACGCTGGAGGTCTCCACACCTCCAGCCACAGACACTGAATGAGACACTCGGTCTCCATTTTATACATGCGGCCAATCCCTCCTGTCTCTTTTAGCTGCTCGTAAAAATCGGTCCTGATTAACCCTCTCAGCTATGTGTGCTGGAGCATGCTTTCCTGGTTTTACATCACTGAAGCTACCAACCCCAGCGATATGTCCCCTTAAGGATATGTCTGGCGGCCATCTTACACATATATATATATTTATATTATATTACAGGCCAAAAGTTTGGACCCACCTCATTTAAAGATTTTTCTGTAGTTTCATGACTATGAAAATTGTACATTCACACTGAAGGCATCAAAACTATGAATTAACACATGTGGAATTATATACTTAACAAAAAAGTGTGAAACAACTGAAAATATGTCTTATATTCTAGGTTCTTCAAAGTAGCCACCCTTTGCTTTGATGACTGCTTTGCACACTCTTGGCATTCTCTTGATGAAATGGAAATGGTCTTCCAACAATCTTGAAGGAGTTCCCAGAGATGCTTAGCACTTGTTGGCCCTTTTGCCTTCACTCTGCGGTCCAGCTCACCCCAAACCATCTCGATTGGGTTCAGGTCTGGTGACTGTGGAGGCCAGGTCATCTGGCGTAGCACCCCATCACTCTCCTTCTTGGTCAAATAGCCCTTACACAGCCTGGAGGTGTGTTTGGGGTCATTGTCCTGTTGAAAAATAAATGATGGTCCAACTAAACGCAAACTGGATGGAATAGCATGCCGCTGCAAGATGCTGTGGTAGCCATGCTGGTTCAGTATGCCTTCAGTTTTGAATAAATCCCCAACAGTGTCACCAGCAAAGCACCCCCACACCATCATACCTCCTCCTCCATGCTTCACTGTGGGAACCAGGCATATAGAGTCCATCCATTCCTTTTCACAAAGACACGGTGGTTGGAACCAAAGATCTCAAATTTGGACTCATCAGACCAAAGCACAGATTTCCACTGGTCTAATGTCCATTCCTTGTGTTCTTTAGCCCAAACAAGTCTCTTCTGCTTGTTGCCTGTCCTTAGCAGTGGTTTCCTAGCAGCTATTTTACCATGAAGGCCTGCTGCACAAAATCTCCTCTTGACAGTTGTTGAAGAGATGTGTCTGCTGCTAGAACTCTGTGGCATTGACCTGGTCTCTAATCTGAGCTGCTGTTAACCTGCGATTTCTGAGGCTGGTGACTCGGATAAACTTATCCTCAGAAGCAGAGGTGACTCTTGGTCTTCCTTTCCTGGGCGGTCCTCATGTGAGCCAGTTTCTTTGTAGCGCTTGATGGTTTTTGCAACTGCACTTGGGGACACATTCAAAGTTTGCCCAATTTTTCGCACTGACTGACCTTCATTTCTTAAAGTAATGATGGCCACTCGTTTTTCTTTACTTAGCTGCTTTTTTCTTGCCATAATACAAATTCTAACAGTCTATTCAGTAGGACTATCAGCTGTGTATCCACCAGACTTCTGCACAACACAACTGATGGTCCCAACCCCATTTATAAGGCAAGAAATCCCACTTATTAAACCTGACAGGGCACACCTGTGAAGTGAAAACCATTTCCGGTGACTACCTCTTGAAGCTCATCAAGAGAATGCCAAGAGTGTGCAAAGCAGTCATCAAAGCCAAAGGTGGCTACTTTGAAGAACCTAGAATATAAGACATATTTTCAGTTGTTTCACACTTTTTTGTTAAGTATATAATTCCACATGTGTTAATTCATAGTTTTGATGCCTTCAGTGTGAATGCACAATTTTCATAGTCATGAAAATACTGAAAAATCTTTAAATGAGAAGGTGTGTCCAAACTTTTGGTCTGTACTGTATGAGAATTAAAACTGATGGCAGAATGAGGCTAAAAGGGGTTGTTCCCTTTCGGTTAAGTTTCTGTCCCAGCTGCAGTTTGTCATAAAACAAACCGCATTATACCCGTCACCCCCGGGTCTACCGATGAATATGATGGCAGCCACCGAATTAGTGGGCTCTGAAGGGGACATTCCCTCTACATTGGAAGAACCGCTGAGCTTGTAATTGGCTTTCACGGTGTTAAGGAAACGTTAGCTCTGTAGTTAATGCCAGAAATCGGGAGACTTGCAGGAGGACCTGGGGAACGTGAATGCAGGCCGGTTTGTTTTATAACTGCAGCCAAGGTAGAAACAAAGGGAACAAGTGAACCTGTCATTTCTAATATGGGGGATAAAACTGCAGGTTAATAGCGTTCTAAAGCCGTGCAGCCGCCCTACTGAAAGCCTGGCTGCCGGGAAGAAATGATGTACTGCTGAGCCGGCTGTCAGTCAGTGCCGGGGAGTGGTTACTGCCACCGCTCACTGTGTACTGAATGACTGAAGCCTCGCCGGCTATTTTCACCGCGACCACAGATCCTTAAAATTAGGCCATGGCCCCACTATCAGTATTTGGTCAGTATTTTTACTGGCTAAATACGGATAGTGGGGCTGTAGCTTTAGGCTGACAATTTCTACTCTAAAGAGATCACTTCTCTGCAGTCATGTCATTATCATCACAGGCAGGATTCACTATAGGTGCTGTACACACTGTTAGGATCATTCAGCCATGGAGGGTCCTTGTTGGAGTCGGGGTATCCCCGTAACAAGAAATACACAGACACGTAGTGTATAATCAAGTTCTGGGAAGCCCCTGAGCGCGCCTGCCTCTATAGGTGCTGTCCCTTTATTTATACTAATAATCATAGTTTTTTTGTCACACATGCGCAGTAAAATGCCTTTGTTTCACAAGCAGTGAAGTGATGATTCATAACAGTGGAATGTTGATAAGAAAGTTTCATAAGCAGAAAAGTGATAATTCATAGCAGTAGAAGGTTGCTGAGACAGCTAAAAACAAGTAACAATCTAATTTCTGGGCGTCAGTCCAAATGTCCAGATAAGGGAAGAATAACTTCATCTGTGTCTTACATCGTAGTCTTGGGTGAAGTATAACTCCTATCATCCTCTCAGTCCCCCCTTTGATACTTCCTTATGGACTTTTGGTAGAAGACCTGGTCCGGGAGTTCTTTTCTTTCATATTCTTGAATCCGTGTTACAAAGCTTATTTATGCATATTAAAATAATTTTTAATCCTATTTTAAACACTACATATATGACTACTATAATTAGCACAATCTGTAATATACCTTGCAGAATTCCAGCCACCCAACCTCCAATACCCTTAAACCAGTTCTTTGGGTTGAGAAAGGAGAAGGTGTCTGACCACCAGCTATCTTTATTTTGGTCATTGTGTCTGTCATATTCATCCCGTAATCGTTGTATATCTGCCAGCTTGAACCTCATACTCATTGTACTGTTTGGATCTATGTAATGACAACAGGTTGGACCAATAATTTGACACATTCCTCCCTGGGCCGCAGTTAGGTAGTCTAACACTACAGTATGTTGATTAGTAACAATTATAAGTTGATTTTGGACAGCTATACTAGTATTAAGTATATCCATAATATCCCATATCTGATCATCTAGATAGTCGGTGGCCTGAACTAATTTATCCCACATCTGCATCAACATTGGATACACAAAGAAAGTGCTGAATATTTTATTAGGAATTCCCATTTGGACCACATGTGGCCTACCTGAAGGTCTAGGCGAGTTGTCGGCTGCTCTTTTGTATAGTGTGTGTTTAGGTACTGCTTGCATATCTACCTGCTGATTCTGAACTATAAATGTGGCCGGTGTTAAGCGTCCTAGAGTACATGCACCTTTTATTCCTACTGGGAGCCATTTGTATGCTCCATTTCCACAAATCCAGAAGGTTCCTTCAGGCAGATCCCATATTGCAGAGTGTTGGAGCACCAACCTATGTACCAAATCTAAAAATTTAGATACATTCTGAAGTATACACCAAGGGGGTTTTTGACCTAATGGACTACAGTATCCTGCATCTGGATTTTCACAAGTCGGTGTACCTGGGTCATATGCACTTGACTCATTACATAATATATTACCTGGTATCTTTGAACATGTATCATTGTTTCCATCGGGGAATAATTGTGAATATTTCCAACCATTATTGTGTATGTATTTTTCTACTATATCAGGTTTAAAAGGTTGAGAAGAAGATACTGTGCTACTAAAACTGAGTTGTATATTTTCTGTAGGAATTAACCCTAAGTCTGTTAGTCCCGTCTTATTTCTAGGAACCCATACACCTCCTTTAAACGCTAAATATTGTAAGTTGTTTATTTTTCCGGTCATATTACCTTGCCACCAGGGAAATCCCACCCACCCCACAACTGGGATGGCAACAGTGGTGTTCCATAATCTAGAATTAACGGTTTGGTTATTTGCTAATTTGTCTGAGCAATTAGTCCATGTAAACACTTCCTCAGGGGTCATGGGTACGGCCAGGAAGGGTATGCTCGTGGCTGATATTGGAGAATGCGTACAAATCCAACAGTCTGCTATTTTCTGTCCGCCATCGAGCAGCCCGTTTACCAATGTCTCATGATGTTTTATAAATTTATTGTCTGCAGGTTTTGGGGAACTTAGTTTATCCCACAGGTCTCCCTGATCTATCGTTATAGCTAACACAAGTACAATCACCACTATTTCTTTTTGCAATGGCTTGCATGTACCCATGCTGATTTTCCTTCCAATTTTACTGCAGTTGGAGTTGTCAATAACACCTGATATGGACCCTCAAATCTGGGTTCTAGCTTTCTTCTGTTATGTCTTTTTACGTAAACTTCGTCTCCTGGTTGCAGCTTGTGCGTTCCCTCAATGGAATCTGGATCTGGAATGGAAGAGAACACTAAAGAGTGTATTTTAGACACATGCTTACATAAATTTTGTACATAAGCAGTTAAGCTTTCAGTTTCTAACATTAAAGTCTGTGGGAAATACAATCCTGTATTGGCAACTCTACCAAACAATATTTCATGGGGGGTGAGTTTGCTCTTTCCCTGGGGGGTGTTTCTGACTGAATACAATGCTATTGGGAGACACTCAGTCCATGGTTTCTGTGTTTCTGCCATGGCTTTCTGTATTTTTAACTTAAGTGTTCCATTCATTCTCTCAACCTTACCAGAACTCTGTGGGTGGTAAGGGGTGTGTAGTTCACTTTTTATACACAACATTTTCATTACATTCTGAAAGATCTCTCCAGTAAAATGTGTACCTCTATCTGACTCGATCACTTCTGGGATACCATAACGGGGTACCAGTTCATGTGCTATTTTTTTACTGCAGTGACTTTAGCCGTGGCTGTATGAACTGGATAAGCCTCTGGCCACCCCGAAAACATGTCCACACATACCAGTACATACTCATAGTGTCCATGCTTAGGCATCTGGATGTAATCGATCTGAAGTCTCTGGAACGGATATAGTGGTCTTACATGGTGCTTCTGGGGGGTCTTAACAGTCTGTCCTGGATTGTGGGCTAAACAGATTTCACAAGAACCACATTTTGCTCGAGCTACCTGGCCGAACCCTGGGGCTAACCACTTCTGTCTGACCCTCTGTATCATACCGTTTGCAGACACATGTGTAGGTCCGTGGGCTTCACTGACCACAACAGGGTACCACGCTCGGGGGAGACAAAGCTCATCTCCTTTTCTCCATAGTCCTTCTTTTTCTTCTGCCCCCTGTTTCTGCCACTCTTCTTTTTCTTCTCTACTCACCTGCTGGTGGGCTTCTTTGAGCCGTGTAATTAAGTCAAATTCTGATACTGCACTAATAGTGTGGTCAGTTGTCAGAGGTTTTACTGCAGCTCGCTTAGCAGCCTTGTCGGCTCGGTCATTACCCCTAGCTATCTCGGTGTCGAGTCTTACATGTGCAGGTACTTTTATTACTGCTACTTGTTTGGTTGAGGCAGCTGATTCTAGGATTTGTCTAATCATTTGTCCTAGAAATACTACCGTAGTCATACAAAGTTGTACTTTTTTCTTGTTAACTTTACAGCCCATGTCTGCTAGAAATATTAACAATCTTATTGTGTTGCTGTTTGCGGACTCTTGAGCAGGGGCACATAATAATAGGTCATCAACATATTGAAGAATTACAACCTCATCCGTAGGTTTGAAATTTTGAAGAACTGATCTCATAGCTTCTGAGTACAAGGTAGGTGAATGTTTCATACCCTGTGGTAATCTTGTCCATGCTAATTGTCTATTCTTAAATGTAAATGCAAACAGTTTGTAACAGTCTGGGTGTAATGGTACTGAAAAAAATGCATTTGATAAGTCTATGACAGAAAATACTCGTGCTGTTGCTGGGATCTGTGATAGCAACGTGTGTGGATTTGGCACAACAGGAGTAATAGGTTCCAAAATTTTATTTATCTCTCTTAAATCATGTACCATCCGGTATCTAGCAGCTGACCCCTCAGTAGACTTCTTTTTTACGGGGTACAACGGTGTATTGGCTGGTGACTTTACTTCTATCAGTACTCCAGTTTTTAGATAATCTTTTATCTGTTCTCCTATGGCGTGTTCTTGTTGGGCACTAATAGGATACTGTCTCAATTGGGGTAGTGTCACACCTGGAACAGGAGTGACTTTTACTGGAGCTATTGGCATTAGTCCTACATCGGTGTCATGTTGTGCCCATAATTTTTCTGGTACCTCAGAAAGATCTAAAATAATTTGGGTAGGGGCAGGATCTTTCTCATCCTCTAAGGCTTGGACTTTTACAATGTTTTCTAGAGACTCTTGGTCATCAGGCACCAAAATTTGGACTCTACCATCCTCCAAAAATTGGATATTCATTTCTGTCTGCTTTAATAGGTCTGTACCTAGAAGACAAGTAGGTGCCCCTTTGACAAAAAGAAATTTAGATAAAAATATTTTAGATCCTATCTTTGTTTCAAGGGGAATACTATATGGGAGTGGCCTGTTTCCTCCATCATACCCTTCGGTATAGGTTACATCATCTGATAAACAATCAGCATTTGGTAAGGCGTCTTCATTGAGGACGGAGGAAGTTGCTCCGGTATCTATTAGAAAAGGGCATTGTTTTCCTGCTACTTTTACCTGAATTATTGGGCGCCTTCCAGTCAAAGTGGTTTGCATCACGTCTAGTCACTCGCTTGCTGCAGGAGCAGAAGCCTGTACTGTCTTTTCTTGTGATTCTCTTGGGACATAGGTACCATCTTCTATATCCCTGGCTTTTTTCCTGCATTCTCTAATCCAATGTCCTGGTTTCTTACAGTAGTGACATGGATTAGTTTTCTTATCCAAGTTCCCTTTGTCATAGGTCTGATTTGATCAGTTGTTTTTATTGACCAGACTATTATTTGCTGCTACTCTGACGGGTTTGGATGCTGCCTCACGCATATCCATTTCTATCCCTAATAGTTTTTGTCTGACTATCTGGGGATCATCTAAGGTTCTCCAATCAGGAGTTGCAGCCTTGAACTTTTCCCTAAGTTTTGGGTTAAGATTCTCTATAAAAGTTTTTGTCATCAGTCGAATGACTCCTTCATTGGTAAGGTCCATTCCCTCGTCTCTGTAACTGTTTTCTACCGCTAAGTAGTATTCATCTACAGGCTGTCCTGACTTCTGGGAGACAGTTCCTGAAGTCCCTCTCATTCGTTGTTTAGTTCTCATAAACTCCATAAGTCTGATCATAAAATTCTGTCCTGACAGTGCGGTATTTGGATCCTCACCATCTACTGGTTGAGGTCTATGAGGTTCTATAACTGTCATCAATTCCTGATACAACCCTGGTGTCATTTTCATTCTACATAATTCTGTCCCATCTGACCATGTTCCATTATGGGTGTGTATTATCTGCTGTATGTACGTAGCAAATCTTAGTGGGCATTGTATTGGATCTGGTGCATTCTGAAGTAGGGACATTCCCTCAGCGGGGGTCCATGGAAAATATTGTCTAGTCTGATGGTATCTAGTTACTCTACGCGGTGGATTGCCACCATCTTCTTCTCTGTATGGTCGACTGAGGATACGCACTGGTGCCAACATATCATGTGGTCGTGGTGCTCCACATCCTGCACATGTCTCTCCAGTCTGGATTCTGGAGTCCACAGTTTGTACATGTCCATCCACCCGGACCCCGAAAATCAGGATACAGTGTGGGTTCTGACCTGGGCTGATATGGTGGTGCCAATGGGTTCATTTGTTTACTGTTTTCTGTTTGTACAATGGGACCCTGTCTGACTGGAGTTCTCCATAATCCATTGTCTTTATTAAAAGTCCAATGGTCTGTCTCTGCTGTTTTTGATAGTTCGACCATGGCCTCTACTTGTTCCTGCCATCCTTTGTCTCTTATCACTCCTGCTTTTCTAACCCGAATGTCCTCCCATAGTTTCCTGTTAAACCTGTCATGCCTTGCTACCTGAAAAGTTTTGCAAACTTTCCCTAAATTCTTAGTTGCTTCTACACCACACCTTTCTTTCACGATTGTATAGACATCTTGTTCATCATTTGTGGTCTTAGTCTGTTTGTTGCCCATTTTTCCTGACTATTCCTACCTTAGGAGGCTTTTTGGGTTAGATAAAATATATTCTATATTTTACCTTTCCTCGTTACCTATTCTGTCCTAAGGAGCCAGTATCTGAAACGGTTTCTCTGGACCGTTTTGTCTGAAGTGTAGAGTAATTCTAACACATATATATATGGCAACAAGGGCAAGACCAACAATACATAAAATGAACCATACAGTCTCCATTATATATCGTGTCCCTGGAGTATTATCATTACTTCCATGGGCTCATTCTGTCAATCTCTTATCCGTCAAAAAAGGAGGACAAAGGTTCGGGAGTTAAGCGTGAGCGAAGGTTTCCCCGAAAGGACACAACCTTATGACTCAGTTAGGCAATCTCCGTAATACTTATGTCATCTACCTTAGTGCGGCTTATGAGGCTATTCCCGACATCCACTTCTCTTTCATACCATCCGTTTCATAACCTTCTCTGACCTCTCCTTCGGCAGATCCTACAGTATATACATGAATGACCCGAGCTATAGGTATCCTTCTCTACTAGTTCCTCAATCCCAACACAAGATATGCATGAAATTTACGGACTATCGCAGAGCAGATGTAAGAGAACTAACAGTGTCTCTTACCTGGCCAGGTTTGTCATCTGCTGTTCCGATGTCCCAATCTCAGCGGTTACTCGTGCCGGTCGATGAACTTGAAGGAATACGCAGACCTCGGGTCCCTGTTCGGGCGCCAGGAATTGTTAGGATCATTCAGCCATGGAGGGTCCTTGTTGGAGTCGGGGTATCCCCGTAACAAGAAATACACAGACACGTAGTGTATAATCAAGTTCTGGGAAGCCCCTGAGCGCGCCTGCCTCTATAGGTGCTGTCCCTTTATTTATACTAATAATCATAGTTTTTTTGTCACACATGCGCAGTAAAATGCCTTTGTTTCACAAGCAGTGAAGTGATGATTCATAACAGTGGAATGTTGATAAGAAAGTTTCATAAGCAGAAAAGTGATAATTCATAGCAGTAGAAGGTTGCTGAGACAGCTAAAAACAAGTAACAATCTAATTTCTGGGCGTCAGTCCAAATGTCCAGATAAGGGAAGAATAACTTCATCTGTCTCTTACATCGTAGTCTTGGGTGAAGTATAACTCCTATCATCCTCTCAACACTAAACATCCTTCCAGCTCAATAACTTCTGCACAGGTCACAAAGCATGCTCACTACACTCTCCCATAGAAATCCATGACTCCTCTACAGACCTGTTTCCTATGACAGTAAAGGAAGTCTCAGCACTGCTGTAAACAGAGCATCGGCTCAGGTAATAAGGCCCATTAAAGAGACAGAGATGGGTGTATGATAATACTTTACACTTTTATGAGCCTCATGTTAAAAGCGCAAATAATGCTGATAGCTGCGGTGTTGCCTCTGCAGAACCCCGGTTGGAAATCACAACTGTCCAAAAAAAGTGTAGCTTTACATACGAGCGCTCATGTTTCTACTAATCTGTTTTCAGCTCCATTTTAGCTGATTTATGCCAGCTTTATTTTTTTTTTTTTTGTGCTATGTGTTTATTTTTCTTTTGCGTATATTTTAGATCCTTTTCACTGCAAGGGAAGCCGTAGCTATAGGGATTTTAATAGCATCTGTCCTTCAGCTAAATCATGAGGCTTTTCTACCCGTTTACAGATTAACTAACTCCACTTTGCAGTTCAGTGTTTGCCAGTGTGTAAAGCCACGGAGAGAAGCTGTTTTCTCTCCACAACCCAGTTTTACGCAGCCGGTGCTTGATGCAGAAAATGACAAGTTCCTTTGCCGGCGCTGCTTTTCCTTATTTATACTCGTTCTGTTGTCTTTTTTGAGGAGCGTATCATTGTTTAGATCAGATGTAGCTCATTATGTGGAATGGAGATGCTATAACAGAGCAATTATTTCCATGGCCTAAAGTTATAAATATCAACAGGAAAATGACTAATCATTGACAATATTTGGAAACTCATTAAAACCTCTTTCCAATTTTGCTTTTTTTTATGGAGGCACTCAAGTTCCTCTTCGAGATTCTCCAGCAAGATCGCTATTGTTCATAAGTGACAGCAGAAAAAATAGCAGAAATGCATTATATGGTATCAATGCTAATGAATGAATTTTTTTTTTTTATCAAAGCTATAACGCTGCATGTAGCCTTAGATGCCATAATTAATATATGCCTATTGGTCATGGGGTAGAGACATTAATATTTCTTCATGGTATGCAAATATCTGTGATGAAACCTAACCAGAAGCATCAGACTTCTATTAGAGCAAGCAGATGAAAAACAGCTAAAATAGAGGTCCAAAACCAGCATTCTTTCATCCAAAGCAGTGTTAATAATCATAAGCTAATTTCTCAGTATAATTCAAATTGCTTCTTCTGCTTATATTAGAGAAATCAAGGGCCATTTGATAAATTCAGAAACAATTGTGGGCTTTTTGGGGTATGCTATATACAGTGCCTACAAGTAGTATTCAACCCCCTGCAGATTTAGCTGGTTGACACATGCGGAATTAACTTGGCATTGTGACATTTGTACTGTAGATCAGCCTGGAAGTGGGAAATGCACTGCAGCAAATTTTTTTTTTTTTTTTTTTTTTTTTTTTTAAAACGTTAAAAGTTAATTCAGAGTGTCATTTATTATTCAACCCCACAAACCACAAGAATTCTGTTTGGTCCCCCTAAAGTATTAAGAAGTAGTTCAGGCACCAAGAATAATGAGCTTCACATGTGTGGATTAAAGATCTCTTTTGCCAGCCTTTTCTGACTATTTAAGACCCTCCCCAAACTTGTGAACAGCACTCAGACATGGTCAACATGGGAAAGACAAAAGAGCATTCCAAGGCCATCAGAGACAAGATCGTGGAGGGTCACAAGGCTGGCAAGGGGTACAAAACCCTTTCCAAGGAGTTGGGCCTACCTGTCTCCACTGTTGGGAGCATCATCCGTAAGTGGAAGGCTTATGGAACTACTGTTAGCCTTCCACGGCCAGGACAGCCTTTGAAAGTGTCCTCCCGTGCCGAGGCCAGGCTTGTCCGAAGAGTCAAGGCTAACCCAAGGACAACAAGGAAGGAGCTCCGGGAAGATCTCATGGCAGTGGGGACATTGGTTTCAGTCAATACCATAAGTAACGTACTCCACCGCAATGGTCTCCGTTCCAGACGAGCCCGTAAGGTACCTTTACTTTCAAAGCGTCATGTCAAGGCTCGTCTACAGTTTGCTCATGATCACTTGGAGGACTCTGAGACAGACTGGTTCAAGGTTCTATGGTCTGATGAGACCAAGATCGAGATCTTTGGTGCCAACCACACACGTGACGTTTGGAGACTGGATGGCACTGCATACGACCCCAAGAATACCATCCCTACAGTCAAGCATGGTGGTGGCAGCATCATGCTGTGGGGCTGTTTCTCTGCCAAGGGGCCTGGCCATCTGGTCCGCATCCATGGGAAGATGGATAGCACGGCCTACCTGGAGATTTTGGCCAAGAACCTGCGCTCCTCCATCAAGGATCTTAAGATGGATCGTAATTTCATCTTCCAACAAGACAACGACCCAAAGCACACAGCCAAGAAAACCAAGGCCTGGTTCAAGAGGGAAAAAGTCAAGGTGTTGGAGTGGCCTAGTCAGTCTCCTGACCTTAACCCAATTGAAAACTTGTGGAAGGAGCTCAAGAATAAAGTCCACATGAGACACCCAAAGAACCTAGATAACTTGGAGAAGATCTGCATGGAGGAGTGGGCCAAGATAACTCCACAGACCTGTGCTGGCCTGATCAGGTCTTATAAAAGACGATTATTAGCTGTAATTGCAAACAAGGGTTATTCCACAAAATATTAAACATAGGGGTTGAATAATAATTGACCCACACTTTTATGTTTAAAATTTAATAAAATTCAACTGAGCAACATAACTTTTTGGTTTGTAAGATTTATGCTTCTGTTCATAAAACCTACTCTCGTTTGCAGTTTGAAGGCTCTAACTTATTTGCATCTTATCAAACCAGCTAAATCTGCAGGGGGTTGAATACTACTTGTAGGCACTGTATTTCTCTTTTAAAAATGACATGCCTTGCTCCTGATGTTTTTGTGCTGTCCTCAGCTACCTGCCAGTCCCTTAGAGATTGATGGCATTGGCAGTGCACTTGTATGACCACCACTCCACTTAAACAGAGGGCCATGACAATTGCTGAGGGTCTCAACTGCCAGACCCCCAGAATTTTCTAGTTATTACCTGTCCTATAGTAGTTGATGACTTGTAGTTACTGGATTGCTTCTTTAACCCCCGAGGGTGGTTTGCACGTTAATGACCAGGCCAATTTTTACAATTCTGACCACTGTCACTTTATGAGGTAATTACTCTGGAACGCTTCAACTTATCCCCCTGATTCTGAGACTGTTTTTTCATGACATATTGTGCTTCATGATTTTGGTAAAATTTCTTCGATATCACTTGCGTTTATTTGTGAAAAAAACGGAAATTTGGCGAAAATTTTTGAAAATTTAGCAATTTTCAAAATTTTAAATTTTATGCCCTTAAATCAGAGAGATATGTCACACAAAATAGTTAATAAATAACATTTCCCACATGTCTACTTTACATCAGCACAATTTTGGAACCAAAATTTTTTTTTTTGTTAGGGAGCTATAAGGGTTAAAAGTTGACCACCGATTTCTCATTTTTCCAACAAAATTTACAAAACCATTTTTTTAGGGACCACATCACATTTGAAGTCACTTTGAGAGGTCTTTATGACAGAAAATACCCAAAAGTGACACCATTCTAAAAACTGCACCCCTCAAGGTGCTCAAAACCACATTCAAGAACTTTATTAACCCTTCAGGTGCTACACAGGAATTTTTTGAATGTGGAAGAAAAAAATGAACATTTAACTTTTTTCACAAAAATGTTACTTTAGACCCAATTTTTTTTATTTTCACAGGGGTAACTAGAAAAAATGGACCCCAAAATTTGTTGTGCAATTTCCCCTGGGCACGCAGATACCCCATATGTGGGGAAAAACACTGTTTGGGCGCACGGCAGGGCTCGGAAGGGAAGGAGTGCCATTTGACTTTTTGATTGTAAAATTTGCTTGAATAATTAGCGGACGCCATGTTGCGTTTGGAGAGCCCCTGATGTGCCTAAACATTGGAGCTCCCCCACAAGTGACCCTATTTTGGAAACTAGACCCCCCAAGGCACCTATCTAGATGCATAATGAGCACTTGGAACCCCCAGGTGCTTCACAAATTGATTCGTAAAAATGAAAAAGTATTTTTTTTTCCACTTTTTTCATTTTTACGAATCAATTTGTGAAGGGGTATAGTGAACATTTTGAACCCAGAGGTACGACACAGAATTTGATAACATTAGGTCATCATATTGAATAAGTTGTCATTACTCTTGAGCGCAAGTGCTCGCTACTTGAGTTTGCATCGGGTACTCAGGTATGCACCATGTACTGCGTGTGCTCGAGTGACATGCTCGAGTCCCTGCCCCGCGTGTTTCACGGTTATTAGACACCCCCCCAAAAAAAAAAGCAGGGATCGCTCGTGCATGGCAGGCAATCCCCGCAAGTTTTTTTGGCCGCGAAGCATATGGGGCGGAGACTCGAGCATGTCACTCAAATACCCACGATACTCAATGCATACCAGAGCACCCGATGCAAACTCAAATAGCGAGCACTTGCGCTCAACACTAGTCGCCATATCGTCATCTTTTTTTCTTACTTTTGAAAAAAATCCCAACCCCATCACAACCCTAACCCCTAACCCAGCCCTAGCCCTAGCCCTAACCCTAGCCCAACCCTAACCCGAGAGTTTATTTTTTATGCCTTTCCTCGTGCGGTATAAGTGATTAGACGACCTTATTCTTCGGGTCGGTGAGACTACAGCGATACCAGAATCATATGGGGTTTTTATGATTGACAGCTGTCACACACTAAAAGACGCATTTTTTGTAAAATCTAGTTTTTGCATCGCCATATTTTGAGAGCTATAATTTTTCCAGATTTTGGCAGACAGTCATGTGACGGCTTGTTTTTTGCGGGATGAGTTGACGTGGTTATTCGTGATATTTTTTGATCGCTTTCTATTCCGATTTTTGGGAGGCAGAATAAACAAAAACCAACAATTCAGGAATTGTTTTTTTTATTTATTTTTTATTCTGTTCCGTGTGTTGTAAAATTAATAAGGCTGCTTTATTCTTCGGGTCAGTACATTTACAGCGGTACCACATTTATATCGTCTTTCTATGTTCTGCACTTTTACATAATAAAAGCAATTTTGTAGAAAAAATTATTTTTTAGCATAGCTTTATTCTGAGAGCTATAACTTTTTTATTTTTCGGCTGATGGAGCTGTATGGCGGCTTGTTTTTTGTGCGACGAGATGACGTTTTCAGCGGTACAATTTTTATTTATATTCGTCTTTTTGATCGCGTGTTATTCCATTTTTTGTTTGGCTCTATGGTGATAAAGCATTGTTTTTTGCTTCGTTTTTTTTTTTTTTTTTACCGTGGTCACTGAAGGGGTTAACTAGTGCGACAGTTTTATAGGTCAGGTCGTTCCGGACGCGGCGATACCAAATATGTGTACTTTTATTGTTTTTTCCGTATAATAATATTTATTGATGGGTACATTATATTTTTATTTTTTTTTCTTATTTTTACAATTTTTTTTTTTTTTCACTTTCTGACAGTTTTTATACTTTTTTACTTTGTCCCACTATGGGACTTTCACTTTTTTTATTCTGATCGCCTGCATGGCATAGGAATGGAGCACCATCCCTGTGCCATGCAGGATGTCAGCGCTGGACAGGGAGAAGATAGTTTGGAGATGCACTGCGCATGTCCAAAAAAATCTTCCTGCTGTCTGGTGACCCGGATGTTGTCATGACTGGAGGCCGGAAGAGGAGGTGAGTATCTGCGATCACCTCCCCTTGCCACCGCAATGCTGCGATCGACTGCGATCGACTTCGATCGCAGCATTGCGGGTGTTAATGTGCCGAGAATGGTGTGGGACCGCTCCCTGCACATAGCCCTGGGTGTCAGCTGTGACAGCTGACACCCGGCGGCGATTGCGCCCGCACAGCCTGTGTGCGCGCGCGATCGCGATGACGTACTAATACGGGTCTGGCTCTTAAGTCCCAGGGCACAGACGAGTATTAGTACGTCTAATGTTGTTAAGGGGTTAAAGAAGAAATTTCACCAGTTTTAGCATGTTACAGTGGCTGCAGGCCTGAGTAAAACACAGTTTTTATTGTTTAATTTCTCCTCTACGTTGCGGAGATATTAGCTTGTAAAGTTTAGGTTATAATTTATGTTATAGTTCAGCTGGGCATTACCAGAGATTTGTTACTGGGGACGTGTACGTCTTCCCCTGCATGAGGTTGACTAGTCTTAAGCTGGCAGCATCATGCAGGGTAGAAAAGAACAAGCCCTCTTCTCTTCACTGATCTCTGAAGTTACTATGTAGAGATACAGCAGAGCTGAGTTATGTGTCACTACAAACACTTCCTGATCTCCTCTTTCTGCATTCAGTGTGAGGTCAAAATGTCAGAGTTGACAGCACTGTGTGATGAGATCTATCTGGAAGTGTTTGCAATGGTACAGCTATTGTATAGAATACAGCTGAGTTCAAATATGTATCATTACAAACCCTTTCAAATTTCAACTCATGGCTGTCAGTGTGGGGGGTGACAGCTCTGTGAGATGAGAATTGGAAGTGTTTATAATGATACATAACTTTGCAGCTGCGGTATTTCTATACCATAGCTGCAGAGTTATGTATCATTACAAACACTTCCAGATCTCATCTCACAAGGCTGTCTCTTCTCACCCTCCTCCCACACTGACGGCTATGAGATGAGATCTGGAAATCTGGAAGTGTTAGTAATGATACATAACTCTGCTTTATCTCTACACAGTAGTTGCCGAAATTTAAGGAACGCTGCTTGCTTATGACCTCTCGTAATCACACCGATCCAGAAAATGAAGGGGATTTTTCTCTACATGGGTTTTCCCAGACTACCAGCTGCTCAACTGATGCATGCAACTGAATCCGGATGGCCACTGTGTAGGGAAAAACTGGAAAGTGAGCACAACACTGCAACTCCTTCATTCTCAGTATCCCAGAAGTAACCCCCCATTAACACCATCGCTTACTGAGTAGAGAATATCGCAGGCCTACTAAAACGAAGGATCGAAAGCAACGAGTAATGCCGCTATGCTTTCCTAAAAGCTGTCTCCTGCTACTGTGCAATCTCGCCAAATAGATAATTTCGTGCACTTCAAAGGTGTGAACTAGAGCTCTACCGTTCATCCCAAAAAGTTTCTCATCTACCTGAAATAAAACCAGATTCTTGCACGATTGTTGGAACTGGGTTTTATGTTGGGCCGAATTCAGACGTCTGTTTGAGTACAGAAGGCAATGAACGGACGGTCCATGGGTCTCTTCATCCAAACTCGACTGTTTCATATAGTACAGACCAAAAGTTTTGACACACCTTCTCATTTAAAGATTTTTATGTATTTTCATGACTATGAAGGCATCAAAACTATGAATTAACACGTGGAATTATATACTTCACAAAAAAGTGTGAAACAACTGAAAATATGTCTTATATTCTAGGTTCTTCAAAGTAGCCACCTTTTGCTTTGATGACTGCTTTGCACACTCTTGGCATTCTCTTGATGAGCTTAAAGAGGTAGTCACCGGAAATGGTCTTCCAACAATCTTGAAGGAGTTCCCAGAGATGCTTAGCACTTGTTGGCCCTTTAGCCTTCACTCTGCGGTCCAGCTCACCCCAAACCATCTCGATTGGGTTCAAGTCTGGTGACTGTGGAGGCCTGGTCATCTGGCTTAGCACCCCATCACTCTCCTTCTTGGTCAAATAGCCCTTACACAGTCTGGAGGTGTGTTTGGGGTCATTGTTCTGTTGAAAAATAAATTATGGTCCAACTAAACGCAAACCGGATGGAATAGCATGCGCTGCAAGATGCTGTGGTAGCCATGCTGGTTCAGTATGCCTTCAATTTTGAATAAATCCCCAACAGTGTCACCAGCGAAGCACCCCCACACCATCACACCTCCTCCTCCATGCTTCACAGTGGGAACCAGGCATGTAGAGTCCATCCGTTCACCTTTTCTGCGTTGCACAAAGACACGGTGGTTGGAACCAAAGATCTCAAATTTGGACTCATCAGACCAAAGCACAGATTTCCACTGGTCTAATGTCCATTGCTTGTGTTCTTTAGCCCAAACAAGTCTCTTCTGCTTGTTGCCTGTCCTTAGCAGTGGTTTCCTAGCAGCTATTTTACCATGAAGGCCTGCTGCACAAAGTCTCCTCTTACAGTTGTTGTAGAGATGTGTCTGCTGCTAGAACTCTGTGTGGCATTAACCTGGTCTCTAATCTGAGCTGCTGTTAACCTGCGATTTCTGAGGCTGGTGACTCGGATAAACTTATCCTCAGAAGCAGAGGTGACTCTTGGTCTTCCTTTTCTAGGGCGGTCCTCCTGTGAGCCAGTTTCTTTATAGCGCTTGATGGTTTTTGCAACTGCACTTGGGGACACATTCAAAGTTTGCCCAATTTTTCGCACTGACTGACCTTCATTTCTTAAAGTAATGATGGCCACTCGTTTTTTTTACTTAGCTGCTTTTTTCTTGCCATAATACAAATTCTAACAGTCTATTCAGTAGGACTATCAGCTGTGTATCCACCAGACTTATGCACAACACAACTGATGGTCCCAACCCCATTTATAAGGCAAGAAATCCCACTTATTAAACCTGACAGGGCACACCTGTGAAGTGAAAACCATTCCCGGTGACTACCTCTTGAAGCTCATCAAGAGAATGCCAAGAGTGTGCAAAGCAGTCATCAAAGCAAAAGGTGGCTACTTTGAAGAACCTAGAATATAAGACATATTTTCAGTTGTTTCACACTTTTTTGTTAAGTATATAATTCCACATGTGTTAATTCATAGTTTTGATGACTTCAGTGTGAATGTACAATTTTCAAAGTCATGAAAATACAGAAAAATCTTTGAATGAGAAGGTGTGTCCAAACTTTTGGTCTGTACTGTATATGCCTATGAGGCTTTCAAGTTCAGGTCAGGAGACCTGCAGCCCATCATTATTCAGACTGATGTCTGAATTTGGCCTTAGTCTGATATCAGTGAATTGGCAAGTCGATTTACGCCATTGTAACCATCACATGCAACTTAGCTCTACATTACGTTTGAAAAAGAAATGTCACCCGGTGTGTAATTGAAGGTCTTTAATCTCCCTGCACACATCTATATCCTCTTATTATCCTGGGGCATTTTTCCCCTACTGTCTGCAGGATTTCATCTCTGTTGCTACCAGGAAAGATTTCAATCATTACTACTCATCAGAGTCACCAGTCTTATTTTCTTCACAGTGCGATTTCTCAGTAGAGCTGTCACACGCTGATGAACAGTTGTTGTTTTATCGCTGTCGAGTTATACATTTTCAGCAGATTAAGGATTTGTGTATTGGCAACAGGTCTGATTGCAGCGCAGCCTCCTCATCCGTGTACTCAAGTGTGGATCCTGCTCCTTCCATTGTGCGGGTGTTTACATTTGGAGGCTGCAGATAGAGGTGTAGGTAGGAAATACTCTCAGATAAGCCAGAGATGAAAAGGGTTAAATAACGTCAGTAAGAAACGTGCCCTACCTGATGATGACCTGTTATGTACAGTTGTACTCAAAAGTTTACATACCCCGACAGAATTTTTCCTTTCTTGGCATTGTTTCAGAGAATATGAATGATAACAAAAAAACTTTTTCTCCACTCATGGTTATTGGTTGGGTGAAGCCATTTATTGTAAAACTACTGTGTTTTCTCTTTTTAAATCTTAATGACAACTAAAATGACCCAAATGACCCTGATCAAAAGTTCACATACCCTGGTGATTTTGGCCTGATAACATGCACAGAATTTGACACAAATGGGTTTGAATGGCTACTAAAGGTAATATCCCTCACCTGTGACCTGTTTGCTTGTAATCAGTGTGTGTGCATAAAAGCTGAGTGAGTTTCTGGGATCCAGAGAGACTCTTGCATCTTTCCTCCAGCCACTGACTTTTCTGGATTGTGAGTCATGGGGAAAGCAAAAGAATTGTCAACAGATCTATGGGAAAGGTAGTTGAACTGTATAACACAGGAAAGGGATACAAAACAATATCCAAGGAATTGATAATGCCAGTCAGCTGCTTTCAAACTGTGATTAACAAATGGAAAATCAGGGGCTCTGTAAAAACCAAACCACAGTCAGATAGACCAACAAAAATTTCAGCCACAACTGCCAGGAAAATTGTTCGGGATGCAAAGAAAAACCCACAAATAACATCAGCTGCAATTCAGGAGACTCTGAAATCTAGCGGTGTGGCTGTTTCAAGACGCACAATAAGGAGGCACTTGAAGAAAAATGGGCTGCATGGTCGAGTTGCCAGAAAAAAGCCATTACTGCGCAAATGCCACAAAGTATCTTGCCTACAATATGCCAAACAGCACAGAGACAAGCCTCAAAACTTCTGAAACAAGGTAATTTGGAGTGATGAGACCAAAATTGAACTTTTTGGCCACAACCTTAAACTTTACATTTGGAGAGAGGTCAACAAGGCCTGTGATGAAAGGAACACCATTTCTACAGTAAAGCATGGAGGTGGATCGCTGATGTTTTGGGGATGTGTGAGTTACAAAGGCACAAGAAACTTGGTAGAAGTTGAAGGAAAGATGAATGCAGCACGTTATCAGCAAATACTGGAGGCAAATTTGCACTCATCAACCCGGAAGCTGCTCATGGGACGCACTTGGGCGTTCCAACATGACAACAATCCAAAGCACAAGGCCTAGTCGACATGTCATTGATTAGAGCAGAACGAAGTGAAGATTCTGGAGTTGCCATCTCAGTCTCCTGATGTCAATACCATTGAGCCACTCTGGGGAGATCTCAAGATGCGTAGTTCATGGTAGACAGCCCAGGAATTGGAGGCTTTTTGCCAAGAAGAATGGGCAGCTTTACCATCTGCTAAACTAAAGAACCTCTTCCACAACTACCACAAATGACTTCAAGCTGTCATTGATGTTAGAGGGGGCAATACACGGTATTAAGAACTGGGGTGTGTGAACTTTTGATCAGGGTCATTTGGATGTTTTTGGTTGTCATTAAGATTTAAAAAGAGAAAACAAAGTAGTTTGACAATAAATGGCTTCACCCAACCAATAACCATGAGTGGAGAAAAAGTTTTTTTGTTATCATTCATATTCTCTGAAACAAGGTCAAGAAAGGAAAAATTCTGCCGGGGTATGTAAACTTTTGAGCACAGAGCACAACTGTATGTAATAACTCATCAGTTGGCAAAGCTGTTCATGACAGCTGAAAGGTGGCCCCAAAACTGTATGTAGCGTACTATAGAAAAGTGGTGTGCAACCTGTGGCCCTCAGGGCTGTGGAGTTGGTAAGCCAAATCTCCTACTCTGACTCCTCAATTTCCCTGACTCCTGACTCTGACTTCACAGCCTTGCCTCACTACTGAGCGTGTATATAAAGTGCAGCACAGATTCATCTCAACTAAAAGCCGAGATCCTTAGATCAGGAACAGAACAGACATTTATAGGACATTTCTTCACTTTCTCAAATTCTTATGACAAAATTTACAGCACATACTGCATTGTACTACTGTCATGAAAGTTAGCCGCCATCTTAGGTATGATACGTCATACCTGAAGATATTCCCTATTGTCATTTCTAAAAATCCCTCACACAGCTCCTACCATGTCACATTTCTCCAGCCCCTGGTAAATAGAGCAATTCGCCCCCCACCTCTGGAGATCAGTCTCCAGGAACTTCTTTGAGATGGTAAATAGATGGGCCAGCTTTGTTGTGTCCAAGCAGGACAGAGTCAGCGAGACCCTAGGGGGTAATTAACACGTTGATGTCACTTGAAACCAGAAGCAAACCATTTGGGCAAGCCTGAAAACCTCTTCATTGTCTCAAGAAACCATGTGCTTTCTTTGTGGAAAATGACCGCCAAAAGCTACAGATATACTATCAATTCATAACCACACGATACAAGTTAGGGAACCCGAATAAAATGTATCATGTGGGGAAGGAGCCCACAGACACAATCATGGGACTTATAAATCCATGAGTGGCCTGGAAAGCTAGATATTTAGAAGAACCATATACAAGGTCCCAGGGGAGGCATGTTTAGAGTCAATGACTTCCCCAGAAGAGTAGGATCACGACGAGACCTCTGGTGATACGATGAGATCACCCCAGGGAAAGTTATGGGTACTTTTCTCAAATGGAGCCAAAACTGGCATTTGTAGGGGGGGGGGTGCTTAGTAAACTGACATCACCAAGAGTGGGCGTGACAGGACTCTAGTATAGCCGACAGCCAGAAACCCCCTTCAGTTTTTGACCAAGGAGATGTGAACAACTCCTAATGTCGGGTCCAGGTCTCTGAGTGGGAGGAGCACCTTTGCCATGTGCTACTGAGGCTTGGACGACTGCAACTAAGCTTGAACCTGTGGGATAGAAAAGCCTCCCTTGCACCACAAGAACGGTAACTGATTTATCGTCGTTATTCCTGTGTTTTGTATTTTTAATTGTTATATCTCGTATTCTGGCCAAATACCGTTGTATAGCCTTGTAATCTAGTGTATTCTTATAATCGATTAAATCATAAATTAATCGTGGGCTGTATCCTTTACTCTGCATATACGAATCCATTGGTCCGGAAACACTTGGCTGAAACGCTACTGGGTTGGTTCCTGACCCGATACAAGTCTATTAACGGACCGGGATTGTATCAAACGAGAACTGGTGGCAGCATACCATCTGGGGGATTTGAGGAAGGCTGGCAGTGACGGTCGGAGGTGTGGATATATATTACTGGCGCAGCCAGGGAAATATGTATACCGCCCTCACTGCAGAGGGCCTCAAATACCCAGTGGGCTACAGGACAGCCTCTCTGGCGACCACTCACTCTAGGTGCAGTACCTTGACTGACCTCAGAGGCAAGGGGGCGCCAGAGAGTTGTGCCTGTATCGTGGCGTCACGGATTGGTGACGTGTAAGGGACAACACACCACTGTGTTTTCCCCCACTGGTAGCAGCTTCCTGGCACTACTTACTCTAGGTGCAGTACCTTGACTCACCTGAGAGGTAAGGGGGCGCCAGAGAGCTGCACCCACCGGCCGGCATTTCATCACAATGGTGGGATGCTGAGTATAGTGTACGTGGGATCCCTACTCACAGACACTAAAGACTGCCAGTGGTAATTTCCACTGCTGGAGTCTTAAGGTCAGCCCAACACTAGACAGTCAGAGTAAAATAATAACCAGGTGTGTGCAAACTCAGGGTTGCAGCGGTGTCAGTGACCTAAGGTTACCAAGATGGCGGAAGGCACCAGGAACAAGTTGAAGGAGAAGACCAATGATTTGGTCGGTGAGCAGGTGGGGGAGGACAATGTTACTCATGGCGGGGATGAGCTCAGCTCGGGCACCTTAAGGAGCCAGTCCCCAGTATTCGGTCCCGCATTGGACTGCCCACCACAGCCTGTCCAGCATGGATGCCCTCCCGCAATCGGCCCTGGCCAGTCAGCGGTCTGGGGACACCGCCACTTTTCAGCTCCTCATGGATGAACGCCGGCGAGAGGCAGAGCGTGCAGAACTAGCTGCGGAGCGCAAGCATCAACTGTACCTGGCTCAGCTTGGATTCCTTCCAGCACCTCCAGCACAGCAGGAGGCGAAGACCTGTAAAGTCCGAGCCGAGGACTTCCCTCTGCTTGAGAAAGATGGAGACCTGGACTCCTTTCTGTTGGCATTCGAAAGGACCTGCCTTCAACACCATCTGGCCCGGGATCAGTGGGCAAGATACCTGACCCCCCGTTTGAGGGGTAAGTCCCTGGATGCCTTGGGGGACTTACCTGCCGGGGAGGTACAGGATTACGACCGCATCAAGCGGGCCCTGATCCTGCAGTACAACCTCACTCCGGAGTCGTACCGCCAGAAGTTCCGGAGCCTGCTGCGTGGCCCCAAGTACACCTGGACCGATCATATGTGGGCGCTGTTGAGAGCCGCAGAGCACTGGACCTCAGGTCTAGCGCTTACTACCCGCCAGGAGGTCCAGGAACTATTCGTCACAGAAAAGTTCTTGTGGAACTGCCCAGAGGACCTCCGACAGTTCCTCCGTGACCGAAAACCAACGGGGGCTTCTGCTACAGCCGCCCTGGCAGATGAGTATCCCGAGGGGAAGCGGGCACTACCCACGGTCACAGCGGTCATAGCCGCTGTCACCAGGAGTGGGTGCTCCAGAGTCCAAGGAGCCTCGCAAAGGTCCGAAGGCTTCCCCATTTCTGACCAAGTGGCAGCTGGGTCAGACAGCGGACAGTAGACATGTCCGGAGGTGCTGACGGAAGATGTGGCTGTTTCTTCGATTCTTGCCCCATCGAGTCAGGAGTTTCGGGCTGCGTTGGAAGCCGACGACAGCCTGAAAGCCCTCAAGGAGCGGGCGGCACAGCCTCTCCCGGATTCAGACGGCGAGCATGTGGTCTGAGTCCAGCAGGGTTCACCGGAGGCGTGGCCCAGGGACTGACAGTTAGTGGTACCCTATCCGTTCAGGGCGGAATTGTTGCGGCTCGCGCACGAGATTCCGATGAACGGACACCTGGGGATCGCTAAAACCAAGGCCAGGATAGCTCAGCATTTCTACTGGCCTGGGATGGAAGCCGAGGCGACGGCCTACTGCAAGTCGTGTGTCACCTGTCAGAGGGTGGGGAAGTCGGGGCGGCGTCCCAAAGCCCCACTGATAGGCTCTCCAATGATTGGCAGAGGTTTCTCGAGGGTGGCGGTGGATCTCGTGGGACCCCTGCCCGCTGGCCCCCGCGGGAAATGCTTCATACTGACTGTAGTATACTACGCCACCCGGTACCCGGAAGCGGTAGTTTTGTCCACTAAGGCCGACAAAGTGGCAACCGCCTTATTGGAGATTTTCTCCAGAGTAGGATTTCCCCAGGAAATGCTCACCGATCAGGGGACCCAGTTCATGTCGGATCTGATGGAGTCCCTATGTAAGCAAATACAGGTGCAACACTTGGTGGCCAGCCCGTATCACCCACAGACTAATGTCCTGTGTGAGCGGTTCAATGGCACCTTGAAACAGATGCTTAAGATGTTCGCCGACTCCTACGGGAGCGACTGGGAACGTCTTCTCCCGCACCTGCTATTTGTTTACCGGGAGGCTTCGCAGGCCTTAACAGGGTTCTCCCCCTTTGAGCTCTTGTACGGGCGACGTGAACGTGAACACACCACCGTGTTTTCCGCCGCTGGTATCAGCTTCCTCGCACTACTTACTCTAGGTGCAATACCTTGACTCACCTGAGAGGTAAGGGGGCGCCAGAGAGCTGCACCCACCGGCCGGCATTTCATCACAACTACTGTACCCAATTTGCTATATATTTTTGGAGTCTGAGTTGATCCATTTTATACTGACACCAACTCCACAGCCCTGGTGGCCCTCCATAAGTTTTGCAACAGATGGGGAGGGGGGAGATAAGGTTGCCGTTGGTTTGCCTTTGGTTCGTATAGACAATACATAAAGATCATTTATGGCCTCTTTTGGTTAGGAAAGTAATGCAAGTTATTGGATAGTAATAATTTAGCTACAGATTATGCCTATTAAACATGTACAAAAACATACATGAGCTTTTGGTGCTGCCTGTCCGAGAGGTCTTCAAGTGCTGCGTGTATCACCAAACTCATTTGTCATAGGCCTCCTGCCATCCCACCACTTCACCCTCCAAGGATTGGGTTTTTCGACACCTGATGATGGTGTGAACTGGAATTCCTCACAAAAAAATCTTGCCAACACAGTACCCTGGAGATTTTCTTACTTTTCCCAAATCTTGCCTGTTTTTACAGGCGCATCCCAGACAATTCAGGAGAGTTGGCAAGTATGTGTAAAAATTGAGCCTCCATATAGGATTTTTGAAGAAGAAACAATGACACCCATGGCAATACCTCTCGATAAGTAGAGAAGAAGGTACAACATTTGCATATGGCAACTGGTTAATTTGCAAAATTGGTGATAATTTTTGGCTACCAGATTACTGAACATTATTTGCAAACCCTTCATCTGTGTGTATTGTTTGTCAAATTGCTATCTTTTGGAGTAATCCTTGTGCTCCCAGGTCCATTTTAGAAGGGTTTTATGCTACGAACAATCCCTACTTTCTGAGCCTCATTATACGTGGGAAAAAAAAAGATTTTTCTTTTTTTCTTGAAGCATGTTTTTTTATTTTTTTCACAATCTTTTGATTGGACAGTGCCTAGTTTGGAGCGCTGACATGCACTTTCTTTACTTCCATCAGGCGTTTTTCAAAGCCTAAAGTGAAAGAAAGGCGTTCAAAACATTGAGCATATGACCAGCAGAGTGGTTTAACAATAGAAATGGATGGGAAAAGTCTTTCAAGTATTTTTTTTGAACCTCTCTAAAAATCCTTCCAAAGGTTATGTGTACATGGAGTCTTTTTGCTGAGTATTTGGAGCAAAGAGTGGCTATTGTGAGGCAGTGACCGGGATCATATACGAGGGACGTTATATATCCTCCAGAATGTGTACAGAGACCTATTAAATCCATTGGAGTGCATTGCAGTCACAAACTCACCTGCTTCTGCAATGCAGGAATGAAGGTGAGCGTTGACCTGGTCAGGCTACCTTGCTAAGGCAGATTAGTAAAACCCGGTAGGGCCTTCATTTCTTGGAGGAAGCTACAGGAAGGCAGTGGGGCGGCCTCCTCCCTCCAACCCATGTTTTCCAGTGGCTCTTGCCACAGGTCCTTTAAAAACCCTGCATTAAGGAGTAGTGTTGTTCAGTATTGGGACCTGCTGGAAACATAGCAGGAAAGCTCGGTGGGCCTGTGTGTAGCTGAACCCATTCCTGGGAAGGCTCTGCACCCGTCAGGCTCTGAGCGGCCCGGCGCGGCCGTTGCCCACGGCAACCGTTGTTTAAGGACTCCTGTTAACCCGGCTGCGAACCGGAGGATTTTTCTGTTTACCCGTGAGTTGCTGAATAAAGCTGTTTATGTTGGAGTTGCTTGGGTCACTGCCTCAGTTACTGCACGGTGTGAACACCGCCGCCTTAGAGCTTGGTGGAGAATGTGGGCATTGTGACTTAGGCATACCCCACCGGCAGCTGCATGACCACAATCCGACCTGCCACCTTGCAGCCCAACCCCGTGGACAAAATGGAGGAGCTGTTAAGACAATTGGTCCTCACGCAGCAGCAGGAGCAGTTCAAGCAGCAGCAGCTCACCAATGAGCTGATCGTGCAGCAGCTCACAGCCCTGCGGGAGACGCCGACGACACCAGCCCCGGAACATTGAGAGGCCCGGGACAAGGTTCGCTCAGCTTTGAGGAAGATGGGACCGGAGGACGACGTGGAAGCCTTCCTGACCATTTATGAGTGCACAGCAGAGCGGATAAACCTACCAGCCGGCCAGTGGGCTGAAGTGGTGGCTCCGTTTCTTGTCGGCGATGCCCAAAAGGCCTATTTCGACCTCAGTCAGGAGGACGCCCGGGACTACCAGAGGCTCAGCGGTGAGATCCTTGCCCGACTGGGGGTCAATACATACGTGAGGGCTCAGCACGTATTTTCATGGGCCTATGTGGAGGCCCGACCCGCCAGGTCTCAGGCTTATGACCTTTTGCAACTGGTAAAGAGGTGGCTTCAGCCTGAGTCTTTGACTCCAGCCCAGATGGTGGAGAGGGTGGTGGTCGACCGGCTGGTGAAGACACTGCCGGCCGCTATCCAACGTTGGGTGGGGCAAGGGGACCCTGGCACCCTCGACCAGGTGGTCAGCCTGATTGAGCGCTACTCGGCCACTCATAACTTTATCCGAGACTCTGCCCCCTCACGGCTGTCACGCCGATCCCTACCAACCCAGGAACCGGGAAAGGGGTCGCGTCCCTCTGCTGAGGACAGTCAGCACCGTACCTGTGCTGAAGGGGTACCCCGGAGTGAGAGTGGCAGGAGACCGGTTCCCTCCCAAACGGTCATAAGACCTAACAGTACCTCCACCATTCGGTGCTGGCGGTGTCAGGGGCCTGGACATGTGGTTGCTAACTGCCCCCTGACTACGGAACCCATGGACTGCGGGTATAACCGCCGGTTCTCAATGTACACCCAGACCGTCTGCATTGCGAGTGCCAACCCCTCGGACAGTGAACCCCAACTGTGCCAGGTTCTGGTTAATGGGTACCCTACGGAGGCCCTCCTAGACTCGGGTAGCCTAGTGACTTTGGTACATGGGTCGCTGGTGGCAGGAGACAACCCCAGTGAACGGACAGTCGAGGTTGTGTGTATCCCTGGGGACCTCTGAGAGTACCCAACTGCAGAGGTAGTTTTGTCCACGCCATGTGGAGACAAAACATGTGGTGGGGGTGGTAAAAAACTCTTCCCTATGGGACTGTGTTGGGAAGAGACTGGCCCCTGTTCTGAACTGTGGAAAAACAAAATCCACTCTCCCCCGGTAAAATTTGTTACAGGTGCTGTACCCGACGAACCTGAGTCAGGGGTACCTGCCGTAGGGGTGTCCAACCTAGGGACAGAGTGTGACCCCGATAAGTCTCCCCTAGAGGTGCTGGCTGGAGAGGTCGTGAAGACCCCATCGATCCCCGAGCTGGAAGTGTCCCGGGGCACATTTGGGACAGCTCAGCTACAGGATCCCACTCTGACTCGTGCACGGGAAAGGGTGTTAGAGGTAAATGGCGTAACTCAACAGCCCGGTGCAGATACTGTATTTCCACGCATGGTAGTCAACGGTGAGTTGCTCTATAGGGTAGACAAAATCAGGGACGAGGTCGTGGAACAGTTAGTGGTACCTCAGTCTTACCGTCGGGCGGTTCTGGAGTTGGCACACACACACCTGCTGGGTGGACACTTGGTTAAAGAGACGCAAGAGCGTATCTTGCAGCGGTTCTTTTGGCCGGGGATTTATGTGGAGGTCCAAAAGTACTGCGAATCCTGCCCCGAATGTCAGTTGACCACACCCACCACAAGTTTCCGTAGCCCATTGGTACCCCTGCCAGTGATAGAGCTACCTTTTGAACGGATTGCAATGGACTTGGTAGGGCCCATTGTAAAATCCGCTCGTGGCCACCAACATATACTAGTGGTCGTCGACTATGGTACCCGGAGGCTATACCGCTACGCCACAACTAGGCGAAACTGATTGCACGGGAGCTGTTTGCCATGTTCTGTTGCCTTGGACTACCTAAGGAGATCCTGACGGATCAAGGGACCCCTTTTATGTCCAAGGTGACAAGGGAACTGTGCAAACTGTTAGAACCTTGCTCTTAGGTTTTTTCCTTTGCTGGTCACATGACCTTGTTGGCCTATTTAATCCTGCTCCGCCCTTCTGGCTTTGCTGGACTTCATTGTATAACTACTTTCTAGCTAGCCTGTGCTCTGTATCTAACTCTGTTAGTTTGCTTGGTCTACGGACCTCTATGTTCTATATATTTTGTTTGTTCGTCTGTCTGCTACTATTTCTGTTAGGAGGTGTCCCATTTTCCTCCCAGTCCTTAGTACTTGTAGGGATTCCTTCCCCACATCTATAGGTCTCCGTACAGACTAGCTTAGGACTTTAGCAGGTCTGATCGCAGGATCAGGTTCCCTGTTACATCGTAGGGATTCAGCTGAGTTCTATCGTAGGGACAGATTTCCTCTCTTTCCTTAGCTCTGGTAGCAGAACATAACAGTAAGTCCAGCCTGCAAATTCTCTAAGGAAAGATTTTTCTGTTCCATCATGGTGTCGGTTCAGGATTTGGCTCATCGCCTGCAGGGACTCTCTCTGGAGGTGGCCGAGCTCCGTCAGCACGTGAGTAACTGTCCTGGAGCACATTTCTTGGAGCCTAAGGTATGTTTGCCGGATTTATTTTTTGGTGAACACCGAGAATTTTTTTCATTTAAAAATGCTTGCTTATTGTATTTTCGTTTGAGACCCAAGTCCTCTGGGGATGAATCCCAGCGCATAGGGTTCATAATGTCACTTTTGCGCAAAGAGCCTCAGGAGTGGGCCTTTTCTTTGCAACCTAGTGATACATGCTTCAGATCAGTGGATAGTTTTTTTTCTGCTTTAGGACTATTATATGATGATCCTGACCGTGTCGCATCAGCTGAGACTGAGTTGAGACGTTTGAAACAGGGATCAGGTAATGTGGAAAAATATTGTACTCATTTCCGTCGTTGGTCTACTCAAACAGGGTGGAACGATTCTGCTCTGAAAAGTCTATTTCTTGCTGGGCTCAATGAAAGGGTTAAAGACCTGCTAATTGCTTATCCTACACCTGAAGATTTGCAACAGGCTACGCAATTAGCTATACGGGTGGATAGGAGACTGCGTGCAAGGGTTAATGAGAGCAAATCCTCTGCTATGTCAGTTTCTGGTTATGAGAATGTGTGTACTAACAGTGGTGAACCGATGGAGATTGGATCGGTGGCACCTCGCTCTCAAGAAAAAGACCGTAGATTTTTTGAAGGCTTGTATTTCTATTGCGGAAAATCTGGTCATTTGATTAAAGGCTGTGAGCTTCGTATGAAGAAAGAAAAAAAAATGGTCAGTCATGCCCGTATTGCCTGTTTAAATTCCAAGGGTGTATTTTTAGCTGCTTCCACGATTGCTCAGGAAAAATTAATGGAATTTCGGGTGTTTGTTGATTGTGGGTCTACTCTGAATGTAATTGATGGGGGATTCTTGGAAAGACTCAATTTAAAACCCGAACCTTTATCATCCCCCATTGCTGTGGTTTCTGTGGATGGTTCCCCTTTGAAGAATATTACTCTCAAGGTCTGTGAATTTCCTCTCACTATTAATGGTGTTCACCATGAGAAATTGGATTTGGTAGTTTTGAATAACTTGCCTTCTCCAGTAATATTGGGATTGCCCTGGTTAAAATTTCACAATCCTGTACTGGATTGGTCTACCAGTGAAATTAAATCCTGGAGCCATAAATGTTATGACAAGTGTTGTAACGGGCGTATTGCAGCTTTGGATAGGGGAGAATTGCCTGTTCCTATTCAGGATTTTTGGAGAGTTTTTTCTGTGAAGGAATCGCAGGTTTTGCCTCCCCATAGAGACTATGATTGTTCTATTGAATTTGTCCCTGGAGCGACTCTTCCTAAAAGTCGTTTATTTAACCTTACTATTCCTGAGAGGAAGGCTTTGGAGGAATACATACAGACAAGTTTGGCCGCCGGTCACATTAGGCCTTCTAAGTCTCCTGTGGCGGTTGGATTTTTTTTTGTAAAAAAAAAAAGAACGGCGGTTTACGTCCTTGTCTGGATTTTCGTGAGATTAGCAAAATTACTGTACGCAATCCTTACCCACTGCCATTGATTCCTGATCTGTGTAACCAGTTAATGGGGGCCAAGTGGTTCTCTAAAATTGACCTTAAGGGGGCATACAATCTGTTGCGCATGAAGGAGGGTGACGAATGGAAGACTGCTTTTAACACTCCTGTGGGTCATTTTGAGAATCTGGTTATGCCTTTTGGTCTTACTAATGCTCCTGCATTTTTTCAGAATCTTATTAATGACATCCTTAGACCTTTGATCGGCAAAAATGTGGTTGTGTATTTGGATGACATTTTGATTTATTCGCCGGATCTGGAGTCTCATTGGCGGAGCGTACGTGAGGTATTACAGTTATTAATGGACAATTCGCTTTTTGCTAAGCTGGAGAAATGTGAGTTCGCTGTACAGAGAATTAGTTTTTTGGGTTACATTATCTCCAGCGATGGTTTTGAGATGGACCCGGTGAAAGTTCAAGCTGTACAGGAATGGCCTAGGCCTATTGGTTTGAAATCGATACAGAGGATTTTAGGTTTCGCCAATTATTACAGAAAATTCATAAAAAATTTTTCTAGTATTGTCAAACCTCTGACCGATCTCACCAGGAAAGGTGCTGATGCGGTTCAGTGGTCTTCTGAGGCCATTGAAGCTTTTGTGTATCTCAAGGAGAGGTTCACCTCTGCTCCCATCCTTATGCAGCCTGATGTGACTAAGCCGTTTTTGGTTGAGGTTGATGCTTCCTCTGTGGGGGTTGGCGCAGTATTGTCTCAGGATAACGGGGATGGATTACATCCCTGTGCCTTTTTTTCAAAAAATTTTTTCGGAGACTGAACTGAATTACGATATTGGTAATCGGGAATTATTGGCTATTAAACTCGCATTTGAACACTGGCGCCACTTCTTGGAAGGTGCGGAATTTCCCGTTCAGGTTCTTACGGATCATAAAAATCTGATATATCTTGATGCTGCCAAGCGCCTGAATGCCCGTCAGGCTAGGTGGGCACTGTTTTTCTCGCGGTTTAATTTCTCCGTTACTTACATCCCTGGTACTAAGAATGTTAAGGCGGATGCCTTGTCTCGCAGTTTTTCTCCCATAGTCGGTGCTGAGAAAGAGGAGAACATTTTACAAGAAGGTGTTGTGATAGCTGCTTTGGACTCCGTTTTGGAAGATGAGATTCTTAAAGCACAGGAGAATGCCCCATCTAACACTCCTCATGGGAGGTTGTTTGTGCCTGGGACCTTTAGGAGAGATTTGTTTGTTGAGTGTCACGAATCTCGGTTGGCAGGTCATCCCGGAATCTCTGAGACCAAGAGACTGGTGGGTCGCAGTTTTTGGTGGCCTGGATGGCAGAAGGAGGTCATTAAGTGGGTGCGTCAATGTACTATATGTGCTAGATCTAAGTCCTCACATTCTCCTACTGCGGGGTTGCTTTGTCCTTTGGAGGTTCCCAGTGCTCCTTGGACACATTTGGCTATGGACTTTATAACTGACCTTCCCCCCTCTGAGGGTTTTACTGTCATCTGGGTGGTCGTGGACCGTTTTAGCAAGATGTGTCACTTGGTTCCCTTCGTCAAACTGCCCTGCGCTAAAACTCTCGCTAAGGCCTTTGTCAAGGAAATTGTCAGACTTCATGGCGTTCCTACTGACATTGTTTCTGATAGGGGTCCTCAGTTCGTGGCTCGTTTTTGGCGTGCCTTTTGTGACAGGTTGGGAATTCATTTGTCGTTCTCGTCCGGATATCATCCTGAATCTAATGGCCAGACAGAAAGGAAAAACCAGGATGTTGAGCAGTTCTTGCGTTGTTTTGTGGCAGACAATCAAGAGGGGTGGTCTGAGTTTCTGCCACTTGCTGAATTTGCTCTGAACAATCATACATCTTCTGCTGGTTGTTCGCCTTTTTTTTGTTGTTCTGGGAGACATCCGTCGTTTGGGTCGTTCTCCAAGTTGGGATCTGCCGTGCCTGAGGAGGAGAATTTTTCCGGTGATTTGGAGAGAGTTTGGACGGATGTGCGTGGTAATCTTCAGGAGGCCAACAGAAAATCTAAAGACTACTTTGATAGGAAACGACAGGAGGTTTTGTTCGCTGTTGGTGACATGGTTTGGTTGTCCTCTAGGAATCTGCGGTTGAGGATTCCTTCTAAGAAATTGGGTCCCAAGTTTGTAGGGCCCTTTAAGGTGCTTCAGGTTGTCAACCGATCTGCTGTTAGGTTGGAGGTTCCTACCTCCTGGAGAATTAATCTGGTATTTCATGTCTCTCTGTTAAAAAAAGCTGTTGTGTCGGATGGTGACGCCTCTGCCTCTGTTCCTCCGGTGGTGGAGGACGGGGAATATGAAATTTCTCGCATCCTTAACTCTAGACGGTATAGAGGTAGTTTGCAGTATCTTGTGGCCTGGAAAGGTTTCGGACCCGAGGATAACTCTTGGGTGAGGTCAGATGATGTTTCCGCGTCCAGACTTATCAGAGCGTTTCACAGGAGATTTCCTGATAAGCCTGGTCCTAGGGGATCCGGAGGATCCTCTTAGAAGGGGGGGTACTGTTAGAACCTTGCTCTTAGGTTTTTTCCTTTGCTGGTCACATGACCTTGTTGGCCTATTTAATCCTGCTCCGCCCTTCTGGCTTTGCTGGACTTCATTGTATAACTACTTTCTAGCTAGCCTGTGCTCTGTATCTAACTCTGTTAGTTTGCTTGGTCTACGGACCTCCATGTTCTATATATTTTGTTTGTTCGTCTGTCTGCTACTATTTCTGTTAGGAGGTGTCCCATTTTCCTCCCAGTCCTTAGTACTTGTAGGGATTCCTTCCCCACATCTATAGGTCTCCGTACAGACTAGCTTAGGACTTTAGCAGGTCTGATCGCAGGATC
This sequence comes from Phyllobates terribilis, assembly GCF_046119375.1. Lineage (NCBI taxonomy): Eukaryota > Metazoa > Chordata > Amphibia > Anura > Dendrobatidae > Phyllobates > Phyllobates terribilis. Next base: position 92,938,709 of record NW_027362765.1, on the reverse strand, counting down.
AGGTTCCCTGTTACATCGTAGGGATTCAGCTGAGTTCTATCGTAGGGACAGATCTCCTCTCTTTCCTTAGCTCTGGTAGCAGAACATAACACAAACTGCTAAAAATTAAACAATTGCGCACCTCTGTGTACCACCCTCAAACCAACGGACTAGTAGAACGGTTCAATAAAATCCTCAAGTCCATGTTAAAAAAGGTGGTTTCTAAGGACGGAAGGGATTGGGACATGTTGCTACCCTATTTGATGTTCGCCCTCCGTGAGTTACCCCAGGCTTCCATAGGGTTCTCTCCCTTTGAGTTATTGTACTGCAGACACCCTAGGGGTCTGCTGGATGTAGCCAAAGAGATGTGGGAACAAGAGCCGACTACACATAGGAGTATAATTGAACACGTGGCTAGTATGCAGGACCAGACTGCAGCGGTCATGCCCATCGTGAAAGAACATCTGTTAGATACTCAGGCAGCCCAGAGGCGCACATATAAAAGAGCCGCGGTCAGGTCTTTTAACAAGGGCGATGGGGTGTTAGTAGTGGTGCCCACAGCCGAGAGTAAGCTCATGGCCAAGTGGCAATGGCCATATGAGGTTTGAGAAAAGGTGGGGGAGGTAAATTACCAGGTGTATCAGCCCTGAAGGAGGAAACCTGAGCAGCTTTATCATGTAAACCTGCTAAAACCTTGGAAAGATCGAGAGTGTTAAGTTATTACAGACATTACTCCGGGCATGCCGTCAAAGTTCTCTACCTTCAGCCAGGGATGCGTCTGGGGGAGAGGTCAGGATAAGTGATGCTCTCACTAAACAGCAGCGACGGGAGGCTCGCTCGCTGGTGCAGCAGAATACCGACGTGTTCTCAGAGCTACCGGGTAGGACTACAGTTCTCCAAAATGACATTGTCACAGAACCTAGGGTAAGGGTGCGAATGAGACCGTACCGGGTACCCAAAGCCCGGAGGCAAGCCATCACGACTGAGGTAAAGCTAATGCTCCAGTTAGGCGTCATCGAGGAATCACGGAGTGAGTGAGCTAGCCCCATCCTACTGATTCCGAAACCAGACAGATCGTTACGCTTCTGTATGGATTTCCGGAAATTAAATGAAGAGTCGAAGTTTGACCTTTATCCAATGCCCAGGGTGGATGAGCTGATTGAGAGACTGGGGCAGGCCCAGTACTTTACCACGCTCGATCTCACCAAGGGTTACTGGCAGTTACCTCTCACGAAATCTGCGAAGGAAAAGACCGCCTTCATAACTCTGGAGGGTCTATATCACTATATGGTCTTACCTTTTGGGTTAAATGGGGCCCCGGCTACATTCCAGAGGTAGATGGACATAGTGCTCAAGCCTCATCAGGAGTACGCGTCTGCATATCTAGATGATTTTATCATCTTTAGCACCGACTGACATACGTATCTATCTTGGGTACAAGTGGTGCTGGATTCTCTCAGAGCCGCAGGGTTAACTGCAAACCCAAAAAATGTGCGATAGGGCTTTAGGAAGCCCGATATTTGGGGTATGTGATTGGCCGAGGAGTTATCAAGCCCCAAATCAATAATGTTGAGGCCATAAAAAACTGGCCTAAACCCTCAAGTACAAAGCAGGTGAGGGCGTTCCTTGGCATCCTTGGGTATTACCACTGGTTTATACCTAATTTTGCTGGGAGAACGGCGGCCCTGACTGATCTCTTGAAAGGAAAAAAATCGGTAATGGTTTGGTGGAACCCTCAGGCAGAAGAAGCCTTTCAGTCCATGAAGTTGGCCCGGTGTGGACAGCCGGTCCTCATCAGCCCCAACTTCAAGGAACACAAACCACAAAAGAAAGGTATAAAGGAACTACAAAATTAACAATTGTAATTCATATATTTTATTCAATTTAAACACAGACAAATCAAAAATCAGACCACAAGAAAAATATTAAAAATAGATAAAACATAATTAAAATACAGCTCAGGAGGGGGATGCTCACAATAAATATAGCATATGTATCTCCTCTATAAGAAAATATAGGTATTTGTTTACCAGCCAAATTTGATTAACAGTAATTATTGACAATAATTAAATATACATGATTACCTCTAATAGCAGCAACAGATGTAAATAAATATATATATTTTATAAAAAACACCAAAAGTAAAAAATCAATATATATAGATTTACATAAAATGCTTGTGCAATAAATATATATATATATATATATATGTGTGTAAATTAATTACCAGGTGTATAAATACCAAGAAAAAAAGGGGGATGTGATAATGAATGCGGAGGATAAAAATCCTTCAAAGAGGTTCAGGCTGCAAACATACGAATCATGTCCACACCCCAAAGCAGGGAATTACAACAATAATATGATAACCCAGGGAGACCATGATGGTAAAAATAGGATTGGAGACATACCCCGGCCCACTCACACCACTCCAACACTTTTTCGCTCCTCACTTCGTCAGGGAGTCAAAGCTGGTCCTCATCAGCCCCAACTTCAAGGCAACCTTCATTGTACAGACAGATGCCTCGGAGGTAGGCCTAGGGGCGGTATTGTCACAAAAAGTGAATGGTGAAGAGCACCCGGCCACCTACTTGAGTAGAAAACTTGTCCCGGCAGGGAAAAACTATAGCGTGGGAGAGAAGGAGTGTTTTACTATTAAGTGGGCCTTGGAATCGCTACGTTATTATTTACTCGGGCGTCAGTTCCGCTTGGTGACGAACCACTCACCCTTGGTATGAATGAGGAATGCCAAGGAGAGGAATGCGCGAGTCACCAGGTGGTTCCTGTCACTGCAAAATTTCAGTTTCTCTGTAGAACATCGCCCTGGGAAGTCACAGGCAAACGCGGATGCCCTGTCCCGGGCACCCTGTATGGTGTCAAATGTTCAGCCCCACAAGTTTGAACAGAGGGGGGGGGGATATGTGAGGCAGTGACCGGGATAGTATACGAGGGACGTTATATATCCCCCAGAATGTGTACAGAGACCTATTAAATCCATTGGAGTGCATTGCAATCACTAACTCACCTGCGGCTGCAATGCAGGAATGAAGGTGAGCATTGACCTGGTCAGGCTATCTGGCTAAGGCAGGTTAGTAAAACCCGGCAGGGCCTTCATTTATTGGAGGAGGCTACAGGAAGGCAGTGGGGCGGCCTCCTCTCTCCAACCCGGGTTTTCCAGTGGCTCTTTCCACAGGTCCTTTAAAAACCCTGCATTGAGGAGTAGTGTTGTTCAGTATTGGGACTTGCTAGAAACATAGCAGGAAAGCTCGGCGGACCTGTGTGTAGCTGAACTCACGCCTGGGAAGGCTCTGCACCCGTCAGGTTCTGAGCGGCCCGGCGCGGCCGTTGCCCACGGCAACCGTTGTTTAAGGACTCATGTTAACCCGGCTGCGAACCGGAGGACTTTTCTGTTTACCCTTGAGTTGCTGAATAAAGCTGTTTATGTTGGACTTGCTTGGGTCACTGCCTCAGTTACTGCACGGTGTGAACACCGCTGCCTTACACTATATACACAGGATGTCTATTAAACTGAGGTGAACTCGACAAGTTTTTCAAGCAGAAGAGTTTTTTTCTTCCTGAAGCGTCTTGTCGTTTTTTTTGGAGAGTTTTCCCATGGTCTTTTTTTACTGTAATTTTCCTGCCGTTTTTTTTTTCACTCTATTGAATAATGAAGAAACAGCTAGCGTTTTTAAGCAAAATCCTCCAAAATGTGTCCCATCATCTTTTCAGCTTTGCCATTGAGTTGTATTGTAAAGTACAGAGCGTCTTCTGAGCTTAAAACGCCAGAAAAATGGATCGGTCACTTCTTTTAACCACTTTAAAAGTCCTTCAAAAGCCTGAACATGTGCACAGCAAAGTTATTTATTTTTGCATACAATTGGTTATTTTCGTTATTTTGAACGTTTTTTGATAGATTTTTCAAGAGGTTTCCGCAGCGCAATCCTCCTGAAAGACGTTTAGTGCGCAAAGCCATTTAGCATAAGCATAAATTCCAAAGTTTTTGAGGAGTTTTGAGATTTGGAGGAGGATTTTGAGAGTTTCTGCTCAGTTTGTTTCAAAAAGCTCCTTGAAAAACTCAGTGTGTACATAGTCTCTCTTCAGATTCCCTGCAGCATCACCACAGAAGAAAGACAATGAGTCCACATCAATGAGTTATCTGTGTAAGACTGGACACGCAGATCCTCCAAATCAAGAGACGCTCTTTGTAACTGCTCACCTCTGGACATCAAATGAGGATCCTGACCAGAGGACCTCCTCTATTAATTCAGACTAGAGGATATGAACATTGTTTTTCTCGAGTACCTGTAAGCACATTTCTGATTGGCGCATTTTAGGGTACACCTGGGGTGTTAGAATCACTCTTTGCCTGGGTGCTGCACACATAATCTAGACTCCAAGCAGACGCAATGTTACAGCCCTCTTAAATTTGGCCTCACAGTTTGCACAGAGCAGGATCCCACGTAATGGTCATCTGGGGACAAGTTTTCTTTTATTACCTCCTAAACATTAAATCCCAAATTCATAAAACTTAAATCGGCACATTAATGAGCAGTCTGAGAAATCTTCCTGCAAAGTTTTTCTCCGATGTCTCAAAATTCTCTTTTGCACTTTTTTTCTTTTTCCATTTGGCAATGTTACAGATGGGAAATACTCAGTAAATTCTGCATTCGGCAATAGCTCCCTAGCTCCCTCACTATCTCTTATTAATCTGGCTCCATTCATCTCTGAGACTATGTTTAAAAATAAGTGAAGGTTTTTTCCATGCAGCTAAGTACGCCATCAGTTAAATTGTCTGAAATTTCTTCCGAAAGTCACGGAAATTCCAGTTCTCTTTATGCTGTGCAGACCCCATATGAAGACTCTGTAATAAATAACCGGAGGATGATGTGAAGTGGTCTGGGATGCTCCTTGCAGACACCAAAGCTGGAGATGGTTTGTTATCTGGAGACCGTGATATAGACCGAGGGGACAGAACAGTGACATGATGACACACAGTTGGGTCCTGGTTTCTTGCTTTTGTGACATAAGGAACCTATTATGTCTTACCTCTCTATGAGGAGTGACACAGTCCACATTCTTATGCGATCTGCAACATGCTCCTATTTTTGCAGCAAGAGAGATAAAAAAGTTATAATAACGCGCGTGTGTCCTATTATTATCATAGTTACATAGGTAGTACTGTTAAAAAAAAGAGAAAAAAGACAAATATCCATCAAGTTCAACCGAGGGATGGGAAATGGCAAATGCATGATCCGGTCCGACTCAGAAGAGCGATTTTCTCTCCTGATCCAAATTGTCGATCTACTGGACTAAACATTCAGAAAAGAACTTTACACATTTATATATGCATTTGTTATTTTTTGCTGAAAAAGCACGTACCGTAAGCCCTTTTTTAAACCATCGATGCTGCCCGCTTTGATCAGATCCTGAGGTAGATGATTCCACAGAGTTAAAACCAGGAAGAGGAACAATCCAGAGAAAGGTATAATAGAAACAAGTCACCAATTCTGCATTTATCACTCACTCCTGGTTTTGGCTCCCACTCCTGAGAAAAAATACTGACCGATACTGGAGTCATGGCCTAATAGTTCTTATGGTAAAGAAGCCTTGTCTCCTTTGGAGATTGAACCTTTCTTTCTCCAGGCGGAGGGAGCACCCACTTGTCTTTTTCTGTTTTTTTTCATGAAATAGCATTTGTCCATACTCTTTGTATGTGCCATTTATGTACTATTATGTACTAGTTAATAATGTTCCCCCTTAACTTCTCTTCTCAAGAACAAAATACATTTAATTTTAAGTTTTTTTTAGTCTTTCCTAGCAACTAAGATCTTCCATGCCCCCTTATCAGTTTTGTGACTCCTCTTTGTACCCTTTCTAACTCCAGAGTGTCTTGTCTATGAGCTGGTGCCCAGAACTGAACTACTAATACCAGATGAGGTTGCACCAACATTTTGTAAAGTGGTCGTGATACATCCATGTCCCGCAAGTTTATACTTCTTTTGATACATGACAATATCCTGTTGGCTTTAGAAGCTGCTCATTGGCATTGCATGCTGTTATTTAGTCTGTGAACTATAAGTACACCCAGATCCTCCTTTACAAGTGACTCTCCTAGTTTTACTCCCCTTTGAACATATGATGCCCGCAGATTATTAGTGCTTATGTGCACAACTTTATATTTCTCCACATCTGCCACGTATATGCCCAAATACTCAGTTTGTACAAGTCGGCCTGTAACTTATGAACATCCACCAAAGACTGCACTATACCAAATAGCTTGTGTTATCTGCAAAAATAGAAACAACACTATTAATAGTAACATAGGTTGAAAAAAAACCTAGGTCCATCAAGTTCAACCTTTCTCCCCCAATTGTACTCCCTACACTAACACTACACTAACTTACTAACTAACTGGGACTAGGCTTCACAATGTATTATTATTATTATTATTATTATTATTACCATTTTTATTATTGCTGCTCTACTACAGTTAAAAATGTACCAGTTTATTTTTTTTAATTTAATTTTATATTTTGTATTACTCTTGTGATTCTAATAATGGTATTACTAAAATCCCTATGCCTAAATCTGTTGATCGAGAAGAAGGCAAAACCCCCAGGACACATTCAGCCAATTTGTGTCACAGGGGAAAAATTCCTTCTTGACCTAGAGAAAAGGTGATCAGTCCTAGAACCCTGGATCAAACCTAATTCTATTACTAGTTATGTAATTACGGTACTATTACAGTACTAAATATAGTACTATACTTGTAATATTTTGTCTAATTTAACTGTAACCCACAATGTTATGTGTATCAAGGAAATCGTCCAGCCCTTTTTGAAAGCTGTTATAGTCTCTGTCATCACTACCTCTTGTGGTCGGGCATTCCACAGTCCGACTGCTCTATCTGTAAAGAACCCTTTCCTATTTAGGTGCCGGAATCGCCTTTCTTCCACCCGTAATGAGTGCCTCCTGGTCCTTAGTATGGTCTTTGTAAGGAATAAGTCATGTGCTAGTTCTTTGTACTGACCCCATGTATATTAATACATGTAAATAACATCCCCTCTGAGGCGTTGTTTTTCTAAGCTAAACAAGACTAACTTTTCCAACCTCTCATCATATGAGAGGCCTTCTATCCCTTGTAAGAATCTAGTTGCCCGTCTTTGAACTGACTCTAACTTCTGAATATCCTTTTTAAAATGTGGAGCCCAAAACTGGATCCCATATTCCAGATGTGGCCTCACCAGTGATTTATAAAGGGGCAACAGTACATTGGGATCCTCTTTTTTTACATCCTAAAATCTTGTTTGCTTTTGCGACTGCTGCTTAACATTGAGTACTGCTGCTCAGCTAACTTGTAACCAGAATACCCAAGTCCTTCTCCTATTCTGTAGTCCCGAGTATATTCCCATTTAATGTGTATGCAGCAATAGGATTACTCCATCCTAGGTGCATTATGCGACATTTATCTACATTAACCCCTTCATAACCGCCGTAACGCATTTTCGCGGCGGCAGTTAAGGGTACTTATTCCTCAGCGCCGTGAAAATGCGTCGCTGAGGAATAAGGCTGTAGCGCCCCCCCCCCCCCAGAGTCAGAAATTCTCTGGGGTCTCAGCTACCGGGGGAACTCGAGCATGTCACTCGAGCACCCACGATACTTGGTGCATTATTGTCATTGAGCACAGGTTTTAAGTTGGATCTTAAGAAAATACACACCCCTCCACTTTTTTTTGTCTTTCCTGTCCTTTCTAAATGTTGTGTTTCCCTCCATGTTTGTCAGCCAGCCAGGTTTCCGTAATGCCCACCACATCATATTCTGTGACCGACATAAGAGTCTCCAGTTCAGCCATTTTGTTTGCAAGACTTCTTGCATTTGCCAGCAGACATTTAATACCATTAGCACATTTGTTACTCCTACTCAGCTCCCTAATCAGTTTTTTATAAGTGCAAGTGTTGTTTTTATCATCCATGTGGTCGCTCAGATTACTTTATCTGTCTATGCTCATGACAATCAGTACAGCCACTATTAATGCTCTACTAAGTTGTCGCTCAGATTTCCTCTTCTCACCTCCCGTTATGTGCTTGATGTGATGATTGACACCATTGATTAAATAAAACTATATTTTTTCATGTATTTTATATAATGTTCATTTTTTGTGTTTTTTTTTCCCCCCAGGATCTGAAAATGATTGAAGGATACAGTCCTGTAATACAGTCCCTTTTGGGGACGTTGTTCACGTGGGGACTAACTGCAGCTGGATCTGCTTTGGTTTTTGTGTTCGCCACTGGACAGGTGAGTGATAGGTATTGATTTTAACCACTTAATGTCATAGACATTTTTTTTTCCCCTTTTGTTTTTTCTTTTTCAAGAACCAACTTTTTTATTTTTCTGGTGACATAACTGAACAAGGGCTTGTTTTTTTTGCGGGATGAGTTTGTTTTAAATGACGCTATTTATTTTACCATGTAATGTGTTGCAAAATAGAAAAAAACATAGAAAATAGAACAAAAATCTAAGTGAGTTAATAAGGTGAAAAAAAAAAAATACAATCCTCCATTTTTTTGAGGGGATAACCACATTCATTGTCTGCCGTAATGGATACCCAGCAGGATTGCGTCAAGTAAATGCCGCTGTCTGAGATTGCCAACCGCATTTTAAAGGGATATTCCCATCTCCAAGATCCTATGCCAATATGTAGTAGGTATAATAATAATAATATTAGAAAATATGTCCAATTAGAAATGTAGTATACTTCTTCTGAATAGCTATGTTGCTTACCCTATGTGCAGGGCAGTGCAGTAGCTTAGGTATCCATACAGGGAAGGAATAGGGAAAGGAGAGTCAGCTCACCAAATTCAACTGAACCTTGTCCGGGTGAAGATCATTGCATGGAGCCGCCCTAGTCTGGGACGTATCACACAATGCAGCAAAAAATAAAAGTTAACATACTGACATAGGAGAAACTGACGCGCTTCAGCTAAAGAGCCTTAGTCATGGAACTATACTACACTTCTAATTGGAGGTATTTGCTAATATTATTATTAATACATCTACTACATATTGGGATAGGATCTTGGAGATGGGAATACCCCTTTAAGGCTATGATCCATTTTTTACTTGCTGGATCCATTTAAAATGGAAGAAAACAAATGTCTTTTTAATGGATCCATTGTCCATAGACTTCAATGATAAAATAACAAATCCAGTTGAAATCAGTTTTTTTTTCAAGAGACAATAAAGTTGTGTCTGCACAACTTTTTGCTAACGGATTGCTGCTAGATCTGCTCTAACGGATGATGACTGGACATGTGAACGTAGCCTAAGTGGTTAGATGGCATCAATTGGAGCTAGCTCCTATCTCTGCTGTTAGATGCAGATGTTGGCTGTATTAGGGGGAAAGAATGACCACATTTATGTGCCGTTTAGGAGCTGCTTAAATCAGCCAGTGTGTAGGGTAATGGTAGCATACACTTATCATTGTATTCAGCACAAAGCAGGGATTTAGGGCAGCATGGAAGCCTTGCAGCACTGGGGTCCTGGGTTCAAATCCCACCAAGGACAACATCTGTAAGGAGTTTGCATGTTCTCCCTGTGTTTGCGTGGGTTTCCTTCATACTCCAAAAACATACTGATAGGGAATTTAGATTGTGAGCCCCAATGGGGACAGTGATGATGATGTCTGTAAAGCGCTGTGGAAATTATTAGTAAAATAAAGACATTTAATGACTGTGTCCCACGGAATAGGTGTCTTGATTACTTGTCGTTCCAGCTATCATGAGAGTTGGGGACCTGTATGCCACGTTTGAATAGAGCGCTACTGCACATGTGTGCTGGCTCTCTGTCTTCTGTCCATAGGACTGACAAAGCATGTGCACCCTGATTTCAGGTAATAATTCACATGATAAACTTTGTTATTGGGTCTGGTCGTGATGAGCGATTTCATTAGTTGGCTGTAATTTGGCCAGGAAATCTGATTCGTATCTAATGTTCCTTATTATGCTCTGGGGTCTTTAGAAACTCCAGAGAACATAATAAACATGGGATGGAAAAAAACAAAACCTTGCTGATCACCTGTCCACTGCCGCAGCCCCTTTTAGGTTCTTCAGCGCATCTTGCTCTTTGCATGTCTTCGTCAGCTCTTCAGTTTTCTTAACTCACCGGCGCTGAGTAGACCGCAGACATAATGATGCACATTGCACGAGGTGCTTATTAGGCCTTGGGTGATGCAGGTCATGACATCTGAGGCCTACTCTGCACCTCGTGAAGATGATGGGAGAACCAGAACTGCAGGGTACAAGAAGGGGCGGGCTTCTTTTGTGTAAAAGACAGTTGCGGTTTATTACAGCTTCTGTTTTCCCTGTTTCTGGCTACACAGCACTCAAAGAGCACTATGCAGGGAACAGAAGAATTGGCATTGACGATGATTTTGTTGGACCTGGCATCACAAGATTGCCGGGTCTCTGCCAGCATAGTAGACCTACAAAGTACGAACAGATCCATATCACCTTTGCTAATATAGCCCAGCAAATTAAGAGGCTGTTTTTCCCTGTAACTGGGGCTCTTATGGATGCCCCAGTTACAGTGGTAGAAAATTAACCATAAAGGAAAACAAATAGAGATCTTTTATGATCTTTCGAGGGACAAATTATGTAAAAAATAACATGTATACATTTTTTTACAAAAGATATAAAAAAAATAGTAAAAATACTGAAAAATTCCTTTTTTTTTTCCACATGAAATACATTTTATTACATAGCCACATGACCTGGAGAATTCAGTTAACCGGTAACTTGGTATGAAACATGAACGGTAAAAAATAATAATAATAAAAAAAATTCAATTTCTTGTATATATTTGCATAAATTACACAGTAATTTATACCTACCATAAAAAATAACTAAAAAAAGATCACCACTTGTCTCGCATAAAATAAAGCCTTGTCCCGTCACATTAGTGAAGAAATCAAAAAAAAAATGAAAAGAGGTTAGAGGAAAAAAAAAAAGCCTGGTCGTTAAGAGGTTAATTTATGGATGATTTTCAAGTGGGATATTACTTTGTATAGTTTTATTGACTTTTAGGAGTCAAAGTCAACATGCATAAATGTCAGTAACCAGATTATCCCCACTCCATTCCCAGATGAACGGCCGCTACCAGCTTTTTACCTTCATTGCCAGTCTTCATTTCCGGCAACGTAATCCCATTGATTGGCTACCTGCCGTCTTCAGAGTTAGATTAGTATTATTATCTTCTATTTATAAAGTCGCCATTTCTGTGCTCGGCGCAGCTGGGATGTAAATCCTGCAAACCCGAACATTTCTCCGCACAGCTATAAATACTGATTTCTCCTTGGCTGCTGCGGGAACGAAGACTTGAAGCTTTTCTCTCTTGTGCCTCTTCTTATGTCAGATGTCTCTTCTGTGCTTATCTGACTGTTAGCAGCAGCGTATAGATGGTGGGGGTGCCAGAGTAGTAACTAATACAGTAAAGTTTAGATACCAGTAGGGCATACTAGTTGCCAGATAGTCAGTCAGATATTTAGAATTATTGGAAAGCCAAAGAAAAAAAATCTAGAACTCGTTATTTGTAAGAAAATTAAGTATAAAATATTGACAAAGAATCTTAGTACTTTTATGTTATGTCTTGGCACATGTGGTACAGATTATCTGCACAACACATTTATAGACTAACGGTCACAGATGGTGAAGGACTTAAAAAACGACGTTATGGTATTGGGACACTTAGAGGTTACAGTGGAACTTTTCTGACCTCCTGTTCTACATCCATAGACATTAATATGGAAGTTGGCCCTTCTGCAGATATACAAGCTCCTGCTCTTCTGGAAAGCTTTTGTATAAGTTTTTGGAGGCGTCTGTGGAAATTTTTGCCCCTTTGTCCAGAAGAGCATTTGTGAGGTCAGACCCGGATGTTGGGGAGAGGTTGGCCTTACAATCTCTGATCTAGTTCATCCCAAAGGTGGTGGATGGGGTTGACATCTGTGCTTTGTGCTGCCGGTCATGTTCTTCCCACCCAGTTCCCCCAACCATGTCTATATGGAGATTGTGTACTGGGCACTGTCATGGGGATCAGAAAAGGGTCTTCTCCAAACTATTCCCACAAAGAATGTGGAAGACCCCTGGAAGCATTTCTGACTCCCAGGTCACTGCTGTCAACAACATTGTCAGAGGTATTACACGACTTTTACGGACTCACAATAAAACATACAAAAACGAAACCAAAGTGGATTTTCCTGGGAAATATGTTAAGGAACATCCTTTCCAGGGCAATGACTTGTATGTAAGGCAAAATAAATAACCAAAAACAAAAATGCTCCTCCACCTCTTGGGCTATGTTCACACGTAGCGTTTTTGATGCGTTTTTGCATTGCTTTCAACCATGACAAATGCATTCACCGGAAAATGTCATTTTAACATTTTACAACCTCATCTGGCCATGTGGTGTGTGAGACATGATCATACACATCCTGTTTCATTTATGAAGGAGGGACTCTGAAAGTCACAAAGCCTATTTCTATAGGGCCATCAGGCCAGCAGTCGGCCCTCGCTATTCTTAGAGAGCCATCAGCCGGCTGTGCTTTGTTGTTCCCATTACTAAAGAGTGGGTCTCCTATACTGTTATTGTGTATGCAGTGTGTAGCATCGGCCCTCTCTGCCTCCTGCCGGGCAGAGATGCCGTTCCCCTCACTGCCGCGGTCCAGGTCCAGCGTCTTCCTGCTCCCCTGCCGCTGTGGCGCGCAGCTTCCCGGGCACTGTGCTTAGGGCGTGCGCGAGCTCCCTCCCTCTTAAAGGCGCCGCACGCGCCGTCCTATAGAGTCTCCGGCCAATGGCCGGAGGACTTCTCCTATATAAGGCACCTCCTCCAAAATGGAGGTGTCTGTGCAAGGTTGTTGTTCCGTGTGCTAACACTTGCTTCAGCCCTCAGGTCCCGCCAGTCTGTCTTATCAGTCCAGCCCGCCAGTCTGTCTTATCAGTCCAGCCCGCCAGTCTGTCTTATCAGTCCAGCCCGCCAGTCTGTCTTATCAGTCCAGCCCGCCAGTCTGTCTTATCAGTCCAGCCCGCCAGTCTGTCTTATCAGTCCAGCCCGCCAGTCTGTCTTATCAGTCCAGCCCGCCAGTCTGTCTTATCAGTCCAGCCCGCCAGTCTGTCTTATCAGTCCAGCCCGCCAGTCTGTCTTATCAGTCCAGCCCGCCAGTCTGTCTTATCAGTCCAGCCCGCCAGTCTGTCTTATCAGTCCAGCCCGCCAGTCTGTCTTATCAGTCCAGCCCGCCAGTCTGTCTTATCAGTCCAGCCCGCCAGTCTGTCTTATCAGTCCAGCCCGCCAGTCTGTCTTATCAGTCCAGCCCGCCAGTCTGTCTTATCAGTCCAGCCCGCCAGTCTGTCTTATCAGTCCAGCCCGCCAGTCTGTCTTATCAGTCCAGCCCGCCAGTCTGTCTTATCAGTCCAGCCCGCCAGTCTGTCTTATCAGTCCAGCCCGCCAGTCTGTCTTATCAGTCCAGCCCGCCAGTCTGTCTTATCAGTCCAGCCCGCCAGTCTGTCTTATCAGTCCAGCCCGCCAGTCTGTCTTATCAGTCCAGCCCGCCAGTCTGTCTACCCGGAGCACCTGCCAGTTACCGACCGTGCCAGCCATGCCAGCCTACCCGGAGCACCAGTCAGCCTTCCTGCCGTGCTCATTCGCTGTACCTGTCAGTTCCTGCCATCTGACTCGTGGGAGTCACCTGCTCTCACACAAGGTCGGTCCCAGAGTGGCACCTGGTCCACCTGCCCGGTCCCTCCCTGGTTCACGGAGTCGACTAAGCCACCGTGTGACCTGGGTCGGTCCGAGTAGGCACTTAGTTACGCCCCTCTGGTCCCTCCTTGCACCGAAGCACAGAGGTTCCACCACCCGGACCCGTAAGACAATGAGTGGCAGGTCTGCACAAAATTTGGACGCACCCCAATACCCCTTTGAAGAGACTTAGAGGAGGGCCTCCTGTAAACAATGTTCCAATTATTATGAAGCGGGTCTCCCATACTGTTTGCCTATGCAGTGAATGCAAGGGCTGGCAAAAATTTGGACCTACTCCAATGCCCCTTGGAAGAGACGTAAATGAGGGCCTCCTGAAAACAATGTTCCCATTATTATGAAGTGGGTTTCCCATAGTGTTTGCCCTTTCGGTGAATGCAAGGGCTGCCAAAAATTGGGAGGCACTCCAATGCACCTTGGAAAAAACGTGGAGGAGGGCCTCATAAAAAATGTTCCCATTAGAAAGGAGCGGGTCTCCTATACTTGTAATGCCCATGCACTAAGTGTATGGGCTGACAAACATTTACCCCTGGGGGGTATACATGAACTGTATAAGAATTTTTTTTTACAGGCATGATAAACACACTTTAAAAATATTTAAAAAATTATGTGGGTGTTGCATCACGGACCACGGTCACCCTGGTGATATGGTGGTGGAGGATGAGGATGAGCAGAAAGACGAGGACAAGAGCAAATAGCCAAAATCAGGAATGGGAATATACCTCCCAAAGAAAGACACTGGATTTGAGTTTGTTACGCTGCTATCATTCGGTGGTGTTGAGAAGTCTGGCCCAATCCAGCCCTTGTTCATTTTTATAAGAGTCAGCCTGACAGCATTTTCAGTTGACAGGCGGATGCGTTTATCAGTTATAATTCTACCAGTGGCACTAAAACCCGCTCTGATAAAACGCTAGCGGCAGGGCAGGCCAGGACCTCCAAGGCGTATAGAGCCAGTTCATTCCACGTATCCAGCTTGGATACCCAATAATTATAAGGCACAGAGGAATCACTGAGGACGTTGGTACGGTCTGCAAGGTACTCCCTCAGCATCTTCCCAAACTTTGCACTCCTTGTGAGAGTACCCCTTTGCCTCAGGGCCTGTGCAATGGGAGGGGCTGAGAAAACTCTCCCAGAACTTTGACAGTGTTCCCTTGCCTCTGCTGGATTGAAGTTGTGTCTCTCGCATGTACTCCTTGGTTGTCCAACGAACTTTGACCTCTGCTGCCAGCGTTTTCAGGTGGGAATTTTTTTTAATAGTTACACAACAAGGGCCTTCTGGTACTGCCCCATTTTTGTAGACCTGTCCGCCTGAGCAATAAGAGATATAAAGTTCTCCTTGTAGCGTGGGTCTAGAAGTGTCACCAACCAGTAATGACTGTCACCCAAAATTTTGAGAATGTGATGGTCACGGGAAAGGCAACGTAACATAAACTCAGCCATGCGTGCCAGACTGCTAACAGGCTAGACTTCCGTGTCCTCACCAAGAGGATGACTGACCATGCTCTCCTCCTCCTCCTCCTCCTCCCTGTCCTCAAGCCATCCACGCTGAACAGACTGTATGACAGTTGTGCAGGTAGTACCGTCTATAGCGGATGAAACTAGCTCCTGTTCTTCCTCCTCTTCCTCATTGTCACCCAATCCACGTTGGAATGAGATGAGGCTGGGCTGTGTGTAATCACCCTGTATGGTTCCTTGCTCCATCTCATCGTTCTCCGCCTGCAGTGCATCCTCTTTGATTGTGAGCAGAAAGCGTTTCAGAAGACAGAGAAGCAGGATGGTGACACTAATTATGGCGTCATCGCCGCTCACCATCTAGGTGGAGTCCTCAAAGTTTTGGAGGATGGTACATATTTCTGACATCCATGTCCACTCCTGAGGTCTTGTGTGGAGTCTGAACTGAATACCGACGGCCTTGTTGATGCTGGTACTCAACAACTGCCCTCTTCTGCTCACAAATCCTTCCCAACATCTGCAGTGTAGAGTTCCAACGCGTGGGGACATCACACAGCAGTCGGTGAGCCGGAAGCTGTAAACGCTGCTGAAGCACGGTGGAAGCTGTAGCTGACTTTCTAAAATGGGCACACAGGCGGCGTACTTTGACAAGCCGATCCGGCAGCTCTGGGTAGCTTTTTAGAAACCGCTGAACCACGAGGTTAAGCACATGGGCCAAGCATGGTACATGTGTGAGCTCGCCTCGCCTCAGAGCCGCCACCAGGTTCCTGCTATTGTCACACATGACCATGCCTGCCTGTAGGTTCAGCGGTGTGAGCCACAGATCTGCCTGCTCTTTCAGAGCTGTCCACAACTCTTCAGCATTGTGCGGTTTGTCACCTAAGCATATTAGCTTCAGCACAGCCTGTTGCCGCTTGGCCGAGGCAGTGCTTCCAGCTTGTGACTGATGTGGTCATTTCAGAGATGGAGGCTGAAGAGGAGGAGGAGGCTGTGGAGGATGAGGTGCAGGAGCTGTAGACTGTGGGGCAACCCTGATTGACCTAGGGCCCGCAATCCTCGGCGTCGGGAGGATGTGTTCCGTCCCAAGGTCCCACTGGGTCCCGGCTTCCACTATGTTAACCCAGTGTGCCATCAGCGAGATGTACTGTCCCTGCCCACAAGCACTTGTCCACGTGTCCGTGGTTAGGTGGACTTTCCCGGTAACTGCATTGTTGAGGGCACGGCTAATGTTGTGGGATACATGCTTGTGTAATGCGGGGACGGCACACCAGGAGAAATAGTGGCGGCTGGGGACCGAGTATCGAGGAACGGCTGCCGCCATCAGGTTGCAGAAAGCTTCCGTCTCCACGAGCCTAAAAGGCAACATTTCGAGCGCAAGCAGTCGCGAAATGTGGGAATTTAGTAGTGTGGCCTGTGGGGCGTTGGCTGCGTATTTGCGCTTGCGTTCCAAGGACTAGGGTATGGACAACTGAACGCTGCGCTGGGACAAGGACGTGCTTGCTGATGGTTCTCGTTGAGAGTGTGCAATGACAGGTGCAGGGCAGGAGGCATCTTCGCATGCACTATGGACACGGAATTGGCTTGGACGCTCAACTGCGGAAGAAGCAGTGGTATCAGCCGCAGACACTGTTCCTGGACCCTGGGATTTGGCCCACGAAGTCGGGTGCTTTGCTGCCATGTGCCTGATCATGCTGGTGGTGGTCAGTCTGGTAGTTTTGCTGGCCTGGCTGGTGGTGCATATGCCCTTTTTGGGGTTATCGGCAGAGTCTTTAAAAAACAGACTCGGGAAGACCTAACAGTTGTACTGGTAACGTCCGTCGTGTTGGTGTTACGGGGAACGGTTGCCCGCCTTCTGTCTGCGGCCACCATACTGCTTCTTCCTGCCTGTTGGGGTTCTCTGCCTCACTCCCTCTGTGTGCTGCTGTGCTCGCTGCGCATGTCCTCCTGCCAGGTTGGGTCAGTTACTATATCATCCACCACCTCGTCTTCCACTTCCGCACCCTGGTCCTCCTCCTGACTTTCTGGCAATTGTGTCTCATCATCGTCCACCTCTTGTGACACTTTCCTACCGTCGCCTTCGTATGACTGTGGCTGCTCAAATATTTAGGGAATCTCTACATGCGATTTCCTCTTGCCCCGCTTTAAGTGGACCAAGCGAGAGGCCCAAATCTATAAATGGAAAAGTGAACAGCTCTTCGGAGTGTCCAAGTGTGGGATCAGTTGTCTCTGGGCACTCGGCATGGTGGGAGGAAGGAGGATCAGGGTGAGGAATATGCAGTCCAGACTCACGGCTACTGATACTTGGCCGTGTGGAAGACTGGGTAGTGGTGGTGGTGGTGGTGGCTAAGTGACTGGAAGCATTATCTGCTATCCAACCAATAACCTTTTCACACTGCTCTGTGTTCAATAGTGGTGTTCTGTGGTCCCCTATTAATTGGGACAGGAAGGTCGAGCGAGAAGATATGGGTGTTTGTTGTGGCACAATTTCAGCTTGCCCATGACCTCGGCCTCTGCATGCACCGTTGCCATCACATCCTGTTCCCCGTCCCTTGCCATGTGCCTTGCCCATTTTAAATGAAGGACAATATCTTCCACGCTCACTACAAATGGCTGAATTTGGAGCGAACTTATATGTGATCCGTGTGACGGACAAACCACAGTTTTAAATAGCTGGCCTGTAGGTTACTATTTTTAACAGCAAACTGGTGTCAATAACTTCACTGACACACTGAAACAAAATTTTAATGGAGGCCAGAAATGGCAATTATATGTGATCCGTGTGACAGACAAACCACAGTTTTAAATAGCTGGATTTTTAGCGCTGTAATATGGAAAGGACCTGGCTGTATTCTGCAGTACCAACAAGCAAATGGCGCAGAAAAATGGTGTTCTCTGGATTGCTTTTTAAGCTAGTAATCAGTATTAAGATAAAAAATATATATATTCCTGGCCCCTGATACCTGGGCCTATTTCTACAAATATCTGTAAAAGCACCAGCACACAGAACTGGAATGGACCCTCTTGCCATGTGCACTGCAGTCTGCTATATACCCTGCCTGCCTAGCACTGATATCTCTGCAGCTGGATTAGTCCTCAGAAGGACGGTTAGTTGAGATGGATATGATATAGTCTGGTATACCTACACTAACTAGAAACAAGCAAATCTCTCCCTAGCTCAGCAGCACCTCTCCCTACACTGTCTGATTCCAGAGTGACTGTGACGATCATGGCGGCGCC
Source organism: Phyllobates terribilis (assembly GCF_046119375.1). Taxonomy (NCBI): domain Eukaryota; kingdom Metazoa; phylum Chordata; class Amphibia; order Anura; family Dendrobatidae; genus Phyllobates; species Phyllobates terribilis. The sequence continues at coordinate 92,920,241 of NW_027362765.1, read as the reverse complement.
AGGTCTGATATAGACCTGATGACGCTGTGCGGCCATCCAATCACTGTAATGCCACAACCAACATGACTGGGACATTACAGTGAGTGGCAGGCAATCCCTGCATGTTCATTGGCTCTGTGAAGAGCTAAAACATGTAGGGAGGGGACCCGAGCTCCCGCCGAGCAACCCCGGAGCATCTTGAGCAGTGAGAACCTCTGGTGAGCACCGAGCATTAACGAGAACCTGGTAGCATAGAGAGGAGAGCTAACTGCGGGGTTGGTAAAATATTATCCCCTGTAATTTTATGGTATACTGAAAAAACCTTTTGGCACAATGGTTTTATTTTTGCACATTCCCACCAAATATGCAGCAAACTAAATTTGTATATTCTATTTCCAGACCTTACATAACCACAATTAACACATTGTGGGTTTCTCTATAATATCTTATTGTAATCCTCATAATAAATTTATGTATAAATTAATTATCCTATACCTTAATCTTCAGTCTAAAATCTTTCTCACATGTTCGGCTAACTGTATAAGGGAATGCACTTGCATTCAGGATGATGGTTAGACACATCGTCCTTCATAAATCCTATTGGGATCTAAGGCAGGATCTCGGCATTTAGTGGTTATGAGACAATGAAGGGACGTACTTCAGAACCTAAAACTAAAATCCACTCTCCATAAAGGAGTTGAACGAAAGAGATCCATTAATCCCAAAGAGACTAAACGACCGTAAGCTGTAAATCCACCTACATTCTTTTTGTAATAAAAACTGATTCCAGTTTCCCCCTCTCATAGGTGGACGTATCACTTCCACCACTTGGAATTTGAGTTCAAATGGATTGTCCGAGTGTTTCTCTAGCATATGTCGTGACAATGTGGTATCCTCTCTTCTTCTGATATATCCGATATGTTACAAAATACGTTGGCAGAACTCTCTCTTGGTCTTTCCGAGGAGAGGACAACAGCATGTTGCCATACAGACCCTTCGTTCTGCAGTTAGAAAATTCACTACTGTTGTAAGTTACATAAGTGGTGGCACTTACAAATGTTTTAGTCCTGACAATATATTTGCAGGCTTTATACCAGCTACATTTGAACGTGCTAACACTCTTGTTACTTAGCCAAGTATCATCCGGTTTAGGTTCCACATAATGACTACGGACCAAGTAGTCCTTCAGATTTTTTCCCCTCCCATATGTCATCATAGGTTACCTGACACCAAAGTGTCAGGTGGGTGATCGCCTCTCATTGTCTGGGGACTAAGCCGGAACGCCTATAGCAGCAAGGGGGTGAAGTCCCTACTGGGTTTAGTGAGGACGATCCCCCAAGGCTCACGACCTGGGTACCCCAGACAACTCCGGCCAAGACCAATCACAGCAACCACTATATCTCTGCACTTGATCTTAGCCAAAAGGCAGAGAAGCGATAACCTGAATTGGTTTCGGCCTAGAGCTGCACACTGGCCTCCAGAAAACTCCCTTTGTGGAGATGGGCACCTGGACTCCCGTTAAGAAGACATGTTGTCAACCTCTAGATTCCTTACATGCCTCCACTTTTTGGCTTGCTGCTGCTGCAATCCACACATTTTAGATCTGCATAACTCCACCTTTTAACACACCACCCTCACCCCCTACTGTTCCCACGCGCCTCAACACCAGGGGGAGGGAGGAGAACCAATTAACGAAAAAAACGAGCAGCCGTCTACCCTTAGAACTAGTGTTGCTGATTACTTACCTGCTGCTGCTGGTTGTTCAGCAGACTAAACATGGCTGCCATGCACAGCCAGATAAGGGTCAGAGCCTATTGTGCGCAGTGTTCCATTGCCACATTCCATCTACTGCAGGCAGGATACCTGGCTGGCTGAACAGCACTAAGAAGCTCACAGAGACCGCCATAAGCAGCACTTTTAAAAGAACGCAACAGACCTAACTTTTTGAAATATTTTTATAAGGCTATGGAAATAGTGGTGACGTGAGGTGGCAAATAACTAGCAACGTAAGCCACAACAGTAAATGAGGATGTGATGTATATAAATCGTCAATATATCCAGTTTGTTCCACAGTAAGGCATATAAGTGATATAGCAACAACATTACAGTTCTGATGTGTATCAGTATCTGATTGTTTTTAGTAATCCAAGTACTTGTGTGTTTGTTTGTTTAGAACTCATATTACTTGTAGTAATATTTGGTTTACTTTCCATATTCGGTGCGTTGACCAGCTGTAGTTTAATTTTCTTGTCACCAACTAGATTATTAAATTCCATTGCCACCAAAAAAGCCCGCAGATAAGGGGGTATCACTCAGAGGATGACTTGTCCGCGAGCCTAACGCAGAAGATGCCGCTTGTCTCCTGAGATCTGAAGTCCACGTTGTTCTGATAGAAAGTGACAAGGCCGAGCAGAGAGTTACTGACAGAACAATAATCCTTCTGACGCCGGGGACTAATTCTCTATATAACACCCCAGTTTATGAGCTGGAGTGTGACGGGACAGTTCCATTAACCCCCATGAAGCTGATATTTCTACATCGAACCTTCCAGATTTAGGCTGAAGCACAGAGAATGTGGGATTAGATTTGCAATGAGTCCAGAATTTAGTTGGATATTTTACAATTTTGGCAATATTCAGATTTGGCCAATCCTTTACTATGTTCAAACTAAATCCCAACGCTGATTTTGCAGCTCAGGATGTCGGCATAATGATTCACAGCAATTGTAAAATACTGTTTTGATTTTCGAGACTGGAGGTTGATGCTGTTGTGTGTGCTTTTCTAGAAGGTATATGCTGCTTTACATGTTTGTTTTTGGACTGTTGATTGACCACCACTTTTATACATCACCTGGGGTCAATTTCAGATTCTATGGTTAGCTGAACGTGATTTTAGTGCTCTTGTTGCTACTACACTACTCAACATTGAAATTTGAACACCAAGAGGAGGAGAAGTGGAGTTATGGAAATCACAGAATGGATAGACATGTTACTGATCTGCAAATGGTGAAAAACTAATGTGCATTGAGGTTATTAATGGTCGTCTGAGTAATGTTCTGCTGCGCTGAATTCACTTGGGCAAATCATCAATATCTGCTACTGGCAGCTCCTGTGCAAATGCCGAACAGTGATGTCCCTGATGTGCTCAATGAGGGACAAGTCCAGAGATGCTGCAAGCCATGGTAGCACTCTTAGGCCATGCAGGCTGCTCACAGCAAGAGCAACATGTGGCCTGGCGTTGTCGTGTACAAAAGACAGCTCCTGAGACACTGGAGAAATCTGTTCACCACTGGTTCCACCACCAAATCAATGTAACACTGTAAAAGTCCCACCTGTATGCCTCATAGATGATGCCTTGTGGAAAAATCATCCTTTATCGCTTTATGTAAATGAATTTTCCAGGCTATGGGGCGGACGCTGCTTGGAAGAAAACTGCCACCTCACTTAATTATCCTATCTTTTTCCTCCCATATCGTCACTGTCCCTGTGAGGTTAGGTGTGTGTGGACGGAAATCCCACGCCTGTGCATTCCAACTGCTGCCGCTCCTCTTCATTGTTCCGCCCTTCTGTGGGCATTGTGAAGCTTCATGAAGCCAATGCCCATAGAAGGACGGAACACTGAAGAGGAGCGACGGCAGTCGTAATGCACAGTCACAAGATTTCCGGCCGCGCACCTAACCTCACATGGGCAGAGTGACGATATGGGAGGAGAAAGGATAATGAAGCGTGGAGACAGCATTACCTTCTAGTCAGCATCCGTCCCATAACCTGGAAGAACTCATTTACATAAAACGATAAAAGCGGATTTTTCCACAAAAAGCATTTTCCATGAGGCATATACACCTATGACTTTTTTTCAGCAATCTGTAACCTGTATGCCAATATTAATAGGTTAGACCGCTCAAATGTGGTGACCGATTCCCTTTAATAGGAGTTTTCCAGGTTTACCAGTATTAATGACCTGTCCTTATCAGATCAGTGGGTGTCTGACATTTGGCAATCCCACTTATTAGCTGTTTGCGTCGACCAGATGCCATTCTCAGTTACTATTCACTCTGTTTATGTAACCGAAGTGGGAGCTACAAACTGCTGATTGGTAGGGGTGCCAGGTGTCTTATCTCCACCGATCTCACCTAGACGAACTATTGGCGGTCCTAGAAATAGCTGCTCCATAGTTCAGCCAGGTCACCATAAGCTTTTCTGGTTCCATCACCCGTCAAGCAGCAGAGCATCCTAAGAGCAAATCATGTGTCATATTGTTTTTGTCCCATCAGTTTACTAACATTATTTTTGTGTTTTTCCCATAGAGACATATCCTAGATGGAAGCTTGGGCTTTGCGGCAGGGGTGAGTGACTTCATATCTGACCTCGCTTGCTCTTTTTCATGTATCTCCCTCCTACCCACAATAAAGAATGAACTAAAGAAAACCGTTACTTGATGAAGCCCTTGGCTTTTTTCTTTCCCGGACATGTAACAGAACAGTCCATCCTTTTGTATTGTGGATTTCACCGCGAGCGCCCCATTTAGCACACACGGGTAACCATTGTTCTGTCATTTTACATGATCTCCGCTGTCATTGAGCTGCTGTTACTGGGGAATAGGAGGACATGATACATCGCTGAGGTTTTGTGAACGGGGCGTAAGGGATTGAGATGTTCTGTGACATCCTTTCACTCAGATTTCGCAGATTGCTTTGATCACAGATCTTCGTTGCCCATTGTGAATTACTAAATGAAGAACATAAAGTCCTTTTTATACTGAATTTGGAAACAAATCGATCAACTGTAGTCAATTGCGGTTGTCTGAATGGCCATATGGAGCACTGTCACAATATTTTCCTTTTTCAAGTCAGTTGATTTTTGTCTTTCTTTTTTTGCCTTCTCTTTGGTACAGGGAAAAGTTTTCACTATCTATAAGTGTAGGATAGAGGACGTTAAAGCCATTATCAAATCTTTTTTCTTCAGGAGCGCTCTTCAAGATTGACAGTAGCATAATTGCTCCGAAATGTGCTCTCTCTGATTCTTCGGGCTGAGCATATCTGTAGCATTGGAGGAGAATATGTGCAATGAAGCTGACTGGATTGAGTGATCTGGTGATTCAGAGCTGAGCTTACAAGCTGTGGAGCCTAGTGCTTGCAAGCGTGCGCTCCTTGCCTAGGAAACCGGCCACCTTTTGCTAGACTTTATAGGCGTCCATAGGCAACAGGTAGTAAACTATAAAATTAAAAATCACTTCCATTCATGAGAACTGAAAATTGCAAACTTGCTTTTTGCAATTTTAACCATTTAAGAAAGGCAGACCACCTGTTTTAAAAAGCAATGATCTGTGCAGGAGGGACAGATTCGCTGTTTCTCCTGCCTGCCTTCACTGGAGATTTAGTTTGTTTGGTTATTTTTTTTTCTTAATTTTTTTTGCTTTTTTGGTTTACAAGGGAGACATTACATTGATTCTGTTTGTTTATTTTTAGTTTTTCCTAACATGACAAATGGTTAAAATTGCAAACCACTTGTGAAGAACACGCAACTTTTTATTCTCAAGAATGGATGGATTTTTAATTCTATTTTGTACTGCTCATTGCCTAGGTTACCGTCCACTTCTGCAGTCTAGTAGAGGTGGCTGGTCTCCTGGGCATGGATCACAACAGTGCTTACAAGCTGTTTGCTATAGATCTTGCAAGCGCTTTTCCGTAGCTGTCCGGATCACTGAAGTGCCCCTTCACTTTTCAGATGCCGCATAGGCAAGGCTGCCTCTTTTTTATATTGTGTCTACCTTGCATATAAAGGGGTCGATCCAAGAGGGAAAATTGTGCTAAATAATGAAAGAACCATTACTTGCCTGAAAAATCTTCCACCACTGGCTTGTTCTGCAGTATGAAGTCCCCAACTACCTACATCTTCCCCTGAAACTAATCACTGGCATTGGCGTAGTTCTGGACATCCTCACCAATGACTGGTAATAAAGATCGGTACTGATGGCAATGGCATATCCGACTTCCCCACATGTCTGCCGCCTTCTTGAGGGTCCACCACTGAAGCTGGTGATTGGCTGCAGTCTTCTCAGAAGGAAAGACCGCTACTGCTGGCCTCACTGGAGTAATCCCCACCAATTTAGTATATTAGAATACTTCTTATTTCCCCCAAAAAAGTATTTTTTTATTATATTTGAGTTAGAGCAGGGGAAAAAAAAGGTATGACAGGATTTTATATTTTCCTTTTGAATTGTCATCTGAGAGCAGCATTGATCTTTTTTTTTATTATATTTTTTTCTTATTTGTCTTTACTTTTTTTTCTTTTTTGTCTAACGAACTCTTAAGCTTCTAGATTTCTCAGCTGAACCTGACATTTTTGGCTATTATGCAAATGGAATAAATCACCAACTAATTTGAGCGTCAACTTGTAAGAAAATTGAGCCTTAATTGTTGTTCCAGCTGCCATTAGAAAAGTGCTCGTCGAGCGTGTTTAGTCTCATCATTGTCACAAAGTCACTTTGCATCCCAGTGAGTTACTTTGCTGTTGTTAGGTCACTTTGCTCTGATGCGGTGGTGACCTTTTAATATTTGCATATTCATTCCTGCTGATGGCTTTTACAATGAACTGTCATTTTTTTTTTCTTTTTACTTTTACACCACTATTTTTTGTGAATAAAAACTTACTAGTTTGAAATTTGTGCAAAAGAGAACTCAAATATTTACTAGATAAAATTGATAAGCCACTGGGGTTGGGGCTGCAACTGATCAAACATTGATGCCCCAACATGAGTATAGGGCGTTCTGTACACTTCCAGACTCATGTACCTGCTTGCAGGTATCGTACACTCGTCCAATTCACTAGTGTTAATGCGTCCCAGTGGGGCAATGTGGAAGAGAGTTGCTTCGAAACAAAACCTAAGACGAAATACCTTGGGAAGAACCCATTTCAACATTGATGGCCTATCCGCAGGACCAAAATATGAGTATAACTGTGCCTGGTACTACAACTCAGTCTTATTTACCTGAACTGAAGAACCAGGCACAGTCACCCAAATGGTTGAGCCTTTCGAAGTGCTTGTGAAAGGTCACAGGTCAACAGAGGTCTTGGGAGGAGGTTGGACCCGCACCAATATTGAGAGTTAATGGTTGCACAGGCTCACTTCTGCTCCATTCACACAGTGGGGTTTGAGCCCCTGGTTTTCAGCATCACTCACGTCTGGTATAGCAATAAACAAGCATAAGTCCCTTTAAGGACTAGTTCTTAATTTACAGATATTTGCTTTGGTCCTAAGTGTATCCAGTCCCCATGATCACTGTATATTTACCTGGTATCCATAAATTTATTTACATTTGGAAATCTATACGTTTCTTCAGTCTCCTAATCCTGTAGGTGAGACCTTTTCAGATTGATTTGGTCACTTATCTATGTTTGTTGACCGTCTCCTGTGCGATACATACCAGTCCCACCAACGTGGAATGTTTGTGCAGATGGAGAAGGGCTTTACCTTGAGGGTTGTTTCAGCCAAAGATTGGCCCTTCACCTTTTAAATTGCATTGTCCATTACTGATAATTTTTTTTTTAAAAGTACATTCTACCGGACTCCCGCTGCTCTTCGTCTCACAGCCACTGATTGGCTGCAGTTATTGGTCACATGATGCCCCGCTAGACGAAAAAAAAGTCAGCTGGCCGGTTGGCGATACCAGAAGCACTGGTGGCCTGGTAGCTGAATATGTTTTTTTTTTTTTTTTTTGTATTATTATTTTTATAAAAATATGTCTCAATTTTCACTCCACATTTCTTCTTTATTTGCACACATTCAATTCACTTATGGGTGTAGTTAACAACATTTTTTTGCAACCACACAGCAGGTATAGCCATCACTGCTGAGGGGTCGTGAGGGCAGACTGTTCCTATTAGCCAAGTAGCACTATACATATTTTTTTTGCCTCTTCAACTAATATAGGAATGAACCTGTTACCTATATTATTGTTACATGCTTTTCTGAATTACCTCCATGCTTCTGTACCCTGCCTCTTATTGGACTTTTTTTCATCTTGCCCCTTGGATTTATCACCCTCGAATTTAAACTCTTGTTTGGACCTCTGTCACTGCATCACTTAAACCACACATGCCAAACTCTGGTCCGCGGGCCAAATCTGGCCTGCAGGGTGATTATATTTGGCCCGCAACGCTACACTTTCAACCCATTCGACATCCTGGATGCCAATACAGTTGAAAGCAATGATGGAGGAGGGAGCTTAAGCTGACTCTCCCTCCGCCATCATTCTCCTTATGCGTTTGACGTCTCAGCCCAGCGGGCGCGATGACGTCACCATTTCACGTGCGCTGTGCCGATGAGTGAAGAGCTTCAGATCGCTCACTGCCGAGACTGGAGCAGCAGGGGAACAAGGAGAGGTGAGTACTTTTTTTTTTTTTTTTTTTTTATGTGGGGCCCATTATTCTGTATGGAGGGCTATGTGGGGCCCATTATTCTGTATGGAGCGCTATGTGGGGCCCATTATTCTGTATGGAGGACTATGTGAGGCCCATTATTCTGTATGGAGGGCCATGTGGGGCCCATTATTCTGTATGGAGGGCCATGTGGGGCCCATTATTCTGTATGGAGGGCTATGTGGGGCCCATTATTCTGTATGGAGCGCTATGTGGGGCCCATTATTCTGTATGGAGGACTATGTGAGGCCCATTATTCTGTATGGAGGGCCATGTGGGGCCCATTATTCTGTATGGAGGGCCATGTGGGGCCCATTATTCTGTATGGAGGGCTATGTGGGGCCCATTATTCTGTATGGAGAACTATGTGGGGCCCATTATTCTGTATGGAGAACTATGTGGGGCCCATTAGATGTCTGTGTGTGGATCACAGTTGGGGCATCATACTGTGTTGGGGTCACCATACTTTGCTGGGGGGGGGGGGTACAGTAGGGTCCCCATACCAAGCATATGGACGGTTCTGTGGAAGAATACACTGTGGAATATCATACTGTATTTGGGGGGCACTTTTGTTGGCATCATACTTTATCTGTATTATTTATTAATTCAGGGTTTTTTATCTTTTTGTTATTACATTTTTAAATTTAGAAATATCTATTAATTAAAATGTACTTTGTTCGTGGGACAACCCCTTTAATTTTGTTTCCATTTGAACAGGTTCATCGTTATATTTGATAAGGAAAAACTTCCTGAATTGTGACTTTTTTTTTTTTTTATAAATATCAAGGTTGACACGTGACTTTAAATTATGGCCCTCTGTGTATTTCAGTTTCACATCCCTGACTTACACCTTCTGGATTTGTATTCTTTTTTTTTTTTTTGTATCCCACGGCTGCTATCTGACTACAACATTGTCACATCCTGTCGGTCATTATTCTGAGGACCTTGACCCTGGGATCAGACCAGTCCAAATTTTCGTGTGGGGGTTCTTGGTGAAGACTAAACTTGCCAACTTTTGATAGCAAGCCTCCCATTGGCCTAGCAAATTTCTGCCACTTTTCTGAATCCAGTCCCCTCCACACTCATATCCCACCACTCAGTCCAGGAAGTGTCCCCTTATTCCTTGAGACTCCAATACGTTTTATCAGAGTTGGCCAGTATTGTTTTAGACTTAGTTAGGGCAAAGTAAAACTCTCCTGTTGTGATACTATTCCAATCACTATTGATTTAAAGTAATCATATCCCATCAGGCGAGCAGTAAACCTTGTGTAATTAGAGCGCTACGTCTTTTTCTACGATTCTCCGGCCTACATAATTAAACAGATCTAAAGCTTTACATTGTGATTATAATCACTATACTATTCGCGAGATCTTCAAATTGGCTTCAAGCTATTTTTTTCTTTTTCAATAAATTGGCACAAAGTGTGATATATTATTTAGGTACTGTACTTCAGCAGCTTGGAGCTCCATCTGTAAAATTAATTTTTTGGAAATCGTTTAGTGAAAAGAAAAAATCTAGATCAGATCAATTACACTTTCAAATTTGTTAACGCGATGCCAAAGGAAATTATTTTTTCATTTGTGCGGGGTACAATAAGTGAGATCAGCATCATCGGTATCATTTTTATTCACACAAATCTATTAGGGACAATAGAAATGTATTAATCAGTCAATACATAAATAATAACTGAGTCCGCTCATTGTTATTTCTGCCAAAAAGTGGAGCACCGTGCAGCCGGCAGCATATGGCTTTGACCCAAGGTTGGATAATTCAATCAGAAGCTGACCTTTCTTTTCCTTTGTGCTCACTTTTGGTCAGGCTGTGAGGTTACAGTGAAACTTGGGCATTCGGCATCTGGAAGAAAAATTAATTTGCAGAGATGTAGGCTAAACATTTGGGGTATGTGCCCCATTTGGTCACCATTATTCTTTGTTTAAGGTTCTGTCATGGCTTTCAAAGTCATGTTGCGATTAGACTTGAGTGAATCAAATTTTAGGACCCAGTTCCATCGGACGTGTCAGTACTCTGTGCGAGTCCTTCGAACCTCCTCCTATCTGCCTGCATCCCCAGCTTCTCTTTTGATTAGCCAGTCTGCCTCAAAGTAGTCATTGTGGCGTGATGCACACACAAACACTGTCTCAACAGGTCAACCAATCAAGAAGAGCTGCGGATATGACCAGTAGGAGGTAGTTTGCAGAGCTTCCATCTGGCCACCATGGAATACTGACCTGGCTACTGGACATTGTCCATTCCAAAGGATCAAAACTAACACATATGGACTTTATATACTTTAATGGGATATTCTCTTCTTAGATACTCGTGGTTATGCCATATGTGTCTGAAAGTTGCCAATCCCACCTCTGCGACTCACTTCTGTCCCAAGAATGCAGCTCTCTCATCCACCATGTTTTGCTTGCTTCCAGCGGAGAGATGACCGAGCATATGTGGCTCTTTAAATTGACTTCCATGGAAGATTGGAAGTTTTACTTGGCTAATTTTGGAACTCCCATACAAGTGATTGACGAACATTTTGTAATGTTCTGGCATATTGTTAGGATATGGCACAATTTTATGATAAAAGGTGGTAGTACCTTTTTAGTTCCTAAGGATATCAATAATGTAAGAACCCAAGGTCTCCTGGACTTTCTCCAAGTACACTCACTCCAGTCCATCTACTGTGCAGGAGACTATAACGCCATTCAGTTGTATTAAACATGAATGACATGCCCTGAACAGCAGGTAACTGAAGCGTTGCCGTGAAGTGGATAACTCTAGTTTAGCAGTTGGACCTCCAATATCAGAAAGTGTTGCTTTATCCTAGTGATAGGCCATCACTTCTCATTGGGTGATATCTCCTAATATTATTCAGAATTATGGGTCAGGCATAGTAAATGGTTCCTTCTTTGCACTTCCTTCTGATGAAAGTTGGGGAACTTTTAAAGTTGCATTTAGTGAGTCTTGGGGTGGTAAAATAATCCCCACCGTTAAAAGGACTTATTTAAATGATAGCTGTTCTTAAAATGGTAACCCCACAATTACATATTGTAGGCTTGCAGCTGGACAGGTTCTCAATGGGAGATATGTGTTGCCGAGGTGCTTAGCCTCTGTGATGGAAAGACAAAAACAGCAGGCTCTAGCACAAATAGTGCTGAGAGGAATAATAGGGCATAGCAAGGGTTCGGGTTTTAGGAGCAGACAGAAAGAGATGGGCGGGACTGGCTGCTCCCATATCTCCACCCTTGGTTGTGGTATGGCCTATGTAAAGTAGCCAGGCTGTGTCTTCTGGGTCTGTGTGTGCAAGGTGAAAAGACCTTGCTTGTGTGGCTCAGTCTCTGCTAGAGACTGAGTGAAGGACTGACATCTAAAACGGGGAGCTCGTGCTATATATGAACTGTTTATTTTCTGTTTTGGTTCTGTTATACCTTTTTGGGCCCAGAATAGGCTGTTTTGTTTGGACTTTACCTGGAAGTTTATGGAGATAATAAACTTCAGCTGTTTTTGGACCTGACCACCTTCCTGCGTGAACGCTGACAGCAAGTTAATCCTCAAAATATATTCACAGTAGAGATCATAAAAATGATGAATATTTGCCATATTTGGTGCAAAAAAAAATCAGTTCAGTGTAGAGTTTTGACTAGTGTTAAGCGATGCCTTCCGATATCAGGAAATATCGGATCGGATTGGATCGGGCCGATACCCAAAAAGTATCGGATATCGCCGATTCCGATACCGGAAACCAATGCAAGTCAATGGGACACAAATATCGGAATGAAAATAAACCCTTTCTTTCCTTGTAGGTTAATTCTACATGAAGGAAAACAACTAGCAATAATGTAGAATGTATTGGGGGAGGTGGTTGCCCAAATCGATGGGAACAGTGCTCACAGTGAAACATGAAAAGCCGGCAATTCAGCAGCGGCATACACCGGTACCCGACAATTTAGAACAGAAAGATTAGAGAATCACACATAGATTAGATAGATAGAAACATGTCAGTCACATATATATGAAGTACAGTGACAGTGTTGCTTACTGTACTTGTCATTTAGTGTAGAGGATTTATTTAAAAAAAATATTAGTGTTTTCATGCACAGTCTCTTTAAAAAAGCCGGCCGGAAATTCAGCAGCGGTACCCGACAATTTATAACAGAAAGAATAGAGCATCACACATAGATTAGATAGATAGAAACATGTCAGTCACATATATAAGAAGTACAGTGATAGTGTTGATTACTGTACTTGTCATTTAGTGTTAAAATAAAGGATTTATTAAAAAAAAAATTGGCGTGGGGTTCCCTGTAATTTTAGTCTCTAGCGGAGGTTAAGCAGACGGCTGGGGCAGATGTTTGAAGCTTGGGAAGGGGGTAATACCCACGGAGCTCCCCAGGCTACTAATATCAGCCCCCAGCTGAATACCTAGCCTTTACTAGCTATTAAAATGGGGAACCCGCCCAAAAAAATGACGTGGGGTCCCCCCTATTTTAATAGCTAGCAAAGGCTATGCAGACTGCTGGGGGCTGATATTAATAGCCCAGGAAGGGTGCCATGAATATTGGCCCCCTCCCAGGCTAGAAACACCAGCCGTCAGCCACCCCAGAAATGGCGCATCCATAGGATGCGCCAATTCTGGCACTTAGCCTCGCTCTTCCCACTGCCCTGTAGCGGTGGCAATTGGGTAATAGGGCTGGGGTTGATGTCAGCTTATAATGCCAGCTGACATCAAGCCCAGGTTAGTAATGGAGAGGCGTCTATAAGACACCCCCATTACTAACCCCATAGTCAAAGTTAAAAAAAAAACACAAACACCCAGAATAAAGTCCTTTAATTGAAATAAACACACAATTCTTTATTGTTCTAAATTAAACCATACTTGCCATCACGCCCATTCCAGCTGAAGCCAACGATCTCCTGCAATAAAAGAAAAATAATAAAGCAACATCATCCTTACCTTTCCATAGTTCCCAGGACAGCTTCAGCTCTGCTACATCGAGATGACAGGCTGGACCGCAGCAGAAAGCTGCCATCCAGCCTGTCATCCCGCAGACACTGAGAAGCGCAGGCATGCTTGAGCTCCTCAGTGTCTGGCTGTGACGGCATCCAGATGAGCCGACAATGAACTCAGCTCACCTCATGCACGTCACTGACAGCGTGGGAGAATTCTCCTGCGCATGTGGTGAGCGTGAGAGACTTGGCTCATCTGGACGCCGTCACAGCCTGACACTGAGGAGTGCAAGCAAGCCTGCGCTTCTCAGTGTCCGCGGGATGACAGGCTGGATGGCAGCGTTCTGCTGCGGTCCAGCCTGTCATCTCAATGTAGCAGAGCTGAAGCTGTCCTGGGAACCATGGAAAGGTAAGGATGATGTTGCTTTATTATTTTTCTTTTATTGCAGGAGATCGTTGGCTTCAGCTGGAATGGGCGTGATGGTAAGTATGGTTTAATTTAGAACAATAAAGAATTGTGTGTTTATTTCAATTAAAGGACTTTATTCTGGGTGTTGTGTTTTTTTTAAATACTTTACTAGAAATTCATGGCGGTCATGTCTAATATTGGCGTGACCCCATGAATTTTGGGCTTAGGGCCAGCTGATAATGCCAAGCTGGCCCTAACCCCTTTATTACCCAGTGAGCCACCGCACCAGGGCCCTGGATGAGTTGGGTACAGCGCCAGAAGATGGCGCTTCTATGAACGCGCCATTTTCCGGGGTGGCTGCGGACTGCAATTTGCAGCGGGTGGGGCCCAGAAAGCTTGGGCCTCCCTGCGCTGCAGATTCCAGCCCCCAGCTGCCTAGTTGTACCTGGCTGGACACAAAAATAGGGCGAAGCTTCATGTATTTTTTTTTTTTTAATTATTTCATGAAATTCATGAAATAATGAAGAAAAAAGGGCTTCCCTATATGGTTGTGTCCAACCAGGTACAAATAGGCAGCTGGTGGTTGGGGGCAGCCCGTTTCTGCCTGCTGTACCTGGCTGGACACAAATATAGTGCGAAGCCCCACGTCAATTTTTTTAAAATTATTTCATGAATTTCCTGAAATAATTAAAAAAAAATTGACGTGGGGCTTCGCACTATATTTGTGTCCAGCCAGGTACAGCAGGCAGGAACGGGCTGCCCCCAACCACCAGCTGCCTATTTGTACCTGGTTGGACACAACAATATAGGGAAGCCCTTTTTTTCTTTATTATTTCATGAAATAATTAGAAAAAAAAAAATACGTGGGGCTTCTCCCTATTTTTGTGTCCAGCCAGGTACAACTAGGCAGCTGGGGGCTGGAATCTGCAGCGCAGGGAGGCCCAAGCTTTCTGGCCCCCCCCCCCCTGCTGCAAATTGCAGTCCGCAGCCACCCCGGAAAATGGCGCGTTCATAGAAGCGCCATCTTCTGGCGCTGTACCCAACTCATCCAGGGCCCTGGTGCGGTGGCTCACACTGGGTAATAATACCAAGCTGGCCCTAACCCCTTTATCAGCTGGCCCTAAGCCTGAAATTCATGGGGTCACGCCAATATTAGACATGACCACCATGAATTTCTAGTAAAGTGTTTAAAAAAAACACAACACCCAGAATAAAGTCCTTTAATTGAAATAAAGACACAATTCTTTATTGTTCTAAATTAAACCATACTTACCATCACGCCCATTCCAGCTGAAGCCAACGATCTCCTGCAATAAAAGAAAAATAATAAAGCAACCTCATCCTTACCTTTCCATGGTTCCCAGGACAGCTTCAGCTCTGCTACATCGAGATGACAGGCTGGACCGCAGCAGAACGCTGCCATCCAGCCTGTCATCCCGCAGACACTGAGAAGCGCAGGCATGCTTGCGCTCCTCACTGTCTGGCTGTGACGGCACAGACACCGCACACACCCGCAGACATCGCACAGACACCGCGCACACACTAATCATGACGGGTCTGGGAGGTGAGGCTGACCTGTGCGGCCGTGGGAAAGTTCATGTGAGTTCATGCAGTCAAGCATGAACTCACATGAACCCTCTGAGGGCACCGCGGCTACTTCAAATGAACAGCTGATCGGCATCACCTGATACCTCAGCTGTTCATTTGAAATAACCGACGGGAAAGCGCAGCACAGAACGGGAAAGCTGGCGGTGAAGTCTTTTCACCGCCGGCTTCCCCGCCCGGGTCCTTCGCTCCCCGCTCCTTGGTTCTGCGCTCCCCGCCCGGTCCTAACTTACGATCAGGATGGGGGGAGCGGAGGATCGGGGTGGGAGGCTGCGGGGAAGCAGTATGGGGCTGTGTGATTGTTTAAAAGCCGGCGGCTTTTTACCGCCCGCCAGCTTTTAAACAATCAGGAGAATTCTCCCACGCTGGGATGGCATTCTGATGTCAGGCTGGATCGCAGCTTGTCATCCTTCAGAGACACTGCAGAGCGCAGGCATTATGGGAACTTCCGATTCCGGTATACGATATTCTAAAAGTATCGGAATTAAGTATCAGAATTCCGATACCGCGAATATCGGCCGATACCCGATATTTCAGTATCTGAATGCTCAACACTAGTTATGACTCTTTTGTAGTATGGCGCCACCTAGTGTTCACAATGTATAGCTATGTGCATGTCCACCTATTGTGGTGGCAGACACACATGATCAATCATCCTCCCAATCAGCCAACACTCTGCAGAGCAACCAATAGAAGTAGGTTTCTGGCCTTCTTGTCAGGAAAGGAGCAGAGCCTCTACAGTATAGCCGAAAAGCTCCCTTCTGTAGGGGAAGCAAGATCGGACTGTGCTGTCAGCAGCCAGAGGGGGAAGGAGACTGATTCTGCTCATCAGCACAGGTTAGCATCAATCCCAAGAAAGAAGCACAGAAGAAAAGTATGTAAATTACTTTCAAACAGGTTTTAACAGCATTTCGACTTTTAGTATGAAAATGATTCATGGGATTAACCTTTTGATAATTACTGCCTATTATTTGATTTAGTAATTGCTTTGTGAAACAACCTTTTCCTACAGTTCTGGTTAAATAAAAATTATTTCATCATAAAATCTCACCTTATCAAAACCAATAATAAGTGGGAATATATTTCAAGCGCCTATAACTCCTGGCCCACAACAAACGCCTTTATATTTTCTTTGTAGTTGAGATGAAAATGACTAGGAGTCATAAAAGGCAGTGAAAGCCATAAGTGCAGATACAGTATGCCATTTATAGATTCACCCATACATCTCTTATCCTTTATCTCTATATGGGTATCGCAAGAACTGAACAAACCTTCTTTGCTCCCCGTAAAGTAAAATATGAATTTTTCATATTTTTATTTTCTGGTTTTGCAATACAAAGCAAAAACCTATAAATTTAAAGCATTAATATCAGCGTCTACATAACACATCATATTATTAAAGTGCAGGTTCACCTTTGAATTTAACCATTTACCATCTAAAAGGGAAAAACTATATGAAAGGGTTATTCCCAGCATTTCACGTTACCACCTCTGCGTTAGATAGGTGATACCTTGCTGATCAGTGGGATTCCTACCGCTAAGAGCCCTCTGAATAGAGTGGTGACAGCACATCCGCACCTTTGCTTCAGTCACTGTCTATGGGACATTATAAAGTACTTGTACATCCCTCCGCTTTCTCCAGCAATCCCCACAGGCAATATACTGAGCTGAGCAAGCGTGCACGGTCACCGCTCCATCCCAACCCAATTTCCCCTAAGAAACTGAGTGGTGACCACGCATGTGCGCCTCTGCTTCATTCATTGTCTACGGGACACTGGCAAAGATAGTCATGTACAACACCACATTCTGAAGGTTTCTTTCCCCAAACAAAGCTCCACCATTTTCCCATTATTATTCAAAAGGGTTTGGTCTCCAGTTTTCTTAAACAAATATTAATTTCCCCCCTGCATGAACAAAGATTTAAATGGTTGTCCCTGCTCTGGAGTTAATCAGCAGCTTTTTGCTTTGTAATCTGAGAGCACCATGATGTAGAGGAAGAGAACCTGATTCCAACGATGTCTCACTTACTGGGCTGTGTTTTGCTGTTTCAATACAATCAGTGTGTTATCAGCAGGAGCTTAACACTACAGGACAAATGGCCTCATGCTCCCTGGTCCAACCACGCCCCCCACTGATTAGCAGCTCTCTGTCACTATACAGTGTACACAGAAAGCCACCAATCAGTGGTGTGGGCGGGGTTATACAGAGCTCCGCACTCTGAGCTCAGCACTCCGGGCTCTGCTAGATCTACAGCAGAGAAAACTGTGTTTCTATCTCAACTGCTGCACCCGGTAAACTAAGTGATACATCGCTGGAATCATTTTCTCTGTCCATATATCAGATTACATAGCAAAAAACCTGCTGACAGATTCCCTTTAACTTATTAAATTGTAGGTGATACAGTCACTACCAGAGGGAGCTTAGCAGCGAATCTTATACAGTTGATATATTAAACTCAATAGTAAAGCAACATGAAAGTAGCCTTCATAGTGATATCAGTAGTCAGATACCCTGCCGGGTAGTTGTAATGAATGAGCTTCGAGCAACAAGGGTATGTTCACATGACACCTTCTTCAAGCAGGCAAGAACTGTGAGGTTTTCCTGTGAAAACCTCATAGGAAACTCCAATGTGTTTTTTTCCCCTGTAGAATCTTATATAGCTTTTTCTGAGATCTTTTATCAGCAATTTTGTCCACTGGCGGATTATTTTGAGCGTTTGTAGGCCATCTTTTTTATCGCCTTATAATAGAGATTTTTTTTAACTCCATTCAACAATTAAGAAACAGTGACAAAATGCTCAGAAAGACGCCCGGGCATCTTTTGAGCTTTCCTATTGACTTGTATTATCAAGTAAAGATGCTCTGTCTTCAGAGCAGAAAACGCCTGTAGAATGGTCACATCACTTCTTTTAACCACTTGGCGTTTTTGGAAACCTGAAAAGATGCTCAAAAAATGGAACATGTGAAGAGCAAAGTCATTTTTATAAAGAAATGAATATGTTCATTCTTTTGAGTGCCTTTTTGTCATGTTGTTTTCGGAGCAGACCCGCTTTAGATTAGTTAGGAAAGAGATGTCATGTGGACATAGACTAAACCTAGCTGTTAAACAATGAAAGCAGTTTCCTGAAAGGGATATGGCATCACTAAATAAAGGCAATATTTATACAAGGTGAACACATAGGGTCACTGCAGGATACAGACAGGGCCTGATAGTGTTGGAGTTTTCCCAGGTGCAGAAAACTGATCTATTCACGCACCTCTCATCCCTGAGGGGGTACATGCCTAGTATTGTGAACACACACACAAATATAGCTTTTATTAAACGGTCAGTCACATGGCTACATGAGGCACACCCTCCTGTGCCAAGCATATGATTAGTATCAAGCCCTCTGGTCTGACTACCGGCAGGGTAGGAATTGTGTGGGAACTCTAAAGGAATCAACACTTCTGATTATATTTAAAAAAAAATGTTTAAATCTTTAGCTTTAAAACCTATATATATTTTTATTATAATTTTCATCACATTGAAATAATAAATGCAAATTTTCACCCACAGCTTCTATGCAAACGTATGCGTTTCCATGGTTACACACAAAGATCAAACCCTGTGTTCTATCTGATCTGCATTTATTTCTAGAGGGGGTTTCTTAATATGTTTGGCCATAATACATTGTGAACCTGTAGCCCATTCTGTATTGAAAAATATCAACAGCACATCTCATTATATAAAAAAGGCAGTTTGTGGCTGACTTATGTATACGTCTGTGTATGTTAAAGCAGTACAGCAAAGTGTGAATACCAAAATAAGTGTTTATCACTTATCCATAACCTCTGATGGCTAAGCGTTCATTTAGACAGAGACCCGCACTAAATGACCTCCAATCTGTAAATGTTTAGCAATCGTCTATCTTTTAAAAGTCTGTCATTGTTGTTTACACAAGACGATGCGCTGCTGAGAACAATGATTTTTAAGCCTGCTTAAAATCAGTTCACCCGATGAACAAACGTTTTTCTTATACATTTGATGATCAGCGGCCTGTTTACACTGCACGATTATCGTGAAACGAGCGTTCCTAGGAACACTCATTAATGTTAATCTTCCCATGTAAAAAGACACCTTAAGAGCTCAATGATCACTAAAACAGAGGTCCATGTAACCACAATAAGGAGAAGCTTGGATGAAGTAGCGATCAAGCATGCACGCTGCCACTCCATTCAATCAAAGTCTATAGGACTGACGGAAACAGACAAGTGTACCATAGATGTTAAAGGGAATCTGCCAGCAGGTTTTTGATATGTAATCTGAGCATGCTGTCAGGGCAGAGACCCTTATTTCAGCGATGTGTCACTTACTGTGCTGTTTGGTGCTGTTTCAATAAAATCAGTGTTTCATCAGCAGGAGATTATCACGACAGGACTACCTGTCTTGTGCCTCCTGGTCAAACCACATCCTCAACACTGATTAGCACCTTTCTGTCAATATACAGTGTACACAGAAAGCTGCCAATCAGTGGTGTGGGCGGGGTTATACACAGCTCAACATTCCGAGCTCTGCTACATCTACAACAAAGAAAATTGTGATTCTCTGCTGCTGCACCCAGTAAACTAAGTGATACATCGCTGGAATTGGGGTCTCTGTCCTGACATCATGCTGCTGTCAGATTACATAGCAAAAACCTGCTGACAGACTCCCTTTAATTAGATCTACACCTTGCATGCTTGATTGCCGCTCCATTGAAACTCTTCCTTTTATTGCGGTCTTGCACTGAAGAGGAACAAAGGGGAGCAAAATTACGTAAATGACATGTCTCAACTTTTTCAATAGGTAAAATTGCAAAGTGCTTGAAAAAAAAAAACAAGCAACTTAGCGACTCAAGGGCATGTTCACACGTAGTGTTTTATATATTTTACTCAGAGTATTTGGTGGGTAAAATAACCAGCTTTTTACAGTGCTGGCATAATCAATGAGATTTTGGAAATCTCATGCACATACTGCATTTTTTTTGCCAAGATACCCACATGTCAATTCATTCTATGTTTTTGCTGCAACTTTTCACCAATTCAAAAGAAAGTGTAAAAATGTGAGGTGTGAACATACCCTAACTCTTATTAAACATCATCTCTGTTCTCGAGAATTTAGAGATTTTTAATTCTATGATTTACTTCTCATTGTATAGCTAACCGGCCACCTCTGCTTACTATCAGCGGTGGCCAGTTTTTTAAGCAAGGAATGCAGGGTATTCAAGCTCTTTGCTGTTCAGCTTGTAAGCGCTGTTGTGAAGCAAACAGCTCCTGCACTGTTCCTGGAGAGTGACGACGACGCCTGCCCAAATGTTCAATCATTCAGGAGTGGAGGCAGGGGAGCGGTGAGCTCCTGAAGACTGAACATGAGTCCAGGATGTTTAAAAAAAAGAAACAATGCTTAAATCTCTGCTTCCCTGTTTGTTTCTGCCCGTCTTTCTTTACTTTTATAAAGGGCCATTCACATGAGCTGAATCGATTGTTCTATGCATATAGAATGTCAGTATAGTTGGCAGCACATGTCCTATTTGACGATCATTTTATTGTCTGCATGAACGATTCAGTCACCCCACAAACAAATACTCATTTGTTGGGTGCTTGCCGCCATCTTTACACAAGCCAATAATTGGTGAACGAGCGTTGTGGATGTACAGAACTTAAGTTGCAGCAAAGTAAACCAGGACTGGCAGAGACCACTAGAGCGGCTGGTGGGATTTTGTGAATTTTTCGCAACAGGTTCCTAATCTCATATATTTGACAGCCTGTTCAGTTTTCTGGCAGCTCAACAGTTAAGGATCATCCATGCAGCGCTTGACTGCTCGCCTCATGAGCGCACCTTTCCTCCACCTTTCCTCCAGCTCATCTGATTTAGATGTAAATGATGGATGAGCGCAGGGAACCAGGAGGCCGCTCTAATAATTCTGCTACAGGCCAATAATACAGGGTCTTTAGCTCCTAAGGATTTATTGAACTGTAGGTTACTAGATTTAATGCGAAAGACACTGAAATAATACATTTATTATTGGTGAGTAACCTGCACCCAGTGTTATCTGTATTTGAGGAGACTGTAAGGCTGAATTCATAAGTCTATGTTTGAAGCAAACCGTACACAGATTCAATTTTGCGGTTTGTTTAAAGGGCAGACGCTATCGTTAGAATTCGTTCCTTTGGTTGAAATAACACGCCTATTTAACTCAATCAAGCAAATCTGCAGTATAAAGCATGGTGGAGTTATGGAGAGACAAATTGCCAGTGATAAAATGAGTGAATATATTTGCCTTGTCTTTCTTTTTTAAATGTCATCAAGTGCAAATCTGATTAAAAATTTTGATCTTGTGATGAGAGGGGTTAGATCACACATTGCATTAAGCCCCTCCATACACATTAAATTGTTCATCCGACAGCTCAACTATCCTATAACCTGGAGCTCTTTCTCTGCCGTGCACTCCTGAACTGTCTATGAGAGAACTGTTGTCAGACATCTCTAGCGATGGCTTATCTCTTCGAGAACTAAAGGATCCGCTGTCCAAGATCGGACATGCCGATGATGCCGGATCCTTATCTCCCCCGACAATCATCTGTCCAGGGTCCCCATATATATTAGACTGTTTTCCGAATCTGTCCGATATAGATTGGTTCAGCCGTTAGTCTCATGTGTATGGGGGATTTAAGCTTGCATAAGATTGTTCAGCCAAAAATGTCTAGACGGGTAATGAATATTAATTTAAATCTAAAGGCTCCCATACACATTAGTTATCTTTCGGCTCTCTCTCTCCCGACTCCTGTATACACAGGAATGCTTAGCCGAGCGCTCCTGGGTTCTCTATGAGAAAGCCACTGGTAGACTCATATGGCGGTGGCTTATCTCTGGGGAGAACTAAAGGATCGGCCTTTGGATATTCAGCAGGCTGAACCCTTCTCTCTAGCCTTATATTATGTCAGGAAGAGTCGAGATGCCCCGATATGCATTAAATTATTAGCATGTTTGGCCAAGTTTAGTCTATTATACGTAAAAGCCTTAAATTTGCAGCAACTGAGTTTTGCTGCAATTTTTTTTAAAAGTCACAAAAAATTCAGCACTTTTTTGTTTTGATTTTGGAAAATTGGGGCACTGTCGCCATTAATTGACTGCAACAATCATGCTCCTCAAACGGAGAGGAGAGGAGATTGATGGTGGACCCGGCTAGTGAGTAGGTGCTGTTTAGTATTTGATACCTAAAATAAAATAAAGTGCTGGAAAACCCCTTCTAGCAATTTTTTTTTTATATAGCTTAAAGGGATCCTGACAGCAGATACATACCCCCCAAACCAAGGGCAATATGTATCAGACACTGGTTGTATGATCTCAGCTATGTATGTTTGTCTCTGAAGCACTGGGGTCTCCAGGGACTGAGCTACATGGGAGACTAGTTGGACAGGCTTATCCCCGGCGGCTTCTCCCTGCCCGCTCCCCTTCAGTGTTGGGTCTCTGCCTGCATGCGTGTATAGAGGGAGACCTGTCAATCATTGATAGCCAGTGTCTGAAACATGCTGCCCAAGCCAGAAGATACCTCCAGTCATAAATTTAGTCTTTAACGGTTATTCCCATCTTCATAGGTGAGTATTGTCATATAGCGCTTCTAAAAACAAGCACTATTGCAATTTACTGCTTATTAAAATTTGCAACCATTCTTGAGATATTAACACTTTTATTTACAGCTTGTTGACTTTGACTCAGACAGCCATTGCTGTCTAGCTTCTAAGCACTGTGGTTAATCTGGCTAGTATTAGGAGGTAACAGAGAAATCCAGCGAGCCTGGCCAGCTTCAGCACAGTGCTTACAAGTTCAATAGAAAAGAGCCTGTAAGCCCTGTACGTGTTCTGCTGTCTAGCAGCAGTGGTCGGGCTCCAAAGCAATGAACTGCAAACAAAAGTGGTAATATTTCAAGAATGGCTGTCAGCTTTAGCAAGATATCAAATGCAAAATTGCTTGTATTTACAAGTGCTATCTGACTATAACCATTTATGAAGATTAGTCTTCCTTTAATTTACCTAAATCATAAGCTGAAACCCAACCTATAAAGACCAATAAGTGACTCCAAATTAAGCAGTTTTATCCTCCCTCACTCTTGGCTTGGTGGTGCAGGATGGTGGTATGCCCACAGGGTCTTCATCATCCAGATGAAGTTACGTTTCTACCTCTGAAGTAACATGTCCTCCTCCAGTACCTTACATAAAATTGATCTTGGCATTCTTCTGCCAGCTCGCTCCACTGGCTCCCATTAAAACCATGCCAGCTTAAAAAGAGTCACCTAAGTTCTCCAGTAAAAGCGATTCTTGCTAAGACTGAGCCTTTAGACGCAGTAACAATCTGCACAAGCCCCTCTGGCTGCAGAAGTGATGATATAAGTCTGGAGCGCCGAGAAACTTTAAAAAGAAGAATAGAAATAAGAAATCTTAGAAGGCTCTTCGATTTCTACAAAGGCGTAACAAAAAGTGAATGCATTAATGCTAAATACCTCTACTGAATACTTTTTTTTTTTTTTACTGAAAACTTCTAGCAAAGTGTGCAAGCTGGAGTGACCTATATAGATTGCATACGTTGTTCCACTTTTTAGTATTAAATAGAGATGCATTGTAAAAATCAATGTATTGATCAACTGGTGATGATGCTCGGGGCAATTGAAGGAGCTCCATTTGTTTGACCAGAACATCCTGTTTATTGACAAAATATGAACAACGCGTTTCGGCTCCAGTAATAAAACATTTGTCAAGTGCATAAACCAGCACAGGGCTGGACCATTTTTCCTTGCTCCTGACCAAGCACATTTGAGTTTCATCATACTTGCATTTTTAATGACTCTAAAAACTTTTATCTTTCAAATATTCAAATAATTTTTGCCTCTTTTTTTTTGTTATTTTTACCAATTCATGAGACTTTATTTTTAAGTAATTTTATATTCCTATTTATATAGGGGGAAAATGTAAAGAAAAATAGGAACAACATTACACTAAACAGATTTTAAATTGCATTCTGTTTTCCCTGGAAGTTCTTTCTATATACACTGCTCAAAAAAATAAAGGGAACACTTAAACAACAGAATATAACTCCAAGTAAATCAAACTTCTGTGAAATCAAACTGTCCACTTAGGAAGCAACACTGATTGACAATCAATTTCACATGCTGTTGTGCAAATGGAATAAACAATAGATGGAAATTATTGGCAATTATCAAGTCACCCTCAATAAAGGAGTGGTTCTGCAGGTGGGGGACCACAGACCACATCTCAGTACCAATGCTTTCTGGCTGATGTTTTGGTCACTTTTGAATGTTGGTTGTGCTTTCACACTCGTTTTAGCATGAGACGGACTCTACAACCCACAGAAGTTGCTCAGGTAGTGCAGCTCATCCAGGATGGCACATCAATGCGAGTTGTGGCAAGAAGGTTTGCTGTGTCTATCAGTGTAGCGTCCAGAGGCTGGAGACTCTACCAGGAGACGTGGAGGGGGCCGTATGAGGGCAACAACCCAGCAGCAGGACCGCTACCTCCGCCTTTGTGCAAGGAGGAACAGGAGGAGCACTGCCAGAGCCTTGAAAAATGACCTCCAGCAGGCCACAAATGTGCATGTGTCTGCACAAATGGTTAGAAACCGACTCCATGAGGGTGGTATGAGGGCCCAACGTCCACAGATGGGGGTTGTGCTCACAGCCCAACACCGTGCAGGACGCTTGGCATTTGCCCCAGAACACCAGGATTGGCAAAGTCGCCACTGACGCCCTGTGCTCTTCACAGATGAAAGCAGGTTCACACTGAGCTCATGTAACAGACGTGACAGAGTCTGGAGACGCCGTGGAGAGCGATCTGCTGCCTGCAACATCCTTCAGCATGACCAGTTTGGCAGTGGGTCAGTAATGGTGTGGGGTGGCATTTCTTTGGAGGGCCGCACAGCCCTCCATGTGCTCGCCAGAGGTAGCCTGACTGCCATTAGGTACTGAGATGAGATCCTCAGACCCCTTGTGAGACCATATGCTGGTGTGGTTGGCCCTGGGTTCCTCCTAATGCAGGACAATGCCAGACCTCATGTGGCTGGAGTGTGTCAGCAGTTCCTGCAAGATGAAGGCATTGAAGCTATGGACTGGCCTGCCCGTTCCCCAGACCTGAATCCAATTGAGCACATCTGGGATATCATGTCTCGCTCCATCCACCAACGTCACGTTGCACCACAGACTGTCCAGGAGTTGGCGGATGCTTTAGTCCAGGTCTGGGAGGAGATCCCACAGGAGACCATCCTCAACCTCATCAGGAGCATGCCCAGGTGTTATAGGGAGGTCATACAGGCACGTCAAGGCCACACACAATACTGAGCCTCATTTTGACTTGTTTTAAGGACATTACATCAAAGTTGGATCAGCCTGTAGTGTGTTTTTCCACTTAAATATTGGGGGTGACTCCAAATCCAGGCCTCCATTGTTTAATAAATTTGATTTCCATTGATGATTTTTGTGTGATTTTGTTGTCAGCACATTCAACTTTGTACAGAACAAAGTATTCAATGAGAATATTTAATTCATTCAGATCTAGGATGTGTTATTTGAGTGTTCCCTTTATTTTTTTGAGCAGTGTATTATACATATTGTTTGTATTGGGGACGGGGCTTTAAAAAATTGATTCAAACTGCTGTAACTCTTTATTTATTTTTTATTGCTATGTTATTTTTGATTTTTTTTTTATGATTTATTTCTAACACTGTGTCCCCTTCATAAGGTCTTAAAAGACATTTGGTGGCATTTTAACATAGTAATACATTATTTTTATGGCTGATTTTCCCCTGTAACTGGGGTTGATATATTAACCAAAGTTACAGGGGAAATTCAGCCTTCTGTCTGTATAGCAGCGCTGACTCAGAAGCTCCTGTTCCCTCACTATACACAGCGGTACCATGATCACTGGGTCCGGAGGTGGAAGCATGAGGAAGAAACGTGTTAAGTGCTACTGGTTCCAAGCTCTGCTTCAACATTGTGTCTATAGCGATCTAGAAAGTAAACGTGATAATAAATTGTGTTTGTCTTCTCTGTGGGGAGTCTGGCTGTGTCGGACAGCTGCTCGCCACCGCTACAGCTGTACAATCTCGTGCAAGCTGCTACTCTGCATTGACATTTTAAAATGTCAGTTCAGAATAAAGTGTGGACTGCCTGGACATATATAGTCTATGGGTGGAGGAGATATTTCTAATTTACCGCCATTGCACAGGAATTATTTAAAGGCCATATATTTTACAACTGTCATACAATAAAATATCAAGAAAACATAATCAAGCAAAAATAATATGTAAATAATAAAGTATATGATCTTTTTCTATTCGGATGTGGTCCTTCCAGTTCTATTAGCTGTAAAAATTACATTCAAATTTATTAAAAAAATAAATAAATTACAATATATAAAACCAATGAAAGCAAATAATATACCTCTTAGAAAGCAAAGTTTTTATGATAGTTTGGTGTGGATACAGTTCTTTACTAAATGACCGCACAACTACGGAGGCCGCAAGGGGACAAAACATAACAGAAAGCGTTGTCTGATAGTTGTGATAGTCTGAAGGACGAATCGACAGAAGGAGCAGGATTTATGTACCTAAAGCAGCGCTCCATCATGCAGATTTGTGGGCTGGTTGAAACTCCAATTAAATCAATGATAGAATGTGCGGAGAGAGAGAAGAGCGCCTCGTGTGTTTCCAGACAACTATAATTGTACAGAAGCCATCGAGATACAAAATACCATAGAGTGCATTAATAAAAACTGGCAGCCCTAAAAGCGCAGGTGTGCGGAAAGCAAAACTGAAGTCATGAGGCAGGAGAACCAAAGACCATTTTGACCCACATAAATAGAACCTCGGTGGATGAATATAGCAATGGTAGGTTCTTTGTGCTCTTGGGGCAAGGGATTGCAAGTAGCAAAGTTATTGACCCCTATCCAGATTTGTACATCAGGAGCAACCTGAACGTAAAGATACATTATTGTACCCAATGTGAATTTTGTGTGATCGATGAGGTCGGGCAGACGTGAATTGTCAGATTGAATTTACCTAGGAGAATCCTGCTGGCTTGAAGGTTTCATACAACATGCTGCTCCACTAATGTTGCACGACTATCTGATGCTATTTGATGGTAAATCGGACGTAGGCTTCTGCTCTGCTGCTGTTGGAAGCCCAGGTGAAGAAACTTGTGTTCAGATGGAGGTTAGACCACGAGGGAATTCTTTGCGAACTTCACTGCATCCACATGCAGTTCTTTGCATTGCGGATTGATGCATCTATTATGTGCCATAAGGCACAATCAAAACTAGCACTAGCCTGTCCTTAAAACAGATGAGACTAGTGCTTGCTGATAATGTGAATTGACTCTATGGCCGTCTGTTGTGTACATAGATAATTCATGGAACAAATTACTTCATTCTGACCTCATCCTAAGGACAAATTCCGACATCCATGTATTCGAATACAGACTGTGATGCCCGGCAGGCCATGTATCTGCTGACCTGAACTTGAGAGCCACTGAGGCATATATGAAACTGGCAAGTTCTGGTCAGGAGTCCTGCGGCCTGCCGGGCATCACAGTTTGTTTACGGACCGTGATACATGAACGGCTGAATTTACACATTTGTTTTCACCGTGTATGTGTGCTGTTTGTTTTGTTTTTTTACTGGATTGCAAATGGACATATTATAGTCTATGGTCCTTTTTTGTGGCGGTTTCATAAATTGAAACATTTCCAAATTTAGGCAAATTTGCAGACCAAATTCACACATTTAAACGAATGGGTTCTTGATATAACGGAGTTCTTCATTTCACTTTATGATTAGCACTCACTTTGTTTTAATTGAAGTAATCGCGGGGTTTTTTTTTAACCCTACTTCAGGGGTTCATCCCGGTCGTTCGTTGAAGATTTTGGCAATGAGCAATCAATCGTTGTAATAATATTGCTTTGGGAAAACTTTTTCTCTATCAATGAATCTCCCGTTGTCCTACAGATGAGCTTTCCGATGCGCTAATCATGGCCCTGGCTTGTGGATACGAGCCATGTCCAGGATTGAATGATGTTATATAAGATCGTCTTCATGGCGTATTATCATCTTGCCTCGTTCCCTGTAGGAACAGAAGGGAAGACTAATGAAGATAACGGACGGTGGTTTGATCATGGAGCAAAAATATTATATCAAGACGCCAGAAGCAATTATTAATCAGCGTTTAACAAGCCAAATTAATGGCTGAACAGCGATATAATCCACTGTGATCATTCTCTAACCCTCGGCTGTCTGCAAAGCTGGCACCCTCCTAGACAGATGCCGTCTCCCACACAATTTATTTTATAAAGCGCAGAGCTCATGGCGGCACATTGTGTTCTCATGTACAAGATCTTCATTCCCAATAATTGGAGAAACATAACGCATTACTTTATGATTGTTAATCTTAGAGGAATGTCTGATAAAGAAATCCACTCTTGGGGGAACCCCTTGAAAATTTTCCATTCTTTCCTAAAAGCCAATATTTCTTGCACCAATGTCAAGTATCTAGTATGTCTTGGGGGCCAGGTTTAAGGGTACATTCAGAGGAAATTATTAGTGCATGCTCCATGACTTGCCTTATTATGTACATATTCACTCATAAAAGCATTCCTTCCAGAAAACAATAGCGGTGATTGCTCACAGATGGTCTACGTGAGCGTGATACAGACCGGTAGGAAGTCCGTGTGACACAGGGTATATGCATATGGAAAGGCTCTGTGCATTTTCCCTTTTTGTTGGATTAAGACCCTCATAAACCTCCAATGAAAACGGGCAAAGAACAATCAACGGCCCAAAGTACACTTCAGACAGCATTGAGCCATATTGGATATTTTCTGCCAAAATAAATCCAACATACCTGGCGACCCCATGTTTTGAATGATAAAACAAAGTACATCGGTTGAAACAAATGATTGTTCCTTTCCGTTTTGGTCAAAATCGCCCATTTCCAGTTGACTTTTGTGAAATGTGTGTGGGCACCTTAGTCTTAACATTTTGGATTTCTGCTGGTTCTGCTAGTTGCTTTTGGAAATAGGCATTAGTTTAGCTGTACCCCGCTGTCAGATGTGTGACGTCATAGCTTGAGGGGTTATCTAAGGAGTAAACCATTTTTGCAAATTGCTTAGATTGGCTTTAAAAAATAAGAGCAAGGCTGTGTGCCCACGATGCGTTTTTGGTGCGGATTTACAGCACGGAAACGCACCAGAAACGCATTGCATTCCTTATCCCGTGACTTCCTATGACATTTTGCAAGTTCTGTGCAGATTGTTCAGGATTTTTTCTACGCGGATTTTAGTTGCAGAAAAAATCCGGACATGACCATTTCTTGTGCTTTTCTGCATGCGAATTTGCCTATACAATGCATTGGAAAAACGCATGTAAAATCCGCATGCGTTTTTCTGCCAAAGAGATGCAGAAATGCTCAGGAAAGTTTCTGCTTCATTTCTGCATCGTGGGCACATAACCCAATACTGGTTACTGGTTCTCCTGTTCATCAAGATTCACGTTGCGTCTGACGGGCATGTGATTGGCTGCAGTATTCAGTCACTCAATGCAACAATCGGCAGACTTGCTGCATTAGATGCTAGAAAGATCGGCAGAGGAACAGGAGCAGAAGACAATGGTGGACATTTAGGTTTTTTTGACGATTGTATAAATCGGACGTGTGTGATCAAATGTTTGATAGGACAGCACACACACAGCACACTGACCCATGTTATTCAACAGGGCTGTTTAGATGAATGATTATATTCTCTGTCCGACTGTTCATGAGAAAAAAAATCACAGCATGTACTATTTTCAACCGAGTCTCTGATGAGACTCACACATTCAAGCCTGAAAAATTGGATACCACACAGATCATCCAAGTAGCAGCCCATACTTGTGGATAGATTTCTATTATAAACCTAGGAAACTGTATGTGATCCTGTACATGTTTTAATGTAGCTGTATGAAAACGGATCTCACAAAGGAAATGGATGAAAATGTGATGAAAATTAAAAAAAAAAATCATCCAAGTTTTCTGGATGAAACGTGGGCGATCTTTCATACTCGTCTGCAGGCACTCTAAAGCAATCTGAGCATTTTGTTAAAATTCTTTCCTAGTCCCCAAATTAGTAGCTCGGTGTAACTACTACCGGCACAAAATTCTGCATAACTCAAATTCAGTGCAAGAAGAATCAGAAATAAGTTTTACGCTTTAAGAACAAAGGATGTTTTACTGCTTCCCTCGGCAGGTTTACTGTCCTTCCGAATTACTGTTTCTTTTGCTTTCCTTTTACAGTACAAGGATATGTCTTCTTTTTTTACTTTTTTTTTACTTCTTTAAGCCGGAGCAGGTCAGATCAGCCTTTCCAATGATATATTTTAATGCAATTCATTTTAATAAGATGTGCTTACGGCGATTAATAATGCATAGAGCGGCTGCTTTCCCACACCAATTGGCCTATGAAATTGATTGTAATCACCGTTGGGACGCTTTATCTCGTCTCTCATGCTCCTTCTCTCCATTATTAATGATATATTATTATTATTATTAATCTATGTGATTGGCCTCGTGCCTTCTCCCCTTACTAGGATCCGCACCACCTCTTCCTGCACAATCCTTTGTGTACCCACGCATTAACCAAGAAGTAAAGGACGGTTTTGCTAATTGTAGATTTCCAAGCATTGATGGGTGATTCTGCACTCACGGAGTAAGATGCACGGTGACCTTTCCAATGATTTGCATTTGGCTGAGTTGTGGAGCTACCAGATTTGGGGCTCTACTTACAATATACAGAGATTTTGCTTATTTGTCAGCACAGAGTATGCAAACATGGAAAAAAATAACTTTTTATATATAATAAGCACATCAAAGTAATAGCTCTGTCGTAAAATGTGGGCAATTTTCTGTAACAACAATAATCTACTTTGCCTCCTGCTGCTTTGTATGTTTTATTACCTCCTTCTCCTCAGCTGCAAGGCCGGTTATTGGCACATAATACAGTGAAAATGTAGCATCCGTATTTAGCATCCTGCAAGCTCAACAATCCAGCAGAATAGCAGATAACTCAGGATCAGTACTGGATAAGTAACTGTAATATATGTACACAGCGACTGCACCAGCATAATAGTGAGTGCAACTCTGGAGTATAATACAGGATGTAACTCAGGATCAGTATAGGATAAGTAATGTAATGTATGTACACAGTGACTCCACCAGCAGAATAGAGAGTGCAGCTCTGGAGTATAATACAGGATGTAACTAAGGATCAGTACAGGAAGAGTAAGTTAATATATGTACATAGTGACTCCATCAGCAGAATAGTGAGTGCAGCTCTGCAGTATAATACAGGATGTAACTCGGGATCAGTGCAGGATAAGTAATATAATGTATGTAAACAGTGACTGCACCAGCAGAATAGTGAGTGTAGCTCTGGAGTATAATACAGGATGTAACTCAGAATCAGTAAGGGATCAGTAATGTAATGTACAGTTGAAACCAGAAGTTTACATACACTATATAAAAAGACACGTGCATGTTTTTCTCAATATCTGACATGAAATCAGAATAAACCTTTCCCGTTTTAGGACAATTAGGATTACCATAATTTTTAATATTTGCCAAATGCCAGAATAACGAGAGAGAGAGAATGTTTTAAGGCATTTTTATTACTTACTGCAAAGTCAAAAGTTTACATACACTAAGATTACTATGCCTTTAAACAATTCTGGACTGCCCATATGATGATGTCATGTGTTTGGAAGCTTATGTTTTTTTGGCTACATCTGAGTTAATTAGAGGCACACCTGTGGATATATTTTAATGCACACCTGAAACACACTGCTTCTTTGTGTAGCATCATGGGAAAGTCTAAAGAAATCAGCCAAGATATCAGGAAGAGAATGGTGGACTTGCACAAGTCTGGCTCATCCTTGGGTACAATTTCAAAATACCTGAAGATGCCTCTGTCATCTGTGCAAACAATTATACGCAAGTACAAAGAAGATGGGAATGTCCAGCCATCATACCGCTCAGGAAGGAGGCTGGTTCTGTCTCCCAGAGATGAATGTGCTTTGGTCCGACATGTGCATATCGACTGAAGGACAAAAGCAAAGGACCTTGTGAAGATGATGGCAGAAGCTAATAAGGTGTCAATATCCACAGTGACACGGCTACTGTAACAACATGGGCTGAAATTCCACTCTCCCAGGAAGAAGCCATTGCTCCAAAAGAAACATAAAAAATCCAGATTAATGTTTGCTAATGCACACAAGAACAAAGACCTTAATTTTTGGAGACATGTCCTGAGGTCTGATGAAACTAAAATTGAACTTTTTGGGCATAATGACCATCGTTACGTTTGGAGGAAAAAGGGAGAAGTTTGGAAGCCTAAGAACACCATCCCAACTGTGAAACACGGGGGTGGCAGCATCATTTTGTGGGGTTGTTTTGCTGCAGGAGGGATTGGTGCACTTCACAAAATAGATGGCATCATGAGAAAAGAAGATTGTGGCAATACTGAAGCAACATCTCAAGACATCAGCCAAAAATTTAAAGCTTTGGCGGAAATGGGTCTTCCAAATGGACAATGACCCGAAGCATACTGCCAAAATGGTAAAGTGGCTTAACGATAACAAAGTCAATGTTTTGGAGTGGCCATCACAAAGCCCTGCTCTCAATCCTACTGAAAATTTATGGGCAAAGCTGAAAAGGCAGGTGCGAGCAAGGCGACCTACAAACCTGGATCAGTTACACCAGTTTTGTCAGGAGGAATGGGCCCAAATTCCTACCAACTATTGTGAGAAGCTTGTAGAAGGATATCCCAAATGTTTGACCCAAGTCATTCAGTTTAAGGGCAATGGTACCAAATACTAATGAAATGTATGTAAACTTTTGACTTTGCTGTAAGTAATAAAAATGCCTTAAAACATTCTCTCTCTCATTATTCTGGCATTTGGCAAATATTAAAAATTCTGGTAATCCTAATTGACCTAAAATAGGAAAGGTTTATTCTGATTTCATGACAGATATTGAGAAAAACATGCATATGTGTCTTTTTATACAGTGTATGTAAACTTCTGCTTTCAACTGTATGTACACAGTGACTGCACCAGCAGAATAGTGAGTGCAGCTCTGGAGTATAATACAGGGTGTAACTCAGGATCAGTACAGGATAAGAAATGTAATGTATGTACACAGTGACTGCACCAGCAGAATAGTGAGTGCAGCTCTGGATTATAATACAAGATGTAACTCAGGATCAGTACAGAATAAGTAATGTAATGTCTGTACACAGTGACTCCACCAGCAGAATAGTGAGTGCAACTCTGGAGTATAATACAGGATGTAACTCACGATCAGTACAGGATAAGTAATGTAATGTATGTACACAGTGACTCCACCAGCAGAATAGTGAGTGCAACTCTGGAGTATAATACAGGATGTAACTCACGATCAGTACAGGATAAGTAATGTATGTACACAGTGACCCCACCAGCAGAATAGTGAGTTCAGCTCTGGAGTATAAGGCTATGTGCACATGAAGCGTTTCTAATGCGTTTCCGCCGCGGAAACGCTGCGAACACTCTTGTTAATAGGTCTGCCAGCTATAGCAATTGTAATCCTGATGTGCTGGGCACATGATGCAGAAATTTCAGCTTAGGATTACCATTTCGGAAAAAAACGCAGCATGGCCATTGTTTGCGTTATTCCGCAGCGAATTCGCGCCCATTGACTTGAATTGAACCGCAGCAAATCCGCAGGTATAGTATTTATACCTGCGGATTTGCTGCCTTTCAATTAAAGCCAATAGCCGCGAATTCGCGGCAGAAACGCTGTGCGGGTGGTACCCGGGTCGGGAGAGGAGGACTACTACTCCTTTCATCCGACCGCCACTCCCGCTGATAACAGCGACAGCGGCCGGCTGGGGGGAGCAGTAGTCTACTTTGCCGAGCCGGCGTGTCCGCGGTAAAAAAAAAAAAAAAGAAAACAAAAAGTAATA
This sequence comes from Phyllobates terribilis, assembly GCF_046119375.1. Lineage (NCBI taxonomy): Eukaryota > Metazoa > Chordata > Amphibia > Anura > Dendrobatidae > Phyllobates > Phyllobates terribilis. The sequence continues at coordinate 92,885,838 of NW_027362765.1, read as the reverse complement.
ATTAAAATACAAAACACTATACTCACCTGTCCGGCACCCCCCCAGTGTCCTCCTGGTCCTGATGCCCGACGATGCTCTCCTCCTGGCGGCTGGCAGTACACTACGGGGAGCCCGCTCTGTCGCAGCAGTGCACTGCGCTGCCAGGACCTGCAGTCACGTGAGCGATCAGCTGATCGCTCACGTGACCTCACTGTGGGAACATGCTGAAGAATGTTCCCATGGTGGTGAGCTCACCGGGGCTCATCAGATGATGAACCCCAGTGACCTCACTCCTGCAGCAGCATGTATACTGACAGGAGTGATTTTACACCCTTGTTAGTGTACATTGCTGTCTTCTACAGCAGTGACATCTGTGATTGCTGATGTCACTGCTGTAAAAGTGACACGGTTCGCCGAGGGACAATCGTTGGCGTAATCGTGGACTGCTTTTTTTTGCTTTTTTTTCAGATGATTGATGGCTTCGTGGGCAGAGTACAATAAAAAAATTATTAAAACCTTGTGTTTTTTATTTCATTAAAATACTTTACTCTGGCTGTGTCTTTTTATTGAAAAAGTGGCAACCACTTTACTATGCGGTTAGTAATGGGGGTTTCTTATAGACGCCCTCTATTACTAACTTTGGCTTTATGTCCGCCGCCAATTCAAAGCTAACATGAACCCCAACCCCATTACTCCACTCACCACCGCTACAGGGCAGTGGGAAGAGCAGAGGCTAAGCGCCAGATTTGGCGCATCTTATGGATGCGCCATTTCTGGGACTGCTGAGGGGTGTTATTAATAGCCGCGGAGGGGGCTAGTATTCATGGCCCTTTCCCTGGCTATTAATATCAGCCCGCAGCTGTCTGTTTAGCCTTTTCTGGTTAGATTTTATAGGGGGACCCCACGTCAATTTTTTTCTGGAATCCCCCTATAATCTAGCCACTAAAGGCTGAACAAACAGCTGTGGGCTGATATTAATAGCCAGGGAACATTGTTGGCTAATGACCCCTTCCCCAGCTACTAATATCAGCCCCCAGCAGTCGGCTTTCCCTCTGCTGGTTATAAAATGACTCGGGAGCCCATGGCATTTTTTTTATTTTTTTATTTTAGACTCTGTTGCCCACTATCTGGACGTAACAGCGTTTTGGGCACATATTTTTTGCTGCATCCAAAACGTTGGATTCTATTGAACGCAGGTAAATCCACGTGTTCACTGAACCATGCGTATTTACCTCATTCAATACATTCTAATGGGCAAATTTCTGTTGCGGAGACTAGCGACTCCGCAAGAGAATTTGACATGCTGCTGTCCTGAAAGACGCGCCGCATATCAGTGTCCATGGGTGATCCACAGCCTCAGATGCATGCATAGTGAACATGGGATTTCTAGAGATCCCATCCACTATGCTGTAACATCTGGACGCTGTGGGTTTGACGCTGTATAAACACGCAGCATCAAACCTGCAGTGGCTCCTGATCGTGGCCACATACCCAAACTCACCCGCAGCATGTCAATTACTGTAGCGGACACGCTAGTCTCCGCTACCGATTTTGACCGATTGAAGTGTCATTATGTGCGGTGGATTCACATGAACCGACAACAAAAGTGCGGCATGAGAACACCGCGTTTTGGACACTGTAAAAATATGTCCAAAGCGCTGTTGAGTGCTGATCGGGGGGACGTAGCACCTTCCTAGGCTAAAAATAGCAACTCACAGCTGCCACATAAATTACATGAATGGAAATGCTAATGACATTAAGCGAATGGGATTAGCTGACACCTAGCTCTTTTGTTTGGTGATGACAAGGTGTCAATCAGACCCTTCATCACGAAACCTAATTAAAGTAAAGTAAAGAGTTAAATAAACACACAGACACAGAGCAAACACTTTATTTGAAATACAACAGACACATTCTTTAATAATTTAAATTAACCAATATACTGACCCCAGTTCTGATGGTAATCTAAGGATGTAAGCAATGTCCCACCAGATAACTTTATTTAGCTCCAAAAAGCATTCATTGATGTACAAAAACGCTTCAAAATCCGCATCAAAAAACGCATGTAAAAATGCATTAAAAACGCGGCAAAATCACGGCAAAACCATGGGTTTTTTTCGAACCGTTTTTCCTGCCAAGGAGATGCAGAAATGTTCAGGAAATTTCTGCTTCAAATCCTGATCGTGCGCACACAGCCTAATACAAGACGTCAATGTTTACAAAGTGACTGAAGTTTTATGTGAATTTAAATTAATTTTCAAATGTAGATGTAGAGGTGAGCAGTTTTTTTGTTGCTTTTTTACCAGTTAAAAGAGGTTTCTTGTAAGCTGCATTAGGCTCTATAGTTGTACCTGATTGCTGTTGGGGTATTTATTTTTCTACCTGAATCCGCAGTAATGAATTGTTTCTGGATTGGATTTCTACTTGCATTACAATGTAAATATTCACTGTGATGTCCTGTTTGGTTACACACGGGTCTTGTTTCTTCCCATCATACCTAATGAAATTCTTCTATAGTCCCAGTTCTGTGCGGTTCTTTCTCGCATATCCTGGCATTTCTCACTTACTTTGGGATCAGGACATTGTATATTCTTACATACAGGTACACAATGAATGCTGTTTTCATGTCTGAAAATTAACAATATAGAATAGGCAAAGATAATTTATTTCAGTTCAGAACTAGTAGCGATTGATGGAAAACAGAACTCGTATTGTCCGAAAGCTTTTCAAGACGTCAATGAGATACGCGTGAGAGGAGATGAGCAACCTGACCATTGAGAGTACGAATGAGCGATGGCTGACCATCATAGACTTTGCAAAATCCTATTAATAAGGTAGCAAGAGGAGCTGCCACTATATGAATCAATCTTTCCTCATAGTCCAGCATTAGAAAAACATGGTTTTCATCTTCCATGCATAGCACCACACTCTTGTCTACAGGTAGTTTAGGCCAACCATGTTTCTCTAATCCTGGACAACCCTATTAAGTCATGCACTAGTGTAAAGTCGTACACTTCTCCCAAGTTGTTGAAGGTTAAATTGGTTGGGGTGCTGCAATCTCACTGTTCGTGAGAAAGAGGCTGTTTCTGTATCTACTCTTCTGTATGAGCACCCTCAGCGGAAATAATAGGAGGAAAAGTACACTCCATTATAGCTTATGGTGGATCTGGAAACTGCAAATGCTTCTGTATCTGCCTAAGGGTATGTTCAAATGTGTTGTGTTTTTTGCTGCCAAAACTTTTACTCTTTGCAGCAAATAAGCCACGTTTCTTTTTTTTATACGTTTTTCAGGCTGTAGACATTTTGTGATTTTTCAGGCTGTAGGAATACAGTAAAAACTGGAATGACCATAAGCGCAATAGGGTCTTATCCGGATTACAAAGAAGAAAGAAAAAAGGCATTTGTTCACCTGGGAGGGTTGTGACAGGTGATCTTAGTTAGCTTGTATGAAAAATGGCTGCTGAAGAACCAATAAATAATAACGTTCAAACTTGGAGATGGAGTGGATGTAAACCCACGCTGCCGAGGATCTAATATACTGTACAATAAAAGGCCAGATGCAGTATGGATGCACTTTTATCAATGCATTTTGAGATAGTCATACCTCTTCATTAGGACAAACCACAATGATGGGGTACAACTTGCAGAAATGCGGGAATGCAACTTGCAAATGAATGTGTCTATATATTCCCACATTTTTACAAGTTGTACCCCATCATTGTGGTTTGTCCTGATGAAGAGCTATGACTACCTCGAAACGCGTTGACAAATAAAACCGCATTTATACTACATCTGGCCTATTATCTTAATTGGATCCACAGCAGTGCGGGTTTACATCCACTTCACCTCAAAATTTGTATCTTATTTTTTTAGGCTGTAGACATGTGTGATTTCACACTTTGTAGACGTGTGTGATTTCACACTTTGTAGACGTGTGTGATTTCACACTTTGTAGACGTGTGATTTTTTTCAGGCTGTAGACGTGTGTGATTTTTTTCAGGCTGTAGTTGTGTCTGATTTTTTTCAGGCTGTAGACGTGTGTGATTTTTTTTCAGGCTGTAGACGTGTGTGATTTTTTTTTAGGCTGTAGACGTCTGATTTTTTTTAGGCTGTAGACGTGTGTGATTTTTATTCAGGCTGTAGACGTGTGTGATTTTTTTTTAGGCTGTAGACGTGTTTGATTTTTTTTAGGCTGTAGACGTGTGTGATTTTTTTTTAGGCTGTAGACGTCTTTGATTTTTTTTAGGCTGTAGACATGTGTGATTTTTATTCAGGCTGTAGACGTGTGTGATTTTTTTTTCAGGCTGTAGACGTGTGTGATTTTTTTTCAGGCTGTAGACGTGTGTGATTTTTTTTAGGCTGTAGACGTGTGTGATTTTTTTTTAGGCTGTAGACGCGTGTGATTTTTTTTTAGGCTGTAGACGTGTGTGATTTTTATTCAGGCTGTAGACGTGTGTGATTTTTTTTCAGGCTGTAGACGTGTGTGATTTTTTTTCAGGCTGTAGACGTGTGTGATTTTTTTTCAGGCTGTAGACGTGTGTGATTTTTTTTCAGGCTGTAGACGTGTGTGATTTTTTTTCAGGCTGTAGACGTGTGTGATTTTTTTTCAGGCTGTAGACGTGTGTGATTTTTCAGGCTGTAGACGTGTGTGATTTTTTTTTCAGGCTGTAGTTGTGTCTGATTTTTTTCAGGCTATAGAGATGTGTGATTTTTTTTTAGGCTGTAGACGTGTGATTTTTTTTTAGGCTGTAGACGTGTTCGATTTTTTTTAGGCTGTAGACGTGTGTGATTTTTTTTCAGGCTGTAGACGTGTGTGATTTTTTTTCAGGCTGTAGACGTGTGTGATTTCTTTTCAGGGTGTAGACGTGTGTGATTTTTTTTCAGGCTGTAGATGTGTGTGATTTTTTTTTAGGCTGTAGACGTGTGTGATTTTTTTTTTAGGCTGTAGACGTGTGTGATTTTTTTTTAGGCTGTAGACGTGTTTGTTTTTTTTTAGGCTGTAGACGTGTGTGATTTTTTTTTTAGGCTGTAGACGTGTTTGATTATTTTTAGGCTGTAGATGTGTGATTTGTGTAACGTTCATGTTAATAAAGTTGGTTTTACTCTCCAAAAACGCTGCAGAAACTCCACACAAAGGTAATGCTGTGGTTTTGGCAAAGTTTTTGCAGTTTAGCATTACTTGCAATGGGTAAAAAACACAGCTGAGAGAATTGACATGTTGCAGATCTCAAAAACGCAGGAGTTCTCAAATTCAATCAGGAAAAAAAGCTGTTTTTGTATGACATTTCTGGAATCTTATTGCTTTTGCCGGTGCTGTAAAACGCAGCTTATTTTCCACCCCTACCCCACAAAAAAATGCACCCCCCCAAAAAAAGTTGCAAGAATAATGCATGTGAACATACTCTTAGAAGCATGAGCAACCTCTGTCCATCCATCTCCATTTGTGCTGTTTAAGGAAAGCACAAGACTTTCCAGTCTTGTGATCCGTTGTGTCCCCAGGGCTGAGATTTTACAGTGTACTTTTTTTTTAATATAAGAATGTGTTCTGTATTGATTTTATGTAATATTTCCAGTGTTCGGCACATTGCGTCTCACAACTCATGCTATACATGTTGTACACTGAGCAGATGGCATGCTGAGCCAAAATACAGTGTGTAAATTAATTATGTTGTTCTTATTGGCTGCATAGAATAGAATCGAAAAAGTACAGAATGCAACAAATAACTTGGAGATTTCTTAAAGGAGGTGTCTTGGTTTTATGCAAAATTAGGGCCAAGGCTGGTAATACTGTGAAATAACAAATAAAAGCCTTCTTTGCTTTTTCCCCACCAGTCTTTAATAGGACTTCAGTGCTAAGGATCCATCTACAGCATGTGCCCACTTCAGCCAATCAATGTCCTGAATGGTGATAAATGGCAGGAGATCGTTAAGGAGAGCGATTGGCTACAGTGGTCACCGTTTGTAGATGGGCACTGCAGTATAAGAGGCTTCAACAGGTAAGGAATGCTTATTTTGTTTCCAGCCTTTGCCCCAATTTCATATGAAAATGGACTGCCCCTTTAACAGGTCTTGTATGATGGACAACTATTATTTTTGCTCTTTTACTGGATTGGCCTGAAGTTTATACATCTCCTGTGACATGCTGCCGCACAATGCACATCCTGCTGCCTCTCCTGTGCCTTATTGATCTTAGTAGATCTCCAGCCTTCTGCTTCTACCCGCTGTCCTCTCTCTGCACTCCTTTTGTGATGTCAAGAGAGCCGATAGAAGCTTTATTATTCAGTTTATAGCCACAGATTAGAGGTAACGTCGGGAAAGTAGAGAAATTTAATGTTTTGTGCTGGAGATTCCCTTTTCAGTAGTTATGTCACGGTGGACATTTATCAGCAAGACAAGTTATAATTGTGTAATCGCTGAGTTCCCCCACTAGTCTTTATAACGGGTAGTCTCTTCTATTCCTTCTTACTGCACAACTGCATTGAGGACATTTTTGAGTGAATAAGGAGTCTTGCATGCCCACTGCCTATCCATTTATTGACTATGGGGTCAACGGAAATGGCCACTAGGGTTGTCCAGTAAGAACAAGTTATCATATAACCATTGGATTGGCTGATAACTTACTGATCAGTGGGGATTTGATCGCTGGGACCTGCACCGATCAGCAGAATTTTTACCACCCACGGTACACTTTTATCCCTACTACAAAATGGAACAACAGTTCGAATGTATGATCTCAGCGCCATTCATTCTCTATGGGGTTGCCAGAAAAAGTCAAGCGCATGGAGCTTGACTGGAGCTGCGGTCGAGCATGTGCACTTATGCTCCATTCTACCAACGATCCGATCCGCGCTGATCAGTAAGTTTTCACCTATCCCGTGTGCAGGTGACAGCTTGTGGTTTTCACCATACAACCCTTTTTTTAAAGGGATTCTGACAGCAGGTTTTTGCTCTTTAATCTGAGAGCAACATAATGTGGAAGCAGAGAGTCTGATTCCATTGTGTGTCACTTGCTCATCAGTTTGCTGTAGTTTGAACATAATTAGTGTTTTATCAGTGGGAGATTATCACTTCCAGACTAGGTGTCGCGTGCCAGGCAGTCCAGCTAATTTGTGTAATCCCGCACTCCCCACTGATTGGCTGCTTCCTGTGTACACTGCCAATCAGGGGTGTGGGCTAGGTTTCACAGCTCAGCATTCCGAGCACTGTTGTTTCCTTTAAGGAACGATTTCAACTGCCTCTATGATAAAGTGCTGCGATGCAAAGTCATCGTCAGCAAATGTGCAACAAAATCACAGAAGGTAATGTAGAAAATGTGTCAGCACAATTTTTCCATTTCTCTACCATGATTGCATGAAGAAGAATGGTTCTCACAATGAAGTTCTGCCAATTTTCCGCAGAGCGTGATGTATTTCCCAATCTGTGTGCATCTTGTTGAAAAATTCATTGTGCCTCTCAAACATTTTTACTTTCCCAGACCTCAAATGTATTTTAAAGAATTGTATAATGACCCAATGCCTGCAGTTGGGGGGTCACCAGATACTGAATTTAATAGAGCTACAGTTTGGTGACATTAAAAATAGTCTGGGTGAAATGGTGGATGAGGATGAGGAAAAATCCAATATGCTAAATGATTTTTTTTCAACACTATTTACACAAGAAAATCACATGACAGAAAACATGATTAGTGATGACAAAAATTCTCCATTAAATGTCACTTGCTTAACCCAGCAGGAAGTACGGCGGCGTCTAAAAATCACTAAAGTTGACAAATCCCCGGGCCCGGATGGGATACATCCACGAGTACTGCAGGAATTAAGTAACGTCATAGATAGACCATTATTTTTAATCTTTAAAGATTCCATAATAACAGGGTCTGTACCACAGGACTGGCGTATAGCAAATGTGGTGCCAATATTCAAAAAGGGGACAAAAGCTGAACTTGGAAACTATAGGCCGGTAAGCTTAACCTCTACTGTGGGTAAAATCCTGGAGGGTTTCCTGAGAGATGCTATACTAGAGTATCTGAAGAAGAATAACCTCATGACCCAATATCAACATGGGTTTACGAGGGTCCGTTCCTGTCAAACTAATCTGATCAGTTTTTATGAGGAAGCAAGTTCCGGACTGGACCAAGGAAATGCAGTGGATGTTGTGTATATGGACTTTTCAAAAGCTTTTGATACGGTTCCACACAAAAGGTTGATACATAAAATGAGAACAATGGGGATAGGGGAAAATATATGTATGTGGGTTAAGAACTGGCTCAGTGATGGGAAACAAAGTGTGGTTATTAATGGAATGCACTCAGACTGGGTCTCAGTTAACAGTGGGGTACCACAGGGGTCAGTATTGGGCCCCCTTCTTTTTAACATATTTATTAATGACCTTGTAGGGGGCATACAGAGTGGTATTTTATTATTTGCAGATGACACTAAACTCTGCAGGGTAATCAATACAGAGGAGGACAATTTTATATTACAGGAGGATCTATGTAAACCAAAAGCTTGGGCTGATAAATGGCAAATGAGCTTTAATGGGGATAAATGTAAGGTAATGCACTTGGGCAGAGGAAATAAAATGTATAATCATATGCTTAATTGTAAAACACTGGGCAAAACTGTGACTGAAAAAGACCTGGGTGTATTGGTGGACGACAAGATCACGTTTGGTGGCCAGTGTCATGCAGCTTCTGCAAAGGCAAATAAAATAATGGGATGCATTAAAAGAGGCAGAGATGCTCATGAGGAGAACATAATTTTACCTCTATACAAGTCACTAGTGCGACCACACTAAGAATACTGTGTACAGTTCTGGTCTCCGGTGTATAAGAAAGACATAGCTGAACTAGAGCGGGTGCAGAGAAGAGCGACCAGGTACAAGTATATGAGGGGACAGTACAAAGACCCTTTCTACTGATCTTTTTACTCTGAGGCCTGAGACGGGGACAAGGGGGCATCTTCTACGTCTGGAGGAAAGAAGGTTTAATCATAATCACAGATTCTTTACTGTAAGAGCAGTGAGACTATGGAACTCTCTGCCGCATGATGTTGTAATGAGTGATTCACTACTAACATTTAAGAAGGGCATGGATGCCTTTCTTGAAAAGTATAATATTACAGGTTATATATACTAGATTCCTTGATAGGGCGTTGATCCAGGGAACTAGTCTGATTATCGTATGGAAGGATTTTTTTTCCCCAATGTGGAGCTTAGAGTTTGCCACATGTTTTTTTTTTGCCTTCCTCTGGATCAACATGTTAGGCTATGAGTTGAACTACATGGACTTAGTCTTCCTTCAACCTTAAAAACTATACTATGTATTGTAAATCATCCCTTTTACAAATAATACACATTTCTGAGAGTATTAAAAAAAAAAAAAAAAAGTGTATTGAGTCTGTAATAGTAAAGCTCTTATTAATTTCACTTTCCAGAAGTTTTACCTTTCAACACGCTATAGGATACAGCGCATATTGCCTGAGCTGTGAAAGGAGCAGTGTGGGCTAATGGCTGATTTTCTATGCTGTAAATCGACTGTGATGAATATTTCGCCCAGCAAGAGATGTACGTGTATTGTGGAAACCTGCCGCTGCATAAATATCATCTTGTAAAAGCAAAAAAAATATGTTCTTTCTGAATGCTCTGCATATTATGGACAACCGCAGCGGGAGTCTGTTTTATGTTGTACAAAATTTTGCTTTCAACCTCCCACTGAAATAATGTTACTTTCCTTCATAATAATCACAAATGTCGAAATGTGGGTTTGAAGTGGTGCCAAATCACGTGAATTGTATGCGCAGATGAGAAACAATCTTTAAAGGGGTTTTTACTTTTTACGGTAAAATGATCAACAAACTTTGCAGAAATTAATAGTATGTGCGAATATATTTCTCTGATAAGATTTATTATAAAGTTTCTTACTCTTCATTCTCCTCTTATAACCCATTTTTCATCCCTACCTCTTGAATTCATCATTCAATCTAAAAAAAAATTGCTAAAATCCACTATACTCTAAGCAAGACAGACTGTCTGCTTACTGAAGAATCACGTTACAGCTGCCTAGTGAAGTCTATGGATAGGGAAGAGGCAGAAAAAGAGGGCTGCAACTTTCTGCAACTGTTGTATCTCTCTCAGGTGCTGGATGCACAGCTACAATGCTGTTATATAATGTCCATGATGCTGCTGCTTAGAGAAAGGGGAGCAGGATTCCATCATATCTTTGTGTGTAGTGTACAGAAAACATCATAGTAGCTAGTTTATACCCACTAAATGGTCAAAAAACTTTGCAGAAATTAATAGTACAAGCAAATATAAGAAACTTTTTAATAAATCTTATCAGAGAAATATGCTTCATTCTCCACTTATGACGCATTTCTCATCCTTAACCTCCTGATCTCATTATTCCATCTAAAAAACTGCTAATATCCACTATACTCAAAATAAGACAGACTGCTTACTGAAGAATCAAGTAGAAAAATTTGGAATAACAATAAGCGCAATAGGGTTTTATCCGACTTAAAATGGGGAGACCAAAGGCAATGGTACTCACTTGGAATGGTAGTGTGACCAAAACCACTAAAAAGATTCAAGGCTGCTGCAGACCCACCACTGAAAAAACAACTGAAATGGAATAATCGGGTTAATACTGCGCTAACGGTAAATCAAAAATGGAAGATAAGAGTGGTACCCAGGATTGCGGTTTATTTGTCAACACGTTTCGAAGTTACAAACTTCATCAGTACAAAATACAGTTGGACACTGTGGTTTGTCCTGATAAAGAAGTTTGCAACTTCGAAACACATTGACAAACTTCTTTATCAGGACAAACCACAGTGTCCAACTGTATTTTGTACTGATGAAGTTTGTAACTTCGAAACGTGTTGACAAATAAACCGCAATCCTGGGTACCACTCTTATCTTCCAACCTTGATTTACCAGCAGGGCAGTATTAACACTATTATTCCGTTTCAGTTACTGAAGAATCAAGTTACAGCTGCCTATTAGAGTCTGTGGATAGGGGAGAGGTAGAAAGAGGGGGTTGCAGCTTTCTAGTAACTGTTGTGCCTCACTCAGGTGCTGGATGCACAGCTACACTGCTCAGTGCTGTTGTTTCTGATGCTGCTACTTAGAGACATATTTCTTGTCACATCTCTGATTGAAAATTAGAGAAAGAGCGTCTGCAGAGGTGAAAACTGGTGATAAATGCAGCATGAGAGTCATAATGGCAAGTAATACAGTCGTATCATTCCCCATGCACATGACTTATTCCCCAGCACACAGAAGTTCTTGAGTCCTATATGTGGAAAGCTGCATGATAATCAGTCTGGTTAGAAAGCTGAGGACTAGGTTCACATATATCATTTATGTCACGCCAGTTGTTTTACAGAACCCATGGCATCACTAGTCAAGAAAAAAAAAACACTACATATCGCATTTTGGCATCCTGCCCAGTCGGAACAACTGATGCTCCTGATGTTGGGATCAATCCCCCAAAAACCCTAATAAGACCAGGTCTGTCATCAGCTTCATAAGGGTGCTCATTATAGTAGAGGGATTCTCAGGACCCTTTGAACTTTACACCACCTGCTGGCATCCTGGGCCCCTTGAGGTCGTGCCAGGACAACCTTCATGAGTTAGTAATGATGTCGCAGGTTCCAGGACCCTGGGGAATAGTAGGAAGCTTGCAGGGCTCTGGTCCGGCCGACGTGGAGTTCTGAAGTCGTCGCTGGACAATAATCCTGCAAATCGTTTTGCACAAATCTAGTGGTTGTTTATATGGGAACGAGGCCCAAGACATGGATTGGAAGGGTACAGCGAGCTGCTTTCTTGGTCTGAGTGTTATAACTATATAAATGACAGATGAACTAAAGAAAGTCCAGCTAATTCGCCACCAAGTGCTCGAATCACACAGTCTGTGTGCAGTAATAAAGAGAAGTGAAGAAACATCCATCCGATAAAATCCAGTGATGGCTTTATTAAATATTTCACAGATCTGAGACAAGACACAAGAACAAAAATGTGACTCATTTCGGATCTCTTATGGTCCTTCTTCCTAGCATAGTATATATAAATGACAGCAGCTATTATTTGATCAGAATTGCCTTATCTTTAGTCTTATCCATGTATTTTCTGTCTCACAGGTCATGCTGGCTGCTTCCTACTGGTCCCTCCTGGCCCCTGCTATAGAGATGTCCAGCCAATATGGGAGCTTTGCTTTCCTTCCAGCTGCTGTTGGCTTTTCTTTTGGTGCCGGCTTTGTATATTTTGCCGATAAGCTTCTGCCGGCTCTGGTGAGTACCACTTATCACGTGCAGGATCTGTTACTTTCGTCTTAGGCTATGTTCACACATGTTGTGTTTTTCAGCGTTTTTTGCTTCAGATTTTTATGCAAAATTTCAGCTGCTTTTTGCAGTACCAGCAAAGTCTATGAGAAACCATAATTCTCTGCTCACACATCTTGTTTTTTGTTGTTGCGTATATTGTGCCTTGGTTGGGTTTTTGGAAAATAGAGCATGTCACTTCTTTCAACATTTTTTCAGCGTTTTTTTTCCCATAGGAAGTAATAGGTGGTGAAATAAACGCTGAAAAAACGCAGCAAAATTTACATCAGTGTTTTTTCAGCATTTTTGATGTCAAAATAGAATGTTTTTTTTTTTTTTCACAGAACTTTATGTACATGCATAAATAGAGACAGAACAGTGAAAAAAACGCAGCAAAACCTGCTTTTCTCTTTCCCCATGACGGCACCATGGGGAGAGGGGATCCGCCCTTCAAGGACAGGAAACCTACAGATAAAAAGGGCGGCACCTCTCTCCCGCATCAGTTGGTTTCCTGTCCTTGATGGGGACCTACAGATAGAAGAAAGAAAGAAACGGAAAAGAAAGGAAGATAGAAGAAAGATGGACTTACCAGGCCCGGCCAGACCGGTTCAGGCAGCGGGGGTTCCCTGCCTCGGCTGGTGCGGTGTCCTGTAGCGCCACCGCTGGGGTCAGTGGGCCTCTAGGGTGGCAGGGAGACGCAGCGCAGGGAAAGACTGGACCGCAGCGGTCTCCAAGTGGTGTCGGGGACCAGGTCGGTAAGTATGGCGGGGCTTCTGGGGCTCAGGTTAGTGAGTATGCCTGAGCTCCGGGGCCCAGGTCTGATGCTTGCCTGGGCTTCCGGGGGAGCTGGGATTCGGCGTGTCTGGGCACGCTTACTGGTCGCCCCCCTCTGACGCGGTCCGGAAGTGCCGCGTGTCCCTCTGGGAGCGGCGCGTTTGAACGCACGCGCGGGAAACCGAGGGACGGCTTGCACAGGAGGTGCACAGCGGTGGTCAAGCCGGGGGGGGGGGGGGGGGCGCACCTCATGACACAGAGGTGGACAGGCCAGAGGGGGGGGCGGACCCCTATAGAGGTTAAATTGCCAGGGAAGCGCAGGGGAAGTGTTTCCTGGCACACTCTGGCACTCTTCAGCTATGAGCGAGCAGGAGCTACAGGAGGTGCAGTCCCTGAACCCCCACTCACCATCACCTCAGAAACATGGGAAGCGTACAAAAGGACCCTCCAGTGACCCTTCACGCCAACACAGCCAAGGTGACGGTGGAAGCGGATGGTCTGGCAGGTCTTCACAACGCGGCAAGGACTCCAGCGTGGCGTCAACCTCGAAGAAAGACCCAGCTACTGTAACGGCTTCCTCTTCAAATCCAGTATTCCCTCTTACAACGGGTTGGTAAGTGATCTTCGTGAAAGCTCACTTGTAACTTGGGGCCCCCTTCTCTTTTCTTCTCTCTCAGGGAAGGAAGAGTACGGGCAAGTCCAAGCATAGGACCTGCGCACTTTGCGCAGAGGATCTGCCCACCACGTGGCAAAAAAGACTGTGCAACTCGTGCATTGAACAGACAATCTGTGAGGAGACCCCTAAATTCGCTTCAGAGCTCAGATCCCTGATTAAGTCTCAGGTTGAGGATACCTTTAAGTCCCTGCAGAAGGGGGTGAAGAAACGAGAAAAAAAGACACCTATCCCCTGTATCAGAATCTAGTAGTTCAGACGGGGAGGGGGTAGTCTCTGATTCATCCTGCTTGTCATCATCTTCGTCATCTTCCGGAGATGGGGTCATAGCTGTTTCCCTATAGAGGGTACAGATAGTTTGATTAAAGCAGTTAGGTCCACTATGGGGTTCGTAGATCCTCGCCCTAAAAAATCAGTCCAGGATATGATGTTTAGTGGCCTGGAACAAAAGAAAAGGAGATCTTTCCCTCTTAATGATAAGGTACACTCCCTGATTAAGAGGGAATGGAAAAAAACGGAAAGGAAAGGGTTGTTGTCGCCTAAAAGAAAATACCCCTTCGAAGACCCAGTATGCTCCTTCTGGGGGAAGGCACCTAAGTTAGACGTAGCAATAGCCAAAGCCTCTAAAAAATTTTCCCTGCCATTCGAAGACATGGGGGTGCTGAAAGACCCAATGGACAAAAAAGCAGACTCCTTCTTGAAAGTAGCTTGGGAAGCGGCAGGAGGGGGGTTAAAACCGGCAGTGGCAGCCACATGCGCAGCCAGATCTCTAATGATCTGGCTAGATCAGCTAGAAGCGCAACTGAAAAACAAAACGTCAAGGGATAACATAATAGGCTCCATCCCAGTAATGAAGGGCGCAGCAGCTTTTCTGGCTGACGCTTCAGCCGTTTCCGTCAGGCTGGCAGCCAGGGCTGGGAGTTTTTCTAACGCAGCTAGGTGGGCCCTCTGGCTCAAATGCTGACCGGGCGACCTCCAAATAACATCTAGGCTGTGCTCCATTCCTTGTGAGGGGGAGTTCCTATTCGGATCTACCCTGGACAACATCCTTGACAAAGCCGGAGATAACAAGAAACGCTTCCCAGTCCTCTCAGGTACTTTATTCAGGAAGTCCTTTCGGAGCAGGAAATTTATGCGTAGGAAACCCCCCAAAGACAAGGACAGGTGGGAGGATAGGAGATAAAAAAATGCCAAAGGGTTTATGTTTAACAGGCCCCCCCCAGTGATAACAGGAAACCCACCAATGAGAGGCAGCCCCAGGTGGGGGGGGGGACTTCTCCATTTCCTCCCAGCCTGGGAGAAAATATCAAACAGTTTTTGGATTTTAGACCTGATAAAATCAGGACTAAGATTCCAGTTCCAGTCCATTCCCCACCCAAATTTCGTGATAACCCCTGTGAGGTCTTCAGGGGTAGAACAACTAGCTCTAGAACAGGAGGTTCTAGGCCTAATAGGGAAAGCAGTCCTTCAGGAAGTCCCCACTCAGGAGGAAGGCGAAGGATTCTACTCCCCTCTGTTCCTCAGGAAAAAAACAGACGGGACGTTCAGGACTATCGTGAACCTAAAATAATTGAACAAATTTCTGAAGGTACAATCGTTCAAGATGGAATCAATAAAAACGTCAGTGAAATTGTTGCTCCCAGACTGTTTTATGGCTGTCCTGGATCTGAAGGACACCTATTATCACGTCCCCATACACAGAGACTACCGGAAATTCCTGAGAGTAGCGATTCCGCTGAAAGGCATAATCAAACACTACCAAACACTACCTTCAGGTTAGCGATAGCCCCAAGGGTCTTCACAAAAATAGTGGCAGAGGTAATGGCCCATCTGAGGAAGCAAAGCATCCTAATATTCCCGTACCTGGACGATCTGCTAATAATAGGCAACTCGTTCAACCATTGCAAGGACCATCTAGCAAGAGTCATGTGTTTCTTGACGAATTTAGGCTGGCTTCTGAATCTAAAAAAGTCCAGGTTGGAGCCGGATAAAGTGCAAGAGTATTTAGGTATCCTACTAGATTCGAGGAATCAGGAATGCCGTCTCCCGGCAGGGAAAATCCAGAGTATGATGGCCCGAGTATCCCATGTAAAGAACCATCCCTATATGAGACTGCGGGGAGCAATGTCCCTTCTAGGTTCCATGACTGCCTGCATCTCGGGGGTCCGCTGGGCTCCGTTGCACACCAGGGACTTACAATGGGAAATCTTGGGGGCGGAAAGGTCACTAAAAGGGCACTTAGAAGGCCGGCTAACTTTATCATCAAAAACCTTGCTTTCCCTAACATGGTGGACAGAGGGGGACAATTTAGCCAGAGGCGTTCCATGGACAATATCAGTGTCACAGGTCCTAACGACAGATGCAAGCCCCATTTAAACGACCAGATAGCTCAGGGAGTCTGGTCAGAGGATTCGGAAGGGGTATCTTCCAACATGAGGGAACTTCTGGCAGTAAAATTTGCCCTCTTAAAATTCTTAAACACTCTACGGGGACACCATGTAAGAGTTTTTTCCGACAACAAGGTAGTGGTGGCATACTTAAATCGCCAGGGGTTGACTCGGTCCCATTCTCTTCTACAAGTGTCAAAATCCATCCTCCAGGTAGCAGAGAACAATCTAGAGTCCCTATCTGCACTCCACATAAAAGGGACAGAAAATATCACAGCAGACTTCCTGAGCAGGACCTAGCTGAGACAGGGCGAGTGGAAGCTGAATCAGCTGGTGTTCAACCAAATCACGAAGACTTGGGGGAACCCTTCCATAGACCTATTCGCCAACTGGCAAAACAAAAAAGTGGACATATTCTGTTCAATCAACGCCAAGGGGAACCCAGCAGCATTAGATGCCTTCTCAATTCCATGGAACAACCAGCTAGCTTATGCCTTTCCTCCAATCGCTCTTATTCCGGCGGTTCTGAGGAAAGTCAGGGAAGACAAGGCAAACATAATTCTGATTGCCCCCTTCTGGCCAAAGAGGCCTTGGTTTTCCTGGCTGAGGATAATGTCCACCTCCGACCCCTGGGTCCTTCCGGAAATTCCAGATCTCCTCTCTCAGGGACCGGTCCTTCACCCTCAGGTAGCAAACCTGCACCTGACAGCCTGGATTTTGAGAGGGCGCTCTTAAGAGATAGAGGGTTTTCCCCCAATTTAATCTTCAACCTACTGCAGAGTAGGAAACCCGTAACCACCAGACTCTACGGTAAAACCTGGAAAAAATTCCTCTCATTCACGGGTTCAAAAGTATTAGGGGAGGCCCCCATTACTGCCATCTTAGAGTTCCTTCAGAAGGGGTTGGAGGCGGGGGTTGGCCACAAGCACTCTAAAGGTTCAGGTTGCAGCACTGGGAGCCCTATATAACTGCGACCTGGCCAGGGATAGGTGGATCTCCAGATTCATCAAGGCATCTCACAGGTCCAGGCCCATCCCCTCCCTGAATACTCCTCCTTGGGACTTAAATTTAGTTCTTTCAGCCCTGACCAAACGTCCCTTTGAACCGCTAGCGAATGCATCTCTTAAAATTCTATCTCTTAAGACGTCTCTTCTAGTAGCCCTCACATCGTCACGTAGGGTTAGCGACATACAAGCCTTATCAGCAGGGCCCCCCTTTACGCAAATTCTTGAGGACAGGGTGACACTTAGGACTGACCCAGCATACCTTCCTAAGGTGGGATCACTCTTCCACAGGTCGCAGGAGGTCACCCTCCCTTCCTTTTGCTCAAACCCAAAAAACAAGGGGGAAGAAGTCCTACACACCTTAGATGTCAGAAGGTGCATTATCCAGTACTTAGAGGCCACATGGGAGTGTAGGAAGAACAGGTCTCTCTTTGTGTGCGTCCAGGGACCTCGGAAGGGACGGAAAGCTTCCAATAGCACTCTGGCAAGGTGGATAAGGGACACCATCTCCCTGGCATACTCCTCAAGCGGGGAAACCGCCCCAGAGGATTTAAAAGCTCACTCGACTAGGGCAGTGGCAGCCTCCTGGGCGGAGAAAGCTGGGGCTTCAATCGAGCAGATATGTAGAGCTGCAACCTGGTCTTCCCCTTCTACATTCTTTAAGCACTACCGGCTGGATCTAACCTCTTCTTCGGACCTTACCTTTGGCAGAAGGGTTCTGGAAGCGGTGGTCCCTCCCTAAACGACACTTCTCTGCAAATCTCTCCGCGGTGCCGTCATGGGGAAAGAGAAAGACGTAGTTACTTACCGGTAACGGGATTTCTCGGAACCCATGACGGCACCCGTACATTCCCTCCCTTCACACATGGGTGTGCACATTTATTTATTACCTATGTTTAGTCACAGGGTGTGTCTGGCAAGCTCCTTTTTAAAATGTTAAAATTTGTGTTACTAACCTGGGGGTCCTCTCTGTGCTCTGTAAACAACTGATGCGGGAGAGAGGTGCTGCCCTTTTTATCTGTAGGTTTCCTGTCCTTAAAGGGCAGATCCCCTCTCTCCGTGGTGCCGTCATGGGTTCCGAGAAATCCCGTTACTGGTAAGTAACTACGTCTTTTTAACGCAGCTGATTTCCTGCCAGAGATCAGTTCTGCTGCAGATTTGTGACGTAACAAAAACCCAACATGCGTGAACATAGCCTTAGCCTTTGTATGATGCAGAGGACACACTGCTGTAAATAGTAGTAGCCTGCATTCTCCTTAGAGGTGTTCACTATTCTTGTCATCCAAGATACCTGCACCCCAATAGACTCCTTTAACATTTACAGTGAAAATTTGGATGTGTCGTGCTATGTCACCTTGTCATGGCTTCCATTAAAAGCAGAAGCCATGACCCCAGCATGTACGTTTATTGGCCCAGAAGGGAAAATATGATCCCATATCTTGAGTTTTTCATGGAATGTAATCATAATGCAGGGCGTCAGTGTAGGACGTGATTACATTCGCAATCCCTCAGCCGTATACCTATTGATGCTTCTTACTATTGCTATGATTAACGGTGACAACATCAAATTTTGCTACGGATAAAGAATGCTTTGTTTAACGGGATGACAGGTTATTTTTACCATCTCTTCCCTTCCCGCTGTGTATTATTAAAGCATCTTGTAAATTGTTTCCTGCCTGGCACCGAGCTGCAGCACTCAAGATAACTCGCTGGCAACCATTTTAGCAAGCCATGCAGAAATGAGTAACTACAGGACTTAGTACAGCACAATGCCAGGCAGGTGCTCGAGAGAGGGCATGGCCGCTGGTACAATTATTATGTGCCATTAATTGGGTGATGAAGCAATTAATCACACTGGCGTCACACAAAAGGTCAAACTCCAGGCTTCCTTATAGACCATTATCTTGTCGTTACCAGGCAGTGACGGCTGGTAATTACACACTGCGACCCTCGTGTGTGCGGTTGACACTTACTGAGGGCAGAAGGGGCACGTGAAACGGTTAAGGGGTTGTAACAAGGGATGTTGCTATGTAACCAGAGGTAGCAGGGCCTTTATCCTAGAAAGGTCTGCGCTAACTCTGGATGACAAATTGTAAGACCCCAGAGCATTGATTAACTCTTCACATTGCCGCGAGTTCTGTGCCCACAGGTGTGCTCAGCAGAGTCTTCCTATGTATAACCAGTGTCTGCTGCATAAACCTGTGATGCTGCTGGATGAATTCAGGTTACCCCATTCATCCATATTTTGAATATATTTACTATTGTATATGCTTAACTTAAAGGCACATTTAACACAGTGTGTGTGTATATATATATATATGTATATAAAATCTCCTTTTATTTCGTAAGATCAGCCATGAACCTCCCTCCTCTCTACTACTTACTGTCCTATGCCCATCTGAAAGAAAACTGTTTGCAGCAAGATTATCTCCCCTCTGTCCTCCTTGCTGTCCAGTGTCTGGCTGCAAGACAGCAGGTTGCAACAGGAACCTCCCACCCTCTTCTCCTTCTGTCCTATATCTGCCTTTAAGATGTCTGGTTGCAGCAGGATCCTCCCCCTCTTTCCTCCTCCTTACTGTCCTTTGCCTGGTTGTATGACAACTGGTTACAGCAGGATCCCCCCCCTCTCCTCCTCCTTACTGTCCTTTGCCTGGTTGTATGACAACTGGTTACAGCAGGACCCCCCCTCTCCTCCTCCTTACTGTCTTTTGCCTGGCTGCATGACAGCTAGTTGCATCAGGAATTTTCCCCTCTCTTCTCCTCCTTACTGTTGTATGCCTGTCTGTATGACAACTGGTTGCAGCACAGTTCTTCCATAAGATGTCTGATTGCTGTAGGATCACCCCCCCCTCTCTCCTCCTCCTTAGGCTATGTTCACACATGTTGGGTTTTTCAGCGTTTTTTGCTGCAGATTTTTATGCAAATTTTCAGCTGCCATTTGCAGCACCAGCAAAGTCTATGAGAAACCAGAATTCTCTGTTCACACATCATGTTTTTTGTTGTTGTGTATTTTGTGCCTTGGTTGGGTTTTTGGAAAATAGAGCATGTCACTTTCAGTGTTTCAGTGTTTTTTCAGCTTTTTTTCACCCATAGGAAGTAATGGGTGGTGAAAAAAACACATCGAAAATGCACCAAAATTTTTTAAGCATTTTTTTTCAGCGTTTTTGATGGCAAAATAGAATGGGGTTCTTTTTTTTCACAGAACTTTATGTACATGCATAAATAGAGACAGAAGGACAGTGAAAAAACGCAGCAAAACCTTCGTTTTTGAAGCAGCTGATTTCCTGCCAGAGATTAAGTTTTGCTGCAGATTTGTGACGCTGAAAAACCCAACATGTGTGAACATAGCCTTACTGTCCTACGCCTGGTTATAAAACCACTAGTTGCAGCAGGATCCTCCTCTCTCCTCTTCCTAAGGGTACTTGGCTACGATCAGTAAATGCTACGTGCTTAACGCGTGTTATTCAGCGTCAAATCCGCAGCGTCCAGATGATACAGCATAGTGGATGGGATTTCTAGAAATCCCATGTCCACTATGCGTGCATCTGAGGCTGCGGATCACCCGCGGAAACTGACATACGGCGCATCTTTCAGGACCGCAGCATGTTCATTTCTCTTGCAGGTCCACATGTGGACTTTCCTCATAGACTTGCAGCAATGAGGAAAGTCCGCTTGTGGAAAAAAAGACAAATCGCGGCCGCTCATTTGCATAATGAGGGCGGAAGTGGTGTGGCTATTCTGCAGCATCGGTGCCACAGCGGCTTCTAATCGTGGACACATACCCTTACTGTCCTGCAACTGGCTGTAAGACAACTGGTTGCAGCAGGATCCTCACCTTCTCTTCTCCTCCTTACTCCTTTGCCTGGCTATAAGGCTAATGGCTGCAGCAGGTTCTTCCCCATCTCACCTCCTTACTGTCCTACGCCTGGCTGTAAGACAACTGATTGCAGCAGGATCCTCCCCTTACTCCTTTGCCTGGCTGTAAGGCTACTAGCTGCAGCAGGTTCTTCCCTCTCTCACCTCCTTACTGTCTTGTGCCTGGCTGTAGGACAACTGGTGTGACATGTATTGGATTAAAGGAAGTCTGTCAGCACAGAATGACTGTTGAAACCAAGTACAGGCACTCGGTGCACCGTGACGTAGCCAAACATTTAAGTGCACCTTACCCCACCTTGTTGTTCCATCCATCTCCGCCCTTCTCAAGCCCTATGAAGCCAGAGCTGTCAATCAAAGAAGAGGGTCGGGGGTGTAGATGAAGGGAAAACAAACAGGTGGGAAGGTGCACATAAATGTTTGGCCACGCCAAGGTGCACTGAGAGCCTGGACAGTAATTCTGTGGTGACAGAGTCCCTTTAAGGCCGGGGTCACATGAGCATGTATTCTCTCATGTGAGAGAATTGGGCTGATTATGCTAATGACACTCAGCGCAAACTCTGTCAGAGTTTCATCCGAGTGTCTTGTCAGTGTGATCCGATTATCTTGCATGAGAGAATCAAAGCAAAGTTGTGGAGAAATTAATTTCTCCATCTTCTCCATTGTCTCTGTCCGTGTACATTGGACTGCACTCAAATGACATTTGAGTGCAGTCTGATATTTTACACGCATCCATAGACTAAAAACTAAAACATTGGCTAGCAGCCGTGTTATATGCCAGTGTGAGCGAGCCCTAAGGGTGTGTTCCCACTGGGTGTATATTTGGCTGATTTTTCCATCCAGATTTCCCAGGCAGAAAATCCTCTGAGTAATACAGCAGAAATTATGTGGATGAGAATTTACAAAATCTTACTTAACATTATTCTAAAAAAAATAAAAAAAACCTACCTCTGATAATTCAGTTTTTTCTCTATTTAAAATCACTAACACAGTGTCGGAGGTGTCTCAGTTAAGACAAAAAAGAAGTAAAATAATTAACATTATTTGTTGCAGCTTATTTATGTTGGATATGTTACTTTATTGCTCTTGATTACCGTGCTGTCCCACCTGATCAGTGTGGCATAATGCAGGAGTTTCTATAGACGTAGTGTTAACCAGCCGTCATTGTTTCCCTGCCGTGAGTGAGACTTGCTATTCATCTCTTTACATGGTGCGATCAATGTAGGAAGGGCCCCGTCACTCACTTCTTGTAGGGACCTGTAAGGACATCGGGCAGCTTTGGATCTTCTGTGTTTGTTTTCCTCCTTCCCCGGAGTCTTGCACCTTTGCCGTCTTCTCACTCATTTGTAAGTCAGGCCTTTGGCAGTCAGTTGTTCAATTAACTTCCTTAATGTCTTTGCCGCCGCAGGTGTCTGCAGCCATCCGGCCTCCACAGCTCTGTAAGGGTTAAGTACTGTGTCTTACTAATTGACAGGAGGGGAGCTGTCGCCCTTATAAAGTGATCCATTATGTGGCGAGAGCGGGTGACAGATTGCAGGGACATTTGGAAGGGGTAGGGTTGGAGAATGACAGATGATGTGTGGTTTTTATTGGGAACGCTATCTCATTTGGCAACAATCAATGGGCCAGGCGGTCCTCTTAAAGGGAACCTGTCATGTTTAAACATACTGTCCTTTTCGGCACACAGTCTATTATCAGGCACGAGGAACTGAACTGAAAAGATTCAGTATAACTTTCTTGGCTTAGGAGTCCAGTAGGCAGTCCTATTCCGTGGAGCTGATCTCAACATCCCTATACCCTAATGGATCAAAGCTAAAAAAAAGGCAATTAACTAAAATCAATCAGCTAAAACCAACATAACAACAAACGTCATGCAGATAGTAGACTCCCTGGTTGGATTTGAGCCCATGATCCCAGTGCTGCAATGAAGCTGTGCCAGTTATTGAGTCCGCTGGCTGCTTATTATGACTTTCATATAGTTTTTGGAGCACCGCTCTAGGTATTTTATTCTGCAGTAATTGCCCATTTCATCTAAAGTTGCTGTTCTCTTTTGCGGTAATGCAGTAGGATCACATGCAGTCTTATGTAAAGCCAAAATCATCACAGGGCGGCACCTCCTGATGATGTCAATCTGTCCCCACAGTTGTAGAACACTTCTTCTATCCGCACACTTCTACTGTTGACAGACGTTCCGATGAGGTGTCATTAATCTCTCAGATGAGCACAATGACAGTAGGACATGAAATGCACGATAAATGGAAACCGGGATCGGATGCAATGCATTCGCTGCTTACCGGACAGTCAGTTCGTATTGAGACAGTGTTACTTAACCGTTTATTTATAAATGGTTTAACTGCAGCGCCAAAATCCTTGTGATGTCACATTGTGCATGTTACTTATACGAGAATATTTCATTTATTTAAAGGGGTTGTTCACTTTCAGTAATAAGATAACAAAACACAGCATGTACTCCCTTGGTCCAGCAGCAGCTCCCCGCTGCTGTTTTGGTCTCAGTGTTTTTGCTACAGCGGTGATGTCACATCGACAGCGCACATCTTTCTGGAAGACAGAAATCTGTGGTACAAAAGCCTCAAGGCCTCAAGGCTTTTCTACCACAGATTTCTGTCTTCCAGCACCCTTTGGCCCTTCCAATTTAATTCCTGGTAAGGTTCCTGATATTTTATTTGACTATGGGCACATTCTAACGTTGTCGCAGACTGCTGCTTATAAATGCATATTATTATTGCCCATAGCCTGTATTTATTTACTCTGTTCACCTTACTCAGGTTTCCTAATCCCACTGGTTACATCTCCATGCAGTGGGTATGGTTTTGCGGGCCAATCGGTGCTGTGTTTTTCTGATATCATGCACCTCTGTTCATCTATGCTATGATCCAATTATTTATGATATGATGTTAAACTTTTTGATATAGTAAAATTATTCACTGTTTTCTACCATTTAGCTCCTCTATGCCTCTTTGTTTCATTGTAGGTGTAGTGGACAGAGGTCAGCATGGACATCGTGACCGGTCTGTTTTCAACAGAATTGGAGCTGTTATGCAGTACCCAGCAGTGGGCGCTACATATTGGATGAAGCTGAACATTGCACAGCTCCTATTCTCTTGAATAGGTGTTGTTCTGCAGTACCCGGCAGCAGGCGCTACATATTGGCTGAAGCTGCACATTGCACGGCTCCTGTTGTCTTGAATAGGAGCTGTTCTGCAGTACCTGTCAGCGGGCGCTGCATATTGGATAAAGCTGCACATATTCAAGAGAATAGGAGCTGATCTGCAGTACCCAGCAGCTGGTGCTACGCATTCAATGCAACTATGAAGTGCAGCTCAATTCAATGTGTTTACATTCTGCCGCCAGCCAAAGATTATATTAGCTGATCGTGGGGGTGCCGGGTATCAGACCCCCACCAATATAATGTTGATTTAACCCACAGATAGATTGGACAAACCTTTTTCATTTCAAGAACTGACTGCTCACTTGCTTCCCTAGTACATCCCACCTCTGCCACTGTCACAATACTCAATCAGTATTATTCATTTCACCTGACCGATTCCCCATTTTTTCCAAAGCCAGAGGATAAGCTAATGAGACTAGATGCCGAACAGGACCCAGACCCACTGCAGACAAGACAGGCAGTCCAGTAGGTGTGCTGGAAGGCTTATCCACAGTATTTCGGGTGCTAGACAAAGGGGTAAGCATGGACAGGCATTCATACAGTATCGGTGATCATTGTAGCCATGCAGAAGAAATAAGATAGTTGCTTTTTTTGGCGATATACATCATTAGGCTGATAATGGGGTATGAAGTGAAGAGGTTCAGTCATTGAAGGAAAGGTGGATGGATTCTGACACCACTTGCTGGACTGAAGGGGCACTTGCTTCTTTTCATTGTTCATTTTCGTTGCCTTCCCTCTTAATTTAACGATTTATAAAAAAATTTAAATTCTACTTCTAGTATTTGATCCGCCATGGAAGTATCCACATTGTAGGAGAGACCCGAGATTTAATGTTTTTTTGGGGTTGGCAACGGTTAAACATCTGAAGTACGTGATGCCAGTTCTTGACCTTGTTGCAATGGGGACCCCAAGGGAAAGTATTCCTCCAGACTGCGGGACCTTCAGGCCAAGCGTGGAGATATTTATGTTTCATCTGTCTGTTTAGACATGCAAAACACTTAGCATGAGAAAAATCTCAGTCTCTCGGCAGTGATGCCCAATACTTTCTCCAGCTCCAGTCTCTGCATTAAAATATGAAAGTAACCATGGAAACCAACAAAATGTCCTTGGAATGTGGGAGAAAAGCAGACACCAGCTTTAAACATGTAAAACCACCCAATAAATCAACCGTTCCTCTAATTATTTATTTTTTCATAGGGTTGTTTGTTTGTTTTTTTTACCTTTTTGGGTACTTTTATTTTAAGGGGTTTTCTCATGTTGGTGTCTTCCGTCCAATGACGTCATGAACATTTGTCTTGGCTTCCCTCCTTACAAAACAATACTGACTAATCCAACCTGCCCATTCACTGCATGGTCAGACAATGCTAAATCTTCCTTGGTGAATGGCTCCACTCCTCGGGATTAGAGATTCTTAATTTGACAGCCCCATTAAAAGGGTTGTCCGGTGAAGACAAGTCCACAGGATAGTTGGTAACTTGTCGATCGGTGGAGGTCCATCCAGCCGATTGAGGAGCTTTTATCCCCTATAAAATAGAGCGACTTTTCACATGCTCGTCCACTGCTTCATTAATTCACTCCCTATGAGGTTGCTGACCGCTATTTCTGGCACCCCAATAAAGAAGGGATGGAGTGGTGGTTGGGTGTCAGACTTGCATCACCTTTTTGTATCTGGTATAAAAGCATCCAGTGGGGATAACAAAAATTCCCTGATCTGCAAATTGGTATGGTTCCCAGCCGTAGAACCACCAACAAATCAGCAAGCTATCACCTATCCTGTGGCTAGGTGATTACTTGTTTTTATTGGACAACACCTTTATCTTATAACAGTTCATTAGCCAAAGATATGCCATCAGTGCATTCTATCATCTAGGTTTATTTATTGGTGGATGCCATCAAGGGCTGCTTTACATGCTTGCCAGGCAGTTTGTCCTCAGTGGCAACCTACGAGTTACTTCCTCTTTGGTCTCAGATTATCTCGTCATCCTATTGCATGCAAGTTTTTTTTACTTTTGCTTGGCAGTGGTCTATCTGGTCTTGTTTCTCAGTCGCGGACCTATCTAGTCCTTGCTTCTAGCATGCCTGGCTCTTCTCCTTAGGTTCCATTTTTGACTGGCAGTTTTTCTTCCTTGATATCCAGCATGGTCACCTTTGTTGGTTACCAACCTGTCTGGGTCACATCATCTCATCAACTTGCCACTGTGTCTGATATTAGACTGGCATCCAACTAACTGATCTCTGCCTGTGTGAGTTAAGGCCCAATGTAAACATGCTCGCAATCACCCGGCAAACGAGCAAAACGCTTCTTCATCAGATAATTTACGACAACATAAAAGTCATTGCAGTCGGCAGCACATCACCTGATGTAAATTGGAGAAGTGCCGCCGAGAACATGATGCTGTATGGGGACAGAATGATTGTTTTAATGATTGCTCTTGTCCCGTGAGTCATCATCAGTCTGTAAACAAGCTCCGATAAGTGACTTGTCTAAATGGGTCTTCAGTCGAGTGACAAAACCAACTTTGTTTTGAACGTTCTGCATTATATGTGAGTAATGGCATTGACTTAGGAAGGGGTGCAGTAAAAAAAAAAAAAAAGGGTCAGCATTAAGTGCAGCACTTAGAGGAAAAAAAATAAAACTTGACGAGCTTTAGACATTGATTTTTTTGTGTGTGTGTTCTTGTGGAGAGTTGAGAGTCTGAACGTCTTTCAAGAATTTGAGTCCATCTCTTTAATACTATAATTATTACTCTATTCACTTCTGTTGATGTTGGGTGATTAATGTGTGAATTATTTCCTCCCTGATTTAAAAAGAAAAAAAAAAAAGCTTATAGCGACTCCTTTATTCCATACAATAAAATAATTTGTGTGAGTGAAACATATTATAGCGCACATTATTGACCTGTCAGATATCCCAGCGGGTTACACAAATCGATAGTCAACAAAATAATTAAAAGGTTTATCTAGAGACAGCAAAAAAATGCTCACAAATGGGTTGCAAACCTTTTCCCCTACCACAATACTTCCCCACTCCTAAACCATATATATGCTCATGTTTATATTTTTTGTATTCCGTTGTCTGAATCTTGATAATTTTTTATACAAATTACTTGCTATATGCAGTGGTCGGGAACAAACACTTACTGAAGCCGCCTCTCGCGCCTCCATCTATCTGTTGATTAATGGCCGACTTTGCCTCTGACATCAGGTGCCGGCCAGGAAATCGTGGCTCCTCACTTCTGCGCAGTAACTTGCCCTTCCAGAGGTACAGGTTGCACTATTCTACTGTGCTTGCACTGCGCAACAATGCATACACAAAGGTGGTTTAGGAGGGTCAAACTTAAACCTCAAGGAGGTGGATACAAATCGTACGATTCTAGGGTAAAAATTCCACAGTCACTCAGCATGTCTCTGGATCATCTACAGTATTTAGGACACGAGAAAGTTATTCAGGCCCTTCTTGAACTTGCTGCGCTTGGGAACTGACAGCCCAAGATAAAGGGGCAGCCTTACTTAATTGGCGGCATCACAGTGCCAATCACATTAGTGGTCAGATAAACATAAGGGAGAGACCTTTCTCGGTTAGGCTTCTTTTATAGATGTTGCAGATTTTCTGCACCATTTCTGCATCTATTAAAGAAGTTGTCCACTACTTGGACAACCCCTTGTCATACCTCACGCTTGGTTCCATTAAAATGAAAAACTTGTACTCCCCTCCTGTGCCGGCGCCTTTCCAGCCATGTCGGCACTCAATCTTCCTGAGGCTCCCGTGCTGTTGTTGTGACACGTGACGCCGGCACCCAATCAGCGCTGGTGTCACTGTACCCTCCTCCTGTCGAATTGAACATGAAGAGAAAGTCTGCGATCAGCTCCAGCCTGGACTTCCTCTTCATGTTCGATTTGTCTGAGGGCAGGGACAGTGACGCCAGCGCTGATTGGGTGCCGGCGTCACGTGTCAAAACAACCGCACAAGAGCCCGAGGCTGCGAGTGCTGACACCGCCGGAACGGCTTTGGCACTGGAGGTGAGTATAAGCTTTTTTTATTTTGTCGGGGGCCAAACATTTAGTTCAAGAAGGGGTTGTCCAAGTAGTGGACAACCCCTTTAAGTAAATTTTCTTTTTTTCATTGCATTTTTGAGTGGCTCTCTTTTTACATGCATTTTTATAACATTTTTAACGGTTTTTGTTATATTGTGTTTTAAATAAAGCTGCTTTGTTTTTGATACTTCCTAGTATTTGGTATTGAGAAAACTTCATGGTAAAATTACATGAACACAATGGAAACTCACCAAACACGCTCGTTCATTTTTCACCTGCAGATTTTCCACATTTAAAGTAAATCTATGGGAAAAATCCACACATAAAATGCACAAGCGAAATTGACGTGTTGCTGATTTGAAACACGCACCGCACGCAGTTATTCTAAGAAAAACAAAAGCACAGTGGGCTGGAGATTCCTATAAATCCCATCCACTGTGCTAGATCTGTAAGGCCAAAAACGCATTGTGGGCACACAGGCTTAGGCCTTGTAGGGTGAACGCTGTTCTTTTTTTTCCCACTACTTTTTTTTGTGCAGAAATTTCGCTGCATTTAACAGACCAAGCAAAGTGAATGTGATGTCATGAAAACGTCTGTCCGCAGTGCTTTCAAAGAAAGTGTTTTTTTTGGTGCATTTCTCTCTTCCTTTGGCACGTCTTTTTTTCGACAGGGGGCAGCAGAGAGTAACGTAGAAAGCTCCTCCTATGTACAAGAGCAAAGGACATCTGTAGCCCATGTTGTGGCGTGTTGAGTCGTATTCTGAATTAAGCAAATCCATCTGTATATTTATTTTTTAGCTTTTGATTTGGCAATGGTTACAGCACCATTTTTGTTAATATTAGGATTCCTTGAAAATGCCCTTTAAGTGCTCTTATCGTAGATACCAAGCCCCTTGTGACTGCTCTGTAGATATTTAGATATTTTTTGGGAAGACCTCTTTTTTTTCTCTCTCTCTCTCTAAATCACTTGTATTTAAAAGCAAAAAGAACGATAATCGTGTAGCTTAATGAGTTACTAATCCTAGTAATGGCATAGGGAGCGTGCCTTGCCTATTGCGGGTCCTTGCACCCTCGGACTAATCCACCTTACACAGAATTAATGTAGCCGTTAGCAGATCGCTTCAATTCAGACTGGAGTATCGTTTTGTAGCGGAAAAAGCCGATTTAATCTCATGTTTACATCTAGACGCCCGTAATCCTGTTCTGCGTCTCTTTAAGTGGAGGTTTTAGGAGGAGGGGGGTGACTGTTTTTATCATCTATGTCTCTACAGGAAAGATTTGTTAATTAGACGTTTTGCTGCCGACTCCGTCCTACTGTAGATGAAGAAATTTGCCCCAATGGAACATTTTTTATTCTAGGTTATATAAACTCCCTTCGGGAGGGCAGCCTCATTAAGTGGCACCTTCCTTGGTTTATTTAGATGTAAATGGATAATTACACTGCTGAAGGAGATATTTGCATTGCGTTGCTCCCATTCCTTTTCAATGTTGAGGGAAGTAGTCGGTAGTTTTATACAGTGAATGCTAGTTCTCTATGTGACGCTTCACGGAATAAAGGCTTAGATTTAATCATCATGTTTGCAAGGTCTTGGAAGAAATGTTAAACATTGCTTCTCTGAATTGTGGTGTGCTACTGTAAAACTACAGCACAGCAAGGTCTAATAAAGGTAACTCTTCATAATGAGGCCTTAAAGGGTGTCTGTCAGTAGGATCAATCCTCCTAAGCCGTCTATATGGGCAGGCAGGTTATAGAAAACTGAATAAATTGATACCTTAATACCTGTGATCTGACATCTTATTCCAGAGAAATCAACGCTTTTCTTAATATGTAAATGAGCTGTTAAGATCTATGGGCTGGATGTAGATCTCGCTGAGAATCTGCCTCCAGAGATTATTTGAAATGAAATGAGGCATTACCAGAGTGAGACATTTAATGACTGACAGTCTGCTCTCCTGATCTACATGTCTCACCCCCTTTTATCGCATGGAGCTCTATGTCCTGCCCATAGATCTTAACAGCTCATTTACATATTAAAAAAATGTGGATTTTTCTGGAATAAGACATCTGATCGCAGATATCAAGGTATCATTTTATTCAACTTCCTATGACCTAAATGCCCATATTCCCATATAGATGGGTTAGGAGGGTGGATCCTATTGAAAGATTCCCTTTTAAAGGGAATCCATTACCAGGTTTTTGCTATGTTATCTGACAGCAGCATGATGTAGAGGCAGAGATTCCAGCAGTGTGTCACTTACTGTACAAGCAGAAAGCTGCCAATCAGTGGTGGGAGAGTGGTTGGACTAGGAGACAGGAAACACCTAGTCCTGCAGTGATAACCTCCTGCTGATAAAACACAGCCTAGTAAGTGACACATCGGTGAAATCCGCATCTCTGCTTCTACACCATGCTGCTCTCAGATTACAAAAACCTGCTGTCAAATTGCCATTAATTACATAACCGCGTAGCAGCTATATATGACAATCCATGTTGTATCCATAATTCATTAATGTGAGTTTAGCTGACAGATGACTTTCACGCGGTTAAAGCACCAGCACAGGAAAACTGCAAAAGTTGTTTTTGTAATTTTATAGATTGTTGCTCTCTGAGTCCTTTGTTACAGTATGGTTCCTACACTACATCCACATGTGGTTAAGGCAGGAGCTACACGACGACACACTGCAACATTGGATGAAATTATCTCCTACAGTGTCGTTTTGGGACCTGCGACGCAAAGTCGCAAATGTTATAAAGTCACACTCAATACACTAGCCATAGACTTCAATACAAGTCGCACACAACAGGTGACTTATCTGCAACTTGGCTGTTTTACTTACAGCAAATTCAGAAATCTAAAATAGTAAAGCGCCAGGTGGCACATATGTTTTTGCCTCGTAACTTTTCATGTCGCCATGTGGCCCCCAGCCTTATTTTTGCCTATATCTCATACTGTACAGTTGTATCCTTACTTACCCTTCCCGTTTCCTCAAAATATATCATGATGAAAAGTAGGGGATGACAACCTTAGAAAAAAATATTAGCAATTTTTTTTTTAAATATTGTGCACTCCACCCGAGTGTGTTTAGTAATGTGGACTGAGGTATGTTGATTATGGCAGCAGCTCCCTGTTTAATGACAGCTATCTCAGAGAATAGGAGCCGATCTGCAGTACTGGCCTCAGCCATTGTATTAATCCGCGGTATTCTGCTGCTGAGGAGGCGATAACCGCTGGTAGAATGTCGGACCCCACCGATGTTTTATTGATGACCTAAGGATAGGACATCAATATAAAAGTAGTGGTCCATCACTTTTTAATTATTTTTTTTTACTTTTGAAACAAAGGGTTATTTCTATCAAAATTTGATAAGTTGGCGATAGCTGAGGGTCCGACCTCTACCTATACTTGAGAATGAGGATGTAAAATATGCCATTGAAATACATAAGAGGTATCATGGTAAAGTCTCCTGCCTAATGTTGGCCCAAAGGTAGCATTCTGCTAAGGAGAAGTTGCCATCTATGAATTCTACCTCCATAGAGAATAAGTGGAGCTACTCAACTGCTCCATTGAAGTGAAGGGAAGGATTACCCCCTCTTTGGCATTCAGTGGGGTTCAGAATGGTGCCGATCTAGAAGTTATCACCTATCCGGTACTAAAACACCCCTTTAAAAGGGAATCTGTCAGCAGGTTTTTGTAATCTGATAGCAGCATGTTGTAGGGACAGAGACCCCGATTCCAGTGATTACATAGCAAAAGCCTCCCATTAAGTAACGATATGATAACATAGCAGAAAGGTATGAGATGGGCGTAGAATGACAACCTCTCTGTGTCTCAGTTCACGGAAGTGAAGAAATTGGGCTTTGCGCGGTCCCTAACCCTCTGCAATTGTATAACCCATAGAAAACATCTAAAAGAAGCATCAACATAAAAATAAACACTCTTCTAAATCCCTAGGCTATGTGCCCACGTTGCATTTATGAAGCAGAAAATTTCTGCTTCATTTCTGCAAGTCCTCTCCCGGAAAAACGCATGCGGAATTCCGCACGCGTTTATCGCGCATTTTTCGCGCGTTTATCACGCGTTTTCCACATGCGGAATTGCCTTGCGTTTTTTATGCATTGGACAAAGGCAATTCTGCTTGCGGAAACGCAAAATTAATTGACATGCTGCGGATTTTTGAACGCAGCATAAACGCTGCGGAAAAATCCGCAGCATGTGCATAGAACATGCGGAATCCCCTTGGGGACCATGGGGTGCGGGTTACCAAGCGTTTTACAAGAGTTTCCGCTGCGGAAATTCCGCATCAAAAACGCTTGAAAAACGCTACGTGGGCACACAGCCTAAGGCTGCAGCATGTCATTTAATTTTGCGTTTCCGCAAGCAGAATTGCCTTTGTCCAATGCATAAAAAACGCAAGGCAATTCCGCATGTGGAAAACGCGTGATAAACGCGCGAAAAATGCGCGATAAACTCGTGCGGAATTCCGCATGCGTTTTTCCGGGAGAGGACTTGCAGAAATGAAGCAGAAATTTTCATCTTCATTTATGCAACGTGGGCAAATAGCCTTATGATTAGCCCCTCAACCTCCGTGTGACACCTCGACATGAACACTTACAAGTGGAAACGCACGCAGGTAATTAAAGCCGAGCAGCTCGTCAATAATCACACCAAGCCACTGATTGTACCTTACTACACTGTACCACGCTGCTTATTCATCTGTGTTATCCGCCTACATTGCTGCCATTATCTTAGTGCCGTGTATAGGATTATTAACATTTCTACTCCCTCATAAGCTACTCTGCAGAGCTATTTATCCCCGTTGTAAACTTCTGTATATTGCATTAGCATCAGAAATGTCCTAAATGTCTTGGTGTTTTGCAGCAGTTTCCACATCAAAGATCGTAGAGTCGGAAAATGCAGATGAGATTGTAGCAAGAAAGTTAAATCTCCACAGACGCTCGTTCATCAACTGTATTTTAATATTCAGAAAAAGGGAAACTCGAGGTCTCTTTTATCATCAGGTTAGGAGATTTATGGACGAGAAATCCCCTAATGTATACCTTGTACCCTGGAGTTCAGCAAAGGCACCATTAAGGGAGCACATCGCTAGCTCTCTCTCTTTTTTTTTTTTTTTTTGCTTTCCATAATCTTATTCATTGGGTAATAATTAGTGTTGAGCATTCCGATACTGTAATATCGGGTATCGGCCGATATTCGCGGTATCGGAATTCCGATACTTTTACAATATCTGATACCGGAATCTGAAGTTCCCATAATGCCTGCGCTCTGCAGTGTCTGTGAAGGATGACAAGATGGATGGCAGCGCGATCCAGCCTGTCATCAGAATGCCATCCCAGCGGGGGAGAATTCTCCTGATTGTTTAAAAGCCGGCGGGCGGTAAAAAGCCGCCGGCTTTTAAACAATCACACAGCCCCATACTGCTTCCCCGCAGCCTCCGACCCCGATCCTCCGCTCCCCTCGCCACCTCCCATCCCGATCGTAAGTTAGGACCGGGCGGGGAGCGCAGCACCAAGGAGCGAAGGACCCGGGCGGGGAAGCCGGCAGTGAAAAGACTTCACCGCCGGCTTTCCCGTTCTGTGCTGCGCTTTCCCGCCGGTTATTTCAAATGAACAGCTGAGGTATCAGCTGATGCCGATCAGCTGTTCATTTGAAGTCGCCGCGTTGCCCTCAGAGGGTTCATGTGAGTTCATGCTTGACTGCATGAACTCACATGAACTTTCCCACGGCCGCACAGGTCAGCCTCACCTCCCAGACCATCAGCCCGTCATGATTAGTGTGTGTGCGGGGTGTGTGCGCGATGTTTGTGCGGGTGTGCGCGGTGTCTGTGCGATGTGTGCGGGTGTGTGTGCGTGCAGGCAGACATAGGCCGATGTGACACTACTACTCCCATCGGCCTATGTCTGTCCCCCGTCCACTCCTGCCAGCAGGATCAGCTCGATGGGAGCAGTAGTTCCCATCAGACTGATCCTGCTATTTAAATTGCCCTACTGTGTCCCCAATAAATGTTAAATACATGTCATTGGTGGCCAGTGGTTACCTACAATAAATTAGTTCATACATTACCTGTCCCCGCCACCTAAAATAAAGTAAAAAATAAAAAACTACACCTATACTCACCAAGACACCTAATTCCCCGAAGCCATCGATCTCCTGTAATAAAATATAAAATAATAAACCACAACCTTATCCTTACCCCTCCGTAGCAGTCCACGAGTGTCCCACGAAGATCTCCAGTTCAGAGCAGCCACATAGAATGTGACCGCTCTGAACCGCTGCCGCCGCTAGAATGACGGGGCCGTAAGGGTTCACCGGAGTTCAGGCAGCGCTGCTCCGGTTAGCTCCTTTACGGCCCTGCTGTATCGTGAGAAATTCCCACGGTACAGCAGTGCCGTAAAGGAGGTCTCCGGAGCTGCGCTGCCTGAATGCACTCCGGTGACCTCAGTCAGTGGCTCCCGCTGCCGGGAGCGGTCGTGTTCCCGGCAGCGTGAGCTTACAGCAGCCATGCACAGCTGTCACCATCTCCAGATGTGACAGCTGTGCATGGGAGATCAGCGCAGGAACGTGGACAGGTAACTATTATTTTTAGTAAACTAAGAATTAAATAAAATTGTGTTTTATTTCAAATAAATTATTTTTTTCTGGGTGTAGTGTGTTTTTTCTTTTTAACACTTTGTAGGTTAGTAATGGGGGTGTCTTATAGACGCCCATCATTACTAACCTGGGCTTCATGGCAGCTGGCGCTGACATGAACCCCACCACTATTACCCCCTGCCACCGCACCAGGGCAGCGTGGAAGAGCGAGGCTAAGTGCCAGAGTTGGCGCATCCTATGGATGCGCCATTTCTGGGGCGGCTGACGACTGGTGTTTCTAGCCTGGGAGGGGGCCAATATTCATGGCACCCTTCCTGGGCTATTAATATCAGCCCCCAGCTGTCTGCCTAGCCTTTGCTAGCTATTAAAATAGGGGGGACCCCACGTCATTTTTTTGGGGGGGGTCCCCCATTTTAATAGCTAGTAAAGGCTAGGTATTCAGCTGGGGGCTGATATTAGTAGCCTGGGAAGCTCCGTGGGTTTTACCCCCTTCCCAGGCTTCAAACATCTGCCCCAGCCGTCTGCTTAACCTCCGCTAGAGACTAAACTTATGGGGGATCCCACGCCATTTTTTTTTAAATAAATCCATTATTTTAACACTAAATGACATTTGAGGAGTTAATAAAGATGCAGTCCCTAAATTATTATTTATTTTTTAATTAATTTTTCCCAAAACTTTTGACGTGGGTTTCGCCATATTTTTGTATGCCAGCCAGGTACAGCATCCAGCTTCTATGAACGCGCCATTTTCCGGGGCGGCTGCGGACTGCAATTTTCAGCGGGGGGCAGAAAGCTTGGGCCTCCCTGCGCTGCAGATTCCATCCCCCAGGTGCCTAGTTGTACCTGGCTGGACACAAAAATAGGGAGAAGCTCCACGTTTTTTTTTTTTTAATTATTTCATGAAATTCATGGAATAATTAAGAAAAAAAGGGCTTCCCTATATTGTTGTGTCCAACCAGGTACAAATAGGCAGCTGGTGGTTGGGGGCAGCCCGTTCCTGCCTGCTGTACCTGGCTGGACCCAAATATAGTGCAAAGCCCCACGTCAATTTTTTTTTAATTATTTCAGGAAATTCATGAAATAATTAAAAAAAAATTATGTGGGGCTTCGCCCTATATTTGTGTCCAGTCAGGTACAGCAGGCAGGAACGGGCTGCCCCCAACCACCAGCTGCCTATTTGTACCTAGCCGGACACAACAATATAGGGAAGCCCTTTTTTTCTTAATTATTCCATGAATTTCATGAAATAATTAAAAAAAAAAATACGTGGGGCTTCGCCCTATTTTTGTGTCCAGCCAGGTACAACAAGGCAGCTGGGGGCTGGAATCCGCAGCGCAGGGAGGCCCAAGCTTTCTGGGCCCCACCCGCTGCAAATTGCAGTCCGCAGCCGCCCCGGAAAATGGCGCGTTCATAGAAGCGCCATCTTCTGGCGCTGTACCCAACTCATCCAGGGCCCTGGTGCGGTGGCTCACTGGGTAATAAAGGGGTTAAGGCCAGCTTGGCATTATCAGCTGGCCCTAAGCCCGAAATTCATGGGGTCACGCCAATATTAGACATGACCACCATGAATTTCTAGTAAAGTATTTAAAAAAAACACAAACACCCAGAAAAAAGTCCTTTAATTGAAATAAAGACACAATTCTTTATTGTTCTAAATTAAACCATACTTACAGTCACGCCCATTCCAGCTGAAGCCAACGATCTCCTGCAATAAAAGTAAAATAATAAAGCAACATCATCCTTACCTTTCCATGGCTCCCACGACAGCTTCAGCTCTGCTACATCGAGATGACAGGCTGGACCGCAGCAGAACGCTGCCATCCATCCTGTCATCCCGCAGACACTGAGAAGCGCAGGCATACTTCCACTCCTCAGTGTCTGGCTGTGACAGCATCCAGATGAGCCGAGGTCATGTCCAATGAACTCAGCTCACCTCATGTACGTCACTGACAGCGTGGGAAAATTCTCCTGCACTCAGCACTTCAGCGTGAGAATTTTCCCACGCTGTCAGTGACGTGCATGAGGTGAGCTGAGTTCATTGGACATGAACTCGGCTCATCTGGATGACGTCACAGAGAGACACTGAGGAGCGCAAGCATGCCTGCGCTTCTCAGTGTCTGCGGGATGACAGGCTGGATGGCAGCGTTCTGCTGCGGTCCAGCCTGTCATCTCGATGTAGCAGAGCTGAAGCTGTCGTGGGAACCATGGAAAGGTAAGGATGAGGTTGCTTTATTATTTTACTTTTATTGCAGGAGATCGTTGGCTTCAGCTGGAATGGGCGTGATGGTAAGTATGGTTTAATTTAGAACAATAAAGAATTGTGTGTTTATTTCAATTAAAGGACTTTATTCTGGGTGTTTGTGTTTTCTTTTAACTTTGACTATGGGGTTAGTAATGGGGGTGTCTTATAGACGCCTCTCCATTACTAACCTGGGCTTGATGTCAGCTGGCATTATAAGCTGACATCAACCCCAACCCTATTACCCCCTGCCACCGCACCAGGGCAGCGTGGAAGAGCGAGGCTAAGTGCCAGAATTGGCGCATCCTATGGATGCGCCATTTCTGGGGCGGCTGACGGCTGGTGTTTCTACCCTGGGAGGGGGCCAATATTCATGGCACCCTTCCTGGGCTATTAATATCAGCCCCCAGCTGTCTGCCTAGCCTGTGCTAGCTATTAAATTAGGGGGGACCCCACGTCATTTTTTTGGGGGGGTCCCCCATTTTAATAGCTAGTAAAGGCTAGGTATTCAGCTGGGGGCTGATATTAGTAGCCTGGGAAGCTCCGTGGGTATTACCCCCTTCCCAGGCTTCAAACATTTGCCCCAGCTGTCTGCTTAACCTCCGCTAGAGCCTAAAATTAAGGGGAACCCCACGCCAATTTTTTTTTAAATAAATCCTTTATTTTAACACTAAATGACAAGTACAGTAATCAACACTGTCACTGTACTTCATATATATGTGACTGACATGTTTCTATCTATCTAATCTATGTGTGATTCTCTATTCTTTCTATTCTAAATTGTCGGGTACAGATGCTGAATTGCCGGCTGGCTTTCTTAAAGAGACGGTGCATGAAAACACTATTATTTTTTTAAATAAATCCTTTACACTAAATGACAAGTACAGTACCAACACTGTCACTACTTCTTATATATGTGACTGACATGTTTCTATCTATCTAATCTATGTGTGAAGCTCTATTCTTTCTGTTGTAAATTGTCGGGTACTGGTGTATGCCGCTGATGAATTGCCGGCTTTTCATGTCATTCTACATTATTCTTAGTTGTTTTCCTTCATGTAGAATTAACCTACAAGGAAAGAAAGGGTTTATTTTCATTCCGATATTTGTGTCCCATTGACTTGCATTGGTTTCCGGTATCGGAATCGGCGATATCCGATACTTTTTGGGTATTGGCCCGATCCAATCCGATACGATATTTCCTGATATCGGAAGGTATCGCTCAACACTAGTAATAATACCTGAATCCAACAGATCCAATGATATGACTTACTTTAAAAATGTCCTCACTGATTATCTTGATCACTAAAATAGTAGCTGTCAGAAGGGTAGTTGCCACAATGTATTATGCCAGAATTAAAAATGTGTATCTTTTTCTATCTTAGCTATATACCTTATGGCCTCCATTTCTCAAAGTGATAACAACTGAATTCTGGCGTAAATTGCTTTGAAAAGTCAACATTTTTGCTCGACGTGGAGTTGGCACGCAAATTTTCCAACTTTTGTCGTTTCCACAAAAATCTAGTGTGTATGGCCAGCTTAAGATTTGTGGCGCAACACTTCTCAGACACTCTTAATGAATCTGGAGCATCCTACTCCAGGTCGTCCCTTCATCATGACTAGCATGAAAATCTCCAGTCTTGATAAATCGGGGCCTATGTCTGTGTGCCAGTGGTCCCTCACTCTGAGAGATGTAGTTCCACAAAAAGTTATTGAAAGAAGATTAGTGTTGTAGATATTACTACTGTAAAAACCTACTTTGTTTATCCTTTCAGTACATTGAGGACACATCATTTGCACCTGGCCCCGTATCCCATGTTTAAAGGGGTTGTACACTACTATTTAAAATATGCCAAAGCGTTTTAATGATGAAAAGCAACTTCTTTATAATTACCTCCCTCTGCCTTTTCTGCCTGTGTGCAGCGCTATCACTGGCCGCTCACAGGCAGCACATGACCCCCAGCCAGCATATGACCCATCTATTGAGGCGTGACTCAGCGCTGGGGTCCCTGCGTTGGCTGCTGGGTTGTGGGCGGGGTTACCCCACCGCATCACACCCAGCATCCATCGCATGCTTTCCCAATGAATGGGGAGAGGGAGAGCACGTGGTGGATGTCAGGGATAACCCCGCCCCAAACCCAGCAGCCACCGTGGAACGCGGAAGAGAGAGACCCCCAGCTGAGCAGCCAGTGATAGCTCCACTCACAGGCAGAAAAGGTAGAGGGAGGTAATTACAAAGAAGCTGCTTTTCATCATAAAAATGCTTTGGCATATTTTAAATAGTAGTGGACAACCCCTTTAATTGCATATATTTTTCAAAAAAGTCACATGATTTTTTAGGCACTTTTCTTATGCCTCTTGTTGGCTAAAATACATAAATTAGTACTACAGCATTTTTGTACCTTTAATGGTAACTCACCAGCAGTATTCTAGCAGCGAAAACAATCGTAAAAATGCATTATTAATGCATCAAAAAGGTGCCTATTGCATGCAAGGAAAACCAACACTTGTTTTCATTGCAGAAAAATTCGTTGTAATTTCACCTCGTGAACACACCCTTAGACTGTCCGTTCCGCTCCACACTCCCCACTTGTCTATGTATCCTTCATGCAGCTGAAAATATACATTTTTCTGTGTATAAGAGTTCGGTTTTAAAGTAGGTGAGTTCTTACAATGATTAGCTGCAAAATTTCAAATCTATTTTATGCATTGCTGCTTCAAACTACACAATCTCAGTGTATTCTGTGAGGGATACTGCTTTTGTCTCCCCTGCCTTCTGCTTGTAAGAGCTGACAGTAAGCACACTATCAAAGGCAGGAGGCAGTATGGAATACACTGAGACAATGCAGTGTGAAGCTGCATTACATATGATACACAGACTGACACTGGACAATTGTGCGCTGTTTTAAGAAAGTCAGAAAAACAGATTCATTACATGGACATCCATGTGATGAACCGAAAACCATTGCTGTACATTTGCACTTTTATAAAATGACTGCTACATACTTGGCACAGCTCTTTCTTGAATATGGTCTCTTTGGCGCCTGTACAACTTTAAAGAATTAGCTTTTATGAGTCTACGTGTTTGTGTCATCCACTTGGGTGTTACTGTTCTGCTTGCTTCTCTGGCATTTATAACAACGTGCTCCCTAAATAAACCCCTTTAGAGAGGAATGTTATTTTCTCGTCTGGTGTTTTCTCAATAGTATGTATGTTCATGGCACTTGATACACACTTATAAGAAGTCACTCTGTAGACACTGTTTATGTTTCCGTTCTTTCTCATTTTTTCCATTTGATTTTTTATGTCAGGCAGTTACCTAAAGTTTTGCTTTTTTACTCGGTGACATTTTTCACTTCCCTCCAAAGACTTATATTAGCACAAAGTCACTGGGTTTGGATCCAGCTAGCTTCAAATATCGACACCTCCATAAAGACCTAAGCACTAAATTTATTTATTTTACTCGCTTATATAGCGCCATTAATTCCACAGCACTTTACAGACATCATGGGCACTGTCCCCATTGGGACTCACAATCTGCATTCCCTATCAGTATGCCTTTGGAGTGTGTGAGGAAACCGGAGAAAACTCATGCAAACATGGGGAGAACATACAAATTCCTTGCAGATGTTTTCCTTGGTGGAATTTGAACCCAATCTTCCCATTCACTTGATGTTGTTTAAAGTACTGTTATCATAGTTTTTCGCATGATCAGACAGATTTTCATTCTGGAAAATTGTCATTCTATGACTACCAGCAGAAGTTTTGAAAATTGAGAGGCTTAGTTGCGTAAAGAATATTAGACATGGCTAGATAATTTGACGTAACCTTTAATTAAACTATAAAACTGTAATATTACTTTAAAAAGTTTTTTTTTGCTACAGGAAAATAGTACAGGGTTATGGAACGCAAGTTATTTAAAAGAAGTTTGAAGACAATGATTGTGGTAACTGCAAGGGCAGGTGCTGACGATTTTTTTTTTCACAGACTTATAGGCATGAATGGGTAAGTGCCATCTGCTTCTCGGAGGCAAATCGTACATACTGAGACTTTTTCTTTTTTATTATTATTCCTCTTTTCCTTGAAAAATTCTATCCGGGGATAAAATTGGACATGTGCACAGCCCCATAAAATAACAAAAACCATGGATGGCACTCGTCCGATTAAAATGGTCGTCTGCACGAGCTCTAAGGGGTAAAGTCGTTTTGAATTGATTAAAAAAAAAAATTTTTTTTGCAGGACCCTGTCCTTGGGCCACGTCCGTACTCTGTGGCTTGAGAACCACCTTTTTACGGCAGTGTAAGAAAACAAAATAATCCTTACTCGCCTCCTGGATTGTCGTCGCTCCTGTGTGCTTCATACTTTATTCCCCAATGTTCTGTGGCATCAAAATCTGGTGTGTGGTGGGATATGACTTCTTAATAGGTACAGGGTGACATAAAAAAAATAACTATATTCACTTATCGGACCTACGCCTCTCTTCCACACTTCTACATCTTTCAAGGGGAGTCAGAGGAAAGCTGCAGCCAATCAGTAGTAGATTAGCTGCAGCTTTCCTGTGACTCTTTTCAAAAGATGTTGCTACCAGGGTGCACAGTTTTGAAGAGTGGCGTAGGTCCAAGATGTGAATATAGTGTTTTTTTTTTCTTATGTCACCGCTATTAAGATTAACCCATTAATGTACTGATGAGGATTTGATACTTTTATACTTATAACCTACTTATATTAGCTTATTTAGCAGAATATGTAGAGGAAGAAAATCACACTGTCCTCCCAGCAGGCAGAGATGGTACTGATGCATCATGGGATGGATAGCAGAGCACAAAAGAGGAAGCAGAGTGAAATCTGAAATTGGAAATGTTATCTAATCAGACACAGAGAGGCCTGCAGGGATGAGAGTACAGTATATATAAAAGAAGAGCAGAGTGTGAGGCAATCAGATGAAGTATAGAGTGATCGGAAAAGTTGTTGTTTTTTTTTACCAAAAGGTGGTCAATTTGAGCAAATACTAATGTGGCTAAAGGCAATAAATCTCATTTCTACAGTGTAACTGAACTTGTTTTCTGCAGATCAGAAGTTTGTTTACTGCTGTATATGAGGTTGACCTTGCACCTCTTATTAGCAGCGGGTCGGGTGTAGACCTTGCACTTATTTATAAAGCTGCCTACATTATAATATTTCACTCCTGCAGCTAGATTACGAGCTCAGCTTCTTACACGCACAGTGCACGCACCGCAAGTTTGTATTTCACAGCCTAAATATTTTCCCCGTGCCTTTACTGTAGTGTGGCATAGTTGGCTGCACGGCACTGTGCCCGTAACAGCCAAAACGATTGCAGTAGGAGGATTTAATTACGGCTCCTGGGAAGAAGAGAGGCTGAAATGAACTCTGCAGCACACCTTGAGAAACCGCCGGGGTCCTTCATGGCCTGGCTAATTTAATTTGCTTGCGCATGGCTGATTTACATCTGGCAGAGTCGTGAGTTTTCGTCTTTTTTTTTCTATTGGTCTATTCTTACTGAAGACCTCAGATTTCTCCAACATTGCTGTTATCTTGATACCTGATTATGCACCGAGTGTCACGGGTGTGTTGCCACGAAGATCGTCACGAGTACACAGCCTGACTTCTCGCAGCTGACTTGTTGGTGCTTTGTGTTTTCTCGGCAGTGAAGGAGTTAATTCTCTCTCTCTCTGGGCTAGCTGAGGTCCAGCCTCGCCCAGCTGCAATCAATGCTTCGTTAGTGAGACTCCTTTATATTCCTGCAGGTCTGTTTGTGAGGTGTCGGTGAAAGCTTTTCATTCAGACTTACAGAGCGGATCGTGGTGTTTGGAGTTGCTGAGATAAGTGTATTTGAAAGTGTTATTTCCCTTTCCTCGCTTTATCATTTATCTCCTTTCCCGTTGGTGTTCCCTCTGTTGTAGTTTTGTTGAAGTTGTATGCAAGGTGGTTTTGGTTTTTCCCTTGTACTGTCTCGTTCGTCTAAATACTGTGTGTGGGCATATTATTGCTGGTTCCCTATTGTTGTGATCGGGGTCCTTCTCAGGACTAGATTACTGTGGTGCAGGGATCCTCAGGAGGTAGGGGTTACGCTGGCGGCCTGGACCTCTGTACCTTTAACAGTACCTCCAGGATGAGGGATTAGTCAGGGCCCCAGCTTAGGGTCAGCTTAGGCCCCCTACCTCCAGTATTCTGTGACAGTGTGACATTTTCACCGACCATCTTAGTTTTTCTCCAGCTACCATGGATCCAGTAGCCGGTCTAGCTCAGCAGTTGCAGAGTTTGTCCATGGGGCTGGCGGACGTTAGGTCCAAGGTTTTGCATCCTCTGGAGCAAGCCGGACCAGAACCTAAAGTAGCTCTCCCTGACAGGTTCACTGGGGGGCGGGACAAGTTTTTTGTTTTCCGGGAGGCATGCAAATTGTACTTTCGGCTGCGGCCTCGGTCATCGGGCAGTGAAGAACAAAGGGTGGGAATTGTCATCTCGCTCCTACAAGGGGACCCACAATCTTGGGCGTTCTCTCTTCCCCCTAGCTCCCCAGTTCTCCAGTCAGTGGATAGGTTTTTCGCTGCTTTGGGACTCGTGTATGATGACCCAGATCGGATCTCCCTTGCTGAGTCTAAGTTACGTAGGATTCAGCAGGGAGATCGTCCGGCGGAGGAATTCTGTTCGGAGTTCCGTAGGTGGGCCACGGACACCCAGTGGAATGACCCGGCTCTTAGGAGCCAGTTTTGTCATGGTTTATCCGACAAATTACAGGATGTGTTGGCACAGTATGACTCTCCCGCGTCACTGGAAGCCGCTATGGCCCTTGCTATTCGCGTTGACAGACGGCTTCGGGAGAGGTGCGGGATAACTCTACCCCCTGTAATGTCTCCACCTCTTACAAGGTCCCCTCATATGGTGGTTCCCCTGGTCAGTCCGGAGGAGCCTATGCAATTAGGAGGGACATCATTTCGGGGAAGGGGACCGGTGGTGCGCCATAAGACAGGAAGGTGTTTCCTCTGCGGGAAAAAGGGACATTTTATTGGGGGGTGTCCATCCCGCCCCTTGCTGAGTAAAGAGTCGTCGAAAAAACTGTTGATCCCAGGTTGTGTGGTGGACGGCAATCTGGGAGTAGGTATTTCGTCCCTAGGTTCGTCTCAGTTTCTCGTACCGGCGGAGGTGGTGGTGGGTACGAGAACTGAGAGGATATCTGTTCTTCTGGATAGTGGGGCCGGGGCTAATCTGGTTGATGCTCGGTTTGCCCGGGTTCAAGGTATGCGATTGAGTGAGTTGGCTAAACCCATCCCCATATTCTCGATCGATGCCAGGCCTCTCGGTCAGGGAAGTTTTTTGCAAGCTGTGCATGGCGTAAAACTTCAAGTGGGGGCAATACATAAAGAACTGTTGTCTTGCTACGTGTTGGAGGGTCTTCCCACTCCTATAGTGTTGGGCCTTCCTTGGTTAGCTAAGCATAACCCTGTTATTAATTGGCAAACCAGAGAGATAAGCCAATGGAGTAAATTCTGTAATAAAAACTGCATGAACACGGTCATCGGTGCGGTTACTCCTTGGGTCTTACCTCCATTTCTGGCAGACTTTGAGGATGTATTCTCGGAGAATGGGTGTCAGGAACTACCTCCTCATCGCGAGTATGACTGTTCTGTAAAACTGCTCCCTGAGGCCAAGTTACCTAAAGCTAGGTTGTATAACCTTTCTGGTCCTGAGAGGCAGGCCATGAAGGATTATATTTCTGAAAGTCTGGCTAAGGGGCATATTAGACCTTCATCTTCA
The DNA here is from genome assembly GCF_046119375.1 of Phyllobates terribilis. Taxonomy (NCBI): domain Eukaryota; kingdom Metazoa; phylum Chordata; class Amphibia; order Anura; family Dendrobatidae; genus Phyllobates; species Phyllobates terribilis. Next base: position 92,840,984 of record NW_027362765.1, on the reverse strand, counting down.
CCGGTGGCCGCGGGGTTCTTCTTTGTTAAGAAGAAAGATGGAGGCCTACGCCCTTGCCTGGATTTCCGTGAACTTAATCGGATTACGGTCCGAGATCCGTATCCGCTCCCACTTATTCCCGATCTCTTTAATCAGATCGTGGGCGCCAAATGGTTCTCTAAGTTGGATCTCAGGGGGGCGTACAATTTGATTAGGATGAAGGAGGGGGATGAGTGGAAGACGGCTTTTAACACTCCGGAGGGGCATTATGAGAACCTTGTCATGCCATTCGGTCTGACTAATGCCCCGGCGGTGTTTCAACACTTTGTTAATGATATTTTTCGCCACCTGGTGGGACAGTTTGTTGTCATATATCTGGATGATATCTTAATTTACTCGCCGGATCTGGTGTCTCATCAGGAGCACGTTAGACAGGTGTTACAGATCTTGCGGGATAATAAACTGTATGCCAAGTGGGAAAAGTGTGTGTTCGCCGTACAGGAACTCCAGTTTTTAGGCTTCCTGGTTTCTGCGTCCGGTTTTCGTATGGACCCTGGGAAAGTGCGGGCAGTTCTTGAGTGGGATCGGCCGGAGAATCTTAAGGCACTACAACGTTTCCTGGGGTTTGCTAACTATTACCGGAAGTTCATTCGTAATTTCTCGTCCGTGGTTAAGCCTCTCACAGACATGACTAAAAAGGGGACGGATTTTTCTAGGTGGTCTGACAAGGCTTGTCAAGCATTCTCCTCCTTGAAAAAATGTTTTGCCTCGGCACCCATACTCATTCAACCTGATGCGTCTCAGCCATTCTTTGTAGAGGTAGACGCTTCCGAGGTAGGGGTGGGAGCAGTATTGTCACAGGGTTCGTCCCCTGGTAAGTGGCATCCGTGCGCCTTTTTCTCTAAAAAATTGTCGTCCGCTGAGAGGAATTACGATGTCGGCAATAGGGAACTCCTGGCCATTAAGTTAGCTTTTGAGGAGTGGCGCCATTTTTTGGAGGGGGCAGTTCATCCGGTCACCGTCATCACCGATCACAAGAACCTGCTATATCTGGAGTCCGCTAAACGTCTGAATCCCAGACAAGCTAGGTGGTCATTGTTTTTTACCAGGTTTAATTTCGTCGTTACATATCGTCCTGGGTCTAAAAATGTAAAGGCGGATGCCTTATCTCGTAGTTTCCCTGGGGCCGGGAATACGGACGACCCGATTCCTGTTCTTCAGGAGGGGGTGGTGGTTTCGGCAGTATGCTCTGAGCTGGAGGAGGAGATATTGGAGGCTCAGGGGGACGCCCCTGTTGGACCTCCGGGGAGACTGTTCGTTCCAGATCAGTTGCGACAAAAGGTGATCGAGGCACACCATAACTCAGTTTTTGCAGGACACCCGGGGAGTAAAGCAACTGTGGATCTCCTCTCGCGTCGGTTTTGGTGGCCTAACTTACATAAAGAGGTGGTAACTTTTGTCGCGTCCTGTGGGGTTTGTGCGCGCTCTAAGACCTCACATACCCGTCCGTCTGGGGCCCTCTTACCTTTGAAGATCCCGGAGCGTCCTTGGACTCATCTGTCTATGGACTTTATTACGGACCTCCCTCCGTCTTCGGGTAAAACGGTCATACTCGTTGTAGTGGACAGGTTCAGCAAGATGGCACATTTTATCGCTCTTCCGGCTCTCCCTAATGCTAAAACTCTTGCGCAGGTGTTCATTGGGGAGATTGTGAGGCTTCACGGGGTACCCTCCGAGGTGGTGTCTGATCGGGGGTCTCAGTTTGTGTCCAAGTTCTGGAAGGCGTTTTGTGCACGGCGGGGGATGCATTTGTCATTCTCGTCGGCTTTTCATCCTCAGACCAATGGTCAGACGGAACGTATGAACCAGAGCTTGGAGACATATCTTCGGTGTTTTGTGTCAGAGAACCAGGAGGACTGGGCTTCTTTCCTACCTCTGGCAGAGTTTGCTCTCAATAATAGGCGAAGCGAGTCCACTGGTAAGTCCCCGTTTTTTGGGGCATATGGTTTTCACCCCCAGTTTTGTACTTTCAGTAGGGGGGGCTCTTCGGGGGTTCCGGAGGAGGAACGATTTTCCTCATCTCTCGCTTCAGTATGGAGAGGGGTGCTGAAGAATCTGAATACTATGGGGAACCGATACAAACGTATGGCTGATAGGAGGAGAGTGTCTGGTCCGGACCTAAGTGTGAACGATCAGGTATGGTTGTCTACCAGGAATATTAAACTTAAGGTTCCCTCCTGGAAACTGGGTCCCAGGTTCATCGGGCCGTACAGAATCAGTTCTGTTATTAATCCGGTGGCATTCCGTCTTGACCTCCCCCCTACGTTTAAAATTCACAACGTGTTTCACAGATCATTGCTTAAGAGGTATGTGGCGCCGGTGGTACCGTCACCTTTACCTCCCCCTCCTGTGGTTGTCAATGGTAACTTGGAGTTCCAGGTATCGAGGGTCATTGATTCACGCTTTAATCGCCGGTCCCTTCAGTACTTGGTTCATTGGAAGGGGTATGGTCCTGAGGAGAGGATGTGGGTTCCTGCGTCGGATATTAACGCAGACCGATTAGTTCGGGCCTTCCACACGACTCACCCGGATAAACCTGGCCCTGAGGGTCCGGAGGCCCCTCGTAGAAGGGGGGGTACTGTCACGGGTGTGTTGCCACGAAGATCGTCACGAGTACACAGCCTGACTTCTCGCAGCTGACTTGTTGGTGCTTTGTGTTTTCTCGGCAGTGAAGGAGTTAATTCTCTCTCTCTCTGGGCTAGCTGAGGTCCAGCCTCGCCCAGCTGCAATCAATGCTTCGTTAGTGAGACTCCTTTATATTCCTGCAGGTCTGTTTGTGAGGTGTCGGTGAAAGCTTTTCATTCAGACTTACAGAGCGGATCGTGGTGTTTGGAGTTGCTGAGATAAGTGTATTTGAAAGTGTTATTTCCCTTTCCTCGCTTTATCATTTATCTCCTTTCCTGTTGGTGTTCCCTCTGTTGTAGTTTTGTTGAAGTTGTATGCAAGGTGGTTTTGGTTTTTCCCTTGTACTGTCTCGTTCGTCTAAATACTGTGTGTGGGCATATTATTGCTGGTTCCCTATTGTTGTGATCGGGGTCCTTCTCAGGACTAGATTACTGTGGTGCAGGGATCCTCAGGAGGTAGGGGTTACGCTGGCGGCCTGGACCTCTGTACCTTTAACAGTACCTCCAGGATGAGGGATTAGTCAGGGCCCCAGCTTAGGGTCAGCTTAGGCCCCCTACCTCCAGTATTCTGTGACAGTGTGACACCGAGCTGCTCAGCAGGGGGAATCTCCATGTTTCCCACTGTGTCAATCCTTCACTTGTCTCACAGCCTTGGATATCCTCTGTGCAAACCTTTCCCCAGAGCAAACCTTGTCCTTTTAACCTATTTAGCCATATTGGTGCTAGTAAGGTGGAAAAACCATTCTGGTGCAAAATCACCTTGAAATGGAAGCACCGATAATTCATTGATAATTTCATTAAACCCAATTCTGTGTGCTAGGAGTAGAAAGGAAATTTCTCCTTTTCAACCCATGTCCAGTCCAATTCTTGTCTAATTAGTGCTTGGAGTTTATCACAATTTCTGTGTTTTTGTTTGTCCGCCCTTTTTTTGAAGATTGAGCACAGGATCTTACCAGGATTGAGGTATGGGGAGTTTTACTCTGAGGACGCCCCTTTCAGACTGGGACATCTGGAAGAAAGATTGTTCAGAGAAGAAAAGATGAGCTCTTCCATGAGTCTGCCGATAGTAAGTGTCCAGAGATAATTCATGTGTGGGGGCTTTTCATCCATGGAGGGGGCTTGTCTAAGAACACGGCCATGAATAACCATGAATAAAGAATGGGATCTAATCATCCCAACCAACTTCTCTCGACCATCCAGGAGTAATTTGCTGATGAACAATGCTGTTTCCAGCATGATGGAGACCATGTCACAAGGCAAAAGTGATAACTAAGTGGCTCGGTGAACAAAGCATGGAACTTTTGGATTCATGGTCAGGAGACTCCCCAGATCTCAGTCCCCTTGAGAATCCTCAAAAAGTGGGAGGACAAACCAAAACCCAGTAATTGTAATAAGCTCCAAGCACTGATTAGACTAGAACAGGCTGTCATCAGTCAGGATTTGGCCCAGAAGCCTATATCCAGCTGCCAGGGTGAAGAGCAGAAGCCTTGAAAAATGAAGGACAACACTGACTGTAAATATTGAATCTGTGTATAACCTTGATGTATTTGTCGATGAAATTGTAAAAACTTATGAACTGCTGATACTTGTTCTCCAGTAACCGTAGAAATATCTGACTAAAAGATCTAAAAACACTGAAAAAGCCACAAACTGTGTGAAAACGGAACAGCTCTATATTGTACACTACCATTTGAATGTCATTGTTAGTACAGCACCCGTGAGTGGCAAATAAGTAAAGCGTCAATCCTGTAAAGAAGATACCAAAATTTAAAAACATGGCTATTTGTTTTCCAATAGCACCACCCCTGTCCTCGGTCTCTTGTTCAGTTAGATGTAGCTAAGCTGCAGTGCATCGTGCAACCCATTGATAAGAGTGGCGCTGTATTTCTAACTAAAAGAAGCCATTGTTCTGTAGTTTTGGATCGATTCTATTATACATTCACTGGCCACAAAGTATATGTATGTCTTGTGAAGTGTTATTTATTGCACCTGTACACATAAGTCGTGAGGATGGAGCAGTCACAGGAGCTTTTACGTAACAGTGGGCTCCCATTGCAATGAATGGCCAAGATCAAAATAGCAACTGTAACACCAATGCCGGCGCCCCTTCATCTTTCCCCTTCCCCCTCCATGCAGTGATGCTGGGATACTCACCGCCCTGGCCACGCAGTTAACTCCCCGTCTCCTACTAATGTGCATGCTGCACACGCTTCCCGGTGGCGTGCCCGCGCTCCTCTGTTCTTTAAGGGTCAGCATGTGCACCTGGAAGATGCCCCAGGCAATAACTGGGAGGCATCTTGTATAAAAGCCACCCTCCCAAGTAGGGAGGTGCCTGAGCAACCCCTGTAATTTTCCGACATCGTATGTATTTGCAACTGTATGTTGCCAGGTCCCCCGCCCTAATGTAGTGTAGTTTGGTCGTTATCCTGTGTCGGTTTCCGCATTCCTGATTAGTGTGTTCATTACCCTGAAGCCGTTCTGGCGGTACCTGAACTCCGAAACCGCACCTGTCTGGTCATCCCGAATTGTATTGTCTGAACAGGTTCCGAATCCAGTCTTGCCTGTGACTCTGAGTCCAGTCCGTGTCAGTGAACCCGACCCTTGAGGTCAGCTGCTGCGTTACAGGGAACTGCCTAGGAGTGGTACCTGGCGGCTACCTGCAGCTCAAACCTGCCTCCACCATGAGGAGCCCCAGTGAAAACCAGGTAGCCGCTTATCTACTCCCCTCCTAGAAAAGCCCGGCTCCGTGGCACAGTGGGTCCACGATCCACCTGTGCCACCCGCGTGCGTGACTGCAACCACAGCATCTAAAGCAGGGATGTCAAACTCAAACACACAGAGGGCCAAAATAAAAAGCTTGGACAAAGTCTCGGGCCAACCAGTATACAGTATAATGGGTCCCACATAGTCTTCCATACAGAATAATGGGCCCCACGTAGGGGTGATGGTTCTGGTTTCGCCTGCCAAATAAAACCACCTTGTGGGCCAGATTTCGCCCACGTGCCAGAGTTTAACATGTATGATCTAAGGGGTTTGACAAAGGAAGAGCACTCTTTCTATCACCTCAGTGCTCCCTCTCTTCCTGCAATGCGATCATGGGGAGACAATGGTTTGCCATAGCAGCCTCTGTATCTGCCAGGCACAGCCTATTAGATCCTGCCGGATGCGTGTTCTAAAGAACTGTCAGTATAAGGGCACGTTCAGACGTCCATATAAATTGGTCCGAGATTGGACCGCAATGCACAGACTAGCCGTGAGTCTCCCGACCAGTCTGTGACAGCTTCGTAGAAATATTGCAGTCCAATCTCGGACTGATTTATACGGACGTCTGAATGCTTCCTAACAGTGACAGGCAAGGATGATACTCTGCACTATGTAAGTACCAAAGTGATCAAACTATCATCCCTGGAGGAATAGAACATTTTGTTAAAAAAAAAAATTGAACAATGTTTTTAAATCTAAAAAAATGAACACAATCCAAAAAATCCCAGATAAAAATATGGGAAATAAACATGTCAAAAAAGTCAACATACATTAAATATCTCCAAATCTGTAGCAACCTTCTCTATAAAACATTTCATTCTTTATCCCACCCATTAAAAAAAATATGCAGCCGAAACTTGACCTGACATCAGCGGATGTCAGAGCCGGCTTCAGCCGGGGGTCACATGATGCCTGTGAGCAGCCAGTGATAGCGCCTCTCACAGGCAATATGACGCGCCCCCTGGGACATATTCCTTTTTGAGGGGAATACCCGGCACCGGATCAGATGGGGGGGTTGTAGTCTCCGAGCGGCTGTGACCCGGTCCCGTGCCCAGGGCGTCAAGCTCAGTGTGATGTGGCAGTCCTACAGATGTTACTAAAGTTCTTTTGTGTCGACTACGCCACCCGTTGTGATGCGGTCACTGTGGCCGCCGCTGCAGCAGGGTCCGCTGAGGCTGATGGTGGGTGCGCAGCTTGGTGGGATAACCCCCAACGGGAGGGGTATAGCCTCAGAGGGGACAGGCGCAGAGGATGGGGGTTGTGGTGGTGTAGTGCAGACGGCAGTGAAGACAGAGTCGGGTTGTGCAGTTAAGGGTGTTTACTTACTGCAGATGTTGTACTGGTCACTCCAGCTGCTAGTGACCACCCGAGCCGTGCTGCGTCCACCAGGTCCTGGATCCAGCCAACCCCCAAACAAGTCCGGAGCGTGGCCCTGAGCTCTCCCTCTGTCCTTTCTTCAGCCGTCCCCACCAGTGATCCACCTAGGTCCAGCTCCCTCGGGCCTTCTGTTGGGACACCCTTGGCCCTGGGTTCCCTGACCCTTCATGTGGTGTGCCTTCGGGGTGAATGTGGTGGGTGACCGTGACAGACACTGCCCACGGTCTCCGGTCTCTGGCTGGGGATTGTTTTTACCCCCACCAGCTTGGGTTCCGGTACCCTGATGCTGACTCCTCACCCGGTGCTCTGATTTGGGTTCTTGGGTCCCTTCTCTTCTGTGCTCTGGGTCTTTCTCTGCTCCTCTCTCACTCAGGGTCTCTCTCTTGCTGCAGGCTGACTTCCTCTCTGCTTGCTGTCTGCTCCTCTGCAGCTGTCTTGCTGTCTGCTCCTCTGCAGCTGTCTTGTTCTCTGCATCTGACCCTGATTCTAGTTGGTGCCCACCTTATATACACCCTCTATGTGTGAGCTCAGGTGACCAGCACCCAATGAGCTCCTATCTTTACCCAGGCTGCTCCCCCTATCTGCCCCTACACTACATGGGATGTACCACCCCCCTCCCACTCCAGCCAGGAACAGACTCGGTCGTACCTGCACATTTCTAAGTGGGAGTACCGTCGGCCTGTTCCTCGGAAATGGGATGTATGTAGTGCATGCAGCCTACCGAGCTCAGTTCCACACTCCATCCTTACCCGGGAGTGGAATATCACACCTCTGGTTTGAGGTGCAATACCCCTGTAGCAGCCGAATCCTCAGGGTGCTACATTCCCCCCTGGTAAATCACAGCACGTCCTCGGGCTGTAAGACATAAAACACCAAAACATACAAAATTTTTCACATAAACATAATAAAACATATAAAACATTATATATATAAAACTTTTCATATAAACATTCTCGTCGTCTCTTGTTTCTGGTTCCTCCTCCGGACACTGTGCACCGTGTGTCCGGGAAAAGTGCGACAGTCTCTTAGAAAATCTGGTTTTCTATAAAACCGGTAGGGGGCGCTTTAGGACGCGCAACTATTTACAGGGGAAGTTGGCCGCTCTCAGTCCTCGGCCAGGTAGAGGGAAGGGAATGGCTGCTCACAGTCCTCAGCCTGCAGGATGAAGGGGTTAACGGGTAAACAGTTCACTGGTCCCAACGGGGACTATTTTAGCAGCAACAGTTTCAGTTTCTTTATACCCCCATTGGGTAACTTATTTACAGCACCTGCTCTGCCGCACTCAACGGCGTCTTCCTCCTGCTCTTTGAACTTCAGACCCGTCCGGGTCCTCTTGCTCCTCCTCCTCGCACCGCAACTCCTCCTCCGTCAGGCGGTGTACGTGGAGGGCGTAAGGTCCTTTGGCACACTTGTGCCGGGTAAAGGTGACCTCATCTCCGATGTAGAGGTCACGACCTCTGTGCCCCTCCGGCAGATGGGACTCCACGTCTCTGCGCGTGACAAAGACGTCGCCGTGGGTGTTGTTGTCTCGAATGAAGCCCCACCCGTGCTGCTGGTTGAACTTTATTACAGTCCCGGTGGTACGGGGACTGTGCGCTGCACGGGGGTCCCTCCTGGTCCGGCTCTTTTGCTCGGCGCTCCTTATTTGGGCCTGTTGTTCCCGGACCCGCCTCTCTCTCCGCTCCCTCGCGAACTCTTCGAGCTGCTGTCGGCAACACTCGGCGCGCTCTGCTGCAGCTGCCCTAGTTTCCTGAGTGAACCCCATTAGATCTTCTCCGGTGGGGTCCCACTCAAACTGTGCTTCCGCTAGCGGGGGCGAGATCCGTGCCACGGGCTTCGGAGCCGGAATCAGGGGTTCATCCAGGGGTCTTAGTTTCTGCTGCCGTTCCAGCTCATGGTATCCTTCGGGCCAGATGAAGGGCCGCCCGTCCGGCCATGTGAGCTGGCTGAACAAGTCCTCCCCCAGGTGTGGCACCCTTGGTATTGCGGGCGCGGGCGCGGTGGTGGTGGCGCCCGGGTTGCCCAGGCCTTGCGGCCAGGCCTGGGGCACCTGGAAGGTGAAGGGCACCGTTAGGACGGCGGCGCCCTGGGCTACCTGGCCTTGCGACCAGGCCGGAGGCTCCGCGGAGGTAGGGGGCGCTGTTGGTGATGCGGCGCCCGGGGGTACTAGGCCTTGCGACCAGGCTGGTGGTATTTCCTGCTTTGTCACGCTCCGGGTCGAGGCGCGTGACGTCACAGGGGTCGCTGCGGCGGCTTCCGGTCGGGGCCTAGTCCATAGCGGTGACATGGCGGCTACGGGCACAGCAGGGGGACTTTCGGGCTCTGCGACGGGGAGCTGGGGCAGGTGAGCGGTGTCACGGCTTGGGGTATAGGCGTCCCCTTTACCTGCCTCCATGTGTTCGGCTCCCTCCTCGGCGCCGTCTCCGGCCTTGGGTCCTCCCGCGCCATCCTCAGAGGCGGTCTGCTTCCTCTTCCAGGGTAGCGTGCTCCGTTGACTGGTCTCCGCTTGCTGGGCCATCTCCCGGCTCCACTCCGCCAGTATCTCGCGCTGTACCTGGGCCATCCTCCGTGCGAGGCCCTCCAGGGCAGTTTGTGCACACTCCCGGTCTCGGGGGAGCTGCGCTAAGATCTCCGCTAGACCTAGCGGGGTTGTGGACTCTAGCAGGCTCCTGACCATCGGGTCGGTGCTGCTCTGCTCTCCTTCCGGCAGGCTCCTGGCCAGCGGGCCGGTGCTGCTCTGCCCTCCTTCCTCGGTCTCTAGCAGACTCCTGGCCAGCGGGCCGGTGCTGTTCTGCTTTCTCTCCATCTCCGGGTAAGCTCCTCCGCTACTTCTCGTTAGACCTCTTGCCTCCGGGTGCGCTCGCTCCAGACTGCTCCAAGCGGCACCCATCTTTTCTCTTCTCTTTCGTCTCCTCCCACTTTGAGGGCGGTCCCGGGGCAACTCGGTGACTGTCAGCTCCAGGGGGAGTTCTTTCACGCTGACAGACACCTCCAGCATCACAGTCTCTGTTGGTGGGGGCGGTTTCCACTTTTGGCGCCATTTTCTGTCCTGGCCCACGATGGGAGGTGGCCTCTTGTCCTCCTTTGGCACGCCCATAATGGCGTCCGCTGCTCTTCCAAGGCGGGAAATCTGCGGTTTTGGCGGGAAGCGTCGCCCAGTGGCGGGAAACTCTGCAGATGGCGGGAACAAGTTGGAAATGGCGGACAATCGGCGGGAAACGACTGGTGATGGAGTCCGATGGCGTGGACCCTCCGGAACCGGCGGGAGACTTCTTTCTGAGGTAAACTTGCACTTTTCTTCAGGCACGCAGTACCCGGGTGTTGCGGGCACGTAATCCTGCCGACTACGCCAAAGTTGACGCGCCCCCTGGGACATATTCCTTTTTGAGGGGAATACCCGGCACCGGATCAGATGGGGGGGTTGTAGTCTCCGAGCGGCTGTGACCCGGTCCCGTGCCCAGGGCGTCAAGCTCAGTGTGATGTGGCAGTCCTACAGATGTTACTAAAGTTCTTTTGTGTCGACTACGCCACCCGTTGTGATGCGGTCACTGTGGCCGCCGCTGCAGCAGGGTCCGCTGAGGCTGATGGTGGGTGCGCAGCTTGGTGGGATAACCCCCAACGGGAGGGGTATAGCCTCAGAGGGGACAGGCGCAGAGGATGGGGGTTGTGGTGGTGTAGTGCAGACGGCAGTGAAGACAGAGTCGGGTTGTGCAGTTAAGGGTGTTTACTTACTGCAGATGTTGTACTGGTCACTCCAGCTGCTAGTGACCACCCGAGCCGTGCTGCGTCCACCAGGTCCTGGATCCAGCCAACCCCCAAACAAGTCCGGAGCGTGGCCCTGAGCTCTCCCTCTGTCCTTTCTTCAGCCGTCCCCACCAGTGATCCACCTAGGTCCAGCTCCCTCGGGCCTTCTGTTGGGACACCCTTGGCCCTGGGTTCCCTGACCCTTCATGTGGTGTGCCTTCGGGGTGAATGTGGTGGGTGACCGTGACAGACACTGCCCACGGTCTCCGGTCTCTGGCTGGGGATTGTTTTTACCCCCACCAGCTTGGGTTCCGGTACCCTGATGCTGACTCCTCACCCGGTGCTCTGATTTGGGTTCTTGGGTCCCTTCTCTTCTGTGCTCTGGGTCTTTCTCTGCTCCTCTCTCACTCAGGGTCTCTCTCTTGCTGCAGGCTGACTTCCTCTCTGCTTGCTGTCTGCTCCTCTGCAGCTGTCTTGCTGTCTGCTCCTCTGCAGCTGTCTTGTTCTCTGCATCTGACCCTGATTCTAGTTGGTGCCCACCTTATATACACCCTCTATGTGTGAGCTCAGGTGACCAGCACCCAATGAGCTCCTATCTTTACCCAGGCTGCTCCCCCTATCTGCCCCTACACTACATGGGATGTACCACCCCCCTCCCACTCCAGCCAGGAACAGACTCGGTCGTACCTGCACATTTCTAAGTGGGAGTACCGTCGGCCTGTTCCTCGGAAATGGGATGTATGTAGTGCATGCAGCCTACCGAGCTCAGTTCCACACTCCATCCTTACCCGGGAGTGGAATATCACACCTCTGGTTTGAGGTGCAATACCCCTGTAGCAGCCGAATCCTCAGGGTGCTACAAATACATACAATTAAAGGTAATTACAATAACACTTATGGGCACAGGGTGAATACATTGGGGCAATTTAAAAAAGTACTGGACAACTACTTTAAAAATAAAAGTAGCCGTTTGTAGGTGAAAAAAAAAAACTGGATGTGCTTCCCTTTGTTTTTTATTTTCCTAACACTGGACAACCCTTTTACGTGAGTGAAAATACATGTTAGATCATCTCCACAATTTTCAGACTCCATCTTCTCGGCCTCTTCTTTTCTTTTGCGTTTTAACATCTCATTTTACAGAATTAATTTTTATGTCTTTTTCATTTGACTGTTTTTAGTATGTGTAAATCTGCATCTTCATGATCATTTCCAATACTGACAGAAATGACGTAAATGTATTCTTTGTATTTAATAAGAAAAGTCACTATGGCTGGGATAAAGGTCTACAGGCAAAGTCGGTGGCGTGGGCTCAAAGACATTGCTTCCCACTGATGACATTAGCATTGGTATGCCTTATTTTACCAGGAATAGTAACAGAGCCCATTCGTCTCGTTGTTTATTTTCATCTGCAGATTAATGGATTTTAATGCATCTTTAGCTGCTCTTTGGCCTTTCTGCAAGTTTTTCACTCCCATGGTGATGCAAGTCCAAGTCTTAGCGTAATGATGAAGCCTCCGGGTGCACTGCTGCCAATTTTGTGGACTCCCGGATGTCAGCAGAGCAGTTTTTACACGTTGTCACGCCTGAATTGGAATCAGACTAATTAAGATAAAAAGACAGCAAAATAGAAATGTGTTTTTTTTTTTTTTAGGTTTATATTCAGTTTACTTTGTTTTAGGGGATTTTCTATGACGTTGCCATCCTTATTACATCCTTGGAATGGTGGGGATCAAAAGCCCATTAACTCTATCATCAGCTGATTGAAGGGGCTACGGTGTTGCAGTGAGGGCTGTGACATTCACATCTCTTACCATGGGCAGTGCCATTTTTTAGCGGCTGTTACTGGTACTGCAGCTCTGCATTTTAGGAGAGCTTACAATACCAGGCATTACCATTACAAAACATACTGCATTGCACCTGTAAAATGAATGTAACACTTACCAAAGTGCTGCAGTCTTTTCTGTCAGTGATTTGGTGGAGATTTTGGAAGTTAACGCCTTAATGACTTATTTTACAGCTGTCACATCAGGGGAAGGGGGGGGGGGGGGGGGCATTGAGTTATAGTGTGATAGGCTTACCACAGCAGTCACCGCTATGATAATCCTGGGATCTAAGGGGTAAGGTCTCTCCTTGTGGAGAGTGACAAGCCAGGTCTGGCATGCCAGTATGAGGAGACTTAAACGCCTTGCATGCTCCTCTGGGAAATTAAATATGCAAATTGTCTCTTCAGAGAGGAAGAGAACTTGAACTCTAGTGCCACCTATTGGAAGTAGAAATCCTACAAATCAATATCGACCCTTTAACAAGCCTTTCAATATGACTTAGGATAAAAACCAAATCAGAATCCCAATATCTGAAGAGACAATTTGCATATTTAATTTCCCAGAGGAGCATGCAAGTCGTTTAAGTCTCCTCATCCTGACATGCCAGACCAGGCTTGTCACTCTTCACAAGGAGAAACCTTACCCCTTAGATCCCAGTCTTAGCCTCTCACCTAGCCAAATCAGATCTCATGCTTTGCACTGACGAGGGGCAGCTCCCTGCTTCCTTGTGTTGTGCGCGCCGCACTTCTCGATGGCGCTCTCCCTGCTCTTAGAGGGCCAGTGCGTGCACCTGCTAAGATGCCCCAGCCAATAGCTGGGAGGCATCTTGTATAAAAGGCACCCTCCCCAATAGGGAGGTGTCGAAGCAACATTGTATCAATAGTGTGTAGTGGAACTAGTGAGTTGTGAGGTCCCCTGTTCCTTGTGTGGCCAGTGTCTTGAACCTGAAGTCCATGGTCTTTTTGTGGCCAGTCCTGAACCCATAGTACCCGGTCCTTGTGTGGCCAGTCCTAAACCCGTAGTCCCCGGTCCTTGTGTGGCCAGTCCTGAGGATCCAGAACCTATTAGTCTGAACAGAGCCCGATTCTGTGTCAGTGAACCTGAGCCTTTGGTCAGCAGCTGCAGTACTGGGGACCTCCTAGGAGTGGTACCTGTTGGCTACCTGCAGCTCAAGCCTGACTCCACCGTCAGGAGCTGCAGATGTAATGCTTTTGCCCTCTCCCCTGCATGGTTCCCCTTCCCCCTCCATGCAGGGACACAGGCATCCTCACTGCCCTCGCCGTGTGGCCACGTGTGGTCCCCGGCGTGCTCCCTGATTCCTTATGCTCATCCAGGATCCAGAACCTAGTAGTCTGAACGGAACCCAAGTCTGTGTCAGCAAACCTGATTCTTGGGGTTCGGGGACTGCCTAGGAGTGGTACCTGGCGGATACTTGCAGCTCAAGCCTGACTCCACTATCAGGAGCTCCAGTGAACACCAGGTAGTCGCTTAGCTACGTCCCTTCTTAGGTAAGCCCAACCCTGTGGCACAGTGGGTCCACGAATCACGTACGCCACCTGCGAGCGTGACAGTTTGCTTTGGCCATGGACCCTGGTATTTCCCAGGAAGAAATTTTTTCACCTACAAACGCTGGATTCCCAACTGGAAACCCTGACATTTGCTGCACCAGCCCAAGTTGCACGACCTGCAACTTACACTTCTGGAAATGAACCCATCCTGTCTGATCTGTGACAATATTATGGGGATCCGAAGCAGTGCCGTGGGTTCCTAGAGCATTGCATGGAGCATTATGAATTTTGGGGCCATAACTTTACCTCTGATCGGGCTAAGGTGGGATTCCTAATGTCCTACCTAGGAGGAGATGCCCTAACATGGCTCAACCCCTTATGGGAGAGAGGGGATCCAGTCACCTCGGACCTGCAGGCCTTCCTGGTGGCTTTCCGAAAGGTCTTCAATGAGCCGAATCTAGGATCTTCTGCGATAACTTCCCTTCTCAGCTTCTAGGATTAGACCAGACAGGTGACGCGGGTGAGGAAACAGTCACTTCTGGCTCTGTACTCAGAGAAACCACCTGTTCCCCAGCCAGTAGAAGCAACTACCCTTACGGAATCCAATAGTTGGCTGGCTGAGCAGAAGCCAGATCTCAGTCGTGGGAAGGGATTGTGGTATTGCTGCAATTGTGTGTAATATCCTGGCTGTCTTTGTTTGTCTTGAAAAACTCCAAAGCCTAGGGTCAGTAGGAGAGACAACCCTTGGCAAGAGTATTCCCTCTCTACCTATGACTGTGACTATATCCGTGGCAAGTGGAGGCTTCGGTTCGGCGGGAAAGTTCTTGCTGTAAGACGTTAAAAGATGTCCAGGCTCCAGAAACCGGAGAGAGTGTTGTCAGGTGAAGGATTAGCCCTACCCAAGGACATTCAAGTCATTTCTGAACAACCAGAGCTCCAGATAGGAGAATTGCATACGGAGAAGATTGCCTTCCATGTGCTGTCTGGTTTATTCCATCCACTTTCCTTAGGTCGTCCGGAGCTGAGTTCTCAAGTGCCTATTCTAGTCTGAAGACTTCGAGAAGTGCTTTGTTGGACCAATGGAGTCACAAGAGGAGTTTGGTCCCTAAACTTCTAGTTCAGTCATCAGTGTCGCTGTCTTCTCCGCCAGGTCTTCTAGTTGCTGCCTCGCGGTGTGCTGGCATTTCCGAAGTGGTGGTGATGTCTCCACACAGTCTCGACGATTGTTCCAATGATCTGCTCCCAGGAACCTTCTTGTCATGTGGTTGTGTCATCTTGGAGACCAGGCTGAAGATGGACCCAGAGGAGGCATTTTCAGTTTCTAGGTGGTCGGTTGAAGAGAACGTCAAGGCGATGGCATCTTCCAAGTCTCTATGATCCATCAACCAGGCGGAGGAACTCCAGTTGGTCCTTGAATTCTCCAGGGGGGTAGCTGGTCTCAACAGAGAGAGAGACTTAACTATGCAAAGTTCCTGGTACTACGCCCGCTTCGTCCCACTCTGAGGATGGCTTGATAGAGAGAATTATCCGAGTCGTGAAGATGGTGAGAGATGTCACTTTTCTTCTAGTGGACTGGAGAGAATGTGGCCCTGAAGAGATGTCGTAGGAGCCCATGAAGTGTAGTCGGGTCCTCATGGGCTTGAAGAAGAGGGGGCGCAAGGGGGGTAGGTACTGTAATGCTTTTGCCATCTCCCCTGCATGGTTCCCCTTCCACCTCCATGCAGGGACACAGGCATCCTCACTGCCTTCGCCTTGTGGCCACGTGTGGTCCCCGGCATGCTCCCTGCTTCCTTATGCTCATCCAGGATCCAGAACCTAATAGTCTGAATGGAACCCGAGTCCGTGTTCGTGTCTGCAAACCTGATTCTTGGGGTCATCAGCTGCAGTACCGGGGACTGCCTAGAAGTGGTACCTAGCGGCTACTTGCTGCTCAAGCCTGACTCCACCATCAAGAGCTCCAGTGAACACAAGGCAGCCGCTTAGCTACGCCCCTTCCTAGGTAAGCCTGGCCCAGTGACACAGTGGGTCCATGAACCACGTGTGGCACCTGCGGGCGTGACAACCTCTTCTGACTCCTTCAAGACTGTTGGCTGAAGCTGCTGGAGAGAATGCCAAGGTGATGTAATGCTGTCATTAGTGTAAAAGTGTGTGTGTGTGGGGGTGGATTTAGGAATGTAAGGTATAACACATATTCTGGTTTGTTTCACACATTTCTTTACTCCTTGTTTCCTTGTGTTTTTTTTTTGCCTTCAGTCTGAATGTGCACTTCCTAATAAGAATAAGGAGAGCCATTGCATGTACAGGTGTGTCCAAACTTTTGACTGCTACTGAATATTTGCAAGATTAAATGATCCAAACTAACCCTGTGTGATGTATAACTATTTTATTCGGGTATTGATTTTATATGCATTACTCATCTGAAACTGCACAAGCTACATTGTAATCCTCCGTGCTTCATGCTTTGAACATATTAATCCTTATGAAATACATTTACTTTTGAGCTAAAGAACTCCAGGGAAAAAAAATCTACAATGAAACAATAAGAGCTTTATATGCTATATAACTCCTGTGAATCGGAGGCCCTTCTGCTCGCTCCGTGCAGTTTCTTTATTAAGTATGAGTGGATCATTAAGGCTCAGATAATATGTACTTGTAGACCATTAAAGTCTGCCTCGCTTTTTCCCCACGTCCCTCTTCTCGCCCGCTCTGTTTCTATCGGTTTAGATGCAATCAGAGTCCGCAGTGTAGGCAGAAAGATGTTTTTGAGATGTTTCAGCTGAACAAACAAGGGCAAGAAAAGGCAGCCAAAAGCTACCAAAGCTGTCATTAGATTGGCAGCACAATATCCCAGTGACTGGGAACAGTAACCAGGGCAGGGGGCAAAAGCTTTGGGAGTGTGCGTTATAGACATAGATCTATTCTATGCATGTTATTGATGTAGTGAAATATAGTGGTATTATTTGGATACTTTATTCATACTTTTATACCTTCTCTGCAGTGATGAGTACCGTTCTATCAACCAAAAGAGTAAAGAGCGCCCCTCCGAAGTGGGAGCAGAAATACTGCTAGTAATCCCTGTATGTAAATCAATAGAATGAGTGTTAGACCTCATTCAGATGTGTATGTGCTCTCTCCGTTTCTGAAAGAAACATGCCACCATGTTTCAGCCTATTCACATGTTTTTCTTTGTCGTAGACCGATTGTTGACAAAAAAGAAAAAAAGCCAAGAAAAATGGAAATGTCTGTTTTTGCGTTTATGAAAATAACACACAGCACAGGAATGCTATCCAAGTCTGATTTTCCTGTGTCAAAAAGTTGCAAAATGTGCTGCAAGTGGACTCTGCAAAAATGTTATACCCTCTTGGCACTTAAAAAAATAAATTAATAAATAGCAAAATGTGAGGGGTATGCCACCTCGCAACAGATTCACTATAATAAACAGAGAAACTGGTGTTCTTTATACAGTGGTGGCCAAAAGTATTGGCACCCCTGCAATTCTGTCAGATAATACTCAGTTTCTTCCTGAAAATGATTGCAATCACAAATTCTTTGGTATTATTATCTTCATTTAATTTGCTTGCAAGGAAAAAACACAAAAGAGAATGAAGCAAAAATCAAATCATTGATCATTTCACACAAAACGCCAAAAATGGGCCAGACAAAAGTATTGGCACCCTCAGCCTAATACTTGGTTGCACAACCTTTAGTCAAAATAACTGCGAACAACCGCTTCCGGTAACCATCAAGGAGTTTCTTACAATGCTCTGCTGGAATTGTAGACCATTCTACTTTGGCAAACTGCTCCAGGTCCCTGATATTTGAAGGGTGCCTTCTCCAAACTGCCATTTTAAGATCTCTCCACAGGTGTTCTATGGGATTCAGGTCTGGACTCATTGCTGGCCACCTTAGAAGTCTCCAGTGCTTTCTCTCAAACCATTTTATAGTGCTTTTGGAAGTGTGTTTTGGGTCCTTGTCCTGCTGGAAGACCCATGACCTCTGAGGGAGACCCAGCTTTCTCACACTGGGCCCTACATTATGCTGCAAAATTTGTTGGTAGTGCAGACTTCATAATGCCATGCACACGGTCAAGCAGTCCTGTGCCAGAGGCAGCAAAGCAGCCCCAAAACATCAGGGAACCTCCGCCATGTTTGACTGTAGGGACCGTGTTCTTTTCTTTGAATGCCTCTTTTTTTTTTTCCTGTACACTCAATGTTGATGCTTTTTCCCAAAAAGCTCTACTTTT
This sequence comes from Phyllobates terribilis, assembly GCF_046119375.1. Taxonomy (NCBI): domain Eukaryota; kingdom Metazoa; phylum Chordata; class Amphibia; order Anura; family Dendrobatidae; genus Phyllobates; species Phyllobates terribilis. The sequence goes on along the minus strand of NW_027362765.1, from coordinate 92,822,863 downwards.
GTCTCATCTGACCAGAGAACATTCTTCCAAAACGTTTTAGGCTTTCTCAGGTAAGTTTTGGCAAACTCCAGCCTGGCTTTTTTATGTCTCTGGGTAAGAAGTGGGGTCTTCCTGGGTATCCTACCATACAGTCCCTTTTCATTAAGACGCCGACGGATAGTACGGGTTGACACTGTTGTACCCTCGGACTGCAGGGCAGCTTGAACTTGTTTGGATGTTAGTCGAAGTTCTTTATCCACCATCCGCACAATCTTGCGTTGAAATCTCTCGTCAATTTTTCTTTTCCGTCCACATCTAGGGAGGTTAGCCACAGTGCCATGGGCTTTAAACTTCTTGATGACACTGCGCACGGAAGACACAGGAACATTCAGGTCTTTGGAGATGGACTTTTAGCCTTGAGATTGCTCATGCTTCCTCACAATTTGGTTTCTCAAGTCCTCAGACAGTTGTTTGGTCTTCTTTCTTTTCTCCATGCTCAATGTGGTACACACAAGGACACAGGACAAAGGTTGAGTCAACTTTAATCCATGTTAACTGGCTGCAAGTGTGATTTAGTTATTGCCAACACCTGTTAGGTGCCACAGGTAAGTTACAGGTGCTGTTAATTACACGAATTAGAGAAGCATCACATGATTTTTCAAACAGTGCCAATACTTTTGTCCACCCCCTTTTTTAGGTTTGGTGTGGAATTATATCCAATTTGGCTTTAGGACAATTCTTTTTGTGTTTTTTCATTGAAGACAAATTAAATGAAGGTAATAATACCAAAGAATTTGTGATTGCAATCATTTTCAGGAAGAAACTGAGTATTATCTGACAGAATTGCAGGGGTGCCAATACTTTTGGCCACCACTGTAGCTGGCATAGATTTACAGTACTGGCTGGCGGATAGCCCATAGGATGCACCAAGTTTATTAGGAGGCACCTACTAATAAGTTTGGCGCACCTTACTCCAGTGATCTTTGGGTATAAGATGGGTAAAATGAAATGCTAGGCTTAGTAAATTTCTCAAGGTATCCTCCTATGTGTATATATATGGAGAAACCTTTTAGTCTAGGGCAGTAGAGAGACTAGAAGCAACCAGGGACCTGCATCCGACTAGTCATCCGAGATGCATAACCCCTAGCTGGCTTTTCTGACTATGCTTTCTTTGAAATGCTGCAGCATTTCAGAGTAAAATAAACAAGAAAATATCACAGCCATCGTCTGATTAATGCGGCCCGTGGCATTAATCAGCCATCAAGTGCCTCTAACAGCCGCAAGTGGATCCGAGATCCACTCTAGGCTGTTACCCAGTTAAATGCTGCTGTTAATCACTAACAGCGGCATTTAACACATGCCGGCCGGAAGCGCGTCACAAGTCCTGCCCATCGACGCCTCTATCATGTGATCGAGGGGCGCCAATAGGTTGTCATGACAGCCGGGGGTTTGCGGAAGACCCCGTACCTGTCATTGTGAATCTCCTGTGAATGCCGGCTCGTGGCCCACGTTCATAGAAGATCATGATTTTTGCTATGCTTATGTGTGGCACAGGCGATTGGATGATCGCAGTTTCACGTCTCGTAAAGGGACTATTGAGGTCAGTAAAAAATAAAATAAAATCACCACCCCCATTTTGCACCATTCAAAATAAAACCATTTTTTAAAAATACACATATTTTGGTTCGCTGCGTTCCGAAATGTCAGATCTATCAAAATATAAAGTAAATTATCGGTAAACGGCATATCGGGAAAAAAAATCAAAATGCCAGAATTATGTTTTTTGGCCACAGCAAGATTGCAATAAGAGATAATCAAAACATCATATCTACCCCAAAATGGTATTAATAAAAACGTCAGCTCAGGGTGCAAAATTTAAGCCCTCACACAGCCCCAGGTCCCGAAAAATTGATACTAATGGTGACATTATTGAATTTTTTTTCTTACAAATTTCAGATTTTTTTTTCACCGCTTTAAAAAGAACCTCTGCACACTCATACTAACTTGGGAAATCATAATTTCAGGTCAGTTTTACCATACAGTGAACATGGTAAATTAAAAAAAATTGTAGAAATGCACTTTTTTTGCTATTTCACAGCAAAAAATTCACCTTTTTTTTTTGCAATTTTTCTATTCTCAGTTCACTAAATGATAAAATCAGTGGTATCATTAAAATGCAACTAGTCCCGCAAAAAAACAAGTCCTCATGTGGCTATATTGAATGAAAAATAAAAAAATGCATGGCTATTGTAAGAAGGGGAGGAAAAAAAGAAAGCGATTAAACGGAAAATCGCAAGGTCACGAAGGATTTAATCTAATGTGTAAGTTGATTTTAGAATGCCCTTCTCAGAATGTAAACCACTAAGTCAGCATGCAATGCTGTCAGATTTCAGCTCTGAAGCAAGCAGAATTATAAATGCAGCTCTGAAGAATAATATAGTTTGAAACTCCGAAATATGTAGTACAATCTATTCCAGCTTTATGTAGACTAATTGTGCATCAAACCTATAAAATAGTTTTTAAAGAAGACTTATCTATTCTCCTGATCTGTTTATTTTACTAAATTCCTGTGTTTCTCTTAAAAATTAAATTCTGGGGCATCTTTTCTTGTCCTGTTCCTCTGTTATCCTTACTATAATTCTTGGAATAAATTACACATTTACATTCTCCGATAGCGAGGGGAAGTACGCGCATCGTATAGCATCTGTTTGTCAATGTCTTCTTCATACGTTTCCAGGAGGAACAACAAAGGAACGTTAAAAGAGAATGGAACAGTAGCCATAGTTTGTTGCTTTTACATTTACCCAGTAGAAGTCGGAAAGGTCTGCTAATACTCATAACCCTGCATGTACATTGTGGGATATTGAGTAAAAATTGAATTATATAAACAGGCGAGTGAGGGAAATGAGCATTTTCAGAAGGTCACATTTCCCAGCGAGAAGACTTAGTTCAATAATAAAAGGAAAGGAGAATCAATTGAATCTTTGTGTTTTAATTTCCTGATGGCATTTCTGTACTGTTCTCCTCTTGTGGCACGCTCGTCCTGCTCTCAACAGGTTGCAGGTCGCTCTTTATCGTAGATCAGTAACCCTTCCAGCTCCAACAGTGGAGGGAATAATAGATGACAGCATCTTGGCATGAAAAGAACTAATCTGCGTGACCATCGTATTCCCATCTCGGACATTTATGACATATCCACAGGATATGTCCAATCGATGTAGGTTCCAGCATCTATTTCCAGAAAGGAGCCTGCACCCCTTTTGACTGCATGTATTCGCCATTTTTATGAAAAGTAGAACAATTCTGTTGTTGGCTTATGAAACTTATTCTATTGACCCTGTATTTTAAAGGTGTCATCCCCATTAAAAAAAAATGTTAATCTCTGGCTAAAGAAGCAAACTGTGCTGTACTCTACTTCCCCTGGCCCTCTTGCGAGTCTCCACGCTACTCCATGTGTTTGGCTTTAGCTGTGGCGCTGACGTCAAGTCGACAGCACGGCAACTGATCAGTGAGCTCTGAGCAGCACTGCCCATGTAGACGGAACGCCCCTGCTCAGAGCCGCTGAGCTCACTGATTGGCTGCCGGTTTGTTTATCACTGGGTCACCACTACAGTAGTGATTTTGGTCTCATACTAGTCTGGCAGGGGAAAGGATTAAATGATATGGACAACTTTTTGGACATTTTCTTTTTTCTTAAATGCATGTCTTTTGGGCTAAAATCATATATTTAAAATACAATACTATTACCTGAATGAACAAACAAAAAAGCAAACAAAATTCTTTATTTTCCCCATGCATTTAAAATCAACCAAGTTTTCAATAAATCTTAAAAGAAAATTCTTTATTTAGTTTCTTGTGTTCCATGCAAACCTATGTTCTTCCATGGTTACAGATGACCAACAAGCCCTCTATAGACTGATCCAGCAGTCATACTCTTTTATTTGTCCTTACTAAATGTGCGCCAAATGGCCACTTTATTTGATCCCCCATCTAATAGCCCGTTAGACCACTTTTGTCCTTCAGAATCACTGTAATTTTTGGTGGAATGGACTCCACCTGGTTTTGAAAATAATCTGCAGGAATATTGGCTGATGAGGACAGGATAATTTGATGCAGGTACTGATGTGCTCTGCTCAATCCTTTCTACCTCATTCCAGATATACGCTATAGCACATAAGCCAAACTCTGGCCCGTGGGCCAAATCTGGCCCGCAGGGTGAGTATATTTGACCTGCGATGCCAGGTGGGACCCTCGAGTATATTTGGCCTCTCATCCTAGATGGCGATACAGTTGAAAGCAATGATGGAGACGCGAATTCCAGCTAACGCTCCCTCTCCCATCATTCACCCTCAGCATTTGATGGCGCAATGACGTCATTACAACGTGCCCGCTGTACAAAGATATGCAGAGGATCTGGAGACAACATGAAGAGACCGGAGCAGCGGGGTAACAGGCAGAGGTGAGTATTTTGTTGCTATATGGAGCACAATGTGGGCCTATTATACTGTATGGAGTACTATGTGGGGCCATTATACTGTAAGGAGTACTATGTGGGGCCATTATACTGTATGGAGCACTATGTGGGGCCCATTATTCAGTATGGAGGACTATGTGGGGCCATTATACTGTATGGAGGACTATGTGGGGCCATTATTCTGTATGGAGGACTATATGAGGCCCATTATTCTGTATGGAGTACTGTGTGGGGCCATTATACGGTATGGAGCACTGTGTGGGGCCATTATACTGTGTGGAGCACTGTGTGGGGCCATTATACTGTATGGAGCACTGTGTGGGGCCATTATACTGTGTGGAGTACTGTGTGGGGCCATTATACTGTATGGAGGACTTTTTGTGACTATTATACTATATGGAGCACTTTTTGTGGCCATTATACTGTACTATATGGAGGGCTGTGTAGGGATTACAGTTGGAGAATTATACTGTGATGGTTTCACCATTCTTTGTCAGGGGGATTGAGGGAGGGAGGGTACAGTATGGTCATTATACCGTGCATGTGGAGGAATTCACTGTGGAGCGTCTTCTTTCTGCCATGAAAATATGAATTTCGTTGGTGACAATACTTACGTAAACCCTACTGTCCAAATGTCCATCCACTGGTATGAAAGGAACTATGTTGTTCCAAGAAAAGATTGTTTACATCATTACCCCACCAGCCTATTAGGAAGGGTTCATTGTTTCATGCTGCTTGCACCAAATTCTGCCACCCACTACCTTTTTCCCATGTATGGTTCAACCAAAATCTGGATTAATCTGACCAGGCAATGTTCCTCTACTGCAAAGGTCCCTAACTTTTCTTTCCTTTAAAGCTACATTCAGCGTTGAAAGATAGTTGCGAGCCACGTCCAGAAGAACTCCCACCCTCCAAAAGTGTCACACAGAGCATCACCCCATTATCGGTGTAATGACAGCCCCTTTCTTGCAAAGTTCTTTACGTCCATAATTTCCACTTTCTTTGGATGTTTTTCCTCAATCACACCGTCCATGATTATACTGTATTGTATGAGAAAACCAGACAAGTTTGGCAGTTTCTCATATATAGGCCCTGGCAAGTCTAACTGATGACCGTGCCTCATTTATGGCCATTCATATCACTAAATTTTTCCCATTTTAAATATAGTTTCACCCTGAAACTGATACACGGAAATTTTTCTTGCTTAATTTTAGGCTGCACTCCAGGGTCATGTAGCCAATTTCCCTGCAATTGTGAAAGAGCAGCATCTGACTACACCCCAGTTTGTTACCATGGAGACACAAATCTCTTCATATGACCTGAAGAAGAAAAACAAATTTTAATTCAGATATCATAGCATTATTTTTCGTTAGGAAAATACAAAAATTGCCCTTTAACAGGAAAAATTATAGCCAAATATTTGTAGTTTGTCCAAATGTTTGGCAGATACTACTTCATTAGTTTTGTGGCCACTTCTACTTAAAACGCAAATTCTTTGCAATGGCTCTGAGCTCCTGAATACAAGGAGTCTTTTTTTTATTTTTTTTTTACAAAGACGCCTACGATTGCATCGATCGAAGCTACAGGAGTTGTTATCCTAAATGATACACATTCAACAAATGGCAGCTTTATGAATTTTGCCTTAAGGCTTTTGACTCCTTTCTCCAGCTTTGTTTTGGGAGATCTGCTCATGCCTTTTATTCCGGCAGAAAGGACAAGAAAGGAGAGAGTGCAAATTAGACTTCTGTACAAAATCCATACTATGTTCTCTTTTTACCTGTTATAGTTCTGCATTGCAGTGTGTTTTCCTTGTACCCGTTCCACCATTGCACTCTCTATAGGTTCTTGCATTTTGCAACCTATTACTCTGTGTTTCAAAACTTCCTTAGTTGATTCATTTCCTTTCATTCAGCAATGAAGATATATTACAGGGGCTGAGAACAGATGACAGATGCCACATTTTCTTTTCCTGGTGTCGAACAGTCGTGTGTATGCTTCCTTGGCAATGTAATAAACCGGCTGAAACTTTTGCCTTATTAACCGAGTCCTGCTGTTTATCCCAATTTCCATCAATTTGCCTCCCACCACCACCACCTAGCATCTCTGTGCCGCCTTTTAAGGCGATTTGTTGCCTCTTGTTCATGGTTGCCGATGTACCACTTGCTTATTTTTTTTTTTTTTTATGAATTTGCGCCGTGGGTCCGTTGGGTGGGTGTTTAGTGCTGAGCTGCGCATGTTTTGTTGTCAGTGAGCTGTTCAGTGAGGAGTTGATAATCTTGTTTCTGTTTTAGAATGTGAAAAACTATAGAAACTATAGGGATATTACATCCTTTTTACACAAGCTGGAGAAATGAAGCATAAATTACATACTGCTAGCTCTAGACTGAGTGAATTTGCTATCGGGTGACCGATATTTAGGGTGTAGGGCAAGCTCGGACTGGCCCACAGAATAACAGGAGAATCCCCTGGTGGGCCCGACTGCAGGATTGTGCCCTTATCCTTATGAGTAGTAGTTGGCCCAATACACTTATTCACTATGTACAGACTGAAACAACATCTCATCAATCATTCAACAAACCACCCAGTGTATTATTACATAGAAGCAGAGAGAAATTTGTAAATGAGGGCAATGTAATATTTGCATGAACAGTAGGCCCCCAGAGTCAGTGTTATCGGTGGGCCATTGGATCTCCAGTCCGACACTGGTGTAGGGGCCCCTTAAGGCTCAATCGGTCAACTATCTGACAAAAATCCTATTTAGAATACCATTTCTTTGCCGTTCTTGGAACTGGCTCCTTGCTGCTCATTACACCCTGGTCGTCTATGGGGTGTATTGCAATGGTCCATTTACCTCTTCAATAGTCAGAGTTAGAGCCACAGTCACGCCACAACTTGTTTCAGTAATATGGTACACACATGGACCAGTAATACGCAAACAGTTGCAACAGTGTTTTTGATCCTATTTTCATCACTGTTTGTCCGTGTCCCTTTTTACCATCAGTGTTTCATCACATATGAAAAAAGAAAATAAAAAATTGCAAAGCTTATCTTATCCATTGCAATGTTATCCACCTTCCATCCGTGTGCTGCCGTGATTTTCCAAGGTCACATAGATCTTGTATTGGTAATTTTGATCCATGACTCCGATTAAAGACAGACATGACTCCCTGCTTTTTGTTTTTTTTTTGTGGACATACGGTCCACAAAAAAAAAAATGGACCTGTGAATAGCACCATAGACTTCAATAGGTTCACTTGCTATCCATGAAAATTACAGATGAGTTTTTGGAGCATGATTACTAAAAACAAACACTTCAAACAACTAAGTGAAATTTTCTAATGGATGCCTACAGTATTCCAAAAGCAATTATTGTGTTCATTATTACTGTGGGCCCTGGCCTTTGTCCATTTTGATTTCACCCTTATAATAAAAAAAGGACCGGCGAAGATGAGCTGTTTGCTGTTACCGAAGATCGGCAATGCAAGCATTAAATGCCTGTGGAAATCAATGGATCATTGGCAATGGCTCTCCATTCTAAAGCTAGGGTGACACAACCGTTTTTCTCTCGTCCAACAAAATCGGTGCGATTATGCTAATCAGACTCTGATCAGAGTTTGATAAAGAATATTTGGATGCACACACAGAGACTCTTCGAGGTGCTAGTGAAAAGGGAGTGGATACCCAATATATAGTCATGGCCGAAAGTTTTGGCACCCTTGAAATTGTTCCAGAAAATGAAGTATTACTCCTAGAAAATTATTGCAGTTACTCCTTTTGTTATACACATGTTTATTTCCTTTGTGTGTATTGGAACAACACAAAAAAAAACAGAAAAAAAGGCAAATTGGACATAGTTTCACACAAAACCCCAAAAAAGAGCCTGACAAAATTGTTGGCACCTTTCCAGAATTGTGGGTAGATAACTTTGTGATGTTCATTCAAACTCACCTGTGGCAAGTAAAAGGTGTGGGTAATATGAAAATCACACCTGAAACCAGATAAAAAAGGAGAACAGAAAGAGAAGAAAACTGTCTGATGACTTGAGAACCAAAATTGTTGAAAAATACCAACAATCTCAATTGTGCAAGTCCATCTCGAGAGATGTTGATGTTCCTTTGTCCAAGGTGTGCAACATAATCAAGAAGTTTACAACCCATGGCACTGTAGCTAATCTCCCTGGATGTGGATGGCAGAGAAAAATTGATGAAAGGTTGTAACACAGGATAATTTGGATGGTGGATAAGCAGCCCCAGTCATTTTCCAAAGAAATACAAGCCATCCTGCAAGCTCAGGGTGCAACAGTGTCAGCACGAATTATCCGTCGACATTTGAATGAAATGTGAAATGAAACACTATGGCAGGAGACCTAGGAGGACCCCATTGATGACACAGAGACTTAAAAAAGTTAGACTGCAATTTGCCAAAATGTACATGGGTAAGCCAAAATCCCTCTGAGAAAGCGTCTTGTGGACAGATGAGACCAAGATAGAGCTTTTTGGTGAAGCACATCATTCTACAGTTTACCAAAAACAAATGAGGCCTACAAAGAAAAGAACACCGTACCTACAATCAAATATGGTGGAGGTTCAGAGATGTTTTGGGGTTGTCTTGCTGCTTTTGGCACTGAGTGCCTTCACTGTGTGCAAGGCATCATGACATCTGAAGTTTGCCAAAGGATTTTGGGTTGCATTGTAGTGCCCAGTTTCAGAAAGCTGAGTTTGCGTCCTAGATCATGGGTCCTCCAGCAGGACAATGACCCCAAGCATACTTCAAGAAGCACCCAGAAATGAATGGAAACAAAGCACTGGAGAGTTCTGAAGTGGCTAGTAATGGGTCCAGATCTGAATCCCATTGAGCACCTGTGGAGAGATCTTAAATTTGTTGTTGGGAGAAGGCGCCCTTCAAATACGAGAGACCTAGAGAAGTTTTCAAAAGAAGAGTGCTCTAAAATTCCAGCTGAGAGGTGTAAGAAGCTTGTTGGTGGTTATAGGAAGCGATTGATTGCAGTTATTTATTCTAAAGGGTGTGCAGCCAAATATTAAGTTGAGCGTGCTAACAATTTTGTCCTGCCCATTGTTGGGGTTTTGTGTGAAATTATGTCCAGTTTGCCTTTTTTTCTCATTTTTTTTTGTGTTGTTCCAATACAAACCAAGAAAATAAACGTGTATAACAAAACGTGTAATTGCAATAATTTTCTGGGAGAAATACTTCATTTTCTGAAACATTTTTAAGGGCGTCAACACTTTCGACCATTACTGTACATCCAAGGACTGCATGCTCAATTCAGTTCAAGCAAAAGTGATGATCTTTATTTATTTACATAGGTATAGGTAATGCATTCAAAAGGAAGACATTGCTTTTTGATTGCGACAAGGGATTGACGTTTCGATTTGATTAGTCTTTCTCAATGCAGCGCCTTACAGAACAACCTACATAAACCTGGCTTCTGGAATACCCTGCAACATTTTTGAGAAAGATTCATCGAATTGGAACTTCAAACCCTTGTCGCAATACAGAAGCAATTTCTTCCTTTTGAATCCATTACCTAAACCTATGTAAATAAATAAAAATAATCACTTTTGTTTGAACTGAATTGAATTGAGCGCGCAGTGAATAATTCCATGATTCTGATCAGATTGTGATCTGATTTTCTCAAAGGTGGAAAAAATAAAGTTTCTTTACCTTATGTATATATTGTCAATCTGTGAAAATTGGACCCATAGAGTTGAATGAGCATGTGCCATCCTATTCTCAGAGGCAAATCGTGCATGCTGCGATTTTTTTCTTGGACAGCCTGTGTCCAAGGTAAAAATTGGACTTGTGCACAGTCCCATAAAATAACAGGGAAGAGTACAGCATGCTGCAAAATATGTTGGCACAAATAATAGGGATAATGCCATATTGGGCTGCTGTGCCTGATGCATTTCACAGATGGCTTTCTGTATAGGCAGTGCTCTGTGTGCACTACTATATAATTACTCACATTAAAGCATGTCTTGCTGTAGCTACTTACCTGGAAAGGATGTCCTGTCCCCGATGGGAACACTGATATAATCTAGTTCATCTTTTAATCCCCCCCAAGAGCATCCTGGTGCTGTCAGCCTTGAGACCCCATGTCAGTGTCTTTATAAAGCACAGGATGTCCTGTCATAGTCTTTATTAAATCCTCCTCTACGCATTTGTTATTGTGACAAGACGCACGGCAGGTATCTGAGAAACCTGAGATTCTGTGTAGGGGACATGTCATAGTAGGGCAATTTTCCATTTCACGGAGACAGACTACTAAATATGGGCTTTCCATTCAGACAAAATCCATTTTTGGAGTTGCAGTTCATTTAATGAAATCCTCCACCTTTTGTTTTTGAAACAAAAAAAGTAGATTACTAAAGCCTTATGTGGAGACAGTAATCTTTATTAAAGATTCACTGTCTTAAAAATAGCTATTCCTTTTTTTTTTGTGGGGTTGGTAAATTGTGCACCTCGATCTTAGGTTATCAAAACCCTATCATCAAATATACCATCCCTAAATCACCGCTTTAGTGTTATATGGTACGGTAATACATTTTCTAGAGATATCTTTTCAAGAAATATTACTTTGTTTCTTTTATGCGGCAAAGCATTATTTGTAAGGAGTCGAGAGGATATTCTGGTATCCAGCAGAGTCATGAAATTCTGACATCGGGCTTCAATGCATGTGCAGATGATGCTGATGCCAGCGCACCTGTCTTTACTATGCACTGCAGCTGGTTTGTAACTCCAGGATTGCATGACTCTGGAGGAGATGTGGACCGCCCTGTGGATTCCTTATAAGTAGAGTGTGCAGCATTTAAAGGGGTTGTCCACTCCTTCTCAATCCATATGTTTTCCCCTTATAAAATAACACACTCACCTCCAGTACCAGCGCCGTTCCAGCGGTGTCGACACTGGCTCTCCCGGGGATTGTGTGACATTTTTATGTCACGTGCTCCCGGAGGACCAATCAGTGTTGACTTCGCTCTCCCTGAAATTAAAACATTCATTGTCTTCATGGCTAAAGGGAGAACAAATATGCATGCTGCTTATTTTTTATGAAAATTGCTCATGTAAATTTCTCTATTGACTTACATTGGTTCATAGTGCACACCGACCGAAAATGAGTCCCTGAAGTACACAAACCACTCATCTCATCATAGGAAGCCGAGAAAAGTCAGAAAAGTCAATAGGTACCAAAAGGTCATGGTGCTCTGTAATACTTTAGCCCCTGGACCCAACTGAAAAGATTGTCGGACATATCCGCACCTTTAGCCAGGCCAGACATTGCATCAAATTAACGCTCAGCCATGTTATACGTGGATCAGATTAATTTATCAGAGCGAAAGATGCTTTTTATGTTTCTCCATTCTAGTTAAAGGGAATCTGTCGGCAGATTTTTGCTATGTAATCTGACAGCATCATGAGGTACCGCTGACTCCAGTAATGTATCACTTAGTTTACTGGGTGCAGCAGTTGTGATAGAATCACAGTTTTCTCTGCTGCAGATGTAGGTGAGCTCGGAATGCTGAGCTCTGTATAACCCCGCCCACACCACCGATTGGCAGAAAGTTGCCAATCAGTGCTGGGGGCGTGGTTGGACTAGGAGGCCTGTAGTGAAATCTGCTGATAAAACAATGATTTTATTGAAATTGCAACACAATGCTTAGTAAGTGATACATTGCTCGAATCAGGGTCTCTGCCCCTTCATCATGATGCTCTCAGATTACATAGCAAAAGTCGAGCATGCTGACAGAATACTTTTAAGGGAGAGGTCCCCACTGATGGGACGTCTATATGTTTTTCATCAGACAATCTCTTCAAGCTGTATTCAACTTTTTTTTCAGTGAAGTTCTCCTTTAAGCACGGTTTTACTACATTTGTTTCTAATATTTAAAGACAGGAATTAACCTGAAGGAGAGATTCGGCCCCGCAGCTCACATTGCCGAGCTCGCAGTCTTATGTGCATATCAATATTTAATGCGTATATTTGTCTGACTAAATAATGTAATCGAGAATTGTATGAGACGGGCATCTGATGGTTTCACATTCGGGGATTGTTGTGCTCCGGTAATGCCCGGCTGAAGAACAACTCAAGGTCTCTCAGATGGCAAATTTCTGCTGTGCTTCCCCCACACTATGAGGAGATGAGTCACGCCGGGACACGACAGACATAGATCATAATTACAGCCCAGTTAAAAACTGTGGAATATTATAACCACCGTCTGTTTGCTTCCAGCAAGTCGTGTAAACAATGCAATAATCTCTGTATCGCTGATAGTATTGCCGAACACACATCATGAAAAAAATAGGTTTTATTTGTAGCCATTCCCCTTGCTGCTGAAGTGATTGCTCCACGCTGATGGTTATTGTATCGTCTTATTGCATGAATTGACTTCCTTTGGTCCCTGGCGAATGCAATATTCACAGTTGGAGAGCTGTATTTTACTTCACGATGAATAAACAAATATCCCAGATCTTCCCTCTAGGCAAAAATTGCTACTCTAGTCTATTAGCAACACGGAAGTGATCCCCAAAGAGCACGGATGTTCGCTACACAAAACCCATGCAATATTTCCTTGGAATATATATTTTTAGGAGCATCTTTGTGTAATTATAATATTAGGAGTGATTGAAAAGAACATGTAAACAAAGCTCTTATCCACACTGATACTTTTATTATTATTATGCTTTTTCTTATATTATTATTATTATAATTTAACGGCGTTCAGCCTTTGTGCAATCCTAGATAGGACCACCAGGGTCTTCTCCACCGTTATCTTGATTTTATCAAGCCATTGGGGTGCTGGTCTTCCTATTTGCCTTGTTCCTTCTATTCTGACCATGATGTCCTTCTCCAGTGATTCCTCTCTTCATATCATGTGTCCAAAGTAGGCAAGTCGTAGCTTGGTGATCCTTGCTTGGAGTGACATTTCTGGCTTGATTTGTTCCAAAATTGATTTGTTTGTTATTCCACAGCACTTTATCATTATTGTAAGCCGAATATTCATGTGACTTCACTGGATAGAGAAAGAGGAAAAAGCCACTGTCAGACTCATCTACCAACGATTTTGTCTTTACCTAAAATAAAAGCATTGAAATTACTAATGCCTAGTCCTGCTCACCGCACATATCATCTGTCGGGGAAGAGTTGAGAGGTTCCCATATACAGATGGCCAGCTGGTCCAACAAAAATCAGTGGGCTCATTCGACTTCATCTAATGTGCTTGGGGGACCATTAGGAAGTTTTTCCGGGCATTGTGTAAGAAGGAGATCTCAACCGCTCTTGGTATGTTGCAACCACAGTGACTCTGGTGCTTCATCCCACGCTTTGTGTATAGCTTAAGAACCCCCGTTAATTTTTTTTTTTTTCTTTTCGGCTCTCGTATCAATTTATCTTTGGAATATTTACACTTAGAGGGTCTTTCCTGGATTCAGACATTATCTAAAATCCTGGTGGGACGGCTTGTATACTTTTTTTGATCAAAAATAGTTCACTAAGTACCCTATATTTATTATGCAACTTTGCTTTACATTTATATATAATGATGGTAGGGTATGAGATATATTTTTGTCTTTTGTAGGTTTTGCTTTTTGCTAGTGTGAACATGCTCCTATTTCTTGCATGTCTACCATCTTAGACCTCAGTTCACATTGCTTGGTTTTTTGTCTTGTTTGCATTCTGTGCAATTTAAGGGTGTGGCATCCCCTTTGTTGAGCTGATTAGTATATATGTAGCTTACCACGGGCCTAGGTGGTCTGGAGTTGGGACCCGGTCCTATTTGTCTACCCTTTTATATGCATTACTTCAACTTTGATATACAGTAAGGTTTTTAATATAGGCAGTATAGGTACCGTCCCAATTTAGGGTCACCTTGCCGCTGGTGGGACGGCTTGTATACTTTTTTTGATCAAAAATAGTTCACTAAGTACCCTATATTTATTATGCAACTTTGCTTTACATTTATATATAATGATGGTAGGGTATGAGATATATTTTTGTCTTTTGTAGGTTTTGCTTCTTTTTGCTAGTGTGAACATGCTCCTATTTCTTGCATGTCTACCATCTTAGACCTCAGTTCACATTGCTTGGTTTTTTGTCTTGTTTGCATTCTGTGCAATTTAAGGGTGTGGCATCCCCTTTGTTGAGCTGATTAGTATATATGTAGCTTACCACGGGCCTAGGTGGTCTGGAGTTGGGACCCGGTCCTATTTGTCTACCCTTTTATATGCATTACTTCAACTTTGATATACAGTAAGGTTTTTAATATAGGCAGTATAGGTACCGTCCCAATTTAGGGTCACCTTGCCGCTGGTGGGACGGCTTGTATACTTTTTTTGATCAAAAATAGTTCACGAAGTACCCTATATTTATTATGCAACTTTGCTTTACATTTATATATAATGATGGTAGGGTATGAGATATATTTTTGTCTTTTGTAGGTTTTATTATCTAAAATCCTGTAGAACATGAAACAATAATGTATTATTACTTTGTAATATTCCTCTGCTCACCATCAGTGGTATATGTTGAGTTATGGTGGTCCCATTCTATTTATACCAAAGATATCAGCCACCTCTTGTGTCCCATTGCCCCAAATCGCAAATATTTTGTTGTTGTTTTTTTGGTTGAAGAGCTATAATGGACAGAGCCGAATTGTTATCCTGAAATGTAGATTATCAATGCGAATGGTAATTATGGGCTGTAGACTGCTGATCTAGCTCTACCCCTGTAGTGGCTGTGCTTGTAAAAGAATGTGAACCCTGCCATAATAGTGCAGTAGAACTGATAAGGGAATGGTGGACGACGAGGCAGGACAATCTTGGCATCAGTTTCTGTACAGAGAGCACGCGCCTCTTATTATTGTCTCTGGTCTGTGAAAGTATGTAAATGTATGTGTCTCTGTAATAACATAAAGTGACAAGTAGCTGGGCTGTAATAAGTAATTACGTGCGTACGACCCAGGCAGCTTCCATGGGAGTTAATCCTTCCAACACCAGACTGGAGCTCGATGTTTGACGTCTCCATAAACAAGTCAAGGTTTTTCACGTTTTTGGAATCTTTTCTTGGAAAAGAGGATGAGATTTTTTTTCACTTAAAAATAGATGTGCGTGGACCCCAAATACTGTGATGGATCTTGTTTATGAAGGTCTTATCTGATTGTCTGATACCCGCAATATTACGCACGGAACGGCTTTTCTCCACTTGTGTGGTGCTCCATAAGATGAGGCTTATTATGACTCCTCTGTGACTTGCGGCTTCATCTTGTCCACCATCTCTACAAATAACAAGGTCATCCTTTCAAACGCTAACCAGTTATTTTTATTATAAAAGCCTCTTATAATACAAGTTATGCAGGTAATGCTCATTCTTTCCATATGGATATTTCTTCAACGTCTTCCTGTTTCTCAGCATTGAAGCTTTCTATCCACTGTCATTGGATGAAAAAATAAATAAATTCTGGTTTGTAACCAGGTGAAAATCTGGCTTAAATGGAGTTTGTTCAAACCAAGCACAGGCTTTCTGTGCACCTATGGCATGGCCAAACAGTTACCATAAACTAAAATACTTTACTATGACTAGAAAAGTATAAAGGGGAAAAAAAGTGCAGTTATGAAAAGGTGCCAGGCTACAAAGAAAAGATGGTTTGGAATGCAGTTTTTGGTCGTGAAGTATTTACAGTTGAAAAGGAGGTGCTGTAAAAAACGCCACAAAGTCTAAACCCACATTACTAGTTTACATCTCATATGCCAGACAGCCAAACCTATACATTTATGAGCCAAGCACCTGTTTTCATCCTTTAAAGGGAATCTGTCAGTAGGATCCACCCTCCTAAGCCATCTATATAGGCATGCAGGTTATAGGTAGCTGAATAAAATGATACCTTGACCTCTGCGATCCGATGTCTTATTCCAGAAAAATCCAAGTTTTTCTTATTATGTAAATGAGCTGTTAAGATCTATGGGCCAGACATAAATCTCCCTTAAAATTTGCCTTCAGAGCTTATTTTAAATTGAGGGGGGCGTTACCAGTGTGAGACATGTAATGACTGACAGTCTGCTCTCCCGATATAATGTCCCATTTCATTCAAAATAAGTTCTGGAGGCAGATTCTCAAGGAGATCTATGTCCAGACCATAGATCTTAACAGCTCATTTACATATTTAAAAAAAAATTGGATTTCTCTGGAAGAATAAGACATCTGATCGCAGATATCATGGTATCATTTTATTCAGCTTTCTATGACCTGCATGCCCATATAGACGGTGTAGGAGACATATTCCCTTTAAACCTGAAGCATCTTTCATTTCATTGTCTCCAAGCATTGATCTTGACAGTGGAGACGGATAGGCACAGATTAGTATATAGAAATATATTGGAATGCACAAAGTATACATTAGTGGAATGTCACTTGTGTGTTAGGTTTGCCAGACAGTCATACGGGGTCCGGCTATATAAGGCGCTGCGTTTGGCCTTGCAAACATCTTCCTGATACTTTCATGATCCCTCTGTCTAGGACCCAGCGGTGATCCTCACATTGCTTGGGGATTATACCTTTAGGACCCAGTGTGGATCCTCACCTTCTGCTGCTAATTACCACACTCTTGCTGTATCCTTAAATACACTCAGTTTCTCCAGAGAGTTGCTGGTGATAGTGTTCATATCTATTCAGGCTTGGAATTCTAGTAGTCGGCTAGAATTTTCCACTTCGTTCCTTCCTTGTTTTTCCCGGTTTCATTTTTAAGCTAAGTGTATTCCCTTGTTTGTTTCTCTTGTGTGTACTTTAGTTTGCAGTGGGGCTTTAAGGTCAGCCAGGGCCAGGTTCCTGTTCGGAAATAGATGCAGAACCTATATAGGGTCTATAGGGGAGTCAGGCGTTGTCGTTTGAGCTGGTTAGGGGTCTCCACTCCCCCTTTCCCCACTTGTAGGGCCCCCTTTCCTTTTCCTGTCGTTATACGCTGGGTTCTCCCCATACCCAGCGTGACATGGAAGTAGAGAATTGTATAACCAAAGGATTAGAATGCACGGTTTGTTTGTAGTCTGTAACCATGGAAACACATTTCGCTCTGCATAGAAGACACATACTTGAAACAAAATTAACAGATCCCACGGTCAGGTCCCCACCGATATAGAAGTTGTCATCCATCCTGTGGAATTGGCGATAAGGTTTTCTAAATGGATTATCCCATTAACTTCCAATGTAAAACATTCCCTTTTATTGAGGATGCCAAATATAATGTAGACATCTGGATATATAGCGGTGGCTGTGTGTTTACATCTCTGTTCTCTCGCTTGCTCCACCAGCAAACCATTGCCTTGCACCATTGATCGGTGTTGGAGAACGCGCCTCGCGCATCTCCCAGCCAGCGCTCATTACTAACGAGCTTCAGCTCCAGCCGCAGGATGACAGTGATGTACTGCTGAGAATCCGGGTGTAATCACGGTGATTGAGGGTCGCCCACTCTGCCATATTTTTGTATTGACTGATATTAAAAAGGCCAACAAATTAATCACTCCGTTTAGTAATGCAAACTCCGCTCCTGGCATTTTCAGCAAAATAACTTCTAGTAGTTGCTTGAAAAAAGAGGTTGATTGCTTTTTAATTATTCAGGGAAATTGTTTTTGATGGGTTGTCTCTTTGTATAAGGGCTTAACTGATCGGCTGCTGGAAAGGTGATCACAGGTAGCGATTTGAAGGGATATAACAATGAATAATTGATAGGGATGAGACAAGGAATGGTGCGGACCCAGACAGAGATGAATAAATCCAGGTGTAAACACTGTACATGCTCTGTGGTCCGGTTGGAAAATATATTAAACCTTTAGAGCAATTAATCTAATCTATGGATTAAACTAATATAAAAGGGGTTTATTAAAATGTGAGATCCTCTATAACATAAAGTTTAATTACTGTACAATTAAAAGCTATGAAACAACTTTCTAAATTTACTTTGTTTCATTTCCTTAACAATTTGAAGATCTCTGATTTTTCTCAATGTGGGAATCTTTTTTGTTGCTTTTGCTACAATTGTACTCATGTTTATCAGCAGGATAAATCTCAAAGTCCCAATTGTATCAGTTCTAAAAAGGTTTAATGTAAATGAAAAAGCTACAGACCCGTTCATTGTACAATAATTATTATTTTCAAGTAGTAGAGAAAAGTTTGTAAATCTGCACAGCTGGTTCTGTATTCACAATAAAGATCCAATATGCGGTTTCAAAAAATCTATGCGGTTTTATTCTCTACTCATTTCGAAGCTAGCAAACTTCTTCCTCAGGAGAACCACAACAGTCAATCACAAATATATACAGTGAGGAAAATAAGTATTTGATACATTGCCGATTTTGCAAGTTTTCCCACCTACAAAGAATAGAGGTCTGTAGTTTTTTATCGTAGGTACACTTCAACTGTGAGAGACAGAATCTAAAACAAAAATCCATAAAATCACATTGTATGATTTTTACATATTAATTTGTATTTTATTGCATTAAATAAGTATTTGATCACCTACCAACCAGCAAGAATTCTGGCTTTCACAGACCTGTTAGTTTTTCTGTAAGATGCCCTCCTACTCTCCACTCATTACCTGTATTAATTGCACCTGTTTGAACTCGTTATCTGTATAAAAGACACCTGTCCACACACTCAAACCTCTCCACCATGGCCAAGACCAAAGAGCTGTCTAAGGTCACCAGAGACAAAATTGTAGACCTGCACAAGGCTGGTATGGGTTACAGTAGATAAGCAGCTTGTTGAGAAGGCAACAACTGTTGGTGCAGTTATTAGAAAATGGAAGAAACACGATGACTGTCAATCTTCCTCGGTCTGGGGCTCAATGCAAGATCTCACCTTGTGGGGTAAGGATGATTCTTCGAAAGGTCAGGAATCAGTCCAGAACTACACGGGAGGACCTGGTCAATGACCTGAAGAGAGCTCGGACTGCAATCTCAAACATTACCGTTAATAACACACGTCATTGATTAAAATCCTGCAGGGCATGCGAGGTTCTTCTGCTCATGCCAGCACATGTCTAGGCCCATCTGGATGATCCAGAGGAGGCATGGGAGAAGGTCATGTGGTCAGATGAGACCAAAATAGAACTTTTTGGTATCAACTCCACTCGCCGTGTTTGGAGGAAGAAGAAGGATGAGTACAACCCCAAGAACACTGTCCCAACCGTGAAGCATGGTGGGGAAAACGTCATACTTCGGGGGTGCTTTTCTGCAAAGGGGACAGGACGACTGCACCCTATTGAAGAGAGGATGGATGAGGTCATGTATCGCGAGATTTTGGCCAACAACTTCTTTCCCTCAGTAAAAGCATTGACGATGGGTCGTGGCTGGGTCTTCCAGCATAACAATGACCCGAAACACACAGCCAGGGCAACTAAGTGGCTTCTTAAAAAGCATTTCAAGTCCTGGAGTGGCCTAGCCAGTCTGCCGACCTGAACCCAATAGAAAATCTTTGGAGGGAGCTGAAACTCAATGTTGACCAGTGACAGTCCCAAAACCTGAAAGATTTGGAGAAGATCTGTATGGAGGAGTGGGCCAAAATCCCTGCTGCAGTGTGTGCAAACTTGGTCAAGGACTACAGGAAACGTCTGACCCCTGTAATTGCAAACAAAGGTTTCTGTACCAAATATTAAGTTCTGTTTTTCTATTGTATAAAATATTTATTTCATGCAATAAAATGCAATTTAATTATGTAAAATTCATACAGTGTGATTTTTCTGGATTTTTGTTTTAGATTCTCTCTCACAGTTGAAATGTACCTATGATTGAAAAAATTACATCATATGATGAAAAATTACAGAGCTCTCCATTCTTTGTAGGTGGGAAAACTTGCAAAATCGGCAGTGTATCAAATACTTATTTTCCCCACTGTATATGTATTTTTTTTTCTAATTTAATGTGAGCACCTCTTCGAATTGTTACACTGACTGATTCTGTAACAGTTTTTTTTTGCCCCTCTGTTCCAAAGTTCCTGTTAATAAAAAAACAAATTTTCTCTTCAGCCAACTGGGCCTATAATACAGAGCTGGAAATGCCCGCAGAGAAGTTTGTGGTAACGCCCAGTTGATTTAAAGATGTTGTCCGGGACTTTAACACTGATGGCTTATCCTTAGGATAGCTCATCAGTGTTTGAATGGCGGGGGTGCAACATACTGGGGCCGGAACTGCTCAGTTGCAGAGCTGCACAGCTCCGTTGACAAAATAGTGGCCACGGCCGGGTACTTCACATTCAACCCTTATTGATTTGATTAGGGGGTGGATGTGCAGTACCCTGCCGTGGTCACTATACAGTTGATGGAGCTGTGCTGTGCAGCTCCGTAACTGAATAGTTCCAGCCGACACTGGGAACAGCTGATCGATGGGGGTGTCGGGTGTCAAACTCCCACCGATTAGACATTGATGACCTATCCTAAGCATATGCTATCAATGTTGGTCCTGAACATTGGGTTAAACTTCTGGTGTGAACATAAAACATATTTATGAATACACCTCTATATAAAAGTTGTAAAAAATATAATTTAGACATGGCATAGCTGTCTTAAAAAAAAAACTTTAAACAAATACATTTAGGTTGCAACTTTAATTTTTAACATGCATAAGTCACTAGTCTCCTGCTCTTTTTCTAACATTGGGAAGTATACTACCATGCTTAAAACGTGCTGATGTAATTTACACTGTTTATTACGGTTCAGCATTTAATAAATATAGAGTGGCAGTGTTGAAGTGACTATACTAAAGATATGTCTCAAATTACACCAGTTTTATTGTTTGCCACAGACAGTGCTGCTGTAAGTGTTAATATTTCACCCAAAGCTGGATTCTCAGCTACACAGCTCAGTAATGCTGTATAATGTCATCCATGCTGCTTATGAACAAATTCTGTATAGAGACAGAACTGGAACAAATGCTGCATAGAGACAGAACAGGAAACCCTCATGTTTTTATGTGCTGTGTGTGTCACATATCATAGCTGTTAGTCTTCACCCACTTGCTCAAAGACATCTGAAAATTGGATATAGAGCGCACAGAAGGGTAAACTGGTTAAAAATGCAGGAAATAAATGCCAGAAAAAGTTTCATTCCTCATGTTAAGTGCTTTAATCTGCAGTCTAAAAATTAGACAGGATAAGTAGATTTGCCTTCTTGTGTTTACTGACTGATTTTCAGGTAACATCAACAATTTTTTTTTTGCTCTCAGTGTTAGATTATATACTTTGATATGGTGCCTAACTAATGAGATCTGATAGGTTACTTCAGAAGAGACAGTGTTGAATGTGTTACTAATGTGTTTGCTCCTAGAATTTGGTGAAAAATGCACCAATAAGTCCAACGGGTGGACCTACTCACTGATTGACAGCTATCTATAGAGAAGGCTGTCAATCACTGAATAAAACTACCCACTGGATTCCTATGCATGCAAACACCTGAGATTTCAATGAATAAAATGCAAGGTTTACTAAACTTTTTCTGCAGAAATGTATATCAAGCTCATCCGCTTCTCCTGCTATATAACATCTTGACAGAAGATCAGATACCATTTTTAACATGACAGGTCCCCTTTAAAAACATATCCTTCCAGCTTGAGCCACCGGCAAATTGTAGGACTCTTAAAATATCTAGTCTTAAGTTTATGTTCTGCAAAAAATCAAGATTAAGAAATCTGACCCAGGAATGTCTTAAATGGTCACTGTGATTTCAAGGAACTTTGCATAAATCAATACAGGCGAATATAAAAAAAAACTTTGTAATATATCTTACCAGAGAAATCTTCTTTCTCCTGTTAGGAGACATTTCTTTTGTCTCCTGAACTCTGAAAAAATGCTCAAATTTGTCTTGGTTAGCACAGTGAGGCGTCGGGTTACATCTTCTATTATACTTGATGTAGAAGGGGAGAATGCGTACAGCACACTTTGCACAGTGAGGTGAAGAGCAAGCACAGGCTACTTCAAGCAACTATGCTGGATTCACAGGCACAAAGCTCAGTACTGATATTTCACATCATCCATGCTGCTGCTGTCTGTGTACTTCAAAGAAAAAAAAGTATTTTGTTTGTGTGTACTGTGTATAGGAGGCCTCATATAATCTAGTCTCTTCCCACCAGCTGTGAGGGAACTGAGATTTAGAAATAGAGCCTGCAAAAAGGAAAACTTGTCGCAAAATGAAGGATACAACTCATGTAATGGCCAGAAATAGTATTATTCCTCATGTACACACACATGGCAGCCTGTTCTGAAAAGTTACACAAGAAAAGACAGGAACGCTTTAAAGAGTTCAATGGTTTGGGGATTTAGCTGTCTAGGTAACAGCATTGCTGGGGTCGAGCTCTATTTACAGCTCTTGAAATATGGAGGCTTCAAAAATTACTATTTGTGTTTGTTGCTTTTATGTCGGCACGGAAGAAAATAAGATATGGGAATTCTTCTCTCTGGTTATTATATTTGTACTTTCTTGCAGTAGCAATTGACAATCCATCACAATTCGTGGAGGAGATACATAAATGTTTAATACTAAACCTTGAGAGTTCGAGACCAAGTCTTTTGTTCCCACATAAAACAGTACGGAAAGTGTTGTGAATGCTGAAAGTTTTCTTTTAATATCTGAACATTTTGTATTGTAGGCGTTTTGGGAGTTATATGCTTTAGTAAGTGGATTTTATATGTAATACATTTGTCACGCAAGGTGAGGGAAGGAAGAAGTGTACAACAACGGGAAGAGTGGGAAGGGAGCCCAACAACTAGGGAAAGGGGGAGTGGAGACGACTAGGCAGATTTAATATCACCCTTACTAACCTATCGTCCCTATATAGGTTCTGCACCTATCACCGAGCAGGAAACCTAATCCCTGAATGTCCCTACAGCAAGGCCCTAGGTAGGGAGGGGATGGGGTGAACACTAGTCAGGCCTCATTGTAACTAAAGACAACAAGGTAAACAAACAAAGGGGATACACTTAGCTTGAGAAGACGCCAGAGAGAAAACGCCAACTGTCCTCCAAGTCAAGTCCAAGAAGAAACTAGCCAACTACTAGTACTCCAGGCATGGACAGAGGAACATAGAACTATCACCGGCGACTCTCTGGAGACACTGAGAGTATTTAACTACCAAGCAAGGGTGTGTCAATTAGCAGCAGGGGGTGGAGGTCACTGCTGGGTCCTAAAGGGAGCAGGATATCACTACACTACAGAGATGAGAGGATCAAGAATGTTTCTGCAATGCCAAGCGCAATGACCTTCTACAGCCGGATCCAGAATGACTGTCTGTCACACTTGATACACCTGTGACAACATTTTAGAAGAACTGCGTGGGAATATGGCTTTCTGGTAGTTTCAAATCTGTATTGACAATTAGGCTTAACATTTTCCAAAATTTTTTTAGCGTATTTGGGCTAATGGGATAATACAATATATTCACCGTTGAATAGTATACAAGTTTCGTGTCTTCAAAAGCACAAAACAGAGAACTTATTTCTGCACAAGCTGGGTAAGTATACCCTACAGTATACACCCCAGATGCTGCATAACATCCTTATTGATTGACATGAAGCTCTACTAAGAGCAGAACTGCTTTCATGGCTCGACACAGTGAGCAGCTAGAATTATAGAGGGGAACCCTGCTGGATTGAAAGTGAAAAAAAAAAAAATGGTGTCTGGTGTGTTGGTGGGTTATGTTCGATGTGTGACATGGTCTTCCCTACACCTTTCCATACATAACTGTTTAGAGAGGGTCTATTCTTGGATTTAGAAGTTACCCTTTAGTACTATAGACTGTGAAAATTTGGAGAATTTTAACTTCTAGTGCAAAGAATTTGTCACCAGATTTTACAAGTAGAAATTGCATTATTAAATAGATTTCTGAAATTTCTTATGCACATTGCCTCTTCAGAGAAAGAGGACTTGTACTCTATAGCGCCACCTATTAGACCCTTAGACCTGAAATTTCTTAGACGTGTTGAGACCTGAAAATCCATGTCAGAATACCTATTTAATCTTGATATTAAAATCAGCATTTTATGTATCAAGATAAAGAGAGAGAGCTCATGAGTTCAAGTGTACTCCGTATCTGCCCACTCACCCAGTCTGACTGACAGCTGCAGCATTTACTGAGCGTAGTAAGAAAAGAGGAGGGACACTGAGGAGTTGTCAATCAGGCTAGGTGCCAGAGATTCACAAGTAGCAGGGAGGAGGGATACAGAGGTGCTTTCAACTAACCTACCTAAACCCAATATTGCCAATTCCGTGTGTGGTTCTACCATTACTCCCCAGCAGCAAATCCGCTATCTTGGGGTTATATTTGACTCAGAGCTTTCCTTCACTCCCTACATTCGATTACTTGCTTGCTCAGGATGGGTGCAGATTCAACAGCAGAGAGAAGAGTCACAGAGGAGCTGTCCATCAGGCTAGGTGGGCAGAAATTCAGCAGCAGCAAAGAGGAGTGACAGAGGGCCTATTATTCAGGCTAGGTGGATGGAGATTCACCAGTAGCAAGGAAGACACTGAGGAGTTGTCAATCAACTACGTGGGTCAAGATTCATCAGTAGCAGGGAGGAAGACACTGAGGAGCTGTAAGTCGGGCTAGATGAGTAGAGATAGACTAGTAGCAGGGAGGAGGGACATTGAGGAGCTGTCAACTGGGCTAAGTGGATGGAAATTCGGTAGCAGTAGAAATGAGGGACACAGAGGAGCCATCAGTCAAGCTTTGCAGGCAGAGATTCAGCAGTAGCCAGGACACTGAGGAGCTGTCAATCGGGCGAGGTGGTCAGACGTTTAACAGCAGCGATGAGGAGTGGATTCGAGGAGCCGTCCATCAAGCTAGATGGTCAAACTTTGAATATTAACTTTCAAACATGGTTATAAAGCCATTGTGACATGGGTTATAGAAATACCTCAAGTCTAAGGCATCTATTTTATAATGCATGCAGTTTTAACTGTGAAATGTAGGCATAGATCCGTTGTCAAAGGGTTCTCTGTAAATACGCTGAATATTTTAAAATGAAAGTACTAGAACTTTTTAAAAATATTTTCTAATGAATTTAGAAAAGGGGGATGGAGGCAGGGTTTCATGCATTATATAATGGTAGGCATGGTAATTCGTCTCCAGGTCTCCTCTGGTTGAAAGAACTAAGACTTAAAGCTTGCACGGTATTAAGAAAAAATAGCTTTATCTATGGCCGGGAGACTACAGATGCAAAGCAGAGAAAGGTCCTTGGCATTTCCAGCTGAAGATCCTCCGCACAATGCTCGTTCCAGAGCCTGCCTGTCACAATAGCTTTCATAGAAAGGTCACATCTACAGGCTCCCCACATCGTCGGTGGACTTGCTTTGTGTAATAATACTAAGTATCTTTGTAGGGAGCCTTTTCTTTCCTTTTTGTAGTGTGAAAGGACTTAGAAGAGGTCTCTGGTCCACAGCATACAGCTGCTTCCCCTTTATAATTCCCAGTCCTAGCAATATTGACTGTCACATCCAGGGAGAGCGAGCTGTAGACTCCGGAGAATAAGGTTAAAGTTCAGTCCTGTCCGGTAAATGCTGACAATTAATATGAATAGCAGCAGTCAGGAATTATTAGGAGCAAAGCAGGAGATGAAAATCCAATTTATCAGGAGCCTTGCACATTTTGGCGGCATAGATAATAGAAACACTTAGCCGGCGTGGACTAGGTGTCGCAGTGGCCACTTTAAAGTAAAATTGATGTTAAAGGATTTATAAATCGGTTTATGTTTTCTAAGTCGACTTTGTGAGATCCTTGCTTGTGAGTGCACAGTCTTACATTACAATATACTGAAGTTTATACACCCTGTTCATCAGCTTATGGCGGCAATTGTTACTTATTTCTAGTCCTACTGTAGTCTACAGTACTTTGGAAAAGTTTTAGGCAGGTGAGAAAAAAATGCTGCCAAGTAAGAATGCTTTAAAAAATAAGTGTTAAGTTTATTTTTTATCAATTAATAAAAGGCAAACTGTATGAACAAAAAAAGAAATATAAAAACCATCAATATTTGGTGACCACCTTTTGCCTTCAAACCACCTTTTTTCTTCTAGGACACTCAAACATAGGTTTTGGAGCTACTCGGCAGGGAGCTTGTGCCAAACATTTTGGAGAACTAATCACAGATCTTTTTATGAATGTCACTTGTGCAAATCCTTGTAAATCTAGCCAGACTGGATGATGTTGAGCTCAGCGTTCTGTGGGGGCCATATGATCACTTCCAGTTCTCCATGTTCTTCTTTACACTGAAGATAGTTCTTAATGACATTGGCTGTTTCTTTGGGGGTCATTGTCCTGCTGCAGAATAAATTTGGATCCAATCAAATGCCTCCCTGGTGGAGAAGTATCTGCCTGTATTATAAGCATTGAGGACACCATTAATCCCAATCAAATCCTTAAAGGGGTTGTCCGGTCCAAATCGATAAATCTGCAGTCACTCTGTGTGACTTATGAATCCCCCCAGCACACGCACTGTACGCTGCGGGGATTCACCAGTTTCAGACCCAGGACCGGAGGATATTTATGAGTTATACATACTCCCGGCCAGTGGGCCGACTTGAGGGCACGGCCTCGAGTATGTGTAACTCATACATACCCTCCGGTCCCGGGTCAGAAACCGGCAAGAGTGACTGCAGACTTATTGATTTGGACTGGAAAACCCCCTTTAACTCCACTTGCTGAAATGTAGCCCCAAATTTGCCAGGATCCTCCAACGTTCAATGTTCCTGCAGACCCTCATTATTGTGACTCTCTCCAGCCCTTCGGAGAACAAACTGCCTTCTATTACAGCCAGCCAACTTCTATACAGCGCCAGCCATGGTGTGCCCTTCTATACGGCACCAGCCATGGTGTGCCCTTCTATACAGCACCAGCCATGGTGTGCCCTTCTATACAGTACCAGCCATGGTGTGTCCTTCTATACTGTACCAGCCATGGTGTGCCCTTCTATACAGTACCAGCCATGGTGTGCCCTTCTATACAGTACCAGCCATGGTGTGCCCTTCTATACAATTCCAGCCATGGTGTGCCCTTCTATACAGTTCCAGCCATGGTGTGCCCTTCTATACAGTAGCAGCCATGGTGTGCCCTTCTATACACCACCAGCCATGGTGTGCCCTTCTATACACCACCAGCCATGGTGTGCCCTTGTATAGAGCACCAGCCATGGTGTGCCCTTGTATATAGTTCCAGCCATGGTGTGCCCTTCTATATAGTTCCAGTCATGGTGTATCCTTCTATACAGTAGCAGACATGGTGTGCCCTTCTATACACCACCAGCCATGGTGTGCCCTTCTATACACCACCAGCCATGGTGTGCCCTTCTGTACAGCACCAGCCATGGTGTGCCCTTCTATAGAGCACAAGCCATGGTGTGCCCCTTTTTGCAGCACCAGCCATGGTGTGCCCTTCTATAGAGCACAAGCCATGGTGTGCCCTTGTATATAGTTCCAGCCATGGTGTGCCCTTCTATACTGTTCCAGTCATGGTGTGCCCTTCTATATAGTTCCAGTCATGGTGTATCCTTCTATACAGTAGCAGACATGGTGTGCCCTTCTATACACCACCAGCCATGGTGTGCCCTTCTATACACCACCAGCCATGGTGTGCCCTTCTGTACAGCACCAGCCATGGTGTGCCCTTCTATAGAGCACAAGCCATGGTGTGCCCCTTTATGCAGCACCAGCCATGGTGTGCCCTTCTATAGAGCACAAGCCATGGTGTGCCCTTGTATATAGTTCCAGCCATGGTGTGCCCTTCTATACTGTTCCAGTCATGGTGTGTCCTTCTCTACAGTAGCAGCCATGGTGTGCCCTTCTATACAGTAGCAGCCATGGTGTGCCCTTCTATACACCACCAGCCATGGTGTGCCCTTATGTACAGCACCAGCCATGGTGTTCCCTTCTATAGAGCACAAGCCATGGTGTGCCCTTCTATACAGTTCCAGCTATAGTTTGCCCTTCTATACAGTACCAGCCATTGTGTGTCCTTCTATACAGTTCCAGCCATGGTGTGCCCAGCGATAGAGCACCAGCAATGGTGTGCCCTGCTATAGAGCACACCAGCCATGGTGTGCCCTGCTATAGAGCACACCAGCCATGGTGTGCCCTGCTATAGAGCACACCAGCCATGGTGTGCCCTGCTATAGAGCACACCAGCCATGGTGTGCCCTGCTATAGAGCACCAGTCATGGTGTGCCCTTTTATACAGTACCAGTCAGGGTGTGCCCTTCTATACACCACAAGCCATGGTGTGTCCTTCTATACATTTCCAGCTATGGGTTGCCCTTACATACAGCACCAGCCATGGTGTGCTCTTCTATAGAGCAGAAGCCATGGTGTGCCCTTTTATGCAGCACCAGCCATGGTGTGCCCTTCTATACAGTACCAGTCATGGTGTGCCCTTCTATACAGTACCAGCCATGTTAGGTCCTTCTATACAGTACCAGCCATGGTGTGCCCTTCTATACAGCACCAGCCATGGTGTGCCCTTATATACAGCACCAGCCATGGTGTGCCCTTCTATAAAGTACCAGCCATGGTGTGCCCTTCTATACAGTACCAGCCATGTTATGTCCTTCTATGCAGTACCAGCCATGTTGTGTCCTTCTATACACCACCTGCCATGGTGTGCCCTTCTATCGAGCACAAGCCATGGTTGTAACGGGTCCGGGAGGCGGAACCTCTGAGCTACTATACAAGGGGGCGGCCCTTGTAAGGGAGCGGGTGGCAGTCTCTGGGTGAACGGACAGGGAGTTACGGCAAGTGATCAGGGCAGTCTCTGGGTAAGGGGTAGGTACGACCTGTGATGGCAGAGCCTCCGGGTAGGCTAGCAGGCAGATGGTAGATGTGTGCTCCCAGGTGAGCAAGCGAGAGTCTCTGGAATAGCAGGTGGTCACGGCACGTGACGGCGGAACCTCCGGGCTGGCAGGCAGGTAGGTAACGGAGAAGCGCTCCCAGGTGAGCGGGCAAGAGTCTCTGGAATAGCTGGTGGTCACCGCACGTGACAACGGGACCTCCGGGCTGGCAAGCAGGCAGGTAACGGAGATGCGCTCCCAGGTGAGCGGGCAAGAGTCTCTGAGATAGCTGGTGGTCACAGCACGTGACAACGGAGCCTCCGGGCTGGCAAGCAGGCAGATAACGGAGAAGCGCTCCCAGGTGAGCGGGCAAGCTGGTCCATAGACAGACTGACCGGAGTAGTAAGGCAGACCGTCGGACCTCAGGCAAGCAGGCAGGTAGCTGATATGCGCTCCCAGGTGAGCGGGCAGGCTGGTCCTTTAGACAGACTGACAGGAGTAGTAAGGCAGACCGTCGGACCTCAGACTGGCAGACAGGTAACAAGTATTCAGGCAGGAATCAGGCAGGTAACTAGCAGGAAACTGGCAGGTAACTGGCAGGTAACTGGCAACGGGACCTGAGGGCTGAAGCACAGGTGAGACACAGGTGCAAACAACATTGCTCGGGCACCTCCATTTTGGAGGAGGTGCCTTATATATGATGAAGTCCTCCGGCCATTGGCCGGGGACTCCTTAGGACGGCGCGCACGGCCCCTTTAAGAGGAGGGGAGCGCGCGCGCGCGCGCCCTAAGCACAGGGGCCGGGAAGGAGCGCGCGCTGAGAGCAGAGCGGGAGGAGGACGCCGGGAAGGAGCGCGCGCTGACAGCAGAGCGGGGAGAGGACGCCGGGCACGGAGCAGAGCGGTGAGGGGAGCAGCGTCCCTGCCTAGCAGAGGGCAGGGACGCCAGCACTACAGTACCCCCCCCTTTAGGCCCCCCCTTTTTTAGGCCAGATAGAAATTTAGCTAGGATGAGAGGGGCATGGATGTTCTCCCGGGGCTCCCACGTTCTCTCCTCAGGACCAAACCCCTTCCAATCTACCAGAAAAAAGGTCTTTCCTCTTACCCTTTTGGTGGCAAGAATGTTCTCTACCTCAAACTCGTCCTCAGCAGAAACCGGAGCAGGAGGCGTACCTGTAGACTTGGAAAAAGAGTTAAGCACCACAGGTTTGAGGAGAGACACATGGAAGGAGTTAGGGATCCGTAAGTTGGCCGGGAGTTTCAATTTATAGGCCACCGGGTTGATCTGACTGATGACCTCCAGTGGGCCGATGAACCGAGGCCCTAACTTATAGGAAGGGATCTTGAGCCGGACATATTTGGACGAGAGCCAGACTTTATCCCCAGGGCGGAATTGAGGAGGGTCCAGACGTTTTTTGTCAGCGTGTCTTTTCATACGCTCGGATGACAGAAGGAGTGCGGACCGGGTACTCTCCCATATGGAGGAAAATTTGTTAACAAGAGATTCCGCAGCCGGATTGTCCGCTGAGGTGGAGACGGGAAACGGGATCCGAGGATGCTGACCGTAGACTACAAAAAACGGGGATTTGGAGGAAGACTCGCTCTCGTGATTGTTGTACGAGAATTCGGCCCATGGCAGGAGATCCACCCAGTCAGAATGGTGGGCATTAACGAAGTGCCGGAGGTAACTGGTCAGGTTCTGATTGATCCGCTCCACTTGACCATTAGACTGTGGGTGGTAAGCGGAGGAGAAGTCCAGGGTGACGTCCAGCAATTTACAAGTGGCTCTCCAGAAACGGGAAGTGAACTGTACCCCACGATCCGACACGATGTGACGGGGCAGGCCATGAAGACGGAAGATGTGGCGGATAAAGTCTTTAGCCAGCTCGGGTGCAGACGGAAGACCTGGCAGTGGAATGAAGTGAGCCATCTTGGAGAAGCGGTCAGCGACCACCCAAATGACCATACAACCGGCAGAGACGGGTAGATCAGTAATGAAGTCCATCGCTATATGCTGCCAGGGGGCAGCAGGTACTGGCAGAGGTAGGAGGCGGCCGGCCGGCAGGTGTCTCGGAACTTTGTTGCGGGCGCAGGACACACAGGCAGAAACAAAGTCTATTACATCCTTGTGCAGGTTAGGCCACCAGTAGTGCCGGGTAATAAGCTGGAGGGTCTTTTTCTGACCGGCGTGGCCAGCTAGTTTAGACGAATGACCCCAGTGTAGGATCTTCTCCCGATCAGGTACTGGTACGAACGTCTTACCAGGAGGAAGACGATTTAGACTCACGGGAGCCACCTGCATTACTCTGGCGGGATCGATGATATGTTTCGGATCCTCCTCGAGATCAGACACCAGAAAGGACCGAGACAAGGCGTCCGCCTTGACGTTTTTGTCAGCCGGGCGAAAATGAAGGACAAAATCAAAACGAGCAAAAAACAAGGACCACCGGGCTTGGCGCGGGTTAAGTCTCTGGGCATGCTGGAGGTAAGCCAAGTTCTTGTGGTCAGTGTAAATTATTACCGGGTGAAGAGCCCCCTCGAGCAGGTAACGCCACTCCTCCAATGCCAGTTTGATGGCCAATAACTCTCGGTCTCCTATGGAATAGTTGCGCTCAGAGGAGGAGAAGAGTTTAGAGAAGAAGCCACAAGTTACCATCCTCCCGGAAGATGATTTTTGAGTAAGTACCGCTCCGGCTCCAGAGGAGGAGGCGTCAACTTCCAGGAAGAACTGTTTGTTGCCATCTGGGCGATGCAGCACCGGGGCGGAAGAGAAGGCCTGTTTAAGGGAAAGAAAGGCCTCCTCTGCTTCGGGTGGCCACTCTTTGGGATTAGTACCTTTACGGGTGAGCGCAGAAATTGGGGCCGTCCGGGAAGAGAAGTGTGGTATGAAGAGGCGGTAGTAGTTGGCGAAGCCCAGGAATCGCTGAATGGCCTTCAACCCCTCCGGTCGGGGCCATTTCTCGATGGCAGACAGTTTCTCAGGATCCATTTGTAGGCCGGTCTGAGAGATAATGTAGCCCAGAAACGGAAGCGAGGTCTGCTCAAAGAGGCACTTCTCAAATTTAGCGTAGAGATGGTTCTGCCTTAGCCTGAGCAGGACCTGACGAACGTCCCTCCGGTGAGTCTGGAGATCCGGAGAGAAGACCAAGATGTCGTCCAGGTACACCACTACGCAGGAGTAGAGAAGGTCCCGGAAGATGTCATTGACCAACTCTTGAAAGACGGCAGGAGCGTTACAGAGACCAAAGGGCATTACCAGGTATTCATAGTGGTCGTCCCGGGTGTTGAATGCCGTCTTCCATTCATCCCCCTGACGAATACGAACCAGGTTGTACGCCCCACGAAGGTCCAGTTTGGTGAAGATCCTAGCCCCCCTCAGGCGATCAAATAATTCTGGAATGAGCGGAAGGGGGTACTTATTCTTCACCGTGATCAGGTTTAGGCCTCTATAGTCTATACAGGGACGGAGAGAGCCGTCCTTCTTTTTGACGAAAAAGAAGCCTGCTCCCGCCGGGGAGGTAGATTTCCGGATGAATCCTCTGGCCAGATTCTCCTCAATATATTCGGACATTGACCGGGTCTCAGCAGCGGATAAAGGATAGATACGCCCACGGGGAGGAGTAGTACCGGGTAGCAGATCGATGGGACAGTCGTATGGTCTATGTGGTGGTAATGTCTCTGCCTCCTTTTTATTAAAGACATCTGCATAAGACCAATAAGGAATCGGAAGTCCAGGTAGATTAGCTGGGGTAGGAGAGGGACGGACGGGATGGACGGGAACCAGGCAGGTTTTATGACAGTCTTGTCCCCAGCGAAGGACCTCTCCGGTTTGCCAGTCTAGCACGGGTGCATGTCTCTGGAGCCAGGGCAGACCTAGCAAGAGGGTGTGAGAGAGTCCAGGCAGAACATGAAAGGAGATACTTTCAGAATGCAGCATTCCCACCTGCAGGGTAATGGATTCGGTGATGAGTTGAATGGGGCGAGGTAAGAGGCCCCCATCCACGGCAGCGACAGACAAGGGTACAGCCAGAGGTTTGGTGGGGATGCGGTATTTCTCAACCAGGGACTGTGAAATAAGGTTCCCGGCTGCTCCAGAGTCAAGTTGGGCTAGTTCGAAATAACGGTTCTCCCCGTAGATGATCGAAACTGACAACAGCAGGGATGGAGAGGATTTATTCTTGTCTAGGTGGACCTCTCTGAGCGAACCTAGACACAGGCGTTTCCCGACCTCTCCGGGCAGGCACGGATCCGGTGCTCCTTACTGCCACAGTAGAAGCAGCTCCCCTCGGCACGGCGTGAGTCCTGACGGGTTTTGACCATCTTGGTCTGGTCGACCTGCATAGGCTCAGGAGAGTGTACCTGGGGAGAGATGGAGGGAATGACGGGTTTCTGGAAAGTAGGAGCTAAACGTGGAATCCTTCTCTCACGGGTGACCTCTTTGGCACGCTCCTGGAACCGTAGGTCAATCCGGGTGGCAAGGGTTATTAGATCATCGAGAGAGGTAGGAATGTCCCGACCAGCAAGTTCATCTTTAATACGACCGGACAGACCCTCCCAGAAGACGGATACCAGAGCGTCGTTATCCCAGGCCAGCTCCGAGGCAAGGGTGCGGAACCGTATGGCATATTGGCCCACGGTGAGACCCTCCTGACGGAGGCTTAGCGGAGAGGATGCGGATGAGGTCTTCCGTCCGGGTTCGTCGAAGACTTTCCGGAAAGCCGAGAGAAAAGCAGGCAAGTTGGACACCAGGGGGTCTCCTCTCTCCCATAGAGGATTTAGCCAGGCCAGGGCCTCCCCGGTGAGATGGGACATGATAAAGGCAATTTTGGCCCGGTCGGAATTAAACTGATGGGACAAAAGTTCAAAGTGCAGGGTGCACTGATTTATGAAGCCCCGAGCCTGGACGGGGTCGCCTCCGAAGCGAGGAGGTGCAGAAAGCCGGGGTCCGGGGTAGGATACCATAGTATTAGTGGGCAGCGGAGCTGCCGGATTGCAAGATATGGCACTGGCGGAGGTTGTTGGTGGATCAGACAGAGTGTTCAGGCGAGTATTAACATTCCGCAGGTGACCCAGGATGGCCTCCTGTTGGGACCTCTGACGGGACAGTTCAAGACAGAGGTCCGAGAGCGAGGGAGCTTGGGTGCCACCGGGTTCCATGGCCCGAGCAAACTGTAACGGGTCCGGGAGGCGGAACCTCTGAGCTACTATACAAGGGGGCGGCCCTTGTAAGGGAGCGGGTGGCAGTCTCTGGGTGAACGGACAGGGAGTTACGGCAAGTGATCAGGGCAGTCTCTGGGTAAGGGGTAGGTACGACCTGTGATGGCAGAGCCTCCGGGTAGGCTAGCAGGCAGATGGTAGATGTGTGCTCCCAGGTGAGCAAGCGAGAGTCTCTGGAATAGCAGGTGGTCACGGCACGTGACGGCGGAACCTCCGGGCTGGCAGGCAGGTAGGTAACGGAGAAGCGCTCCCAGGTGAGCGGGCAAGAGTCTCTGGAATAGCTGGTGGTCACCGCACGTGACAACGGGACCTCCGGGCTGGCAAGCAGGCAGGTAACGGAGATGCGCTCCCAGGTGAGCGGGCAAGAGTCTCTGAGATAGCTGGTGGTCACAGCACGTGACAACGGAGCCTCCGGGCTGGCAAGCAGGCAGATAACGGAGAAGCGCTCCCAGGTGAGCGGGCAAGCTGGTCCATAGACAGACTGACCGGAGTAGTAAGGCAGACCGTCGGACCTCAGGCAAGCAGGCAGGTAGCTGATATGCGCTCCCAGGTGAGCGGGCAGGCTGGTCCTTTAGACAGACTGACAGGAGTAGTAAGGCAGACCGTCGGACCTCAGACTGGCAGACAGGTAACAAGTATTCAGGCAGGAATCAGGCAGGTAACTAGCAGGAAACTGGCAGGTAACTGGCAGGTAACTGGCAACGGGACCTGAGGGCTGAAGCACAGGTGAGACACAGGTGCAAACAACATTGCTCGGGCACCTCCATTTTGGAGGAGGTGCCTTATATATGATGAAGTCCTCCGGCCATTGGCCGGGGACTCCTTAGGACGGCGCGCGCGGCCCCTTTAAGAGGAGGGGAGCGCGCGCGCGCGCCCTAAGCACAGGGGCCGGGAAGGAGCGCGCGCTGAGAGCAGAGCGGCAGGAGGACGCCGGGAAGGAGCGCGCGCTGACAGCAGAGCGGGGAGAGGACGCCGGGCAAGGAGCAGAGCGGTGAGGGGAGCAGCGTCCCTGCCTAGCAGAGGGCAGGGACGCCAGCACTACAATGGTGTTCCCTTCTATACAGCACCAGCCATGGTGTGCACTCCTATAGCGCACAAGCCATGGTGTGTCCTTCTATACAGTACCAGTCATGTTGTGCCCTTCTATACAGTACCAGTCATGTTGTGCCCTTCTATACAGTACGTGCCATGTATCCTTCTATGCAGTACCAGGCATGGTATGCCCTTCTATACACCACCAGCCATGGTGTGCCCTTCTATCGAGCACAAGCCATGGTGTGCCCTTCTATAGAGCACAAGCCATGGTGTGCCCTTCTATACAGTTCCAGCTATGGTGTGCCCTTCTATACAGCACCAGCCATGGTGTGCCCTTCTATACAGCACCAGCCATGGTGTGCCCTTCTATACAGCAGAAGCCATGGTGTGCCCTTCTATACAGTTCCAGCTATGGTGTGCCCTTTTATACAGTACCAGCCATGGTGTGTCCTTCTATATAGTTCCAGCCATGGTGTGCCCTGCTATAGAGCACGAGCTATGGTGTGCCCTGCTATAGAGCACCAGATATGGTGTGACATTTTATACATCGCCAGCTATGGCGTGCCCTTCCGTAGAGCACCAGTCATGTTGTGCCCTTCTATACAGTACCAGTCATGGTGTGCCCTTCTATACAGTACCAGTCATGGTGTGCCCTTCTATACAGTACCAGTCATGGTGTGCCCTTCTATACAGTACCAGTCATGGTGTGCCCTTCTATACAGCACCAGTCATGGTGTTCCCTTCTATACAGCACCAGCCATGGTGTACCCTTCTATACAGCACCAGCCATCGTGTGCCCTTCTATACAGCACCAGCCATGGTGTGCCCTTCAATACGGCACCAGCCATGGTGTGCCCTGCTATAGAGCACACCAGCCATGGTATGCCCTGCTATAGAGCACACCAGCCATGGTGTGCCCTGCTATAGAGCACACCAGCCATGGTGTGCCCTGCTATAGAGCACACCAGCCATGGTGTGCCCTGCTATAGAGCACACCAGCCATGGTGTGCCCTGCTATAGAGCACACCAGCCATGGTGTGCCCTGCTATAGAGCACACCAGCCATGGTGTGCCCTGCTATAGAGCACACCAGCCATGGTGTGCCCTGCTATAGAGCACACCAGCCATGGTGTGCCCTGCTATAGAGCACACCAGCCATGGTGTGCCCTGCTATAGAGCACAAGCCATGGTGTGCCCTGCTATAGAGCACACCAGCCATGGTGTGCCCTGCTATAGAGCACACCAGCCATGGTGTGCCCTGCGATAGAGCACAAGCCATGGTGTGCCCTGCTATAGAGCACCAGTCATGGTGTGCCCTTCTATACACCACAAGCCATGGTGTGTCCTGCTATAGAGCACCAGTCATGGTGTGCCCTTCTATACACCACAAGCCATGGTGTGTCCTTCTATACATTTCCAGCTATGGGTTGCCCTTACATACAGCACCAGCCATGGTGTGCTCTTCTATAGAGCAGAAGCCATGGTGTGCCCTTCTATAGAACACAAGCCATGGTGTGTCCTTCTATACAGTAACAACCATGATCTGCCCTTCTGTACAGTTCCAGCCATGGTTTGTCCTTCTACACAGGTCCAGCTATGGTGTCCTTCTATACAGTACCAGCCATGGTGTGTCCTTCTATACAGTACCAGCCATGGTGTGCCCTTCTATAGAGCACAAGCCATGGTGTGTCCTTCTATACAGTAACAGCCATGATCTGCCCTTCTGTACAGTTCCAGCCATGGTTTGTCCTTCTACACAGGTCCAGCCATGGTGTCCTTCTATACAGTACCAGCCATGGTGTGTCCTTCTATACAGTACCAGCCATGGTGTGCCCTTCTATAGAGCACCAGCCATTATGTGCCATTCTATTGAGCACAAGCCATGATGTGCCCTTTTATAGAGCAACACCACCGTGTGTCCTTCTATACAGCATCAGCCATGGTGTGTCCTTCTATACAGTGCCAGCCATGATGTGCCATTTTATAGAAAAAAGAGAGGGGCTGCTCACTGGTCTATTCGGGTGCTCTGAAGAAAAAAGTAATCTAAATTGCAAAAAGAACTTCCGACACTCCATATGGATGGATTACTTTTTTCTTCAGAGCACCCGAATAGACCAGTGAGCGACCCCTCTCTTTTTTCTATTAATCATTTTTGAGATCCTGGTCCTGGGACATTGCAACAGGTACGTGTTCACACTATTAGAAGTTTGACAGCCTTTTTTCTGACCATGCGTCCCTCCCACTAATTCCTTCTATTCAGTCACAGGTGGTTTTAACTAGCTCTACCAGCCCATGCATTGTAGGTTTAAAGCCCAAGCAGAGACATATTGTCCATACAGGCTTACAGCCCAAGAGTGGCATATCCAGTGGTAGCGTAGCGTAGTAGTTACCCATCATACAAAGGTGACCTTGTCGTGGTTGATGGGCACACATAAATTGGCCAAATTATGCGCAAAAAAACTTCATTTTTCAAAGTGACATCAGTCTAGATACAATATTTCTTATATATTCATGTATGGAGTGCCGAAGTTCTTTTTGCAAGCAATACTTTGACCTTCTATAGAAGTACTAGCCATGGTGTGCTCCTTTTATACAGTGCAAACCATGGTGTCCCATTCTATATTATGACCGCCGCCACAGTGTGCCATTACATACAGCAGCAGCCACAATGTGCCCCGTCATACAGCCACAATGTGCCCTTGTATACCATGTCTCTGTGAGCATAGAGTTATTAATAATTCCAGTGACTGAGAGATCATCACCATTATGTTTTTCGCTAAGCTTTTCATTAGTCCTTATGGCAATTTGCTTCATTATCTATCAGGAGAGAGGGGGTCACTGCAGAAGAGACAGATCGGCCAGTGTTTTTGTACCATGCTGGTGATTGTCACTAGATGGTTTGTTTGCTCCGTGTGCAACATAAAAGCCCTCCGCTGTTCTACCATATCGCAGAATGTTTACAACATGTAAGCTGCTCACCCCACAATCAGCGCTGCTGTTCTGTGCAGGTTTACCGCACTGCATTAGCAAATGCGCCCCTTGATGTCAAAGTGGGAAAAGGTTAGTGCTTACAGGAGCCTGTGGTTTTGTAGGAGATTGTTATTTAGTGCTGAGGGACTTCTCCGACCTTCTTCAGTGGCCAGGCGAGGAATCTCATTACAACCTGTGGTCTGATCGCATTAGGTTTGCCTGCACAGCTGCTCCATGGCGATTGTGGCATGTAGTGGAGCGGCTCTAAGGTAACCACATTTCAACACATTACTCCTAGAAAGCTACCTTTATTGCTGTGTTAAATGCAGTGGAGATTATTTTTTTTCTGACGCAGCGGAGCGGAGTTTGTAATATGGCATTGAAATATATCGCCATATGCCATCTTTGGCTTTGTGTAGAGCTAACTGACCTCTCTTGGAGCTTATTTAACATTTTGCAGCTCAAAATTTGCAAGTTTTCGAATAGATGAGGTCCCCTTAATTGGGTATAGAAAGGACCATGATACTTCGTATTGAAGTTGTTTTTGGGTGAAGCAGTTTATGACTCAATTTATGTATTTTTGGACCTTTTTGCTCTGAACCCACTTTCCCCTCGTCTCCTGTCTGAACATATGAACTTGCTATTAAGCTTCCTTCCTAAATGCAGACAGGCTTTGACATAAAGTTTCTGCCTGCAGTGACAAATTGTTTCACAATTTACATAGTGCTATTTCTTGAATTGATGTGTAGAATCAGAAATACAATCAGGATAATTATACTCGTTAGTCAGAGACGAACTTGCAAAAGTGACAAGGCGGAACGGGAATAAGATCTCTGCTAGAACAGGCTGGATGTACGCAGAATGAGAAGAGATTGGCCTAGATTTAGTATCCAAACTTGAAGATGGATACACATTAGACAATTGGACTCTAACCCTTGACGGTCAAGCTTTTGTGAATCTGCATCTCCCAGTATACAGCCGTAAAGACATGGTGAGAATTTTACGTCATCTCTGAGTGTGACACAATGAAGTGATCAGTTTCATTGTGAATCAACATCAGAATAGAAAACGACTTTGAACGATGCATGATCATCGTTGCTAGAAATGGACAACCATATAAGGTTTTTTTCATGTTAACATGCTGAAAATATAATGAGAATGGTGTGATCATGGGAAAAACATCCAGATAAAGGGGATCCTTTGGACGTCAATAATTCGTCGAGGAAAAAGGGTGTCGGAGAAGGTTGTGAAGAATCGTCCTGATGAATTGGCTTAGAGGATGATGTAAAAAATCATTCTGATAATATGGATCAGAGAAGAACGTGATGAATTGTTCTGTTGAAAGGGGTAAGGGGAAGATTTGAAGAATCATTCTGATGAAAAGGGTCAGAGGAGGATGAAAAGAAACACTCTGCCGAAAGGTGTCAGAGGACTTTAAGAAACGTTTTGATGAACAGATGATGCATAATGAAGAAACCTGCAGATGTCCAACTAACATTTCCGAACACACAGATGGACTATGACAACAGATAACCAGTTCTAGTGTCATTACTTACTTAGGGGGACAGAAAGGAAAGATATC
Organism: Phyllobates terribilis; assembly: GCF_046119375.1. Taxonomy (NCBI): domain Eukaryota; kingdom Metazoa; phylum Chordata; class Amphibia; order Anura; family Dendrobatidae; genus Phyllobates; species Phyllobates terribilis. Next base: position 92,782,810 of record NW_027362765.1, on the reverse strand, counting down.
AGTGGGCAAAAGGACCAAAGATTGTATCACAGAGCTGTGGAAGTACATTGCCTGATCAGATGAATCCAGAATACTGTTGCCCCATGATGATAGGAGGATCAGAATTTGGAAATTTCTGGTATTTAACATTTCTGGAATTGTTTGCAGAGATGATACTAGAAGATTGTCAGGAGCTCCCATCCAAATATTGTACAGCCTTTCTGGATGACTATTTAAACGCTGATAAATATTGAACCTTTTGTTGTGTAAGGGAAAATGGGCCCAGAATGCAAATTGACAAGTGATTACATCAATGAATGTCCTGTATAAATAAGCAGAATGACTCGCAATGACGCACAATAGAAATCACAGATAAAATAGGTACAGCCTCCTACCCATGCAGAAGAGTAGGTGTGCGCCTTCATATATTCACCGAGCCTTAGGAGGAGGTCAGGTCTTGTTTTCTAAATGCAGATCGATCTTAGATCTTCACAAATCCATGAACCATTGTCAGGAATTGCAGGTTCATTTTTTGAGTCACAGTTCTAAAAGATTGACGTAACCTACACCTCTTTGTGCCTAGATGGATCAGGACAACAACAGAATGGGATTAATGGGGCTATCCCAGAAATTATTTTAATATCAAAAGCTCTGAAAGGCTGTTGACAATTGTTAAAGAGGGTTGTCCATTACTCGGATAACCCATTCTTGAATACTGCATTCCCCAATGTAATCTAAATACATCTTATACTCTCATGTGGTGCTGGCGCCGTTCCAGAGATATCGGCGCCGGTTCTCCTGAGACTTGCACGACACTGTTAGGCCACATGTACTCTGCAATCAGTCAGCGTCCGCTATTGAGCTGCTGCGCTCTTTCTTCCTTCAGACTAACCTCGGACATCCGAAGGATGAGAGCACAGCAGCCCATTAGCGACCACTATTTCTAATGAACAGAGAATCCTTGCACAGACCCAGCTGTGGGCAATGCCACGCAGCACTCAGCTCATTAGGTGAACGTACACTTTGCGATACATTTTGAACACCAGGTGGCGCCATACATGTGTAAAATTACATAAGTGCATACCAGAGATTTTCACTGAATTAATGTAAAGAAGTTGTCCACTACTTGTTGGACAACTCCTTGTCATACCCCACGCTTATAGCTTACAGTCCCCTTCCATGCTAGCACCTTTCCCGTGGTGTTGGCACTCGTTCTCGGCGCTGGCACGGGAGGTGAGTATAGGCTTTTATATTTTATCGGGGCCAAACATTTAGATCAAGAAGGGGTTGTCCAAGTAGTGGACAACCCCTTCAAGTCCTTCTCCTAAAATTTACAGTGTTTAAAGCTGGAGATCCACACCTCCACCCCTGATCAGCTCATACAAAAGTGCATGGCTCATCAATGGTTGACATTGTGCTTCAACTAGAGACACAGGACAGACGGCGAAGCTATAGGAATGCAGAGGTCGTACCTAGGCCTTGGTACCTTTTGCCTTAAAGGACGACATCAGTATTATAAATGGCACATGATAGGCTGGGGGGCCATGTTACAGATTTGGCATCAGTGCCTCTGATCTTCACGTTATATCTGATGATTGGATCGACTTTCTGAAAGACACTTGGCAATTTTGACTTTCCAAAATGTCATCGCGGTGCAACTCGGGATTGTTTATTTGACCGGATGATGATTCTATTGTGTGACTGCAGTTGTACTTCAATATATGAGCATTAGATTGTCATCTGAGTGCCGGTCTGATAATGTGAAAAAGACAGAATGTCTCATCTCTCTATTTTGTAGAAATGTTCCTCGCCTTTTCTTTTTATTAAGAAGGGAAAAAAAATGCTGCACTTTAAATATGTCTTCTGTGCTTTATTTCATTAGCCGGTTGTGGGCTTTGCTTTCACGGCAGATTTCATTGCATCGTGTAACCTCCGACTGTCCAGATGATTTGTTTGTGAATACAGTAGAAGCGATGTTTCCGCGCTGGCTTCCTCCCAAGAAAATATCCATGTTCGGAGTTGATGAGACTCTCACCGTCTCCTCTTCACTCTTCTTCCTCTGCATGGAAATTTTATGTTTTCGTCCTCGTAATTTTCTGAGCATCAAGAGTGGTGCCAGAAAATGAGATCTGTCAACAGGCTCGGCTTCATAAGGATTCGATACAAATTAACGTGGTGTATAAAGGTCTTGTACACATACTTTATGTATTCCTCAGTTTATCAGTTGATTTGTATGCAGTCAGGACTGGAAATGGAGAGTCTGAGATAATGCAGGACTGTGGTTAATCGGAGCAGACGCCGAATCTCTAGTGATAACGGGAAACTCTTGCCGGTTAATGTATTTTTACTATGCTCGCTAACAGACTCTGAATGTGACAGCAGTATAATACCCGGCTTATATTGTGCCTGCGGAGCTCAATATGGGTTTCCGAGAATCATTCTAATTATTCCAAAACATTGTTCAAAAAGGAAAATCAACACTTGGTCTTATCAAAGTTCTTCCAAGATATATGGCACTGATGGCCTCTTCCTAGGATTGGCCATATGTGGCTCACTTTCCATGTGGCTCAATTTTTACTCATGGAAGAGCCACCATGCCGGTGTAAACAATAACGAGCCCCCCAGAGGTCAGACCCCACTGATCATTAGGACAGGTCATGAATCTTGTAGTCAAGGAAAACCCTTTTTAAGAACCTTTTAAAATACAATATATTACTTTATTATACTAATCCTGAACAGCATGTTTTATATCCCAGAGCTGCATTTACAAGTTTTGTAAACTTCAGAGCTGAAATGTCCCAGCATCTTAATATTAACATAGAACTTGCTTTCAGTACAGAAAAACTAACTCTCTCAGTGCATGATGGGAGCTCTGGACGCTATTAGGTATTTGTCTGATAACAAGCTGGCTGACTGTTTCCTAAAAGCAGAATTGTGTATGCAGCTCTGAAGTATAATACAGAATGTAACTCAGGATCAGTACAGGATAAGTAATGTAATGTATGTACACAGTGACTCCACCAGCGGAATAGTGAGTGCAGCTCTGGAGAATAATACAGGATGTAACTCGGGGTCATTAATGTAATGTATGTACACAGTGACTCCACCAGCAGAATAGTGAGTGCAGCTCTGGAGTATAATACAGGATGTAACTCAGGATCAGTAGTGTAATGTATGTACACAGTGACTCCACCAGCAGAATAGTGAGTGCAGCTCTGGAGTATAATACAGGATGTAACTCAGGATCAGTAATGTATGTACACAGTGACTGCACCAGCAGAATAGTGAGTGCAGCTCTGGGGTATAACACAGGATGTAACTCAGGATCAGTACAGGATAAGTAATGTAATGTATGTACACAGTGACTGCACCAGCAGAATAGTGAGTGCAGCTCTGGGGTATAATACAGGATGTAACTCAGGATCAGTACAGGATAAGTAATGTATGTACACAGTGACTCCACCAGCAGAATAGTGAGTGCAGCTCCAGAGTATAATACAGGATGTAACTCAGGATCAGTACAGGATAAGTAATGTATGTACACAGTGACTGCACCAGCAGAATAGTGAGTGCAGCTCTGGGGTATAATACAGGATGTAACTCAGGATCAGTACAGGATAAGTAATGTATGTACACAGTGACTCCACCAGCAGAATAGTGAGTGCAGCTCTGGAGTATAATACAATATATAACTCAGGATCAGTACAGGATAAGTAATGTAATGTATGTACACAGTGACTGCACCAGCAGAATAGTGAGTGCAGCTCTGCAGTATAATACAGGATGTAATTCAGGATCAGTACAGGATAAGTAATGTAATGTATGTACACAGTGACTGCACCAGCAGAATAGTGAGTGCAGCTCTGGAGTATAATACAATATATAACTCAGGATCAGTACAGGATAAGTAATGTAATGTATGTACACAGTGACTGCACCAGCAGAATAGTGAGTGCAGCTCTGCAGTATAATACAGGATGTAACTCGGGATCAGTACAGGATAAGTAATGTAATGTATGTACACAGTGAGTGCAGCTCTGGAGTATAATACAGGCTGTAACTCAGGATCACTACAGGATAAGGAATGTAATGTATGTACACAGTGACTCCACCAGCAGTAAAGTGAGTGCAGCTCTGGAGTATAATACAGGATGTAACTCAGGATCAGTACAGGATAAGTAATGTAATGTATGTACACAGTGACTGCACCAGCAGAATAGTGAGTGCAGCTCTGGTGTATAATACAGGATGTAACTCAGGATCAGTGCAGGATAAGTAATGTAATGTATGTACACAGTCACTGCACCAGCAGAATAGTGAGTGCAGCTCTGGAGTATAATACAGGATGTAACTCAAGATCAGTACAGGATAAGTAACGTAATATATGTACACAGTGACTGCACCAGCAGAATAGTGAGTGCAACTCTGGAGTATAATGCAGGATGTAACTCTGGATCAGTACAGGATAAGTAATGTAATGTATATACACAGTGACTGCACCAGCAGAATAGTGAGTGCAGCTCTGGAGTATAATATAGGATGTAACTCAGGATCAGTATAGGATAAGTAATGTAATGTATGTACACAGTGACTGCAGCAGAATAGTGAGTGCAGATCTGGGATATAATACAGGATGTAACTCAGGATCAGTACAGGATAAGTAATGTAATGTATGTACACAGTGACTGCACCAGCAGAATAGTGAGTGCAGCTCTGGAGTATAATATAGGATGTAACTCAGGATCAGTACAGGATAAGTAATGTAATGTATGTACACAGTGACTCCACCAGGAGAATAGTGAGTGCAGCTCTGGGGTATAATACAGGATGTAACTCAGGATCAGTACAGGATAACTAATGTAATGTATGTACACAGTGACTCCACCAGCAGAATAGTGAGTGTAGCTCTGGAGTATAATACAGGATGTAACTCGGGATCAGTACAGGATAAGTAATTAGAGATGAGCGGTGTTCGACTCGAACGGTTCGCCAATCTCAAATTCGAGCTGTTGTGGGCGGTGTTCGAGCCGTTCTGCGAACACGAATAATTTGAAAAAAATTCGGCTGTTCGAGGTTATGTTCGATAACTGTTCGTGCACCAAAATTATAACTGGATTTTTTCTCAGTAATGCTGAAAATTAATGTTAATACGCAGTTTGAGTGTACAGCGGGGCGGGGGGAGGGGCAGGGGATGGATCTCTGCATAAATAATGAAGATCTCCATTTTTTTTTCTCTTTCCCGCATTTACAGTGGGGAGGTGCAGTCTATCAACAGCGCACACACGGAGCGAACTGCTTTTTTTCACACAAGCAAGGGCATGTGTCATTGGCAGTGTATGTCACATGTCCTTGCCCTATAAGACCCAGCCATTTTCCCCGTCGCCACCATTTTCTCACTGCTGCAGCTGCGTGTTAGACGGCACCGCTGTTGCTGTGTGCGCTATACTTTGTTAATTTCAAGCCAATTTTCGCACAAATCTACAGATAGCTTGGGAGTAGGGAATAGTTGTGATTGCAGTCCTTTTAAGGACTAGGTTACATAATTTCCTACGACTTTTATCAGGCAGGTCTGTGCTCTTAAATAGATAGGTTGGGAGTAAAGACTAATTGTAATTGCAGTCCTTTTCAGGGCTAGGTTACATCAGTTCCTATCACTTTTATCAGGCAGGTCTGTGCTCCTAAATAGATAGGTTGGGAGTAAAGACTAATTGTAATTGCAGTCCTTTTGCTGGCTAGGTTACATCAGTTCCTATCACTTTTTGCCAGGCCGGTCTGTTTTAGTGATGTGCAAGTTTTTTTCACAGCATTTGGCTAAATCTAGCAAAGCAAATCCTTTTTGGCCTCTTGCAGTGTGTGTTAGTCAGTGGAGTAGCCTATCTGTGTTGCAAGCTACACCACCTGTGTATAGAATACCAATTTTTTTACTGCACCTAGTGAAGTAAAACCTTTTGGGCATAGCATCATTCTATTAGTCCATCTATACTAACCTCCACCAGGTTGCAAATTCAAAATAATTTTTATCTGCATCTAGCTATGAATAAATATTTGGGCTTGGGCTTGTAGCAGTGTGTGGGACTTGTTCTATTAGTCCATCTATACTAACCTCCACCAGGTTGCAAATTCAAAATAATTTTTATCTGCATCTAGCTCTGAAAAAATATTTGGGCTTCGGCTTGTAGCAGTGTGTGGGACTTGTTCTATTAGTCCATCTATACTAACCTCCACCAGGTTGCAAATTCAAAATAATTTTTATCTGCATCTAGCTCTGAAAAAATATTTGGGCTTCGGCTTGTAGCAGTGTGTCGGACTTGTTCTATTAGTCCATCTATACTAACCTCCACCAGGTTGCAAATTCAAAATAATTTTTATCTGCATCTAGCTCTGAAAAAATATTTGGGCTTCGGCTTGTAGCAGTGTGTCGGACTTGTTCTATTAGTCCATCTATACTAACCTCCACCAGGTTGCAAATTCAAAATAATTTTTAGCTGCATCTTGCCTGTAAACTAATTTTGGGCATATTAGCTGTGTGTGGTACTCATTGTATTAGGCCATCTATACTAAGCTCCACCAGCTTTCAAATTACTAATAATTTTTAGCTGCATCTTGCCTGGAAAATAATTTTGGTCATAGTAGCAATGTGTGGTACTCATTGTATTAGGCCATCTATACCAAGCTCCACCAGCTTTGAAATTAATAATAATTTTTAGCTGCATCTAGCCCGGAAAAATTTTTTTCTTCCCAATAATGGTAGCAATAGAAATATGGGGCGCGCTCCTGGCTAACAAAAATATACGCTTCATAACAAAAAACACCAGCCTAGCGCACTGCATTAATAAGATGGCATTATCGTCTCTCCCGTCTACGCCGGCTAGCATTCCTGTGCCTAAAACACAATGCATCGGTCCGCGCTAGCCACGATGCTGAGGGGTCTAAAGCTGCTGCTAACGCTTTATCACAATTCAATTGGCAGATTTTCACAGAGCTCCTCCCCAACGCCCATGCATCGGGCAACAGTTGCCCACCCTCCCTATGGGATCTAGTGGCGAATAGTTGATGCCATTAATCAGAGCGTCAGTTGCCCCGTCGACGTGGCAAGCATACGGTAAGGCATGGGAAGAGTGAACACGAGTAGTAGCAGGCAGACGGGTTGACCAATGTGAACAAGCCAGATTACAAGTCACCATAGAATTTCTCCACCAGCTAATGATGAGGGGCATATCAGGGGCGTCAGCGCAGCGGTGTCTGACCGGAGTAGCATTTCACTTCCAACTACTGAATTGGGGAGATGTGACAAAGTGATTCATCATCAGACAATCCATAAAAGGGTAGAAAAAGGGTCAGCCAAGTCAGGAGTGTAAACGTCCCGTCCCGTGTCACTAAAACTGATTTCTCACATCATATCCCTAACACCATTAACATGACACTCACAATTTGAAGCGACACTACTTTCTACTGCATTTGCGATCGCCTTCTTTGGGGCGCTATGCATAAGCGAATTAGTCCCTCAATCCAAAATTACCACCAGTGGAGGCTTATTACACCAGGACGTAGTCATAGCCAATAATGCAATACGTCTACGCATACGCCAATCGAAAACGGTTCCAGCGGGCAGGGGCACTTGGGTACTACTACAACCCACAAACGGTACACTGAGTCGGGTAACAATAGTAAAAACATATATAGCCATCAGATCACAAAGTAATTTCTTCCTATCACACATTGATGGAACGCCATTATCAAGATACCAGTTCCAAGCTATATTTAATAAATGCATAACATCGGCAGGGAACCACCCCAAAGATTACGGGACACACTCATTCCGCATAGGCGCGGCCACGGAAGCAGCAAGAGCAGGTCTGTCAGAAACGGAAGTTCAGAGGATAGGGAGATTGGATCCACGTGTTTGGCGAGATACATAAGACCGGACTTGTTATCCTAACATGGTTTGTTTCTTTTACAGGTGACGCTAAGCCAACAGTGTGGGTGATAGGCCACTCGCATATATATTGGGCAGAAAAAAGGGCGAAAGTCCGCCCAGGCGGGAGGAAATTAGAGTTTCATAACACATATTTCAACTGGAGAGGTATTAGAGGCCTGCTATGGCCACAGGTACTAATGGAGGTAATCAAGGTAGGGAGAGAGGCAAGAGGTCCGGTCATCTTAGTTATACAGGCCCGGGGAAACGACCTAGGTCATCACAAGAGCTCATAACTAATGGCAATAATGAAACTAGACACTGAGCGCTTCAGAGAATTTTTCACAAAACTAACTATAGTATGGTCAGAGATGGTGCCGATAGCGGTATGGCAAGGTGCGCGAGACATCACGGCCATCGAACGGACAAGGCGGGTAATAAATATTCGGATGGCAAAATTTATAAGAGACAGAGGCTGTGTAGTGATACGACACCGACAACTGGAAGGAGAATAAAGCAGGCCTCATACGGCCCGACGGTGTTCACTTAATGGATATTGGACTGGACATATTCTTGTCAGGACTCCAGGACGGAGTGGAACAAGCGTTAAGAGTGATGGAGGGGGGTCAGAGTCCTGCATACGAGTACGCAGGATCCTCCGTGGCCTGGAAATAGAAAGGACATGTTGGAGAGTTACACTTGTTGGCCAACTTGCCGGTGTGGAGACCCAGGGCATGCTGCAACAAGCTGAATTATTTTAGAAATAAAATGACTTTCTAATGGAATGAGTATAAAGAGTTAATAAAGCTGTGACCGATCCTCACCCATCCAGTTGTAAGAGTTACATTATTGTATTGTCAAGGAAAGGGGGGCGGTAGGGGGGCTGAGCGTCTGGGTTTGGTTGGGGGTCCTAGGCTAGATGCATTTAAAAATTCTTACTAGATACACAGGCGGTGCAGCTTGCTTCGCAGCTGGGCTACTACGCCCAAAGTATTGCCTAGGCTAGATGCAGTTAAAAATTCTACGCTGACTAGCAGACACTGAAGCTTTGGAGCAGACCTCTGAGTAAACTGCTCTTCAGACTCAACCATCTGTGTTACCCCAAGCCGTGTATGTAGTTTCTTACAGTTAAAAGGGGGGGGGGAGCGACCCAACCCACCTGGAATTGACGATGCCAACATCACGTAAAACACAGCAAGGGGACTCCAAAAAGAGTCAACATTTTTTCCAAAAATTGTGGCACAGACACCACTTAAGTGGCATCAATTGCCCCAGAGTTGCTTAAAACGGTTGGTGAGGTGATTTTACCAAATCCTCAAGCTTTTAGTCTCCCCAGGATGACACAGGGGTAGAAAAGTCCTTGCGGATCCATGATTTGTTCATCTTTATGAACGTGAGTCTGTCTACATTCTCAGTGGACTGCCGCGTGCGCTTATCTGTCAGCACACCACCAGCAGCGCTGAACATACGTTCAGAGATAACGCTGGCTGCAGGGCATGACAAGATCTCCAAGGCGTGAGTGGCGAGCTCCGGCCATTTTTCCAGATTGGAAGCCCAAAATGAGCAAGGGTCCAGTGACACAGTCATAGCTTCGATGTTCACTTGGAGATACTCCTGTACCATCCTCTCTAGGCGTTGACTATGTGTCAGACTTCTTGTCTCCTGTGGCCTTGCAAAGGATGGTCTAAAAAAGTGGTGAAACGATTCCACAAAATTGCTGTTACCAGCAGATACTGTGTTACTGTTACGGTTTGAGTGATGAAGACTCGACAGTCCCACTGTTTGCAAGTTAGAACTGTGAGATTCACTACGTGCACCACTGGTGTTTTGTGGAAAAGCACATGTAAGATTCTGCAACAGCCTCTACAGATACTCCTGCATGCGTGAATCCCTTCCTATGGCAGGAATTATTTCGGCAAATTTACTTTTGTACCGGGGATCTAAGAGTGTGGCAACCCAGTAGTCGGGATTACTTCGAATTCTGACAATCCGAGGGTCATGTTGCAGGTAGTGCAGCAAGAAGACACTCATGTGTCTTGCGCATCCAGGAGGACCAAGTCCTTGTGTTGGTAGCGAGGTAAGAATCCTGTTTCCTTCCTCTGCCCTCTCCCCCCAACCTCGCACAACAGAAATATGATCAAGGTCTCCCTCATCTGATGAGTCTTACATGCCCATCGCCAGTTCGTCCTCCACTTCTTCCTCGGCTCCTGCACCTTGCTCAACAGTTTGGCTGCTACCATGCGCCCTGGTTAATCCCTCTCCCCCACCCTCCCATGCCTGCCGCCTTGGTGCTACCGACCGTCTGGACCTTGGAGATGTTATCCCTTCCGCATACGACGACTCCTCTACTTCCTCCACCTCCTCTTGTCCCACCACCTGACTCTGAATTCTATTTAACGTGTGCTCCAGCATGTAAATCACAAGAATAGTCATGCTGATAATGGCATCGTCGTCAGCACTAAACATCTTCGTCGCCATTTCAAAACTGTGCAGAAGGGTGTGTGGCGCCCCTGAGGGTTCAGTCGGCACAGAGGTACTGCATCTCACCCAGTGGTGTGGTATCTCACCCTCAGGTAAGGAAGGAGTATGGCTCGGGACCCTAACTCCTGCATCCAACACATACCTGCAGTGGGGGTAGGGCGAGATTGCTCCTAAGGGAGAGCACAGTCCCAGGTCCCTAGCTGGTGGGAGGGTCCTATGTAGTGGGTGTGGGTGGAGAAAGCTGCTTAGGGGAGCACATGACAGGGAGAGTATAAATAGGAAGCCATCTTAGAAAGAGCAAGCCAGTCAGAGGAGGAGAAGTGACAGGAGCAGAGGCTCTGCATGAGCTCTGCTCCGGAGGCGGGCCTAGCCTGAGAGGCCCAGGACTGAAGGAGAGAAAAGAGGAGTGGGAGCTGGAAGGCTCCAGGAACCGAAGGGACCCTAGGGGTAGGGGCCATGCAGAAGGCCACCCGTACGCCCGCTGCTACCAGGAGGTAGAGGGGTGAGGCCAGATAAGGGGAACCGGTCCCTCAACTAGCGGAGAAACAGCAAGGCTCAACTAGAAACCGGAGGCTTCAGCATTTCATATACTGCAGGCCATATACTGCAGGCCAAAGTCCACACCAGTCTCACTAAGAAGGTAGCCACATAGGACCCCGGGGACGGAACACACGTCGCCAGTCAAGGCCCGAGGATACCGGATAGAAGTGTCACTGGGTGTGAGGTGCAGGGAGAAGGCCAGAGAAAGGACACACAGAAGGGGGTCCTGCTAAGTACTCCGGAGCTATCTGGAGGTGGACTGAGCCCCTCACTGAGTACGCACAGCACAACAGGGGAGATTGCTCTAGTACCTGTAATCTGTACTGCAACAACTGTGAGTAAAGATCTTGGGACTGCATCACACGGACTCTGTGTTCATTACTGACCCCCTGCACTACAACCACCATCATCCACCCACACTGCCTTGGTGCTACCGACCGTCTGGACCTTGGAGATGTTATCCCTTCCGCATACGACTCCTCCTCTACTTCCTCCACCTCCTCTTGTCCCACCACCTGACTCTGAATTCTGTTTAACGTGTGCTCCAGCATGTAAATCACAAGAATAGTCATGCTGATAATGGCATCGTCGTCAGCACTAAACATCTTTGTCGCCATTTCAAAACTGTGCAGAAGGGTGTGTGGCGCCCCTGAGGGTTCAGTCGGCACAGAGGTACTGCATCTCACCCAGTGGTGTGGTATCTCACCCTCAGGTAAGGAAGGAGTATGGCTCGGGACCCTAACACCTGCATCCAACACATACCTGCAGTGGGGGTAGGGCGAGATTGCTCCTAAGGGAGAGCACAGTCCCAGGTCCCTAGCTGGTGGGAGGGACCTATGTAGTGGGTGTGGGTGGAGAAAGCTGCTTAGGGGAGCACATGACAGGGAGAGTATAAATAGGAAGCCATCTTAGAAAGAGCAAGCCAGTCAGAGGAGGAGAAGTGACAGGAGCAGAGGCTCTGCATGAGCTCTGCTCCGGAGGCGGGCCTAGCCTGAGAGGCCCAGGACTGAAGGAGAGAAAAGAGGAGTGGGAGCTGGAAGGCTCCAGGAACCGAAGGGACCCTAGGGGTAGGGGCCATGCAGAAGGCCACCCGTACGCCCGCTGCTACCAGGAGGTAGAGGGGTGAGGCCAGATAAGGGGAACCGGTCCCTCAACTAGCGGAGAAACAGCAAGGCTCAACTAGAAGCCGGAGGCTTCAGCATTTCATATACTGCAGGCCATATACTGCAGGCCAAAGTCCACACCAGTCACACTAAGAAGGTAGCCACATAGGACCCCGGGGACGGAACACACGTCACCCGTCAAGGTCCGAGGATACCGGATAGAAGTGTCACTGGGTGTGAGGTGCAGGGAGAAGGCCAGAGAAAGGACACACAGAAGGGGGTCCTGCTAAGTACTCCGGAGCTATCTGGAGGTGGACTGAGCCCCTCACTGAGTACGCACAGCACAACGGGGGAGATTGCTCTAGTACCTGTAATCTGGACTGCAACAACTGTGAGTAAAGATCTTGGGACTGCATCACACGGACTCTGTGTTCATTACTGACCCCCTGCACTACAACCACCATCATCCACCCACACTGCCCTGAAGCTACACTCTTCCTGTGGGGAGTAATAATACCATTGCTGCTAAACCACCAGGTTCAGAGGACTGTTCCGCAGCGGCGGCCCCTTTGGCCGCACTCCACAGGTGGCGTAGTCGGACATTATAAAACCCATATATACAAATTACCCTTGGATTGGGTCACGGACCGGGTCACCGCCGCAGTGACTACAACCCTCAGCGTCTACCGGCCCGGCTCCGGGTACCCCACGGCCCAGGGGGCGTTTCAACTTCATAGGTCCCTGATTTGAGACCACTCCTGCAGCGTGATTTGCCCCACTTCTGGATCTCGTTGGCCCAGGCTATACGTCAGAACTTATTGCACCAGGGCTTGTCGGTGCTGCCACAGTCGCTGCAACATGTGCAGAGTTGAATTCCACCGTGTCGGCACATCGCATTTCAGCCGGTGAACTGGCAGGCCCAACGACTTCTGTAGAGATGTAAGTCGTTGATCTGCGGGATGCTAACGGCGGAAGTGAGCACACAGCGACCGTGCCCTCTGCAGAAGGCCATCTGGTCCGGGATAGTGGGCTAAAAATTGCTGGACAACCAGGTTCAACATGTGAGCCATACAAGGCACGTGTGTGACATTGCCCCGGCGAAGGGCCGCACCCAGGTTTGCAGCATTGTCGCACACGGCCTTCCCTGGTTGCAGGTCCAGTGGAGACAACCATTCATGAAACTGGGTCTCCAGAGCTGACCACAACTTCTCAGCTGTGTGACACACATTTCCCAGACATTTCAAAGTAAACACCGCCTGATGCCGTTGAGCCCTGCTGCCAGCATAGTAAGGAGGTGTGCAGGATTCCTTCTGCGCAGTTAGAAAGCGGGTGGAATTACCAGACAGGCTTTGGGTGCAGGTGAAGGACCGAGAGGAGGTTGAGGAGGCAGAAGCAGTGGAGGAACTTCTAGATAAAGAGGATTGACGTACAGCTCGTGGGGACGGCAAGACTTGGACAGCAGCCCCTTGTCCTGCTGTCTCCTTAGTTACCCAGTGCCCAGTCAGCGACATGTAACGCCCCTGTCCATGCTTACTCGCCCAAGTGTCTGTGGTGAAATGCACCCTGTCACACACAGAGTTTCTCAAAGAAGCGGTGATGTTGTGTGCGACATGCTGGTGGAGCGCAGGCACACCTTTCTTTGAGAAGTAGTGCCGACTGGGCATCTGGTACTGGGGCACTGCGACAGACATAAGGTCTCGAAAATCCTCTGTGTCCACCAGGCGGAAAGGCAGCATTTCTGTAGCCAACAGCTTGCAGATGGTGAAATTCAACCTCTTAGCTTTGTCATGACTAGGAGGAAATGGTCTTTTACTTGTCCACATCTGAGGAACCGAGGGCTGGCTGTTGTGCTTAGACGGGGTTGAGTAGGGTGTCCCCGGCAAACTTGCCGGTCTGTGAGGAAGATGCAGGCGGAAAAGTTAGCTTGCCTTGATCCAAAGGTGGTGCTCTCGATGTCGGAGAGCGCTCAACACCCGCTGATGTTTCCACTTCCAAATGAAATGATGACCTGCCAATCACACTGGCTGTTGCGGGTAAAGAGGTGGCAGGTCTACGTCCAAAAACATGTGTGACTGCTGTCCCCCCAGTCACAGAGGATGAAGAGGCCACGGATACACAAGATGGGGCAGACAGTGGTTTGCACGACCCTCTAGGCCGCATTGTAGCACAGTGAGCTTCCCACTGCAACTTATGCTTCATATCCATGTGACGGTTCATGCATGAAGTACTCAAACTATGGATTTTTTGGCCTCTACTTAGCTTTTGGTGACAAATATTACAGATAACACGAGTTGGGTCATCCTTATCGATCTGAAAAAATACCCAGGCTATGCAAGGCATAGAACCCATGCGACCTGAAGAGCCACTACGACTTGTGGTCAGAGGCAGAGTTGTGGTTGAGGATGCAGTTGTTGACGTGCTTCCAGGACTCCGTCTCTGTCCAGGAAGGCGCAACCTAACCTCGTCGTCAATAGCATCTGTGACGCCCAGCTGCGCTTGGTATCACAGATCCTAGAAGAGTGCATTGATGGAATCCTCCACAAGAGGCCCCCATAAACATTCACACATCTCCACCTACCACCTCAGACCAGCAGAGGGAGCCCATTAGGGATATAAATAGGGAAGGTGGAGCTAGGCAGTTCAGTTCCTCTGAAGAGTTCCTGCAGTGGAGCTCAGTCTAGTCTAGAGAACTCAGTTAATAGTTCAGCAGTGGAGCACGAGGCTCCTGTTAGCTGGATTCAGGGAGCCCAGTTAGAGCTTAAGGTGTGCCGGTGCCATAAGATCGGTGAAGCGCGGCAAGTTGCCGTTAGTGTGTATAGCCTAGTGAGGGCCCGAGTAGGCCGAAGGCGAGTGGAGAGTTAGTACATAGGGGGCAGAGGAGCTTAACCAGCTCACCCCGAAGCATTTACCGGACACCGGATCCGAGCTTACCGGGATCTCTATGACCCAGTAAGGCATAACCGAAATCCCTGGAGAACTACAAGTCCCAGGATCGCTAAGGTGCTGATACGTAACAGCCAGGAGACGCTTAGGCCCCGCATACTGGGAGTGTGAACTCCAAGACAAGGCCCTACCACAAGGTCAGCCAGCGCAGGACAGAGACAAAGTTAGGCCTAGCTCCAGGCAGGTCAGAAACTTTCTACGCAGAGGCAAGAAACAGGAGGCCCTACACCCGCTCATTGGGGAGGATCCTGATATGCACCCTTCACCCTACAGTGCTCCGGGATGTGCCTGAATTTCCACCAGTAAAAGGTACTGAAGTAACTACCGTGTCCGTTCCCGTTCTTGCTCTGTCCCAGCTGGGTCTCGCCTGTCCTGCATTCCCCCTGCATACGCTTTTCTGAGGCCTAGCTCCACCTGTGGGGAGCTATACCATCGAGCTGCCTTATCACCGGCCTCAGTGGACTACTGCAGCGCTGGTGCTTCTCACCAGATACCACAGGTGGCGTCACGAACTCTTATAAAATTAACAATTATCCACCCTTTTAAAGACTGACCCCAGGGTACGGGCCCGGGAGCCGACCACCGCGACATCCCAAAGGCCAGGCAAAGGCCCGGGTACCGAGTCATCCCCACCCCCTGGGCTAGTCACATCCTCCTCCACCTCCTTTGCTGACCTCATCGACTGGCTGACTGTGGGTTGACAGTAAGTGGGATCTTCAACCTCGTCATCATCACCCTGTGTGTTCTCACACCCGTCGTCCTCAGAGCCAACCTCTTCCTGCCCTGACCGAAAAGTCAAGTTGTCGCTCCAATCAGGTATTTGAGTCTCATCATCGTCTTCATCATTGTCTCCACCGACAGGAGTTACATTTTGGGAACGAGGGTCTACATTATGCTCAGAACCTTCTTCATCTGGTCCTGGATCCGACTCATAAAGATTCTGGGCATCAGTGCAGACCATTTCCTCGTCTGGATTAACAGAAGCTCTGGAGCAGACCTCCGTTTCCCAGGCTATAGTATGAGTAAACAGCTGTGCAGACTCAACCATCTATGTTACCCCATACTCAGACGGGCAGCTGGAGACTTGGGAGCTGTGAGGAAGCAAGTGCGATTGGGGTGACACCTCTGAGGACTGGAGTATTTGTGATGTTGAAGTTGAGGTGGAGGAGAGCCCACTTGAAGGAGCACTTGATATACGTTGAAGCACCTGCTGTTTTTGTGCCTCATCTGGAATTTGTAGCAAAGGGCATGTCCGTAAGAAAGAGATCGTATCACATTGTCCACGAAAAGAAGTAGACATCTTAGTTTGGCTGGAAGATGGTCTTTCTTCTGCAGATGTTACTCCCTCCCCCCCCCCACCACGGGAGGGCTCGACCGACCAGCGGACAGGCTCCAGTATTGAGAGAGGGGGGCTGGCCGTCAGAGTCCACCGCAGCTCTGGCACAAACCCGGCGACACGGAGGTCGCACGGGCAGGAACGGACTGGCCGTGTTGGCTTCGCACTTTTTTGGTTTTAGAAGGGCATGACATGCCTATATCTGTGTCTCCCCCTCCTTTTACTCCTCCACCTCTTTTCTTTTCGCATGACTATCTGTACTTGTCACTTTTCCATGTGTTGTGTCTTCTGAGAAGTTTGTCAGATTTTGGACACCTTTGAAGGTGTTTTCTATGTGTTTCTATGTGTTTTTGTTTGCCTGCCATTGGTTTTAACGGTGTTCGACGAACCGAACCGAACTCTTAACACTACGGGGGTGGCTCAACACTATAAGTAATGTAATGTATGTACACCGTGACTGCACCAGCAGAATAGTGAGTGCAGCTCTGGGGTATAATACAGGATGTAACTCAGGATCAGTACAGGATAAGTAATGTATGTACACAGTGACTGCACCAGCAGAATAGTGAGTGCAGCTCTGGAGTATAATACAGGAGGTAACTCAGGATCAGTACAGGATAAGTAATGTAATGTATGTACACAGTGACTGCACCAGCAGAATAGTGAGTGCAGCTCTGAAGTATAAGACAGGATGTAACTCGGGATCAGTACAGGATAAGTAATGTAATG
The DNA here is from genome assembly GCF_046119375.1 of Phyllobates terribilis. Lineage (NCBI taxonomy): Eukaryota > Metazoa > Chordata > Amphibia > Anura > Dendrobatidae > Phyllobates > Phyllobates terribilis. The sequence continues at coordinate 92,765,784 of NW_027362765.1, read as the reverse complement.
TATGTACACAGTGACTGCACCAGCAGAATAGTGAGTGCAGCTCTGGAGTATAATACAGGATGTAACTCAGGATCAGTACAGGATAAGTAATGTAATGTATGTACACAGTGACTGCACCAGCAGAATAGTGAGTGCAGCTCTGGAGTATAATACAGGATGTAACTCAGGATCAGTGCAGGATAAGTAATGTAATGTATGTACACAGTGACTGCACCAGCAGAATAGTGAGTGCAACTCTGGAGTATAGTACAGGATGTAACTCAGTATTTTAACGTTTTGCAAATATAGTCATATAAAAGCATGAAATAGTGTTATTGTAGTATAATACTTCTATATTAGTAGTAAGTTCTTCTACATCAGTTAGTAAACTTACCACTATTGATCTTGATTCTACTGCTGTAGAATTAAATGTTATAACACTCAGATTCTACATGGTTGCTCCCGTTGCTACATGCATTTTCTGATGATTGTACCTTGTTTCTGTTTTATAGGGTTTAAGTGATGATCCCTTCTCTTTTACAACTTTCAATAATGACTCCAAACCTGTCAAGGAGAAGAACGAAGACCGTGATTTGACCATCCGGATAGGTAGAGGAGTCCCTCACACAGGCAAGCATCCTACGTTGTCATATACCAAGCATGAGGAACGAACCTTGCACTTAGTTGGAGTGCTGTCAATTAGCTGTCTTCTGAATGTGATGAATGATTGCAGCTTTTTTTTTTTTGGGCTGGTATGACATGTAACATCAGGACACAGTTGGTTGACAGCACAGCATCTGAGTACATTTTTTATATTTTTTACTTTAATGGGAAGCAACACCTTTATTCCTGTCTTATTAAGTCAATGGCAGTATTTCCTCACTGTATGGTCTGCAAAAAATGGCTATATAGGAGAAGTATATGGCACAATATATGACAAGGTCACCCACAACATCTATTACTTTCCCTGAAACAGCACCACCACTGCACACAGGTTATGTCTGGTACTGCAGTTGAGCTCCCACATTACTCCTTCTGAAGGATAAAGCATTACATGGATGACCATGTAGTTCAATATTAATGAAGACCATAGAGCCTGGAAATACCTGCACCTTATTCCTCACCTTCCGAGTGCTTTGTCTTTTTATATTTTAAGACCTTTATTTTTTCCAGCTTTGTCAATGACTCTATATGTGTTCTATACCTAAAACACTACAGTATGAGCTGGTTTATTAGGGTCTTATGGTTTACCTTCTTTCTCCTGCCTTGAGCTTCCTTATCTTGGAAATGATCTATTCTTCTTTGTGATTGATTGTCCTGTTGGCTTGGCAGCAGAGCTGAACAAGATGTTAGTTCATTAGGGTCATGGTGAGATTTACAGGTCTGACATGTTTGCAAGGCAAGATGAGGAAAGGTAAAAAAAAAAGCCAAAGTGGGATGATCTGTCTCAGTGATTACTTCTAAGGGGCATAGTGCTTGATTATAAATATTTCAGTGGTCCTATTGGGACCTGTACATGGTAATATAGTCAACAAGGTGAGAATATAAGATTAGAACACCACTTTAAATCAGTTGTCCAGGGTGGCAGTACAAGTCCGTAGTCAGTCTAGGTGGCTGCAAACTTGTGAATCCTCACAGGACGCTGTCAGGATTTCCCAGCGTCGGGATCAGGTTGACACTTGATCGCTTGTATGCGATTTGAATACGAGCGGTCACATACCAACTAGACGTGCATGGCATGTGGCACGTCTTGTTGTAATGTAGCCAGAAATATGCATATTGCATACTTGTAGTCCAAATGACCGCTCGCACCTGACGCGGCACCAGAAGAATACGGACAATGCACACTGTTCTCGATGTGAGATTTCACAAGTCTGCATTCACATAGAGTGACTGCAGACTTGAGCCCCAAACCTGGACAACCCCTTTAATGTGCTGTGTTCCTCTTTTTGAAAGCAGGGTTATGTTATTGGTTTACCTTTTGATCCTGGTGCTGTATTACGCAGGCATATAATAATCTACCTGGTACATTTGTTTGATATTTACCTGGTTGATGGGCATTGGGTAAACCTTTACATTTTTGTTTTTTACAGTCTATTGCTACCAAGATCCAGTATTTCCGTTGTATAAACGCCAGGTTCTTGTGTAAGACACTGTTTACATGACATATATATTTTTAGTCAAATGCCTCTAATGCAGTCTAATCAGATTTCATGCTTTGCACTGAGGAAGGGCAACACCTCGAAACATGTGTCTGCAAAATTGAGATTCTGGTTTGGCTTTTATCGTAAGTCATATGACAAGGTTCGTTATACTGTCGATATTTATTTTTTGGATTCCTACTTCCAATAGGTAGCGCTACAGTTCAAGTCCTCTTCCTCTCTGAAGAGGAAATTTGCATATTTAATTTGCAAGAGGAGCATTGCATGGCCTATAAGTCTGCTTACACTGGCATGTCAGCCATGTCACTCTGCACAAGAAAGGACGTTATCCCTTAGACCCTAGATAGAACTTTAGTCATGTATATCAGTATTGTATACTCAAGGATCATGCAAACGCTACAGAGTGTGGACCTGCAATAATAAGCAATGCCACTTTAATTAGTTTGGACTAGTGATGTGCAGACCGACTTTTTTTTTGTGATCTGGTTCACTTGGATCCACTCACCAAAAAGAGCCGGCTGTTTTGGATCTTAAATGGATTTCTACTAAATATGTGTTCACCTCAGGTGAACACATATTTAAGATGAAGTTACTGTGGCTAAAACCCTGCTTACTTGCAGACAGCCAATTAAACTGGTGGGTAGGCATGTTTCAATGTGGATGGGCAGGGTTTGGCCCACCAAACACTGTAATTTTACGCCCAGTGAGAGCCATTCAGAAACTTTAGTGGCTCTAACTGGGATGCTGGCAACCATCATTCCCAGCAGGGAGCCCTACTCTTTGTCTCGCTTCGGTTGCGAACGACCCATCACTAGTTTGGACTAAAGCTGTCCATACACATAAGAGCAAAGTCAGCCAAACGTATCAGTTTTGCTAATTGTATATGTGTGAGGGCTTCCCAACTTGGGTGAGGAAAAAGGTATCCAAGTGGTCTGCCAGCGTATTACACCTTTCCTACTGAGCATGCATGCCACCGAGCATGTATGTGTATAGGGGAGGAGTCAAGGGAAATAGCCATGTCCCAAATGAGCATTGAGTCGACTGCAGTGCAAGATGTATGGGCACTTTACTGTCATTTCAAAAGGAGTGCATTGTCATTGTGGTTAAGCAATTTATAAGGCTAGCCTTACACATTCAATTAATTCAACGAAACTCTCTGTTTTTGGCGAGTCTAGATGACTTTTTACTTTATTGGAACCTCCCATCTTTCCTTCGATGACAGCTGACAAGTGAGAGAAGGATCGGGGAGTTTGAATCTCAATGACTGTCCCTTTAGAACTTCAATGCTTGATCCTTTTTAATTTCAACACCTGAACCTTTCAGTGCCCAATTATTTTGAATTTTAACAGTTAACCTTTGAACTTCAGCACCTGAACCTTTGAATTTCAGCTCCCATTGCTGTTGAATTTCAGCACCTGAACCTTTGAATTTCAGCTCCCATTGCTGATGAATTTCTGTATCGTTTTGAATTTCAGTGCTTGATCGTTTTGAGTGTCAACCTCCAATCATTTGGAATTTTAGTGATCGATCATTTTGCATTTCAGCATCTGAACCTATCAGTTTCAGCACCTGATCATTTTGAACTTTAACCTCCTATCCTTTGGAACTTCAGTGATTTATCCTGTTGAATTTCAGCACCTGAACCTTTGAACTTCAGTGCCCAATTATTTTGAATTTGAACACTCCTCTTCTTGAATTTCAGCGCCCTTCTGTGTTGAATTTCAGCACTCAACTGATTTTAATTTCGGCTCCTGATCCTTTTAAATTTCAGCGTCCTATCATTTTGAGTTTCAGCTCTCGATCCTTATGAATTTCAGCACATGAACCTTTGAATTTTAGCACCCTTATGGTTTTGAATTTCAACACTGAACCTTTAGAATTTCAGCTTCCATTCCTGTTAAGTTTGAATTTCAGAACCTGTTCTTTTTATATTTCAGCACCTGATTCTTTTGATTTTCAATACTGATCCTTCTGAATTTATCATAAATAATTTCGGCATCCGATCGCTTTTTTCCATGGAAAAAGAAAGCAATCCCCATTTAGAACACATTCATGCTTGTTGTCGAGAAGATGACTGTTGCCCAAACAGCAGTCGTCCTATCACTGTCCATCAGTTTTTATATTACTGATAATTTATAAAAAAATATGGCACGACTTTACTGCAAAGCTGCAACCTGAAAAAAATGGAATGACCACTTGCTGACAATTGAGCAACGAGCCAGCCATTGTGCTTCACCTAAAGTCACAATCTAAATAAAAGGATGCTGAAAATGTAAGCACACCCCAGTGGCCTCTGGAAAGAGTAAACTGTTTTGGTGTAGCTTCATATTTTGTGAAGAAATGGATTATTTTTTTGTTTTCTTTCTTTGCCCCCGCATCATTTTTCATTTTAAAAGTGGGAATGACATTTTAAATGTCCTGCCAGAAGAAGATATGTAGTAGGATGGTGGGAAGTAATCATTCCTGTGGCTCACAAAGTACCTTGATCAATAAGCAGAGCAGCGTAGGCTATGAAACACTGCACAGGAGAGCACTGAATCAGAGACCTGGCAGTGGGAGCGTGTCCATCTTACAGAGAACTTAAAAGGTTGCCAACTGTGAAATCCATCATTGATGAACCGGGACGCTGGTGATAAGTGGCCTACAAGTTTTGGCTCTTGCTAAAGTCTCGCCCTGTGGCTTAAAAATAATTTGTTTTCATGTCCTTAGTAATTTTTCTTTAAACTTTAAAGATGTGACTTTCTAATGAACCTATTGTCCAAAATAATAGGAAGAAAACAGATGTATAACAAGTCCCTTCCTAAAGTTATGTTTTGTGCCACATTTAGTTATATACTTACCTTTATGTATTGTTCAGTCATAAATGGTCTTCTGCAGTGCAACCTCCGATCTGAGCATTGGTGTCTTGGGACCCTATCAGTCAAACCTTGTAGACACCAGACATGCAAAGCTGCCGTAACAGTCCAAAAGAACAAAACTACAATTTAGGATTATTTACAGCAAGTGCAATGGGCAATAACAAGGAACATCCAGAATTTATAGTACTTCTTTTTCACTCTCTTATATAGCGGCAATAATTTCCGCAGTGCTTTACAGACATAATCTCTTTCCCCTATTGTATGTCTTTGGAGTCTTCACTTTTGTTGAAGTCAGAATCCAGCACAAAAGCAATAAACAAGTAATTGTAACAAAAAAATGGTCTCCTCCAATAGATACCATAAAATGTTATATAGCCCAAGAAACGATACAGAGATTTAAAGATACACTCCTCAACATTGAAATTGTAAAAAGTCACTGGAAAATTACAGCTTGGATAGACATGTTAAATTCAAATGATGAAAAAATGGAAACAAAATTTTCAAGATGTCTTGATTTATTCAGTTTGGAGTATGAGTGCCACGTGAAGAAATCTCCGAATTTACAGCCTCGGCTGCTATCAATAAGGTTTTTTTGAGAAATGTTCTGCCGTGCTGAATGCACTTGCATAAAACTTGTAGAAAGGCATGGTCTTGATACCCAAGTTAAAACTGAGTTTGGTGCTTATACCAGTTTAGTATGCCCAGGATCTGTATTGGGTCGCAAATCTTCCAGCTATTTTCTCAACTGACGTAACTTTCCATCCACTTTTTTTGAGAGGTTGGTTCATTTTCATCAGCACTCTGCCAGCACTATTGGTACAGGACATCCTTTCTCTCACTTCACATCATGCATTGCTTCTGCCATTGTTCATTGTCTTGCCGGTCCTAAACTCAAAGCCCACCTTTCTCTTATGTCTGTACGCAGTTTAACAGACAGGAGCAGAGAGATGAAGACTGGTCTCCTCTTCTTGTAGAAAGATAAAGACCCACCCCCTCTTTCAGTAATCCATCTCGGCATCTCTGCTTCTAGAAGCTGATTACCCTTGGCAACAGTCAGTTAGACAGAAGGCAGACACCTAATGGCCAGAACCTTGGGGGTGTAAAACAGCATAACTGCAAAAAAGTGATTTCCAGATTGTTTCTCTTTATCCCAGTCTCTATCATATTAGATTGTACATGAACCATTTAATGTCAGACCAGTTCTTCCAAACATATAAGCTGGCCATGTTCACATACTTCCCAAAAATACTCTACTTTTTAGTAAGTTATGGGCAGAATAGTCTACAATATATGACCTGCCATCTGCATTGCATAATGTGGAATATGGCCAAAAGATGCATACATGTCCAAAGTACTAAAAGATCACATACCTTCAGACATAATAGCAGTGATATTTGGTGGAAACCACGTGGAAAGCCTGACCGCTTCGTCCAGAGGCTAAAATGTGATAAATACTTGTCCTTCAGGAAAGCATATCCATGCCATGCAAGAAAACAGGTTCACAAATAGAATTTGTGGAGCAACACATTTTGAGTACATGCTATACACTTTCCTAAATTTACGTGGGTCTGCTTCAATGGTATTATGGCTTAAAGTGGTTGGCAACGCCTTTACAAGTCTTTTTCTTGTGAGCTAAATGCCAGAGATATGCAATGTAACTTGAGCTGCTCCCCTGGTCACATAATCTCTGGTTGAGAATGCCCAGACTTCCTGGGATGTTGTTAGAACCCTCCTGTTTGTTTTTTCCATCTTGTGTTTTGCGGTCACGTGACCACCTGCCTTTATATTCCAGCTCGGCCCTTTTGGCTGTGCTGGACTTCAGTGTTTGACTGTTTTTCTAGCCAGGTGCTTCGGTGCCTATCTCTGTCAGTTCGCTTGGTTCTTCTGGGACCTCTAGTACCTTTTTTGTCTGTTTGTCTTTTTGTGTTCTGCAACAACTTCTCTGTTTATGAAGTGTTCCATTTTTGTTCCAGTCCTTAGTTCTTTTAGGGACCCCTCCCATTATGCTATAGGTCTTCGTTCAGCCTAGCCGAGGACTAAGGCGGGTCTGTTTGCTAGGAACAGGCAGCCCACTACATCGTAGGGATTCAGCTTAGTCTTACTGTAGGGACAGCTTTCCCCTATCTTTCCTTAGTACATGTTGCAGTTCATAACAGATGTCGCCTCAAAATCTCCCTGCGATCCGGGCTCTGGAACCTCGTGGGAGGACATGACTTGCCGGTGGTGGGCGGGACTCCATTCAGCAGAGCTTGCACTACTCCTGTGCATGCTGCTGCAGACGCAGCACTCCCTGCAGGCACAGCACTCCCTGCAGACGCAGCACTCCCTGCAGACGCAGCACTCCCTGCAGGCACAGCACTCCCTGCAGACGCAGCACTCCCTGCAGGCACAGCACTCCCTGCAGACGCAGCACTCCCTGCAGGCACAGCACTCCCTGCAGACGCTGCACTCCCTGCAGACGCTGCACTCCCTGCAGACGCTGCACTCCCTGCAGACACAGCATTACTGTAGGGGAGCTCCTCTTTGTATTTATATTTATAGCAGGGTGTATATATACATGTACACACACTGATATATACCCTGGGTAATTCATATACACCCTGCTGTATTCACCCTATATTATGAATTCATTCATATTTCTCTCCCCTTCCATCGAATCCATTCATCAGTGAGGGGGAGTAGGGGATAATCTTTATTGCCAGGGCTGCTGTTCTGGTGCTTTGTGCATTAGCACAGTGGCTCCTTGGTTTGCAGCACTGGGGTCCTGGGTTAAAATACAAGCAAGGGCAACATCTGCAAGGAGTTTGTATGCTCACCCCGTGTTTGCATGGGTTTCCTCTAGGCACTCTGGTTTCCTTCCACACTCCAAAGGCATACTGATAGGGAATCTAGATTGTGAGCCCCAATGGGGACAGTGCCGATAATGTCTGTAAAGTGCTGTGGAATTAATGGCGCTATATAAGTGAGTAAAATAAATAATAAACTTATTTTCCCTGTAACCCTGTCCAGAACAAGAGATTATGCTGATGCTGTGTATGATGCTCGCTGATAAAGGAGTGGGAGGAGATGAGTAACAGTTACAGGTCTGTGCTCACTGCTGGCTTGCAGCCTAGCACAAGGCCTGATAGAAAATGTAGTCAGAAAAGAGCAGAGGAATCTGAAGAGAAAATGGTGGCTGTGACAGCACCGTTGATGTCAGGGTACAGGAAGCGAAGTAGAAAGACAGAAAACAACATGAAACTGGCAGAAAAGATATATGGGGAATCTTTAGAGGCACTATCTCTATGACAAAACAGTAGGGTAGAGGACAACCTCTTTAACCGGTTCAGGACCGCCCACTGTAGATAAACGTCGGCGCTGCCTGGGCTCTGTGCAGCACCGACGTTTAAATACGGTGGGTGGTCCCGCAGCGCTCAGGACCCCCAGGGTCCTGCAAGCGCTGCGATTCCGGTGCAGAGCGATAGCTCTGACAGGGGACATCAACGGGACCCGATTGGATCAGGTCCCAATGATGTTAACCCTTTGCTGTCTTCTATATGCCGCGATCTATAGTGATCGCGGCATATAGAAGATAGTGAGAGGAGAGGGGTCGTCAACTTACCTCTCCGACGGCCCCCTGATAGCTTCCAGGACCTTCCTTTGTTATGGCAGCTGGAGGTCACATGACCGCCTCCAGCTCTGCCATATATGGTGTCCTGCTAGGCTCAGCCTGCAGCTGAAGCCTGGCAGGACACACTGACTGGGAAACAGTCAGCAAAGATCTCATCCAATTTAATACATGTCTATTACATTGGATGAGATCAGTGATTAGAAAAATAAAAATTAATGTCCCATACAGGGACTAAGTAAAAATGTAAAAAAAAAAAAAGTAAAAAAAATGTTTTTAAACTGTTAAAAAAAATCACAAAATAAATAAAAATAAATAAATAAAATATTAAACCAATAAATCCGTATATTTATGCAAAACCAAAAAAAGTACACGTTTGGTATCGCCGCGTCCGAAACAACCCGATCTATAAAACTGTCACACTAATTAACTCCTGTGCACACCGTAATAAAAATAAATAAAAAACGGAGCAAAAAACTATGCTTTTTCATCATGTCGCCAAACAAAAAGGGGGAAAATAATGCGATCAAAAAGCAAAATGGAAATAAAAATGGTACCGCTGAAAACGTCATCTTGTTCCGCAAAAAAAAAGCCGCCATACTGCTCCATCAATCGAAAAATAAAAAAGTTATAGCGCTCAGAATAAAGCGATGCAAAAAAATATTTTTTCTATAAAATTGTTTTATTGTGTAAAAGCGCCAAAACATAAAAAAAATATACATTAAGTGTAGTATCGCTGTAAACGTACTGACCCGAAGAATAACGCTGCCTGATCACTTTTACCACACGCAGAACGGCATAAAAAAAAAACTCAAAAAACAATTCCTGAATTGTTGGTTTTTGTTAATTTTACCTCCCAAAAAACGGAATAGAAAGCGATCAAAAAATGTCACGTACCCAAAAATGGTACCAATAAAAATGTCAACTCGTCCTGCAAAAAGCAAGCCGTCACATGACTCTGTCGGCCGAAATATGGAAAAATTATAGCTCTCAAAATATGGCGATGCAAAAACTAGATTTTGCAAAAAAAAGCATCTGTGTGTGACAGCTGTCAATCATAAAAACCCGATATAAATCTGGTATCTCTGTAATCGCACGACCCGAAGAATAAAGTAATCTCATCACTTATACCGCACGAGGAACGGCGTAAAAAATAAATAAAACCAATTCTTCACCTGCTACTGATTTGTTTATTATGTCTCCCAAAGATCGCAGTAAGGCTCTGCCCACATTTATCCTGCGCTCTGCTCTGAGCGCTTACACCAGAGTTTCCGTGTAAATCTCTGAAATACGTGATTCAGACGGAACCCATAACGGAAGATTCCCTGTAACGAGGCAGATATAGGCCACTGTGGATGCCGTCTGGCCTGTGATCCCACTGTGTCATTTGTTTTAGGCGTGCATAAAAGTGCGGTTGGCCACAGTTTTGTGCACTTCTGGAAAAAAGGACACCGCTAAACAGAGGCCAGACGGAGTCCAGAGTAACTCTGCTGCCTCATTACAGTGAATGGATCCCGCATCACTTGGAAATTTAGATGGAAACCCCTATGTAAGTGCTCAGCCTAGAGCGCCGGATAAATGTTACGTAAAATGTTCCCAATAAAAGCTTCAATTCAGTGCTCAAAAAAAGCTAGTCCCCACTCAGGTCCATCATCTGTTAAAAATATAAGGGACTTCCAAGTTACCGGTAGCAGAAAGGCTCTGGAAAAGCGAAATGGCCCTTGCCCCCCAAAAGAAATTCAGAAAATTTTGTGCTCCCAAATCCAAATGCCTATTCTACAATAATTTGTTCTCCAATTGTCAAATAGCGCTCCGTCCCCCCAAGATCTCGCCGTATGGCTGAGCGGTACGATACAGCCACATATGGGGTATTGCCACTTTTAGAAGAAATTGTGTGACACATTTCGGCACCATTTTTACCCATTGCCCTGTGTGAAAATGTAAAATCTGAGGGTAAAACATTTTTTTGTGGTAAAAATATAATTATGCTTTTTTCACTGCCCAATGGTATAAATTTAAAAATTAAAAAATACTCACTACTTCCCTAGATGAATTCCTTGAGAGGTGTAGTTTACAAAATGGGGTCACTTTTGGGGGTTTCTGCTGTTTCGGCATGTCAGCGACTCTTCAAATGTGACGTGGTGTCTGCTGCCTATCCCAGCCAACATAGCGCTCCTTTCTCTTCCGAACCCTGCCGTACACCAAAGCAGTGGTTTTCCCCCACATATGGGGTATCGGCGTACTCAGGAGAAATTGCACAACAAATTTCATGGTGCAATTTCTCCTGTTACCCTTATGATAATACAAAATTAGGGGATGAAAAACATTTTTTGTGGGAAAAATGTGAAAATTTTATTTTTACAGCTCAATATTATAAACTTCTGTGAAGCACCTGGGGGTGTAAGGTGCTCACCACACATCTAGATAAGTTCCCTAAGGGGTCTAGTTTCCAAAATGGTGGCACTTGTGGGGGGTTTCCACTGTTTAGGCACATTAGGGGCTCCCCAAATGCAACATGGCGTCCGCTAATTATTGAAACAAATTTTACATTCAAAAAGTCTAATGGCGCTCCTTCCCTTCCGAACCCTGCAGTGCGCCCAAACAGTGGTTTTCCCTCACATATGGGGTATCAGCGCGCTCATGAGAAATTGCACTACAAATTTTATATTCCATCTTTTCCTGTTACGCCTGTGAAAATAAAAAAATTGGGTCTAAAGTAACATTTTTGTGAAAAAAAGTTAAATGTTCATTGTTTTCTTCCATGTTCCAAAAATTCCAGTGAAGCACCTGAAGGGTTAATAAAGTTCTTGAATGTGGTTTTGAGCACATTGAGGGGTGCAGTTTTTAGAATGGTGTCACTTTTGGGTATTTTCTGTCATAAAGACCCCTCAAAGTGACTTCAAATATGATGTGGTCCCTAAAAAAAATGTTTTTGTAAATTTTGTTGGAAAAATGAGAAATCGGTGGTCAACTTTTAACCCTTATAGCTTCCTAACAAAAAAAAATTTTGGTTCCAAAATTGTGCTGATGTGAAGTAGACATGTGGGAAATGTTATTTATTAACTATTTTGTGTGACATATCTCTCTGATTTAAGGGCATGAAAATTCAAAGTTTGAAAATTGCAAAATTTTCACAATTTTCGCCAAATTTCAGATTTTTTCATAAATAAACACAAGTGATATCGAAGAAATTATACCACTATCATGAAGTACAATATGTCATGAAAAAACATTCTCAGAATCAGGGGAATACGTTGAAGCGTTCCAGAGTTATTACCTCATAAAGTGACAGTGGTCAGAATTGAAAAAATTGGCCCGGTCACGAAGGCAAAAACAGGCTCTGGTGCGAAGTGGTTAATATCTGTTAGACTGAAATCACACATGCAATTTTTGGTGACCAGAAGTGGATGTAAGTCCTCCTTTTACACCTTCCTTTTGGATCCCTGCAGAAACACCACTAAAATATTACGTGGTTATACCGTAGGTATTACCGAGGTCCTTCTTCCTTTTCATCCTGTCTCCACCGATCCATCTACATTTATTACAACCGTTCTGAAACTTTCTCCCACTGTTTTCAAATTTGCAACATATACGGTAATATTGGCCTCTGGTGTTTCTGTGCCGCGTAATTTAGAAACTTGAGGGAAAATTCAAAGCGTAAAATATATTGTCATACAATAAAACAAAGCTTTCACAAGTCAGAAGAAATAAACCGATGAGTGCATAAACAAAACCTGTGTTTATTTGTATGCACAGACGCTTCCTAAGGAGGTTGAAAAGCTCCCAGCGCAGCATACGGGATGTGTCAGAACAGATTAATCTTTAATCATTCCTTAGTGATAGATTCCCTTTGAGATTGTAGAGCTTTATATCTTACAAGTGCAATGAGGGATATGATCAAAACCCCCATACACATCAGGGGATTGCGAGAAGTACAGGGATAACATGGCCCTAGAAAAGCATTCACTTTTACTTCTCAGGAACTTGTACCAAGGAAACTTCTCATTTGAAAGGAAAGGGGATTAATAAGTGTGGACTGTTAACGAATGTAGGGTATTTTACGGTTAGAGTATATAGATCTGCCTTTATGTGGAAAGCATCTTCTTGTGCAGAAGATATACTGTATACACCTTCTATTTCTGAATCTGAAATTAGAGACAAGTAAAAAAAAAGAAAGAAAGCAAACTACCCCTTCCCAACATATGACGTATAGTTAGTCATATACCGGCACCCTGACTTTGAGGCAGCCCACATCTTTCCCGGCAGATAATGGCTGTGTTATTCAGCCATCATCAGCCTCTAACCTATTAAATGCCGTTGTCAATCTGTAGCAGCGGCATTTAATGCACATTGGCAGGGTGTCACTTCATTCTATGTGCCCATCAGCGTGCCCGTGACGTGATCACGGTGTGCCGATCGGTTGCCATGACGGCCGGGGGTCTGCTGAAGACCCCCGTGCCTGTCATGATAGTTTTCCTGTGAAAGACCCCAGTGCCTGTCATGATGGTTCTGCATGGCTGGCGTAAATAGGATACTGTGATTTTCGCTATACAAAGCAGTTCTGTGTTGTTGCTGTATATAGCACAAGCAATCAAACAATTGCACGTTCAAGTCCCCTAAGGGGACTAACAAATATACATTTGAAAGTGAAAAGGAAATGTTTTGAAAAAAATAAAAGTTCAAATCACCACCTTTTTACCCATTAAAAATAAAAGAAATGAAATTACACATATTTGGTATCGCTGCATTTGTAAAAGTCCGATCTATCGAAATATAAAATAAATTCATCTGATTGGTAAACGGCGTAACGAGAAAAAAGAATCAAAACTCCAGAATTACTTTTTTTTCAACCTCTGCAACACTACAATAAAATGCAATCAGAGGCGATTACAACATCGTATCTACCCCAAAATGGTATCAATAAATATGTCAGCTCAGGGTGCAAAAAAATAAGCCCTCACACAGTTCCATTGACCAAAAATTGAAAACGTTACAGGTCTCGGGAAATGGCAAATGGCGACACAAGTGAATTTTATTTATTTTCATCACTTATATATGTAAAAAAAAATATACATTTGGTATCTGCGTACTCATACTGACCTGGAGAATCATGGTCAGTTTTACTATATAGTGACCATGGTATACATATATGTTGCATAATTGGGCTTTTTTCTTTATTTGTCCCGTCTTGGATTTTTTTTCCCCATTTAAAAGTACATGACATGATAAAATCAATGGTATCATTCAAAAGTACGACTCGTCTGGCAAAAATCAAGCCATCATACTGCTACTTAGATGGAACAATAAAAAAGTAATAGCTCTTAGAAGAAGGGGAAGAGAGGACTAAAGCAGAAAATCGCCCCGGAAGGGGTTAAAGTGTTTATGCACATAGAATTAATTTTGGTTAAATTCCCTGATTTCAAAACAATCCACAAACAATCTATTGTTTAAAATAGATTAGCAATAACAGATATCAAGGAAAGGAAGGATTGGTCACGTTGGATTTCACATGCCCGGTCCTTTGTTCTACCCACAGATAAACTGCTGTCAAATGTGTCTGGCAGCAGCTTATTCCCTTCTCATCTCATTACCAGCCAAACCTGGCAGTCATGTTTATGGGCAGGGAAAGATGCTTGTCAGTTTGTCAGCCTGTTTATGGTATGATAGGAGTTGTAGTTTTGCAGCAGTTGGCGAGTAACAGGTTGCAGTATGAATTTCACTTTTAGGGTATGTACACAATTTTGCAGCATGTTTTCTTTGCTCTTTGCAGTGAAAACGCTGTGTTTTACAGTGTCTGCAAAGTAAATTTAGATTTCTAAAATCTCATTCACAGGCTGCGTTTTATTTTTTTCATTGTGTTTTCTGAGCTGCCGGACATTTTTTTTTAATTTGCAACGTGTCACTTCTTTCAATATTTTTCACCCATTCTAATGAATAGAAAATAATGCATGCTCTAATGCAAAAAAAAAAAATCCACAACAAAAAAGGCTGCCTGTGAACGTACCCTTGTTTAATTGTCTTCGAAGTGCACAGAATAGGTTTCGTTTTTGGTTGTCCCGCAGAATTAGAGTATGTCTAATTAGTAAGACGGGTGATAACATGAAGAAAAGTTCCTGTATTTCCCATAGGTCCCTCACTTCCCTCTTCTTATGCTTGATGGGTAACAAGTTGGGTTTAGTGAGAAAGCAGTGGGCTATGATTGATTATAATAGAGGTGATAACATGAAGAAAGTTGTATATTCTCCGAGTCACTGGGGAAGAACAGTAAGAAGGGTGATCACATGAGAAAAAGTCACTGTAAATCCCTTGCTCATTCTCAATTATTACTAAACGTATATTGCCACGTATGAGCATGGTATCACCAATATGGCACAAGCAAATTAGTTCAGGAAAAACATCAGATTTTGGTAATTAAAATAAATAATTGAATAGATTGTTTAGATCTTTAGGTAAATGAATGACATTTATTTATTAATGTCTCTGCTGTTACAGCCCAGGAATGCTTAAATCCAATCAGGTCTCTGTCTCTGTCTTTCTCTGTTGGTCTTTCTATCTATGTTTGGCCATTATCTGTTTGTGAGTTTGTGTAATAGTTAGGAGCAAACCTGTATGGTGTGCATGTGTGTGTATTTATATACATACAGTACAGACCAAAAGTTTGGACACACCTCATTTAAAGATTTTTCTGTATTTTCATGACTTTGAAAATTGTACATTCACACTGAAGGCATCAAAACTATGAATTAACACATGTGGAATTATATACTTAACAAAAAAGTGTGAAACAACTGAAAATTTGTCTTATATTCTAGGTTCTTCAAAGTAGTCACCTTTTGCTTTGATGACTGCTTTGCACACTCTTGGCATTCTCTTGATGAGCTTCAAGTGGTAGTCACCGGAAAAGGTTTTCACTTCACCGGTGTGCCCTGTCAGGTTTAATAAGTGGGATTTCTTGCCTTATAAATGGGGTTGGGATCATCAGTTGTGTTGCGCTGAAGTCTGGTGGATACACAGCTGATAGTCCTACTGAATAGACTGTTAGAATTTGTATTATGGCAAGAAAAAAGCAGCTAAGTAAAGAAAAACGAGTGGCCTTCATTACTTTAAGAAATGAAGGTCAGTCAGTCCGAAAAATTGGGCAAACTTTGAAAGTGTCCCCAAGTGCAGTTGCAAAAAACATCAAGCGCTACAAAGAAACTGGCTCACATGAGGACCGCCCCAGGAAAGGAAGACCAAGAGTCACCTCCACTTCTGAGGATGTTTATCCGAGTCACCAGCCTCAGAAATCGCAGGTTAACAGCAGCTCAGATTAGAGACCAGGTCAATGCCACACAGAGTTCTAGCAGCAGACACATCTCTACAACAACTGTTAAGAGGAGACTTTGTGCAGCAGGCCTTCATGGTAAAATAGCTGCTAGGAAACCACTGCTTAGGACAGGCAACAAGCAGAAGAGACTTGTTTGGGCTAAAGAACACAAGGAATGGACATTAGACCAGTGGAAATCTGTGCTTTGGTCTGATGAGTCCAAATTTGAGATCTTTGGCTCCAACCACCGTGTCTTTGTGCGACGCAGAAAAGGTGAACGGATGGACTCTACATGCCTGGTTCCCACCGTGAAGCATGGAGGAGGAGGTGTGATGGTGTGGGGGTGCTTTGCTGGTGACACTGTTGGGGATTTATTCAAAATTGAAGGCATACTGAACCAGCATGGCTACCACAGCATCTTGCAGCGGCATGCTATTCCATCCGGTTTGCGTTTAGTTGGACCATCGTTTATTTTTCAACAGGACAATGACCCCAAACACACCTCCAGGCTGTGTAAGGGCTATTTGACCAAGAAGGAGAGTGATGGGGTGCTACGCCAGATGACCTGGCCTCCACAGTCACCAGACCTGAACCCAATCGAGATGGTTTGGGGTGAGCTGGACCGCAGAGTGAAGGCAAAAGGGCCAACAAGTGCTAAGCATCTCTGGGAACTCCTTCAAGATTGTTGGAAGACCATTTCCGGTGACTACCTCTTGAAGCTCATCAAGAGAATGCCAAGAGTGTGCAAAGCAGTCATCAAAGCGAAAGGTGGCTACTTTGAAGAACCTAGAATATAAGACATATTTTCAGTTGTTTCACACTTTTTTGTTAAGTATATAATTCCACATGTGTTAATTCATAGTTTTGATGCCTTCAGTGTGAATGTACAATTTTCATAGACATGAAAATACAGAAAAATCTTTAAATGAGAAGGTGTGTCCAAACTTTTGGTCTGTACTGTATATATATCTTGGTGTATATACATTATATAAGTGCATTATGTCAAGCATACATTCCAGCACACACGTACAGATTCACATTGTTCAGCAAACCCTCAACTTTTCAATTGGCTTCTTCAGAAACACAAGGCATACATTCAAGGTTCATGGCCGCTGAAGGTAACAAGGACCATCTATTGCATCTTACTGATCCATTCCTTCTGGTCGTGCTGAAAGTCTTCAGACATGATTTGATGAAGTTACCTGTAGCATTCATGTTAACTGATTAAACTAGTAATAATATTCTCTTCTCAAGGCTTCGGCTTTGTTCTTTGCGAGAATGTCGTTGTCACAAAGGAGCAGAGTCAGACAATGACTTTTAAAAATATTGTACTGTATTTTCTATCCTCCGTATTCTGCAAAACAGTTCTTTAAGTAAGTAGGTACTTAAAAGGGATGTCTGTGATTAAGGTATTAATGACCTGTCCTAGGGCTAGGCATCAATATCAGAATGGTGGGGGTCTGCCAATGCTCAGCTGATACTTGGAGCCACTTCCTCACACACAGCGTACGGAGCCAAATCACCACTGCTCTGTACACTGTGGAATGGTTGTCGGGTACTGCAGCGTAGATCGCAGTCACTTTAATGTCATCTGATCTGCAGTACCGGGAGCAGCCACTACACAGTGTATGGCCGCTGTGGTGTTACGGCTTCGTTCACTGCTGGCGGCGGTGACACCAGGTATCTGCAGATCGTAGGGGAGTCAGATGTAGCCCTTCAATGATGTGATATTGATGACTTATCCAAAAGGCACCCATACACATTAGGCCAGCAGTTTAATATGAATGGGGGCCTCCCAACTCTCCCCTGACAGGTAATGTTAGAGATAAGAATCTGGCATGTCCAATTTTGGACTACCAATTATTTTGATGTCTGCAACAAATGCCGCCACCAGAGCAGTCTTCAGCACTAGAGGTCTCAGCAGAGCTGCCAGATGAACGATCGGCTAAACCATCATTCATGAGACAGCTGTCTATTAAGTACGAGGCCCGTAAGCATAGATCTTTGATATATCTGTCATGGACAACCCCTTTAAATGTTATCTCATCAAGACAAACTCTGTCCATATGAATGTCTAGAAGGGGTCTCTGCTCAAAACACCCAAAAGCCTAAGTATGTGCAGCTTTGACTCTCTTACATGGGTGTCTATTTACATGGATGATCCCACATTTCCCCTGTAGCAGCCATTGCAGACAAAACTTCCTGTTAATACGCGATTACCAAGGGCATCGCTCTCACTGGAGTTCATGGCACATTTGCGCATTACATGGACAGCCCATTGAGTTCAGTTGATAATATATAATACTTCGTCTTCCCTGTGGCAAGTAAAAATTTGCTGCTGGATTCCACCACAGTTTGCAGCTGGTCGCCAGGACGACCAGCAGCGAACGACCAGCGGCGAATGACCTGCAAGATCAAGCTATTATTGATGGTTCTCTTCCAACTAAAAAGGGATTGTTCTAAGTGAACGATTCCTTATAGAGGTTGTGTCATGTATTTTAAGGAGCACAATGCTCCCTGGTTTCCTGCTTACCAGGAAGGCCGATTGATTGGCAGGAGGCATGGTTGTGCCGCTGGCCCATGCTGTGTGCTCTGATGCTGCAAATATAAACAGCTCTGCCTCTTCAACTTCAAATAACTATAGGGGCACCCAAACTGACCAGATCCAAGACATTGGAAAGGGTATGTAAGTGCTGCGCTCCCTGCCTAGGAGTCTGGCCACCGCTGATAGACTGCAGAGGTAGCCGCCGGTAACTTAAGCAACTTAATACAAACAATAAAAATGAACAATCCCTCCCTTCTTCAGGAGAATTTTTAATAAGAATTAATTTGCAATTTTGCTGGTTTTCACAAGCGCTTTGCAATTTTACCAATGAAAGAACTTGAGAATAAAGCTTTTAAGCTGCAGGCTCCGGTCCTCTGTCCCAGCGTGGTCTCTGCCTGATGCAGGGCAGCATAGCCTGTGTTGGCATGTGAGCATAGCTATTATATCTAAAGCTTGGTCAACTTTCATTTTGCCAGAGCCACTGCAGAGACAGAGAAGGATTTGCAGGTTTTAAGTAGTTAAGTGCCCCCCCAAAAAAAATTCTGTAGAATAATTAGGTACGTAAAACATTATACTTTGCATTTAGCCATTTTATACAAATCCTTCTCAAAAAACCTGGAACACATAGGGTATAATTCCCTAGGAATAGTACTCCGCGCTTCTTCTCATCTGATGACAGGAGATCCTACCGATGATCCCTCTGCTCTGCCGCAGCACTGACACAGCAGGCAGCACCGACACAGAAGGCGGCACAGCGTCTTACTCTCCACATTTACTGTCATCCCCATGATTACTAGCAACAGCCACCAAGCCGAGTAGCCCTCAGAGACCTTTTTTTTCAGGACCACATCTCAAGCTTTTAAGCCTGGAATTGGGGAGATATTACCGAATCTTACATTTTATAGAAGGTGGCAAGTACAGGAGAAAATATTTTCAAGAACTAAAACAGCAACTCCTATTTGGTACTGCCTGACATCCAGTACTGCAGCATAATCGCACTGTGCATTACCGGCCAAGAGCATGTTAATGCCTTATTAAATGAGACCCACTAATAAAGAAAAAAAGCTCCTATAAAAAACCTTAAATGGGTATTCCTATCTCCAAGATCCTATCCCAATATGTAGGATATGTAATAATAATAATTATCCAAGAAAAAAAGAGAAGAACGGGTCCCATAGGACCCGTTGAAGCGCAGGAGGAACGAAACGGCCATTGTCAATTTAGTGTCCACATCATTCTCCCTCTTGTTTTAAAAATACAAAATAAAGCACTTTTAAAAGGGATGGTGCTACCTTCTTCTTTTTTCTTGGATAATGTAGCATGGGCGTCTCTGCCTCCTGCCGGGCAGAGACGCCGTTCCCCTCAACGCCGCGGTCCCGGTCCGGTGTCTTCCTGTTCCCCTGTTGCTGAGGCACACACTGCACGCAGCTTCCCGGGCACTGTGCTTAGGGCGCGCACACGTGCTCCCGCCCTCGTAAAGGGGCCGCGCGCGCCGTCCTAAAGAGTCCAATGGCTGGAGGACTGGCCCTATATTAAGCACCTCCTCCAAAATGGAGGTGCCTGTGCAAGGTTGTTGTTTGTGTGCTACCACTCTCCTCAGCCCTCCGGTTCCTTGCCCGCCAGTCTGTCGAAACGGTCCTGCTCGCCAGACTGTCGAAACGGTCCTGCCCGCCAGACTGTCGAAACGGTCCTGCCCGCCAGACTGTCGAAACGGTCCTGCCCGCCAGACTGTCGAAACGGTCCTGCCCGCCAGACTGTCGAAACGGTCCTGCCCGCCAGACTGTCGAAACGGTCCTGCCCGCCAGACTGTCGAAACGGTCCTGCCCGCCAGACTGTCGAAACGGTCCTGCTCGCCAGACTGTCGAAACGGTCCTGCCCGCCAGACTGTCGAAACGGTCCTGCCCTGTCTGAGTACATTGAGGAGAATCTTGCTAGGGGATTTATCCGGAAATCCACCTCTCTCCGGCTGGAGCAGGATTCTTCTTCGTCAAGCAGAAAAATGGCTCGCTTCGTCCTTGTATTGACTCTAGGGGTCTAAACCAGATTACCATCAAAAATAAGTACCCCCTGCCTCTCATCTCGGAGTTGTTTCACCGCCTAAAAGGCGCGAGGATCTTCTCCAAGCTCGATCTTCGGGGGGCGTACAATCTGCTCCAGATTCGCCAGGGAGATGAGTGGAAGACGGCATTCAACACCTGGGACGGTCACTACAAATATATCGTGATGCCCTTCGGTCTCTGTAATGCTCCAGCCGTCTTCCATGAGCTAGTTAACGACATCTTCCAATATCTCCTGTATTCCTGCGTGGTGGTGTACCTGGACGACATCTTGGTGTTCTCCCCGGATCTGCCCTCACGCCAGAGGGATGTTCGTCAGGTTCTGCTGAGGCTCCGGAAGAATCGCCTGTATGCTAAATACGAGAAATGCCTCTTTGAGCAGACCTTCTTGTCGTTTCTTGATTACATCATTTCTGAGACCGGTCTGCCGATGGATCCTGAGAAGGTGTCTGCCGTCTTAAAGTGGCCCCGACCGGAGGGATTGAAGGCGATTCAACGGTTTGTGAGTTTCGCAAACTATTACCGCCTCTTCATTCCTCATTTTTCCTCCCGGACTGCTCCCATCTCTGCTCTCACCCGTAAAGGAGCAAATCCCAGGGAGTGGTCTTCCTAGGCGGAGAAAGCCTTCGTCTCCCTAAAACAAGCCTTCTCCTCCGCTCCAGTGCTACACCGTCCGGATTGCAACAAGCAGTTCTTCTTGGAGGTTGATTCCTCTTCCTCCGGGGCCGGAGTGGTGCTTACCCAGAAATCCTCGTCCGGGAGAATGGTAACCTGCGGCTTCTTCTCCAAGCTCTTCTCCTCGTCTGAGCGCAACTACTCCATAGGAGATCGAGAGCTGCTGGCCATCAAATTAGCGCTGGAGGAGTGGCGCTACTTGCTGGAGGGGGCTCTGCACCTGGTGGTCATCTACACTGACCATAAAAACCTTGCTTATTTGCTGAATGCCCAAAGACTAAACCCTCGTCAGGCCAGATGGTCACTATTCTTCGCTCAATTCTGCTTTACTCTTCACTACCGCCCGGCAGACAAGAACATTAAAGCCGACGCACTATCCCGTTCATTTTTGTCTGCCGACCAGGAGGAGGAGCCTTTACATATCATTGACCCCTCCAAAATAATGACTGTTGCTCCGCTTGACCTGTCTCATCTACCTCACGGTAAGATCTTTGTAGCGGTTCAGGATCGGGAGAAGGTTTTACTGTGGGGTCATTCGTCCAAACTGGCTGATCACACCGGTCAGAGGAACACATTTCTGCTCATTGCCCGACATTATTGGTGGCCCACGCTGCGCAAGGATGTTGCGGAATTTGTCGCGGCTTGTTCCTCTTGTGCCCGTAACAAGATACCTAGGCACCTCCCAGCCGGCTGTCTTCTTCCTCTTCCCGTGCCTTCCACTCCGTGGCAACATATCGCAATGGACTTCATCACGGATCTCCCTGTTTCTGCCGGTTGTACTGTCATTTGGGTGGTCTCTAACCGCTTTTCTAAGATGGCCCACTTCATTCCCCTGCCTGGTCTTCCGTCTGCACCGTTGCTGGCTAAAGACTTCATCCATCACATCTTCCGTCTTCACGGCTTACCCCTCCACATTGTCTTGGATTTTTCTTTGGCCTATCATCCTCAGTCCAATGGCCAAGTGGAACGCATCAATCAAATCCTCACCAGTTTTCTTCGACACATTGTCAACGCTCACCATAGCGATTGGGTTGAGCTCCTGCCATGGGCCGAGCTTTCCTATAACAACCATGAGAGCGAGTTTTCTGCTAAAACTCATTTTTTTGTGGTCTACGGTCAACACCCCCGGATTCCATTTCCCGTCTCCTCCTCAATCCTGCCGCGGAGTCTCTAGTCAGCGAATTTTCTGCAATTTGTGAAGACACTAGATCTGCGCTTCTTCAGTCCTCAGAGCGGATGAAGAAGCATGCTGATAAGAGACGTCTGGTTCCGCCTCTATTCCGTCTGGGAGATGAGATCTGGCTTTCTTCCAAATATGTTCGTCTTAAGATACCATCTTACAAGTTGGGTCCGCGGTTCATCGGTCCGTACGAGGTTCTGAACCAAATTAATCCGGTGGCTTACAAGCTGAAACTCCCGGCCTCCTTACGGATTCCCAACTTTCACGTGTCTGTCCTCAAACCGGTTGTCCATAATTCTTTCTCTGACGATCCAGATACCACCCCAGCTCCAGTCTCCGCTGAGGACGTCTTTGAGGTAGAAAACATTTTGGCCACTAAGAGGGTAAGAGGAAAGACTTTTTCTTGTGGATTGGAAGGGGTTTGGCCCTGAGGAGAGGTCTTGGGAGTACAGGGAGAACATTCATGCCCCTCACCTTCTAGAAAAATTTCTCGCGGGCTTAAAGAAGAGGCGGCGTAAAGAGGGTGGGTACTGTAGCATCGGTGTCTCTGCCTCCTGCTGGGCAGAGACGCCGTTGCCCTCACCGCCGTGGTCCCGGTCCGGCTTCCTCCTGTTCTCCTGCTGCCGAGGCGCTCACTGCGCGCAGCTTCCTGGGCACCGTGCTTAGGGCGCGCACGCTCCCTCCCTCCCTCTTAAAGGGGCCGCGCGCGCCGTCCTAAAGAGTCCCTAGCCAATGGCCAGAGGACTGCGACTATATTAAGCACCTCCTCCAATATGGAGGTTCCTGTGCAAGGTTGTTGTTTGTGTGCTTACATTCTCCTCAGCCCTCAGGTTCCTTGCCCGCCAGTCTGTCTATCTGCCGTGCCCGCCAGCCTGCCTACCCGGAGCACCTGCCAGTTACCTGCCGTGCCTACCAGCCTGCCTACCCGAAGCACCTGCCAAGTTACCTGCCATACCCGCCTGCTCGTTTACCTGGAGTACCTGTCTGGCTATCCGCCGTACCCGCCTGCTTGTCTACCAGGATCACCCGCCTGCCTACCTGCTGTGCTCATCTGCTGTACCGGTCATCTCCTGTCATCTGACCCGTGGGAGTCACCTGCTCTCACACTAAGTCGGTCCCAGAGTGGCACCTGGTTTACCTGCCCGGTCCCTCCTTTGTTCACAGAGTCGACTAAGCCGCCGTGTGACCTGGGTCTGTCCGAGTAGGCACTTAGTTATGCTCCTCTGGTCCCTCCTTCCATCAAAGCACAGAGGTTCCACCACCCAGATCCGTAACAGATAATCATGTTTGGACTGTTTTTCTGATGAGCACCTGGGATCCCATAAGATTGGTTATCATTGTACTTTTCCATGAGGCATTTCAGTACTAGCGAAGGTTGAATTTTGGTGCTGTTTTTTTCACTTCTTGTTACATTGTAATGATAATATTAGCAGATACCTCCAATTAGAAATGTAGTATAGTTCTTCTGATTATCTATGTCGATTACCCCATGTGCAGGTCATTGCAGTAGCTTAAGTATCCATGGTTACAACCACTAATGTAGTGACAGTTACTTATTAGAGTTCGTAACCATGGATACCCAAGCTACTACAATGCCCTGCACATGGTGTAAGTGACATTGCTTATCAGAAGAACTATACTAATTTCTAATTGGAGGTATTTACGAATATTATTACACCTACTACATACTGGGATAGGATCTTTGAGATGTGAATACCCCTTTAAAGTACCTGCTCCTGGTAGAAATCCCATTTCTAGTTATCAGTATTACATATTGATGGTTTGCTCAGGCTCTAATCTAATTGCCATTTATTAATTCAGGAAGGATCTTTTTCTTGTTATAATGAGATGAGGATAAATTAGCAGCTGCCTTATGTAACCCTAAGAAAATATATCAGGTCCATTATTATCTGCCCCGTACTCTGATTTACTTAAGATATTTTACAAACTTGTGTGCACCTTAAAAAAAGCTCCAAGATAGATAAGCATTGACTATGGTGTAATATCTAGCCAATTTATAATGATTTAAAAAAAATGTATAGATTTTTCACTTTTTTATTAATGTTTTATTCTACACGGTGAAGAAAACCTATACAATTGGAGACTTGCTCTCACTTTTTCCACCCAGAAATTGCACCTTTATTTCCCTTAGCGTTTCAGATATTGCAGCTTAATACAAAGGAAATGGGGCAAATGGATCCAATGGACAAAAGAGGCAGATTTTCCTTTTTGACTCTCATATCGCCCAGTTAAGACAACATACATGCTTTAATGGGTGTAAGGCACATGACCTTTAGGTGCATTTACTTCACTGTAATCGTGTAAGGCAGGGCTTACTTACCTTTTTATAGAGTGTGAGACACTTTTAAGGACCACAGATGGTCTTGAGCTACCCTGCAGGTGCAGGCACACTAAAAAATTATCATGAACATGTGATCCTAGGAACGCTTTTTTCAAAATAATTTTGCAGTCTAAACAGGTTTGACCCCATTTTGCAAGTTTGCAATTGCCAACGTGGCCACAACTCGTTAAACTGTAAAACATCCCTGCACTCAAGGCTTTCTACGATATATCTGTGGACCAATCTCCTTGGAGCCTCATTTACATGTCTGTGAAACACGGTCTATGTACTGATGGCAATGCAAGGTATGACGGAGAGTCTCCTGACCCATTGTTGACAGC
This sequence comes from Phyllobates terribilis, assembly GCF_046119375.1. Taxonomy (NCBI): domain Eukaryota; kingdom Metazoa; phylum Chordata; class Amphibia; order Anura; family Dendrobatidae; genus Phyllobates; species Phyllobates terribilis. The sequence continues at coordinate 92,740,733 of NW_027362765.1, read as the reverse complement.
CTCATAGGCACATATGTAAGGCTGTTGTTTCACGATTTGAATGAGGCTTTAATGGGAATCTGTCAGCAGGTTTTTGTTATGTAATCTGAGAATAGCATGATGTAGGGGCTGAGAGCTTGACTCCAGTGATGTGTCACTTACTGGGCTGTGTTTTGCTGTTTCAATAAAATCAGTGTTTCATCAGCAGGAGAGATTATCCCTAGAGGACAAACTGCCTAGTGCCTCCTGGTCCAACCACAGTCCCAGCACAGATCAGCAGCTCTCTGTCACTATACAGTGTACAGAGAAAGCGGCCAATCAGTGGTGTGGGCGGGGTTATACGCAGCTCACCATTCCGAGCTCAACATTCTGAGCTTAACATACCGAGCTCTGCTAGATGAGTAGCAGAGAAAACTGAGATTATATCACAACTGCTCACCTAGTAAACTAAGTAATACATCGCTGGAATCAGGGTTTCTCACTTCCTACCTCATGCTGCTGTCAGATTACATAGCATAAACCTGGTGACATGTTCCCTTTCCACACAAGCAATTGGCTATCCAATACAAAATGCTGTATATTAGTAGCCACTGTGCTAAGTATTGCAGCAATGTACAATTCAAGTAATTGTGGCAAATCTGCAATACCCGGCACAGCCACGATTACATGGAACAGTATAAACCATGAAAAGGCTACTGCACTCACCCATGTACCGAGGGAAGCTGAGAGTCAGTCCCCCACCGATGTGTTATTGATAGTCTTTCCTAATGGCAGGTCATCAATTCTGCAAAGCTGGAAAACGCCTTTCAAGGTGTTATCCGTGACTCTTTATGTGAGTCAGATCTGAGTAAGGTCTAATAGGCAGATAGTTGCCAACTACCTGACTCCTGTGCCCGGTGCCGATCTCTGCCGGCACGGAGTGGTCACTGACTGCTCCTGCCAGTGATTCTGTGGCTTCCACTGACGTCTCGTTGACAGAGCAGCTGGCTTCTCTTCTGCTCTGTTTATGGGGCTTCACTGCCCATGTCATGCTGATTGACCCCAGACTCCCCGCTGTCTACCTGCGGGGAGCCGGCTGTCAATCAGCATGACATTGGCAGTAATGATGAGCGAGCGTGCTCGTTTAACCCTTTCACCAAGCATGCTCGGGTGCTTAGCGAGTAGCTTCGGCGTGCTCGTATATTATGTTCGAGACCCTGCGTCTGCATGATTTACAGCTGTAAGACAGCCTCAATACATGTGAGTATTCCCTAACAAACAAGCAATCCCTACATGTGTTAAGGCTGTTTTACAGCTGTAAATCATGCAGATGCAGGGACTGGAACATATACGAGCACACCGAAGATACTCGGTAAGCACCCGATCATGCTTGGTAAAGGGTTAAGCGAGCATGCTCGCTCATCACTAATTGGCAGTCACGGCTCGTCCACAGAGCAGCTCCGAAGAGGAAGCTGTTCTGTTTTCGGAAAGCAGCTGAACAGCCTGCAGGAGAGGTCGGTTAGCAACTACCTGTCTGTTAGTTTTTAGGACCATAGTAAAAAACAAAAATACTCCTGGACAACCTCTTTAAGTGTATTCAGGAAGTCCTGAGTGATGTAATTTATAGAATATGGATTAGTTTATATTAAAGGCAACATCTGATAACTTCAGGAGAATTATGGTCAGATAAATGATAGCTGACCATGTAATATACAAGTACCGGAGCTGAGGAGCAAATAGAGTACAATAGGGTTTTTTACCTTGATAAAGTAACATTTTTATAAAGGTTATGCTAAACTGAAACGGTTGTGTTCACACGACAGGTGTATATGCTCAGCTGCTGCAGATCCACAGCTCACTAAACCAGATAGGAATATTGTGGAGAAAAACATGGATTTTCCGCGCTGCTGATGAAATGATGAATAGGTCCAAGATGCACAGAACTGTATTAAATTGCAGTTTTATTATCTACGCATTTCCTCGGGATACAACCACATGTGGTTCGATCCTGAGGAAGAAGTGTGTCTACTTCGAAACGTGTCGATAATAAAACTGCAATTTAATACAGTTCTGTGTATCTTGGACCTATTCATCATTTCATCAGAAGCGCAAAAAATCCACCTTTTTCTCCTCAATATTCCATGTTATATACAGTAAAGACAGGATGCGTCTCAACAAAGGAGTCTCCTCTCTACCATATAGGGGGAGTTCTGAGCTGTGACCTCCATATACATCAGGAGACAACTATAGATGAGCGAACCTGAACTGTAAAGTTGGGGGTTTGTACCAGACACCTAGTGTCCGATGCTGAATTCCGAACACGGATTTCTCCCGGAAGTCCATTTTACAGAGAGAGGGGAAAGAGATTGATTCTGTGGGGGTAGTCTGCTTCCTTTGGCAGCTCCGTAGCCCTTACTACCACCATTTTACAGCACCAAAGTTCTGGTACCCAAACCAAACTTTGGACTAAAGTTCGGATGAAAACGAACATCCACGGGTCGGCTTATCTCTACAGACAAACCCTTTAAAGAGTAATTACCAGAGGGAATAGTTATCCTCTATCCATAGGATCCTAAGAACGAGGTTCCGGAACCTTAAAGATGGGACTCTCGTTCCCAAGGAGTGGCGGTATCTCCAACATTCCCATCTACAATGGATGGAGCGGAGGTCGAGCATGTGCACCTACATCCATTCAAGGTGGGGCTCTGCTAAACCTAGTTCTGGAGCCCCATACTCTGGATCTCTGGGAGTCCCAGTGGTTGTTTTTTTACTTTGGTTGAAACTTTTGATTCTGCAGTGATAGTAATTTTTTTTATGCCTTGTACGGGTTTAGTCTCGCATGCGTCTGCCTTCATTGTTATCAGAAGTCCTTACTCTTATCCGGAATATAAGCCTGATGAATAAGTATTCTTGAAACGTTGGAAAGGGGCCGCGGATGGACGTGCAGCTGAGTGTATCTGGGCTGATACTGATCATCCATATAATTTCTTATGGTGGCACCGGAGTATTTAATTTCCATCAGGTGAATTCATCCAATGCTGTGCCAGTTACTAATCTGTGATAGACTGCTCCGTGTACTCTTCACTCTCTGATAGATAAAGCCAGACTGAATTTTCTGCCTGGGAACATATTTAAAGAGTCTGCCATGTATAATAATCTCCTTCTAGCAGGAGGAGAGCGGCCATGAATAACTTTTAAAGGAGACACACTGACGATTACACTAAAAGGAAGACTGATAAAACCGATGTAGCACAGCTGATTCTGCCATTATCATTGGTTTTACATAGGTCTGTGGATAAAACCACATCATCTTGGTGTTATCGTAATTAACAAGTGAACACTGCCAATGATTTACAGGCACGTTCAATGCAAAATAAAGAAAAGCTGTACTTGGCATTGGCTACCCGGTCTAATGATTTTGGTCTTTTTGCACCATTTTCATTGTAATTTATCGGCCATCCTAGTCCTGGTGGCTTGTAGGGCCCGGTATGTAATAACCATTCCATGATTACAGCTGTTCTCCTATATACCGTACTTCTCCATCCCTTGAGACCAAAGCACTTAATACACAATCTTTTGTTGTGTTCTCTAAGTAATGCGGGAGTGCGGGTGCTGTATCTTGGATACTTAAAGGGTTGTATCTCTCCAAAAAACAACACGTTGTCTCCTATACTATGGATTGGGGTTCACTTGTTCCAACGATCCCAAGATCAGGGCTCTGAAACCCCCAGGGATCTGTAGCTCTGTCCTGACCGGAAGAGGGGTGCGCATGTTCGACCTCCGCTCCCTTCATTGTCTATGGGATTGCCAGAGAAAGCCAAATATAGCACTCCATCATTTTCGGCAGTCCTATTGACAATTAATGGAGCGTAGGTCGATCATATGCACCTCACCTCCATTTAGGATGGGACTGAAGAGCCCCTTTGTCAAGAGCCCTTATCCAAAGATGATTGGGGGTCCCAGCGGTCTGACTTGCAAGTTCTCTCCTGTGGATAGAAGATAATTTGTTTTTTTAGAAATTTGCTGGCAAAAACATATATATAAATCATCTTTAAATATTGGTTATATAAGTTACTATTATAACTCTGTTGGTGCAGCCATCATTGAGTAGGTGCTCGCTACTTGGCACCTGTCGCTTCGCTTACATTTCTGTGCGCAACACAAGATGACATTTCCTGTGTCGACACATGACCAGAGCTGTGTCTAAAAGGGCTGGTTTCAATAGCTGAGCCGGGGTGGCTTAGCTATAGAAGTATAAAGTTAGCCGGCCAGGAATCGCAAACTAGTGTCGAACACAGGACCAGGAGTAAAGTGGCCAGCACCTGGATTGGAGCGGCTACTGGACAATGGAAGCAGCTCACCTACTAGAATTATATTTATTTGTTATAATACTTTTAAAGCTGATTTATATACCGTACTTTATTTCCTGCCTGGAAAAGCCTTTTAAACATCTGCCTTCTCAAACCTTGTATTAAAAAAATAGTGCAGTAGTACTTGGGAGTGAAAAGTCACGGGCGTGAATCAAGCTGGCTCTCCTATAGGCTGAGAAAGGCAACTTTTGGCATGAACAGACTGTATAAAGCCTCAGAAAAAAAACAGAAATGTATCTGTCATTGTTGATAATTTGCCTAAGCTGAGCATTTGATTTTTCTTCATATGGCAAATTAAAAAAAACCAAAAACCTCCTTTTAGAAAAATCAGCCCCTATTATCAGTAAACACCTTGAACTAGAAACAAAAAAGCAGTGGTAATATCTTATTTTCTAGTTGTCTTTTGCAATGTATTTTTTTTTACTATTTTTGTGCTTGTTTTGCATTTGTTAGCACAGTTCATTAGGAAATATAATGATGCTATGATATCAGCAATTAAAACATGTTGATTGCCCATAATTGCTGTCATTGTCATATTTTCCAGTAGGATAGCTCTATTGTCGCTTTAGTTTAAATGCAATTTATCCTCTGCAAACTCAGCTATAACCATAAATAGTTTCTTATTATATCAGGCGAGGGTTAAAGACATTCAAAAGGGGCACTCTGTTAATTTAATCTCTTCTGTATATAAAAACACTGAAATCTTTCAATTTCCACTCTGGCTACTAAGCATAATAATAGCCTCACATTTCCTGTTCTGTACAGATGACTTTTCAGTAGTCTCATTATCATCACAGAAAGGATTACAATGAAAGGTAATACCTCTACATTCAGTCAATAACACCAGATCAAACATTCACAGTAAATTATATTACAGCTCATCTCCTCCCTCTCCTAAATTAGGAGTCATAACACATCTATATACAGTAGAAAACACCGCACCCACAATTAACAATAAGTGATGTCACAGCTCACTTCTCTTCTCCCTCCTGTGCAAAGATAACGACAATATACAGTAGATAACACAGGATCCACCATTCACAATAGGTGATGTCACAGCTCACCTCCTCCACCTCCTGTAGAATGACTGATAACACAGGATCCACCATTCACAATAGGTGATATCACAGCTCACCTCCTCCTCCTCCTGTACAATGATTGATAACACCTGTGTATACAGTAGATAAAACAGGATCCACCATTCACAATAGGTGATGTTATAGCTCACCTCCTCCACCTCCTGTAGAATGACTGATAACACCTCTACATATAGTATATAATACAGGATCCACCATTCAAAGTAAGTGAGGTTACAGCTCACATCCTCCCTTCAGAATGACTTTACCCAGATTTGAGCATGCCCAAATAACACTTATATACATATAGGGCCCGAGTCAGACTTTTGCTGCTAATGTCCATGTGCCCAACAGAAAGTAGGAGTCTAGTGGGCAGAGTCAAAATTGCAAGTCGATCTAAAACGTAGATCAAGCAGCTGTATGTGATTATGCAGCTGTGGATAGCAGGAAGCCGACTGTCAGACTCAGCCAGACAACCTATGGAGAAAGCAGAGACTTTTCATTACCTTCTCTGCCTTCCCGATCTCTGTATTCACAATGCCGATCAAGCGCTGTTCATACAGTAATATGAAGCGCCAATGGAGCTTCCTTCTCCTGACCAAGCGGTCATGGGATCACTTGGTCTAGGGAGGGAGCAGGAGATACTGGGATCTAGGAGACCCAGTTAGCTCTGCAGTGCAGCCCTAAGGCTGAATTTCCTCTTGAACTAGGGCTAATATACCAGCCCCAGTTACAGGCAAAATCACATTTAAAAAAAATAAACCCTTATTGATGGGGCACGCACAATGTGTGAAATAAAAATAAATAAATACTGAAATCAAAAGCAATAAAAAATAAATAAATAAGTTATATGCATTGGCAGCAGCATTTATTTATTAGCCCTGCCTCCGTTGAAAAAAAATGTGTCCCATGTACAAAAATAGTTTTTTTTGGAAAGGAGAACGTTTTAAAATGTATTTCAATAGTCCTTTGTGGTTGGTAAAAAAAAAAAATAGTGTGTGTGTATATATATATATATTTGGAAAGGAGAACGTTTTAAAATGTATTTCAATAGTCCTTTGTGGTTGGTAAAAAAAAAAAAATAGTGTGTGTGTATATGTGTATATATATATATATATATATATATATATATATATATATATATATATATATATAAAATTGACAGACATATATTTTCTTTTTAACAGTTCTTTAAATTGCATGTAAGAAATAACACTAAAAATGTGTCTGGTCAGGAACAGGAATAAATGGCCTGGTCTTCTGGTTATGCTAATCACTGATTGCTAGCGGTGTCGGCAGAAGGACAATCAGCTGTGATCTAGAGAGGCATGACTGCAGCGCCACCACAGGAGAAATTAAGTATTACACTGCTGCCTGTGAAACAAATGGAGTGTCCAGGTACAGATAGCAGATCTTCCACAAAGAGAGTTTTTGTAGCGGATCTGCACTCTGGCTAACAGATGTGGTTCCTTCATTCATTTTGAAAATGTACAATTAATTCAAAATAGATTAGATTAATTGGAAATTCAATTTCTAGACCCAAATATTTCTAAAGCATAAAATGCATACTTGAGGCTTAAGGCGCTCCCTGTAGTATACAGGTGCTCACAATATGACTTATCTCCCACTTTGCAGCTGTTCCCCAGTTTTACAAAACAGAAGCAAATCGATGAATGATGTGTTTCTGGTTGTACTCATGTGTTTTATTACTTTCACATACTGAACGTCTATTGCTGGGTTTGTCGTCAGCCTAGTCACTTGACTTAAATGTTTGTCCCCATCTTATCTATACATGTCTCATCTGTCTGCAAGGGACACAGGAAGGTGGGAAACAGGACAGAGATAAGGGGGCAGCACTAAAAGTGAATGAGACACAGCAACGATGCGGCGACCCGTAACGATCTGTATAACGATGCACGCCTGTGTGTTTCTGTGTCTGAGTCGTCAACAAGGTCGTTGGTAAGGTGTCAAACACACCGATGCATGCTACCCAGCGGGGCCTCAGCGATCAAAAAAAGGTCCAGACCATTCTGACACGACCAGCGATCTCACAGCAGGGGCCTGGTCGCTGCTAAGTGTCAAACGCAGCGAGATCGCTACTGAGGTCGCTGTTGCGTCACAAAACTCAGCAGCGATCTCGCTAGCGATCTCGCTTAGTGTGACGGGGGCTTTACAGCTTGCCACAACGAGCTGCGCTGTTTCCATAACTCCCTAGTTACATATTTGTCTATGGGACCAGCAAAGATGGCGGAGTACAGGCTATCTCTTGCAGTCCCATACACAATCAACAAAGAAGGGGTGCTCCTACTCAGCCCTCGTTGTGTTTGAACAGGTCACTTCAGAGCCTTGATCTCAGGATTAGTGGGGTCCATCAGTGGGGTCAGTGGGACCCCAGTGATTAGCAGACCTTTCCTGCTGATGGATGCTCTTGGCTATCTCCAACTCCCCCGCTAAAAGTAAATGGAGCAGAGGTGCGCTTGCTCGACGCCTGCTCCATTCTTACGGGGATCTTTTTGGGGGTCCCATAGCACTCAGGAAGTTATTCCCTTGCTCCTTTACAGACCTCTTGCTCAGCACATGCACTGCATTGCAGAATATCAATAATGGTGCAGTGGGGAGTGATAGCTGCATGCTGACTGCTTACTGCCCCCCCGACACCGCCCTCTTTACAGGAAGCGAGCAGCTGCTGGGAGAACATAACTTCATTCTTAAGAACAGGGCACTTCAGAGCCTTAATCTGGGGATCGGTGGGGCTCCCAGCAGTGGAATAGGTGGGGTCCAGCAGTGGGACCCCATTAATCAGCAGGTTATGACCTATCCTGTTCATAGATGCCCTTGGCTATCTCCAGCTCTCCCGTTGACAATAAATGGAGCGGAGGTGCGCTTGTTCGAAATCCGCTTCATTCTTATGTGGATCGTTTCGGGGGTCCCAGCAATAAAACCCCTAGCACTCAGAAAATTATCACCCTGCTCCTTGACTGATATCCTGCTCAGTACATATGATACACAGCAGGATATCAGTCATAGTGCAGGGGGAGTAATTACAGCACACTCACTGTGTACAGAGCTCTGACCACTTAAAGCCCAGGCCCATCCACTTGAGTTTAAAGCGAGCAGCTTCAGGGTGAACATAACCTCATTCTTACGAAAAGGGCATTGCAGACTCTTAAGCTCAGGATCGGTGGGGCTCCCAGCAGTGGGATTCGGGATTCATATGGTCCAGCAGTGGGACCCCAGTGATCAGCAGGTTATGACCTATCGTGCTGATAGATGTTCTTGGCTCTACCATTGAAAATAAATGGAGCGGAGGTGCGCTTGCTCGAAGGGTGCTTCATTCTCACAGGGGATCTTTTCAGAGGTCCCAGCGTTCGTGACCACCAGTGATCAGGAAGTTATCACCTGCTCCTTGACTGACATCCAGCTTAGCATATATGATGCATAGCAGAATATCAGTCATAGTGCAGGGGGAGGGATTGCAGCACGCTCACTGTGTACAGAGCTCTGACTGCTCACTGCCCCCAGCACCGCCCTCTTGACTGGAATCGAACAGCTGCAGGGAGAATGTAACTTCATTTTCTCCCTGCAGCCAAATATCCATTTAGATGGTGACTTGTGTTTTAAGCGGTAATAACCTGCAGATTAGCATTAACGCTGTATGTAACTTTTTTTTTTTTTTTTATGACTGGTTTCCTTGAATATCAGTCCTAAAAACAACCTGATAATAAAATAAAGTACAGCTCTTCCCCCCCTATAACTTGTATGTTCTTTATCAATCCCCCTGAAGATGCAGAGAATTGTCGCCTGGCCGCACCTTAGAAAAAAAACATAAAAACAAAATAACCTCGCAAATAAACCATTACTAGCGCAAGTGCAAGAACATCATTCATCAGCTTAGTTCCTCCACAGAGTAGTAATATCTGTGTACATACCCACGTGTGAGTGACCTTGGCAGCGAGATTGTGCAGAAGTGAATGTGTTTCCTTCTTGCTCTATGGAGGAACCGGATTGTGAAGAATGAGAGGACTGTGATTTCTGTTGATTTGCTGTGATATATCTCCTTCTGTCCATTCATACGTCTTCATTATTCCTTTTCACTCTACTTCTGCACCCATTTAAAAGGCACTACAAGAAAATGCATGGTATATGACACGGGATGACCTGCGCTGGAATAGGATGTTTTACTCTGTATGTAGGCAACCTGCAGGTCACCTGTTTTTCTGGGTCTGAATAGAAATCAGTAGTAGTTCATGGTATTGTGTCCATCACAGGAAAAATAATAACAAGGAAAAGCTTCTGAGCAATCTAAATGCAGTCACCTAAACCTGGCATCCAGCGCGCTTTCTCATGTTCTGTTTCTATTCAGTAAAGTGAGCAAAATTCTCTACAGTATATATATTTCACCCCTTTTTTATCCAATCCTTACATGGCTTTCAAAACTCACTGAAACTTTTAAAACATTTGAGCAATTTAATTTCAATTTACTGATGTTCACTTCTGTCTGTAGTTTAAAGGGAATCTGTCAGCAGAATTTCACCCACCAAACTATATGCGCTTGTAGCTCTTTCAAAGACAAGTCTAGCAATACCTTTACATGGCCAGTCCGTTCCTCCGTTACTGAGAAATCAGTGTTTGAATGAGGCCAAAGAACTATGGTAGATCTGAAGCCTTACTCACTCCAGCTGTATTACCTGCGCAGCGCCGCCGTTTCCTGCTTAAATCTTTTGTCTGTAGTTGCACAGCATAGAGGCTGTCAGTCAAACAGGAGGAGGCAGCTCTGGGCACAGAATAGAGCTGAAGTGACAATTTCTTCAGATCTACCGTAGCTCTTCAGCCTTGCATATAAATTTGAATGCTGATTTCCCAGTGAGAGAGGAACGGACTGTCCATGTAAAGGTATTGCTGGACCCGCCTTTGAAAGAGCTACAAGTACATATAAAAAGTGTGGGGGTGTGAAATCCTGCTGACAGATTCCATTTAAAATCTTTCTATCCAGTTATTGCCGCCAGCTGTCAATGAACTGATTTAACTCTTACTGGTGAGGAACTTCTGCTTATACACAGCAGCCAATCCGAACCAGAAGAGCTGAGTTCCTAAAGGATTATCTCTATCCTGTAAAGTGGTAACATATCGCTAGGATATGGACATTACTTTGTGATTAGTGGAAATTCGACCTCTTGGACGCCCACTGATGATGAGAATGATGAGGCCGCAGGGTAGATTTAGTGTTGAGTCTCCTGTACAGCAGAGCTTCAGCCCTCTCCTGTGCAGGGAACTCTAACCAGGGGCTGGCTGCACAGTCAGGGTTACTGGGGTATCACTGTATAGGGAAGGGGGGATATAAATTAGAGCTGTTGCCTCTTCAGACCTCCAGGAGCAAAAAGTAATGGTATATATCCTAGAATGCAAATAACCCTTTTAACAATGATTGTCCAAAAATTCTCACATAGAACTTATCCACAGGATAGGTGATAAGTGGAATCCAGAGTCCCCATTTTAATGGAGCGGCACTTGAACGTTCACACTGGAGGAATAACAGAGAAGGCCAAGTACAGTGCTGGGCTGTCTGTCAGTCACATAGACGTTCAATAGAGCATCAGTACTATCTCTAGGGAAGACTGAACCCTGTGGGTCCCAGCGATCAGACACTTATGGTCAGTTCTGTGGATACATAAGTTACGATCCTGGATCAAAGGTTGGACATAACTGTACAATAGGCCTCTAATGAGACATGAGGTATATAATGCAGACAACCTAAGACCCCCAGTCGGCAGAGCAGCTCAGCTAGAGTCACCAATCATTGCAATATTCTAGGGGAGCGCCAAAAGATAGCATGGAACTGTGCACTCTCTACAACTGTGTAATTATTTTTCCTACATTGCTTGTTTTTCCCATCAAATAAGTCTTCTTGGGAGCGAATTGGTCATTTAATGAGACAGTAGTTCTTCGAAGTGGTTAGCATTAGATGTGGATATCCATCAGCTCTGCTGGGGCGCATAAAGATTTCCTCTATACCACATATGTAAAACTCTGACCCGTGGGCCAAATCTGGCCCACAGGGTGGTTTTATTTGGCCCGCGACACCAGAACCACCACCTCTATGTGGGGCCATTATTCTGTGTGGAGGACTATGTGGGGCCATTATTCTGTGTGGAGGACTATGTGGGACCCATTATACTGTATGGAGGATAATGTGGGGCCCATTATTCTGTATGGAGGACTATGTGGGGCCATTATATTGTATGGAGGATAATGTGGGGCCCATTATTCTGTATGGAGGACTATGTGGGGCCCATAATACTGTATGGATGACTATGTGAGGCCCATTATTCTGTATGGAGGTCTATGTGGGACCCATTATACTGTATGGAGGATAATGTGGGGCCCATTATTCTGTATGGAGGACTATGTGGGGCCATTATACTGTATGGAGGATAATGTGGGCCGATTATTCTGTATGGAGGACTGTTTGGGACCCATTATTCTGTATGGAGGACTATGTGGGACCCATTATTCTGTATGGAGGACTATGTGGGCCCATTATACTGTATGGAGGACTATGTGGGGCCATTATACTGTATGGAGGATAATGTGGGCCCATTATTCTGTATGGAGGAGTATGTGGGGCCCATTATTCTGTATGGAGGAGTATGTAGGGCCCATTATTCTGTAAGGAGGACTATGTGGGGCCCATTATTCTGTATGGAGGACTATGTGGGGCCCATTATTCTGTATGGAGGGTTATGTGGGGCCCATTATTCTGTATGGAGGGTTATGTGGGGCCCATTATTCTGTATGGAGGGTTATGGGGGGCCCATTATTCTGTTTGGAGGACTATGTGGGACCCATTATTCTGTATGGAGGGTTATGTGGGGCCCATTATTCTGTATAGAGGACTATGTGGGGCCCATTACTCTGTATGGAGGACTATGTGGAGCCCATTATTCTGGATGGAGGACTATGTGGGGCCCATTATACTGTATGGAGCACTATGTGGGGCCATTATTCTGTATGGAGGACTATGTGGGGCCATTATACTGTATGGAGGACTATGTGGGGCCCATTACTCTGTATGGAGGACTATGTGGAGCCCATTATTCTGTATGGAGGACTATGTGGAGCCCATTAGTCTGTATGGAGGACTATGTGGGGCCCATTACTATGTATGGAGGACTATGTGGGGCCCATTACTATGTATGGAGGACTATGTGGGGCCCATTATACTGTATGGAGGACTATGTGGGGCCCATTATACTGTATACTGGTTGGCCCGCGACTTTGTCCAAGTTTTTAATTTTGTCCCTCTGTGTGTTTAAGTTTGATATCTCTGCTCTATACAAATCCGGCCTTTATACTGACACGTTTTGTGCATGCGCCGCCAGCGGGTATGAAGCAGTTAACTAGCGTTCTACCTGTAACATTATACAGCTTTTTTTTCTCTCCCTTTGTTCCATCAGTTTAACCCAAGGCTGTATCTATTGAGCTTGAGCTATTTGTCATTCTTTGAGCGCTAAGCTTTTCAGTGTGTTTAGACATGTTTGTATTGCGGGAACTAATCTGAGTTCAGGAGCTGTCGATCTCGCCTTTCATCCAGGTAATTGGCATGGAATGATTCATTTCTGATTATGGAAGGTATGAAGCCTATCAGAAAGGTAGTGACTGATACTAGAAGAAGGTCAGAAGGATCTTTTATCATCGCTCCAGACTTGCGTTTCCCACACATAAGCTTATGCCTGGCTTCGGTAATAAGGCATTTTTTTTATTATTATTATTTCTGATTTTGTAATGAAACACATTTTTCTATTAGAAGGAGAATAATAAAGTATTGCTACCAGTCAGTGATCCATGGTCTGATGTGTCACCGTGCAGGGGCTGACCTGTGGGATCAGATTGTACTTTGGAGGGGGATGCGGATTTCACTAAGGGCGACCATTGGTTTTCACTTCACTCAGGAAATGAATCCGTGCCGGGGGTCCTCGATGAAAAACGTCATGTTATTTATGGCATTGCTGAGCCCTGACCTGACCGTTCGTGCTATAGATATATACATCTCTGGACCTGTGTGATGACGTAAAATTACCTGCAATAGACATGGTGATGCTCATTTGCAGAGTCATGATGGCCGGTGCTTGATTGATGCTCCACTGGCCAGGACATATCATTACAAGCCATTTTTGGCAGTGTCCAAAGCACTTTCTGGTGTATTCGAGAGCAGTACACCTTGCACAAGTAATGTGCAGCTTGTAAGGACTTACCCCACCCTGTGAGATGTAAGTTAATGCAAAAAGGGTGCCTTCAAGGACCACGCAGCACTATCGAGGTGTATGGCTCCATCTCCTGAGTCTTTTCTGGTTATTTATATACGGCACATGCAGAGTTCAAACTTCTTGTTTCCAGATAATAAAACTACTAAACATAGATTTGAAGAGGTTGCCCAGGATTTTATTTTATTTTTTTCACTATGGGCCTAAAAAGTAGCAGGCTGGTAGTTACCAACTATGCAGTGCCAAGCGATTCATCTCTTCAATGTCAGCAAAGCAGTTCTTTCTCTTCCGGGCTCCTCTGTTAACGGGGCGTCGCGCAGTTAGGCAGTGGGGAGCTGGCTATCAATCAGCATGACGTTGGCAGTCACGCCGTATCAAAAAGGGCAGAGTGGAAGAGAAGCCCCTGAATCGCCGGCAGGAGTGGTCTGTAACAGCTCGGTGCTGGCTGAAATCGACGTTGGGCACAACAGGCAGGTAGTTAGCGACTACCTGCATGTTAGTTCTTATGCGCATAGTAAAAATAAAAAATAGTCCCCTTTAAGTAAATGCTTAGAACAGTAATCCCTAACAGTATTGTGCTGCGGTGACACTTAAGCGGCTTAATTTATTGTGACGGGTTCCTTTTCCAGTTCAAAAGTTAATACAAGACATTGAGGCCTCTCTGGTCCTGCATTAGTATGGCATCCAGCTGAAAAGGACATTTGGGAGGAGCATTGTGAACAGCCTCATATCTATCAGCCTATCACAATCAGCCAGCATCTCTGAGAACAGTCTTGGTGGTGCAGATTGATAGACAGGAGCTGACTATCAGCCTCTCGGACGCTGTCTCCTAGAACTGAATATTGGGAGCTTTAGGTTCCTGCTCAATTAGGTTTTCATTTTTCAGCAGGCTTTTTAAGGCTGACCTCTCCATGATAATTAAGCATTAGGAGGACACTGTAGCACAGTTTGTATGGTTGCTACTATCTTGTGTATATGTATTTCTGTATCTGCTGCCTGGTAACATGGCGTCCTCGCTGACCGTGGTGCTGAATTCCACTGCTTAGCAGTAAATGTTTCCTTGTTTAGCTCCTGTGCAAGATCTGAGGCTCCCACAGCTATTGTGTGCAGGTGGAATCACCAACACATCCCTGAACTTGATTTCTTTTGAAATAATGTGTTCTATGTGAATCGTGGTCGCCCTTCTGTCCCTCTAGTCACATAATATTCCACCTGTGTTCTGCAGACACACGGAGGGACGCAGCAGAGACAGAGCAGGTAGCCCTTTACTGCCGTCCTCTGCCACATTGCTCTCACAGAGACATAGGAGGTCATTAGATGAAAATCTCACAAATTAGACTCCACAATCTCAATATTGATAATAGGTATACATAGAGGGAATGAAAATACCATGTGCCCCCTTATATTCTCCCTGGTTGACTAAGAAGCATCTCTCCTCATTTGGCTATCACTTGCTCTCACATCTATACACAGACAAGTGCTAGGACGCTGTGAGCTGAGGTTGACAGCTTCAGGTTGTAATGTTCCTGTAAGGCACACGTGTCAAATCTGGCCCACAGGGTGGTGTTATTTGGCCCTCGATACCAGAACCAACACCCCTATGTGGGGCCATTATTCTGTATGGATGACTATGTGAGGCCATTATTCTGCATAGAGGACTATATGAGGCCATTATTATTCTGTATGGAAGAATATGTGGGGCCATTAGTCCTCCATACAGAATATGTGAGGCCATTACTATTTTGTATGGAGGACTATGTGAGGCCCATTATTCTGTATGGAGGACTATGTGAGGCCATTATACTGTATGGAGGACTATGTGGGGCCCATTATTCTGTATTGCGGACTATGTGGGGCCCATTATTCTGTATAGCGGACTATTTGGGGCCCATTATTCTGTATGGAGGACTATGTGGGGCCCATTATTCTGTATGAAGGACTATGTGGGGCCCATTATTCTGTATGGAGGACTATGTGGGGCCCATTATTCTGTCTGGAGGACTATATGAGGCCATTATTATTCTGTATGGAGGACTATGTGGGGCCCATTATTCTGTATGGAGGACTATGTGGGGCCCACTATTCTGTATGGAGGACTATGTGGGGCCCATTATTCTGTATGGAGGACTACGTGGGGCCCATTATTCTGTATGGAGGACTACGTGGGGCCCATTACTCTGTATGGAGGACTATGTGGGACCATTATTCTGTATGGAGGAATATGTGAGGCCATTATACTGTATGGAGGACTATGTGGGGACCATTATTCTGTATGGAGGAATATGTGAGGCCATTATACTGTATGGAGGACTATGTGGGGACCATTATTCTGTATGGAGGAATATGTGAGGCCATTATTCTGTATGGAGGACTATGTGGGGACCATTATTCTGTATGGAGGAATATGTGAGGCCATTATACTGTATGGAAGGCTATGTGAGGCCCATTATTCTGTATGGAGGACTATGTGGGGCCCATTATTCTGTATGGAGGACTATATGGGGCCCATTATTCTGTACGGAGGGCTATGTGGGGCCATTATTCTGTATGGAGGACTATGTGGGACCATTATTCTGTCTGGAGGACTATATTAGGCCGTTATTATTCTGTATGGAGGACTATGTGGGGCCCATTATTCTGTATGGATGACTATATGGGGCCATTATTCTGTGTGGAAGACTACAGTGGTGGCCAAAAGTATTGGCACCCCTGCAATTCTGTCAGATAATACTCAGTTTCTTCCTGAAAATGTTTGCAGTCACAAATTCATTGGTATAATTATCTTCATTTAATTTGTCTTCAATGAAAAAACACAAAAAGAATTGTCCTAAAGCCAAATTGGATATAATTCCACACCAAACCTAAAAAAGGGGGTGGACAAAAGTACTGGCACTGTTTGAAAAATCATGTGATGCTTCTCTAATTCGTGTAATTAACAGCACCTGTAACTTACCTGTGGCACCTAACAGGTGTTGGCAATAACTAAATCACACTTGCAGCCAGTTAACATGGATTAAAGTTGACTCAACCTCTGTCCTGTGTCCTTGTGTGTACCACATTGAGCATGGAGAAAAGAAAGAAGACCAAAGAACTGTCTGAGGACTTGAGAAACCAAATTGTGAGGAAGCATGAGCAATCTCAAGGCTACAAGTCCATCTCCAAAGACCTGAATGTTCCTGTGTCTTCCGTGCGCAGTGTCATCAAGAAGTTTAAAGCCCATGGCACTGTGGCTAACCTCCCTAGATGTGGACGGAAAAGAAAAATTGACTAGAGATTTCAACGCTAGATTGTGCGGATGGTGAATAAAGAACCTCGACTAACATCCAAACAAGTTCAAGCTGCCCTGCAGTCCGAGGGTACAACAGTGTCAACCCGTACTATCCGTCGGCGTCTGAATGAAAAGGGACTGTATGGTAGGATACCCAGGAAGACCCCACTTCTTACCCCGAGACATAAAAAAGCCAGGCTGGAGTTTGCCAAAACTTACCTGAGAAAGCCTAAAACGTTTTGGAAGAATGTTCTCTGGTCAGACGAGACAAAAGTAGAGCTTTTTGGCAAAAAGCATCAACATTGAGTGTACAAGAAAAAAAAAAAGAGGCATTCAAAGAAAAGAACACGGTCCCTACAGTCAAACATGGCGGAGGTTCCCTGATGTATTGGGGTTGCTTTGCTGCCTCTGGCACTGGACTGATTGACCGTGTGCATGGCATTATGAAGTCTGAAGACTACCAACAAATTTTGCAGCATAATGTAGGGTCCAGTGTGAGAAAGCTGGGTCTCCCTCAGAGGTCATGGGTGTTCCAGCAGGACAATGACCCAAAACACACTTCCAAAAGCACTATAAAATGGTTTGACAGAAAGCACTGGAGACTTCTAAGGTGGCCAGCAATGAGTCCAGACCTGAATCCCATAGAACACCTGTGGAGAGATCTCAAAATGGCAGTTTGGAGAAGGCACCCTTCAAATATCAGGGACCTGGAGCAGTTTGCCAAAGAAGAATGGTCCACAATTCCAGCAGAGCATTGTAAGAAACTCATTGATGGTTACCGGAAGAGGTTGTTCGCAGTTATTTTGGCTAAAGGTTGTGCAACCAAGTATTAGGCTGAGGGTGCCAATACTTTTGTCTGGCCCATTTTTGGAGTTTTGTGTGAAATGATCAATGATTTGATTTTTGCTTCATTCTCTTTTGTGTTTTTTCCTTGCAAGCAAATTAAATTAAGATAATACCAAAGAATTTGTGATTGCAATCATTTTCAGGAAGAAACTGAGTATTATCTGACAGAATTGCAGGGGTGCCAATACTTTTGGCCACCACTGTATGTGGGGCCCATTAATGTGGGGTCCATTATTCTGTATGAATGACTATGTGGGGCCCATTATTCTGTATGGAGGACTATGTGGGGCCCATTATTCTATATGAAGGACTATGTGGGGCTCATTATTCTGTATGAAGGACTATGTGGGGCCCATTATTCTATATGAAGGACTATGTGAGGCCCATTATTCTGTATGAAGGACTATGTGGGGCCCATTATTCTGTATGAAGGACAATGTGGGGCCATTATTCTGTCTGGAGGACTCTATGAGGCCATTATTATTCTGTATGGAGGACTATGTGGGGCCCATTATTCTGTATGGAGGACTATATGGGGCCATTATTATTCTGTATGGAGGACTATGTGGGGCCCATTATTCTGTGTGGAGGACTATGTGGGGCCATTATTATTCTGTATGGAGGACAATGTGGGGCCCATTATTCTGTATGGAGGACTATGTGGGGCCCATTATTCTGTATGGAGGACTATGTTAGGCCCATTATTCTGTATGGAGGACTATATGGGGCCATTATTCTGTCTGGAGGACTATATGAGGCCATTATTATTCTTTATGGAGGACTATGTGGGGCCCATTATTCTATATGGAGGACTATGTGGGGCCCATTATTCTGTATGGAGGACTATGTGGGACCATTATTCTGTCTGGAGGACTATATGAGGCCATTATTATTCTTTATGGAGGACTATGTGGGGCCCATTATTCTGTATGGAGGACTATATGGGGCCATTATTATTCTGTATGGAGGACTATGTGAAGCCCATTATTCTGTATGGAGTACTATGTGGGGCCCATTGTTTTGCATGGAGGATTATGTGGGGCCCATTATTCTATATGGAGGACTATGTGGGGCCCATTATTCTGTATGCAGGACTATGTGGGGCCCATTATTCTGTATGGAGGACTATATGAGGCCATTATTTCTCTGTATGGAGGACTATGTGGAACCATTATGTGGGGCCCATTATTCTGTATGGTAGAATATGTGGGGCCATTATTCTGTATGGAGGACTATGTGAGGCCATTATACTGTATGGAGGACTATGTGAGGCCCATTATTCTGTATTGAGGACTATGTGGGGCCCATTGTTTTGCATGGAGGACTAGGTGGGGTCCATTATTTTGTATGGAGGACTATGTGGGCCCATTATTCTGTGTGGAAGACTATGTGGGGCCCATTATTCTATATGGAGGACTATGTGGGGCCCATTATTCTGTATGAAGGACTATGTGGGGCCCATTATTCTGTATCGAGGACTATGTGAGGCCCATTATTCTGTATGGAGGACTATGTGGGGCCCATTATTTTGTATGGAGGACTATATGGGGCCCATTATTCTGTACGGAGGACTATGTGGGACCATTAATCTGTATGGAGGACTATGGGGGACCATTATTCTGTCTGGAGGACTATATGAGGCCATTATTATTCTGTATGGAGGACAATGTGGGGCCCATTATTCTGTATGGAGGACAATGTGGGGCCCATTATTCTGTATGGAGGACAATGTGGGGCCCATTATTCTGTATGGAGGACAATGTGGGGCCCATTATTCTGTATGGAGGACTATGTGGGGCCCATTATTCTGTATGGAGGACTAGGTGGGGCCCATTATTCTGTATGGAGGACTATACGGGGCCCATTATTCTGTACGGAGGACTATGTGTGGCCATTAATCTGTATGGAGGACTATGGGGGACCATTATTCTGTCTGGAGGACTATATGAGGCCATTATTATTCTGTATGGAGGACAATGTGGGGCCCATTATTCTGTATGGAGGACAATGTGGGGCCCATTATTCTGTATGGAGGACTATGTGGGGCCCATTATTCTGTATGGAGGACTATGTGGGGCCCATTATTTTGTATGGAGGACTATGTGGGGCCCTTTATTCTGTATGGAGGACTATGTGGGGCCATTATTCTGTATGGAGGACTATGTGGGACCATTATTCTGTCTGGAGGACTATATCAGGCCATTATTATTCTGTATGGAGGACTATATGGGGCCAATATTATTCTGTATGGAGGACTATGTGAATCCTATTATTCTGTATGGAATACAATGTGAGGCCCATTATTCTGTATGGAGGACAATGTGGGGCCCATTATTCTGTATGGAGTACAATGTGGGGCCCATTATTCTGTATGGAGGATAATGTGGGGCCCATTATTCTGTATGGAGGACTATGTGGGGCCCATTATTCTGTATGGAGGACTATGTGGGGCCCATTATTCTGTATGGAGGACTATGTGGGGCCCATTATTCTGTACGGAGGAATGTGTGGGGCCATTAATCTGTATGGAGGACTATGGGGGACCATTATTCTGTCTGGAGGACTATGTGAGGCCATTATTATTCTGTATGGAGGACAATGTGGGGCCCATTATTCTGTATGGAGGACAAAGTGGGGCCCATTATTCTGTATGGAGGACAATGTGGGGCCCATTATTCTGTATGGAGGACAATGTGGGGCCCATTATTCTGTATGGAGGACTATGTGGGGCCCATTATTCTGTATGGAGGACTATGTGGGGCCCATTATTCTGTATGGAGGACTATGTGGGGCCCATTATTCTGTATGGAGGACTATGTGGGGCCCATTATTCTGTATGGAGTACTATGTGGGCCCTTTATTCTGTATGGAGGACTATGTGGGGCCATTATTCTGTATGGAGGACTATGTGGGACCATTATTATTCTGTATGGAGGACTATGTGGGGCCCATTATTCTTTATAGAGGAATATGTGGGGCCCATTATTCTGTATGGAGAACTATGTGGGGCCCATTATTCTGTATGGGGGATAATGTGAGGCCCATTATTCTATATGGAGGACTATGTGGGGCCCATTATTCTGTATAAAGGACTGTGGGGCCCATTATTCTGTATGGAGGACTACAGTATGTGGAGCCCATTATTCTGTATGGAGGACTATGTTGGGCCCATTATTCTGTATAGAGGACTATGTGGGGCCCATTATTCAGTATGGAGGACTATGTGGGGCCTATTATTCTGTATGGAGGACTCTGTGTGGCCCATTATACTGTATGGAGGACTATGTGGGGCCCATTATACTTTTATACTGGTTGGCCGGCGACTTTGTCCAAGTTTTTCATTTTGGCCCTCTGTGTGTTTGACATCCCTGCTGTAAGGGGCAGTAGTGGTTGCTGTCATGTAGTAGTCCTGTATCAGCAGGGGCGTAACTATAATAGGTGCAGGGCTTTCCTTCTCCCCTGGGCCTTGGAGCCCTTGCCCATATGAAAAGACCATTATTACTATTAAAGACTTGCAATAATTAGGGGCCCCGTTGGACCTTTTGCTTTGAGGCCCACAAGATCCAAGATAGGCCACTGAGTATCAGTCGTACTCGTGATGTATCCACAGAGCCTTCTGTCGTGCACATTCCATTTGGAATCTTGTCATCTTTCCATTTGTTGTGGCCAATGTACGAGGCTTATTTACTAATAATGTTTCTCGCAGAACGTCCTGTGAGGAGGCTGAGATTAGCCTTCCGTCCAGACATGCAGGAGAGCAGGGGCATCCTGTGATCAGTCTGATTATTAATAACGTCTGGAAAAATCAAAGCAGCAATTAGTGTAATGTTTACAAGGTTATAAGTAATGACTCAAGTTTTCTCTTATCTTCTTCATATTTTTGGCAGTATTGTGAATAATGTGCAGAACTATTGTACATATAGTATGTACATAGTGACAGCACCAGCAGAATAGTGAGTGCAGCTCTGGAGTATAATACAGGATGTAACTCATGATCAGTATAGGATAAGTAATGTAATGTATGTACACAGTGACTGCACCAGCTGAATAGTGAGTGCAGCTCTGGAGTATAATACAGGATGTAACTCAGGATCAGTACAGGATAAGTAATGTAATGTGTGTACACAGTGACTGCACCAGCTGAATAGTGAGTGCAGCTCTGGAGTATAATACAGGATGTAACTCAGGATCAGTACAGGATAAGTAATGTAATGTATGTACAATAGTGAGTGCAGCTCTGGAGTATAATACAGGATGTAACTCAGGATCCGCACAGGATAAGCAATGTAATGTATGTACACAGTGACTGCACCAGCCGAATAGTGAGTGCAGCTCTGGAGTATAATACAGGATGTAACTCAGGATCAGTACAGGATAAGCAATGTAATGTATGTACACAGTGACTGCACCAGGAGAATAGTGAGTGCAGCTCTGGAGTATAGTACAGGATGTAACTCCGGATCAGTGCAGGATAAGTAATGTAATGTATGTACACAGTGACTGCACCCGCAGAATAGTGAGTGCAGCTCTGGAGTATAATACAGGATGTAACTCAGGATCAGTACAGGATAAGTAATGTAATGTATGTACACAGTGACTCCACCAGCAGAATAGTGAGTACAGCTCTGGAGTATAATACAGGATGTAACTAAGGACCAGTACAGGATAAGTAATGTAATGTATGTACACAGTGACTTCACCAGCAGAATAGTGAGTGCAGCTCTGGAGTATAATACAGGATGTAACTAAGGACCAGTACAGGATAAGTAATGTAATGTATGTACACAGTGACTTCACCAGCAGAATAGTGAGTGCAGCTCTGGAGTATAATACAGGATGTAAATCAGGATCAGTACAGGATAAGCAATGTCATGTATGTACACAGTGACTCCACCAGCAGAATAGTGAGTGCAGCTCTGGAGTATAATACAGGATGTAACTCAGGATCAGTACAGGATAAGCAGTGTAATGTATGTCCACAGTGACTGCACCAGCAAAATAATGAGTGCAGCTCTGGGGTCTAATACAGGATGTAACTCAGGATCAGTACGGGATAAGTAATGTAATGTATGTACACAGTGACTCCACCAGCAGAATAGTGAGTGCAGCTCTGGAATATAATACAGGATGTAACTCAGGACCAGTACAGGATAAGTAATGTATGTACACAATGACTGCACCAGCAGAATAGTGAGTGCAGCTCTGGAGTATAATACAGGATATAACTCCGGATCAGTACAGGATAAGTAATGTAATGTATGTACACAGTGGCTGCACCAGCAGAATAGTGAGTGCAGCTCTGGAGTATAATACAGGATGCAACTCCGGATCAGTACAGGATAAGTGATATAATGTATGTACACAGTGACTGCACCAGCAGAATAGTGAGTGCAGCTCTGGAGTATAATACAGGATGTAACTCAGGATCAGTACAGGATAAGTAATGTAATGTATGTACACAGTGACTCCACCAGCAGAATAGTGAGTGCAGCTCTGGAGTATAATGCAGGATGTAACTCAGGATCAGTACAGGATAAGTAATGTAATGTATGTACACAGTGACTGCACCAGCAGAATAGTGAGTGCAGCTCTGGAGTATAATACAGGATGTAACTCAGGATCAGTACAGGATAAGTAATGTAATGTATGTACACAGTTACTGCACCAGCAGAATAGTGAGTGCAGCTCTGGAGTATAATACAGGATGTAACTCAGGATCAGTACAGGATAAGTAATGTAATGTATGTATACAGTGACTCCACCAGCAGAATAGTGAGCCCTGCTCTGGAGTATAATACAGGATGTAACTCAGGATCAGTACAGGATCAGTAATGTATGTACACAGTGACTGCACCAGCAGAATAGTGAGTGCAGCTCTACAGGATGTAACTCAGGATCAGTACAGGATAAGTAATGTAATGTATGTACACAGTGACTGCACCAGCAGAATAGTGAGTGCAGCTCTGGAGTATAATACAGGATGTAACTCAGTATCAGTAATGTATGTACACAGTGACTGCACCAGCAGAATAGTGAGTGCAGCTCTGGAGTATAATGCAGGATGTAACTCAGGATCAGTACAGGATAAGTAATGTAATGTATGTTCACAGTGACTCCACCAGCAGAATAGTGAGTGCAGCTCTGGAGTATAATACAGGATGTAACTCAGGACCAGTACAGGATAAGTAATGTAATGTATGTACACAGTGACTGCACCAGCAGAATAGTGAGTGCAGCTCTGGGGTATAATACAGGATGTAACTCAGGATCAGTACAGGATAAGTAATGTATGTACACAGTGACTCCACCAGCAGAATAGTGAGTGCAGCTCTGGAGTATAATACAGGATGTAACTCAGGATCAGTACAGGATAAGTAATGTAATGTATGTACACAGTGACTCCACCAGCAGAATAGTGAGTGCAGCTCTGGAGTATAATACAGGATGTAACTCTGGATCAGTACAGGATAAGTAATATAATGTATGTACACAGTGACTGCACCAGCAGAATAGTGAGTGCTGCTCTGGAGTATAATACAGGATGTAACTCACGATCAGTACAGGATAAGTAATGTAATGTATGTACACTGTGACTGCACCAGCAGAATAGTGAGTGCAGCTCTGGAGTATAATACAGGATGTAACTCGGGATCAGTACAGGATATGTAATGTAATGTATGTACACAGTGACTCCACCAGCAGAATAGTGAGTGCAGCTCTGGAGTATAATACAGGATGTAACTCAGGATCAGTACAGGATAAGTAATGTAATGTATGTACACAGTGACTCCACCAGCAGAATAGTGAGTGCAGCTCTGGAGTATAATACAGGATGTAACTCAGGATCAGTACAGGATAAGTAATGTAATGTATGTACACAGTGACTGCACCAGCAGAATAGTGAGTGTAGCTCTGCAGTATAATACAGGATGTAACTCACGATCAGTACAGGATAAGTAATGTAATGTATGTATACAGTGACTCCACCAGCAGAATAGTGAGTGCAGCTCTGGAGTATAATATAGGATGTAGCTCAGGATCAGTACAGGATAAGTAATGTAATGTATGTACACAGTGACTCCTCCAGCAGAATAGTGAGTGCAGCTCTGGAGTATAATACAGGATGTAACTCAGGATCAGTAGAGGATCAGTAATGTAATGTATTTACACAGTGACTGCACCAGCAGAATAGTGAGTGCAGCTCTGGAGTATAATACAGGATGTAACTCAGGATCAGTACAGGATAAGTAATGTAATGTATGTACACAGTGACTGCACCAGCAGAATAGTGAGTGCAGCTCTGGAGTATAATACAGGATGTAACTCAGAATCAGTACAGGATAAGTAATATAATGTATGTACACAGTGACTCCACCAGCAGAATAGTGAGTGCAGCTCTGGAGTATAATACAGGATGTAACTCAGGATCAGTACAGGATAAGTAATATAATGTATGCACATTTTCATGTACAAGTTCCCGTAGGATTAGGTAGTGTGTTTCTCCTTGGCGTCTCTAACATTTAGCAGGTCTCACCATCAGAATATTGTCTGCAGAATTATCCTCAACAGTCACGAAGATTGCAGATTCATGTCACTCTCCTCATCTCCATTTTGCATTTTCCAGAATTTAATTAGTGAGTAGAGTTCCTGTTGTTACAATTTTCAATTAAAACTGGACGCTTTAGGGAATACAAGGAAAACCTCATTGTGCTTCACCCTCTGTTGTGTCCTTGATACAATCTGAATAAGGGAAGATGTCGTATTTATCTGACTTATTCGGTGATATTACTGACAAGTTTGAAGTTAATTCGTGGAGGACCCTATTCAGTTTATGGACCAGAATTTTGGCATAAATTGTGAATTTGGAGACTTTTGTAGAGTCGTTTTAACAAACTAGGATGTTCCTTGTCATCTGTGAACTCCTTAAAGGAGTTGGCCGCTAATTTCTTCTGACCTCTAATATACCGCTGCAAAATTAACATTTTACTAATTACTTTTCATTACTTATCTTCTCCCTTTCCCAGTCCGTCATCACCCTTTATGTGACTCCACCAGAACTCAGCCCTAGGATTGTCCCCTCAACTGGTCTGTCGGAGCCTGAGCAACAATCTGCAGAGCCAAATATTGCAGAATGGGCTGATTTCCCTTCGAACACCACAGCTTGTGTATACAATAAAAGACATATGCTTGCTTCCTCTGACAGTTCCATGGCTCCCTTGCAAGGAGAAGGAGCCAAGGAATCACCACGCGAGGGGAGTATAGTGATTTGTTTTTAGCTTTGGCTCTGATTCATTATTCCTATTTTCCTTTTTTTGGGGGGAAAAAAGTTTGGATTTTAAACACTCTTATTTTTGCTCCTAATTCATTATGTCTTTTGCAACATTTTATGCCATTTTTTCAGTACTTTTTTAGTTATTTTTTCATTATCAATATGTTTTTGGCTTATTATGCATATGTGACATTTTGTTTTGAAATATTTCATATGTTTTCATTTTTTTGTGCAGTTGAAGACAAACTTGTGACATTTTAAAGCTAATTGAAAGGTCCGTTTTACTCTAAAAAGGTGCAAAAAAAAACCCGAATCGAAAAGCATCTCTTCTTTTGTGACAAATTCTTCATACCTGGTGCCATTTTGATGAATTTGACACAATGTCTACCAGCAAAAGCAAAAATACAAGATAGAAGAATGACTTAACCCCTCCCCGCAATTGATCAATTGGGGCAAGCTATAAGTTGTCGACTTTTGCGAAAGATTCATGGGTAGCATAGCAAAATTTTGTGTTTTTTGACTACTCTGACTTTGACTACTCTGTTGACTTAAGTGGAAAAAATCTGCAACAAATCCAGTAGAAAGAATGACATACGGACAATTTTTACATCAGAAGTGTGCACACAGAGTTTTTTAAGTTTTTGGAGCAGAAACTGAGCGGAAATTCCAAGTTTTTGAGTCAGATTATCTCAGTGGTTATGTGCAAAAGGAGCTTTCGAAGAGTTATTGCAGCAGAAACCAAGCTGAAGCTGAATGGAAAGTCTTTAAATCCTTCTAAAAAATACAGAACCCTTCAAAAACTTTGAAGGTTTGTTCTATCTTTCGCTGTCCTCCTGCATGTAGTCTTGCACGTTGAACGTCTTAATTTCCCCTCAGTTATATGTAGAGCAGAGAGCAAAATTTCAACACAGCTCCAAAACATAGTCTTTTTATTAAAGTGTCCAGTAATACGAAGTGTCCGACAGCTTTCACGCTCGCTCTTCTTTTATACCGCAGCTTATTTCTGACTCACTCGGGTCATACAAATGAGACTCTTCCGACAGGGTTCACATATTCAGCTATTCATTTCCATCAATTTAGCATCAAATTGCTAATGTCAAAACCGCTAATCAAAGCGCAATTAGCATAACAAATATGTAGAAGTTAATTAAAGATCGGAGCAGAGCAGAAAAGTGGTTGCATTTCCGCAGAGATCGTGTCCTGGGTCACAGTTCAGGCTGCTTCATGCTCATGGTATCACAGCTGTGATTTCATGTCCCTGGAATAAAGCCACATATGCTGCATTTTTCACCAGCATCAACTAGGAGGAAACGGAATAAACCTTTTTTCTACAGTACAACGTGTTGATTTGCTTTCTCAGTAAAGCCTTAGATTGGTTTATGATCATTTTCCAAATCTGGTTTAACTGTATTCTGGCACGTAGCATTCTGCCAGTATTTCAGTATTAGGGCTCGTGCACATGGCTGTATTTTCGATCTAAGTGCGATCCGACAAAACATAGGATCTCACTCGGACCAATTTTATTCTACGTGGCCGTTAACATGTCAGATTTTTTCCATGGTCCGAGTCAAAAGTTGCTTTGTGTCCCCGAATCGAATTTGATTAGATATTCAGATTGCACTCGGCCTTGCATGTAAATGAGTCCATGGAAAATATCGGACTGCACTCGGATGACATCTGAGTACACGGACTGACACAATGGAGAAGATGGAGACATTTTTTTCTCCATCTTCTCATCCAGATTCGCATCACACTCTGATCACACTCTGATCACACTCTGATCATAGTGATTTGACTAATCGGCCCGATTCTCTTAGATGAGAGAATGCACGTTTGTTTGCATCTAGCTTAAGCTTCCTTATAACATCTTCTTACTTGGGACAACCCCCTTCCATATGGGTGAGCCCCTACAAGTGTTTTGCACCAATCATAAGACCCTCAGGATTCTGAAAATCCTCTGATCTGACTTCAAAAACTTCAAGTATTCTTGTCGTTCCAGGTGACTTTTCAGAATAGGCTGTCATGATTTTGTACATGAAGAATAACACTATTCTGTAATTTCCCTTGGGATCAATAAAGTATCTTATTTATGGCCATTGTATGATTGTATATCCTCTATTTTCCAACCAGTTTTCCCCTTTACAGGCTCTATCTGTAATCTCTCAGTTGTCTCTGAGCTAGTGGGGGGAGACTAGCTGCTATAATGTCTCCTATACACCTTGCACTCAGACATGCGAGATCCTAGTTCTCTGTCTATGTTGCACATGTTCAATAACAGCAGCAGCACGGAGGACCCTGGAGAACACAAACAGGAGAGGGCCCCTGTGCAGGAACAGTATATGGGCCCTTTTCAGTCCAGTAGCTCATCATAATGTACAATTCCTTCTATCGGGCCCCGGGATGCACCAGTGATATGTCCGCCCCTGACAGAGGTCATTTTACTGCAATCAAGATATGAATCCAGCACTGAGGTGAAATAAAACACTTACTAGGAAATGTCTTTATCTTCTCTCTGCCTCTCTCATTCACTCTGCTCTTCTCTGTAGACTTCAATAGGCAGATGTAATCTGATCTCTCAGTGAACTGGAAGTATTTTTGATCTCAGGCAAGACAGATTTGAATCTATTTCAGCTTGAATGATGAGTTTTGATGGTAGGGGGAGAAGAAGTGACTCATGGATGGAGAAAGGTGCATATTTCTCTGATAATATATAGTTCATGTATTTCCTTTACTATTGATTTCTATAGTTTGTTGTGACCATTTCAGCTTCTTGCACTGTAGGATTGTAATCCTGGATCCTAGTTTTTCTTGCTTGGTAACCCCAATAATGCAGTCTAATATAGAGAAATACTCTGTAGAAATACTTTTATTGTGAGCCATTAGTCCTGTCCATGAGTGCACTTTGCATTTTCCTCCTGATTGTGGATGCATTTGCAGATTCTACATGCTAATCTTTGGTGAAGGTTAATTGCGCCTTTAGTTAGGATGCTACAATAACAGACAATTTGTGGGGACAATGTGCAACATGAATCGCGGCTGGGCGGACTATATGGTAGTGGGAGCATCTGCAGAGCGGAGCGCCCCGTGGTTCTCCCTGGGTATCCTGCACACCCCGTTAGCTTGCTCTTTCGCTCGCCATGATCCACGCTCCCTCTAGTCAGCGGCATTTGATTGGTAATGAGTTTCAGGCAGATGCAGATGTTGATGCGCTCGCTTTTTGTAATTACATATTATGTAAATGTATTCCCGACTGGGGTTTTATGATGTTACTGATGGGACCGGGGCTATAAACAAAACAAAGCAGGAGATTTGCAACTCTATCAGATGACAAAAGCCTCTTAAATATTTCTGGGGACTCTTGTGGCAGTTGGGAAAACATTTATCGCTCTTTAGTCTCCTGAAGTCCGGCTCTTTCTGCTCCGCATTCTGGTGTCCAGTTATATGAAGCTTCATTGCCCTTTGATAGACTTGGGAGAGGGATGGATAGCAGGCGGATGTTTTTAATGGGTACCTGTCAGTAATGACTTTCCTAGGAACCTGAGGTACTGCAGGCTACATATCTTTAACGATACCTAATCCGGAATTGCTCCGAAATTCATGTTTTATTGGTAAGCAAATTTGCTTCATATGGCAAAGTTGTGTGCACGGAGCTTGTGTAGGGGTCAGAGCGTTGGGGCGCAGTCAGACGGCCATATAAATTGGAGCGAGATCAGAACACGGACTGGCCAGCGGGTCTCCCGCTTCATGTAATACTGTCATGCTCAGGTTGGGAGAGCCGACGGCCGTTCCATGCATTGCGTTCCAATCTTGGTTCGATTTAGTCTGGCTGCACCGTGATTCCGTAGTTCAGAGCAAGAGGTACCTGGTCTGCCCTATGGTGCCCCTGTATGGCACCGTCTGCGACAATAAAACCAATGCACCTAGAGGGGAATACATCCGCACCATAACATATGAACACGTATCGGTATGCCTCAATATGCAATCGGAGACCCTAATATGTACAATACAGCCCCACTTATTCCAGATCCATATGGACCCATAAACAGTAGTGTGCACTGCAGCTTAAAGGGGTATTCCCAGAATTGAATGTTATCCCCTATTTTATGGTACCAGCTATCCCGAGAATGGGGCTCTCTACTCCATTCATAGTATATGAGACTCCCAGGGAAAGCCATGTCCAGTGCTCAGCTATTTAAGTCAGTCGTCCCATAGGCAAGAAATGATGGAGAATGGTTACATAGAGCGACTCTTACTCTGTAGGACGCTACTTGTCCTGCATTAAATAGACTTCTGATTGATTTAAAATGACATCATGCAATACTTAAACTCCTCTGTGGTGGCGCTGAAGGGAAATTGAAGGCTAAAGGCTCATTCAGACGTCCAAGATCAGACCGGGTCTCCTGACTTGAGCATGACAGTTTCATGTATTTATATCAGGTCGAGAGAGCCGCGACCAGTGTGAGCATTGCAGGGCGATCTCAAACCCATTTACACGGATGTGTAAATGAACCCTAGGGGGCAGCCTGTTTACACGGAAAGGTGACACAAGCGTTCTTATCAACTCTTTTGCGCAATAATTCACAGTTTTCCCCACAGGTCACAGCTGATCGCTGAGGGTCCCAGCAGGGAACACATTGTACCGTAATTAGTTGCCAATAATTATATTTTAATTTAATTTTCAGTCTGGTGAAGATAAAAATTGATGCTGCTAGGAGTCCTTAACATGTATATTAGTTGCTGTTTACTGGTTTATTTTTTTCTTGCATTAACTTTTTTCTACTTTTAGAAACTTTTATTTGTACTTTCACCAAATTCTCATTGCTCCATGCAGAATACTGCAATAAAATTTTTCCCAAATTTGTTCTACCTGTTGACAATTCTAAAACGATAAATCGTTCTTTCACATCCCGGCTGCTTTATCGCTTTCCCCTTCCCTGTTCTCCCGCTGATACTTCCAACTGTGTTTCATAAACTCTTTCATCCCTTCCTGAAGATGACAATTTGGTGTCTATATTTGCCCGGTAATTTACCTTGTTCATTACTGGAGGAATTGATCCCTGCATTTCCAGGAGATGCTTTTTCCTTATTTATGTAACTGCTTCTGCTTAGTACTATTGACCCTTTACTAATGTTGCTCTCAGTTGTTTGTATCTCTCCTTATTCTTAAAGGGATTCTCTGCTTTAGACAATCACTTTTAAGAAGGTTAAAGGGAATATCTTTAGAAAATTACCTGTTAGTTTGTATCAGATTTTTGTGTATTTTTTTTTAATAGATTTTTTTTATATCATTATCTAGATCAGAAATCTTGCAATTTTCACATTGGCCACTAGGTCTTATACTAAACTCACATTATGTACATTGCACAGGATCCACCCACAATAAGGGTATGTGCCCACGGTCAGGAGCCGCTGCGGCCCCGATGCTGCAGAATAGTCGCGCAGCATCCGCCCTCATTATGCAAATTAGTAGCTGCAATTTTTTTTTCACATACCGACTTTCATCAATGATGTTAGTGACGCGCCCCCTGGGCCATGTTTGGGGAATACCCGGAGCCGGATCCGTTGGGGGTGGTAGTCCTCGTGGCGGTGACCCGGTCCGTGCCCAGGGTGTCAAACTAAGTGGCGATGTTTTTAGTGGCAGATGCGATATTGTTCGACTACGCCACCCGTTGAATGCGGTTACGAAACCGCCGCTGCAGGGCAGACCGCTGAGGCCGGTGGTACAGTTGTGCAGCGTGGGTAGTATAACCCCCAACGGGAGGGGTATGGCCTCAGGGCAGCGGACGTGGATGATGGGGATGGTAGAATTGCACGCAGGCACCAGGAACCACTCAGAGACGGTGCGGTGTAGTTCAGGGTCTTTACTGGTGACAAAGATAGACCCTCCCGGGAGTACTGGCTAGCGGTCGGGGTCTGGTCAGTCCGTGAGCAGACAGGATCTCCCCTGGCCAGGCGGAGTTGTAGGCCTCCCCAACTAACTGTACTCTTCTTGGCTACCTTGCTAGAAGCGGGTAAAAGTAGCCCACGTCCCTGAGTGTACCGTGTGGTGCTCACCCGTATGGCCGGTGACTCGGGGCCTTCTGGTAGCCTCCGCTCCACGACGGCGGTGCTGGTCCCTTGCGTGTGACCGTGCCTTCGGGTTTCTTGGCCAGAGGACCTGAAATCCCCTGCCGGTCGGTTTCTGCTGCTGGGTATGGAACAGTCCCCACAGCCTCGGACTCCGTGTCCGGTGAGATCTCTTCAGTCCGGACGAGCTCTACAGCTTCCAGTCCCGGACTCCTTTTATCACTGCTCCCACAGAGCTCCTGATCTTGCTCTCCCTGTAACTGATCCACACCAGACCAGACTGTGTCTCTGTCTGTGTTCTTTTCTAACCCCACCTCAGCCCCAGTTTATATAGGGGAAGTTCTTCCCCTCCCAGGACTGGGCAGGAGGTGTGGCATGCTTAGGATTCCTGACCAGGAGACCTCCCACCTGCTCACAGACGTAATATTGCTATTACTGTGGTAACCAGACCCCTGGGGTTCCACATTAGCCTATGGGGAAAGTCCACATGCGGACACGCAAGAGAAATTGACATACTGCGGATCTGAAAGACACGCCGCATGTCAGTTTCCGTGGGTGTTCCGCAGATGCACAGAGAGGCATAGTGGACATGGGATTTCTACAAATCCCACCACTATGCTGTAACATCTGGCCTCTGCGGGTTTGACGCTGCATAAACACGCAGCTTCAAACCTGCAGCATTTCCTGATTGTGGGCACATACCCTAAGTGATTTCACAGCTATCCTCCTCCTCCTTTTTCTGCACTCATGGTTATTGGTTGGGTGAAGCCATTTATTGTCAAACTACTGTGTTTTCTCTTTCTAAATCTTAGGGTATGTGCACACGATGCAGAAATGAAGCAGAAAATTTCTGCATCATTTCTGCATCTCCCTGGCAGAAAAAACGCATGCAGATTGTGCATGTGTTTTTCCTGCGGATTCACGTGCGTTTCCGCATGTGGATTGACAAGCGCTTTCCAGGCGATTTTAGCATCACTTGGAAAGTGCTTGACAACTAGGTCACACTATATAAATCCATGCAAACAGCATGGATTTATATAGTGTGACCCGAGAGAGTGTATATACTTACCTCCGATGGCCCGCGCTGTCCTGCTCAATCCATTCTCCCTCGCCGGCAACTTTGAATTGAAAGACCTGCCGACGTCAGCGTCATTTGACCCGTCACATGACTCTGACGTCAGCGCAGGTCCTACAACTCACTGCAAGTGCCGGGAACCAAGCAGGAGCGCTGCGCGGGCCGACAGATGGTAAGTATATATATATTTTTTATTTTATTCTTGTTTTACAGCTTTTTAATGGTACCTGGGTGTGGATGAGACTCTCCTCTCCTCCACACCCGGGTACCATCCGCATATTAGAACGCGGCAATAACGCAAGTACAAATGCAGTCTTGCGGAATTGGCGCGTTCTAATGCAAGTCAATGGCGGCGAAAACGCTGCGTTTACGCAAAATTAATTGACATGCTGCGGATTTTTGAGCGCAGCGTTTACGCTGCGGAAAAATCCGCATCATGGGCACAGCATATGCGGATTTCAATTGGGGATCATTGCTGCCCTTCTACCATGCGTTTTTAATGCGTTTCCGCGGCGTTTACGCAACTGCAAAAACGCTGCGGAAACACATTAAATACGCATCGTGTGAACTCTGCCTTAATGACAACCAAAAACATCCAAATGACCCTGATTAAAAGTTCACATATTCTGGTGATTGGCCTGATAACATGATAACACAAATGGGTTTGAATGGCTACTAAAGGTAACATCCTCACCTGTGACCTGTTTGCTTGTAATCAGTGTGTGTGCATAAAAGCTGAGTTTCTGGGATCCAGACAGACTGCCGTTTCGGGATTGTGCGCCATGGGGAAAGCAAAAGAATTGTCAACGGATCTACGGGAAAAGGTAGTTGAACTGTATAACACAGGAAAGGGATACAAAACAATATCCAAGGAATTGATAATGCCAGTCAGCAGCGTTCAAACTGTGATTAACAAATGGAAAATCAGGGGATCTGTAAAAACCAAACCACGGTCAGGTAGACCAACAAAAATTTCAGCCACAACTGCCAGGAAAATTGTTCGGGATGCAAAGAAAAACCCACAAATAACATCAGCTGAAATTCAGGACTCTCTGAAAACTAGCGGTGTGGCTGTTTCAAGATGCACAATAAGGAGGCACTTGAAAAATGGGCTGCATGGTCGAGTCCCCAGAAGAAAGACATCACTGTGCAAATGCCACAAAGTATCTTGCCTACAATACACCAAACAGCACAAAGACAAGCCTCAAAACTTCTGGAACAAGGTAATTTGGAGTGATGAGACCAAAATTTAACTTTTTGGCCACAACCATAAACGTTACATTTGGAGTGAGGTCAACAAGGCCTATGATGAAAGGAACACCATTTCTACAGTAAAGCACGTAGGTGGATCGCTGATGTTTTGGGGATCTGTGAGCTACAAAGGCACAGGAAAAGTTGAAGGAAAGATAAATGCAGCACGTTATCAGCAAATACTGGAGGCAAATTTGCACTCATCAGCCCGGAAGCTGCGCATGGGACGTACTTGGACGTTCCAACATGACAACGATCCAAAACACAAAGCCTAGTCAACCTGTTATTGGCTACAGCAGAACAAAGTGAAGGTTCTGGAGTGGCAATCTCAGTCTCCTGACCTTAATATCATTGAGCCACTCTGGGGAGATCTCAAGCGCGCAGTTCATGCTAGACAGCCCAGGAATTTACAGGAACTGGAGGCTTTTTGCCAAGAAGAATGGGCAGCTTTACCATCTGATAAAATAAAGAACTTCATCCACGACTACCACAAAAGACTTCAAGCTGTCATTGATATTAGAGGGGGCAATACACGGTATTAAGAACTGGGGTATGTGAACTTTTGATCAGGGTCATTTGGATGTTTTTGGTTGTCATTAAAATTTAAAAAGACAAAATACAGTAGTTTGACAATAAATGGCTTCACCCAACCAATAACCATGAGTGGAGAAAAAGTTTTTTTGTTATCATTCATATTCTCTGAAACAAGGTCAAGAAAGGAAAAATTCTCCTGAGGCATGTAAACTTTTGAGCACAACTGTACAGAAGATTACAAATGAACCTCCATTCACAATAGGTGATGTTACAGCTCACCTCCTCCTGTATAATGACTGATAACACCTCTATGTACATTAGATAACACAGGATGCACCATTCACAATAAGTGATGTCGCAGCTCACCTCCTCGTGTAATAAGAAAGATAGCCTACTGTTCTGTACAACTGAAGTTTCAGCCGTTTATCACAGACCTTATTACAATGACTCTTAACACCTCTATGTATGGTAGATAACACAAGATCCACCATTCAAAAAAGATAATGTCACAATTTACCTCTTCCCCCTCCATTTAAAATGAAAGATAACTTCCTGTGTACAAATTACTTTTTCGCAGTCTCATTATCATCACAGACAGGATTACAATGACAGATAACAAGTTTAAGTATGGTAAATACACGATCCACCATTCACAATAGGGGATGTCGCAGCTCACCTCCTTGCCCTCCTGTAAAATGAAAGATCACTTCCTGAGCTGTACAAATAACTTTTCAGCAGTCTCATTATCATTATAGACAGGATTACAATGGCAGATGACACATCTATGTACAGTAAATAATTCAGAATCCACCATTCACAATAGGTGATGTCACAGCTCACCTCCTTTACCACCCTTCTCAGTGACCTTTGTCTAGATTAGCAGATAAGTCTCCTGTACTTATGGGGGTCCTGAACAGGGGCCCCTCTAATAAATCAGAATCTATACTAAAGTGGACAGTTCCTTTAATACTGTCCTCCCCAGCACTGCAGCACGGCCATGTTTTTATGTGTTTGTTTATATGAACGGCTGAGAATAATTAAAATTGCTTACGAAACATGGCACAGATTACTGTCCTTATCATAGCACACAGACAAGCCGTCTCCCAGGGATGCAAGTCCAGGCGATGCTTCTCTATTTGCGTATATAAGTCCATACCTAATGCATAGCTTTCAAGTCATCGCATAAACTCAATCTCCCAGACATAGAGAGGACTAATGAGTAATCTGGGGGCCCCTTAGCCAATCTCGGGAAGGCAGTGCTTCTTTGTAGCGGCATCAGCCCACATCATCTCCCACTCATTCCGGATAAGTATCAGCGATGGTGATGGTGATGGTGGTCTCAGGCTCTGTTTACAGGTCCAGGACTTTTTTCTGTTGTTGGATCCTTTTTGGAAACATTCCAGTACAGGGCCCATTCATGTGAGCAGGAACGGAAGTGTCATAAATCGCTCCTGTTTTCTTCTTTTCCTTTTACTATCTGATTTTTAGCCAGAAAAAAAAAACGTAGTCTGCACAACTTTTTCTTTCTGGTAAAGATCAGGTTTTTTTTTAAACAAATAAAGTCTATGAGAAACAGATCGTAGCGGATGGTCATCCATTATGGCACTGGACTATACCAGAACACTAAGGTGTTTAGAGACATCTTATAAAAAAAACGGATTCGTTACAGACAGAACAAAAATGAATGCAAAACTAAAAGCATAGTTTTCTTTTCCAACACTGAAGACATCCAGAAAATGAGAACAGAGCCTAGGGGCTCGGGCACACGACCGATTATTTTCAACGACTGTTATCTTTGGTTTTCACGTATATCACTCATGATATTCTATGGGGCTGTGCACATGTCTGAATTTTTCCTCTGACCACGAGGTCCATGGCCACGAGGTCCGTGGAAAAAAAATCAAAGACCTGTTCAATTTTGATTCGAGTGTCAGATCAAAATCAGTAATGCAAGTGTATGGATCCTTGAAAAACATTGCACCGTACTCAGATGATATCTGACTGCGATCCGATTTTCACGGACTGATAGAATGGAGAAACTGTTGCCACTCTGATCAGCATAATCAGGCCATTTTACTTGGATGGGGAGAAATTGATCATGTGTGCATTATACTGACAGACATGAGGCCCCCACTTTTCACTAGAAAATATATCCCATGCCCTCTTTTGCTTTTTACTGCACAACCACAGCGAAGAGAACTTTAAATGGGAGATTTTACAAAAGTGAGACGTCGCTATAGGCAAAGTCTATAAAACCAACAAGCTCGTCTCAATTTAAGCCCCTGCTTTCTGCAGTCACGCAATGGGGACACCATTGCTCTTATTCCACACTTTTGCTGCAAAGATATAGAAATATGTCCATGAACTGTTCTTATTCCTTTGCTCTGAACCTTTTTTTTTTTTGAGCAGGTGGTTTCTCTACATTACCATTTTGTCAGCTCCATTGGAGTTATCAATATGGTAAGTGCTAGCAGAGACTGATAATTGCTAGGTTATCTAATTGGTGTCTGACACCACTATAGGAGCAGCAACTTCCTTTCCCTCACTTCCCAGCATGTTTTGCATCTGCTATTCTCCAATGGCCTGCCTGGAAAGCCCATCTGTCTATTATGCCTCCATGCAGTTTGACATAGAAGAGAGTAGGAGCAGAGTGACAAAGACCCACCCCTCTTCCTGTAAAGATACAAATACCCGCCCCCACTTCCTGTAGAGATACAAATACCAGCCCCCACTTCCTGTAGCGATACAAAGACCCGCCTCCACTTCCTGTAGCGATACAAAGACCCGCCCCCCACTTCCTGTAGCGATACAAAGACCCGCCTCCACTTCCTGTAGCGATACAAAGACCCGCCCCCACTTCCTGTAGAGATACAAATACCTGCTCCCACTTCCTGTAGAGATACAAATACCAGTCCCCACTTCCTGTAGCGATACAAAGACCCGCCCTCACTTCCTGTAGAGATACAAAGACCCGCCCCCACTTCCTGTAGAGATACAAATACCTGCCCCCACTTCCTGTAGAGATACAAATGCCCGCCCCCCACTTCCTGTAGAGATACAAATACCAGTCCCCACTTCCTGTAGCGATACAAAGACCCGCCCCCACTTCCTGTAGAGATACAAATACCTGCTCCCACTTCCTGTAGAGATACAAATACCTGCTCCCACTTCCTGTAGAGATACAAATACCTGCTCCCACTTACTATAGAGAGGAAAAGACCCACCCCACTTCCTGTAGAGCTATAAATACCTGTCCTGACTTCCTGTAGAGATACAAAAACCCGCCCCCACTTCCTGTAGAGATAAAAATACCCACCCCCACTTCCTGTAGAGATAAAAATACCCACCCCCACTTCCTGTAGCGATACAAAGACCCACCCAACTTCTTGTAGCGATACAAATACCCGCCCCCTCTTCCTTTAGAGATACAAATACCTGCTTCCACCTCCTGTAGAGCTACAAATACCCACCCTCACTTCCTGTAGAGATACAAAGACCCGCCCCACTTCCTGTAGAGATACAAATACCTGCCCCCACTTCCTGTAGAGATACAAATGCCCGCCCCCCACTTCCTGTAGAGATACAAATACCAGTCCCCACTTCCTGTAGCGATACAAAGACCCGCCTCCACTTCCTGTAGCGATACAAAGACCCGCCCCCACTTCCTGTAGAGATACAAATACCTGCTCCCACTTCCTGTAGAGATACAAATACCCATCCCCACTTCCTGTAGAGATACAAATACCTGCTCCCATTTACTATAGAGAAGAAAAGACTGACCCCGCTGCCTGTAGCAATACAAATACCTGCCCTCATTTCCTATAGAGAAGAAAAGACCCGCCCCCACTTCCTGTAGAGATAAAAATACCCACCCCCACTTCCTGTAGAGATAAAAATACCCACCCCCACTTCCTGTAGAGATAAAAATACCCACCCCCACTTCCTGTAGAGATAAAAATACCCACCCCCACTTCCTGTAGCGATACAAATACCCACCCCCTCTTCCTTTAGAGATACAAATACCTGCTTCCACCTCC
The DNA here is from genome assembly GCF_046119375.1 of Phyllobates terribilis. Lineage (NCBI taxonomy): Eukaryota > Metazoa > Chordata > Amphibia > Anura > Dendrobatidae > Phyllobates > Phyllobates terribilis. The sequence continues at coordinate 92,701,722 of NW_027362765.1, read as the reverse complement.
TGTAGAGCTACAAATACCCGCCCTCACTTCCTGTAGAGATACAAAGACCCGCCCCCACTTCCTGTAGAGATACAAATGCCCGCCCCCCACTTCCTGTAGAGATACAAATACCAGTCCCCACTTCCTGTAGCGATACAAAGACCCGCCTCCACTTCCTGTAGCGATACAAAGACCCGCCCCCACTTCCTGTAGAGATACAAATACCTGCTCCCACTTCCTGTAGAGATACAAATACCTGCTCCCACTTACTATAGAGAGGAAAAGACCCACCCCACTTCCTGTAGAGCTATAAATACCTGTCCTGACTTCCTGTAGAGATACAAAAACCCGCCCCCACTTCCTGTAGAGATAAAAATACCCACCCCCACTTCCTGTAGAGATAGAAATACCCACCCCCACTTCCTGTAGCGATACAAAGACCCACGCAACTTCTTGTAGCGATACAAATACCCGCCCGCTCTTCCTTTAGAGATACAAATACCTGCTTCCACCTCCTGTAGAGCTACAAATACCCGCCATCACTTCCTGTAGAGATACAAAGACCCGCCCCCACTTCCTGTAGAGATACAAATACCTGCCCCCACTTCCTGTAGAGATACAAATGCCCGCCCCCCACTTCCTGTAGAGATACAAATACCAGTCCCCACTTCCTGTAGCGATACAAAGACCCGCCTCCACTTCCTGTAGCGATACAAATACCCGCCCTCACTTCCTGTAGAGATACAAATACCTGCTCCCACTTCCTGTAGAGATACAAATACCTGCTCCCACTTACTATAGAGAGGAAAAGACCCACCCCACTTCCTGTTGAGCTATAAATACCTGTCCTGACTTCCTGTAGAGATACAAAAACCCGCCCCCACTTCCTGTAGAGATAAAAATACCCGCCCCCACTTCCTGTAGCGATACAAAGACCCACCCAACTTCTTGTAGAGATACAAATACCCGCCCCCTCTTCATGTAGCGATATAAATACCCGCCCCCTCTTCCTTTAGAGATACAAATACCTGCTCCCACCTCCTGTAGAGTTACAAATACCCACCCCCACTTCCTGTAGAGATATAAATATCTGCCCCCACTTCCTGTAGAGATACAAATGCCTGCCCCCCACTTCCTGTAGAGATACAAATACCCATCCCCACTTCCTGTAAAGATACAAATACCTGCTCCCATTTACTATAGAGAAGAAAAGACCCACCCCGCTGCCTGTAGCAATACAAATACCTGCCCTCATTTCCTATAGAGAAGAAAAGACCCGCCCCCACTTCCTGTAGAGATAAAAATACCCACCCCCACTTCCTGTAGAGATAAAAATACCCACCCCCACTTCCTGTAGAGATAAAAATACCCACCCCCACTTCCTGTAGCGATACAAATACCCGCCCCCTCTTCCTTTAGAGATACAAATACCTGCTTCCACCTCCTGTAGAGCTACAAATACCCGCCCTCACTTCCTGTAGAGATACAAAGACCCGCCCCCACTTCCTGTAGAGATACAAATGCCCGCCCCCCACTTCCTGTAGAGATACAAATACCAGTCCCCACTTCCTGTAGCGATACAAAGACCCGCCTCCACTTCCTGTAACGATACAAAGACCCGCCCCCACTTCCTGTAGAGATACAAATACCTGCTCCCACTTCCTGTAGAGATACAAATACCTGCTCCCACTTACTATAGAGAGGAAAAGACCCACCCCACTTCCTGTAGAGCTATAAATGCCTGTCCTGACTCCCTGTAGAGATACAAAAACCCGCCCCCACTTCCTGTAGAGATAAAAATACCCACCCCCACTTCCTGTAGCAATACAAAGACCCACCCAACTTCTTGTAGCGATACAAATACCCGCCCCCTCTTCCTTTAGAGATACAAATACCTGCTTCCACCTCCTGTAGAGCTACAAATACCCGCCCTCACTTCCTGTAGAGATACAAAGACCCGCCCCCACTTCCTGTAGAGATACAAATACCTGCCCCCACTTCCTGTAGAGATACAAATGCCCGCCCCCACTTCCTGTAGAGATACAAATACCAGTCCCCACTTCCTGTAGCGATACAAAGACCCGCCTCCACTTCCTGTAGCGATACAAAGACCCGCCCCCACTTCCTGTAGAGATACAAATAACTGCTCCCACTTCCTATAGAGATACAAATACCTGCTCCCACTTACTATAGAGAGGAAAAGACCCACCCCACTTCCTGTAGAGCTATAAATACCTGTCCTGACTTCCTGTAGAGATACAAAAACCTGCCCCCACTTCCTGTAGAGATAAAAATACCCGCCCCCACTTCCTGTAGCGATACAAAGACCCACCCAACTTCTTGTAGAGATACAAATACCCGCCCCTCTTCATGTAGCGATACAAATACCCGCCCCCTCTTCCTTTAGAGATACAAATACCTGCTCCCACCTCCTGTAGAGTTACAAATACCCGCCCCCACTTTCTGTAGAGATATAAATATCTGCCCCCACTTCCTGTAGAGATACAAATACCTGCCCCCACTTCCTGTAGAGATACAAATGCCTGCCCCCCACTTCCTGTAGAGATACAAATACCCATCCCCACTTCCTGTAAAGATACAAATACCTGCTCCCATTTACTATAGAGAAGAAAAGACCCACCCCGCTGCCTGTAGCAATACAAATACCTGCCCTCATTTCCTATAGAGAAGAAAAGACCCGCCCCCACTTCCTGTAAAGATGTTTTGTTCGCACGCAGGTAAACACATATTTATGGTAAAATCAGCATAGTCCGATGCAGTCAAAACACCACCCATCTACAGTCATCCATTAGCAGAGCATTTTATAGGGCACATGGGAGGGATTTCAGTTTCCTCACTATCCGAACATGGTCATTTTACCCCCAGTGAGAGCCATTCAGAGACTGCAAGTGGCTCTCACTGAGAAGCCAGCTCCCATCATTCACTGAGGAGAGTTGGCTCTTTGTGCCGAATTGGTCATGAACGACCCATCACTAGTCCCCTGGTTGTTGTAAAAAGAAAGTACGATGTATCCTAGGCACTGCCAATGAATGTTGGTGAGTGGTGGTATATTTATTAGGACAACGCGTTTCGGAGTTGAGCCAACTCTGTACCTGATAAAGGAGTTGGATAAACTCCGAAACGTCTTGTCCTAACAAATATGCTTCCATGTACCATCGCTCACTGACATTCAGTGGCATTGCCTGGGATACTTTTCTCCTGTGACAGCCTTTCCTTTGTTCCTCTACCTCTGTATTTTGGAATCAGTGGCTGGAGCAGCCATAAGCCGGTGATCACTCCTCACGCTTTCCAGAGTTGTGCCTGTCTGCTTTTTTTAGAAAAAAGAAGAGAGAAGCGCGCTGTGTGAAAGACCAGATGGACCAATGTGGATTAAAAACGGCCAAAAGGCCACTCACCTACTGGAGTTGTGCACCCCTGCACAACCCCGGTGACTGCCAGAGGGTGGAGAGAGGATGAGTCTCACCGCGTAGTACAGACCAGTGGGCTGACCACGTGCTGCGTGCCGCGGACCGCTGGCTGGACTCGCCGCTTCCGGGTTCCTGGTCGCGGCCCACGTGACCGGATGCGTGTCACTGCAGGTCCTATGGGTTAGAAACAGGCGGCTCCCTTGCCCAGGTTCAACGAATTAGTGTTCGAATTAATCCCTGCAAAACCGATTAGTATACCAACCAATCATTGTGAAGCTTTGCTTATATATGTTTTATCCTGTGTTCATACCCATGTACTACTACCTGATGAAGATAGTTTGCTATCGAAACGCATTGTGGAAAGGGCTTAATAAATGTTTTTAGCCCCAAATTGTTTTTCTCCAGTGATCACTTTAGCGCTCCATAGACCGCTTTTTTTTTACACTTAGTTTGTCTGCTTTTTTTGTCCTCCTCTTCCCATTGTTTTATCTCAGATCCACACATGAAACTCCTCTGTTTTCTTTTCATTATTGCCAAGTGTAATCCTAGTTTCACAGAAGGCAGACACTTAGTTGTCGGTACTTTGGAGCCATCTTTTTGGCATAAGACAACATCACTTATGAATAAAGTGATTCACAGATTGCCTACTTATCTTTCAAGTTAAGAGGAAATTGTCTGATTTCTCTTCTTGTTCTGTATCAAGGTCTTTTGTAATATAATGTAGCTAAATGTTACTATATATATTGATATACTATCCATCTTTCTATCTATCTACTTCTCCATCCATCCATAAATCCATCCTTTGTACCATGTAGAAGCAAACAATGATAACTTCCATTCCCCGACAGCAGACAGAAATCTTAAGAACGATGAGAAATTGATGAAGTATATCAGAGAAGCGTGCTCCGGTCCCTCACATAATTAGTAACTTTATTTGCCCATTCTACGACATAAATATGAAGCGGATCAGCAGCGACACATGGTTGGAAAATAATCTTCTGCCTCCCATTTGGGACATTTTTTCGAGTTGATCTTTTACTGCTGCCATTAACACCTGGCAGTACTGGCACGGACTGGTGTGTGGGCGTCCGTAGAAACACGGGCAGGATCCCAGCTGTACATGTCAGGTGATATTCGAGCATGCGGGTGCCAGCAGCCTACACGTATGTGGAGCGTTGCCCAGAAGCGAGGATGTGCAGATATAGCGTGTGATACCAGTGTGCGGCGATGGTTACTGGTGGCTGTGTCTACATACAATGGGTACAGTCATCCTCCTACTGGATATTACAGCATGATGGATTAGGTGGGAGCAATTTCCAGAGATGTACATTTTCTCTTCTTCTTTTCATACATCTTTATTCAGATTTGCTAAATTTGTTTACTTCTTTTGAGTTGTCATTTACCCAGCGTTGTATGTTTTATTCATTATGACATTAAAGCATATGCCCATGTTTTTTCCTTCTGCTCGGGGAATCTGATTTCTGTAAATTTGTTAGCGATTGCTTTCAATATATAGGATATGAAGGAATGGTGTGGCAGAGCAGAGTTTGTCATTTGTGACATCTTCGGGGTACCTGTGTTTGCATGTACGTGTAGGTAAGCAACGAGAAATGTCTGCTTTAAAAGGGTAAAGACGTTCTCCAATTTAAAGGAGTCCTCTGGACTAACTAATCTTGTATATTTTTTATAGAATTTTGTCCAGCTTGGAAAGTTATAAAACTTTGGTAATATATTTTTTAGAGGATTTACCTGAATTCCTGTAAAATAATTGCATGTATGTGTCATGGGTGTATCAAGTGTGACAGTTTCTCCGGATCCAGCTGTAGAAAATCACTGCGCTTGACATTGCAGACAGGATCCTTCTTCCTTTAGTACCCAACAGCGACCTCCACCTTCTGCTGCTAATTGACACACCCTTGCTTGGTAGATAAAAACTCTTAAGTATCTCCAGAGAGTCGCCGGTGATAGTTCTATGGAGTACTAGTAGTTGGCTAGTTTCTTCTTGGAGTTCCCTTGGAAGACAGTTGGCGTTATCTCTCTCGTGTCTTCTCAAGCTAAGTATATCTCCTTTGTTTGTTTACCTTGTTGTCTTTAGTTACAGTGGGGCCTGACTAGTGTTCACCCCGTGTGAATTAAAATGTAATCCGTTGCTTAATTTAAGGGGTATCGATAAACTTTCATGCCATGAGAACAGTTTCATGACCACAAAATAACAAGCAAGAAGAAAATAAGAAAATCTAAATACCAAAGATGAACTAATAGATAGACATGAGACAAGACTAGGAACGCTAAATTAAGTATTGTCCATCCAGAAGAACCGGATACTAGGTTACATAAAAATATCCTACAGATCCAGCCATGAACCATGTTGCAAGTTTACATTTTAAATAATTTAGCTACTGCTTTGGAAAAGAGGTATGGGGAGAAAAAAAATGATTTATTCGGGAGATATAAAGAGCTAGTAATGAAAAACTGCAAAAAGAAACTCTAGTTTTTGTCCCTGAGATTCTCTGTAATTGGTTCTTAGTGCTCTGCCAGCAAGGGATCATCACCTTTCACTTCTTGCGCTTTTTAGTACAATGATGAAATGTGGACAGAAAACTCAGAACTTGTTGTTTTCACCCAATAAGTAAAAGATTAGTCAACAGTTTTGTTTTTAGGTTTGTTTTTTGGTAGTTTTATTTCTATTGTAGAAACCTAACAATCTCATTCCTGTAAGGACTGAGCAGCATAAACTGTGGGGAGCTGCTGGTATTAAATGAAAGTTGTCTGAACAATACTAATAGCACTGCTGGGTATTAAACAATGCGTATTATAGGAAGCATAGCCAAGTACTTAACCTACCTGGATTCTGAGATAAAGATAAAGCCTTACCGTATGTTTTGGTAGCTCCCCAGTCATGCAGCAGTGTATTCAGCCATACAGTATTGCTGTTCTACCATTGCATTAAGTATTGGATGGATGAGATGGCGTGTTCCTTTAAATCGTCCCTGTACTTTTAGATAGCTTGGTCTCATGTGATAAATAAACAATCATCAAATCACTTCATTTATAAATTGTTGCCTTACCCAAAAATTTTGTCCAGTGCCTGTTCACAAGTTTTAAACAACCATAGTGACTCGCCCCCTGGGCCTAGTGTGGACGTGTGTGGGATACCCGGAGCCGGGTCTCTGGGGGTTGTAGAATCCGTGGCGGCAACCCGGTCCCGTGGCTCAGGGTGGTCAGGCCGATGGCGGTATTTTGTGGGGGTTTTAGGTTAATTGTCCGACTACGCCACCCGTGGATTGTGGTCAGCGCGGACCGCCGCTGCAAGGCTGACCGCTGGGGCTGATGGTGTGTGCAGCTGAGGTAGTGTGACTCCCCACGGGAAGAGTGGAGCCCCAGGGCAGTGTAGTTGATGGTGAGGGTGATAGTGCACGGGAGTCCCAGCACTAGGAGTGCTGGTGCGGCGATGAAGCAGGAACGACTCAGAGTCTTTGCAGTGCAGTTCAGGGTCTTTACTGGTGATATTAAGGCAGACCCTCCCGGGAGTACTGGCTAACATAAGGGGCCTGGTCAGTCTGCGAGCAAACAGGAGTTCCCCTGGCCAGGTGGAGTTGTAGGCCTCCCCGTCTATCTGCACTCTTTCTGGCTACCTTGCTGTAAGCAGGTAGAAGTAGCCCACGTCCCTGAGTATACCGTGTGGTGCTCACCCGTATGGCTGGTGACTTGGGGCCTTCTGTTAGCCTCCGCTCCTGGATGGCGGTGCTGGTCCCTTCCTTGTGACTGAGCCTCCGGGCTTCTATGGCCAGAGGACCTGGAATCCCCTGCCGGCTGGCTTTTGCTGCTGGGTGGATATCAGTCCCCACAGCCTCGGACTCCTGTATCCGGTTCCTAGATTCTTCTGCCTGGACGAGCTATATCTCTGCTTAGCTTCCAGCCCCTGGTCTTCAGCTACTGCTCCTACAGAGCTCCTGCTGTAACTCTCCCTGTGTCTGGAACTGTCTCCAGGCTCTGACTCCCAGGCTCTGACTCCCAGGCTCTGACTCCCAGGCTCTGACTCCCAGGCTCTGACTGACTAATCCCGCCCCAGACCCAGTTTATAAGGGCAGATTCCTCCCCTCCCAGGTCTGGGCAGGAAGTGTTGCTTGCTTAAGGGCTCCTGACCAGAGAAACCTCCCACTTGCTCTCAGACGTAATATTTCTATCACTGTGGTAACCAGATCCCTGGGGTGCCACATTCCCCCCTAGTAAATTTTAGTACTCCGGGACTAAACACATTTTTAAGAAAACACAAATACAGGGTATAACATTAATACAACAACGTATATACAAGAAGCTTTAGTCTTTAGAGGTCACGGCGTGTCCGTAACCGGGTATCCATATCACCCAACAAGGTGAAGTCTTGGCACAGAGTAGGGGACCTGTCCAAAGCAAACCCCAAGCATTGGCCCTGGGCGTGGCTGCAAGGCTGAAGCTAGCTACTTTGGGCCACAAGGAGGCCACGCCAGACAGGTTTTCTCTTCCGCGGCCATCTTCGCAAGAGGCACCAAGGTGCAACTATCTACAATGTAGTTCCGGTTATTCAGCGTCCATAACCTGTCAGTCCAAATAAACCTGCAGGGTAACTAGAGAAACATAATTAGTAACCAGGTAACAAAAACATAAACCTTTTTCAACATTTGCAATTTACAGATTACATTTTAGATTCTCCAGCGAGCGGGCATCTGTCCTCTAGTGCTCCTGGTGGACCTACTTAACCCACTATCTGGTTCTGCACTACAGGGTGTAGGAGGTGTTACGAGTAGGTCTGGCAGCTTTCTGCGTACTCTTTGGCTTACTAGGGGCACGGCAGGCTCACTACTAGCAGAGGGTTGATTCTCCTGGGCTGCTGGTATGGATTCTTCTGCCTCCTGGGCCGGCTGCTCTTCTGACACTACCTGTTCTTCTGTAGGCCCTTGAGGGGCTGGCTGGAGAAAGGTGAGGACGGGTACCACGACTGCGTTGTTGATTTGAGTCCAGGACCGGGGAAAGTCTCCGAGTACGGTACTGATCATTTCTTTCCTTTCCTCTGTGGGTTGAGGGTTTTCTTGATCTTCTTCAGGGCTTTGCAGCTGCTCGGGACACTTCTTCAGGTGGTCTTTGGAGACAATGGCTGTGGTCTCTCCTCCATCCTTACTGATGATACATACTTTTGGGTTCTCATGACTTGAGGGCAGTACGGTGTACGGGTCCTTCTCCCACTGGTCATCCAACTTGTGGAGCCGTCTCTTTCTCTTCAAGACCTGCTCTCCAGGTACCAGGGGAACAGCGGGAGCATACTGGTTATAAGCCTTCTCTTGCCTTTCTCTTGCTTGAGACAGACTTCGCTCGACGCTTTCCTGTACTTTCCGATACTGCTGCTGCCGTTCTGTATCCCAGTCTGCCTCTGGTGAGGTGTCCTCAGGTGTCAGGACTCCCATATCCAGGTTAATAGGCAGCTTACCAGGTCTTGCTCTCATTAGGTAAGTTGGTGGAGCCTGCGGGGATGTGATTGTACAAGTCCACCAAATCGGGCAGTTTTTCAGGCCACAGACTGCGTTCCTCCAGGGGCAACATTTTTAGCAAGTCTATCACCACCTGGTTCGTTTTCTCACATAGTCCGTTGGTCTGAGGGTGATAGGGCTTGTTCTTATCTTCCTGCAGCCATACAGATTGCAGAACTCCTGGAAGACCTCCGCTTCGAAGGCTGGTCCTTGGTCCGTCAGCACTTGCTGCGGGTACCCGTGTGGACGGCAGAAGTGCAGCTGGAATGCCCTGGCTGCTGTTTGGGCCATTAAGTCCTTAACAGGGACCACCACTAGAAACCGGGAGTAGTGATCTACGATGGTGAGGGCGTAGACGTACCCAGATTTGCTTGGAGCCAGTTTCACATGGTCCAGGGCTACCAGTTCCAGTGGCTGACTGGTGATGATGGGCTGCAGGGGACTCTTCTGGCTGGCACGGTCCTTTCTTCTTAGGTTGCACGGGCCACAGTCTTTGCACCACCTCTCGATGGCTCCTCTCATGCCTACCCAGTAGAACCGTTCACGCAACAAGAACTCCAGCTTTTTCCATCCGAAGTGTCCTGCTCCGTCGTGGTACGCCTCCAGAACCATAGCCGCGTCTCGTCTTGGGACCACTACCTGCCAGGTCAGCTCATGTGTTCTAGAGTTGACCATTCTCCGGCACAGCTTCTCCTTGTAAAGAAACAGCCTGCTTTTCTCCTTCCACAGTTGCTTGGTCTCCTCCGGAGCGTCTGGGTCAAGACGGGCATCAGCCTGTGTCAGCATTTCCTTCACCAGACGGACTGTGGGATCACTGTCTTGTGTCTCCGCCCAGCTGTAGTGGGGTAAGGGATTGAACGTGGCAGAGCGCCTGTCCCTCACACGGTGGGAATACAGGGTAATCCCATGACGGTGGAACGCAGGGAGTTCGACTTCTTCCAGTTCTTCTGGATCTTCCCCTACGTCCGGTAAGTTTGGCATTCTGGACAGGGCATCCGCGTTGGCATTTGAGCGTCCCGCCCGGTATTTGATGGTGAATTCATAGTTGGACAGGCGGGCCATCCATCTCTGCTCCAGGGCACCAAGTCTTGCAGTGTCCAGGTGTGTCAACGGGTTGTTATCCGTGTACACGGTGAACTTGGAAGAGGCAAGGTAATGCTTGAAACGTTCGGTCACTGCCCACACCACTGCCAGGAACTCTAGCTTGAATGAGCTATAATTCTCAGGGTTTCTCTCTGTGGGCTGTAGTTTTCGGCTGGCGTAAGCAATTACCCGTTCTTTCCCCTGCTGGATCTGGGACAGTACGGCTCCTAGCCCGATGTTGCTCGCGTCCGTGTGGAGGATAAAGGGCTGGCTGTAGTCAGGGTACGCCAGGATTTCATCCCCCTGTGAGGGCCATCTTCAGCTGGCGGAAGGACTCTTCTTCCAGCTTTTCCCATCTGAAGGGCGGCTTCTGGTTTTTGGCCTTCCTGGATTGGCCTATCAGGAGGTCCTGCATAGGAGCTGCCATTTTGGTGAAACCGGGAATGAATCTTCGGTAGTAGCCTACCAACCTGAGAAACTGCCGCACTTCCTTTATGCTGGAGGGTCTTGGCCAGTCTTTAATCACGGTGATCTTATCGGGGTCGGGAGCCACTCCGTCAGCACTCACCACGTGTCCCAGGTACTGCACCTTTGGTTTCAGCAGGTGACACTTGGAGGGTTTCACCTTGAGGCCGTAGCTTGCCAGGGCGTCAAACACTTCTGCCAGGTGTTTCAGATTGTCCTCGTAGGTTTTGGAATAGACAATGACATCGTCCAGGTATAACAGGACCGTCTCGAAATTCCGGTGTCCCAGACAGCATTCCATCAACCGTTGGAAGGTTCCTGGTGCGTTGCAGAGCCCGAACGGCATACAGTTGAATTCGCTGAGGCCCATCGGGGTGGTGAATGCAGTCTTCTCCTTGTCTGTCTCTGCTACAGGAACCTGCCAGTACCCGCTAGTAAGATCCAAAGTGGAGAAGAAGTTAGCAGATTTTAATGCAGCTAAAGATTCTTCTATCCTGGGTAACGGGTACGCATCTTTGTGTGTGATACGGTTGACCTTTCTGTAGTCTACACACATTCTCATGGTGTTGTCCTTCTTTTTCACTAGAACTAGTGGAGCTGCCCAGGGGCTACAGCTGTCCCTGATTACCCCAGCCTCCTTCATGTCCCGCAACATCCCTTTTGTATGCTGATAGTGTGCAGGGGGTACAGGTCGGTATCTTTCCTTTATGGGCGGATGGTCTCCTGTGGGGATGTGATGTTCTACCCCCTTTACTCGCCTAAAGTCTAGCGGGTGTTTACTAAAGACTCTTTCGTACTCCTGAACCACCCGGTAGACTCCCTGTTTTTGGTGTGAGGGAGTGGAGTCAGTACCCAAATGCAGTTGCTGACACCAGTCCTCCATTTGTTTCTTAGAGCCGTTACCTTCCTCTGGTTGAGATGGAGGCAAGGGTTCCACGGCCCTTACAGAATTTTGGTTTATGGTGAACAATTTGGCTAGCGTGGCATACCGGGGCAGGTTTACTTCTCTCTCCCCGATATTTATGATGCGGACGGGCACCCTCCCATGGCGTACATCGACCACTCCCCGTGCTGTCAAAATGGTGGGCCTACTGTCTGAGTAGACGGGCTCTACCATTGCTTGGTAGTCTCTACCTCTTAGACCAATAGCTGCCCTGCACCAGATCATCATCTCACTTTTCAGGGGCATGGCAATAGGGAACGGGTCACACATTCTGACGCTACCTATCTCACCACCAGATAGTTCCACCTGTTGCCGTTTAATCAGTGCCCGGATCTCTTTTTGGAGGACATGCTGCTGGCTGGAACTGGCGTTCTTGGCAACCTGCTGTAAAATGAGAATCACCTCTGCAAGACAATTTTCAATCACGTTAGTTCCCAAGGTTATTCTAGGGTGGCTCTCATGACGGTCTATGTCCACAATAATCAGTCCTTGTGCCGCCAGTTCGACTTTACCGACCTTAATGGTCACCTCCTTGAATCCCACCTGCGGCACGGGCTGACCATTGCTGGCGATGATACTCAGGTCATCATCTGGGTAGCTTGTTATGTCCGAGTCATTCCAGTACCGCTTAAAGAGCACGTACGGGATGGTAGTCACTTGTGACCCAGTGTCCAGTAGGGCACTCATAGGAATGCCATCCAGTACCACAGGCAAGACCGGACGTCCCCCTACGTATTTATCACGCCAGTTCGATGGGCCTGATGATCTTATGCCTGGGGGTTGGCCCTCTACCCCAGGTTGTGCCCGTTTAAATGACAGTACCTTGCCATGTGTCCGGGTTGATTGCAGCGGCGGCAGATGGGTTGTCCGTCCTCGTTGTATCTGTCGCTGGGTCTTCCTCTGGACTTTGGGATCCTCCTCTGTCGGCGCCACGGGACGTCCTCCGGTCCGGATGCCAGCTGGATCTTCCCTGGAGGGGAAACCTGTAAAGACTGCACAGTTCTGGTTAGCGCGGCTACGCTTTTGGTTATCTCTTGGACCTGATGGTGCAGGTCTGTAGCCGGGTTGTTATCCAAAGCCTGCGCACCAGCTCCTATAGGCTCTGCAGACAAGGGCGCCGCCTCCTGATGATAGGTAATAGCAGGGCGCCGGTGGGTTACAGCGCTACCCGGTGCCGGTTCTCGGAGCTCCCGGATGGCCCTGTCTTTGAACTTTGCAAAGTCTAAACCAGGGTTCTGCAAGGCCATTGCACGTAACTGGGTTCGGTGGGCTTTGGACTGGAGACCCTCAATGAATTGCTCAGTTAACAGTTCATCTGCATTCCGCACACTGTCAGGGTCTGCCTGTTAAATGGCTCCCAGGGCCTCTTGCAAATTCAAAGCATAGTCTCTTATACTGTCTTGGGCCCGCTGCTTGCACCCATAGAATTTCATTTTGATCTCTGCTGAGGTGCGGGTATCAAAGGTGTCCCTCAGACGGGTTAAGATTTCTTTTACAGTCTCCTTGTCCCTGACTGACCAGGACTTTACTTCACGTTGGGCTGCCCCGGTTAGCTGGCCTACCAATATGCTCACTTTTTGTCCTTCTGTCAGGGGGTATACCTTAAACAGGCTGTACAGTCTCTCTTTAAAGTCGCTTAGGGTATGCGACTCCCCTGAGTACTGGGGCAGCCAGGCCGCTCCGGGGATATAGGGCATTGTAAATGGCATTACTGCGGCAGCGGCCGCGCTGGTGGTAGAGGGTCCCTCCGTGTCCATTATCTTCCTCCCCCCTAGTTAAGTGTGGCCTACCTTCTGTGGTTTCTTCTCCGTAGGCCGCAGCTCCGCAGACGATCGTCAGGGTGGAGGACCTTGCGTCGCGCTCTGGTGACGTCAGCATCGCTCTCTCTCCCTTCCAGGACCTTGCGCAGCGTCGATGCTTGAGGCGGAGCTTCGGGTCTCGCGCGCTTTTTGGCGTCCACGCCCCTCTTCTTCCTGCGTGGCGTCCCGAAGATGGCGTCCGATGGCGGGAAAACGACTGCGGATGGCGGGAAGCTTTTGAAGATAGCAGGAAACTTTTGAAGATGGCGGGAAACGGCTCCGGATGGCGGGGACCTTCACCACGGCAGGTATGACAGTCTTTTGAAGGCGCGCAGTACCCGGTGGTTGCGGGCATGAAATCCTGCCAACTACGCCAAAGCTGACTCGCCCCCTGGGCCTAGTGTGGACGTGTGTGGGATACCCGGAGCCGGGTCTCTGGGGGTTGTAGAATCCGTGGCGGCGACCCGGTCCCGTGGCTCAGGGTGGTCAGGCCGATGACGGTATTTTGTGGGGGTTTTAGGTTAATCCTGCCGATTACGCCAAAGCTGACTCGCCCCCTGGGCCTAGTGTGGACGTGTGTGGGATACCCGGAGCCGGGTCTCTGGGGGTTGCAAGGCAGACCGCTGGGGCTGATGGTGTGTGCAGCTGAGGTAGTGTGACTCCCCATGGGAAGAGTGGAGCCCCAGGGCTGTGTAGTTGATGGTGAGGGTGATAGTGCACAGGAGTCCCAGCACTAGTAGTGCTGGTGCGGCGATGAAGCAGGAACGACTCAGAGTCTTTGCAGTGCAGTTCAGGGTCTTTACTGGTGATATTAAGGCAGAACCTCCCGGGAGTACTGGCTAACATAAGGGGCCTGGTCAGTCTGCGAGCAAACAGGAGTTCCCCTGGCCAGGTGGAGTTGTAGGCCTCCCCGTCTATCTGCACTCTTTCTGGCTACCTTGCTGTAAGCGAGTGGAAGTAGCCCACGTCCCTGAGTATACCGTGTGGTGCTCACCCGTATGGCTGGTGACTTGGGGCCTTCTGTTAGCCTCCGCTCCTGGATGGCAGTGCTGGTCCCTTCCTTGTGACTGAGCCTCTGGGCTTCTATGGCCAGGGGACCGGGAATCCCCTGCCGGCTGGCTTCTGCTGCTGGGTGGATATCAGTCCCCACAACCTCGGACTCCGGTGTCCGGTACTTGGTTTCTTCTGCCTGGGCGAGCTCTGCTCAGCTCCAGCCCCTGGTCTTCAGCTACTGCTCCTACAGAGCTCCTGCTGTAACTCTCCCTGTGTCTGGAACTGTCTCCAGGCTCTGACTGAACTCACTAATCCCGCCCCAGACCCAGTTTATAAGGGCAGATTCCTCCCCTCCCAGGTCTGGGCAGGAAGTGTTGCATGCTTAAGGGCTCCTGACTAGAGATGAGCGGTGTTCGACTAGAACTGTTCGCCAATCTCAAATTCGAGCTGTTTTGGGTGGTGTTCGAGTTGTTCGACGAACCCGAACGATTTGCAAAAAATTCGGCTGTTCGAGGTTATGTTCGATAACTGTTCGTGCACCAAAAGCGTGTCCTGCATGTCTGGCGCTATTTAGAGCACCAATCATGCAGGGATTGTCTGCCACTCACTGTAATGCCACAGCCATGGTGGTTGTGGCATTACAGTGATTGCCCAAATCGATGGGAACAGTGCCAACAGTGAAACATGAAAAGCCGGCAATTCAGCAGCGGCATACACCGGTACCCGACAATTTAGAACCGAAAGAATAGAGAATCACACATAGATTAGATAGATAGAAACATGTCAGTCACACATATAAGAAGCACAGTGACAGTGTTGCTTACTGTACTTGTCATTTAGTGTAAAGGATTTATCAAAAAAAATAATAGTGTTTTCATGCACCGTCTCTTTAAAAAAGCCGGCTGGCAATTCAGCATCTGTACCCGACAATTTAGAATAGAAGGAATAGAGAATCACACATAGATTAGATAGATAGAAACATGTCAGCCACATATATATGAAGTACAGTGACAGTGTTGCTTACTGTACTTGTCATTTAGTGTAAAGGATTTATTAAAAAATATAATAGTGTTTTCGTGCACCGTCTCTTTAAAAAAGCCAGCCGGCAATTCAGCAGCGGTACCCGACAATTTATAACAGACAGAATAGAGCTTCACACATAGATTAGATAGATAGAAACATGTCAGTCACATATATATGAAGTACTGTGACAGTGTTGCTTACTGTACTTGTCATTTACTGCAAAGGATTTATTAAAAAAAATAATAGTGTTTTCATGCACCGTCTCTTTAAAAAAGCCGGCCAGCAATTCAGCATCTGTACCCGACAATTTATAACAGACAGAATAGAGCTTCACACATAGATTAGATAGATAGAAACATGTCAGTCACATATATAATAAGTACAGTGACAGTGTTGGTTACTGTACTTGTCATTTAGTATTAAAATAAAGGATTTATTATTAAAAAAAAATTGGCGTGGGGTTCCCCGTAATTTTAGTCTCTAGCGGAGGTTAAGCAGACAGCTGGGGCAGATGTTTGAAGCCTGGGAAGGGGGTAATACCCACGGAGCTTCCCAGGCTACTAATATCAGCCCCCAGCTGAATACCTAGCCTTTACTAGCTATTAAAATGGAGGACCCCCCCCAAAAAATTGACGTGGGGTCCCCCCTAATTTAATAGCTAGCAAAGGCTAGGCAGACAGCTGGGGGCTGATATTAATAGCCCAGGAAGGGAGCCATGAATATTGGCCCCCTCCCAGGCTAGAAACACCAGCCGTCAGCCGCCCCAGAAATGGCGCATCCATAGGATGCGCCAATTCTGGCACTTAGCCTCGCTCTTCCACGCTGCCCTGGTGCGGTGGCAGGGGGTAATAGGGTTGGGGTTGATGTCAGCTTATAATGCCAGCTGACATCAAGCCCAGGTTAGTAATGGAGAGGCGTCTATAAGACACCCCCATTACTAACCCCATAGTCAAAGTTAAAAGAAAACACAAACACCCAGAATAAAGTCCTTTAATTGAAATAAAGACACATTCCTTTATTGTTCTAAATTAAACCATACTTACCGTCACGCCCATTCCAGCTGAAGCCAACGATCTCCTGCAATAAAAGAAAAATAATAAAGCAACCTCATCCTTACCTTTCCATGGTTCCCACGACAGCTTCAGCTCTGCTACATCGAGATAACAGGCTGGACCGCAGCAGAACGCTGCCATCCAGCCTGTCATCCCACAGACACTGAGAAGCGCAGGCTTGCTTGCGCTACTCAGTGTCTCGCTGTGACGGCATCCAGATGAGCCGAGGTCATGTCCAATGAACTCGGCGCACCTCATGCACGTCACTGACAGCGTGGGAAAATTCTCACGCTGAAGCGCTGAGTGCAGGAGAATTTTCCCACGCTGTCAGTGACGTACATGAGGTGAGCCGAGTTCATTGTCGGCTCATCTGGATGCCGTCACAGTCAGACACTGAGGAGCGCAAGCATGCCTGCGCTTCTCAGTGTGTGCGGCATGGCAAGCTGGATGGCAGCGTTCTGCTGCGGTCCAGCCTGTTATCTCGATGTAGCAGAGCTGGAGCTGTCCTGGGAACCATGGAAAGGTAAGGATGAGGTTGCTTTATTATTTTTCTTTTATTGCAGGAGATCGTTGGCTTCAGCTGGAATGGGCGTGATGGTAAGTATGGTTTAATTTAGAACAATAAAGAATTGTGTCTTTATTTCAATTAAAGGACTTTATTCTGGGTGTTTGTGTTTTTTTTTAACTTTGACTATGGGGTTAGTAATGGGGGTGTCTTATAGACGCCTCTCCATTACCAACCTGGGCTTGATGTCAGCTGGCATTATAAGCTGACATCAACCCCAACCCTATTACCCCCTGCCACCGCACCAGGGCAGCGTGGAAGAGCGAGGCTAAGTGCCAGAATTGGCGCATCCTATGGATGCGCCATTTCTGGGGCGGCTGACGGCTGGTGTTTCTAGCCTGGGAGGGGGCCAATATTCATGGCTCCCTTCCTGGGCTATTAATATCAGCCCCCAGCTGTCTGCCTAGCCTTTGCTAGCTATTAAATTAGGGGGGACCCCACGTCATTTTTTTGGGGGGGGTCCTCCATTTTAATAGCTAGTAAAGGCTAGGTATTCAGCTGGAGGCTGATATTAGTAGCCTGGGAAGCGCCGTGGGTATTACCCCCTTCCCAGGCTTCAAACATCTGCCCCAGCTGTCTGCTTAACCTCCGCTAGAGACTAAAATTACGGGGAACCCCACGCCAATTTTTTTTAATAATAAATCCTTTATTTTAATACTAAATGACAAGTACAGTAACCAACACTGTCACTGTACTTATTATATATGTGACTGACATGTTTCTATCTATCTAATCTATGTGTGAAGCTCTATTCTGTCTGTTATAAATTGTCGGGTACAGATGCTGAATTGCCGGCCGGCTTTTTTAAAGAGACGGTGCATGAAAACACTATTATTTTTTTTAATAAATCCTTTGCAGTAAATGACAAGTACAGTAAGCAACACTGTCACAGTACTTCATATATATGTGACTGACATGTTTATATCTATCTAATCTATGTGTGAAGCTCTATTCTGTCTGTTATAAATTGTCGGGTACCGCTGCTGAATTGCCGGCGGCTTTTTTAAAGAGACGGTGCACGAAAACACTATTATATTTTTTAATAAATCCTTTACACTAAATGACAAGTACAGTAAGCAACACTGTCACTGTACTTCATATATATGTGACTGACATGTTTCTATCTATCTAATCTATGTATGATTCTCTATTCCTTCTATTCTAAATTGTCGGGTACAGATGCTGAATTGCCGGCCGGCTTTTTTAAAGAGACGGTGCATGAAAACACTATTATTTTTTTTAATAAATTCTTTGCAGTAAATGACAAGTACAGTAAGCAACACTGTCACAGTACTTCATATATATGTGACTGACATGTTTCTATCTATCTAATCTATGTGTGAAGCTCTATTCTGTCTGTTATAAATTGTCGGGTACCGCTGCTGAATTGCCGGCCGGCTTTTTTAAAGAGACGGTGCACGAAAACACTATTATATTTTTTAATAAATCCTTTACACTACATGACAAGTACAGTAAGCAACACTGTCACTGTACTTCATATATATGTGACTGACATGTTTCTATCTATCTAATCTATGTGTGATGCTCTATTCCTTCATGTCTAAATTGTCGGGTACCGGTGTATGCCGCTGCTGAATTGCCGGCCGGCTTTTTTAAAGAAAGCGTCTTCTGAGCAGTTTGTCAGCTTTTGGACACCTTTGAAGGTGTTTTCTATGTGTTCCTATGTGTTTTTGTTTGCCTGCCATTGGTTTTAACGGTGTTCGACGGTGTTCTAAGGTGTTCGACGAACAGTTCGACGAACAGTTCCTCGAACATCCCGGTGTTCGACGAACCGAACCGAACCCGAACACTACGGGGTGGCTCAACACTACTCCTGACCAGAGAAACCTCCCACTTGCTCTCAGACGTAATATTTCTATCACTGTGGTAACCAGACCCCTGGGGTGCCACAATAGCACCAAGACTTATGGGAAGTATGGGTGGGTTATTTATCTTTACTGGAAGATGTGGCAGGTCTTTTTATGTTTACAGTAAGTGTGGATAGGTCGTTGTAGCTTTCCAGGAAGTGTGGATAGGTCTTTGTAGTTTAACAAGAAGTGTGGGCAGGTCTTTTTCTCTTTACAGGAAGTGTGGGCTGGTCTTTTTCTCTTTACAGGAAGTGTGGGCTGGTCTTTTTCTCTTTACAGGAAGTGTGGGCAGGTCTTTTTCTCTTTACAGGAAGTGTGGGCGGGTCTTTTTCTCTTTACAGGAAGTGTGGGCAGGTTTTTGTATTTTTAAAGGAAGTGTGGGCGGGTATTTGTAGTTTTCCAGGAAGTGTGGGCGGGTCTTTGTAGCTTTATAAGGAAGTATGGGCGGGTTATTGTCTATTTCCAGGAAGTGTGAGTTGGTCTTTGTAGCTTTCCAGGAAGTGCGGGCAGGTTTTGTAGCTTCCCTGGATGTGTGGGCAGGTTTTGTAGCTTTCCAGGATGTGTGGGTGGGTCTTTGTAGCTTCCCAGGATGTGTGGGCAGGTTTTGTAGCTTTCCAGGAAGTGTGGGCAGGTCTTTGTAGCTTCCCAGGATGTGTGGGCAGGTTTTGTAGCTTTCCAGGATGTGTGGGTGGGTCTTTGTAGCTTCCCAGGATGTGTGGGAAGGTTTTGTAGCTTTCCAGGAAGTGTGGGCAGGTCTTTGTAGCTTTCCAGGATGTGTGGGCAGGTTTTGTAGCTTTCCAGGATGTGTGGGTGGGTCTTTGTAGCTTTCCAGGAAGTGTGGGCAGAACTTTGCATTTGTAAAGGAAGTGTGGGTGGGTAATTGTAGTTTATAGAAAGTGTGGGTGGGTCTTTGTCTCTTTACATAAAATTGGAGTAGGTCTTTCACGCTCTACTCCTGCTCTCATGCCAAATTGCATACATCAGCATAATAGTGAGGCTTGTTTTGAGTTCGGGGCAGGAAGTCCATTGGACAATGCCAGGAACAATGCGCCCTGGAAAGAGAATAAGTTCCAACACCTATAGTGTTGGCAGAATACTAAAGTAGAGGAAAAAGAGTGGATGAGCAGTTACAGCATGAGAATCTGGATGTTACCTGGAAATTTTAGACTAGTATATGCAGAAAAAGTGCAGTTCCACCTGGGTGGGCCTCTATTGACAGATGATGATGATGATGCCTTGAGGAGAGCAGCAGTAGGGAATTTGCTGACAGATGATGATGCCTTGAGGAGAGCAGCAGCAGGGAATTTTCCTTTCTAATACCAGCTTTGTATTATTACTCTTATTCCTGCAAGTGAAATGAGTAATTTTGTAAGTACAATATGTATTTGCCTCCTATACATTTCCCTTTAGCACCCATTTGGGTTGTAATAGTAACTTTCCATTGTTTTCTGGGTGCAGCACCATTGCCTTTCATTTCTGGGGATAATACCGCTTTTTGTTTACATAGAAGGAAGGGTAACTGTACTTTTCCCTCTTGTTACATATACACTGAACCGTTTTCAGTGATTTCCATATTAATACATAAATAAAACATCTTCCTCCTCGTCGTAAACCTCTCACATATTGTAGTTGATGAGACGCGTAACCTTATTCTGACCCTATAGCTTATACTGAATTCATACTCTGTGTAAGTTTGCAAATTCCCTGAAGAAGCTTTATTGCTAAATCGTTAATGTCCTCAATAATAGAAGTATTACCAATCATTGTAAGTGCACATCACTGTGGCGTGAAGTATTGGTATACATCAATTATCATCGAGGTAAAGAGGACAAACATCAGCCATTACCCACTGATTACTTCCCAGTCCAGGCAGCAAACCATGTTGCACCGTCTGCATGCAGATTCTCCGAGATGACTTTTTCTGAAGTCATCGTACGAAAAAATTATATCTAGGTCTAACAAAGTCAACCATCCAATTCTTTATACACTGTGTTCCAAATTATTATGCAAATAATATTTTCTCAGATTTTCCCAAATTACCTATATGAATTGCAGTCATTGTAATTTTCCAGTCAAATAACTATTAGAGTACAATTGAAAGGTTTTTGTACAAACTGCCTATGATAACAGTATATTTTTTTAAAAATAAAAAGCTCAAACTGCACTCAAAATGCATGTTCCAAATTATTATGCACAGCAGAGTTTTCAACCTTTTCATTTTAATAAAGAACAAAAAAATGGTCATTTTTGAAATTATAAGCATTAGCAGGTTATTACAAACTGAAATCAAACAGTTTTCAACTCAAAACTTTATTCTAGGTGATGTTACATTTGCACATAGGACCCCTTGTTCGAAAGGAGCTTCTGAACTCTCTCATTCATTGAATTTGTCAGGTTTTGGATGGTTTCTGCTTCAATTGTTTTGCATGAGGACAGAATACCCTCCCAGAGCTGTTGCTTAGATGTGAACTGCCTCCCGCCATCATAGACACTCCTTTTGATGATGCTCCAGAGGTTCTCAATGGGGTTGAGGTCAGGGGAGCATGGGTGCCACACCATAAGTTTGTCCCCTTTTATGCCCATAGCAGCCAGAGATGCAGATGTGTTATGTGCAGCATGAGACGGGGCATTATCATGCATGAAAATGATCTTGCTGCGGAATGCACGGTTCTTCTTCTTGAACCATGGAAGGAAGTGCTGTTTGAGAAACTCAACATACATTATGGAGTTCATCTTTACCCCTTCAGGGATCCTAAAAGGGCCGACAATCTCTCTCCCCATGATTCCAGCCCAAAACATTACTCCACCTCCTCCTTGTTAGCGCCGTAGCCGTGTTTGCATGGGGTGTCCATCAACCAGCCATCCTCCACTCCATCCATCTGGACCATCGAGATCATTTCATGCATGATAATGCCCCGTCTCATGCTGCACATAATGGGCATGCTCCCCTGACCTCAACCCCATTGAGAACCTCTGGAGCATCATCAAAAGGAGTGTCTATGATGGCGGGAGGCAGTTCACATCTAAGCAACAGCTCTGGGAGGGTATTCTGTCCTCATGCAAAACAATTGAAGCAGAATCCATCCAAAACCTGACAAATTCAATGAATGAGAGAGTTCAGAAGCTCCTTTCGAACAAGCGGTCCTATGTGCAAATGTAACATCACCTAGAATAAAGTTTTGAGTTGAAAACTGTTTGATTTCAGTTTGTAATAACCTGCTAATGCTTATAATTTCAAAAATGACCATTTTTTTGTTCTTTATTAAAATGAAAAGGTTGAAAACTCTGCTGTGCATAATAATTTGGAACATGCATTTTGAGTGTAGTTTGAGTGTTTTATTTTTTTTAAAATATACTGTTATCATAGGCAGTTTGTACAAAAACCTTTCAATTGTACTCTAATAGTTATTTGACTGGAAAATTACAATGACTGCAATTCATATAGGTAATTTGGGAAAATCTGAGAAAATATTATTTTCATAATAATTTGGAACACAGTGTCAGGGTATGTGCCCACGATGCAGAAATGAAGCAGAAAATTTCTGCATCATTTCTGCATCTCCCTGGCAGAAAAAACGCATGCAGATTGTGCATGCGTTTTTCCTGCAGAATACATGCGGATCCACATGCAGATTGACAAGCGCTTTCCAGGCGATTTTAGCATCACCTGGAAAGTGCTTGACAACTAGGTCACACTATATAAATCCATGCAAACAGCATGGATTTATATAGTGTGACCCGAGAGAGTGTATATACTTACCTCCGATGGCCCTCGCTGTCCTGCTTTACAAAGTTCCCGGCTGCCGGCAACTTTGAATTGAAAGACCTGCCGACGTCAGCGTCACGTGACCCGTCACATGACTCTGACGTCACCGCAGGTCCTACAACTCACTGCAAGTGCCGGGAACCAAGCGGGAGCGCTGCGCGGGCCGACAGAAGGTAAGAATACATTTATTTTTTATTTTATTCTTTTTTTACAGCTTTTTTAATGGTACCTGGGTGTGGATGAGACTCTCCTCTCCTCCACACCCGGGTACCATCCGCATATTAGAACGCGCCAATAACGCAAGTACAAATGCTGTCTTGCGGAATTGGCGCGTTCTAATGCAAGTCAATGGCGGCGAAATCGCCGCGTTTCCGCAAAATTAATTGACATGCTGCGGATTTTTGACCGCAGCGTTAACGCTGCGGAAAAATCCGCATCATGGGCACAGCACATGCGGATTTCCATTGGGGAACATTGCTTCCCTTCTACCATGCGTTTTTCATGCGTTTCCGCGGCGTTTACGCAACTGCAAAAACGCCGCGGAAACGCATGAAATACGCATCGTGTGAACTCAGCCTCAATTGCAAGGTTTCTTCTGCTGTCTGTCAGTGAATTTCAACATTCTTGGTCACATAATGAAGCTGAGGTCTTGAACAGAACAGAGCTTACAGATCAAAGATTGTAACACTTAAAAGATTATTCCCATCCTCTAAAATGGGTATGGTTGCAAAGTGCTCGTAAAAAAACAAGCAACTTTGCAAATCACCTTTTATTAAAATTAGGCTTTGTTCTCCCACTAGCCCTATTTTTATTATATATAGTAGACAGCTTATTGTCAAAGGGACTATCTGAACACGTGCAGTGCTTACAAGCTCTTTGTAAGCTTGTAATTGGCCTGGATTGCTGGAATGCGTTTAGCTATTAATCCCAGCGATTTTATATGGGCGAACATGGCAATTGGGAAAGGATTGCTTCATCTTAAAAAGCAAGCGGGGGAAAAAAGAAAGGAAAAAAAATGGCAATTGGGAAGTGATTGCTACATCTGAAGAAGCAAGCAGGGGAAAAAATTACAAAAATATCATCATCAATCAAAATAAGCAAGTTAAGTTGCTTTCAATTCTTTCTGATTTTGGAAACTGCATTAGGAAGGGGATACACGATCCTGGAGGTACTGCAATACCAGGTCAATGCGTGGAGTGGACTGAGCAAGCTCTTCTTCCATCTTCCTTTAGTAGTGGAGAACTCCTTTAAATTGCAATTAAATCTGATTTGGTGGGAAGAATCTAGCTGCTATGATGTCTCCCCGAAACAATACACACGAGGAGGGATTCCTGCTTTTCATTCTTTAGTTACCACACGGAGAGAAGCAGCATGGATACAGTTGTGCTGAGCTGTGTAGATGTGAATCCAGCTTCGGGAGGAGGAGAGGACTTGTTGGAAAGCTTATCATGATCTTTGTGTCTCCTTCTGCATGTTTCCTCTGTCTGCTCCTCACTCCACCTCCCCACTCCAAAGAGTATAATATAAGGTGTAACTTGACTCCTCACTGTGCTGGCAGTATATTTTATCCGAGCGAGTTAAGGTTTTTTTTGAGGATGGGAGGCAGGGGGGACATGAAGAAATGGATCATAAGTGGGGAAGGAAACTGATTTTTTAGATAAGATTTTTTTCATTTTCTATATTCCTGTAGTCTGTACTATTGATTTTAAGATTTTTGAAAGTACAGTTCCCACTTAAAGGGTAGTTCGGGACTTTAACATTGCTTATTTTTAGGATAGTTCATTAATGTCTGATCAGTGGGGATGCAACACTCGGCATCCCCGCCGATTAGCTGTTCCCGGTGTCGTCAAGGGCAGCAATGGTTCAGTTGCAGAGCTGCACAGCACAGCTCCGTCGACTGTATAGTGGCCGCAGCTGGGTACTGCACATCCACCTCCTATTCAAATCAATAAGAGGTGTCTGTGCAGTACCCTGCCGTGGCCACTATTCCTTTAACAGAGCTGAGCAGTTCTATCTGATACCGAGAACAGCTGATCAGCGGGGGTGCCCCCCATTGATCAGACATTGATGACCTATCCTAAGGATAGGCCATCAATGTTAAAGTCCTGGACAACCACTTTAAATCCTTGGTGAGCTAAACACATGTTCAGAGGCAGAAATTTCTCCATTCCCAGAAGGTTACTACCGTATTTTTCGGACTATAAGATGCACCGGACCATAAGACGCACCTAGGTTTTAGAGGAGGAAAATAAAAAAAAATTTAAGCAAAAAATGTGTTCATGATGCACTTTTAAGGGGGAAGGGGGTCTTCTGCTGGCACTGGTATAGGGGTAATATCCCCCAATTCTGACAATATCCCCTATTCTGGTATATATGTCCCCCCTTCCTTTTATACGTGGTCCTCATCCCCATCCTGGTATGCCTGGCATCCCTCCATCCTGGTATGCATTGAACCCCTCCATCCTGGTATGCATGGCACCCCTCATCCCTATCCTGGTATGCATGGCACACCTCATCCCTATCCTGGTATGCATGGCACCCCAAATCCCTATCCTTGTATGCATGGCACCCCTAATCCCCGTCCTGGTATGCATGGCACCCCTCATCCCCGTCCTGGTATGCATGGCACCCCTCATCCCTGTCCTGGTATGCATGGCACCCCTCATCCCTGTCCTGGTATGCATGGCACCCCTCATCCCTGTCCTGGTATGCATGGCACCCCTCATCCCTGTCCTGGTATGCATGGCACCCCTCATCCCTGTCCTGGTATGCATGGCACCCCTCATCCCTGTCCTGGTATGCATGGCACCCCTCATCCCTGTCCTGGTATGCATGGCACCCCTCATCCCTGTTCTGGTATGCATGGCACCCCTCATCCCTGTCCTGGTATGCATGGCACCCCTCATCCCTGTTCTGGTATGCATGGCACCCCTCATCCCCATCCTGGTATGCATAGCACCCCTAGTCCCTATCCTGGTATGCATGGCACCCCTAGTCCCTATCCTGGTATGCATGGCTCCCCTCATCCTTATCCTGGTATGTATGGCCCACTCATCCTTACCCTGGAATGTATGGCCCCCTCATCCTTACCCTGGGTATGTATGGCCCCCTCATCCTTAGCCTAGTATGCATGGTCCCCCTAATCCCCATCAGGCTGCACATAAAAAAAATAAAATAAACACTCCTACTCACCGTTCTTCTTTCCTCCAGCGCTGCGTCCTGTCTGCCTGCACTGATCTCTCCATGTGAGCTGCGCATGATGTCACTGCCATGCGCGGCTCACAAGGAGAGATCGGCTGCCGGCAGTCACTGCTCCCCACGCCGGGACTGTGTGCGCAGGGACTTCACTCTCCTTCATAGCCGTCACACAGTGTAGCCGCGCTGCGGCTGCTGCTGCTGCCGGCTATCTTGTGTGCCCGCTTATTAAAGGGCATGAATATTCACCCCCTCCCCACGCCCATGGGCGTGGAGAGAGGTTGAATATTCATGCCCTTTAACAGAGGGCACAGGCGATTCCGGCAGGAGCCGCAGCGCGGCTACACCCATGCCCCATGGGCGTGGGGAGCAGTGAATATTAATTTTCTTTAGCAGCGGGGACAGTGTAGGCTGCAGCGAGCAGCTGCTGCCTCCTGTGCCCCGCTCCTCCACCGCTACCGCTCCCCCCCACACCCCAAATATATACACCCCCCCCCCCCAACATTCGGACTATAAGACGCACCCCCCATTTTCCTCCAAAATTTTTCAGTGTTACATTGCATCACCCAGGAGAATGGAGCAAATCTGATTTGCTAATGTTTCTTTGCCATGCATCTAACCCCTAAAAATGCCATATTTAGTGCACTTGAGCTGTCCACCACTCAGGACCCACTCCATGTGCCTGCGCTTGATGCCACATTTCCCACTTGGAAATTCAGCCTATGTTAAATTCTGCACAGTGTCAATATTTGTTCTTCTCGTATTAGCATTGCAGGGTATTGGGGGAGTGGTGTGATTGCCAAGGTCCCCCCCAGATATCTGTCCCCCACAGTCATGTTCTTGCTATGCTGCTAATTAGTAGATCTTCAGCAAAACTCACTCGGCAATTTCTGTTGCAAACAATTTTTTTTTCTGGAATGACGGAGCTGCGATAAAGCAATAATTAATTCACTGAAGTCTGCAGTGATTAAACAAGGAAGAAAGGCTATATAAAAAAGTAACACGCTAAGGGAAGGAATGAGTGATTAAAGCTGAGCCTCGTACAAAGGCTCTTAACAGCTCGGATAAATTGTATATCTGCACGGTTATGACCTAAGCTGACCACACACTTCATTGCAGCATATTTGCCACTTGAGAAATGGCCTAAAGGATTATACTACTAAACCTAGAAATGAATATTACTAGTAAACAGGTTACAATCTCGCACCTCTTGTCAGTGTGTAGGATTTTCTGCTTGTGCCTGTCTTGTAAAAATCCTGTAGGATCCACAAGCGTGAATCTGGAGACTCACTAAGGTGTGGGGATTGTTAAAAAGGTGGTAGAGTCAGACCGGTCAAAGAGGAGGTGGCTCCTGCGAATTGTCTTACAGCTAGACTGTGGGAAAGGGGTATGCCTCCTGCAAGGCATAGAGAAGATTTCTTTATCTAGAAGACAGAATAGAATCAAAGGAAAAGATTAATGAAACGGATTAAATTGATTTTTTGTGCATTCTTTTTTAATATTTAATGCTCCTTTAACGGAGAGAACATGGGCGCAGCACAAAGCCACAGAGCCTCTTTGCATTGTGACATTGGTGGTTGGGTAATGACAGAGGCCCTAATTCAGACAGAGATAATAAAGTACTCAACCGGGAATATGGGAGATCTCTTTTTTCTTCTGGGGTTTCTTGGGCAAATAGTTGTTGTAGCGATGACTTTGTTATAAATGTGTTTTTGCTGCAAAATTGAAGTTTAATCTCAGCGCGCCTGTATCCGGAATGTCCGGGAGCACTGTCACTCATGTCTTCAATTCCCTGGCATCACTTTCCCTGCAGTGTGATTGACAAACCAGAGTGTGCAGAGAGAACGGGGAGGAGAAGCAGTGGGACAACTTGTTTTCTGCCTCCCTGTTCTCTCTGCACACTCTGGTTTATCAGTCACACTGTGGGGGCATGATGCCAAGGACTTGCAGAGATGACTGACAGCGGTCCTGGACTAGTCCATGGACAGAAGCACAGAGATTAAATTTCAATTTTGCAGCAAATACATAAATACACATTTATAATAAGGATAGTGTTACTGCACACACATAGAAAAGAAGGACCTGCTCCCCTTACTCTGAAAAAGCAGCAGCTGTACATACAGAGGAGGTCCTGCTCCTCTTTACCCTCAGAAGCACACACAAATAGGTCCTGCTCCCCTTAATCTCAGAAGCAGCAGCACACACAGAGAAGAGGAGGTCCTGCTCCCCTTAATCTCAGAAGCAGCAGCACACACAGAGAAGAGGAGGTCCTGCTCCCCTTACACTCAGAAACAGCAGCAGTGCACACAGAGAAGAGGAGGTCTTGCTCCCCTTACACTCAGAAACAGCAGCAGTGCACACAGAGAAAAGGAGGTCCTGCTCCCCTTACTCTCAGAAGCAGCAGCATACAGAGAAGAGGAGGTCCTGCTCCCCTTACTCTTAGAAGCAGTAGCAGCACACACAGAGAAGAGGAGGTCCTGCTCCCCTTACTCTTAGAAGCAGCAGCAGCACACACAGAGAAGAGGAGGTCCTGCTCCCCTTACTCTTAGAAGCAGTAGCAGCACACACAGAGAAGAGGAGGTCCTGCTCCCCTTACTCTTAGAAGCAGTAGCAGCACACACAGAGAAGAGGAGGTCCTGCTCCCCTTACTCTCAGAAGCAGCAGCACACACAGAGAAGAGGAGGTCCTGCTCCCCTTACTCTCAGAAGCAGCAGCACACACAGAGAAGAGGAGGTCCTTCTCCCCTTACTCTCAGAAGTAGCACACACAGAGAAGAAGAGGTCCTGCTCCCCTTACTCTCAGAAGCAGCAGCAGCACACAGAGAAGAGAAGGTCCTGCTCCCCTTACTCTCAGAAGCAGCAGCATACAGAGAAGAGGAGGTCCTGCTCCCCTTACTCTCAGAAGCAACAGCAGTGCACACAGAGAAGAGGAGGTCCTGCTCCCCTTACTCTCAGAAGCAGCAGCACACACAGAGAAGAGGAGGTCCTGCTCCCCTTACTCTCAGAAGCAGCAGTACACACAGAGAAGAGGAGGTCCTGCTCCCCTTACTCTCAGAAGCAGCAGCACACACAGAGAAGAGGAGGTCCTGCTCCCCTTACTCTCAGAAGCAACAGCAGTGCACACAGAGAAGAGGAGGTCCTGCTCCCCTTACTCTCAGAAGCAGCAGCACAAACAGAGAAGAGGAGGTCCTGCTCCCCTTACTCTCAGAAGCAGCAGCACACGAAGAGGAGGTCCTGTTCCCCTTACTCTCAGAAGCAGCAGCAGCACACAGAGAAGAGGAGGCCCTGCTCCCCTTACTTTCAGAAGCTGCAGCAGTGCACACAGAGAAGAGGTCCTGCTCCCCTTACTCTTAGAAGCAGTAGCAGCACACACAGAGAAGAGGAGGTCCTGCTCCCCTTACTCTCAGAAGCAGCAGCATACAGAGAAGAGGAGGTCCTGCTCCCCTTACTCTCAGAAGCAGCACACACAGAGAAGAGGAGGTCCTGCTCCCCTTACTCTCAGAAGCAGCAGCACACACAGAGATGAGGAGGTCCTGCTCCCCTTACTCTCAGAAGCAGCAGCACACACAGAGAAGAGGAGGTCCTGCTCCCCTTACTCTCAGAAGCAGCAGCAGCACACAGAGAAGAGGAGGTCCTGTTCCCCTTTCTCTCAGAAGCAGCAGCAGCACACAGAGAAGAGGAGGTCCTGCTCCCCTTACTCTCAGAAGCAGCAGCAGTGCACAAAGAAGAGGAGGTCCTGCTCCCCTTACTCTCAGAAGCAGCAGCATCACACACAGAGAAGAGGAGGTCCTGCTCCCCTTACCCTCAGAAGCAGCAGCACACACAGAGAAGAGTAGGTCCTGCTCCCCTTACACTCAGAAGCAGCAGCAGCACACAAAGAAGAGGAGGTCCTGCTCCCCTTACTCTCAGAAGCAGCAGCATCACACACAGAGAAGAGTAGGTCCTCCTCCCCTTACACTCAGAAGCAGCAGCAGCACACAAAGAAGAGGAGGTCCTGCTCCCCTTACACTCAGAAGCAGCAGCATCACACACAAAGAAGAGGTCCTGTTCCCCTTACTCTTAGAAGCAGTAGCAGCACACACAGAGAAGATGAGGTCCTGCTCCCCTTACTCTTAGAAGCAGTAGCAGCACACACAGAGAAGAGGAGGTCCTGCTCCCCTTACTCTTAGAAGCAGCAGCAGTGCACACAGAGGAAAGGAGGTCCTGCTCCCCTTACTCTCAGAAGCAGCAGCAGCACACAGAGAAGAGGAGGTCCTGCTCCTCTTACTCTCAGAAGCAGCAGCAGTGCTCACAGAGGAAAGGAGGTCCTGTTCCACTTACACTCAGAAGCAGCAGCAGTGCACACAGAGAAGAGGCGGTCCTGCTCCCCTTACTCTCAGAAGCAGCAGCACACAGAGAAGAAGAGGTCCTGCTCCCCTTACTCTCAGAAGCAGCAGCACACAGAGAAGAGGAGGTCCTGCTCCCCTTACTCTCAGAAGCAGCAGCACACAGAGAAGAAGAGGTCCTGTTCCCCTTACTCTCAGAAGCAGCAGCACACACAGAGAAGAGGAGGTCCTGCTCCCCTTACTCTCAGAAGCAGCAGCACACAGAGAAGAAGAGGTCCTGCTCCCCTTACTCTCAGAAACAGCAGCACACAGAGAAGAAGAGGTCCTGCTCCCCTTACTCTCAGAAGCAGCAGCACACAGAGAAGAGGAGGTCCTGCTCCCCTTACTCTCAGAAGCAGCAGCACACAGAGAAGAAGAGGTCCTGTTCCCCTTACTCTCAGAAGCAGCAGCAGTGCACACAGAGAAGAAGAGGTCCTGCTCCCCTTACTCTCAGAAGCAGCAGCATACAGAGAAGAGGTCCTGCTCCCCTTACTCTCAGAGGCAGCAGCAGCACACACAGAGAAGAAGAGGTCCTGCTCCCCTTACTCTCAGAAGCAGTAGCAGTGCACACAGAGAAGAAGAGGTCCTGCTCCCCTTACTTTCAGGAGCAGCAGCATACAGAGAAGAGGTCCTGCTCCCCTTACTCACAGAAGCAGCAGCACACACAGAGAAGAAGAGGTCCTGCTCCCCTTACACTCAGAAGCAGCAGTGCACACAGAGAAGAGGAGGTCCTGCTCCCCTTACACTCAGAAGCAGCAGCATACAGAGAAGAGGTCCTGCTCCCCTTACTCTCAGAAGCAGCAGCACACACAGAGAAGAAGAGGTCCTGCTCCCCTTACACTCAGAAGCAGCAGCAGTGCACACAGAGAAGAGGTGGTCCTGCTCCCCTTACTCTCAGAAGCAGCAGCAGTGCACACAGAGAAGAGGCGGTCCTGCTCCCCTTACTCTCAGAAGCAGCAGCACACACAGAGAAGAAGAGGTCCTGCTCCCCTTACACTCAGAAGCAGCAGCAGTGCACACAGAGAAGAGGAGGTCCTGCTCCCCTTACTCTCAGAAGCAGCAGCACACACAGCGAAGAAGAGGTCCTGCTCCCCTTACACTCAGAAGCAGCAGCAGCAGTGCACACAGAGAAGAGGAGGTCCTGCTCCCCTTACTCTCAGAAGCAGCAGCAGTGCACACAGAGAAGAGGCGGTCCTGCTCCCCTTACTCTCAGAAGCAGCAGCACACAGAGAAGAGGAGTTCCTGCTCCCCTTACTCTCAGAAGCAGCAGCACACAGAGAAGAGGTCCTGTTCCCCTTACTCTCAGAAGCAGCAGCAGCACATAGAGAAGAGGAGGTCCTGCTTCCCTTACTCTCAGAAGCAGCAGCACACACAGAGAAGAGGTCCTGTTCCCCTTACTCTCAGAAGCATCAGCAGCACATAGAGAAGAGGAGGTCCTGCTCCCCTTACACTCAGAATCAGCAGCACACAGAGAAGAGGAGGTCCTGCTCCCCTTACACTCAGAAACTGCAGCAGTGTACACAGAGAAGAGGAGGTCCTGTTCCACTTACACTCAGAAGCAGCAGCATACAGAGAAGAGGAGGTCCTGCTCCCCTTACTCTCAGAAGCAGCAGCACACACAGAGAAGAAGAGGTCCTGCTCCCCTTACTCTCAGAAGCAGCAGCACACACAGAGAAGAAGAGGTCCTGCTCCCCTTACACTCAGAAGCAGCAGCAGCACACACAGAGAAGAGGTCCTGCTCCTCTTACTCTCAAAGGCAGCAACATATGGAGAAGAGGAGGTCCTGCTCCCCTTTCAGAAGCAGCAGCAGTGCACACAGAGAAGAGGAGGTCCTGTTCCCCTTTCAGAAGCAGCAGCAGTGCACACAGAGAAGAGGAGGTCCTGTTCACCTTACTCTCAGAAGCAGCACACACAGAAAAGAGGAGGTCCTGCTGCACTTTCTCTCAGAAACAGCAGCAGTGCACACAGAGAAGAGGAGGTCCTGTTCCCCTTCCTCTCAGAAGCAGCAGCATGCAGAGAAGAGGAGGTCCTGCTCCCCTTACTCTCAGAAGCAGCAGCATACAGAGAAGAGGAGGTCCTGCTCCCCTTTCTCTCAGAAGCAGCACACACAGAGAAGAGGAGGTCGTGCTCCCCTTACTCTCAGAAGCAGCAGCAGCAGCACACACAGAGAAGAGGAGGTCCTGCTCCCCTTACTCTCAGAAGCAGCAGCACACACAGAGAAGAGGAGGTCGTGCTCCCCTTACTCTCAGAAGCAGCAGCACACACAGAGAAGAGGAGGTCGTGCTCCCCTTACTCTCAGAAGCAGCAGCAGCACACACAGAGAAGAGGAGGTCCTGCTCCCCTTACTCTCAGAAGCAACAAGAAAGATTTATCCTTATTAGCAGCACCCTCCCTGTATGTCTCTCTGCTTTTGCATCTCGATTGCTCTTTCCTCTTCATAGACTAATATAAAAGTATAGTTACTTTTTAATTCTCATGTTCTATTGAAAGTAACACGACACTAATACAGTTGTGCTCAAAAGTTTACATACCCTGGCAGATTTTTTCCTTTCTTGGCCTTGTTTCAGAGAATATGAATGATTACAAAAACACTTTTTCTTCACTTATGGTTATTGGTTGGGTGAAGCCATTTATTGTCAAACTACTGTGTTTTCTCTTTTTAAATCTTAATGTCAACCAAAAACATCCAAATGACCCTGATCGGTTTGGACCAGACAACCTGTTTAAAGGGTTCAACCTACAAGAGAGTTAGGGTGCGTTTACACTATCCAACAGCATTTGTTAAACCACCACCGATCGACTACGTTTGCTGATCATGTTTAGAAAGCCCCGACCGCACTTCACATGCACACAGTATGATCGATAATTGTTCTGTGTGCACCAAATGTCATTGATTTCTGCAGCACATTATTTACACAGGGCAACGTGCTACGGAGATGATTATTTATAAGGAAGCTTCTAAGTTATTTCACCCGACGAACAAGCTTTTTGCTCATTCGTCGGGTGGATGGCTGCCTGTTAACCTTGGACGATTATGAAGAAACGAGGATTTCTAGGACTTCAGTTCGTGATAAACGGCCTGTGTGGATGCATCAATATACGCAGGGTGGGTGATAAATGTATGATCAATAGAACGATCGTCCTAAGCCCCCATTTCTCCTTCCCTTCACGACCTCGCATGCAGTCTTGCAGATTACAAATTAATTTTTAGATTCTCATCCAATTTCTTGACATTGTGGGTACCAGATTGCAGTCTCTGAGAGGTTGAAATCTTTGTTCCCACCAAGACAAATATGCGTATTACATTGTTGTATTCTGAGTGTCTCCTCATTAAGTGAGCTCTGTACAAACTCTGAATTAATGAAGCAAGGTTGTATTGTGAGTTGGTTTGATGGGATAATGCCATATTGAGAGCCTACCGGGTTTGGTATATAGTAGTGTGGTGGGCGGGTGAATGACTGTGGAGGTATTATGTCCAAACAACTAAATTAGTGCAGATGTATTTTCCCCGTCGAGCTGAAAAGAAAACAGAATTAAAGTAAAAGTAAAATATTATCAACATACAGTGGATATAAAAAGTCAACGAACCCCTGTTAAAATTACAGGTTTTGTCATGTAAAAAATCTGTACAAATCCATTGAAAAACAAACTGAAATAATTTTAAGGGGGAAAGTAAAAATAACTAAACTAAATTAATATGGTTGCATAAGTGTGAACACAATGAGGTTGTGTTCAGAATTAGCCAATCTCATTTATCCTCATGTTACATAGTAGTCAGTGCACAGTCGCCATCATTTACAGTGATTCTGATTAACCCCATATAAAGTTTAGCTGTTCTATGAGGATTTCCCTGACATTTTCTTAGCTACGTTTTACCGCAAAAGCCATGGTCCATAAACCGCTTACAACACAGCAAAGGGATCTGATTGTTGAACGTTATCCGCCAGAAGGGTATTAAAAAGTGACAAGTCATTATTAGATATACCATAGATCACTGTGAAAATGTCAAGAAGTGGCTAAAATTTGACACAACAGTGACATTACTTAGAACTGGATGTCCCTCAAATATTAATGAAAAGACAAGAAGAAAATTGGTCTGAGAGGCTACAGCAACAATAAAGTAGCTGTAAGAATTTCTGGCAAGCTCTAGTTGTGTACTACATTTGACAACAATCTCCTGTATTCTTCATTTGTCTGGCCTGTGGGTTAAGGTGGCAAAACGGAAAGCCTTTACTTACAAAGAAAAACATTCAAGCCGAACTGTGTTTTGCCAAAACCTACTGTGCATAAAGTCTGCCCAAAGCATGTGGGAAAACATCTTGTGGTCTGATGAGACCAAGGTGGAATTTTTTGGGCATAATTCCAAAATGTATGTTTGGCGCAAAGACAACGCTGCACATCACCGAAATAACATCATACCCACAGTGAGGCATGGTGGAGGCAGCAGTATGTTTTGGACTGTTTTTCAGCATCTGGACTTGTAGCTTTAGTCGAGGTGGTGGAGGGACTTATGAACAGTCCCAAGTAAACAAAAGAATGGCTTCACCAAAAGAAGATCAAAATTTTGGAGTGACCCAGCCGGAGCCCAGACCTGGATCCAAGTGAAAATTTGTGAGTGCCCCGAAGAGGGCGCTGCTGGAAGGAAGAATAGGCAAAGATTACCGATCCTAGATGTGCCGTCTGGCCCAAAAACACTGAATGCTGTTATAAATTCAAAGGAGACTTCAACAAAAAGTTAGCTTAAGATTGTGCATATTTATGCAACCACATTATTTTAATTCTTTATTTTTAATTTTCTCACCAAAATGATTTCAGTTTATTATTGTACAAATTATGGGCGACATTAAAGGTCAGAGAAGTTCTGAAATTATTTTTCTGGGTAAGATTTTTTTTTTTAGCAAGACAAAAACCTGCCATTTTAACAGAGGTGTGTAGACTTTTTATATCCGCTGTAGTTTACTTTTTATATATTATAATAAAGTCTTTCCTTCATTGCTAATACTGCACAACGCTGCACTTATGATCCTGTATAATCCAGTTATCTGGTTTTATTGGCCCTTTATGCAGTGCAAGAAACATCAGTCTCTTCTCGGTCAATACAAGGGTCATTGTGGCTTAGATGATATACATTGTGATGTTTGTGCTCCCGAGCCACCTGTCTTATAGCATACATTTTTTTATTAGGTTCGGCTCCGTTTACGTAAGCAGATAAATTGGCCATTATGAGTCCCAGTCAACGATACAGCAAATCAATCAATGTTCGTTTACTTGCAGAAACAAGATTGTTTGCTTTCCGTCTCTCGTTCAGTTTCCATTAGAAGAGACAGACAATCCCCCTGCTTACATGATGGGATGTGCTGTCGACAGACAATGATTTGTATTTCAGCAAGAAAAAAAAATGCAATAAAGGAAAAGGGAGCAACTTATTGTTCATTGTTTGAGCGCTGGACATGTTTACACCCGTCGCAGTATTTATGAACGATCTTTTGGACCGTTCATTTCTGAACTTGTAGGTGACTGGCACCAGCGACTTTGCGTGTCTCGTTTTAACATGTACATGTCCCTTTCTAATGAATAGAACAATACGTGCTCACGTCCTGACAACTGTGTGCAGATCAACAACCTAAAAAATAATGTATAACCACTCATGTATAGGTATAAATGTATTATTAGATTGAATGAAAATATAAATATTGAATACATAAAATTAATGGGGAGCTGCACAAAACATAGGAATAGCATCAGAAGTGAGGCGACTCCATGATGCAGGTCAAAAGAATATGATCTTATCGTAAATATAATATAGAGAATCATTATAATTGAAAAAAACGGGTATGATCAGGTATATATAAAGTCTAAAACAAACTCAAACAAGGTAGTGATGAAAGACCTACATATACAAGAATGAAAAAACTTAAGGTTCAAGTATACCCAAAAAGAAATAGTGAAAATCATGAAAGTATAAAATAAGCATAGCTGGACCTACCAAAAGGAGCCCCTACTCCGAGGTATGTTTCGCCTAAAGCTCCTTGAGCAAGCTATAATATATATTCGATGTAAGAGAAAACATGACCTCAGTGATAACAGCTGAGAGCCCGGGGATTTTTGCTACCGGACCCAATGCAATCAATCTTATGTGCCCTATAAGGGTAAAAAGGATAGAGATGAAAAGTGTACAGCATCAGGATCCACCTTGTTTCATAGGAGTGGGCTATGTCAGAAACAATTTGGAGTTTGCAGGGTTAATGTAAATTGTTTTAAACATCTCTATTGTGCAGCATTTTACTTTATTCTCACATTTAAAGATTCCCTGATACTTAATTCTGCAATAAATTTACCCCGATGTCAAGAGCAGAGTTTTAATCTGTGTTAGACAAAATGAGGTCATTCATCTTCACCTGTAGCAAAGGGCGACTTTCCTCGCAGAAAATTGTACATTATGTTCTGTGGCTCACAGGGCTCTCACAACCTCAATATATTTTACTGGGTCATAATGTGTCATTGGTCAGCTGGCAAAACATAAAAAGAATGAGCCAGTGGGTAGGTGAGTCTCACCCTAATATCCAGTAATACATACAGCAGGAAATATTGCAGATATTTACCCCAGGGCAGATATCAGGCTGGCTAAAACTAGCCATATATATCAGAATAATGTCAGCCCTCCCACCATCATTTTTGTTGGGACGTATCTGGCTTTTTCCGGCTGGATGATGTTGGAATAAAGGACTGGGCATGTTGAGTATTAATTATCGATCCTTTTGTCACCAAGGTAGGTAAGCCTCCATCAGAGATGTCTGGCAGCATCTTACTCTATTTTTTCGATTCAGAACGCATGTACACATTTCCTTTAACTCTCCATGGGCAGTGTAAATGTTTCTTGTCACCACAGGAATAGGAAAAAGAAGGGTCAGTTGGCCCCCGAGTTTCCTGCCTTCATTTCTGATGAGAGTAATGAGAAGTATAACTTCCTAGTGAAAAAGTGAACTCATTTAGAACGTGCAATACCGAACACAACTAGTGGCCACATATGTACATAGAGGTATTACCTGTCTCTGCTGATAATGAGAATAAAGACAAATCATTTGTACAGAGCAGAAAGTGTGACCTCATAAATAAGGTTTAGTGGCTATTGTGAAAATTGTAAAATTTTAGGGGTTTTTTTGTTGCTTTTTTTTCCAATATAGATAGTGAAAAGAAAATCTAACATAAAAACTTCAATTAAATAAGAGAGAGTTTTCTAATGACACATGCTCTTTAGCTCTCCAAATTTTTTTCTGACACCTTGTCACCACTGGAACAGGAAAAAGAAGGGTCAGTTGACCCCAAATTTCTCACCTTGACTTCTACGAGAAATTAAGATAATAGTAACAACAAGTATCGTTTCCTAGTTGAAAAGTTGACTCTTTTCGACCGTGCAATACCGTGCACACGACTAGTGGTCACATATGGCCATGTTTCTGGAATCTTGGATGAGCTGGGTAACTATCGGCTTAACAGCTGGTGCACGCTGCCCCATAAGGTCATCTACAAATTGCTAAGATCGTTAGCTATATATTTGGTGTTGGTAATGGCACCAGCTCCCTCCGTAACCTCAGTACAAAGAGGCAGATAGGCTTCACAGTGTTTTCTTCTATGTTTTGTTGCCAAACATAGATCATAATTGTTTCAACTTAAGACTTCTCGAGAGCCACATGGACGCACCACAGAAAATTTCCACCGTTCAACCCTGTTGACCTTGTAGAAGCAATCATATAATTCACGAGATGAAGTATATTGTGCTTACAATACTACTCCCCTGTAGCGTCACTCAATAGATCAATGCCCCGGTTTATTACCGCTGCCTCCATCACCAGAATAACATCAGAACGTGTTTATAGAGTTATGTTTTGTCTGGACCACTTGCAGAAGGCCAACACATCACAGTCAGAGAGAAATCTTTTGTAAACAGTGAATTTGGTGATGCGCGTGAGTTGGGTTTTCAGTAATCACGCGTGCAGTTTCCATGGATAGATCTCTGCGGAGACTCGACACTAAAAAGCACTTAGTTGTTGTAAGGAAATGGAGCAAATCAAGTGAAGAATTGACTGGTTACATAAATATCTCATTGTGCATTTCACTTTGCACATAGTTAAGGCTTCAAGACGGCTTGGCAAAGAGCAGATGGCTCCTGTGCTTATTCAGCGCTCCGCTGTGCTGCGTCCAGCTCACAACAAGCTGCAGCGCAGCACCATGGTGTTAAATCAATTTTGTATCAGTCACATGGAAAACGGAGCCAAAATTGTGCAATCATCTCCAACCAATTGTCTTAGTGGAAGATGCCTAAATGTTTTCCTTGTCTCAAAAAGGTAAAGGTACTGTTAATTAATAATTTGCTTCTCGCTTCTGCTCAAAATGAATCTTGCCATTGATGTGGGTGGAATATCATCTAGGTGTTGTAATGCCGACACAGATCATAGTTGACGGAGAGGTAGGGGTAGGGCTACACGATGATACTGGTTGTGCGGCAGGAAGTTTGTGATGTCGTATTGCTTGCCATGAGCTTACATAGTGAGCTACAAAGTTATCGCAAAAAATCCAGCACTGTTGGATCTTTGCAAGAAGAGGAGAACAAGGGAGTAACATGGCAAAAAGAGACAAAAATTTTATTAGTTATAAATTTCCAAAGTGGTAAGGGTTTTACAAAAAATCACAAAAGCAAGGGGATGAGGTAAGTAGGTGCCAGAGATGGGGCAATCCCTGCCATTACAGTTTCCATTTATACCAACGATTAACACTAAAGCTAGCCAAGTGTAACATCTACATTGTGATTGCATGTTTTCCCTGTGTTTAGTCCATGGTCAATTGAGCTTTTTGGTGTTTTCAAGTAGCATGCTCTTTGTCCATAATGATATGATTATCATTACAGTTTTAGTGCATTAATTTCACATTTCACACCAGACTTGTGTATCTCTCTAGTTTTGTAGTCTATACGCTAATATAATTCTTCTATACTAGAGGTGATTGCAGGCGTTTTCAGCTATAAAAGCGTAATGGTTGCCGGAGTCCGGAAGTGATTATTCCACTTAGCTTGGTTAACCTGTCACTGTAATTGCAGATACTTAAATATTTATTAGTCCCAGCGGGGAATGAAGCCATCTAGGTGTGAAATTGGTTTCTGTCGGACCCACCCGAGTTGAGGCGTTTATCAACCTGCAAAGCGTCAGCAGAATTTTTAAAGTATTTGGAGGAGAAGAGCGCACGCGAGAATAAGATAGTGGTAGAAGATAACAATGTAGACTTCGAGTTATAAGACGACACATAGTCCCATTTTGGCTTTTTTAGTGGCCCAGTAATGGAAATCGTTTGTAATGTTTTCTCAAAATCAAAAAAGTTTATCTGTGGCAATAAATTTTTGGCATCTTGATCTAAGGACTCGTTTAGATGTCCGTAATTTTTTTTATATTAAAAGAAAACATGTTTCCATCAGTGTTTTGGATCAGATTTTCATCAATTGTCAGTTTTTACCATCAGTGGTTCGTCCATGATTTTCTCATATGAAAAAAAAACAAACTTCTCCATTATAATGTTAAAAATGGACACCACACAGGGTGGCTGATTTTTTTTTACATGACTCGGATCAAAAACGGACTCTTCTCGTTTTCTGTTTTTGCGGACTAGTTGGAACAACCACAGATATCTGAACGAGGCCTAACATCTTAGGTCCTGGATTTAGGGTTCATTCCCATAGTGTTGATGAATTTATAAACCTTGGAAATCAGAAGTTGCTAATCGTTTGTAGGGTGTGAGCAACTTTGAAGGACCATCGATGGTCTTGAACTTAACTACAGGTGCATTTACGATAAGAGATTATCATGATTGAGTCTTCATAGGAACACTCATTTCACGATAATCTTGAGGTGTAAACGGGCTGACAATCACTCAATGAACAAGCAAAACACTTGTTTGTTGGGTGAAATGATTGTCAAGCTTGCTGAAAAAAATTGTCATTCTCGGCTTGTGTAAAGTCTTGTATAAACAGGACTCACACTCACGAGAGCAATGGCAGCCAATTTGGTAAATAAACTGATCAACGGTCGTTTAGTGCTTCAGGTCGGTTCATGTAAATGGGCCCTAAGCATTTTAAAGAGCAAGACCTTGCTAAAGTATCACGTTCTTTACGTTCCTTACTATAGTGGGTCTAGGGATGTAATGTTTCTCCTCATGGAGACCCCTAGCTGGCATAGGGAGATTTATATGGAAAGCTTAATGTCCATGCAGATAGAGCATTGGCTATTACTAGGTGATGGGTACTCTGCAATGATTCTGGACTACGGCCCTGTGCCTGAGCCCTTAGAGAACAGGGAAAAGCCATTGTCCTACAGTCATTACTGTTGGCTGTGAAGTATTGACAACTTTGTAGAGACTTGGATTAATATAAAGTTCAGAGGCCAAATGCACCTAACATAATAGCTCAGCAATGTTTTATTCGTAGTGAGCGTTCATTATGCAGCTCAGTATACTCTATACACGTTTTTCTATAGGTTTTTGTTTTATTAAGCAGAAATATGATCATTATAGACATTTGTGCTTGAAGATATAACAATGTACTGACAGTGCACTTCCCATTCATTAGCTGAGTGGATCTTTATGCCGAGTATGTCTTTTTAAACAAAAGTGAAAGATTAAATGACGTCCCCGCTCAGACATGGCTCACATTAATAGTCTGTAGAAATCTTCCCAAATATAAAGGCATAAATATAAAGTCAAGGATTTCATACAGCGATGTGTGAGAGGCTATATATTCACATTGCAATTTCGACCTCCATTTTTGGTTAGGAATGTTTCATGCTCTGGAACTTTATTTCCTTACTTTCCAGTATGCATTGCGCCTGTCACTGACCAATGGCTTGCCTGCCCTGAACTTAAGTTCCGCCTCTCAGTTATGCCTGTGTCAAGTTTGTCAGACAGGAGAGCATGGAGCGCAGACAGGAGAGCATGGGGCGCAGACTGGAGAGCATGGGGCGCAGACTGGAGAGCATGGGGCGCAGACTGGAGAGCATGGGGCGCAGACTGGAGAGCATGGGGCGCAGACTGGAGAGCATGGGGCGCAGACTGGAGAGCATGGGGCGCAGACTGGAGAGCATGGGGCGCAGACTGGAGAGCATGGGGCGCAGACTGGAGAGCATGGGGCGCAGACTGGAGAGCATGGGGCGCAGACTGGAGAGCATGGGGCGCGAGGCAAAGATGCCCTTCCACTTTCTGTAGAGAGGCATAGACTCATTACTTCCTGAAAGTGAGGCCACAAAACCATCCACACATCCTTTATCTTATTTCCCAAAATTCATTGTTCAGTGGCTTGTACCGATTTCGATATCTAGTGTAGATACTCACTTTAAGACTCCCATCCTTTAATCCTCATGTTTAATAATCCAGAAACAATAAGGTCCCGTGGATGCTGGATTAACACAGATTTACTCTAGCTTGGTTCTCCTGTCATTCACCTTGTTTCACATCTTGATGAAAGGCTCCTTGCAGAGTTAAGTGCTGTTATATCTTAGTAATGGGCTTTCATTATACAGCTCAATACACCTGGTGCAGCTGACTTTAACTGTTTGATCGCCTGATATCCAATATTAGACTTTACTATACATACATCGTTTTTTGCATCGGTTTGTACAATAGCAAATTTTTGTAGCTTTCTCTCCACTTGTTCTGATCTCATTAAACAGATCAAATTCTGGCTTTAATCAATTACACAAATTCCAAGTAATCCCCACCGACAGCTCAAGGAAGAGGTGGATTTACTGCGGCAGCATTCTTTTAGAAAATGAAGGAACCACATTATGTAAGGTTCATGTGAGCAATTTGTCACATTTAGTACATTTTACCAGTTCACTCCCTGAGGAAAGCAGACATTTTTTGCTTAGACTGTTGTGTCTGTTCATGACTCTAAAGAGCAACTGACTCATCTGAAATCTTAGTCTATTTGGTCTTAATCCAAATGAGTCAAGTTCAACTTTAAAGGAAAACAAAAAATCCTCATTTATCCGGCGCATCACTTGTTGCGCCAAAACCTTCAAGGAGCTATATCAGAATACTATATTATTGCATTTATTTTGATCCAGCTCATCAGTTTTGCAGTAAAGTTGGTGAAAACGCCTGATGACAACTGATGCTGTTTTGACTTCTGTTGAGGCACAAGAAAACTGATTCAGATAACATAGATTTATGGAAACCTGGGCTTAATCTGCTGCAGTCAGATGTCTTACAGCCAGACTCAATGCAGTGAGGAGGGATAATTTTAATTACAAGATGATACAGAAAAAGATGAAAGAGATTGTGCACTACTTTTACATTGATGAGCTATCCTTAGGATAGTTCATCAATGCCTGATCGGCCGGGGTCCGACACCCGGCACCCCCGCCGATCAGCTGCTACCGGTGTTTGCGGCCGCTGGCCATCTTCTGATAGTGACTGCCGCAAGGTACAGCACATCCACCTCCTATTTCTTTGAATAGAAGGCGGATGTGCAGTACCAAGCCTCGGCCACTACCAGAAGACAGAACAGCTTGACAACAGAATACTTCCGGCCGCCGAAACCAGTAACTGGTGATCGTCAGGGGTGCTCGGTGTCAGACCCCGACTGATCAGACATTGATGACCTATCCTAAGGATAGGTCATCAATGAAAAGGAGTGGACAGCCTCTTTAAAGGGAAGTAGGAGGTACATTCCTTTGTTTTCAGTACCATCTTGCATTTAAAATTCTTCCTCTTCACTGTCCTGAGTCTGGCTGTGAGACAACTGACTGCAGCAGGAGCCTCTCCCCTCTGCTCTCCTTACATAGTCATCTGTATGCTCTTATGATAGCTCACTGTGCCTTCACTGACCTGCCTCCTATTTTACATAATGCATCTAGTAGCGCAGGGCTAGGTAAAATAGGAGGCAGATCAGTGAGCTGTCATAAGAGCATACAGATGAATATGTAAGCAGAGCACCAGATAGAGCGCCCCCCACAGGCCGCCCCGGAGCACGAGCATATCGTTATCTCCAAACTGAAAGTAAAATTACACAAGAACCACAGGACGGATTTTGTCAACCAATGTATCATTGTAATCAATGTAATGTCACCCACCTGACAGTGTATGTAGATTACTGAGCACAATCCTGCTGACAGGTGCGCTTTAAGAAGAACTAATGTGTAGATTAATCCCGGGCCATGAGTGTAAGTGGTAGAAACTGGTGGCGGTTTTACAATAATATTTTTATCCTCTGGCTCACATTGTAGTGATTATGGTTGGCACTTATTGTGAAGTTTTACATTTCTAGCCTTCTTGAGTCTTTCACACATTAACAGAGAAAGGGAAAAATGATCATATATCTCTATTGAAAACCAGAGCCTGCAGGAAGCAGCATCTTCATCAAGGCCTGATGACTACTATTGTTCCTCTATGCACTATGAGTGATTACTGCCGAGATTAATCCTGTCTATGTTCCTCTGATTCTAATTAGGCACCCAGAGACTGATGACAATCGCACTTTAGATAAAGCCGCTATTTAAAGAATTACTTAAAACCCCAGAACTTCGATATAGAAAATATCGGTCTTCCGGTTCAGGAACGATTGGCCAATCTTCAACATGTCCGAGAACAAACTGCATGTGAACAACTCCATTCAACTTTTCAACAGGCACTAATCTATTGTCATCCTTCTAAAGGTTCAGAAAAAGTTGTAATCCCTGACAAAACCCAACCAGGCCAGTCTGATCTTTACCCAATATTTATATGATATAAAAAAATAATAAAATAAAAAGTTGGCCAATTTGCCATTGGACAGTGGCAGGCTTAATACTTGCTTGGAATTGAGGGGAAAAAGTTCCTGTACCTATAGTACTGGCAAAATGCTGTTGATGAGGAATTGCCTATTCAAAAAGAGTGGATGGCAAGTTACAGA
Source organism: Phyllobates terribilis (assembly GCF_046119375.1). Taxonomy (NCBI): domain Eukaryota; kingdom Metazoa; phylum Chordata; class Amphibia; order Anura; family Dendrobatidae; genus Phyllobates; species Phyllobates terribilis. The sequence continues at coordinate 92,657,766 of NW_027362765.1, read as the reverse complement.
GCCTGGGACTCGTAACAGCTCTTACACACGTCAGAGTGTTATGTGCACCTAAAGCTGGTTGAGGGGGATGAGGGCTGCAAGGCCATGCATTTTTGCAGGTTTTATGTGAAAGGACAGGTACACTGTAAAGGGAACCTGTCATGTCCTCCAGATGCTATTAACCTGCAGATATAGGGTTAAGCTGCAGCGTTACTATACTGTTTGGTAGCCTTACTGAAAGTGCGGCTACTGGGAGAAAATGTACTTATTTCTACTCGGGAGCCGCCGGCTTTCAGTCATAGAGGCACGGCTGAAGCATAGTACTGTGAGCAGCAGCTGTAAGCACGCCTGTAGCCACATTGGAACACCTCTATGACTGAAAGCTGGCGGCTCCTGGGAGGAATGAAATGTATTTTCTCCCGGTAGCTGCGGCTTGGCACCATTGTAACACTGTTAACCTGCAGACTAAGTCTATATTTACAGGTTAATAGCATTACTAGGTTTCCTTTAAGCTCTAAAGGGTGATGGATAAATTAAAGTCTCTGGGGAAATATATAGTAGTCTTTTCTTCTTCTTTTTTCATTTTTTTTTCAAATCAAACCATCCCCTACATCCAATATCATACGCCAGCAGTGTTCTATCCATCATCCACACTCGGTAACATCTCCCTTGTTAGAATATAATCCGTCTTTAGGACAATCCATTGATCGGTCATCGATCGCTGCTCACATACTTTTACTGCCCTCTTAGCAACAGATCATTCAACGTGACAAACTCCTGCTAATTACTATGTGCTGTCCTCACGTTAAGACCACAGTCCTTCCAATAAAGGGAATAAGTCAATACTGGAGGCGCCGCTCATCTTTCCCTTTAATTATCCTAGTACCCTTGTGTGCCATTTACTGATTTAATTTTACTTAAGCAGCACATAGTGAGTTGTGCCATCGTTTTCTTTTGTCCTCAAATAACCTCATAACCAAGATTTATAACCTGACCTTTGGTACTAGTGCATAGCACTATATGGCGAGTTACAATCAGCGGCACAGCGGGGCAAGGAGGAAACTTGTGACGTGGTGCTCGATCTGCTTTTTTCTTTTTATTATTCATTTAGCTTCATATTCCACAGTATGGTACAGACCCCGCAATGATACTCCCAATGAGCCTGACAATGTTATAATCCTGTTTTATACTTTTCATTCTAAATTACAAGGAACAGAATAACCACAATCGGCATCTGAGCTTACAGTCTTCGCTACCTTGGCTTACTTAAGCTTTTGCTCCTTCTACCGTTTCCTCTTCAGACTGAGTTCTCCGAGACTCTGAGGCTCCTTGAATGTAAAGTGCTAATTCATCATTTCCCTCAATATCCTTGAATTGGTAAATGAATGTTCTAGGACATTGTTTTTCCTGTCTCTTGCTCATCTTCGCCGGAGCAAAATTGTAGGAATGAGGTTAAAGACTCTACCAAAAAAAGAGAGCTAAAAAAAAATAGTTTTAAGCTGCAGAGCCTTATTTTTGGCGTATGTTAGGGAAGGCTCTGAAAAAGTACCCCTTAGTGTCATTCACACAAAAGATGCCATATATTTTGCTCCGTCAGGCCAGTAAGTTTCAGCATTCCTTTTTGTCATCTTTCTCGTACAGAGGGACAGTATGGGCAACTTATACCACTAGATGCTTATATAGCATCATACATTGGACATATAACTCCATTGAAAGGCACAGGCACAACATGCGCTGAGCTTGATCCCCCTGGTCCTAAAGTTACCCTTCTAAGAAAGCTTAAAGGGACTTTCTCATCACAATTTTACATATGGAAGTAATGGTATGATTGTATAGGCGCTTGTTACCCAATAAAAATGGCACCTTTTTTGTAGAGATCCGATGTGCTAGTCATGAGAAATCTAGTGTAGAAGAAATATGCAAATCAGGCTGGAAGTGCACTGGGAAAAAGTAGTCTGACACACCCCCAGCCTGATTTGCATATGACTTCGAATGTAGATATATCAGAAATGGCACATGGAATCTCTAAAAAAAAAAAAAAAAAAAAAAAAGGTATTATTTCTATTGGGTGTCAAGCACGTATCCATTAATTCCATGTGTAAAAATGTGCCTCTTCCTTTTAATACCTATCCTAACTATCTCCAGTTGCTATACCCACTTCATGCTTTTCAATGTCAGTCTGTATTCTTCCTACTTTCGATGGATTTACTGACAGTACAGATCTAGTGAAATTGCAGCAGGGTGGTGATTTACTGTGACTCAGTGGTAAAGTCATGCTGACGCTTAATGCGAGGCTTGCTTTGATGCACTTGTATCAGTTGCCGATACGGACGGTGAACGTCATGGTCTTCTCTTGGCAGATGACTCGTCTGCATAATCCCTGCAGATAATACAGTAATAGGCTGTACAGATTCTTCTACTAACGTGAGAATTAATTATAGAAACCTTTTGGTGACCGAGCTTAGTGCAAGTCTTATAGCCAAGAGGGATAGTTCTGTATGGATTCCATGTGTCATGGGACTGGCGTGTGAGAGTCTACAAAAATGGTTATACATTGCTTGATTAATCTGTAGTGCTGTTTTGTGCCTCCTGGTGCAATCACGCCCCCACCACTAATTAGTAGCTTTCTGTCAATATGCTGTGTACACAGAATGCTGCCAATCAGTGATGTGGGCGGGGTTATACACAGCTCAGCATTCCGAGCTCAACATTCCGAGCTCTGCTAGATCTGCAGCCTAGAAAAAACATCATAATGACAGCAAGCAGCCCAACAAGTGACACATCACTGGAATCAGGGTATCTGGCCCTACAACGTGCTGCTCTCAGATTACATAGCAAAAACCTAGTATCAGATTCCGCTGTTTCTGCCACGGATTTGGATGCAAGTCGGCAATAAATGCTCAATAAAGTTTACTTGTGTTACAGTAAATGGCAAATATACTTTAGTATCGCCCCTATGCTATTTGCAAAGTTCGGCTGCTGCAGTACAATTTAGATGGACTGCACAAATAGCATATAAGTGCTATACCAACATATCTGCTGTGTGAAATCCACAGCAAATTCTGAACTCACGAACAATGCCTTAGTTTACAAGTCCCCTGTGAGCAAATCTTCAGCCAAATTCATTGCATATTTTATTGCAAATTTGCAACATTGCAAAGAGTGAAATCCGCAGTGAAAATAGTTTGCATAAACTGGCATGTTGCCAATGTGAAAAACGCAAAACCAGCCAATTTATTCACTACATTTTCTTCTATTATTGCATCTACCACTTGCTCACAAGCATACAATCTATGAGGAAATAGGGGAGACACAAAAAGTAATAATAAAGTACTTGTCGTGTAAGGTCAGTAATAGGGGAATTTAAATAGCACATGAACTAATCTGTACAAGTAGAGATATAATGTGCTGCTGAGTGCATGGAAGAGAGACAAGGTGATAGGCTAGTCTAAAGAAATGTGTTTTAAGGCATGCTTAAAACTGTAGATACTGAGAATTAACATGATTGTCTGGGGTAGCGCATTCCAGAAAACTGGCGCATCACGAGAGAAGTCCTGGAGATGAGAGTAGGAAGTTTGGATTTAGACATAAAAACACAGTTGGGTTTTTTACGTGCATTTTTTCAGGTTACCCTTAGAAGCCCCTAGGGAGAAAGCGCACCAATAAAAGCACAGTGGTCATGAGTTTTCATGAAGTCACCTCCACATTGATTGAACTTTTTAATGCACCAAAAAACGCAGCGTTTTGGTAACATGGCCTTAGATTTCTGCAACGGTGGAAACTACAAGTCCCAGCAGGCAATTGTAAAGTGTAGTTGTAGCTTACATGTGACAGACTTTTGGTTTAGTTAAAATTTTTCAAATTATGAAAATTCAGACAGGAGAGGTTTACGCCCTCTGCATAAGAAATGGGATCAGAAAGGGTCAGACAGGATGTGGGATTTATACTGTGGCAATAAAAGGAAATTAGGCCTCCTGTGTCTTCAAGTAGGGTTTTGTTCACCCGCCAAAATATACATAATCTTATAATGTCCCCTTGGATTTGTTTGGGTCAAATAAATGCCGCAATGTGTACTTTTATCATAGTTCTCCGGTTTATAGCCAAATCCCACCATTATGAAAGCCTACATCATTTACATTGGGCGTAAATGACGGTGGCACTAACAAATTTTCCATAGTATCTGCCTATGATGCGCAGGATTTTCTGTGCCGTTCTGAGCATTGAAGACATCCCCGTCCTCCCGTCATTATATAGTTTGACATTATCAGACTGTCTTCTATATTTCGGTCACCCCCGGGGTACCACGTTCCCTGCATTCAGCAGTTTGCAGGGTAAGCATCTCATTAAAACACTGTCATGTGTAATGTAAGAAATCCATGGCTGAGAGCACACAATGTAATTGAAATCAGAGAAAAAGTTGCAGCGCGCCATTAACAAGTCACAAAGTCCCATCCGTCTGAAATAAAACAAATAAGGAGTATGGTTCCCAGAATGCACCACGATCCTGAAGAACTAACAGGGTATAATGATGCTGCGGACTGCACGCGGACAGAATGCTGACCAATCCATGTGCTAGTGCATACGAGTGGTTTTCCATGTGGATCTAGAAATCGCACCATGCACTTTTCTGGCCCGTTTTATAAAGGCGATTATCGCATGTAATTGCTGGTGTCTCCTGCATCCATATGCAGTGTGTACTAGTTCATGGAGCTGCACACAATTGTGAATGATTATTTCAAAGAGCTGTAAAACATGGTCTAAGTACAGTCCTCAACATTGAAATTGCAACACCAAGAAGGAAAAGTGGTGGAATGATGGAAATCACAGGATGGGGACAAGTTAGCGATCTGCCAATTATGAAAATGTGGAGGCAACATTTTCAAAACATTTTGATTTATTCAGTATGGAGTATGAGCGCCATGTGCAGAAATCCCCGCACTTACAGCCTCGGCTGTTATCAATGAGGTAATTAATGGTTGTCTGAGGAAGGTTCTGCCTCACAGAATGCACTTGGGCAAATCATCAAGATCCGCTGCTGGCAGCTGCTGTGCAATTGTCGATAAATGAAGTCCCAGATGTGCCGGATGGGAGACAAGTCCAGAGACGCTGAAAGCCATGGTAGCACGCTTAGGCCACACAGGCTGCTCACAGTAGTTCGAGTAACATACTGCCTGGCGTTATGTTGAAAAACGGTTCCTTTGGAAATATGGCGCACCATTGGCTCCACCAGCAAATCAATGTAACGCCGAGCTGTTAGTGACCTGGAATAAAGATTAGAGAGGTTTGGCTATTGTACATTATGCCACCCCACACCTTAATCCCGGGAGTAGGGCTAGTATGTCCTTTCCTCATGAAGGCAACTTCATGGCGTTGCCCATGTCATCTCCAGAGCAACCTCCACCTATTATGGTGTCGCAGACAAAAGCGGGACTCATTGCTGAAGAGGATGGACTTCCATTGCTCTATCCCAGCCTCCGGTCTCCATCAGGGAGCTTCAGATCATGACAGCCTGGTGTCTGAACCACGGTTGTCCTTTGAACTTTGTCCACTCAGTTCACTTTGTCCTTTGGGACCTGGATCTACTTCTTCCTTATCCTTTGGGCCATCCTTCTTTACTTGTTAGCCCATTTGACCTAACATCCACTGGAAATTGATTGGTCTTCTTTCAGACACTTGCACGACTGTTTGCAGAAAACTGGCGTTCTGTCCTCTTATTTTATTTTTGCGCAGTTGAAGACAAACAGGCAACTTTTAAAAAAGAGCATGCATCTTTTTGCTCTTAAAAGGCGCATAAAAGTGACTTATTGTTTATCTTGTAGAATTTGCTGCTATTTTTCCGTCAAACTCTTCAAAATTGGGCAAAGGAATTGATACATTTTTGTGTAAACTCAGATTTGCTCTTTTTCTTGTCTTTTACTCTAAAAGGATAAACGTCGCATGATCCTTTAAATTATTTCTGGTCAGTCCTCAATAAGACCCAAAATAAACTTAGATCGCCTTTGTACTCTAGTAAGGAGTACAATTGTACAAAGGTTTTCCAACATTTTGAAAAGTCGCAAATGATGAATTGGATTAAAAAATGTGGATAAGAAAAAAACATGCTCTTATTGTCAAAAAAAAAAAGACAAGTAAAGTTTACTTAAAATAATAATAATAATAAAAGTGCAAATAAAACAGTTACTTATCTGAACCATTGTTACTACAGGAAAAAAAAGGTGCAAAGATGATGATAAATCTGGGCCAGAATCATTGATTCGGCACAAAATTCATCAACCTGCGTGAAGAATTTGGTGCAAAAAATGTCAAGACAAAAAAGAATAAGGGCCAAAGATTCCTGCACCAGTATTAAAGGGACCATCGCTAATGAAAATACAATACTTGGTAATTGCCTTAAACTTCACGTTAGTCTTGGACTTACTGATTGTTTTCTTTACTTTAAGTAATATATGATGAATCAGCAGCAGGAGGGCACATTACGATAATGGGTGATGTGTTATTTTGGAATAGCTGCCAGGCTTTTATAGCCGCTATCAAGTCTGAAAACACTATAAAATCTATAATAGTACAAGGAGGATACAAATTGGATGATTTTCAGTCCTTTTAATGCTTCAGTACATAAAACGCTCCGGCTGCTAATGATTCTAGCAGCAATTGTATTATTTCTACTTGATTGTGGCCACTGGAGGTGACCATCAAAGTGACACCTGGTGCCAAGGCTGGAATCAGAGGAGCGGTGTAATAAATGTTTTGTCTTGTGCTCCTTGTTAAATCTGCTCCTATTTCATGGAAGACGCAGAAAAAATAGTGCAATAAAGACTGATGTCTTTTCCGATCTTCTGCAGCTCGTAGGCTGCAGGTTTACTTGCACATTACCCACGTCTATTGGAAGCTGCAAAGTGAAGCATTATCACATTACCCCCGCGAGTCACCCGGATGGTTGGCTAATTGGCAACGGATCAAAACACCGTCTGTTCCAACTTCACAAGCCCCGATACTGGGAAAAAACAGCTGTCTAGTGCTTGTCACAAGAATCAACATTACAGTGCTGCTCGAGGTCGCTCCCCTGTCTATTCTTCAGCTGAGATGGGAATGCACAATGTGCGTGATCGTAGTGAACAGTACGACCAGGGGTATCCAGGTCAGGAGCTGGGTTTATACAGGACCTGGTTGACTAACTTCTACCTGCATGACATACAGTCGCTTGCGAAAGTATTTACACCCTTGGCATTTTTTGTGTTTTACTACCTCACAACCTGGAATTTCACGGTTTTTTTTGAGAGTTTGCATCAGTTCATGTAAAGAAACTGTGAACATTTGGTTTTCTTTTTATTGTGAAGCAAACAACAAACAGAATAAAATAACTGAAAACTTTAGGGGGGTGAATAGTTGTGCACACTAAAGTCAGTGCTTTGTAGAGCCTCCTTTTGCAGCAATTACTGCTGCAAGTCACTTTAGATAAGTCTCTTATCAGCTTTCCACAATTTGCCACTGAGATTTTTGCCCATTCCTCAAGGCAAAACTGCTCCAGCTCCTTCAAGTTAGATTGTTTCCTCTGGTGAACAGCAATCTGCAAGTCTGACCACAAATTCTCAATTGGAATAAGGTCTGGGCTATGACTAGGCCACTCAAAACATTTAGCATTTTCACCTTAAACCACTCAAGTGCTGCTTTAGTAGTATGCTTTGGGTCATTGTCTTGTTCAGGGCTGTGGAGTAGGTAAGCCAAACCTCCAACTCCAACTCAGACTCCTCAGTTTCCATGACTCCGACTCCACGACTCCGACTCCCTCATACATGGCTCATGTTTAAGTGATAAATTTACTGTAGCACAGATTCGTCTCCGCTAAAAGTCTAGACCTTTGCATCAGGAATAGGACAGACATTTATAGGACATTTCATAACTTTCCCAAATTCTTATGAAAAAATATTTCCCACAAACTGCATTGAACTACTGTACCCAATTTATTATAGATTTTAGGAGTTGGAGTCGGTCCATTTTATACCGACTCCGATTCCGACTCCACCAAAATGGACACCGACTCCGACTCCACAGTCCTGGTCTTGTTTGAAGATGAACCTCTGTCCCCGTCTCAAATCACTGACAGACTGAAACAGGGTTTGCTAAAGAATATCCCTGTATTTTGTACCATCCATCTTCCCATCGACTCAGACCGTTTTCCCTGTCCCTACTGGTGAAAAACATCCCCACCGCCTGATACTGCCACCACCATGTTTCACTGTGGGGATGGTGTTCTTGGGGTGATGAGATGTGTTGGTTTGGCGCAAGACATAGCATTTACCTTGGTGGCTAAAAAGTTCAATTTTGGTCTCATCTGTCCACAACACCTTCCTCCATACATTTGGGGAGTCTGTCAATGTCTTTTGGCAAACTCAAAACAAGCCTTACAATTTGTGTGTAAGTAAAGGCTTTTTTCTGCCCATTCTTCCATAAAGGCCACCTCTATGGAGTGTACAGCTTATTGTGGTCATATGGACAGATACTCCAGTCTCTGCTTGGGAACTCTGCAGCTCCTTCAGGGTTACCTTTTGGTCTCTGTGCTGCCTCTCTCATTAATGCCCTCCTTGCCCGGGCTGAGAGTTTTGGTAAGCGGCCCTCTCTTGGCAGGTTTGTTGTGGTACTATGTTCTTTCTATTTGATGAATGGTAATAAATGTGATGGTTCTCTGGGGGATCATCAGAGATTGGGATATTTTTTATAACCCCACCCTGACTTTTACTTCTCAACAACTTTGTCCCTGACTTGTTTGGAGGTCTCCTTGGTCTTCATGGTGTTGTTTGGTTAGTGGTGCCTCTTGCTTAATGGTGTTGCAGCCTCTGTGGCCTTTTAGAAAAGGTAAAGTGTATATACTGACAGACCATGTGACACTTAGATTGCACACAGATGGACTGCCTTTCACTAAACATGTGACTAATGAAGGTATTTGCTTACACCAGAAATGTTTAGGCGCTTCATCGCAAAAGGGGTGAATACTTATGGACATACCAATTTTTAGTTATTTGATCCCATAAATTAAATTTATGCCTATATTTTTCTCACTTCACTTCACCAACTTAGACTATTTCGTGCTGATGCATCACATACAAATCGGATTGCAAAAATATTGTGAGGCAGTGACCGGGATCGTATACGAGGGACGTTATATATCCCCCAGAATTTGTACAGAGACGTATTAAATTCATTGGAGTGCATTGCAGTCACAAACTCACCTGCGGCTGCAATGCAGGACTGAAGGTGAACATTGACCTGATCAGGCTATCTGGCTAAGGCAGATTAAGTAAAACCCGGTAGGGCCTTCATTTCTTGGGGGAGGCTACAGGAAGGCAGTGGGGCGGCCTCCTCCCTCCAACTAGGGTTTTCCAGTGGCTCTTGCCACAGGTCCTTTAAAAACCCTGCACTAAGGATTAGTGTTGTTCTATGTTGGAACCTGCTAGGAGCATAGCAGGAAAGCTCAGCAGGATTGAGTGTGGCTGAACCCACGTCTGGGAAGGCTCTGCACCTGTCAGGACCTGAGCGGCCCGGCGCGGCCGTTGCCCACGTCAACCGTTGTTTAAGGACTCGTGTTAACCCGGCTGCGAACCGGAGGACTTTTCTGTTTACCCGTGAGTTGCTGAATAAAACTGTTTATGTTGGACTTGCTTGGGTCACTGCCTCAGTTACTGCACTGTGTGAACACCACCGCCTTACAATATTTAAACACAAGTTGTAATGTAACAAAACAGGTAAAAAGGCAAGGGGGGTGAATACTTTCGCAAGCCACTGCACATATGTCACATATATATATATATATATATATATATATATTGTAAGGTGGCAGCTGGAGAGGTCGTGGATGGGAGGTATGTGTGCCCGAGGTGCCAAGCCTCGGTAATGTAGGACCCGGAGAAGCATGCTCCAGCACACATAGTGCTGATAGGTATTTAATGGGTCTGGATCATGGGTGCAGGTTTTATGAGCAGCTGAAAGAGCTGGGTGGGATCGGCTGCTCACTTACCTCCAGTCCAGGTCTTGGAATGTCTGATTTAAGGCAGCTGGGTCTGTCTCACTTGGTCTGTGTGTTTGCAAGGTGCTGACAAGGACAAGGACTGACATTTAAATGGCTGAGCCTGTGCGTCATCTGGACTGGTTATTTTCCATTTTTTCTGTTATACCTTTTTATACCTGGAAGAGGCTGTTTTATTTTATTAACCCTTACGGTTTATGAACTCTTGATAAACTGCCTGTTCATTTTCGGACAACGAACTGAATCCTGCGTGTGTGAACCAGCATCTACAACAGAGCAAAACCCTACAATATATATGTGCCTTAGTCCGACCAGGGATATTGCTTATGGCTTGTCATAAATGGGGATGATCCAAAATATCTGGAGGGTTCATTTGATCTTATAAGTTTATAGGTCAAAAGTCGTACTTTAAGGGCTCGTGCCCACGACCGTAAAAATCGTACGAGTGCTATCCATCGTCTTGACGGATAACACTCGTCCCCGTGTTATTCTATGCCAGTCGATCCGAGGAAAAAAATTTCAGCATGCACAAGTTGCATCCGATTGTCGCGCTCGGCCAGTCGTGTCTATTAGCAGAAAAAATCAGACATCTGAGCGCGGTCCTATTTTCGCCGACTGACAGAATGGAGAATTATTTTTTTTTATTCTCCTCATCTGAGAAAATTGTATCCCACTCTGATCAAACTCTCATCAGAGTGTGATCAGCATTTTCTCAGATGAGAGCAAAACGGTGGTGTGACAAGGGGTTGTCCCATATGTCAAAAATGTATCACCTATTTACAGGATACTTGATAAATTTGTGATCACAATGCGTTTGGCTGCTGAGATCTCCAGTGATCTTGAGAATAGGGGAGCTAAAGTCTCCTGTGTGAATGAAATGGTAGTGTGCATGCTATAGACAGTAAATGGATTGGTGGTCACTCATGCTCACTACTAGTCCATTCACCCAGGAGACTTTGGGTACCCCATTCTCCGGATCGGTTGGAAACCCAATGATCAGATCAGCAGCGATACATACAGTTTTCCCCTAACCTTTGCATATATGTGATATATATTATTTATGGGATACCCCTTGAAAAGAACTGGTAGATTCTCAGCTGGGTTCCTGAGTCGTATAGTCAATAAGGCTAAGAAATGCTGCATATTTTTTCCTCTTCTCCCTGGCAGTAAAAACGCATGCGGATTTTACATGCGTTCTTCCTGCCAGGTAGAAGCGTTTGTCAAGCGTTTTTGCATGCATTTCTGCATGCGGGCTATCAAGCGCTTTTCCAAACGATTTTAGCATCACTTGGAAATAGTTAAAAAAAAAAAAAAAAAGAATAAAAATGTAAGAATGGTAAAAAATAAAAAAATAAAGATTATACTTACCTTCTGATGGCCCCCGGTGTTTTCTCCGCTATGTCCAGTCTGTTGTATGTCTCGCGATGGTGTGAAAGGACCTGCCATGACGTCATTTAGTCATGTGACAGGTCACGCGACCGCCGACGTCAGCGGTCGCGTGACCTGTCACATGACTAAACGACGTCATGGCAGGTCCTTTCACACCACCGTGACCCATACAACAGACCGGGCGCATCATACAGGAGACCAGGGGCCATCGGAAGGTAAGTATAATCTTTTATTTTAAATTCTTTATTTAACAGGTTCTATGGTACCCGGGTCTGGATGAGAGTCTCCTCTTCTCCAAACCCGGGTACCATTGAATCGCTTAATATCCGCATTTGCACAAGTGCTCATACGGATATTATGCGATTCAATGCAAGTCAATGGCGGCAATTACGCTGTGTGTCCGCAAAATTAATGGACATGCTGCGTATTTTTCCGCAATGATAATCCACAGTGGACATTTCCGCAGCATGTGCACAGCACATGCGGATTATCATTGGGGACCATGGGGCACTTATTACCAAGCGTTTAAGCGTTTTCGCTGCGGAAATTCCGCAGCAAAAATGCTTGAAAAACGCATAGTGGGCACGCAGCCTACGCCTCTATAAATGGCTGGTTGGGTTATAATTGACTGGTACTTTTACTGGTACTTCAAGGGTCTTTGAGAAAATCTCAGTGCTTATTTGCAATTTCAGTTGAGAAGTAGGATCAGGGTAATGGAGCATCTTCGTAGCAAATTAGGAACTCATTTTTGGCTCAAAGGGTTCGCTCCATCTATGTTTGGAAGATAGAAAGTTCTTTGTTTTATGACAGATTCATTTTAGTAATGTTAAAATGGTTTTCTGGCCTTTTCAGTGGGGTAACATATTAATTCTTTCGTCCCTTTGGCCGTGTCCCCCACGATCTATGATCCTTCTCTTCCAGCCTTGTTGGCAGTGGCATCTGACAGCTGTAGTCAATCGCTTAGACTCCCATATTGGCCACCATTGCAAAATTATTCTCAGAGTATTTCCAGTTCTCTGTATTCATCATGGCTGCATTTACTGATAGTTAATTTTTACGTAAATCATGTTTGATAACATTTATGTCTCTTTCAGATAAAATAGAAAATGGGGATGTGTACCAGAGAAAGAGAGGGGCTCATTCTCCCCTAGCCGAGGATCTCTCTGCACTGAGCACTCGGGATTCACCACACAAAGAAGTGAGCAGCAGCTGGAGACGGATTATGCTGCTGATCCTCGCAATTACCATTCACAACATTCCAGGTAAGAGATTATTTCTGCAGATATACATTACCAATGGTATTTACTCTCAGTATGATCTGGGATCTGGGACAGACTGCATACTTACTTACGTTAGAGATTTTCTGCAGCCAAATATTACACTTCACCAGTCCAGCTGTTTTTATTTCTACAGAACTATTAACGTGTGTTACATTCATGACTGCATATACATCAGATTTGATATCTCATTGTTGCAAGAAGGCTGAAAAATAGATTCACCACCCTGTTACAAAAAATAAAGGACTGATACCATATGAACTTCACAGTCCTATTGTGAAGTGTCAATGATGTTGGGCTGGCATTAGGCTATGTGCACACTGTGCGTTTTTGCAGCGTTTTTTTTCGTTTGGAAATGGACCAAAAACGCTAGGGAATCTTTATGCCAGTTAATGCAATGACAATCCTGAAGTGCTGTGATGATCAGGAATTTTCCTGTCAGGATTGTCATTGCGTTTAAATCTGCAAAATTTCAATTCTTTGTGCGTTTTTGCAGCGTTTTTCACCCATTGACTTCAATTGAGTGAGTCATATCCGCAGCAAAAACGGAGGTATAAAAATATTTGCAGATTTGCTACGGATGTTTGCTGTGTATTTGACCTACTCAATTCAAGTCAATGAGTCAAAGACGCACAAAGAATTGCCCCCGGGAGACTACTCCTCCCATCGTCCTACGGCCGCTCCCGCTGATAATAGCAGCAGGTGCTGCTGAGGGGAGAAGTAGTCTGTGCACGGTGTAAAAAAAAAAAATTAAAATAACTTGCTATTAAAATAAAAAACAAATGAAAAAGAAAAGGGAAATCCACCGGCACATCCAACAGGAAATAATTAAAAACTGTTCTTTATTGAAGAAAAAACTAAAACATGCTAAAATGAAAACTCAGAAAGCTGACGCGTTTCTGGTGTATACAACACCCTTATTCATAGGACGTCCTATGAACAAGGGTGTTGTATACACCAGAAACGCGTCAGGTTTCTGAGGTTTCATTTTAGCATGTTTTAGTTTTTTCTTCAATAAAGAACAATTTTAAATTATTTACTGTTGGATTTGCCGGTGTATTTCCCTTTTCATTTTCATTTGCTTGTGATCACCAATGCGTGCGGCACCCTCTGGATGGATTCCGGCTGACATATGGTTTTGAAATCGACAACGTGGTAAGCTTTCTACATTTCCTCTCCCCTTCTCCCTTCTACGCCATTCTCTAAAATAAAAAACACTTCATACTCACCTACCGCGCGATCCGATCACCCAGCAGCCGGCTATACACTGACAGGAGCGCGATAGCTCCTGGCAGTGTATAACGCTGAGCTGCCGGGAGTGATCAGCTCTGAGTTCCGGTGACCTCACTTACGGCAGCGGTGCTGCGTGAGAATTTTCTCGGAGCTCTGAGCTGATCATCAGCTGATTGAACTCCAGTGACCTCACTCCTAGCAGCTCAGCGCTATACAATGACAAGAGTGATTACAGTCCTGTAAGTGTATACAGTGCTGTCCTCTACAACAGTCACACCAGTGATTGCTGGTGTGACTGCTGTAGAAGTGACCCAGATTTTCGTGGGACACTCTGGATTATGTGATCACGTTGGACAGGTGAAGGATATGGTTTTTTTTTGTTTCTATTTTTTTACAATTGATAATGGCTTCAGCGGAATGAGCTGGATTTTTTTGCTTTCTCTATTGGATGTTGCACCCTGCCCAGGAGCTATCCGTGCTCCAGAGGTGTGGAACTGCAGGTGGTGAGCTGGATTTACTTCTGTGAGTTAGGTGAGTATACATTGTTTTTTACTTTTAAATAAATGATTAAAACTATGTTGAATTTTATTTAACATAAGACTTTATTCTGGCCGTGTCTTTATTTCAAAACTTTTACTATGAGGTTAGTAACCTGGGCTTCATATCAGCTGCCAATACAAGGCTGATATGAACCCCACCCTATTACCCCACTTGCCACCGCACCAGGGCAAGTGGGAAGAGTGGAGGCTAAATGCCAGATTTGGTGCCTCTTATGGATGTACCAGCTCTGGGGCCGCTGAGAGCTGATATTATTGGCCTCAGAGGGGACCAGGATCCAATAATAAAATAATTTTATCATTTTATCTTCTATCTATCTGTCTGTCTGTCTGTCTGTTTGTCTGCCTATCTTTCTAGTATTTAACATATATCCTTCTAGTACATAGCTTTCTATGTATCTCAACTTTATGTATCGATCAGAGACGTACATAGAAATCATGGGGCCTTATAGCAAGAGTCTGTATTGGGCCCTACACTCCACACACAACCCTCAAAAAATTTTGCGGAGTAGATGTGGTCAGGTCACATAGGCACAATCACAGATGGGCATACCTCCCACCTTTTAAACACAGGGAAAGGGACATGCATTGTGACATGTATGCTGAAATTGTGCTGCTGTTAAGCCCTTTAGAGTTCTCACCCACTGTGGATCCTCCTTTCATAGCCCCTATAGACTATCATTACCTCAAAACTGCCCCCACAAAAAGTATGATACCTCACAGTGAATTGCCTCATGTAATTATTCCCCACACGCACAGTATCATCACCCCACAAGAAGCTGCACCAATATGATACACCCACAATTCTCCACCCAAACACACATTATGTTGCCTCTACAGCCCCACCCCATACATTATGATGGACCCCCCTATCCCTCCATACTGGATAATGGCCCCCACAGCACCCTATGAAGTAGTATGGTGGACCCCATAGCGCTTTATACACAGTAAAATGGACTCCACAGGCCCCGTTCACAGTATAATGGACCACACAGCCACCAACACAGTATTAAGGACCCCACACCACCCCATGCAGTATAATGACCCCCCACTCCCTATTTCCCTCATACAAAATATAAAGGCTCCACAGCCCTCCATACAACATAATGGCCCCAGAGCACCTCATACAGTATGATGGACCCCACAGTTCCCTCCAACAGAATGTTGGCCCCCACAGCCACCACATGCAGTACGATAGACTCTAAAGTTTTCTAACATAGCATGATGGACCTCACAGCTCCCCCTACACTATGAGTTATGGCCTAACAGTCCTCTACACAGTATTATGGTTATCACAGCCCCCTAAACAGTATGATACACCTAACAGTCCTCCACACAGTATGATAGGCCCCAAACATTATGATGGACCTCACAGCCTCCCCACACATTATGATGAAATCCATAGCACCCTTAAAAAGTATGATGTCCCGTACATCCGACCCACACAGTATGATAGCCTCCAAAGTTCCCCCTACAGTATGATGCCCCACACAGCTCCCTAAACACTATGATGGCCCCCACATTTCCCTAACACTGTATGATAGCCCAACAGCCTGACACACTGTATCACCTTTTGATTATTAAAATAAAAAAAGACCGAGGCTCCACCGAGCCGGTGCATTGTAATAACTGCTTCGCACCTGCTGAGCTGAGACTGAGAGCTCATGTACAGGGAAAATGGTAGAACAGTGAGCCGATAACTTGCTGTATTCAACAGTATCTGCATCCCAATGATTTAGATAACATTGAAATAAAGGGGCAGAGGGCAGTGTCACTTGGCACCAAGTTTCTTCTGCTCACGAGCCTCATAGCGGCCACGTGGTCTGCCACTATGGGTGGTACACCTCTGTTATCTATCCATCTATCTCCAGTTCTCTCTTTATACTGTGAGAAGTATTCTCCATGTGCTCCGCTTATGTGAGTGATGGTGTTGCACAGATCAGCGGCACATGAGCGGGCAGCTGTTTTCCTGCAGGTGTTTATATCGGTGCAGTAAATCATAGTTGGAGCTGTGGATCCCCTCCAGTAGATTGGCCATATCCTTCCGCCACATCCTTCTTCTTGTCAGCAGCTGCTCTCGTCGTCTCTTTCGATGCTCCTTGGCTTTGATTTTGCACAGAATAAACTCCAAGCTACCTATTAAAGCAGTTCATACACATGGGGCACACGGCCTAATCTGCGTTAGACCCAGGATTACCCATCCAGCTCCAATTTCCCTGTTTATCAGGCTGGTTTGGCTGGCAGCAGCCTGGCAGTCAGCAGCAGTGTATTGTGCGCCTGTCATGCAGACACTGCTTGGAAAAAGAAAAACCTATGTTTTTCTTGGCTGCTTTTATCCCAGCTTCTCTGTCTGATCCTTCATCTGTAGCTCCAGGGTTGTTATTGTTTTTATTTATATACCACCAGCCAAAAACTCACCAAGAGATTGCCATATAGATTAAACTGGAGGTAAGTGGCTCAGAATATCTTTAGCCTGAATGAAAGGGATCCTACACTTATATGACCCGGAAGATTTTTTTTTTTTTTACAATTTCATGCTTTCACATTCCTGTCTCTTGTAAAGATATCTCCTTTTATAAGCTCAGTGATGGTCCAACCTCCGGCTAAAGGGAGCTAAATAAAGAACAATTGCATATACACTGCTCAAAGCAATAAAGGGAACACTTAAACAACAGAATATAACTCAGAGTAAATAAACTTCTGTGAAATCAAACTTTGCACTTAGGAAGCAACACTGATTGACAATCAATTTCACATGCTGTTGTGCAAATGGAATAGACAATAGATGGAAATTATTTGCAATTGTCAAGACACCCACAATAAAGGAGTGGTTCTGTAGGTGGGGACCACAGACCACATCTCAGTACCAATGCTTTCTGGCTGATGTTTTGGTCACTTTTGAATGTTGGTTGTGTTTTCACACTCGTGGTAGCATGAGACGGACTCTACAACCCACAGAAGTTGCTCAGGTAGTGCAGTCATCCTGGATGGCACATCAATGCGAGCTGTGGCAAGAAGGTTTGCTGTGTCGGTCAGCGTTGTGTCCAGAGGCTGGAGGCGCTACCAGGAGACGTGGAGGGGGCCGTAGGCAGGCAACAACCCAGCAGCAGGACCGCTACATTCGCCTTTGTGCAAGAAGGAACAGGAGGAGCACTGCCCGAGCCCTGTGAAATGACCTCCAGCAGGCCACAAATGTGCATGTGTCTGCACAAACGGTTAGAAACCGACTCCATGAGGGTGGTATGAGGGCCCGACGTCCACAGATGGGGGTTGTGCTCACAGCCCAACACTGTGCAGGACGCTTGGCATTTGCCACAGAACACCAGGATTGGCAAAGTCGCCACTGGTGCCCTGTGCTCTTCACAGATGAAAGCAGATTCACACTGAGCACATGTGACAGACGTGACAGAGTCTGGAGACGCCGTGGAGAGCGATCTTCTGCCTGCAACATCCTTCAGCATGACCGGTTTGGCAGTGGGTCAGTAATGGTGTGGAGTGGCATTTCTTTGGAGGGTCGCACAGCCCTCCATGTGCTCGCCAGAGGTAGCCTGACTGTCATTAGGTACAGAGATGAGATCCTCAGACCCTTTGTGAGACCATATGCTGGTGCGGTTGGCCCTGGGTTCCTCCTAATGCAGGACAATACCAGACCTCATGTGGCTGGAGTGTGTCAGCAGTTCCTGCAAGATGAAGGCATTGAAGCTATGGACTGGCCCGTCCGTTCCCCAGACCTGAACCCAATTGAACACATCTGGGACATCATGTCTCGCTCCATCCACCAACGGATGCACCACGGACTGTCCAGGAGTTGGCGGATGCTTTAGTCCAGGTCTGGGAGGAGATCCCACAGGAGACCATCCGCAACCTCATCAGGAGCATGCCCAGACGTTGTAGGGAGGTCATACAGGCACGTGGAGGCCACACACAATACTGAGCCTCATTTTGACTTGTTTTAAGGACATTACATCAAAGTTGGATCAGCCTGTAGTGTGTTTTTCCACTTTAATTTTGGGGGTGACTCCAGGTCCAGGCATCCATTGGTTAATAAATTTGATTTCCATTGATGATTTTTGTGTGATTTTGTTGTCAGCACATTCAACTTTGTACAGAACAAAGTATTCAATGATAATATTTCATTCATTCAGATCTAGGATGTGTTATTTGAGTGTTCCCTTTATTTTTTTGAGCAGTGTATATGAGAATAGAATTAATGTATTGAAAAATTGTTTCTTCAGAGCTGCAGTCACGTTTTTGCAGTTGCAATTTTTCCCCCTTATGACCTGAACTAAACTTG
Organism: Phyllobates terribilis; assembly: GCF_046119375.1. Taxonomy (NCBI): domain Eukaryota; kingdom Metazoa; phylum Chordata; class Amphibia; order Anura; family Dendrobatidae; genus Phyllobates; species Phyllobates terribilis. The sequence goes on along the minus strand of NW_027362765.1, from coordinate 92,639,016 downwards.
ATTTGCTGGCTTGCGGGGTAGAAAGTGTCGTCCTCCTGTTAATGGGCATTAAACCAACGTAGAGGAAAGAGTACAGAAATCAGTAGTAACGAATGGAAAGCTGTCATCAAAAAGCGGCTAAAGATTTCTGCTATGAAGCCAAAAAACTTAGAAATGACATCTAAAAATAATCCGCGCAAAGCTTAGCTTTGGAGGCAGATTCTCTGGGAGATCTATGTCCCACCCATAGATCTTAACAGCTCATTTACATATTAAGAAAACATGCATTTCTCTGGAATAAAACATCAGATCACAGATATCAAAGTATCATTTTGTTCATCTTTCTATGACCAGCATGCCTATATAGACTGCTTAGGAGGGTTGATCCTACTGACAGATTCCCTTTAAAGCCCACACATTATACAGGGTGGTCCAAAAGTAGGTGGACAGAAAATAATAACATTTGAATTAGGCTGTTGCTGTAACTGGGGAACAACTTGATTCATTAGAATTTCGAGATACTTATCTCCTGTGAATGTTCCTTCAAAAAATATTGGTCCTAAAGCACCAAAACTTGAAATACCACCCAAAGATTGACACCAGGCTCATTTAGTTGTTGCTCTAATGTTAAATGCATGTTTTCATTATACCAGTAATATACAATTATGTCTGTTAATATGGCCGGATAATTTGAAAGAAGCTTCATCACTCCACATAATGTTATCTAAAATTACTGGATTTTCTTCAATTTCGTTAAGCATAATCTCACTAAATTGCAGCCGCCTGTCTGGATCATCCTTCAATAAACCATGAATTAGACGTGGACGATAAGCTTTTCCCCTTCTCCCATGACAGCACCACCTGAGAGAGGGTATCCGCCCACCAAGGACAGGAACCTACTGAATAAAAAGGCGGTACCTCTCCTCCACATCAGTTTTGGTTCCTGTCCCTGATGGGAGCCTCACCAGGTGGTACTTCATGTACCTGGATTATGGACGGTGCGGCCTGGAGGCCGTGGAAGCAGCAGATGGTCCCTGTTCCCAGCCCATCTGGCTGCTGCCCGGGTCTGCGTGTGGGGAGGAGGTGCTGTTTTTTGGATTCCTCCCCGCGTGCGCCGGGGCCTGCGTTCGGGTCTGCGCCTCGCAAGACGAGCTGAGCGCGCCGGCCGTCAGGTCTTCCGGGTCTGCGCACGTGGGGGTCGCGTCGCACCCTGTGCCGGAGCACGCCGTAAGTCCGGGCTGCGCACGCGCGGGGCGCTGGCGCGCCGGAAGCCGGGTCTGCGCATGCGCGGGTGGGAAGCCGTCATCCCGCTGCAAGTCCGCCGGGTGCCGCTGGGCTGCGCATGCGCAGAAGGGAGCGGATCTGCGGTGTAGCGCGCCAGCTGGCTAAATTTAAAAAAAAAAAAAAATTTTTTTTAAATGAGCACGCTGCCGGAAATGGAGGAGCCTAAAGGAGGTGGAGCCCTACGGCTTTTAAGGATGGGGAGCAATCAAGATGGCGGTGTCTGCATCCCCGCCATGATGAATGAGGAGCCGCAGTCACCTGGGCAGCAGCTGTCACCGCCACAGGAGGTACAGCAGCAGCCACAGCCATCAAAGCAGCGCAAGCAGCTTAAGCAAATGGAGCATTGAGAATCTTTCCATCAACAAAGTCACAGCAGTGGAGGGCGTGCGAGTTCCGGCAAGACTGGGCAGAAAAGACTTCGTCAGTCCACCTCCGCCAGATGGGAGCCCTCATGTGAACGGCAACCACCGCCTCCGGTACCCTAGTCTGAACGGCAGTGTGGTGAGTGATCTTCGTGAAAGTCTCACCCTGAATAATGTGCTCTTCTCTCTTTTTTCCTCCTCCTTCTCCTTTCATTTCTTGGGGCAGGAGGCGAAGAAGTGTAGTGCTAAAAGTAAAAACAGGGAGTGTGCTTTATGCAAAATCGGTCTTCCCACCTCCTATGCCAAAAACCTTTCCTCGGACTGTATTCAGAAAACCATTGCAGAGGAGTCCCCCAGGTTTTCTTTAGAATTAAAGGATCTAATCCAAACTGAGGTCAGAGAGTCTTTAAGAGGCTTAACCTCACGCAAAAAGAAGAAGCGAAAACTAGTTTCTTCAGAATCAGAGGAATCAGTGGAGACCCGTTTTGCAAGAGAACTGCCTTCCTCCTCTAATCTCTCGTCATCATCATCGGAGTCTTCGGATGATGATGGGGGGGGCAGACCTTGTTTTTTGGTTGATAATACTGAGAGACTAGTTAAAGCCGTCAGAGGGACTATGGGTATTACCGATACCAAGGTGCCCAGAACAGTCCAGGATGTTATGTTCGGGGGCTTAGACCAAAGGAGGGGACGCTCATTCCCGGTCAATGACAGGATTAAATCTCTGATAGAAAGGGAATGGAAGAAACCGGAGAGGAAGGCTCAGCTGCCGTCATCCTCCAAGCGGAGGTACCCCTTTGAGGATGAGGATGCGGCTAAATGGGACAAAACCCCTAAGATTGACGTGGCCATTTCAAAATCTTCAAAAAAATCCACTCTGCCCTTTGAGGATTTAGGAGCCTTAATAGACCCGCTGGATAAAAAAGCGGTGTCCTTCCTTAAACAAGCCTGGGAGTCGTCAGCAGGGGCCCTTAAACCGGCAGTAGCAGCCACCTGCACCGCTAGATCTATGATGATCTGGCTTCAACAATTGTAAGACCAAATTAGGGGGATGTGTCCAGGGAGAAAATTCTATCGGACCTTCCTCTTGTGCAGGGAGCGGCTGCATTCCAGGCAGATGCATCGGCAGATTCAGTTAGGCTGGCTGCCTGGTCTGCAAACCTCTCTAATGCAGCCCGTAGGGCGCTATGGTTCAAGAGCTGGCCAGGGGATGTGCAGTCAAAGTCTAAACTGTGCTCAATCCCTTGTGAGGGGGACTTCTTGTTCGGCAAAGGTCTAGATGACATCCTAGATAATGCCGCAGACAAAAAACATGGGTTTCCCACGGTGTCTGGTTCCCGGTTTAACAGCTCCTTTCGGAAGAGAAAATACAGCCGCAGTAAAGCTCCCAGAGACCAAGGTAGCTGGAAAGACAGAAAGCCGTATAACAGAGGCTTCATGTTCGGGGGTCCCTCCTCCGAGAATAAGAAAGCCCCTAAGTGACAGTTCCCCCCAGGTGGGAGGAAGATTGTCCCACTTCCTGCCTGCCTGGAAGGAAATTTCATCCAATTCTTGGATCTTAGGGATAGTCAGGAGGGGGCTCACATTAGAGTTCAAAAGCTGGCCCAAGAACACTGTCAAAATATCAGCCCCCAGGGGTTTAGCGGAACAGATAGCCTTACAGCAGGAAGTTCTCTCTCTGCTCATGAAAGGAGTTCTGGTGGAAACACCTGCACCCGAGCAAGGAAGAGGATTCTATTCAACTCTCTTCCTAATAAAGAAGCCGGACTGCTCCTTCAGGACCATTGCAAACTTAAAGAGGCTGAACGACCATTTAATCTTCAAGATGGAAATAATAAAATCGGCCATAAAGATGTTATTTCCGGACTGTTTTATGTGCGTCCTCGATCTGAAGGATGCCTACTACCACGTCCCGATTTGGCCAGATCATCAACAGTTTCTAAGAGTAGCTGTACAATTCGGCAGGCACGTAAGGCATTTTCAGTTCGCAGCTCTTCCCTTTGGCATTTCCATGGCGCCGAGAGTCTTCACAAAAATTATTCTGGTGGTCACAGCGCACTTGAGGGAAAGAGATATTCTTGTCATCCCTTATCTGGACGACTTCTTAGTAGTGGGCAGATCAAGTCAACTCTGTGCTCTAGCCCTGGCGGACGTCCTGGCCAGTCTAAGACGCCTAGGTGGCTGTTAAATCTGGAAAAGTCGAGGCTGGAACCAAAGAGGGTTCAGTCTTTCCTGGGTCTCATTCTGGACTCAGAAAACCAAACCTGTCTTCTGGAAAAGAAGCTGAAGATCAGATCCCTAATATCTCAGGTTATCAGCAATCCGACCATGACCCAGAGGAGTGCAATGTCTCTGTTGGGTACAATGACATCTTGCATCCCGGCGGTTCAATGGGCCCAGTACCATTCCAGATGTCTTCAACAGGAGATTCTGGCAGCGGACAGGCGGCTCAAAGGTCGCCTGAATGGGAAAATATCTCTTCCAGATGTCGTGATCAACTCCCTGGACTGGTGGACATCTCCGGTCAACCTATCTTTGGGTGTTCCTTGGACCTTCCAGGTGTCGGATACAGTTACAGCAGACGCAAGTGCAGAAGGTTGGGGAGCTCACCTAAGGGATCGTTCTGTACAAGGCCTCTGGTCGGACAGCGAGACAAGTCTCTCTTCCAACATGAAAGAGCTGTTGGCAGCGAGAAACGCTCTAAAAGAATTCAGTTCTGTTCTTCAGGGTCCTCACGTCAGGATAATGCCAGACAACAGATCAACAGTCGCCTACATCAATCATCAGGGGGGTACCAGGTCTCTCCCTCTGATGTTAGTAGCGGATCAGATCTTCAGGTTTGCCGAGAGTCGGCTGGTTACGCTCTCGGCGCTGCATATAAAAGGGGAAGAGAACATAAAGGCCGATTTCTTGAGTCGTCACATCTTGAAACAAGGAGAGTGGGAGTTGAATCCAGCCGTTTTTCAGCAGATTGTGGGTCGGTGGGGACAGCCCCAGATAGATCTATTTGCAAACAGACACAATCGGATGACCGAGACCTTTTGCTCCCTGAATCCAAAAGAGGGGGCGTTTGCGGTGGACGTGCTGCAGATTCCGTGGGATTTTACTGTAGCTTATGCCTTTTCCCCTTTAGTACTGATCCCTACTATCCTGAGGAAGATCCGAGAGGAACGGGCGAGGGTTATATTGATCGCCCCGTTCTGGCCCAAGAGACCATGGTTCACTTGGATGAAGAGAATGTCCCAAGCAGATCCATGGGTTCTTCCGGACATCCCGGATCTCCTCAGGCAGGGCCCAGTCTGTCATCCCCAAAGAGCAGGTCTGCATTTGACGGCCTGGATTTTGAGAGGTCGCTATTGACGCAAAGGGGGTTTTCTCCGGATCTTGTTACTACCCTTCTGGCAAGTAGAAAGCCGATAACAACTAGAATCTATGGTAGAACCTGGGCTAAGTTCTTGTCTACCTCGGGTCAGTCCGCCAAAGGGAGGATTCCTATTGAGGCCATACTAGAATTCCTCCAGAAGGGGTTAAATATGGGACTAGCCACCAGTACTCTTAAGGTGCAGGTATCAGCTCTGGGGGCACTGTATAATTATGACTTGGCAGCAAATAGATGGATCATTAGATTTATTAAAGTTTGTCATAGATCCAGACCTATTCCTATTCTAAGAATGCCTCCTTGGGACCTTAATTTAGTTCTGGAAGCATTAACCAAACCTCCCTTCGAGCCCTTAGAGAAGGTTTCAGAAAAAATCTTAACTTTAAAGACTGCTCTACTGGTAGCCCTGACATCAGCTCGTAGAGTCAGTGACTTACACGCACTATCCGTTAACCATCCATTCACTCAAGTATGTACGGATAGAGTAATCTTAAGACCAGACCCGGCCTATCTTCCAAAGGTAGCATCCAAATTCCATAGGACGCAAGTAATCACTCTCCCTTCCTTCTATCCTAATCCTGGGGATTCTGAGGAACATAAGCTTCACACCTTAGATGTTAGGAGGGTGTTAGTCCAGTATTTGGAAGTGACAAAAGCCTGGAGAAAGAGTGACACCTTATTTATATCCTTTCAGGGGGCTAGGAAAGGACTTAAGGTTACAAGAGGGACCATAGCTAGATGGGTCAGGGATACTATTACCTTAGCCTACTCTTCTAGCAATCTGCCGGTTCCAGAGAACCTGAAGGCCCATTCCACCAGAGCGGTAGCTGCTTCCTGGGCTGAGAAGGCGGATGTGCCCATCGACATCATATGTAAGGCGGCAACTTGGTCATCCCCCGCTACATTTTACAAACATTACCGTCTTGACCTTTCCTCTTCTACTGATCTGTCCTTTGGTAGAAGGGTGTTGCAAGCGGTGATCCCTCCCTCTGGTATTTGATCTCTATAAATCTCTCAGGTGGTGCTGTCATGGGAGAAGGGGAAAAGATCCTAGTTACTTACCGGTAACGGGATTTTACAGAGCCCATGACAGCACCCTATTAATTCCCTCCCCTTTATCACTGTGGTGTGCACTTTTTAAGGTGTTTAGTACAAATATTGAGGTGGTGGTTATGTATTAACCTGTCTTCGGAGGCCCTCTCATGCTCTGAAACAAAACTGATGCGGAGGAGAGGTACCGCCTTTTTATTCAGTAGGTTCCTGTCCTTGGTGGGCGGATACCCTCTCTCAGGTGGTGCTGTCATGGGCTCTGTAAAATCCCGTTACCGGTAAGTAACTAGGATCTTTCCACCCAATAGATTTCAGGATTCGCATGATAGAAGCTCGTGAAATTCCCATTTCCAAAGAGGCTCTTCTGGTGGACTTTTTTGGACTCTGAACAAATGTTTCAGCAACAAGTTGTTTATTATCTTCTGTACAGACTGTTTTGGGTTGACCAGTTTTTGGAGCATTAAGGATTGAGCCAGTGGCATTGAATTTGTCACGAATGCGGTAAATGGTTTGTCTCTTTGGGGCTTGAGTACCAAATGTTTCAACCCAATTTGCTCTAACGGTCCCAGCATTTTGAGATTTCCAATACTCTGTTAAAATCCATTGTGTTATCTGAATTATCTGAAAAGAAAACAGATTTGGGGGAGATCTATCTGTGAAAACTAGATCTGTGAAACTGGCTCAGTTGCCCTTAGCAACCAATCGGATTCCACCTTTCATTTTCAAAATAGTCTGTGAGGAATGAAAAGTGGAATCTGATTGGTTGCTAAGGGCAACTGAGCCAGTTTCACTTTACACCATGTTTGATAAATCTCCCCCTTCATAATCTTATTACACTTTCTGTCCACCTACTTTTGGACCACCCTGTATATGCCGATATCGATGGGTTTAGCCAACAGTCCAATGGTTATGGTGGCTGCCAACAGATGATGATGGGAAGATCTCGGACTGCCGACCCTATAATTCTCTAAGAGCCAAACTCCCGCGGAAGATGTCTGGTAGCAGCTCTCCTAGAGAGCACGTGAGCTGCCGGCTGAAAACCAAACCATCATTTGTGTGACAGCCATCTAATGGGTATGGCGGGACTTAAGAGTGTGACCATTTTCTTATAGTATGACTGCATCAATTTAAATCCTTATGCAGCTAGCTATATTTGAGATGTCATCTTTGCACCCCACCCAATTTTGAGACCAATTGGCAACCGCTTAACATAGGGTCTTCTTGATTAACACTGTAGGGTATTATACAGAACTTTTTGACTCGTGCTTTATCTCAGTTCTTCATCCTGTCGCTCTTTGCATGGAGGCAACACATGATGGAGACCATCTATCTGTTCAGCGCTATGTCGTGCCGCATTTCAGACCGTGCATCATCTGTTATTCGCGTCTCTCATTTTGGCTTACTCCATTATATTTTCATAGATTACAGTATAAATTATGTGTAATTCATAACTTTGCCGAGTAATGTATGCCGATATGTGATTACAATATACCCTCCATTATAATAAATCCTTAATCCATTGTGATATCATTTGGCGTCAGTCTATGCATTTTAATAGCTGCAGTCCGATCTATAACCCATAAATCCCACTTAATTGGTTTGCCTCGGAAAGGTCGTGATCCCTGTCTGCAGTAACTGCTGAGAAATCGGAGATTGAGACTCCCATATATTTTAATGCATAGATGATGACATATATGAAGCACGCAGCTGAGACTGTCTTCTCCTATGATTTTTAAGGCAGACTTAGTAATGATATAATATATAATAGATGTGACGTGCACCTAGTCTTACCTTAAAAGGCAGTTCTGTGATTTTTTTTTATAAATAATATACCTGCCTTATTAGATTTTATGGTTCATTTGCTTTTTAAATAGTTATTTTCTACAATCCTTAGGAATAGATGATAACTTTGGAATAGGTGGATGGTGGGGCAGCCATGGGTACTGAATCCAAAAGCGGATCTGGAAAGTTCCCTGCCAGAATTAAACTTGTACTATATACAGATATAAATAAAAAAACATTAAAAAAAAGTTCACCACACTGCAGATGATTTCACAGCCTCAGCCTCAATGTCCTGGTAGGTGCGCGTCCTTCACGTCTTGCCAGCAAACCATCCAAAGAATATATATTGATTGGAAAAGACGGCACTGCATATCAGTCAATAAAATTCCAAAGTGCTTGTTTAATAATCCATGATTAAATGGTGGAATACAGCCACATTATGAGAAGACAACTGTCGTCTCTGGCGCTACTGCGCCCTTAATCATAGAGTAAAAGTGAACTGTGCTCAAGTGAAATTTAAAATCAATGGCATGGCAATCCCACCCCTGAAAGGGGAGGAGGAACAATTAATTATTTATGCTATACATATGGATGCTTGAGTTCAATATAGTGCAAATCACATATATCATTTTATACACCAACAGTTTGCATACCAAGATGGACTTACTGAATAGACCAATTTTACATCACAAAAGATATATATAAGACTGGAGATATCTGAAACCATCAAAAAACCTTTCTTTAAAAAAAAAAACGTAAAAAATTATATATGTGATTTGCACTATATTGAACTTCCCAGCGCCTGCGCACAAATTCCCTGCTCCACAAGGCTGTACGGATGGCAGGGAGAAGAGCGCCGTCCATACAGGGGGAACTGTGCAGGCGCGGGATCCGGCCGGGAACAGCACGTCACAGGGCCCTGTGACGTGCAGGGGAGGTGGGGTGAGTATGATAATAGGACTAGTAGGTGGGGATTCCTTGGCGTCCGAGGGACACCAAGCTTAGCAGAAATCATTTAATAAAAATGCGATTACACAGAAACCAGTCTGCTAATATAGGCCATACAGGCAAGTATAGATTCACATTTCTATCACCTGTATGCCCATATTAGCGGTCTGAAAAGACCCAGGGGGTGACAGATTCCCTTTAATGGTGTATTTAGATCAATATATTTTGTGTTTATTCATAACAATATCGGACATTTGACATAAATTTCAAACCATTTGCAAATTTTCAAACCTTCAATATGCATACCCTTAGATCAGATTGTTATTTAGTCACTTTTTTGTGTAGTATAAACTCTTACCATGTGTCTACTTCACGTCAGCATCATTTTTCAAATGTCCTTTCATTTTTATAGTGTGTTAGAACTTTTAAAAGTTCAGCAATTATTTTTTTTTTTCAAGAAAATTTACAAAACTTTTTTTTCTTTTTTTAGAGATCTATTCAGTTTTGAAGGGACTTTAAAGGGAATCTGTAGCTATGTAATCTGACAGCAGCATGATTTAGGGGCAGAGACACTGATTCCAGCAATATGTCACTTAGTTTACTGGGTTCAGCAGTTGTGATAGAATCACAGTTTTCTCTGCAGCAGATCTAGCAGAGCTTGGAATGCTGAGCTCGGAATGCTGAGCTGTGTATAACCACGCCCACACCACTAATTGGCTGCTTTCTGTGTACACTTTGCAAAAGCAGAAAGCAGCCAATCAGTGGTATGGGTGGGGTTGGACAGGAGGCATAAGACATCTAGTCCTGTACTGATAATCTCCTGCTGATAAAACACTGATTTTATTGAAACCGCAAAACACATCCTAGTAAGTGACACATCGCTGGAATCAGGGTTTCGGCTCATAAATCATGCTGCTGACAGATGCCCTTTAACCCGTTCTGACGTGAGACGTATCCATACGTCCCTGTGGCCTGGTACTTATTGACCAGGGACATTCTATTATGTCTCATCTTTAATGGGGCACCGTCGCGATGATCGCATTAAAATTCCAGTGCCATATTACCTCAGGGTAGTCATCCCGGGGGGTGTTGCCGTCCCTTGAAACTACGATTGCTGTGATTGGCTTGTGATTCTGAGCAGCCAATCACAGTATTTCTCAGTGTTTCAGACAATCAGATTGCCTGAAACCCTGATGTCCAGCCTAGGATTGGTGCTGTAAGAGCACCGATCATAGACTAATGCCTGGCATTGCCAGGCCTCACCTGAGCCAACTCTGATTGGTGCGATCGACGATGACATCGATCGCACCAATCACAGCGCACAGACGCAGTCTGACCTCAGGGTGACCACCCTGTTCTTCCTCATTGTAGCTGAGAATTTGTACAGGGCGGTCACTCTGTCCCTCTGTGCATCGGTTTGGGCCTTGTGGTGCCACAGAAGCCTGTGACACCACAGTCGCTGCTCCTGCTGCCTGCTGGTGAAGACAGAAGTAAGAATATTTTTTGATCCCTGATCTCTCCTCATCCACCCCAATCTCCCTGTCACCCTTTCCCCTTCTTTTTACCCCCCTACCCAACCACACTTTCTGCTACCGAGCGCTGATCAGTACTTGATCGCTGATCATTACTTGATCGCGCAATTTTTAGCAGTTTTTTTGTGCGTCCTACAGTGGTCAAGCACTGATCAGTGACGCGAATCACTAATCCGCACTTGTGCTTGCTGTTTTCTAGGACTTTTTTGTCCCTGTCAATTTTTCTCCACCTTTGCCCCTTTGCACCACCTCCGTGTGCACATCCAGTAGTCGCCGAGCGTTGATCAGTGATGCAAATCGTTGATCCACACTGGTGCTTGCTGTTTTCCACTTTTTTTTCACTGACTATTTTCTCCATCTACCCCTTTGCACCATTCCGTGTGTGCGTCCTACAGCTGTTGAGCTCTGATCACCGATGCACATCAGTGATCAACCTCTAGTTGTTGCTTTTTTTCTTTTATCTTTTTTTAAAAAAAATAAAACAATTTTTTTTACACCAAGCACACTCTCTCTCACACACACACACACACACACAACTGAATAAAGTTTGGTACTCACACAAACACCACATACACAAAAAAAATGTTGTCCCAAACCCGCTATTTAGTGGAGGAGGCATAAGCTTTCCTTGCCTCCGACACTGAGAGTGAAGGAGAGGATCCCACCTTCCTTTATTTTTCCGACTCTAAATCCTCGTCCTCCTCAGGTGATGCTGAACCACCACAAAGACGCCCCAGGACAGTAGCTGAACCGGCGACTAGCGTTACTGACCCCTTATGGACCTCGCCCCCCGAAAATTATGAGCCACCGATTCCTGATTTTACACCACCAGCCTCACAGAAATAGACTTTTTCAAAGTCTTTTTCTCTGAGGATTTTGTAAACCTCATGGTGGGCCAAACAAATTTGTACGGTCAGCAATTTTTGGCACAAAGCCGCTCATCATTTTCTAACTGGACTCCTGTAGATGCAGTAGAAATTATGAAGTTTTGGGGTCTGGTGCCACACATGAGGATACTGAAGAAGCCAGAAGTTTGGCAATATTGGCGTGTTGACGTTTTGTATAACACTCCATTGTTCCGAATGGTCATGGCCCTGACACGTTTTGAGGCCCTCCACAAATTCTTGCATTATAATGATAATGCACGGTGTCGTCACTGAGATGACCCCAACTTTGATCCTCTTTTCAAAGTTCGGCCTATGATTGATCACTTCAACAAGTTTACTAAAGTTGCTTGCTGAAAAGGGACATCTCCGTGGATGAGTCCCTAATCCATTTTAAGGGGAGGCTCAAATAACGGCAGTACCTGCCCAGTAAGAGGGCTAGGTACAGAATTAAGCTGTACAAACTGTGTGAGAGTACCTCAGGGTACACTCACAAGTTTAGGGTTTATGAGGGGAAGGACTGGATAACTTTTATACCAGCATCCCACTGTTCACGTCCCTCTCTGCGCGAGATACTGTCCGCAAAAATCAGAGAGACCTCCCTAAGAGATTAATTGGGCAGATGCTCAAAAGGGGTGAGAGCAGAGCCCAATGTAGCGACAACATGCTGGTGGTCAAGTACAAGGACACGATGGATGTTCTTTTCTTGACCACCATATATGGTGATGGCAGCACCCCCAGCACTGTACGAGGTACCTCTACATAGGTCACCAAACCTGACTGTGTACTAGGGTAAAACAAAAACATGGGGGGGAGTTGACCTCTCTGATCAAGTCCTCCAACCGTACAGTGCCTTGAGAAAAGCCAAGGTGTGGTATAAGAAGCTGGCCGTGCACATCGTGCAGATGGCAATGCACAACGCTTTCGTGCTATCACGATGTGCAGGCCAGACCGCTACGTCGTACCTTCAGTTTCAGGAGTTAGTGATCAAGGCCCTGATATTTGGCAGTCGTGAAGGAACAGGCCCCAGTACTTCCGGAACTGAAGGTGCTCGTATCGTACGAGGCCAACATTTCCCAGGGGAAGGTCCCTCAAAGCTCAGAAAAAGGTAGGTCACAAAAGAGGCGCAGAGGGTGTTACAGAAGGGGGATACGCAAGGAATCAATGCAACACCTGGCCTGTGTATGAAAGAATGCTTCAGACTGTACCACACATCCATGGACTACTAAATTCTTTTCTGACTTACACAACTGACATATGCCAACCTAACGAACACTACTCAACTGACATATGCCAGTTTGACGAACACCACACAACTGACGTATACCAACCTGATGAACACTACACAACTCATGTATACTAACCGGATGCACTGTACACAACTCACATATGCCACTACATTATAAAATTCACTTACCAGGTAACAGTAGATCAATTCCAAAATGGGGTCACACGTGGAGCATTTCCTTCGTTTATGCACATCAGGGGCTTTACAAAACGTGACATGACGCCCGCAGACCATTTCATCAAAGTCTGCATTCCAAATAGTTACTCCTTCCCTTCCGAGCCCTGTCATGCTCCCAAACAATGGTTTTCCCCCACATATGGAGTATCAGGGTACTCAGGAGAAATTGTACAACAACGTTTGGGGTCCAATTTCTCCTGTCGCCCTTGTGAAAATAAAAAATTGGGGCTAAAAGATAATTTTTGTGTAAAAAAAGTGATTTTTTATTTTCACGGCGCAATGTTATTGTTATGGAAACTTTGAAGAGAACAAGGGGTACATATGCTAGGCACCAAGTATTCTTGATAAGCAATAAAAATCAAACCGCAAGGATTGAAAAATTATAAAGAAATTTTACCTAATAAAATTTCTTTATAATTTTTCAATCCTTACAGTTTGATTTTTATTACTTATCAAGAATACTTGGTGCCTAGCATATGTACCCCTTGTTCTCTTCAAAGTTTCCAGTCTCTCTTTGGGAGGTTACTGGCATAGTATTCCTTAATTAAATGTGGTGCTAGAATTTTTTTTTTTCCTGCTATCTATGTTATTGTTAAGTCACACAAAATAGTTTAAAAAAATAACATATCTCTCTGATTTAAGGGCATAAGAATTCAAAGTTTGAAAATTGTAAATGGGTTAAAAGAAGCGCTAGTGGGTTTTACGGGTAAACCTGCAAGCTAGTATTAGCTGCAACCACAATCTGCTAAATGTGGATTCTAAATGAAATATAGAGTTGTTACTAGCGCTTGTTATTCCGTGCTCTGAATTGAATTAAATTGAAAGTAAACCAGAAATATAATAAAACAATACATTTATTATTACGGGTTAAATATACATTATTGAATAAAAATAAATGAATATCAGTCAATGATAAAAGCAGCGGTGGGGATGGTTGCTCTTTGGGTCAAGTTAAAATAGAAGAAAGGTCCGGTGGGTTTCCAGGTGGGTAGAGGTTTATTGGGACCTCTTCCTTGAGGTGCTTGGAAGGGACCTTCAGATAGAGCAGTTCCCTGTAAAGAGAAATAGGTAGTGAAGGGAGTAGGTAATAGGTCGCATCCAGTCCTTAGAGGAAAGATGTTACTATATACCTTATGATTTCTAGGATCCTAGTAGGTAGTAGTAGGTGGTACGAGATCACCAGTGTTCTGACAGGTGAGCTGTAGGCGCTTTTGGAAATAGAATAGAGGTTAGTTGTGTCTTACAATTGGTTAGATTTAGTCACGGGGTTCTATTTGGGTTTTACCTGACAAGGAGAAATTCAATCTGTAGGTTATGGGAATATATCTGTGGGCTGCAGAGTATGACCGTGATTGCTAACTGTCCTGGAAAATACAATAGATCAAATAGTGAAGGGAGAGTTAGTATTTTGAGGAAAGGAGTAGTGGTTAGATTGGGTAATAGGTAATTAAATAGTAGATCCCCCAATTAGATGATAGGCCCAAAGTTTTAGGGGTTGGGGTTTTGAGGGTCTCCTTTTTTACTAACCTGGGTATGACGTAGGCTAGGAGTGATAGCGTGCAGGCAGCAGGTGGGTGAGTAAACCCCCTGGTACAGATTTGGTAAAGAGGGTCACGTTTAAAAGGGGTCCTTCATCCTGCGCACATAATTCATTGGTGAGCAGTGGTTACATATGTCAGTCTTGGTTCTCTGCTGTATGTCCGTATAGTAGGAGCCTGAAGTGGCTGGCTGCGTTGCGGTGCCGTGGTTTGACACAGGTTGTGGCATATCTTGAGTCCGTGATGTTCTGTTTGTTGCAGCGGTGATCCTGTCAGAGGTAGCGGGGGCTGCTTGAAGGGGACTCTATTCCAGAGTCTTTGCAGCTCCTAGGTGGATGATACGGTGTCCCGGCCTGAGGCTCCGTACGTGATATCTGCTGGAGTGGTAGCGCGCTTGGCGTGTGAGCAGGAAGGACCTGTGTGATGTCAGATCACGTGTTCGTCACGTGATGGAGGGCCCGACAGAGCGCATAGAGGACCAATTCCTACACGTTTCGGAATCTACGGATTCCTTCATCAGGGATGGTCACTCTATGCTTGGTGGTTCTATATATACATGTGCCAGGTATTTGATAGGTTGATGTTGATTGTCAGGGTGGATCAGTTTTTAGGCAAATAGTTCTATCTCACTGTTAAGACCGCGGGGTCTCAGTGAGTCAGTGAGACCCCAACCCCCCCCCCCCCCCCCATTCCCCTGTACCAGCAGAACCGGACAATCAGGCGCCAAACAAAGTACGCCACACCTCCTGAACCACTACCTCCCACCATCCACAGGTAAGGAAAAGACAAGCCAACACTAATTTTTTTCAGGTGGCCCTTCAGAAAAACTCAAGAGGGCCTGCGGGGGGGGGGGGGGACAGTCCAAAAAGAAAGAGATACAACTTGAGAAAGTAACAAATGACCAAACTGCCATCTATAACCTCAGCAAACATCAATTACAACCCAACGAGATCAGCCTTCTAAATAAGGCACTCAAATTTGCTCTGGCCACCAAGTTCAATAAATTTGAGGCCTTTTATAGGTGTAAAAAAAATTGAGACAATTAGCAATAATAAACACTTCCTAAAAAATGAAAAGGGGTGTATCCAAACATTTTCTCAAATTACTGTTGATAATGATCCTTATATACACACTAACTTAAAAAATAAGTCCAATTTTCATCCCCTATATGAATATTCAGACTCCTTCGAAGCCTTTCAGAAGAACATCATTAATGATATCAGATGGAATAGCGAGAAAAGATGCTCTAGATTCAATGACAACCTTAAAGTCCAGGAAAGGAAAGCCATTCAACAACTTATTAAAAATAACAATATAGTAATACGGCCAGCGGATAAAGGAGGAGGCATTGTGATCCTTGACCAGACACAATACCAAACAGAATTCACGAGGCTTTTCAGCGATACCCGCACCTATGAAATCCTATCTAAAGACCCTACCCAGGAATTCTTTTCAGAAATGAAATCCCTATTAGACCTGGGCTTAAAGGATGGTTTTCGCAATAAACAAGAGCATGACTTTATCTACACACCACACGCAAGAACAACTATTTTTTATTATCTGCCCAAAATCCATAAATCCCTAATTAACCCACCGGAAGACCTAATCTCTGGCATCCAAAGCCTCGCTTTAAACCTTTCCAAATATGTTGACTGTCACCTACACAGTCTGGTACCCCTCCTACCAGCACATTTAAAGGATATTAAACATACGGTGCAATTATTGAACCAAGTTAAATGGGAACAACACTATATAATGGGCACGCTTGACATCACATTATACAGAGTCATACAACATCAAAAAAGTTGTCAAGCAGGAGCTTATTTCCTAAAAAAAATGACAACATGCCAGGTCGATTTTATTGGAAAATGTATGCACTACATTTTAACCCATAATTTTTTTAAATATTAGGAGCACTACAACGCCCAGCGGAGGGGCACCGCCATGGGTACCAGGTTCGCACCCAGTTATGCCAACCTTTATGTCGGATTATGGGAAGACTCCACTGTTTTTCCAGGTGGCTGGCAGAGGGCGAACCTGGTCCTATCGCGGCATTTTATTGATGATGTTTTGTTTATTTGGTCAGGTGATGAAATATCACTCACCCAATTTTTAACTGAATTAAATACTAATGACTTTTTCTTGAACTTCACCTCAAATACAAGAACTGAACAAGTGAATTTCCTAGATTTAAACATATACATTGACCAGGGTCTACTATGTACCCGCACTTATTTCAAACCCACGGATACCAATACTTATATCCATCTGGATAGCTGCCACCTCCCAAGCTGGCTCCTTAATGTACCGAGGAGTCAGTATATGAGATTATTTAGCAATTGCTCAAAACCAAGTGATTTTGACGAAGAGGCCAAAACCCTTACAGTCAAATTTCTGAACAAGGGGTATGAACAACAAATCCTGCATTATGCAATTACCAAAGTAAAAGAAAAATCACTAGGTGACCTATTTCAAAATAAATGCAATGACAAAGACCAAAATGAAATAAGCCAGATCAATATCCCAATAATCATTACCTATAATTCCAATACCTAAATTCTCAAAAATATTGTCAGACGTCATTGGAACATCCTAAAAGATGACAAGATCCTGGGAGATCAACTGCCATCCCACCCAAATTTTTTTTTACAAGAAAGCCAGGAACTTGAACAACATCATTGCAACATCAGTAAAGAACCCCCCAACCCTCACAACCAAAAACCGCCTTTCCAATTCTACCGGCTTTTTTCCTTGCAATAAATGGTCAATATGCAAAACTCTACACACTAAAAAACAAAAAACAGTCAGTCATGGGAATCTAGAATTCAGTATACTGGACTTCATTACATGTAATAGCAAGGCGGGTAATTTACGGTTTAAAGTGCCCCAGTCCGAAAATTTATGTGGGCCGGACAGTACGCCCCTTAAATAAAAGATTGGGCGAACGTCTACGTAATATAAAAAATGGGTTTGATGGACACCCCTTGTCAAAAATTTTTTGGACAAACCTGGAAGTTCCACAAAGAATGTTCAAATTGTCAGTATTCAAATTATACATAAACATTGGCTGCAGGGTGATTACATAAAGCAGATGTCAAGGGCTGAAAGCCAATGGATTTTCCAGCTTTACTCACTGAGACCTTGCGGTCTTAACAGTGAGCGAGAACTATTTGCCTTCAACTGACCCGCCCTGACAATCAACACCAACCTATCAAATACCTGGCACATGTATATATAGAACCACCAAGCATAGAGTGACCATCCCTGATGAAGGAATCCGTAGATTCCGAAACGCGTAGGAATTGGTCCTCTATGTGCTCCGTCGGGCCCTCCATCACGTGACAAACACATGATCTGACATCACACAGATCCTTCCTGCTCACACGCCAAGCGCACTACCGCTCTAGCAGATGTCACGTACGGAGCCTTCGGCCGGGACTCCGTACCATCCACCTAGTAGCTGCAGAGACTCTGGAATAGAGTCCCCTTCAAGCAGTCCCCGCTACCTCTGACAGGATCACCGCTGCAACAAACAGGAGAACACTGCTTACTCGAGGTACGCCACAACCTGTGTCAAACCACGGCACCGCAACGCAGCCAAAAACTTCAGGCTCCTACTATACGGACATACAGCAGAGAACCAAGACATATGTAACCACTGCTCACCAATGACTTATGTGCGCAGGATAAAGGACCCCTTTTAAACGTGACCCTCTCTACCAAATCTGTACCAGGGGGTTTACTCACCCACCTGCAGCCTGCACACTATCACTCTTCGCATACGTCATACCCAGGTTAGTAAAAAAGGAGACCCTCAAAACCCCAACCCCTAAAACTTTGGGCCTATCATCTAATTGGGGGATCTACTATTTAATTACCTATTACCCAATCTAACCACTACTCCTTTCCTCAAAATACTAACTCTCCCTTCACTATTTGATCTATTGTATTTTCCAGGACAGTTAGCAATCACGGTCATACTCTGCAGCCCACAGATTTATTCCCATAACCTACAGATTTAATTTCTCCTTGTCAGGTAAAACCCAAATAGAACCCTGTGACTAAATCTAACCAATTGTAAGACACAACTAACCTCTATTCTATTTCCAAAAGCGCCTACAGCTTACCTGTCAGAACACTGGTGATCTCGTACCACCTAATACTACCTACTAGGATCCTAGAAATCATAAGGTATATAGTAACATCTTTCCTCTAAGGACTGGATGCGACCTATTACCTACTCCCTTCACTACCTATTTCTCTTTACAGGGAACTGCTCTATCTGAAGGTCCCTTCCAAGCTCCTCAAGGAAGAGGTCCCAATAAACCTCTACCCACCTGGAAACCCACCGGACCTTTCTTCTTTTTTAACTTGACCCAAAGAGCAACCATCCCCACCGCTGTTTTTATCATTGACTGATATTCATTTATTTTTATTTGTTACCGTATATTTAACCCGTAATAATAAATGTATTGTTTTATTATATTTCTGGTTCACTTTCAATTTAATTCAATTCAGAGCACGGAATAACCAGCGCTAGTAACAACTCTATATTTCATTTAAAGTTTGAAAATTGCAAAATTTTTGCCAAAT
Source organism: Phyllobates terribilis (assembly GCF_046119375.1). NCBI lineage: Eukaryota > Metazoa > Chordata > Amphibia > Anura > Dendrobatidae > Phyllobates > Phyllobates terribilis. Next base: position 92,620,220 of record NW_027362765.1, on the reverse strand, counting down.
TTCCTTTTTCTTTGACAAATAAACGCAAGTCATATTGAAGAAATGTTATCACTATCATGAAGTACAATATGTCACGAAAAAACAGTCTCAGAATCAGTGGGATCCGTTGAAGCGTTCCAGAGTTATTACCTCATAAAGTGACAGTGGTCAGAATTGAAAAAATTGGCCTGGTCATTAACGCGCAAACAGCCTTCGGGGGTAAAAGGGTTAAGAGGACTATATATTGGATGACCCCCAAAATTGATACCATTTTAAAAACCACACGCCTCAAAGTATTCAAAACTGCTGTCAGGAATTTTGTTAACCCTTCAGCTGCTTCACAGACGTTAAGTGGAATGAATGAAATGAAAAATTATATATTTGTTCCACTAAAATGTTGCTAACATCCATACAGATCATTATAGCTGGCAGACACCAAGGCTATTACTTGGCCTCGGACTCATAGGCAACCATTGGGACCACATAATCGCGATATCGCAGTGCTGACGGGGTTAGAGTGGGATCCCCCTCCTTTTGTTGTCAACAGCGACAGCAGCATCTAGATGGTTATCAGCATCCAGGGGGTTAAAGGACCGTCATCAGTGCCAAGGCCCAATTGTGGCCAATTTCGCAGTGTGTCACCTATAGCATGAAGTTGTCACCCGCTAGATTTTCACCCATCTGAGACTGCTATTCCCTTATTTTTCAGTACAGTAAAAAGACGTTTTGGTGGTCATTATGTGGTTGACAGCTTGTACTCTGCCGGTATCCAGAAGGTAGACTATAAATAATTTGGTGTTAGAATTAAATAATTAGCGGGTGCTAATCTCATCTCCTTGACATTGCATGGTCAGGAGAGCTGGTGGCACTGATTTACTAACAGCATTTTTGTGGTATATAAAGGGCTATGCTGAATCTGTAAGTCAGTGGCCAGGTGGAGGGGCTATGCTGGATCTGTATGCAAGTGGCTAGGATGAGGGGCTACGCTGGATCTGTATGTCTATTGCCGGGTGGAGGGGCTACGCTGGATCTGTATGTCAGTGGCCAGGCGGAGGGGCTACGCTGGATCTGTATGTCAGTGGCCAGGCTTAGGGGCTATGCTTGATCTGTATGCTAGTGGCGAGGCCGATGGGCTACAATGAATCTGTATGTCAGTGGCTGAGCTGTGGGGCTACGCTAGATCTGTATGTCAGTGGATGGGAGCAGGGGTTATGCTGGATCTGTATGTCAGTGGCCAGGCAGAGGGGCTACGCTGGATCTGTATGTCAGTGGCCAGGCGGAGGGGCTATGCTTGATCTGTATGCTATTGGCTAGGCTAGGGGCTACACTGAATCTGTTTGTCAGTGTCTGAGCTGTGGGGCAACGCTGGATCTGTATGTCAGTAGCTGGGTGGAGGGGCTACGCTTGATCTGTATGTCAGTGGTTGGGAGGAGGGGTTATGCTGGATCTGTAGGTCAGTAGCTGGTTTGGAGGGGCTATGCTAGATCTGTATGTCAGTGGTTGGGAGGAGGGGTTATGCTGGATCTGTAGGTCAGTAGCTGGGTGGAGTTGCTACGCTTGATCTGTATGTCATTGGTTGGGAGGAGGGGTTATGCTGGATCTGTATGTTAGCGGCCAGGTGGAGGGGTTATGCTGGACCTGTATGTGAGTGGCCGGATGGAGGAGCTACACTGGATCTGTATATCAGTGGCCAGTCAGTGGGGCTATGCTGGATCTGTATGTCAGTGGCCAGTCAGTGGGGTTATGCTGGATCTGTATGTCAGTGGCCAGTCAGTGGGGCTACACTGGATCTGTATGTCTGTGGCCGGGTGGAGGGGCTACGCTGGATCTGTATGTTAGTGGCCAGGTGGAGGGGCTACGCTGGATCTGTATGTGAGTGGCCGGATGGAGGAGCTACACTGGATCTGTATGTTAGTGGCCGGGTGGAGGAGCTTTGCTAGATCTATATACAGTGCCTACAAGTAGTATTCAACCCCCTGCAGATTTAGCTGGTTGACACATGCGGAATTAACTTGGCATTGTGACATTTGTACTGTAGATCAGCCTGGAAGTGGGAAATGCACTGCAGCAAATATTGTTTTTGTTTTTTTTTTTGTTTTTTTTTTAAAACGTTAAAAGTTAATTCAGAGTGTCATTTATTATTCAACCCCTCAAACCACAAGAATTATGTTTGGTCCCCCTAAAGTATTAAGAAGTAATTCAGGCACCAAGAATAATGAGCTTCACATGTGTGGATTAAAGATTTCTTTTGCCAGCCTTTTCTGACTATTTAAGACCCTCCCCAAACTTGTGAACAGCACTCAGACATGGTCAACATGGGAAAGACAAAAGAGCATTCCAAGGCCATCAGAGACAAGATCGTGGAGGGTCACAAGGCTGGCAAGGGGTACAAAACCCTTTCCAAGGAGTTGGGCCTACCTGTCTCCACTGTTGGGAGCATCATCCGTAAGTGGAAGGCTTATGGAACTACTGTTAGCCTTCCACGGCCTGGACAGCCTTTGAAAGTGTCCTCCCGTGCCGAGGCCAGGCTTGTCCGAAGAGTCAAGGCTAACCCAAGGACAACAAGGAAGGAACTCCGGGAAGATCTCATGGCAGTGGGGACATTGGTTTCAGTCAATACCATAAGTAACGTACTCCACCGCAATGGTCTCCGTTCCAGACGAGGCCGTAAGGTACCTTTACTTTCAAAGCGTCATGTCAAGGCTCGTCTACAGTTTGCTCATGATCACTTGGAGGACTCTGAGACAGACTGGTTCAAGGTTCTATGGTCTGATGAGACCAAGATCGAGATCTTTGGTGCCAACCACACACGTGACGTTTGGAGACTGGATGGCACTGCATACGACCCCAAGAATACCATCCCTACAGTCAAGCATGGTGGTGGCAGCATCATGCTGTGGGGCTGTTTCTCTGCCAAGGGGCCTGGCCATCTGGTCCGCATCCATGGGAAGATGGATAGCACGGCCTACCTGGAGATTTTGGCCAAGAACCTCCGCTCCTCCATCAAGGATCTTAAGATGGGTCGTAATTTCATCTTCCAACAAGACAACGACCCAAAGCACACAGCCAAGAAAACCAAGGCCTGGTTCAAGAGGGAAAAAGTCAAGGTGTTGGAGTGGCCTAGTCAGTCTCCTGACCTTAACCCAATTGAAAACTTGTGCAAGGAGCTCAAGAATAAAGTCCACATGAGACACCCAAAGAACCTAGATAACTTGGAGAAGATCTGCATGGAGGAGTGGGCCAAGATAACGCCACAGACCTGTGCCGGCCTGATCAGGTCTTATAAAAGACGATTATTAGCTGTAATTGCAAACAAGGGTTATTCCACAAAATATTAAACATAGGGGTTGAATAATAATTGACCCACACTTTTATGTTTAAAATTTAATAAAATTCAACTGAGCAACATAACTTTTTGGTTTGTAAGATTTATGCTTCTGTTCATAAAACCTACTCTCGTTTGCAGTTTGAAGGCTCTAACTTATTTGCATCTTATCAAACCAGCTAAATCTGCAGGGGGTTGAATACTACTTGTAGGCACTGTATCAGTGATCGGGTGGAGAGTCTACGCTGGATCTATATGTGAGTGGCCTGGTGGAGGGGCTACAGTGGATCTATATGTGAGTGGCTGGGTGGAGGAGCTACACTGGATCTGTATGTCAGTGGCCGGGTGGCGGGGCTACGCTGGATCTGTATGTCAGTGGCCGGGTGGCGGGGCTACGCTGGATCTGTATGTCAGTGGCCAATCAGTGGGGCTACTCTGGATCTGTATGTGAGTGGCCGGGTGGAGGAGCTTTGCTAGATCTGTATGTCAGTGATCGGGCAGAGGGGCTACTCTGGATCTATATGTCAGGCGGACACCCAGACTCTTTTAGCATCTGTCTTGAAAGGGACCATGCATTATTATGTTTGTTGCTTTCTTGTCCGCATTCAGAATTCACCTTTAATTGAAATAACACAGATCATTTTTCTTTTTACACAAGGTAATGGGTGAAATAAATGGTAGCTGGACTTCAGCCCTTCCTGCATGGTGCCTCTGCGCAGCATTGCTATGGTGATAAGAGCTACTGACCTCTGGGCATCTCTACCAGGAGCCGAATTCAGAGTAGGCAGCGGCTGTCATCAGGAAGTGATTAATAGTGTTGAGCCACCCCCGTAGTGTTCGGGTTCGGTTCGGTTCGTCGAACACCGGGATGTTCGAGGAACTGTTCGTCGAACTGTTCGTCGAACACCTTAGAACACCGTTAAAACCAATGGCAGGCAAACAAAAACACATAGGAACACATAGAAAACACCTTCAAAGGTGTCCAAAAGCTGACAAACTGCTCAGAAGACGCTTTCTTTAAAAAAGCCGGCCGGCAATTCAGCAGCGGCATACACCGGTACCCGAAAATTTAGACATGAAGGAATAGATCATCACACATAGATTAGATAGATAGAAACATGTCAGTCACATATATATGAAGTACAGTGACAGTGTTGCTTACTGTACTTGTCATTTAGTGTAAAGGATTTATTAAAAAATATAATAGTGTTTTCGTGCACCGTCTCTTTAAAAAAGCCGGCCGGCAATTCAGCAGCGGTACCCGACAATTTATAACAGACAGAATAGAGCTTCACACATAGATTAGATAGATAGAAACATGTCAGTCACATATATATGAAGTACTGTGACAGTGTTGCTTACTGTACTTGTCATTTACTGCAAAGGATTTATTAAAAAAAATAATAGTGTTTTCATGCACCGTCTCTTTAAAAAAGCCGGCTGGCAATTCAGCATCTGTACCCGACAATTTAGAATAGAAGGAATAGAGAATCACACATAGATTAGATAGATAGAAACATGTCAGCCACATATATACGAAGTACAGTGACAGTGTTGCTTACTGTACTTGTCATTTAGTGTAAAGGATTTATTAAAAAATATAATAGTGTTTTCGTGCACCGTCTCTTTAAAAAAGCCGGCCGGCAATTCAGCAGCGGTACCCGACAATTTATAACAGACAGAATAGAGCTTCACACATAGATTAGATAGATAGAAACATGTCAGTCACATACATATGAAGTACTGTGACAGTGTTGCTTACTGTACTTGTCATTTACTGCAAAGGATTTATTAAAAAAAATAATAGTGTTTTCATGCACCGTCTCTTTAAAAAAGCCGGCCAGCAATTCAGCATCTGTACCCGACAATTTATAACAGACAGAATAGAGCTTCACACATAGATTAGATAGATAGAAACATGTCAGTCACATATATAATAAGTACAGTGACAGTGTTGGTTACTGTACTTGTCATTTAGTATTTAAAATAAAGGATTTATTATTAAAAAAAATTGGCGTGGGGTTCCCCGTAATTTTAGTCTCTAGCGGAGGTTAAGCAGACAGCTGGGGCAGATGTTTGAAGCCTGGGAAGGGGGTAATACCCACGGAGCTTCCCAGGCTACTAATATCAGCCCCCAGCTGAATACCTAGCCTTTACTAGCTATTAAAATGGAGGACCCCCACAAAAAAAATGACGTGGGGTCCCCCCTAATTTAATAGCTAGCAAAGGCTAGGCAGACAGCTGGGGGCTGATATTAATAGCCCAGGAAGGGAGCCATGAATATTGGCCCCCTCCCAGGCTAGAAACACCAACCGTCAGCCGCCCCAGAAATGGCGCATCCATAGGGATGACAGCGTGGGAAAATTCTCCTGCACCCAGCGCTACAGCGTGAGAATTCTCCCACGCTGTCAGTGACGTGCATGAGGTGAGCTCATTCATGTCCAATGAACTCAGCTGACCTCATGCACGTCACTGACAGCGTGGGAGAATTCTCACGCTGAAGTGCTGAGTGCAGGAGAATTCTCCCACGCTGTCAGTGACGTCCATGAGGTGCATTGGACATGAACTCGTCTCATCTTTATGCCGTCACAGCCAGACACTGCAGAGCGCAAGCATGCCTGCGCTTCTCAGTGTCTGCGGGATGACAGGCTGGATGGCAGCGTTCTGCTGCGGTCCAGCCTGTCATCTCGATGTAGCAGAGCTGAAGCTGTCGTGGGAACCATGGAAAGGTAAGGATGAGGTTGCTTTATTATTTTTCTTTTATTGCAGGAGATCGTTGGCTTCAGCTGGAATGGGCGTGACGGTAAGTATGGTTTAATTTAGAACAATAAAGGAATGTGTCTTTATTTCAATTAAAGGACTTTATTCTGGGTGTTTGTGTTTTCTTTTAACTTTGACTATGGGGTTAGTAATGGGGGTGTCTTATAGACGCCTCTCCATTACTAACCTGGGCTTGATGTCAGCTGGCATTATAAGCTGACATCAACCCCAACCCTATTACCCCCTGCCACCACACCAGGGCAGCGTGGAAGAGCGAGGCTAAGTGCCAGAATTGGCGCATCCTATGGATGCGCCATTTCTGGGGCGGCTGACGGCTGGTGTTTCTAGCCTGGGAGGGGGCCAATATTCATGGCTCCCTTCCTGGGCTATTAATATCAGCCCCCAGCTGTCTGCCTAGCCTTTGCTAGCTATTAAATTAGGGGGGACCCCACGTCATTTTTTTGGGGGGGGTCCTCCATTTTAATAGCTAGTAAAGGCTAGGTATTCAGCTGGGGGCTGATATTAGTAGCCTGGGAAGCTCCGTGGGTATTACCCCCTTCCCAGGCTTCAAACATCTGCCCCAGCTGTCTGCTTAACCTCCGCTAGAGACTAAAATTACGGGGAACCCCACGCCAATTTTTTTTAATAATAAATCCTTTATTTTAATACTAAATGACAAGTACAGTAAGCAACACTGTCACTGTACTTCATATATATGTGACTGACATGTTTCTATCTATCTAATCTATGTGTGAAGCTCTATTCTGTCTGTTATAAATTGTCGGGTACCGCTGCTGAATTGGCGGCCGGCTTTTTTAAAGAGACGGTGCATGAAAACACTATTATTTTTTTTAATAAATCCTTTGCAGTAAATGACAAGTACAGTAATCAACACTGTCACTGTACTTCATATATATGTGACTGACATGTTTCTATCTATCTAATCTATGTGTGATTCTCTATTCTTTCTGTTATAAATTGTCGGGTACAGATGCTGAATTGCCGGCCGGCTTTTTTAAAGAGACGGTGCATGAAAACACTATTATTTTTTTTGATAAATCCTTTACACTAAATGACAAGTACAGTAAGCAACACTGTCACTGTGCTTCTTATATGTGTGACTGACATGTTTCTATCTATCTAATCTATGTGTGAAGCTCTATTCTTTCTGTTCTAAATTGTCGGGTACCGGTGTATGCCGCTGCTGAATTGCCGGCTTTTCATGTTTCACTGTTGGCACTGTTCCCATCGATTTGGGCAATCACTGTAATGCCACAACCACCATGGCTGTGGCATTACAGTGAGTGGCAGACAATCCCTGCATGATTGGTGCTCTAAATAGCGCCAGACATGCAGGACACGCTTTTGGTGCACGAACAGTTATCGAACATAACCTCGAACAGCCGAATTTTTTGCAAATCGTTCGGGTTCGTCGAACAACTCGAACACCACCCAAAACAGCTCGAATTTGAGATTGGCGAACAGTTCTAGTCGAACACCGCTCATCTCTAGTGATTAATGGGTTCTCACCAACACCGTGACCACTGACATTGTGCAAATAGTAAAATATGTATCTGTCGCACGGTCTCCCTCCCTCCGACGCTCATTGTCTCGCTCTTTCTTTGCATCCTAGTGTCTCACATGTTTAGGATCAAGGGACGCTCTTGTCGTTATCTCTACTCCCTTAATACCGCTTCATCCCATATCAGAAGTGACTGGAGGACTATGGAGAGAACTGATCAGGCCCACTCGCCTTCTATACAGAATGGGTCTCATTTACAAACCGTGCGTGCCTGGATACATGAAGAGCGGGTTTCCACCTATTTTATTGGGATCTGCTGTCCAAGAACAAAACTGTTAGATCGATTGTTAATGTAGCACCCTGAGGATTCGGCTGCTACAGGGGTATTGCACCTCAACCCAGAGGTGTGATATTCCACTCCCGGGTAAGGATGGAGTGTGGACCTGAGCTCGGTAGGCTGCATGCACTACACACATCCCATTTCCGAGGAGCAGACCAACGGTACTCCCACTTAGAAATGTGCAGGTACGACCGAGTCTGTTCCTGGCTGGAGTGGGAGGGGGGTGGTACATCCCAGTAGTGTAGGGGCAGATAGGGGGAGCAGCCTGGGTAAAGTTAGGAGCTCATTGGGTGCTGGTCACCTGAGCTCACACATAGAGGGAGTATTTAAGGTGGGCACCATCTAAGATCAGGGTCAGTCTGTCAGAGTCAGTAAGAAGCAGAGGTCCAGATGAGCCTGCAGAGAGAGAGTGGAGCAGAGAAGGAAAGACCCAGAGGGGGAAAAAGAAAGGACTCTGAGAACCCAAATTCAATCCCCGGGTGAAGAGTCGGCAATAGGGTACCGGATCCCAAACTGGTGGGGGCAAAAGCACACCCTAGCCAGAGACCGGAGGCCGTGGGCAGCGTCTGCCACGGCAAACCACGTGGAGGGTCAGGGAACCCAAGGCCAAGGGTCTCCCAACAGAAGGCCCGAGGGAGCTGGACCTAGGTGGATCACTAGTGGGGACGGCCAGAGGAAAGGACAGAAGGAGAGCTCAGGGTCACGCTCCGGACTTGTTTGGGGGTTTGCTGAATCCAGGACCTGGTGGACGCAGCACGGCTCGGGTGGTCACTTGAAGCTGGAGTGACCGGAACATCAGCAGTGAGTAAATACCCTAAACTGCACAACCCGACTCTGTCTTCACTTAACATCTATGCTGCACCACCACAACCCCCATCCTCTGCACCTGACCCCCTGAGGCTATACCCCACCCGTTGGGGGTTATACTACCAAAAGCTGCACCAACACCATCAGCCTCAGCGGACCCTGCTGCAGCGGCGGCCATAGTGACCGCAATACAACGGGTGGCGTAGTCGACAATAAAGAACTTAATAACATCTGTAGGACTGCCACATACAACTGAGCTTGACACCCTGGGCACGGACCGGGTCACAGCCACTCGGCGACTACAACTCCCATCTGATCCGGCTCCGGGTATTCCCCCTAAAGAATATGGCCCAGGGGGTGCGTCAACTTTGGCGTAGTCGGCAGGATTACGTGCCCACAACAACCGGGTACTGCGTGCCTGAAGAAAAGAACAAGTTTACCTCAAAAAGAAGTCTCCCGCCGGTTCCGGAGGGTCCCCGCCATCGGACTCCATCACAGATCGATTCCTGCCGGTTGTCCGCCATTAACAGCTTTTTCCCGCCATCTGCAGAGTTTCCCGCCACTGGGAGACGATTCCCGCCATTTCCAAAGGTTTCCCGCCTTGGAAGAGCGGACGCCATTATGGGCGTGCCAGAGGGTGGTGAGAGGCCGCCTCCCATCGTGGGCCAGGACCGAAAATGGCGCCAAAAGTGGAAACCGCCCCCACCAACAGAGACTGTGATGGTAGAGGTGTCTGTCAGCGTGAAAGAACTGCCCCTGGAGCTGACAATCACCAAGTGGCCCCGGGACCGCCCTCGAAGTGGGAGGACTGAGAAGAAGAGAACAAAGATGGGTGCCGCCTGGAGCAGTCTGGAGAGAGCGCACCCGGAGGCAAGAAGCCTGGAGAAGAGTATCGGAGGAGCTTGCCCGGAGATGGCGAGAAAGCAGAGCAGCACCGGCCCGTTGGCCAGGAGCCTGCTAGAAACAGAGGAGGGAGAGCAGAGCAGCACCGGCCCGCTGGCCAGGAGCCTGCTGGAAACAGTGGAAGGAGAGCAGAGCAGCACCGACCCGTTGGTCAGGAGCCTGCTGGAAGCAACGACCCCACTAGGCCTAGTGGAGGTCCTAGCACAGCTCCCCCGAGACCGGGAGTGTGCACAGACCGCTCTGGAGGGCCTCGCAAGGAGGATGGCCCGGGTGCAGCGAGAGACGTTGGCGGCGTGGAGCCGTGAGGTGGCCCAGCAGACCGAGACCTGTCAGCGGAGCACGCCACCCGAGACGAGGAGACAGACCGCCTCTGAGGATGGCGCGGGAGGACTGAAGGCCGGAGACGGCGCCGAGAAGGGAGCCGAACGAGTGGAGGCAGGTAAAGGGGACGTCTCTACCCCAAACCGGGAAACCGCGTACCTGCCCCAGCTCCCCGTCGCAGAGCCCGAAGTCTATCCTGCCGCGCCCGTAATCGCCACGCCACTGCCGCAGACTAGGCCTCAAACGGGAGCCGCGACCCCTGTGACGTCACACGCCTCGACCCCGAGCGTGACCAAGCAGGAAGTACCATCGGCCTGGTCGCAAGGCCTAGTACCCCCGGGCGCCGCAACACCAACAGCGCCCCCTACCTCCGCGGAGCCACCGGCCTGGTCGCAGGGCCAAGTAGCCCAGGGCGCCGCCATCCTTGCGGTGCCCTTCACCTTCCAGATACCCCAGGCCTGGCCGCAAGGCCCGGGCAATCCGGGCGCTAACACCACCGCGCCCATAAGACCAAGAGTGCCGCATCTGGGAGAGGACCTGTTTACCCAACACACGTGCCCGGATGGGCAGCCTTTCATCTGGCCCCAGGAATATCATGAACTGGAACGGCAGAGGAAGGCTGGGGCCATGTGTGCACCCCTGATCCCGGCTCCAAAGCCCGTAAAGAGGATCTCGCCCCCGCTAGAAGAGGCCCAATTTGAGTGGGACCCCACCGGAGAAGATCTCATGGGGTTCACTCAGGAGACTCGGGCAGCTGCAGCGGAGCGTGCTGAGTGCTGCCGCCAACAACTCGAGGTCTTTGAGAGGGAGCGGAGAGAGAGGCGGGTCCGGGAACAGCAAGCTCAAATAAGGAGCGCGGAGCAGAAGAGCCGGGCCAGGAGAGACCCCCGTGCAGCGCATAGTCCCCGCACCACCGGGACTGTGATCAAGTTTAACATGCAGCATGGGTGGGGCTTCATCCGAGACCACCGCACCCCAGGCGACGTCTTCGTAACCAGGAGAGACGTTGAATCCCACCTACCGGAGGGACACAGAGGTCGTGACCTTTACATCGGGGACGAGGTCACCTTTACCCGGCACAAGTGTGCCAAAGGACCCTACGCCCTCCATGTGCATCGCCTGACGGAGGAAGAACTGCGGTGTGAGGAGGAAGAACAAGAGGACCCGGACGGGTCTGAAGCTAAAGGTAACCACAAAGAAAGAGCAGGAGGACGTCGTCGTTAAGTACGGCAGAGTAGAGGCTGTACATAGTTACCCGTCGGGGTACCAAAGAAACTGTTGCTGATAATATAGTCCCCGTTGGGACCAGCATGTGTGAACTGTTTACCCGTTTATCCCTTAAATCCCACTGACCGAGGACTGAGAGCGGTCATTCCTCCCTTATACCTGGCCGAGGACTGAGAGCGGCCATATCCCCTGTATATAGTTGCGCGTCCTAAAGCGCTCCCTACTGGTTTTACAGGAAAGCCACGAGTTTTTCAAGAAAAGACTGTCGCACTTTACCCGGTCACACGTTGCACAGTGACCGGAGGAGGAGCAGAGGCGACGAGAATGTTATTTATATGAAAAGTTTTCTGATATATATATGATATTTTATATGTTTTTACTATGTTGTTTATATGAAAAAAATTTGTATGTTTTGTGGTGTTTTGTTCTTACAGCCCGAGGACGTGCTGTGATTTACCAGGGGGGAATGTAGCACCCTGAGGATTCGGCTGCTACAGGGGTATTGCACCTCAACCCAGAGGTGTGATATTCCACTCCCGGGTAAGGATGGAGTGTGGACCTGAGCTCGGTAGGCTGCATGCACTACACACATCCCATTTCCGAGGAGCAGACCAACGGTACTCCCACTTAGAAATGTGCAGGTACGACCGAGTCTGTTCCTGGCTGGAGTGGGAGGGGGGTGGTACATCCCAGTAGTGTAGGGGCAGATAGGGGGAGCAGCCTGGGTAAAGTTAGGAGCTCATTGGGTGCTGGTCACCTGAGCTCACACATAGAGGGAGTATTTAAGGTGGGCACCATCTAAGATCAGGGTCAGTCTGTCAGAGTCAGTAAGAAGCAGAGGTCCAGATGAGCCTGCAGAGAGAGAGTGGAGCAGAGAAGGAAAGACCCAGAGGGGGAAAAAGAAAGGACTCTGAGAACCCAAATTCAATCCCCGGGTGAAGAGTCGGCAATAGGGTACCGGATCCCAAACTGGTGGGGGCAAAAGCACACCCTAGCCAGAGACCGGAGGCCGTGGGCAGCGTCTGCCATGGCCACCCACCACATCCACCCCGAAGGCAAACCACGTGGAGGGTCAGGGAACCCAAGGCCAAGGGTCTCCCAACAGAAGGCCCGAGGGAGCTGGACCTAGGTGGATCACTAGTGGGGACGGCCAGAGGAAAGGACAGAAGGAGAGCTCAGGGTCACGCTCCGGACTTGTTTGGGGGTTTGCTGAATCCAGGACCTGGTGGACGCAGCACGGCTCGGGTGGTCACTTGAAGCTGGAGTGACCGGAACATCAGCAGTGAGTAAATACCCTAAACTGCACAACCCGACTCTGTCTTCACTTAACATCTATGCTGCACCACCACAACCCCCATCCTCTGCACCTGACCCCCTGAGGCTATACCCCACCCGTTGGGGGTTATACTACCAAAAGCTGCACCAACACCATCAGCCTCAGCGGACCCTGCTGCAGCGGCGGCCATAGTGACCGCAATACAACGGGTGGCGTAATCGACAATAAAGAACTTAATAACATCTGTAGGACTGCCACATACAACTGAGCTTGACACCCTGGGCACGGACCGGGTCACAGCCACTCGGCGACTACAACTCCCATCTGATCCGGCTCCGGGTATTCCCCCTAAAGAATATGGCCCAGGGGGTGCGTCATTAAGGCTTTGCCTATAAATATTACAACATGGATTTTGCAAAAGTCTGAGGCTGACACTGTGATTTTTAGCAAGAGAGTGTCAATGATGTGCAGCACATTTATACAATCCACTGCTGGAATATCTGGTAGTAATTTGCGTCCTCATTATTTTGGCTTGGCAGGAACAAAAATCCACCCAGACTTTTTCAAGATACTGTGAATTGTATTATAAAAAGTGCAGAATTGCAAATTTTGCACCTCAACCATTCTCAAATCCATTATTTTCAGCATAGCCACTTTTGCTACATTAATTTTTTTCCCGCTGCAGTTTTGAGTGAATTTAACGCTCCACATGCAGATTTTGCATCATTTGCAGAGAAATCCATGGTGGAAAAATACGTCCTGTTCACACCGGGTTTTTTTATGTGTATTTTTCTGCTTGAAAAATCAAACATCGTAGAAACGATTAAAAAAAACTTACGGGGCTCACAGTTTGGTTGTGTTTTTGAGACAGTTTTACGCTACAAATTTTTAAGCAGAAACGCATTGAAAGAATGTTCCTCTTACTCAATGTAGTAATAAAAACAGCAATATGTGCACTATGGCATGTTTTCACATTGAAGTGAATAGGAAGCATATTTTTAAAGAGTATTTGAAGCTCTTTTTCTTAAATATTTTGGAGCAGAACACGCTCTAAAATTCACATATAAATTTGATGTGAACATATGCTAAATGCACGCAGAAAAGTTTTGGCTGCTGATTTTCCGCTGCAAATCCGTCCCAGACAATGCGGATTTAACCCTAAATATTACAAAGGACAAAGTTAGCAATGAAAGCATTGACAAAATCTTTAAAATCCGCACCACCGATCACTTTAAACATGAAACATTTCTGCAACGCGTATTCTTAAAATCTCATGTGCTTAGCTATCAATGGATTTTCTGCATGCAAAACACATGGACCACATGGAAAAATCTTCCCTAGATACAAACCGTGTGCATTTACTCTTCACACTCTCTTTGAGCCCCCTTCCTATGCTATTGGCTTCAGCCCTCCGCACAGGAGGTTTGTCTTCCCCGCCGCCCCTCCAGCTGCATGTAGAGAATCCTACAGATAACTTATCTCCCCACTTCGATTTCCTGCCATGTTCACACAGATCCTCCTTCCTTGCTTGCTTTTCTCCATCATGTGCACGCTTCCCCTCCCTTGCATGCAGTGAGTGTGCTCACCCTGGCCCCCCCTGCATGCAGTGAGTGTGCTCACCCTGGCCCCCCCTGCATGCAGTGAGTGTGCTCACCCTGGCCCCCCCTGCATGCAGTGAGTGTGCTCACCCTCGCCCCCCCCTGCATACAGTGAGTGTGCTCACCCTCGCCCCCCCCCTGCATGCAGTGAGTGTGCTCACCCTCGCCCCCCCTGCGTGCAGTGAGTGTGCTCACCCTCGCCCCCCTGCATACAGTGAGCGTGCTCACCCTCGCCCCCCCCCCTTCATGCAGTGAATGTGCTCACCCTCGCCCCCCCTGCATGCAGTGAGTGTGCTCACCCTCGCCCCCCCTGCATGCAGTGAGTGTGCTCACCCTTGCCCCCCCTGCATACAGTGAGTGTGCTTACTCTCGCCCCCCCCTCATGCAGTGAGTGTGCTCACCCTCGCCCCCCTGCATGTAGTGAGGGAGGGTGCTAGCCCTCACTCCAACCCCCTTGCTTGCAGTGAGCGTGCTAACCTTCGCCCCCCTGCAGGCAGTGAGTGTGCTCACCTTCGCCCCCCTGCAGGCAGTGAGCATGCTTTCCACCTCTGGGATTGGAGGGATTAAATATGTAATGCAGTTTCTTAATTATAAGATAAGTGGGAGTCTTGACATTGTAATTAATGCTCCTGTGAGTAATGACATGTTGCCTAATATATCAAGCACAGTGTATGCTACTCTTCATAGAGTCATTCTCTGCGTCATTAACTCCATGTCTGCCAAAATCCAGGCATAATTTAGATGGTACAGATGTCGTCGAGTGGAGTTTGATAATCCACTCAAATGGATTGTCCGCTGTGCAGAGTAAAAGACCGTTTGCGCCTCTGTGCACCGGCACCACCTTGCGGCCACCTGTAGATCTCTTCTATACCCTCAGGTATGTTTGCGCAAGCTCTTGAAAAATCTAAAATTCAGAAACATAGCACCCCAAAGCAAAATTCTGGGGCTTCCTTTTCTTCATGGGAATTTCTATTTCATTTAGAGGAACGTTTCCCTGCACAAATTGTGGTCTTCGTGATGTGTAAAAGCTGTGAGTCAGACCATGATGATCATAAACAGCCAGACGCCTCCTCACCTTCTACCAGCGACTAACCCATTCATTGCTAGCAATGTATCTTCACACAATGGATAGCCAGTATTTGCTATTCTTCTAGACCAAATTGGAATTTTACATCAATAAATTATAAATTCCTATTTTGATATGGAAATGAAAATCTGCATTAAAATACTACCCAGAGTTGTCCTAGTTTCAGACTGCTCTTTTTTGTGTACTGCTTTTAGAGCATTTCCACAATGTTAAAGCCACCGTATTGTGTAAGACTCCTTTATCCCCTCAGTACATCTCTGACCCATTGAGGCTTGAACTCAACAAGACCTCTGATGGAGTCTTGTAATATCTGGTACCAAGACGTTAGCAGCAGATCCTTTAAGTGTTGTAAGATGTGAAGTGCCGTGTCTCTCAATGAAGTGGAGATGTTCCATTAGATTGAAATCTGGGAATTTGGAGACAGGTCATCACAATTGTCTCATTATCATGTTCCTCAGACCATTTATGACCAACCATTATCCTGTTGAAATAGCCATTAGGAAATACCACTGCCATGGATGGTATACTGCTTGGTGTTTAGGTAGTTGGTACTTGTCACATTCATATGATGCCAGGACACAGGATTTCTCAGCAGAACATTGCCCCATCACACCGGCTCCATTGGCTTGTCTTCTTCCCATAGTGCATCTAAACGTACAGACCTGGCCGTCCATATTATGAAAAACGTGATTCATCACGCCAGGAGATCTTCTTCCATTGCGCCATGGTCCAGTTCTTATGCACATATAGCCATTGTATGAGCTTTCAGTGATGGACAGAAGTCGGCATGGGCGCTCTGTTAGCCTTCGGCTACACACCACCTACACAGCAAGCTGCAATGCTCTGCATGTCCTGACACCTTTCTCTCATAGCTGCGATGCGCTACATGTCCTGACATCTTTCTCTCATAGCTGCGATGCGCTACATGTCCTGACACCTTTCTATCATAGCTGCGATGCGCTATATGTCCTGACACCTTTCGATCATAGCTGCGATGCGCTACATGTCCTGACACCTTTTTATCATAGCTGCGATGCTCTACATGTCCTGACACCTTTCTCTCATAGCTGCGATGCGCTACATGTCCTGACACCTTTCTATCATAGCTGCGATGCTCTGTGTCCTGACACCTTTCTATCATAGCTGCGATGCGCTACATGTCCTGACTCCTTCCTATCATAGCTGCGATGCGCTACATGTCCTGACACCTTTCTCTCATAGCTGTGATGCGCTACATGTCCTGACACCTTTCTATCATAGCTGCGATGCTCTGTGTCCTGACTCCTTCCTATCATAGCTGCGATGCTCTGTGTCCTGACTCCTTTCTATCATAGCTGCGATGCTCTGCGTGTTCTGTTTGTTTTGGGAATGGATTTCTGTATTTTTGCCTCCTTGAGCCATGGAACCAGTGAGGAGCAAACTCTCGGGGGTCGAGCCTGTGGCCACGTCTGTCCCTCCGTATATTATACCCATGGAATAGAACAGCTGCGGATTTCTTTTGCCATTGGTCGGTCTCCGGTGGGAGGTCGGGTTAGGCTGGCACAATGCACAGTCTTTCTCCTTTCTACAATCAGATCTTTGCCTTCTATCGAACCCTCTGTCTGCAAATTAAGTGCACTGATGAGTATTGATTTGGACTGCTGCCATGGCTAGAAATTTAGGATTTTCTCATCACAAAAGGAGAGCAAGAGAAAAAAACAGACAGCCGAAATGAACTCCGACAGCCAGCGGATGATCAGAAATCCTTCTAAGGCCAAATGATTAGTTAATATATTCATGAAGTGTAGGCAGGGGATAGTGCATTAATTATGTATTGAACTTTACTTTCTGCGTGTGCTGGGATGATTGATAACATTGTAATCCAGGATCTTACTGGAAACCGTATGAATGTATATTCCCCTGACTATAAATACACAGAATTAGATAATAGCAGTATATACAGGGTCATATATACCCATGTAACTGTGTTGTCCTAGCAAGGAGGAGGATGCTTGCTGTAAGTGAATGGGAATTCGTTTGAGGCTGAAAACCTGGGTTCCAATCTGCGACATGAGGCCAGATTCACATCACATCTATGTCTCCCGTTCATGCCTCAGTCTGGGGCTTCCATCTGAATCTCCAAAAAATTAGATTGAGTCATGATCCCTACAGAGCCAATGGCTTAAGTGAAGCAATATGACACCAAAATATAAAAGTTTGGACTTTTCTATTACTTCCTTTCCAGAGATGTCTGTCTTTATCAAACGTGATGTAAAGTCGGCCTTCTGTGTTTCTGTTGACAGTGATGTACCATCCAGATGACGGACATAAATGGCACCTATCAGACCCCATTGACTATAATGGGGTCCATTGGTTTTACATAATTTTTCAAATTTTTTTTTTTTAAAGAATCTTTAACAGGAGCTCGTAATGGAGCTTTTCACATGTAAACCTAGAATATTGCTCCTCACAGCGGAGGCTTTAGTATAATTGTCTAGATAATTCTGTATAGACGGGTCACATGAGAGACCATGACTGTTGTGGAGGGCTGAACCAATAGGCTGAAATTAATTATGCACAATATTAATATTATAATTATTATTTTATATTAATTGTATCACTTAATATTGAGCAGAAGTAGGTATTCTGACACCCACGTATGTACTGTATGAGCTTGCACACAGCCTCTTATATATAGTATGAGCCTCCACACAGCCTCCTATGTACAGTATGAGTTTCTACACAACCTCTTCTATACAGTATGAGCCTCCTGTATACAGTATGAGTTTCTTCACAGCCTCCTGTATACAGTATGAGCCCCCCACACAGCCCCCTATGTACAGTATGAGCCTCACATAGCCCCACCTATATACATACACACATTCACACATATATACATATATATATTATATTACATTACCTTATATTATATATATCACATACTCACCTTGCTTCCATTCTCCTGGAGCTCTGCTCCGATTTTTGCTGTGTGCACTGATGCTCTGCACAGCAGATGTGATGTAGTAATGTTATCGTGTCTGCTGTCTCAGTTGAACACCCTGAATCATGAAAGAAGGAGCCAGAGGCTCCCTCCTCCACCATTGTATTCACCGCTGTTTGCATCCTGAAGATAGCGGAGACTTTGGGAAGTCGCGCAGGGGAGAGCGGTTGTATGATGTGGCCTGTGGGCTACTGTTTTCAACCCTTTGGTCTTCTCGGACCGCGGGCTGGACTGGAACCCCTAAAGAGCCGGATGTGGCCTGCGAACCACATGATAGTCTATACTGAACTAATGCAAAACCTGCACTAATCCATAGAGAACCTTGTACTGCTGATATATTCAGCTCACAGAGGATTGTGTAGATTGAATACAACAGCAGCAAGCTCTCAGCTGTGAGAAGTATTTGATCTGTGCAGTTTCTGGATATAAACTAAGGAGTAAATTCAGTTCACTGACTTCCAGCAGTGGCAGGTGCACAGCATGCGGTTATCTATAGCCTTCTGTGGCTGTATTGCTTGTGCTGAGCATTGAGCTGTAATTCAGATAGTGAATGATGACCCTTCTATATTGTGTCGGTAAACACTGCCCCTTATGTAACACTGTGCAGAACCCTCCTAAGGCTGCAGAACATTCCTAGAATTCAGTGCGTTCTAGAGCTGTCGTCTCATGTGGTAGCTTACTGTGACTGTCTGCCTCCTGGATTTCGCACTAGGTCATCTCCGATATCCTTGTGCGGCTCTCATTCCGCTCTCAGCTATTCCCGACCTCTTGTTTTTTATATTTTTTTCATCCTTTTTGAGTCCCTCACCCCTCTCCTCCTGTTATCTTTCTGCCCCTGTCTCATCAGCCGTTACCATGCACTGATTGGTTTCAGCCCTGAATGCAGAGAGCGCTCTTTGGCTGCCCGGTGGCCACCTGAGAAAGACTTTAGATTGTCCTACATGAAATAAAACTCTCTCCTACGTACAAAAGTGATTGCCACCATGAATGAGCCTGTGAAATCTATTAGCGCTCAAGAGAGCCAGCAATGCAGGAAGATTGACAGCTCCCAAGGTACTTTTAGGCTATTTGTGCACGTTCAGTATTTGATTGCAGAAATTTCTGCAAGATTTCTGCACCTCTTGGCTGCAAAAACACACGTTTTTGCATGCGTTTTTGTACAGCAATGAATGCTTTTTATGCACAGAAGGGCCTTCATTTTTTATATAATCGTGGCAAGACGCCAATTAGAAAATACATGGCTAGTAATTACCACAAGCCTACTCAACATTAGATATAATAACAGGAGAAACAGAGTACATATAGGCATAAAAACAGTATAGCTTTATTAAATACCAAATATAAAAAAACGGCCACCAAGGGTGGCAGTATGAAGTAGATAATAGGTTACAAAATGCAGCACATAGTAGTGTGTATACAGAATATATATACTTTGAGAAAAATTTCCTCAAGGAGAAAGAGGAAGGAAAGGCAAGCACAAAAAGTACAAAAATAGCACACACCATACATATGCACAGGTCCGCACAGATGTACAGATGAATATACAATGTCAATGCAGATACAAATATCGCTTACCAATTACAATTATAGATAGGAGTAATGGACAGGCCAAGGGCCAGGAGAAATAGAGGTACCAGGTGGCCCCAATAGAGCCTGGTACCTCTATTTCTCCTGGCCCTTGGCCTGTCCATTACTCCTATCTATAATTGTAATTGGTAAGCGATATTTGTATCTGCATTGACATTGTATATTCATCTGTACATCTGTGCGGACCTGTGCATATGTATGGTGTGTGCTATTTTTGTACTTTTTGTGCTTGCCTTTCCTTCCTCTTTCTCCTTGAGGAAATTTTTCTCAAAGTATATATATTCTGTATACACACTACTATGTGCTGCATTTTGTAACCTATTATCTACTTCATACTGCCACCCTTGGTGGCCGTTTTTTTATATTTGGTATTTAATAAAGCTATACTGTTTTTATGCCTATACGTACTCTGTTTCTCCTATAATGAATGCTTTTTGTAGCTAAATAAAAATGTTTAAAAAAAGAAACCTGGTACATCCTTTCAACCCTTAGATTACTGTCAGACCGGGGGTGAGTATATTGGTTAATTTAAATGATTAAAGAATTTGTCTGTTTTATTTCAAATAAAGTGTTTTATTCCCTGTGTATGTTTATTTAACTCTTTACTGGTTGACACCTTTTCATCTCAATACCTTGGGCTTGGTGTCAGCGACACCTAATCCCAATAGCCATAATCCCATTCAAATATGAAGTGTAATTTCTGGGGCAGATGAGGGCTGATATTTTTAGCCTAGGAAGGGGCCATTAGGTCAACATGTTCCCTGGCTATTAATAACAGCTCACAGCTGTTTGGTTAGCCACTACAATCCCCACTATCGGGAACCAGCAGCACTTTAGAAACAGCGTATTTTTAGAAACGCTGTGTTCTAATGCTGCACTTGTGTTAGTATATCCACCACGTGTAATGACATTTCAATTGGTCAAAATCTGCAGTCTCCGCTACAGATATTGACATGCTGTGGATGACTTTACGTTGCATCGAAAACAAGCACAGTGGGCATGGGATTTCTTATAATATCAGCTCTCAGCCACCCCAGAAATGGCACATCCATAAGATGCGCAAATTCTGGCGCTTAGCCTCGGCTCTTCCCACTTGCCCTGGTGCGGTGGCAAGAGGCATAATAGGGTTGGGGTTCATGTCAGCTACTGGCAGCTGACATGAAGCCCAGGTTAGTAATGGAGGGCGTCAATAAGACCCCCCATTATTAACCCCATAGTCAAGGTTTTTAAATAAACACACGGCCTGAAAAAAATCCTTTATATGAAATAAAACTCCACACGGTTGTAATAATTTATTTTTAAATAAAAACACTGTATACTCACCCATCGCCTAATCCACTGAAGCCATTGTCACCTGTAAAAAAAACAAAAATAAAAAACAACCATATGCTTCACCTGTCCGACGTGATGACATAATCCACAGTGTGATGTTACTGCTCTAGAGTATAGCAGGCTATTCAATGGAGTGTAATCACTCCTGTGTCATTGCCTGAGTCTGGGTTTACACATTGCACCCTTGCTGCAATTTTTCAAAATCGTAAAGAAAATGCTGCAATTTTGCTGAGATTTCAGAGGAAATGCAGCAAAAAAGCTGCAGCACTGGCCATTTAAGTCACATCGGCGCAAGATTTCTCGGTCTGTTTGAAACGTCCCATACTGTTTACTCTGGTTTCGGTTAATGGATGCGTCTTCTCAGATCTGTGCTTCTCTCTGCCCCATGTCCACACCTGTCTCCTTTTACTAGTATAATGCATTCTGCAGGAAGACTTCAATACGACTCAAACCACATGTCATTTTGTGTAATTTTTTAATTGACAGCAGCTCTAGTCCTTACATAATGAATTAACTATAGCAGGGAGCTACAACCTGTGACTGCCAGCAGGCTCTGGCTGCCTCTCAGAAGTGGTAGTTTAACAATTGCTGGAGAAATTAGAAATGTACAGACTCCTTATTTTTCATTTTAGGTCACATGATACATCATTTCTAGCTGACATATATATAGATATATCTATCTATATACAGTACAGACCAAAAGTTTGGACACACCTTCTCATTTAAAGATTTTTCTGTATTTTCCTGACTTTGAAAAGTGTACATTTACACTGAAGGCTTCAATACTATGAATTAACACATGTGGAATTATATACTTAACAAAAAAGTGTGAAACAACTGAAAATATGTCTGATATTCTAGGTTCTTCAAAGTAGCCACCTTTTGCTTTGATGACTGCTTTGCACACTCTTGGCATTCTCTTTTTTTTGTTCAGTATATAATTCCACATGTGTTAATTCATAGTTTTGATGCCTTCAGTGTGAATGTACAATTTTCATAGTCAGGAAAATACAGAAAAATCTTTAAATGAGAAGGTGTGTCCAAACTTTTGGTCTGTACTGTATATGTAATATATATGTATTTATATATATATGTGTATATATATATATAGATAGATAGATAGATAGATATATAGATGTGTGTGTATATATATATATGTGTATATACAGTGGGGGAAATAAGCATTTGATCCCTTGCTGTTTTTGTAAGTTTGCCCACATGAAATTTTTGTAAGTTTGCCCACATGAACAGTCCATAATTTTAAGGGTAGGTTAATTTTGACATTGAGAGATAGAATATC
This sequence comes from Phyllobates terribilis, assembly GCF_046119375.1. Classification (NCBI taxonomy): domain Eukaryota; kingdom Metazoa; phylum Chordata; class Amphibia; order Anura; family Dendrobatidae; genus Phyllobates; species Phyllobates terribilis. The sequence goes on along the minus strand of NW_027362765.1, from coordinate 92,597,876 downwards.
CCAAAAAAAATCAAAGTCACATTGTATAAATTAGATAAATTTATTTGCATTTTGCAGTGAGAAATAAGTATTTGATCCCTCTGGCAAACAACACTTGGTGGCAAAACCCTTGTTGGCAAGCACAGCAGTCAGACGTTTTTTTGTAGTTGATGATGAGGTTAGCGCACATGTCGGGAGGAATTATGGTCCACTCCTCTTTGCAGATCGTCTCTAAATCATTAAGATTTTGAGGCTGTCACTTGGCAACTCAGAGCTTCAACTCCCTCCATAAGTTTTCTATGGGATTAAGGTCTGGAGACTGGCTAGGCCACTCCATGAACTTACTGAGCTTCTTTTTCAACCACTCCTTTGTTGCCTTGGCTGTATGTTTTGGGTCATTGTCTTGCTGGAAGACCCAGCCATGACCCATCTTTAATGCTCTTACTGAGGGAAGGCGGTTGTTGGCCAAAATCTCACGGTACATGACCCCATCCATCTTCCCTTCAGTACGGTGCAGTCATCATGTCCCCTTTGCAGAAAAGCACCCCCAAATTATAATGTTCCCCCCACCATGCTTCACGGTTGGGACGATGTTCTTAGGGTTGTACTCATCCTTCTTCCTCCAAACACGGCGAGTTGAGTTAATGCCAAAGAGCTCAATTTTTGTCTTGTCTGACCACAGCACCTTCTCCCAATAACTCACAGAATCATCCAGGTGTTCATTGGCAAACTTCAGACGGGCCTGCACATGTGCCTTCTTGAGCAGAGGGACCTTGCGGGCACTGCAGGATTTTAAACCTTTAAAGCGTAATGTGTTATCAATGGTTTTCTTGGTGACTGTGGTCCCAGCTGCCTGGAGATCATTAATAAGTTCTCCCCCGTGTAGTTTTAGGCTGATCTCTCACCTTCCTCATGATCAAGGATACCCCACGAGGTGAGATTTTGCATGTTGCCCCAGATCGATGTCGATTGACAGTCATTTTGTATTTCTTCCATTTTCTTACTATTGCACCAACAGTTGTCTCCTTCTCACCCAGCGTCTTACTTATGGTTTTGTAGCCCATTCCATCTTTGTGCTGGTCTATGATCTTGTCCCTGACATCCTTAGAAAGCTCTTTGGTCTTGTCCATGTTGTAGAGGTTAGAGTCTGACTGATTAATTGAGTCTGTGGACAGGAGTATTTTATACAGGTGACTATGTAAGACAGCTGTCTTTAATGCAGGTAACGAGTTGATTAGGAGCGTCTAACTGGTCTGTATGAGCCAAAACTCCTAATGGTTTGTAAGGGATCAAATAGTTATTTCTCACTGCAAAATGCAAAAAAAGTATCTAATTTATACAATGTGATTTTCTTGATTTTTTTTTTGGGATGTTCTATTTCTCAATGTTAAAATTAACCTACCCTTAAAATTATAGACTGTTCATGTCATTGTCGGTGGGCAAACTTACAAAAACAGCAAGGGATCAAATACTTATTTCCCCCACTGTGTGTGTATGTATATGTATATGTGTATATATGTATATACTGTATATATATATACTGTATATTGTAATTTGACTACACTGTAGAAGCCATACATGTAACAGAGAATGCAGGGAGCACGAAGCTCTTACAGATGGATTGGATGTACAGTCACTATGTGACAGCTAGTTTTATTATTTGACTGGCAGCATATAATATAGCTAAAATAATAGAGAACTAGTCAAGCTGTAATGGAGTAATGTGTGATATATTGCTTGTCTATATTCTGGAATGTGCCCATAAGGATTCCTGTACATGTGGACCAGAAGGAACTAAAGTAAGTATTAAAGTCTTGTCCCCACATCAATGGTCTCTAAAAGAAGGACTTCTAATAACAGTGTGTCTAGAGATCAGATAATTTAACTAGATGTCTACAATGACTATAAAATGTATCCCCCTGGAATCTTACATGTTTTATGTAGCCGCAAGATTTATTTTGGAATTTTATCACTAATCAACAGTGAGCACAGCTCTGGGGTGTAATACAGGATGTAACTCAGGATCAGTACAGGATAAGTAATGTAATGTATGGACACAGTGACTGCACCAGCAGAATAGTGAGTGCAGCTCTGGGGTGTAATACAGGATGTAACTCAGGATCAGTACAGGATAAGTAATGTAATGTATGTACACAGTGACTGCACCAGCAGAATAGTGAGTGCAGCTCTGGAGTATAATACAGGATGTAACTCAGGATCAGTACAGGATAAGTAATGTAATGTATGTACACAGTGACTGCACCAGCAGAATAGTGAGTGCTGCACTGGAGTATAATGCAGGATGTAACTCAGGCTCAGTACAGGATAAGTAATGTAATGTATGTACACAGTGACTGCACCAGCAGAATAGTGAGTGCAGCTCTGGGGTGTAATACAGGATGTAACTCAGGATCAGTACAGGATAAGTAATGTAATGTATGTACACAGTGACTCCACCAGCAGAATAGTGAGTGCAGCTCTGGGGTATAATACAGGATGTAACTCAGGATCAGTACAGGATAAGTAATGTAATGTATGTACACAGTGACTGCACCAGCAGAATAGTGAGTGCAGCTCTGGAGTATAATACAGGATGTAACTCACGATCAGTACAGGATAAGTAATGTAATGTATGTACACAGTGACCCCACCAGCAGAATAGTGAGTGCAGCTCTGGAGTATAATACATGATGTAACTCAGGATCAGTACAGGATAAGTAATGTAATGTATGTACACAGTGACTGCACCAGCAGAATAGTGAGTGCAGCTCTGGAGTATAATACAGGAGGTAACTCAGGATCAGTACAGGATAAGTAATGTAATGTATGTACACAGTGACTCCACCAGCAGAATAGTGAGTGCAGCTCTGGGGTATAATACAGGATGTAACTCAGGATCAGTACAGGATAAGTAATGTAATGTATGTACACAGTGACTGCACCAGCAGAATAGTGAGTGCAGCTCTGGAGTACAATACAGGATGTAACTCAGGATCAGTATAGGATAAGTAATGTAATGTATGTACACTGTGACTGCACCAGCAGAATAGTGAGTGCAGCTCTGGAGTATAATACAGGATGTAACTCAGGATCAGTACAGGATAAGTAATGTAATGTATGTGCATAGTGACTGCACCAGCAGAATAGTGAGTGCAGCTCTGGAGTATAATACAGGATGTAACTCAGGATCACTACAGGATAAGTAATGTATGTACACAGTGACTGCACCAGCAGAATAGTGAGTGCAGCTCTGGGGTATAATACAGGATGTAACTCAGGATCAGTACAGGATAAGTAATGTAATGTATGTACACAGTGACTGCACCAGCAGAATAGTGAGTGCAGCTCTGGAGTATAATACAGGATGTAACTCAGGATCAGTATAGGATAAGTAATGTAATGTATGTACACAGTGATTACACCAGCAGAATAGTGAGTGCAGCTCTGGAGTATAATACAGGATGTAACTCAGGATCAGTACAGGATAAGTAATGTAATGTATGTACACAGTGATTACACCAGCAGAATAGTGAGTGCAGCTCTGGAGTATAATACAGGATGTAACTCAGGATCAGTACAGGATAAGTAATGTAATGTATGTACACAGTGACTGCACCAGCAGAATAGTGAGTGCAGCTCTGGGGTATAATACAGGATGTAACTCAGGATCAGTAATGTATGCACACAGTGACTGCACCAGCAGAATAGTGAGTGCAGCTCTGGAGTATAATACAGGATGTAACTCAGGATCAGTACAGGATAAGTAATGTAATGTATGTACACAGTGACTGCACCAGCAGAATAGTGAGTGCAGCTCTGGAGTATAATACAGGATGTAACTCAGGATCAGTATAGGATAAGTAATGTAATGTATGTACACAGTGATTACACCAGCAGAATAGTGAGTGCAGCTCTGGGGTATAATACAGGATGTAACTCAGGATCAGTACAGGATAAGTAATGTAAAGTATGTACACAGTGATTACACCAGCAGAATAGTGAGTGCAGCTCTGGAATATAATACAGGATGTAACGCAGGATCAGTACAGGATAAGTAATGTAATGTATGTACACAGTGACTGCCCCAGCAGAATAGTGAGTGCAGCTCTGGAGTACAATACAGGATATACTCAGGATCAGTACAGGATAAGTAATGTAATGTATGTACACAGTGAGTGTACCAGCAGAATAGTGAGTGCAGCTCTGGAATACAATACAGGATATACTCAGGATCAGTACAGGATAAGTAATGTAATGTATGTACACAGTGACTCCACCAGCAGAATAGTGAGTGCAGCTCTGGAATACAATACAGGATATACTCAGGATCAGTATAGGATAAGTAATGTAATGTATGTGCACAGTGACTGTACCAGCAGAATAGTGAGTGCAGCTCTGGAGTATAATACAGGATGTAACTCAGGATCAGTATAGGATAAGTAATGTAATGTATGTACACAGTGAGTGTACCAGCAGAATAGTGAGTGCAGCTCTGGAATATAATACAGGATTTAACTCAGGATCAGTATAGGATAAGTAATGTAATGTATGTACACAGTGACTGCCCCAGCAGAAGAGTGAGTGCAGCTCTGGAATACAATACAGGATATACTCAGGATCAGTACAGGATAAGTAATGTAATGTATGTACACAGTGACTCCACCAGCAGAATAGTGAGTGCAGCTCTGGAATACAATACAGGATGTAACTCAGGATCAGTATAGGATAAGTAATGTACTGCATGTACACAGTGACTGCACCAGCAGAATAGTGAGTTCAGCTCTGGAATACAATACAGGATATACTCAGGATCAGTATAGGATAAGTAATGTAATGTATGTACACAGTGATTCCACCAGCAGAATAGTGAGTGCAGCTCTGGAGTATAATACAGGATGTAACTCAGGATCAGTACAGGATAAGTAATGTAATGTGTGTACACAGTGACTGCACCAGCAGAATAGTGAGTGAAGCTCTGGGGTGTAATACAGGATGTAACTAAGGATCAGTACAGGATAAGTAATGTAATGTATGTACACAGTGATTACACCAGCAGAATAGTGAGTGCAGCTCTGGAGTACAATACAGGATATACTCAGGATCAGTACAGGATAAGTAATGTAATGTATGTACACAGTGAGTGTACCAGCAGAATAGTGAGTGCAGCTCTGGAATATAATACAGGATGTAACTCAGGATCAGTACAGGATAAGTAATGTAATGTATGTACACAGTGACTGCCCCAGCAGAAGAGTGAGTGCAGCTCTGGAATACAATACAGGATATACTCAGGATCAGTACAGGATAAGTAATGTAATGTATGTACACAGTGACTCCACCAGCAGAATAGTGAGTGCAGCTCTGGAATACAATACAGGATATACTCAGGATCAGTATAGGATAAGTAATGTAATGTATGTACACAGTGATTCCACCAGCAGAATAGTGAGTGCAGCTCTGGAGTATAATACAGGATGTAACTCAGGATCAGTACAGGATAAGTAATGTAATGTGTGTACACAGTGACTGCACCAGCAGAATAGTGAGTGAAGCTCTGGGGTGTAATACAGGATGTAACTAAGGATCAGTTCAGGATAAGTAATGTAATGTATGTACACAGTGACTCCACCAGCAGAATAGTGAGTGCAGCTCTGGGGTGTAATACAGGATGTAACTCAGGATCAGTACAGGATAAGTAATGTAATGTATGTACACAGTGGCTGCACCAGCAGAATAGTGAGTGCAGCTCTGGAATACAATACAGGATATACTCAGGATCAGTACAGGATAAGTAATGTAATGTATGTACACAGTGAGTGTACCAGCAGAATAGTGAGTGCAGCTCTGGAATATAATACAGGATGTAACTCAGGATCAGTACAGGATAAGTAATGTAATGTATGTACATAGTGACTGCCCCAGCAGAAGAGTGAGTGCAGCTCTGGAATACAATACAGGATATACTCAGGATCAGTACAGGACAAGTAATGTATGTACACAGTGACTGCCCCAGCAGAATAGTGAGTGCAGCTCTGGAATACAATACAGGATATACTCAGGATCAGTATAGGATAAGTAATGTAATGTATGTACACAGTGACTCCACCAGCAGAATAGTGAGTGCAGCTCTGGGGTATAATACAGGATGTACTCAGGATCAGTATAGGATAAGTAATGTACTGTATGTACACAGTGACTGCACCAGCAGAATAGTGAGCGCAGCTCTGGGGTACAATACAGGATATACTCAGGATCAGTATAGGATAAGTAATGTAATGTATGTACACAGTGACTCCACCAGCAGAATAGTGAGTGCAGCTCTGGAGTATAATACAGGATGTAACTCAGAATCAGTACAGGATAAGTAATGTAATGTGTGTACACAGTGACTGCACCAGCAGAATAGTGAGTGCAGCTCTGGAATATAATACAGGATGTAACTCAGGATCAGTACAGGATAAGTAATGTAATGTATGTGCACAGTGACTGTACCAGCAGAATAGTGAGTGCAGCTCTGGAGTATAATACAGGATGTAACTCAGAATCAGTACAGGATAAGTAATGTAATGTATGTGCACAGTGACTGTACCAGCAGAATAGTGAGTGCAGCTCTGGAGTATAATACAGGATGTAACTCAGGATCAGTACAGGATAAGTAATGTAATGTGTGTACACAGTGACTGCACCAGCAGAATAGTGAGTGCAGCTCTGGAGTATAATACAGGATGTAACTCAGGATCAGTACAGGATAAGTAATGTAATGTATGTACACAGTGACTGCACCAGCAGAATAGTGAGTGCAGCTCTGGAGTATAATACAGGATGTAACTCAGGATCAGTACAGGACAAGTAATGTAATGTATGTACACAGTGACTGCACCAGCAGAATAGTGAGTGCAGCTCTGGAGTATAATACAGGATGTAACTCAGGATCAGTACAGGATAAGTAATGTAATGTATGTACAGAGTGACTGCACCAGCAGAATAGTGAGTGCAGCTCTGGAGTATAATACAGGATGTAACTCAGGATCAGTACAGGATATGTAATGTAATGTGTGTACACAGTGCTGCACCCGCAGAATAGTGAGTGCAGCTCTGGAGTATAATACAGGATGTAACTCAGGATCAGTACAGTATAAGTAATGTAATGTATGTACACAGTAACTCCACCAGCAGAATAGTGAGTGCAGCTCTGGAGTATAATACAGGATGTAACTCAGGATCAGTACAGGATAAGTAATGTAATGTATGTACACAGTGACTGCACCAGCAGAATAGCGAGTGCAGCTCTGGAGTATAATACAGGATGTAACTCAGGATCAGTACAGGAGAAGTAATGTAATGTATGTACACAGTGACTGCACCAGCAGAATAGTGAGTGCAGCTCTAGAGTATAATACAGGATAAGTAATGTAATGTGTGTACACAGTGACTGCACCAGCAGAATAGTGAGTGCAGCTCTGGAGTATATTACAGGATGTAACTCAGGATCAGTACAGGATAAGTAATGTAATGTGTGTACACAGTGACTGCACCCGCCGAATAGTGAGTGCAGCTCTGGAGTATAATACAGGATGTAACTCAGGATCAGTGCAGGATAAGTAATGTCATGTATGTACACAGTGACTGCACCAGCAGAATAGTGAGTGCAGCTCTGGAGTATAATACAAGATGTAACTCAGGATCAGTACAGGATAAGTAATGTAATGTGTGTACGCAGTGCTGCACCAGCAGAATAGTGAGTGCAGCTCTGGAGTATAATACAGGATGTAACTCAGGATCAGTACAGGATAAGTAATGTCATGTATGTACACAGTGACTGCACCAGCAGAATAGTGAGTGCAGCTCTGGAGTATAATACAGGATGTAACTCAGGATCAGTACAGGATAAGTAATGTAATGTGTGTACACAGTGACTGCACCAGCAGAATAGTGAGTGCAGCTCTGGAGTATAATACAGGATGTAACTCAGGATCAGTACAGGATAAGTAATGTAATGTGTGTACACAGTGATTACACCAGCAGAATAGTGAGTGCAGCTCTGGAGTATAATACAGGAAATAACTCAGGATCAGTACAGGATAAGTAATGTAATGTATGTACACAGTGACTCCACCAGCAGAATAGTGAGTGCAGCTCTGGAGTATAATACAGGATGTAACTCAGGATCAGTACAGGATAAGTAATGTAATGTATGTACACAGTGACTGCACCAGCAGGATAGTGAGTGCAGCTCTGGAGTATAATACAGGATGTAACTCAGGATCAGTACAGGATAAGTAATGTAATGTGTGTACACAGTGACTCCACCAGCAGAATAGTGAGTGCAGCTCTGGAGTATAATACAGGATGTAACTCAGGATCAGTACAGGATAAGTAATGTAATGTATGTACACAGTGACTCCACCAGCAGAATAGTGAGTGCAGCTCTGGGGTATAATATAGGATGTAACTCAGGATCCGCACAGGATAAGTAATGTAATGTGTGTACACAGTGACTTCACCGGCAGAATAGTGAGTGCAGCTCTGGAGTATAATACAGGATGTAACTCAGGATCAGTACAGGATAAGTAATGTATGTACATAGTGACTCCACCAGCAGGATAGTGAGTGCAGCTCTGGAGTATTATACAGGATGTAACTCAGGATCCGCACAGGATAAGTAATGTAATGTGTGTACACAGTGCTGCACCAGCAGAATAGTGAGTGCAGGATACAGTATGTAACTCAGGGTAATTCACTTAGTGGATCAGTTCTTTGCACCGTAAATTGGTGGAAATATGGCAAAAGTGGTAATCTTGGTTCAGTACAGTAAACATCATGTTATGTATAGGTACTTGTAATGTCTGGATACTTTTTGTACATTGTTGTGTGTAGAGCTTTTTAATGAGGTTGCTATCAGATGCGTGTTAGAAAACACAATTTGCAGTTGCCTCATTTTATCAGTGGTCTTATTACCTTTATCCAGTTCTCAAGTGACCAACTTCAGTAGTTGTGTCCACACAGGAGTGTTTCTGACGTCACTCCTTGGGCACACTGGGAATTTTCCATTCTCGTACCCCAGTCCGTGCTCACATCTATTATTGAAAATGTTTGAACAGTTGGACGTATTGTTGCTTAGAGGATATCACAGACCTTGTTACATGGAAATACCCGACACTTTTCATAATCTGTTTTCCATGGACAGTCCCTTATGATCAGGTCTAGAAGCCATAAGAATCTCCGGGTCCCGAAATCTCTCTAATGCTACAAAGATTGACCTAAGTGACAGGTCTTATAAGAAAAGACGTTCAAGAAGTGACCCCCACAATCTCATGGGTGCTATTATACACCTGACTGAATAAAATAAACTCTAGGAGAGAAGCTCAGGTTCAAGTTATTTTTATGTTTTCTCTCTCTCTCATTCTCTCTCTCTCTCTCGTCAAAAATCTTCTTTGTAAATATATTTGCAGTCAAATAATTTACTGGAGACTGATTTATATAAGCTTTCATTGCATTGAACTCCATCATTAATCAATTTACATTTTTACATTAAGCGCCTAACCCGCCCCTCTATCCCACATTGTGATTAGAACAGGCAACCAGAATTTTATCACTTACCTCTCGGATGATCTTCACCTTTGCAACAATATTTTTTATCCAATGTTTTTCTGATTTTGCTTTAGAATATTGTTTTTTGTCGATTTTTATTTGAACACCTTTAAAGTGGTTATGCGATTAAGGAAAACCTGTCTACCCCGACTGCACGTTGTCTTAAAAATATCAAACTGGGCTTTGCTAACCCTCCCTGAGTCCAGCGCTGAGTCTCTGCCACTGCTTCCATTGTTTATTATCTGCAGCGCTGATGCTATGTAGATAGCGCTGCAGCCAATTATTAAGCTTAGAGGATTGTGTAGTCTTCTCATGGAAGGGTTTCTAAACTGGCTGTGGTGAAAACGGGTGAGGAGCAGAAGATGTGGTTTGCCATTGTTCTGTGGCGCTTATGGCCAAATGTTGCCATCTGCTGAGCGAACTTATTAGGGTGGAACTAAAAGATGGAGGAATGAACTTGAAGGAGATGCTGGTTTAGGTGGTAGCTTTAGCGAAGTTATCAGATATAAAAGACCAGAGTAGTAATGTGGGAAGACAGTTGGTGCCAGCAAGCGAGACCGAGCGATGGAACTCAGAGGCAGAGCGACTGAAGGCCGGAAAGCGAGGCAGGCGGGACATCGTTGGTCAAGCACCGAAGCCCAGACTTTGCCGGTCAAGACTCGAAGCCCAGGCTTCACCAGTCAGTACTGTTACGCTCCTAGGTGGTGCACGTGGTTCGTGGACTCACTGTGCCACAGACTGGACTTACCCTGGAGGGGTGTAATGAAGCTGCTACCTTGGTGTTCGCTGAAGCCTCTAGTGGTGAAGTCAGGCTTGTGTGGAAGGTAGCTGCCACTCCAGGACACGTATGGCAGTAGCAGCTGACCCCAAGGGTCAACAAAGTTAATTCAGATTCTAACAGGGCAGGACGGCCCTTGAGACAAGTTCAGACTTTGCAGACAGGACGGCCACTTGGTGTTAGGAACTGGCCAGGGTTGAAGTAGTGGTATCGCGACCACTAGGTGCAGCATCGGTAGGTAGCGTAGTCAGGAATAGCCAGAGGTCAGTACACAGGAACAGCAATATAGTTTGAAGGACAAGCAGGTTGTGTTGTCAGGAGTAGCTAGAGGTCGGTACACAGGAACAGCAGTATAGTCTTGGATGAGGCAGCAGGTGAAATGAGAGCTTGATTAAAGGCTGGGAGCCATCAGGAACAACACAGGGTGGAGTCACTCAGAAACAACGCAGGTACTAATATCTGAGTTAGTAAGGAACTGTCCAGCGAGCTGAATAGCTCAGAGGGGAAGAGCTGGTGCACAAGAGCTGCTGGGTTCGAGTCCTGACAGTGGGACAGGTTCAGACTGTGCAGACAGGACGGCCACTGGGACAGGTTCAGACACACTGGTCTCTGTTAACAGTTCTGGTACTGTCGATGCAACCATGGGGTCCAGATACTGTGGACGCGGTTACAGGTTCAGGGTTCAAGCCTGGGGATTCAACCCCCAGGGTAGCAGACAGGTAAGGTACCGCCAATATGCTGTTACAGGAATGCAGACAATACAAACGGGACATCGGATACGGGAAAGAGGTTAACAGACGAGGGACGGGTGGACCTGGCAACATACAATTGCACACCAAACCACCTAACAATAACTATAGGGGTTGCTCAGGCACCTCCCTTTTGGGAAGGGGGCCCTATATACAAGATGCCTCCCAGCTATAGGCTGGGAGACACCTTGCAGGTAAAACACATTAGTAAATGCCTCCCAGGGCCAGGGCAGTGAGTAAGCCGGCATCCCTGCATGGAGGGAAAAGGAGACACCATGCTGGGACGTTGGCCATGGCGCTACAAAGACCCGATATGTTTTCCATATATAAAAATGTGCTGACAGACTCCTTTTAAATTTTCAACCACTTTGCTGAAAATTTGCTGTAAATTTTCTGCCCTCTAATACGGACAAAGTATCCACAGCATTTCTGCTACATGTGAACATAACCTTATAGTTTTCAGCATCCTGAAAATTCTAATTACCTTGTCCATATCAAAATGAATAACCACAGTGACAACTTATCGGCCTTCCAGCCACTGTTGGGGATGGGGCAGAGATGAGTATGTCTAACCTGGCAGAGGAGGATGACTCTCAGCGATGTGTTGGGATAATTGCTGTCTAATCCGGTGTTGTTCCTGCACTACCCGCTCTCTTAGTCCAGAATCAACAAGTGCTCGTGTATAAAAGGTGATAATGAAAAAGGAATCAGATGAGAAGTGCAGATATTTGTCATTTTGTGGCAATTTAGTTGCCACCCGTAGAGCTTTCTTTCAGTACATTAGATGAGCCGGATGTATGAGTAAAATGTACACCTCTGAAAAAGAGATTTTAGAATAATGGACTCGTACTGCGCGCGCTGGAAGATTAGGTGATAGAAGCAGGAAACCATTGTGGACATATTAAAAAGAATTATTTTACAAGTTCTGAAGAGAGAAAAAGCTCTTCTGATTTTCAGTAGAGTTGGAATGAGACAGTCGGAGGCCGGTACTCGACTACAATATTTTTGATTGTGTGTTGTTTTTTTCAATGATAGATCCAAGTATAGTATGAATGGCTATTTCCCTTGGCAGGTGGCATTTGCAATTTTAGCAAATATTGCAACACGGACTTAATGGAGGCTCTGGACTAAATCTAAGAGCCGCACTACTCTCCTTCCATTACTTTTGTCCTTCTGCCAAATCTTGTGATCGGTGTAAGTCATCACAAATAAGGTCGGGTAAATGTGAAATAAAAATTTTACTTTGGTTTTCTGGCTTCTCCATTTCCACGCATAGTCGAAGCGAGCGGTGTGGTGCCGTAACACCTCAGTATATCATCGTGCAGGTTTACACTCGTGTTGTGAATAGGTGATAAAAGGTAGATTAGGGGGGTCCAATTTCTGGGACCCCCAAGATCAGCACACTATGGTATTATAAAATGCCACATCTTATGGATTTGCGATTGCATGACCGCAGCAGCCACTTCAATGCTAATATTAGGTCTCTCTAATCAAATGTTGATTTTAACACTCCATGCCTGCGCAAATTGCCTACTCTTCACCTAGAAAAGCTGCAGTGTCTTAATATCCTATGTCGTGTGCCCCATTATCTAAAATGGTATGGCACCAATGTAGGAAAGCTGCTACCACCTTGAACGAGCTTCCCCTTTCTGTGCTAGCCTAGTTTCCTACATGGGCCGCCATCGGGGCACATAAGTTATCAATGTTCAACACCTAAAGTCATTGGCCGCAACAGTCAATTGACCATACAGACCGAGCAGCAAGTACAGAGACTGCTGAGGGACTAGGGGACTGGCGAAACAAGCTGGAATAGAGCAACAGAAAGCTGGTACATTAAGGTAAGTATTGCTTCTTTAACTATTTAATGCCATTCAGATGGCTGGACAATGCCTTTAAACCCTTTCCCGACATATGACGTATATTTATGTCATATGCCGGCTTTCTTGTAAGCAGAGCCCACATCTTAACCTGATAGATGATGGCTGTGATAGTCAGCCATCATTTGCCTTTAACAGTCACGGGTGGAGCTGAGCTCCTCATGCTACTGTTAACCTGTGAAATGACGCTGTCAGTCTGTGACAACAGCACGTAATGCACACGGGCTCTTCAATCTAGGCGGCCTTGGGCGCACCCATGACGCGATAGTGATGCGCCGATGGGATGCCTTGACAGCCAGGGGTCTTCTGAAGACCCGCATGCCTGTCATAAAGGTACCCCTGTGAAAGCCAGCCTATTGCTGGCATTCATAGGAGACTGTGATTTCTGCTATACATAGCAATACTATAGTATTGCAGTGTATGGTACAAGCAATCGGATGATCGCAAGTTTAAGTCCCCTAAGAGGACTAAAAAATAGTCAAAAGTAAAAAAAAAAAATGTTTTAAAAAGTATAAAACTTGAAATTATCCCTCTTTTCCCCCATTAAAAATAAATAAATACATTTTTTTTTAAAAAATACACAGATTTTGTATCGCTGTATTTGGAAAAGTTTGTTCTATCAAAATGTAAAATAAATTGACCCAATCTTTAAACGGCCTAAAAAAAAAATATGAAATGCCAAAATTGCAGTTTTTTGACCGCAGCAACACTGCAATAAAATGCAATAAGAGGCGATCAAAACATCGTATTTGCCCCAAATGGTATCAATAAAAACATAGGCTCAAGACGCAAAAAGTAAGCCCCACACAGTAATATGGCCCAAAAATTGAAAATGTTACGAGTCTCAGAAAATGGCAACACATGCAAAATTTCCACATTTTTTTACCACCACTTAAAAAAAATAACTATACATGTTTGGTTCCTGCGTAATCGTACTGACCTGGGGAATCCTATTGCCAGGTCAGTTTTACCATATAGTGGTAAATAAAAAAACAAACATAAAGTAATTGCAATTCTGCATTATTTTTCACTTTTTTGTTGCACTTGGATTTTTTTTCCCACTTTCCAGTGTATCACATGATAAAATGAATAGTCTCATTTAAAAGTACAGCTTGTCCCGAGAAAAACAAGCTATGTGGACAGAAAAATAAAAAAAGTTATAGCTCTTGGAAGAAGTGGAGGAAAAAACGAAAGCTCAAAAACGGAAAATCACAGGTTTCACCAACGATTAATGTCCACCCCTGATTTAGACTGCAAAAGACTGTCCAGATGCACATCTCATCCTGCAGCCTTGTTACTACAGGCACTAGGAAGGGAACTACATGTGTAGTTTGAAGACACATAGGTTTGCCCAGAAGCTGCAGAAATAAAATGGAGGGAGATACTTAGTCAGGACTATTTGCAAAGTTGTTATAGTTTTCTTGATAGAAGCGCTGAAGCAAGAAAAAAAAATCTGAAAAGTTAGACACCGCCTTTATTTCCAGCTTCAAGTACAAAAGAACAAACATTCATATAATACACAGCACCAGATATAAGCAGTGACACAAAGTCACAAAATGTAGAAGAAGGTAAAGCTTAGTGTCCAGATGCTGAAGTCCACCATAGAGCTGCCGGAGACCTCAGCATCACGTCTTCCATGCCGGTAATGAGTCAGGAGAGAACATTTGTCTGACATCTTATCTGTAATTGACTGAAACACCCCATTCCAGTTTTCCTGTATTTTATCTGTACATGCAAGGCTCCTGTATCCTCCGGCCTAGGGGTCAGTTTATTCAGCTGATTCTTGAAGAAGAATTACCATCTTGTGAAAGACTCAGGTGTACAAACACCCTGCGGGCATCATCTTTTTGCTGCCACTTTGGGAGCAACTTAAGAAGGCATCATATATGACTCATACACTCAGTGTCGGACTGGGGTTCCAAGGGCCCACCAGTAACCAACCCCACTTTTTAACTACATACGAATCATCAATCATAAATTTGTATAACAATGAACTGGGTAGATTGTTAAATTAATTAGAAGCTTCCTTTGTCTGTATATAGTGAATCAAGTATATTGTGCTAAGTACTGCCCATATAAGAGGGTGGTGGGACACATTTGCAGAGGGGCCCACCGTAGGGTTCTCCTGTGGGCCAGTCCAAGCCTGTGTACAGTTATCACCAAATGGCATGGGGTTCTATGATAGAGTGAAGACGTTCAAGTTTACATGAACAAGTGTTAAGCCGGCCATACACATTAGATTGCCATCGACTGAATGATGCTTCAGCGGATTAATGGCCAACAGCCATCTCGGCTGACTCTCCATACACAGGAACGCTCATTCGGACGAGTACTCCTTTGTGCTCTATGAGGTCGCCTTTCCTCTGGGAGAACAATCGGACTACGCGCAATCAACATCTCTCCTGGCCATCAGTCGGCCAGCGCCCCCTTACACATTAAACCTTTAGCTGTTCCCTTCGATATTAGTGGCTTCAGCCAACATTAAACTTATATGGATGGGGGCATTTACATTTGAACACAGAGTGCATATGGCAGAAGTGAACATTGGTGAAGATCTTGGTGCAAGGACTAATTACGGAAGCAAAGCCCAATTCAACATGGACATTATCTACATTATGTGTAATTACCTTCAGTAAATTGTAGCCTCAAAAACAGATTTACACAATGTTTTGGGCCATCAGTATTTCTTGTATGCCTTACAAGCACGGTACTCTTTAGGCCACAGCACAGTATCTCCATGGGGTTAAGGTCACGACTCAGCCATTCCAAATCGCACATTTTAATATTTTCCACCTTTCTGTAGTTGATTTGCAGGGGCACTTTCTCTTGTTGTTATGGGCTCACTGAAGAGGATTCTTTAAGCCTCAGATCAGGGTGGACAATACGAACTGAGGACGATGGCACAACAGGCAGGACTTACTGCTTACTGAACGCTGGATGTTTGGGCAGCATGAATTGAGAGACAGGTTCTTTTTAAGGTTGTCAGAGTATCATGGTCTGTGTACGACATAGGCAGAGATGAGACTTTTGTTTTCCTACTTCAGGTGATTGACACGTCTCTTCCATATGCTTACTTAGCAACATACCTGTCAATCAAGTAGAGCAGAAGAGGGAAAAGCCGCCTGTGGTCGGCACTGGACTTGTCTTGTCTCTTCAAACGAACTAGATTTTCTCTTAAGGTTTGGGTAGCATGAATCAAGTGACAGGGTCCTTTTAAGGTCGGCTTTACATGTTAGAGTTTACCGGTCCGTGTATGGATTGTGGTTTCCAGGCCGGCCGTTGGGCACCTAAGTTCAATTCAATAGTGTCATATATGCCGGTGGTTTTAGGCAGCGTGAATCTACTGAGAGGTGTCTTTTAAACTGGCCATAAACATGAGCTAATAATCAGCCAAAGAATTGTTCGGCTGACCATTACCTCGCCCAACTGCCCCATACACATGAGCATTCGGCTCGGCTAAGCTTTCAGGTGAATGTCACTGCCAGACACACCTGGGAGCAGCTTGTCTTCCCTGAAAACAAAAGGATCAGAAGTTAAAATTTCAACATCCCGGTCGTTCTTTCCCACAACATCAGATACACATAAGATGGTCGGCTAATCCTGCTGAATTCGGCAAGTCCAGACTTCTTTCTTCTAGTTTGCATGCTGGTATTTCGGTAACTATCAGACCACATTTTCTTAGTAATCAGTAGAGAAGTTTGGGCAATTCCTGCAATTTTGTCAGCTACATAGATCTGAGATTATTTCTGGTGCTCACACAGCAGGTATACCTACTTTCTCCCCCAGATTAGGATTGACGAGTGCAGTCTCTCTTCTGTGCATACACTTGAACAGTGAGCGCTTTCTTCATACAATTCCCTGTGATTGGCGTTCCGGCGCTCCGCACAAAGGTTGGATTCTTTACAAAATATGACTGATGAAAACCACTCTGCTGCCTCGTTATAATTGTATTTCTCTTCAAGAGAAATTCTTGTCTCAAGTGAGGAGTAATTAATTCTCTCTAAAAGTTGTAAATAATGCCCATTGTTTCCCTGTGAAGTACGGCAGGTCTAATAATTTTTTTGTCATGAAAGTTTGTCTGGTTCATAACTATTCTTCTTGTATAGTGTATTGTGTCATCAATAATAGAATTTGACCACAAGTGTTTCCATACTCTGTTTCCCTCAATTCTTCTGTTACATCCAATTACCTTAGGACGTATGATCCCAAAAGCTTGATATCCACTGATGTCCTTGCCACAAAACCTGTGATGAAGGTGCTTAACTCTCAATAAGGAAATTGTAGTTGCATTTCCAGTGCATCACATACTTCCATATAGGGAAGGGGATGATAAAAAATGGCACCCAGTGTCATTTCATTTTTCTTCTTTTACTATATTTCTGTAACCTAGTAAAATAGTTTTCTACCACTAATCAAAATTACTTTGTGCTGCTTCAAAAAAATAAGTTTTTATATATACTTACAGCTCGGCTTGTTTCCTGTCAGGCTCATTTTGTGAAGTGGACCCACAAAGCCCCAGGTTTGGGTAGGTACACAGTCCACGGGCGTCAGTGTAGCTGGCAGGATGGCATGTGGGGAGCGAGGACGTGATACACTTAGGAATCTAGGGAGCACTGGTGTGTGTCCTAATGAGTTTTAAATAGGGTCATGGAGATGACATCACTGAGTTACGTCGGACAACCTACAAAACCCGACTTGGAGCACAACAGAGGGCAACCAATCAAGGTGAAGGGAGCAAAGCCCAAAATACCTCAGGACAGCAGTGTCACATTTCCAGATCGTGTGACGTTACCATGTGAAATGTGGAGACTTCTGGTGATCTGTCTCGGCCTTCTCTTCTGGAGTCAGCAGTGTACAGGACCTCATATATTGTATGTCACAGAATGGATGGCAAAAAGTACCATCTGATATAAACTGCCAATGTGTCTTGCTATATTCACAGCTAATAGTTTATCTCACCCATAAGATGATGTATCTGCACTTTTAAGGACTGTGAGAAGTGCTGCTATACCTTATAAGATTTAATTGACCCTAAATGATTTCACCCCCTCCTTTCTCACTCACACTGTATGGTAAAGGACCACGCATGATCTCCTAAACCACCTAGAGACAGGTTTCCTCCATAGAATAGAAAGGTCAATTGGTCCTTTCACTTATTTTGCCGCTGCTACGCTTGTCTTCAAGATGAGCCATGTAAGTCTCTCTGAGAAGTGTAGGTCAGCAGATCCCACACCCAGGCTACTTATAGGAAGTGACAACCCCAAAACTCCTTATGTCCAAAGAGAAAACCAGTTCTATAACTTCCTGCTAATGTGCAGAAGCCAAGGCTGCCACCCCAGGCGGAGGCCAGGAGGAGACAAGATGATGATAGATGTTGTGTATTTCAGCATGTGGCAGGTATAAAATAAATGAACCTTCTAGAATACAAGAATCATTATCTCCATATTGAGCTTGTGAGTGAATGGCCTTGGATATCTGCTGTCTGATTCTCTAAGATGCTTCATAAACTTTAAGGTGATACTTAAAGTACAATTATGCATGATGGCACATACAAAAAAACATAGCTGTAAATTTGCTCGATGCAGGATGGTAAACAGGCAGTCCAGGCACACTAAGAGCCATATACACTCCTTGTTTCTGCTTTTTATCTCTCCGTAAAACCTTTCAGCTCTAATTTCTCCATAAACTTTCTGGAATAATGAGAACAAACAGGAGAAGTCAGAGAAGTTCAGAGTAATAGAAGTTCACGTAAGAGCCTCAGTGCTGCTTAAACGGGGCCAATATTTTCTTTTCCCTCTTGAGTGTTTTATAAAAACTTCTATAGAAGTAAAGTCTTTCATGTTTTCACCTACAAAAATAGAGTTAATATGTCGAAAAAATAAAGCTGTGGATTCCGATGGATCTACCCTGCAGGGAAATTTAACCTCTTGATGTTGTGATCCACCACAGATCATCAGTAGCTCATTCATCAATTTGTGTCCAGGTAGAGGTGGGTGGGAAAAAGATGCAGGTGCATGTCAAAAAATTAGAATATCATCAAAAAGTTAATTTATTTCAGTTCTTAAATACAAAAAGTGAAATTCATATACAGGGTCATTACAAACAGAGTGATCTATATCAAGTGTTTATTTCTGTTAATGTTGATCATTATGGCTTGCAGCCAATGAAAACACAAAAGTCATTATCTCAGTAAATTAGAATAATTAACAAAAAGCACCTGCACGTTTAAAATGGTCCCTTAGTCTGTTTCATTAGGCTCTAGAATCATGGGGAAGACTGCTGACTTGACAAATGTCCAGAAGGCAGTCATTGACACACTAAGTAAATGCAAAGTAAATTTTGCATTTCATTTGGAAATCAAGGTTCCAGAGTCTGGAGGAAGAGTGGAGAGGCACACAATCCAAGCTGCTTGAGGTCTAGTGTGAAGTTTCCACAATCAGTGATGGTTTGGGGAGCCATGTCATCTGCTTGTGTAGGTCCACTGTGTTTTATCAAGACCAAAGTCAGCGCAGCCGTCTACCAGGAAATTTTAGAGCACTTTATGCTTCCCTCTGCTGACAAGCTTTTTGGAGGTGGAAATTTCATTCTCCAGCAGGACTTGGCACCTGTCCACACTGACAAGAGTACCAATACCTGGTTTAAAAACCACAGTATCACTGTGCTTGATTGGCCATGGAGCTCCCCTGACCTTAACCCCCTAGAGAATCTATAGGGTATTGTCAAGAGGAAGATGAGAGACACCAAACCCAACAATGCAGACGAGCTGAAGGGTGCTATCAAAGCAACCTGGGCTTCCATAACACCTCAGCAGTGCCACAGGCTGATCGCCTCCATGCCACGCCGCATTGATGCAGTAATTGATGCAAAAGGAGCCCCGACCAAGTATTGAGTAGCCCAACATTTCGGATTTTAAAGACATTTTTCAAGCTGTTGTTATAAAGTATTCTAATTTACTGAGATAATGACTTTTGTGTTTTCATTGGTTGTAAGCCATAATCATCAACATTAACCGAAATAAACACTTGAAATAGATCACTCTGTTTGTAATGACTCTATATAATATGAGTTTCACTTTTTGTATTGAAGAACTCAAATAAATTAACTTTTTCATGATATTCTAATTTTGTGAGCTGCACCTGTATATACACCAGTCAGCTATAACATTGTAACCAACTGCCTAATATTCTATAGATCTCCCCTGTACCTCCAAAATCACTCTGACCTATTATGGCATGGACTCCACAAGTCCTTCGAATTGTCCTGTGGTATCTGACACTGAGATGTTAGCAGCAGATCCTGTAAGTTGTTCAGTGGAGCTTCCATCTATCAGACTTGTGTTTCCACCACATCCGACAGTTGATCTATGGAAGGAGACATGGCTTCTTTACCATGAGAAATATTAATCCGTGGAACAGCCAACCACAGGAGCTAGTCATATTGGGAATTATTTGGATAAAAATTCCCCGCTCTGCCGATTGGTGAGAGTCTCAGCGGTGAGACACCCACCGATCAGAGTGATCACCAATCCTATGGATAGGTAATAACTTGTTTTCACTGGACAACCCCATTAACTTCAAGTTCTTGCTGTTTACTTGCTGCCTAATATATCTCGACCCTAACAGGTGCCATTTTCACTTGATAACCAATATCAATAACTTCTTCTTTTACTGGATTTAAAAGTCATGGTTGAATGTGGCATAGAAATGTGATGTCATTGCATTGTACCAAGCATCTCCACCGCTTTGTCCTACACAAGGTCAGACCTGACGTAAATAAGCCTGATTGCAATTCAGTGTTGTGTATTTTGTGAAATTGGAGACCACTTTCCTTTTGCCTTCCCGCTGCTGTCATCTTGCACATTCCCTATGTATGAATTTTCTTTAAACGACACATATTGTAGGTCTGTGCTCGGGGCAAGTTAAATTTCTACAGCAGATAGCAGAAGTGTTGTCTTGAACTAGAACTTTTAATCGAATGTGATAATAATTCAGTTTTTTCAATGCACCTAGGTTTTGTAAGTACCTCCTAGGGTAGTCACACATTCTAAAGATTGGTTTTACTTTCATTCGCTGTTGCCACCAGGCTCGCATCCTCCGCTCTTCACTCCTTTTCTAACCTAACATTATGGACAGTGAAAGTAACACAGCCCTGAGGATCAGCATAAACTTACTGGAAACTGAAGGAAAAGATCTTCAACTAGGCCACAGTAATCGTACTGCCACATATATATTAAATTGAAATAACAGTAGAAGGACTTGGGTATTCTGGTTACAAGTAAGCTGAGCAGCAGTTCTCAACGTCAGGCAGCAGCTGCAAAAGCAGACAAGAAATTAGAGTGTATAAAAAGAAAGATAAAATCCTGTGATCCCAATGTATTATTACCCTTCTATAAATCACTTGTAAGGCCACATCTTGAATATGGGATCCAGTTTTGGGCTCCACATTCTAAAAAGAATTTTTGAAAGCTAAAATGAGACATAACGTACATTCATGTGACCATTGCAGCCAAACACTTACATGTAAGGTACAAGACCTTTGAGGCTAGCCACATGTTTGTATGTGATGTCATCATTATAGGGAAGTAAACAACAACCAGCCGTCTCTGCAGAGCAAAGTGGAATTAAACAGGCGACTATGATTATTATTTTTTTTTTTATGATGACCTGTTGACATAAACCATGCCATGTGGATTTCCCAATAGGACCCTGTTGACTTGAACGCAGTCCAACATTTTAGTATTTTGTTTCTAATCTTGTACGAGCCCTCTGTGAATAGGATACTTACAGCCAAGACTGCCATACCAAGGTATAAAAAGTGCTAGACCTTTGAAAGTATTGGTTACTACTTCTGTAAACCGAACTTGCTAAGGAAAAAAATCCCTTCATGTGCTGCTCTGCTGTCATGTTCTGATCCCTGTGCCTCTTGTCATTCTTTCCCCATGGAAAGTCATCTGTTTTTAGTTCTTAAATGACCAATTGTTTCTTTGCCGTATACTGATAGAAGTTCGATTCCCATGACAATAACCAGTAATGACACCAGATTGTACATCCCAGATTGTTTTGACACTTGAAGTCCTTTTGTCCATCTCTACAATGGATATCCGCCTGTAACCAATATGCCAATGTTATTAATACCATGGATGGCGAGAAGAACATAGAAATCAATTTTGGACCAAATCAAGCCAGACATGTCACTGGAAGCAAGGATCACCAAGCTACGACTTGCCTACTTTGGACACATCATACGAAGAGAGCAATTGTGGCGCCCCTGTGGGTTCATTCGCCACAGAGGTACTGCATCTCACCCAGAGGTGTGGTATCCCACTCTCAGGTAAGGATGGAGTACTGCCCGGGACCCAAACACCTGCATCCAACACTACACCACTCCAGACCAGCAGGAGGGGCAAGATGCACTGCTCCACTGCTGAGCCCTGCCCCTGGCTGGAATGGGGGGAGCCAAGAGAGGGGGAACCATGTAGTGGGTGTGGGTGGAGGAAGAAGATCAGGGGAGCACTTGAGAAGGAGGATATAAAAAGGGAAGCCATCTTGGGAGTGGTCAGAACAGTGAGGAGAGGGTGTGTGGAGCAGGAGCTCTGCTCAGGAGGAGCTGGCCTGAGTGAGAGAGGCCCAGGAGGTGAGACTGACTGAAGAGAGGAGAAGAGCAGGAAGAAAGGCTCCAAGAAGGAAAGAGGGGAACCTAGGGGTACGGGAAGTGCTGGAGGCCCGAATCTACCAGGACGTGGAGGGATCAAGCCGCAGAGGGGACCGGCCCCTAACTAGTGAGAATTGCAATATTCAGCTAGAAACCTGAGGCTTCTACATTTCCACAGCCGCAATTAATCGCCAAAGAGGTAGCCGCACAGGATCCAGGGAACTCCAGGTTGCCCGCCAAGATCTGAGGTTACCGGCTTGGGACACTGTTTGCGAGGCGCAGGGCAGGAGGGTGAGAGCCAGTGCAGGAAGACGACTGAGAAAGGCACACAGAAAGGGGTCCCGTTAAGTGCTCTTGAATTACCTGAGGGATTGCTGAACTCCTCCCGTGGTGAACGCAGGACGACGTGGATTGTTAAAATCTGCAGTTGTAACCAGGAGCAACGTGATAATCGTGAGTAAACCCTGAAGACTGCACCCCACTGTCTCTGTGGATTATTGCTGCACCATCATCTCCTGCACCACACTACACAACAACATCTACCTCATCTATAATCACCACAGCAACGCCCTGGAGCTTAGCTCTACCTGTGGAGAGCTGAACCAACTCTGCTGCATTACCAACAGCTCCAGAGGACCTGCTCCGCAGCAGCGGCTCCCTTTAGCCGCATACCACAGGTGGCGTCACGAACATTATATAAAAACTATATTCCCTTTTCTTTATTCCCCTTTTATTGACCGCCCTGGGTCACGGACTGGGTCACCGCCACTGTGACATCTCCCCTAGCAAACGACCGGCCCGGCACCGAGTACCCCACGACCCAGGGGGCGCGTCACAATCACTGGAGAAGGACATCATGGTCGGAAGAATACAAGGAACAAAGTGAAGAGGAAGTCAAGCAACCCAATGTCTTGATACAATCAAGATATTGGTGGAGAAGACCCTGGTGGACCTATCTAGGCTTGCACAAGATCAATCTTCCTACAGATCGTTCATTCATCAAGTCGCCATGGCTCGAGATCGAGCTGAACGCAGTTAAATAATAAATAAACCAATATGTCTGAAATTAGCTCCAAACCATTTTAATTGGCAGTAGTACATATACTATCATCATTTAATAGTCAACTGGCTGTATAAATGTGATGTGTAGAGCATCTTCTTGAATGATTTGGTTACACATCTTTCTTATAGTCGCGATCCAATTGTTATCTAATAGGTCATCTGACAGATCAAGGACCTATGTTTCTGGCAGCCATCAGTCCTGACCAGATTCTATTTCTTATGGAATGGAAATGCAAAATAAAATGCATAAGTATATAGAATACACGAGGTGATTTACCAAAATGCATGACTGATGGAGGGTCGTTTATCATGGACATTACCTAGTGGCAGCTACCTGAGTTATGTGATATGAGAATTGGAAATGATTTCTGTGACAAGATATTGTCTGACATACAGCTCTGGCAAAAATTAAGAGACCACTGAACAGTTTTCTATTGGAAGGCATGGAAAGACTGGTGGAAAGCAGCCAAGACTCATGAAAGCTGTGATTAAAAATCATGGTTAGTCCACCAAATATTGATCTCTGAACTGTTCCTGAGTTAAAACATGAGTAATTTGAGGTCTGAAAGCGCTGTTTCTTTTCTAGTATTTTGACGCTTTATCATTTTCTGCAAATAAATACAAAATTTTAGCTTTGAATTTCGGAGACATGTTGTCAGTAGTTTATAGACTAAAACAACAATGTACATTTTACTAAAAAATATACCCATAAAGAGAAAAATCTGAGAAACTGAAAATTTTGCAGTGGTCTCATAATTTTTGCCAGAGCTGCATGTGCTGCTCAATCATTGCAATGTCTCTTAAGACAACTGTTCTCAAGTCAGAGATCTGAACCATAAAGTAAACATGTCCATGTAGCCAATTCCACACAGAGATTATTGGTACATGTAAAACCTTAATATTAAAGCGCACCTGTTAGCAGGATTGTGCTCAGTAAACTATATACACAGTCAGGTGGGCGCCGTTACAGTGATTAAAATGATACCTTGGTTGATGAAATCCGTCCTGTGGTTCTTGTGTAATCTTTATTTTCAGTTTGGAGATAATGATATGCTCGTGCTCTGGGGCGGCCTGTGGGGTGGGCACTATTATTATTATTATTATTATTTATTATTCTGGTGCTTTGCTTACATATTCATCTGAATAGTCTTATAACAGCTCATTGATCCTTCACTGACCTGCCTCCTATTTTACATAACCCCACACTACTAGATGCATTATGTAAAATAAAAGGCTGGTCAGTGAACGATCAGTGAGCTGTCATAAGAGCATTCAGATGAATATGTAAACAGAGCACCACAGAGAGCTCTCCCCACAGGCTGCCCCAAATAATGGGCATATCATTATCTCCAAACTGAAAGTAAAGATTACACAAGAATAACAGGATGGATTTAATCAACCCAGGTATCAGTTTATTCAGTGTAATGGCGCACATCTGACAGTGTATGTAGTTTACTAAGCACAATCCTGCTGACAGGTGCACTTTAAAGCTACGTCTTGGATTGATATTGGCATCTTAGTCCATAAAGACTAACATCCCTGTAATATTACCAATCAAAGTATTTGGCACCTAATGTGTTAATTTTGTTAAGTCCAAGTGGCTATTATAAGACGGTTTTCACTGTCTTATCAGACAGTGTGTACTTCTTCTTCCCTGTATGAGTTGCCCAATCATAAGCAGTCAGCAACTGAGGAGAAAAAGACTACACCCCCGCCATAGCTTGGGTTTCTAAGTGTGAGATGTAATGATACAGCTCTAGTCTGCTCCTGCATGAGTCAGTTTAGGGGAAGAGGCAACACAGCTGAGTTTAGCTGTGTCACATTAGAAACACTTCTACCAGCTCTCCTTTCATAGTACTGTCAGCCCTGTTGTACTGCCCCTCCCCCAAAACTACCTGTCCGGAGATGATTCACACGTATGTTTGTTGTCCTCACCATAATTTTGATTACTGACATAGCTTCGGACTGAAAGTGTGGGGGAAAGGGGCGGCATAGCAGAGCCGACAGTGTTATTAGAGAAGAGCTCATAAACCGGTTTGTAACGTGACACTGCTAAACTCAGCTGTGCTGCAACTTCACCCACAGGGAGCTTATCTGAAAGGTGTAAGTCATCTGTGCTGTAATCTCAAGCACTTTCTAATCATGTAGGAGGTTACAGGAGATCAGAGCTGTATGTCACACACTAAGAAACCTAAGTTGTTGTGGTTGTGTGTTCTTTTTATGCCTCTTTTCTACTTGCTTATGATTGCAACAGAGAAAAGAAATAAAAAAAAAATGTATTCCTCTTTGCAGCTACTGTTACAATTCCCAGAATCATCCTTACCCCACGAGGCGAGATCTTGCATGGAGCCTTAGACCGAGGAAAATTGACAGTCATTTTTTATTTCTTCCATTTTCTAATAATTGTGCCAACAGTTGTTGCCTTTTCACCAAGCTGCTTGCCTATTGTTCTGTAGCCCATCCCAGCCTCGTGCAGGTCTACAATTTTGTCCCTGGTGTCCATAGACAGCTCTTTTGTCTTGGACATGGGGGAGAGGTTGGAGTGTGATTGATTGTGTGTGTGGACAGGTGTCTTTTGTACAGGTAACAAGGTCAAACAGGTGCAATTAATACAGGTAATGAGTGCTGAGTAGGAGGACTTCTTAAAGAAAATTTTCCCCAGTGTAATCTTAGCTTTATAAATTTCCCCACCTACATAGCACCATCATATTATGTGATGCATCACAGAGGTTTTTATACTTTCAACCCTTTACCTATCTCACACACAATGGTGTTGTGTTTTTTATTTGTTTTATTTTTTTCATTCGTGATGTTTCTTCTATAGCAATATTCCTCTTTTGGATTTCAGTACTGAGAAAAATAATCCTATTGCGCAGGAACATTTTTACCTGTCAACTCCTAGCCACAGCTGATGCACAGCATCATTTTCTGATATAAGTAAACAAAACAATTCACATGGTATAGATATATATACAGTGCTGTGCAAATTAATTGGGACAAAGCCAAAAAAAAAATATTTTTGAATATTTAATAATAAAATGTTATAATGCACTGTTACATACTAATTTTAGTAAGAAATATGTCCTCGTTTAGCAGATAAGAGATTTTCAATGCGTTTTGGCATTGATTCTACCAAGTTTTTGCATAAATTCTTCAATTCTTCATCATGGAACCACACTTGTATGGCACTGTTTATCATGCGTTCTTTGGTTGTACAGTCCATTTTGCCAAGACGTCTCTTCACAATGCTCCACAAATTTTCTATAGGATTTAAGTCTGGTGAATTGCCAGGCCAGTCCAGCACTTTTACTTTATTTTCTTCCAGGAATTTCTTCACACACTTGGAATTGTGGCATGAAGAAAAAGTACACTAAACCACTCCTCACAGAAACAAGCTCTCAACTGAAGCTGAGGGGGCAGCTAGCTGTTATTTTCTGACTGAAACCAGTCAAACCACATTTTGTTACTCACGGTTGTACACTCACACCTGTTCAAAGCAGTTAAAACTGGTTTGAATCACTGATTGGTAACCAACTTACGATTTTACTTAAAAAATGCTTTGTCCCAATTAATTTGCACAGCACTGTATATCCCCTCTGGCATCTCTTTCCCCACAAACAAAGCCAACACTGACAGCGTTTAAGTAATGCCTCACCGACAAGATTTAGACATCTGTCTCTGGGCTGCGTATATATATATATATATATATATATATATATATATATATATATATATATATATATATATATATATATATATATATATATATATAATATTCACACACGCAACCCAGACAGATGTACGTATAGCTATTGTCACAAAGTCATTGGCAAAGTACTGGAGGGGAGATGTGTAGCGCTGAGATTAATAGCTGCAGTAATTATACATAGGAAAAAGCTTCCAGCACACAAGTGGGTTAATGAGCCATCTTAGTGCTGGGATGATTAAACACCTGTAGAAAGGGAGGAACTCAGAGGATAAAATCACAGCCTTTCAGAGCATTTGGAGAGGGGTGGGCCAGGAGGTGAAAGCTCTGAGCTGTTTTGGTCATATGAAGGAAAGACAACCCTGGGAATGTTTGTTCCTGAAGCGGGGGATTACCCGTAGCAACAAGGACTATGGCATACTCATGGTTATGTTTTGTTTTTCGTGTTAGTCCAGGAAGGCCGTGTTTGTTTTTGCTAACATTGCTGTAGTTTATGCAGTACTCTTAATAAACTCAGCAGAAGATTTAAAGAGACAGTGTTCCTGTGTACCTCTATGTGCAACCAAGTGAGTCGATCTACCACAATATATACATAACACACACATTCACGGTGTATATCTGGGCTGGGTTTAAATGTGTGTGTGTGTATGTATATGTATATATAAACCGTTCTCGTTTTAGGTCAATTAGGATTACCATAATTTTTAATATTTGCCAAATGCCAGAATAATGAGAGCGAGATAATGTTTTAAGGCATTTTTATTACTTACTGCAAAGTCAAAAATTTACATACATTTCATTAGTATTTGGTACCATTGCCCTTAAACTGAATGACTTGGGTCAAACGTTTGGGATATCCTTCCACAAGCTTCTCACAAAAGTTGGTCGCACCTGCCTTTTCAGCTTTGCCCATAAATTTTCAATAGGATTCAGATCAGGGCTTTGTGATGCCCACTCCAAAACATTGATTTTGTTATCCTTAAGCCACTTTACCATTTAGGCAGTATGCTTCTGGTCATTGTCCATTTGGAAGACGAATTTCCGCCCAAGCTTTAACTTCCTGGCTGATGTCTTGAGATGTTGCTTCAGTATTGCCACATAATCTTCTTTTCTCATGATGCCATCTATTTTGTGAAGTGCACCAGTCCCTCCTGCAGCAAAACAACCTCACAACATGATGCCACCCCCGTGTTTCACAGTTAGGATGGTGTTCTTAGGCTTCCAAGCGTCTCCCTTTTTTCCTCCAAACGTAACGATGGTCATTATGCCCAAATAGTTTAATTTTAGTTTCATCAGACCACAGGATATGTCTCCAAAAATTAAGGTCCTGTGTGCATTTGCAAACATTAATCTGGCTTTTTTATGATTCTTTTGAAATAATGGCTTCTTCCTGGCAGAGTGGCCTTTTAGCCCATGTTGATACAGTACTTGTTTCACTGTGGATATTGACACAATCTTACCAGCTTCCGCCATCATCTTCACAAGGTCTTTTGCTTTTGTACTTGGGTTGATATGCACATGTCGGACCAAAGCACGTTCATCTCTGGGACACAGAGCCCGCCTCCTTCCTGAGCGGTATGATAGCTGGACATTCCCATCTTGTTTGTACTTGCGTATAATTGTTTGTACAGATGATCGAGGCACCTTCACGTATCTTGAAATTGTACCCAAGGATGAGCCAGACTTGTGCAAGTCCACCATTCTCTTCCTGATATCTTGGATGATTTCTTTAGACTTTTTCATGATGCTGCACAAAGAAACAGTGTGTTTGCATTAAAATACATCCACAGGTGTGTCTCTAATTAACTCAGATGTTACCAAAAAACTATCAAAAGCTTCCAAACACGTGACATCATCATATGGGCAGTCCAGAATTGTTTAAAGGCATAGTAATAGTGTATGTAAACTTTTGACTTTGCAGTAAGTAATAAAAATGCCTTAAAACATTCTCTCTCATTATTCTGGCATTTGGCAAATATTAAAAATTATGGTAATCCTAGTTGACCTAAAACTAGAAAGGCTTATTCTGATTTCATGTCCAATATTGAGAAAAACATGCATATGTGTCTTTTTACATAGTGTATGTAAACTTCTGGTTTCAGCTGTATAATATAGATACGGGGCCTACTTAGAAATCATGTGGCCGTGTAGCAAAAGTCCTAATTTGGCCTCCCACCTCCCCTTCCGCCCAAAAAATATATTCTGTGGGGTCATGGCACATTGGTGCAGTCACTGTCATACCTCCTAACTTTTAAAGACCTAGAAAGGGACATGACACATGCACAGGCATTGTGCCCTATTGAAGACCCTTAGTGTTCTCAACTACTAAGATACCCTTTTCATGGCCCACATAGTGTATAATGCCCTCAAAAAAGCCCGTCTCTCCTGCCAACACACAGTATGAGATCCCCACAGCGAATTCACCCACACAATTTAAAACCGCAGTACCCCCACACATGCAGTATGATTCTCCCTACACACAGTATGATGCCCATATAGTTCCCCTACATCGCCGGTCTCAAACACGCTTGCCCCATGCAGCCCCTGAGACTGCTTCATGCGGCCTGCCATCAATGTAGACCCCTTGGTGATCGCGGCCCCGTCTAGCGTTTTATTTTAGTTGAATGTGCGTTCTTGGAGACAAGCTCTTTGCACAGCAATATAAATGCCAGCCATCGGTCAATCAGAGGCCAGCAGTTGACATTGGCGCAGTGCGGCAGCGTATGACGTTAATGCAATGCACCGGCACAATGATGTCAGCTGCTGGCCTCTGATTAACCGGCAGCTGATATTGGTATTGCTGTGCAGAAAGCTTGTCTCTATGTGGCAATACATTTCAATTGAATGTGTGTTGGCAATACATTTCAATTGAATGTGCGTCCAAGGACACATATTCAATTGAAATAAAGCGCTGCCGTCGGCGGACACCTGGACCGGGCCGCGATTGTCAAGGGTTCTACAGTGCCGGGAAGCCGCATGTGCAGAAAAGAGGATGCTGAGGGAACGGAGGACTAGTGAGAGGAATCTTTTTTTTTTTTTCTTTTATGTGTATGTGAAGAATGGCACAATAGGGGACATTACTACAATATGGGGTCCTGGATGGGGACATTACTACAATATGGGGACCAGAATGGGGCATTATAGCAAGAGGAATACGAGGATGGTCACATTACTACAAAAAGGGAACCAGGATGGGGCATTACTGCAAGATGAGGACTAGGATGGGCACATTACTACAAGATGGGGACTGGGATGGGGACATTACTCCAAATGGAGACCAGGATGGGGCATTACTGTAAGATATGGACATTACTACAATATGGGGACCTGGATGGGGCATTACTGTAACTTATGGACATTACTACAATATGGGGACCTGGATGGGGAGATTACTATAAGAAGGGGACAAGGATGGAGCATTACTACAAGATGGGAACATTACCGCAATATGGGGACCTGAATGGGAACAATACTACAAGAAGGGGACCAGGATGGGGCATTACTACAAGAAGGGGACCAGGATGGGACATTACTATAAGATAGGGACTAGGATGGGGACATTACTAAAATATGGTGACCTGGATGGGGACATTACTACAAGAAGGGGACCAGAATGGGGCATTACTACAAGAAGGGTACCAGGATGGGGTATTACTTCAAGATGGGGACCAGCATAAGGGCACATTACTACAAGATGTTTGTCATAATTACTATATGGTGCTAATTGTAAGACAATATTACTGTATGTGGCTAGTTGGGCTAAACAAAATTGTAAAAATGTAAAAATATAATAAAATAAAGCATTAAAAAATATTTTGCCACTAAAAATGCTATTTTATATATAAGCTAAATTGAACCAAGAAAGTGCATGTTTGTTATCGCCACATCCATAGCAACCCAAGCTATAAAACTGAACCATAGCCCATGCTGTGAATGCCATTTAAAAATAAAATAAACACTGCAAAAATGTTAAAAAAATGATCAAAAGTTGTATAGAAAAATATGGTATCACTAAAAATGTCACTTTGTCCTGCTAAGAATGATGCGGCCTCCCAAATTAAAAAAATTTCTATGTGCGACCCATATACTCAGCCAAGTTTGAGACCCCTGCCCTACATACAGTTAGGTCCATATATATTTGGACAGAGACAACATTTTTCTAATTTTGGTTCTAGACATTACCACAATGAATTTTAAACAAAACAATTCAGATGCAGCTGAAGTTCAGACTTTCAGCTTTCATTTGAGGGTATCCACATTAAAATTGGATGAAGGGTTTAGGAGTTTCAGCTCCTTAACATGTGCCACCCTGTTTTTAAAGGGACCAAAAGTAATTGGACAATTGACTCCAAGGCTATTTCATGGACACGTGTGGGCAATCCCTTCGTTATGTCATTCTCAATTAAGCAGATAAAAGGCCTGGAGTTGATTTGAGGTGTGGTGCTTGCATTTGGAAGGTTTTGCTGTGAAGTAAACATGCGGTCAAAAGAGCTCTCCATGCAGGTGAAACGAGCCATCCTTAAGCTGCAAAAACAGAAAAAACCCATCCGAGAAATTGCTACAATATTAGGAGTGGCAAAATCTACAGTTTGGTACATCCTGAGAAAGAAAGAAAGCACTGGTGAAGTCATCAATTCAAAAAGACCTGGGTGCCCACAGAAGACAACAGTGGTGGATGATCGCAGAATAATCTCCATGGTGAAGAGAAACCCCTTCACAACAGCCAACCAAGTGAACAACACTCTCCAGGAGGTAGGCGTATCAATATCCAAATCTACCATAAAGAGAAGACTGCATGAAAGTAAATACAGAGGGTTCACTGCACGGTGCAAGCCACTCATAAGCATCAAGAATAAAAAAGCTAGACTGGACTTTGCTAAAAAGCATCTAAAAAAGCCAGCACAGTTCTGGAAGAACATTCTTTGGACAGATGAAACCAAGATCAACCTCTACCAGAATGATGGAAAGAGAAAAGTATGGCGAAGGCGTGGTACAGCTCATGATACAAAGCATACCACATCATCTGTAAAACACGGCGGAGGCAGTGTGATGGCTTGGGCATGCATGGCTGCCAGTGGCACTGGGTCACTAGTGTTTATTGATGATGTGACGTAGGACGGAAGCAGCCGAATGAATTCTGATGTATTCAGAGCCATACTGTGTGCTCAGATCCAGCCAAATGCAGCCAAACTGATTGGTCGTCGTTTCATACTACAGATGGACAATGACCCAAAACATAAAGCCAAAGCAACCCAGGAGTTTATTAAAGCAAATAAGTGGAATATTCTTGAATGGCCAAGTCAGTCACCTGATCTCAACCCAATTGAGCATGCATTTCACTTGTTAAAGACTAAACTTCAGACAGAAAGGCCCACAAACAAACAGCAACTGAAAACCACCGCAGTGAAGGCCTGGCAGAGCATCAAAAAGGAGGAAACACAGCATCTGGTGATGTCCATGAGTTCAAGACTTCAGGCAGTCATTGCCAACAAAGGGTTTTCAACCAAGTACTAGAAATTAACATTTTATTTACAATTATTTAATCTGTCCAATTACTTTTGGTCCCTTTAAAAACAGGGTGGCACATGTTAAGGAGCTGAAACTCCTAAACCCTTCATCCAATTTTAATGTGGGTACCCTCAAATGAAAGCTCAAAGTCTGAACTTCAACTGCATCTGAATTGTTTTGTTTAAAATTCATTGTGGTAATGTCTAGAACCAAAATTAGAAAAATTTTGTCTCTGTCCAAATATATATGGACCTAACTGTAGTATGATGGCACCAACAGTCCCATACAGTATGATGCCCCTACAACTGCCCACCCACATTATGATGACCTCATAACCCCTCAAACGCAGTATAATTCTGCCCACACACAGTGTGATACCCCAACAGACCCATACATTAATGATACTCTCACATCCTCCTCTCATGGTAAATGCCCCAACACATAGTATGATGGCTCCCTGAGAGCCACCACCCAGTATGATAGTCACCACAGCTCCCCACACACAGTATGGTGCCCTCACCCCCTTAAAGAATGATGGTATCTGCAATCTCCCACACACAGTATGATGGGAAGAAAACCATGAGGCTGAGTTCACACGATGCGTTTTTAATGCGTTTCCGCAGCGTTTTTGCAGCCGCGGAAATGCATGAAAAACGCATGGTAGAAGGGCAGCAATGTTCCCCAATTGAAATCCGCATGTGCTGTGCCCATGATGCGGATTTTTCCGCAGCGTAAACGCTGCGCTCAAAAATCCGCAGCATGTCAATTAATTTTGCGGAAACGCTGCTTTTTTGGCGCCATTGACTTGCATAAGACCGCATGGAATCCGCATCACTGTATATGTTGATGCGCATTCCATGCGGTCTAATGTGCGGATGGTACCCGGGTGTGGATGAGAGGACTCTCATCCAGACCCAGGTACCATTAAAAAAAAAAAGAATAAAATAAAAAATATATATATACTCACCTTCTGACGGCCCGCGCAGCGCTCCTGCTTGGTTCCCGGCACTTCGCGGTTGAATGAAGAAGGACCTTCGCTGACGTCAGAGTCATGTGACGGGTCACGTGACGCTGACGTCGGCAGGTCCTTCAGTCTTCACTGCCGGTAGCCGGGACCGTGCGAAGCAGGACACCGGGGGCCATTAGAGGGTAAAGTATATATTTATTTTTTATTTTTTGACATTCACACACTATATAAATCCATGCTGTTTGCATGGATTTATATAGTGTGAAGTTGACAAGCACTTTCCAAGTGATGCTAAAATCGCTTGGGAAGCGCTTGTCAACCCGCATGCGGAAATGAAAGTGAAGACCGCTTCATATCCGCATGTCCCTGGCAGGAAACCGCATGTACAATCCGCATGCGTTTTTTCCTGCCAGGGAGATGCAGAAATGCTCAGGAAAAAATCCTGAGCATTTCTGCATCGTGTGCACATACCCTAAAGCTACTCATCTAGACCTGGTCACCCAATGTGCTGCTCCTGTGTACAGTGTGTGGATTGAGGCTTCACACAGTAGATGAAATCTCGTGATGTCATCATGGCTTCTGCGCTGAGTCACAGACGCACAGGGTGTATGGTGGAGCAGGGAGCTGATGGCTCCCTTTTCCAGCATTGATTTCAACGGTCTCTGCAGGATGCCCTGTGGTCTTCCACTATTTGCAGTATACCATTCTAAAGGTATCTAATATGTAATATGCCTGTAAATTATGAGGAGGTATCATGGTAAAAGCTTCTATATCTCTAATGTGCAAGGCCCCTTTTTAACACTGATGGTGGTCAGTCTATGATATGAAGATATAGAGTCACTAGAATACTGAGAAGTTCCTTTTTCCCCAGTTGTAGTGTTTCTTAGAGTAGATACCTCCCACCGTCAGTCAAGATTTCAATCTATAACATCTCATCGGAGCTGCAGCATCTGCAGAAATCATCCTAATTGAGTTTGATGGGTGAGCTAATTATATCAGTGAACTATGCAAAACGCTCAGCCCCACATTATTTGTAAAAACGCTATGTAATCTGTTTAAAGACCCCTCCACATTGCTATCTATTGAGATTGCATGAAGCGATTCAGGGGGTACCTGATCTGACATAGCTTATATCGTGCTCACACTGATACTATACGTAAAGGGCACCGTCCACTGACTATGCTGGCATGATGGTGCTTCATTGTGTACATACATTACATTATTTAGGCTCTGTTCACATGTCCAGTTGTCATCCTTTTATACAGACCCATATCCATTGCAAACGGAGCAAAAGTGGATGAAAAATGAAAACCAAAAGGCCACCATACATTTTTAATGGGACCCCTGGAAATAGATGAGCACTGCGCTCGGCTGGTCTTTGGCACTCCCATAAGAATGAATGGAGCAGCAGTGTGGATGATCGAGCACAGCTCCTTTCACATGGGTTCTCAGGATCGGTGAGGTTCCCAGCGGTTGGATCCCCAGTAGTATTGAGCGAACATGCTCTGTCTTATCTGACTATTTTCGGCGCTCTCGGCTAATATGTTTGCCTCCTTGCGGCTGCATGTTTTCTGGTGGTAGACACATGCGGGGATTGGCTAACAAACAGTAAATCACCGCATGTGTTGCGTCTGTCTACCGCCAGAAAACATGCAGCCACAGGGAGGCAAACCTATTAGTCAATCGCCGAAAATACTCGGATAAGAACGAGCATGCTTGGATAACACGTTATCCGAGAACGTTCGTTGAACGCTAATCCCCAGTAATCAGGAAGTTATCCTCTATCCCCTGGATAGGTGATAACTTCCAAAGTTGAGACTACCCCTTTGAGATCCATTTACTAGTAACGCTCTTTTCACGATAAACTTGTAGGCTAAACAGGCTTCCGATCACCCCACCAACGAGCAAAACGCTTGTTCGTCAGGTGAAGTTATCCTTTGTGCTCCATAAAAGATCATCGTTCTCTGCGCCGCATAGTCCTGTGTAAACAGGACTCAGATTGACAAGAACTAGGGCAGCCTATACACACTGAGCAATCTATTACTAATCGACAGGCTACTAAATGATCGTCAATCGTGATTACTTACCGATCATTTAAAGCCCCAAATTCAGGTGGTGTAAATGCACCCTTGTGAAAAGAGGAATGAGAACAGTAAACATTTGGGACCCTCATGCCGCCTCCATGTCATTCTATTTTCCTTTACTTCTGCCTGATATAAAGTGTGGAGTAAAAATAATGCGAGATGGCGAGGTGTAACGATAAATTTGTTTTCTCCATTATTTTTTTCTGGAGACAATACATTGAGCGGTTTCAATTCACACAATTAGGTCTCATGTTTCTGCTGTGTCTCCCTCCCACACAGTCCCCTCCTTTCCTTGGTTTCTGTTTTATCACCAGACGAGTGAGACAGGGACATCGAGCAATAGAAGAATCACTTCTGCCTGCTCAATAATATATGATTATTAATATAAAAAATCAGTTAGCTTTCAGCCTGCCCAATAAATAATGGTTTATGCTGGTTTTGAACTGGCAGATTTCTGGCCAAAAGGAGAGCTCATTGTCAACGACTTAACACAAGCTGCTCAGAGACGTGTCATATATAGCTAATTTATCATGAGGCAAAACCTTTTTTATCTCCTTTTTTAAGACTTCTTGTCCGCTATCCCATCAAACACTACGATCATCTTCTACCCAGTCTGAAATGACTGATATCGGAAAACAATTCTGAATGCTTTCAGCAAAGGAGAAGGTGACAAATACAGGAATTATAGGTCACTGTTGGAAGTTTTTCAAAATCTGTTAACATAAAAGGGGAAGATGAATGTCACAATCACCTTTCGGAGGAGTGAATGACTGATTGAAAGAGAAGTTTCGCCACCAAAGGTTAGGCTATCAAGCTGGAGGCTGGCAGCGTTCTGGGCTCAGAGCCGACAATGGGTTGAAAATGTCGATTGCAGCAGATACACACTTTGATGAGTGAGAATTTAGCAGCATGGATCTGAAAAGTGTTAATAACTGATGTAGTATAGGCTGCAATCACTGGGTTATTAACATACACAGGTATTACACAGATGCTACATCT
Organism: Phyllobates terribilis; assembly: GCF_046119375.1. Lineage (NCBI taxonomy): Eukaryota > Metazoa > Chordata > Amphibia > Anura > Dendrobatidae > Phyllobates > Phyllobates terribilis. Next base: position 92,560,925 of record NW_027362765.1, on the reverse strand, counting down.
TAATGCACAGCATGTGTAGGAAAGCCAGCACAAGCCCAACTGGTACACTGCCATTATACAAATGTATTACATCAGTGGCAATACTGACAAGCGTGGCGAGGCTCTTGTGAAGAAGTCATTGGAAGATAGTTGGGCTTTTCAACTCTGTAATTTGCAGTGAAGGGCATTTAATGTAATGTTTAGGATGCTTGTTCTCTCTTAACTGGACATTACATTCATGTTAGAAGTTTCTATAATGTTGGAAGCTGAAGAGCTAAGGAGTAGGGTTGAGCGAGTATGTTCTGTCCGAGTATGCTCGGGCCGAGCTCCGAGTATTTACAGCTGCTCAGTGATGTGTTTGAATCGCTCCCGTGTGCATGATTTGCGACTGTTTGACAGCTTTATTACATGTGAGGAATGTGTAAGAAATAGACATTCCTCTCATGTAATAAAACTGTCGAACAGTTGCAAATCATGCACACGGGAGCGATTCAAACACATCACCGAGCAGCTGTAAATACTCGGAGCTCTGCCCGAGCATATTCGGCAAAAGGGTTAATAAAACATACTCACTCAACACTACTAAGGAGGCAATTCCATGGGACCTACAACCAAGATCTGATGTATGCCACCACTTTACACCTGTCCCAGCTGTGAGCCCCGGCTTCTAATATGTGTCTTTACTGTAGATCTGTATCTAGCAGCGCTTCTCAGCTTCTAATATGTGTTTCTACTCTAGATCTAGGCCCAGTACCGCACCTCAGCTTCTAATATATGTCCTTACTCTAGCTCTAGACCCAGCAGCACTCCACATCTTCTAATATCTGACCCTACTCTAGATCAGCAGCACTCCTCAACTTCTACTATGTGTTTCTATTGTAGATCTAGACCCAGTAGTGTTCCTCAGCTTATAATATCTGTCCCTACTCTAGCCCTGGACCCAGCAGCACTCCTCAGCTTTTAATATCTTTCCCTAACCTAGACTTGAACCCAGCAGGGTTCCTCAGCTTTGAATATGTTTTTCTACTCTAGATCTAGACCCAGCAGCGCTTCTTGCCTTCTAATATGTGTTTCTACTCTAGATTTAGACCCAGCAGCTCTCCTCATCTTCTAATATGTGTTGCTACTCTAGACTTGGACCCAGCAGCGCTCCTCAGCTTCTAAGATGTGTTACTTCTGTAGATCTAGACTCGGCAGCGCTCTTCAGCTTCTAATATCTTTAACTACTGAAGCCATCAATGTGCCAAGGCTTCTAATAAACAGCCCTACTCTTGATCTAGACTCAACATTGCCACTTCGGCTTATAATATGTGTTTCAGCAGTGTCACCTCTACTTTTAATATATGTTTTTACTCCAGACTTGTATCCAGCACTACTCCTCAGATTCTGAAGGCTATGTTCATAACAGAGTTTTTTGAGGAATTCTTTTAAGGCTGAAAACACCCAAAAAATCACTTAAAAACCTCTTACTATCCATCTCTATTGTAAAATCGCTTTTTCTGTTCACACGTTCTGTAGATCTGGACTAAATAGTGCTCCTCAGCTTCTAATATACATATCTGCTGTAGACCTAGACTCTGAAGTGTTCCTCAGCTTCTAATACATAGCCATACACTTGATCTGGATCCAGCAGTGCTCTAATATGTGGTTTTACTTTAAACCTGGACTCAGCTCCAGTTCCTAATCTAAGTACCTGCTTTAGACCCTGACCCAGCAATGCTCCTCAGCTTTTGTGTTCCTACTCTAGACCTAGACATGCTTCTACTATAGACCTGAACCCAGCATTTGTGCCAGTTTCCTGATCTGAGCCCTACTCTAGACGTGGACCTAGGAGTGTCCCCTGACTCCTCATTCAAGCTCCTACTCTAGACATGGACCCAGCAGTGTGCCTCGACTTTAATCTGAGCCCTACTCCAGACGTGGACCCAAGAGTGTGCCCCGAATCCTCACCTAAGTTCCTACTCTAAATGTGGACCCATCAGTGCTCCTTCCGGTTCAAATATGTGTTCCTACTCTAGACGTGTACACGCTTCTACTATATACCTGAACCATTGTGCCAGTTTCGTGATCTGAGCCCTACTGTAGACGTGGACCCAAGAGTTTGCCCCGACTCCTTATCTAAGCTCCTTCTCTAGATGTGGACCCAGCAGTGTGTCCTGACTCTGATATGAGCCCTACTCTAGACATGGACCAAAGCGTGCAACCCCGGCTACTTATATCATTGTACTCTAGAACTGGACCCAGCAGTGTGCCATGACTCCTGATATATGGCCCTAATCTAGACCTGGACCCAGCCTTGGCACACTGGTGCCTGATATATGTCCCTGCCATGACTGTTGGGCCTCAGTTTCCTGCACAGATAGAACTGTGGTTAGCAGGTTTCTTCAGGTCTCCAGCCTTTTTCTGGCACAGAGGAGCATTATCAGCCTTGCTGAAGCATTTGGTGTCAACCTGACACTGTGACTAAACCAGGGACTGAAACGGAGTGACAAGCCGGAGGCGGACTCTGAGATGTTTGTAATGCTAATTTACTCCACCGGCGTCCATTTCTTACTAATTAAATTCCTTTAATGTGCATATGATAATTGCATGGGAAAGGTCAGAGTAACCTTTTCTTCATGGGATGGCTTGTGACTCATTCCCATGAAAGTCTGTGCAGTTATAAGACACTTTGTCACTGTTTTGATGTTGTGACACATCTGTAAGTGCCCCCCAGTGCGTCTCGTCCCTGACCTCTCATGGTGTATAACTCTGCCCTGCTAAAAATAATTTCTAAAGCTTCCTGTGTGCAGGATCGAAGCACTGGATAGAAGTTACATTGGTCTGCAGTTTCCTCTCATACTTTGCTCAGTTTAACTCCAGTTCTGATTAGCTAATCCACTCCGCTGCCTGTCTCTCATGCCGGCCTCCTTGCTTCCTCTCCTGGCGGGGGGGACATCATGTGACTACTGCAACCAATCAGCAACCATTGATCGGCTGCTGCCTTGATGTTCCATCTGAGTTGGAAGCCCGGAAGAAGGCGCCTATCCTTTGCGGTTGATTTGCAGGCGCAGTCCGCCTTCGGGAGAGGAAGCGAGGAGACTGGCAGGGGAACCTGGCAGTGTTGCAGAAGAGTGACAGGGGTCTGATAGACAAGTCCCTTTCTGTTTTAAAATAATTTTGGGCCCATTTTTAGTATAATATACAGTGGTGTGAAAAAATGTTTGCCCCCCTTCCTGATATCTTATTATTTTGCAGGTTTGTCACACTTAAATGCTTTAGATCACAAAACAAATTTAAATATTTGACAAAGATAACACAAGTAAAAACAAAATGCAGGTTTTAAATGAAGGTCTTTATTATTAAGAGAACAAGAAATCCAAACCTACACGGCCCTGTGTGAAAAAGTGATTGCCCCCTAAACTTAATAACTGGTTGGGCCACCCTTAGCAGCAACAACTGCAATCAAGTGTTTGTGATAACTGGCAATGAGTCTTTTACAACGTTCTGGAGGAATTTTGGCCCATTCGTCTTTGCAAAATTGTTGTAATTGAGCCACATTGGAGGGTTTCCAAGCATGAACTGCCTTTTTAAGGTCATGCCACAGCATCACAATCGTATTAAGATTAGGACTTTTGACTAGGTCACTCCAAAGTCTTAACTTTGTTTTTCTTAAGCCATTCAGAGGTGTACTTGCTGGTGTGTTTTGGATCATTGTCCTGCTGCATAACCTAAGTGCGCTTCAGCTGGAGGTCATGAAAAGATGGCCGGACATTCTCCTTCAGGATTTTTTGGTAGACAGCAGAAGTCATGGTTCCATTTACCACAGCAAATCTTTCAGTTCCTAAAGCAGCAAAACAGCCCCAGGCCATCACACTACCACCACCATATTTTACTGTTGGTATGATGTTCCTTTTCTGAAATGCTGTGTTACTTCTACGCCAGATGTAATAGGACATACACCTTCCAAAAAGTTAAACTTTTGTCTCGTCAGTCCACAGACTATTTATACAGAGGAGAGTAGGGAAGGGATGTCAGCTCACCACATTGAAGATTGCCAGCAGGTATAAAGCCTCGCACGGAGCCGTCCTAGCTTTGGACGTGAAGACAATTGCAAAAAGAAAAAAGGGGTTCTCCAGCGATGACAGACAGTTAAAAATCCATCTTTATTGTAGAAGTATTAAAATCAGTATGCATCGGTTCACAAGGAATATCCAAAGATACAAAAACCAATGCGTTTCAGCGAGATGCCTTAATCATGCTGGCAGCAGATGTCAGGAAAAAGAAAGATCAGGCTAATGGATTTTAACATGCCCAATCTTTTTTTTTATCACAAAAAGTAAACTGCTGCCCGGGGTTTCTGGCATCGAATATATGTAAGAGTGAATGTTTTTGTCAAAGCCACGGTTATTATGCTGCAATACTGAAAATTCTGACAAAACAGTCATAAAAAATGTATTGTAGTACACCTTTACTAGGTAGTCAGTACAATAATGCACTCAGGCTCTTATTGTGGGGCTGGCATAACATAATGTTAAATATTGCCATAGTTTGCTGTGCTAAGAGATAAAAAGCGGTTTCCTTTTTATAAATCTGCTTTCTTTTCTTTGTCTTCTTTTTTAGAGGGCCTGGCAGTTGGAGTAGGCTTTGGTGCTATTGGAAAAACCGCATCAGCAACATTTGAGAGCGCAAGGTAACATTGTTGGCAAATATGTCCAGTATACAGTGCCAGGTGAAAGCACTCTACCTGTCCATCGTTCCCTGAATGAGTATCTGCCCATCTCAAGGCACTGAGATCTATGCACACAATAGACATAACTCTCTAAATCCAGCCATATGTCTGCCTAATAAATCGGGAGGCCACCAAATCAGACCAAATCATCAGACACAATTTCTGCACAATTTAAAAAAATCTTGCAATTTCCACACTGGCCACTAGGTTCAGTATCTGACTCTTACTTCCTGTTTTTCACATGGACATTAGCAGCAGTAGTAGATTGACCCAGACCCTATTTGTTTGTATAGAAGTGTTTTCTGAGCATGCTTTCATTAAGACAAAGGTCATTGTGCAGTTATTCTGAATGGTGGATCCTGTGTCATCAGTCATTCTACAGGAGGTGGCGGAGGTAAGCTGTAACATCACCGATTTTGCAGTGCTTTGGAGTTGGAGTCGATGGTTTGGCTTACCGACTCCACAGCCCTGTTGTGAATGGTGGATTCTGTGTTATCTACTGTGTATAGGTATATCATCTGTCATTGTAATCCCGTCTGTGATGATAATGAGACAGCTAAAAAGTAATTTGTACAACTAAGAAAGTTATCTATCTCATTTTACACGAGTTGGAGGAGGTGAGCTGTGACATTGCCTATTGTGAATGGTGGATTCTGTGTTATCTACTGTGTATAGGTATGTCATCTGTCATTGTAATCTCGCCTGTGATGATAATGAGACAGCTAAAAAGTTGTTATTTGTACAACTAAGAAAGTTATCTATCTTTCATTTTACACGAGTTGGAGGAGGTGAGCTGTGACATCGCCTATTGTGAATGGTGGATCGTGTGTTTCTACTGTATGTAGAGGTGTTATCAGTCATTGTACAAAAGCAGGAGGTGAGATGTGACACTACCTATTGTGAATGGTGGATCATGTGTTATCTACTGTATATAGAGGTGTTATCAGTCATTGCACAGGAGGAGGAGGTGAGCTGTGATATCACCTATTGTGAATGGTGGATCCTGTGTTATCTACTGTATATAGAGGTGTTATCAGTCATTGTACAGGAGGAGGAGGTGAACTGTGACATCACCTATTGTGAATGGTGGATCCTGTGTTATCTACTGTATATTCAGGTGTTATCAGTCATTGTACAGGAGGAGGAAGAGGTGAACTGTGAGATCACCTACCATGAATAGTGGATCCTGTTATCTGCTGTATATAGAGGTGTTAGCAACCATTGTGCAGGAGGAGGAGGAGATGAGCTGTGTTATTACCTATTGTGAATTTTGGATCCTGCGTTAAATACTGTATATAGAGGTGTTATCAGTCATTCTACAGGAGGAGGAAGAGCTGTGACATCACCTATTGTGAATGGTGGATCATGTGTGATCTACTGTATATAGAGGTCTTATCAGTTATTGTACAGGAGGAGGAGGAAGAGCTGTGACATCACCTATTGTGAATGGTGGATCCTGTGGTATCTACTGTGTATAGAGGTGTTATGAGTCATTGTACAGGAGGAGGAGGAAGAGCTGTGACGTCACCTATTGTGAATGGTGGATCATGTGTTATCTATTGTATATAGAGGTGTTATCAGTTATTGTACAGGAGGAGGAGGAAGAGCTGTGACATCACCTATTGTGAATTTTGGATCCTGCGTTAAATACTGTATATAGAGGTGTTATCAGTCATTGTACAGAAGGTGAGCTGTGACATCACCTATTGTGAATGGTGGATCCTGAGTTATCTACGGTATATAGAGGTGTTATCAGTCATTGTACAGGAGGAGGAGGTGAGCTGTGACATCACATTGTGAATGTTGGATCCTGTGTTATCTATTGTATATAGAGGTGTTATCATTCATTGTACAGGAGGAGGGGGTGAGCTGTGACATCACCTATTGTGAATGGTGGATCCAGTATTATCTACTGTATATAGAGGTGTGATCTGTCATTGTAATCCTGTCTGTGATGAGTCTTCTGTACAGGGCAGGTAGTATAAGTCTAGTATTATGCCTAGTGGCCAGTGTAAAAATTGCAAGATTACTGTTTTCTTCTTCAATATAGATATAGCGATATAAAAAATGAAAAAACATATGCAACATAAAAAAATCTGATGTAAACAATATATCATTTTCTGATGTACATTTCCTGATAGTAACCATTACATCCATGCGTACACACAAGCTCCTGTAGTATTTTTCATTCACTGCATTAAATAATTTACACACGGAAAGTTTTTATCTTTAAAGAGAATTTGTCATCAAAATAGCGTTTAATGCCATGGATTAGACGGTTTCCAGTGGTGAAGTGTAGATGTTCCTCGTCTTCCTGCATGCAGTCCTCCACTCGCCGCACTCCTTCTCTTTGGAGTGTCACTTAGCACCACTGATATAATTATGGGGATAACGCTGCTGCCAATATTCCTGGCCGAACACCACAGCGGGCATAACCATAGCCTCCTGTCATACTCTGCCAGCAATGGCTTCTGTGCTGCAGATACTAATTCCTTGCAAACTTTTGTTCTTCTATTAAATATGTAAGTATGATTTTCCAGCACCTGCATCTTTCACCAAAACAGGGGTTCACCCCATCTTCCGTTACAACTGGTGCCTTGGCCTCTTTGGCTAATGAGGTGGAATGCAGGCAGGAGATCACTGCGCATGCCCAATATCATGTTTATTATCGAGCATGCGCAGGATTTAGAGACCAGAGAGGGCTTGGCTGGGACATGAATCATATCTCTGTGAGTGTAAAAGCCACAGAAAGGGAGAGACTGTAAAGCGCTGACCACGCACCTCTTGGGCTAGTCCTGGTAATTAGATGAATGATAGGAATCAATGTTAAAAGACACAGGCCGCGCTGATACTAGTTTATAGGCGTAAATCCTGCTGTCAGATTCACTTTAAATGTCTGGGATAAGACCACCCCTTTAAAGGGAATCTGTCAGCAGGTGGTTTGTTGCTGTATGAATACAATCAGTGTTTTATCAGCAGGAGATTATCAGTACAGGACTTTTTGCCTCCTAGTCCATCCACACCCCCAGCACTGATCATCAGCTTTCTGCCTATGCACAGTGTACACAGCAGCCAATCAGTGGTGTGGGCGGGGTTATACACAGCTCAGCATTCCGAGCTCTGCTAGATCTACAGCAGAGAAAACTGTGATTCTATCAAAATAACAGCAAGCAGCCTAGTAATTGACACGTCACTGGAATTAGGGTCTCTGTCCCTACATTATGCTGCTCTTAGATTACATGGCAAAAACCTGCTCACAGTTTTTCATTAAAGGAAACCTGTCACGTCCTAGTTGCTATGTACACTGCCCCCATAGCGTTGTTAGGGATGCAATGTGCAGTGTGCATCACTAACAAGCTGTTTTCATGAAAATCGGTGGTAGTATAATGATTTTATATCGTTTTATATACTTTGTCCTACCTGCTCGTATTCAGTCATAAGAGTGTGATTCTCACATTCAGTCATGGACGGGAGCATGAGCAGTGACACTGCAGCGGTGACCGCACGATACATTGACTGCGCACGCGTCGGGAACCACAGGTCACAGCGCATGCGCTCTGAAGCTGGTAATCACACAGCCTGAGTGCGCACGCTCCGGACCAGCGTCCCGACGTGTACAAATGTGCATGTGCTCCTTAAACCTAGCGCTTACCAAGAGCAGTATTCAAATGTCATGGGCGGCGCCAGCAGTGACTGATTGCGGCGCCCACCCATGACTGAATCTGAGAATCACACCCCTATGACTGAATACGAGCAGATAAGACAAGGTATATAAAACATTATAAAATCATTATACTCCCACCGATTGTCATGAAAACAGCTTGTTAATGATGCACATTGTATCACTAACAACTCTATGGGGGCAGTGTACATAGCATCTAGGACGTGACAGGTTCCCTTTTTACAGTACAGGATCACAGCTGATTCTTTCTATGAAGTAAAACATTGTTTATAAGCAGGCAGGGAAATGTTTTAGCTCACAAAAAGAATCATTTGCGACCCCCTGCTATCCTGTCTGTATACTCTCTTTTGTTTCCTCCCCTGCCCAGGAGATGTGGTATGATCAGACCATGTTCCTGCACGGTCAGACACAGCCATTACACAGTACACAGCAGGGGCACATTTATAAGATTATCTCAGCACAGGAACATTTTATTTAAACACATCCAATTGTGGAAGTTATTATTATTCCAAGATCTATTGATTAAAAAGAATTTTCGTTCGTGGGAAAATCCCTTTAAGTCTATGTTCACATGCAGCGTTTTGTTGCATTTTTTTGGCAGCCAAAAAACTGCTCTTTTGGCAGCAAAAACGCTGCATTCAAAACACCTATTTGGCTGCGTTTTTGTCTTGTTTTTTGGGTGCAGATTACTTGTGCTGTGTGTACAGTACATGTGTACAGTTCATGTTTGTTTTTTCACTTTCTTATTGCTTTCTATAGATGAAAAAACACTGCAAAAACGCTGAAAGAAATTACATGCTGCAGATTTAAAAAATGCGTGTGTATTTCTGAAATCTCGTGGCTTTTGCTGGTACTGTAAAAATCAGCTTTTAATTTATATAAAAAATGTTGCTTGTGAACATCGCCTTAGGCGACTTTCAAATGTTGAGTATTTGATGTGTTTTTTATGTTGCAGCATTTCTGCACCTATTATGTACAGTAAATGCAGTTACTTGCGATTTTTCCATGCGTTTTTATCACAGTTTTGACACTGCACTTTTTGTCTCTTATTGGTGTGTCATATTATAAATAAAGCTGCTTTGCTTTTGATACTACCTGGTATTTGAGTTTGACAAACCCTTATTGATAGTCATGTGCGCATTACATGCCTTTCACTTTTGGATTTTCCGTATCAAATGCAAGTCTTTGGAGAAAATCTGTGCATAAAACTTGCAAGAGAAATTGACATGTTGAAGATGTGAAACACGCATCACAGGTCAGTTTTACGCTGTGTAAAAAAAAAAAAAAAAAACAGCAGGTGTGAGATTTCTATAAATCCCATTCACTTTGCTGGAACTGCAAGACATTGTGTTTTTGACACAGTAAAAATATGCAGGACCCAAAAATCATGGTTTGAACACCGCCTAAGTCGGTGGTGGAGCTTGTTTCTTATTAGATGTCGTAGAGAAAAAATTAAAATCCATAAAGACATCTCCAGAGAGGGGATATAAAACCCTCACATTGAACATATGGGATTAATTATAACTGGGGAAGTGAAAGAGAGCTGACACTTCAACCTCCGGTGAAGTAGGACCTCCTGCAGTGACCAGGTAATTACAACAAGACATCTGCTCTGAGAACCAGACACCAAGGCTAGGATTCTTATATTCAGAGGCGGAGAACTTCTGAGGCAAGAGCTTCCTCTGTTCAAAGCACTGAACTCAGACTTTCAGAAGCCAGTGGTCAGTGATGAATATTGGGGTTTGCATCAATCCGATATTTAGGGGAGATAGATTTTCAGCATCGTAGCGAAGGGACGAACATAACGCATTTACTCACAATACCGTAAGGCCAGCTGAACATCTGAAACAATATCATTCAGATGGATGATGCTATCCATGCCATGTTTCATCTTTATAATAATGTAATATCGTGATAGGAAACATGACAACGATATCACGCGCCTGGGACCTCCAGGGTTGAAGATATCCTGAAAGTTGAGAATCCTCTAAAAGACCTATCACATCCCACAACCATATGAGCTCACCAAGGGGAGGTATGAGGGCATAACCTTTATCTAATAAAATCAGAATTTAGATTTCTGTCATTGTTCATTTTCTGCAAGACGTAGTTCGCTGTGAGAGTGTTCAATTTTCCTAATTGGAGCGCTTCCCTCCATAAAGATAAGAGCCATTCCTGCAACACCAGGTTTAGTACTTCTCTTTCGTTATTACTTTTTATTTTATGTAACTGTATATACTGCTTTGTTTTGTTCCCATTTTGTAACATCTTTATATATTTTTTATGCACACTGCCTACCTTTCTTGATTAAATATATAAAATTGAATAGCTCTGTTCCTCTTGCTCTGTAAACCGCACCCTTGAAGCCATGCCTCACCTGTAACGGGTGTCCAATCGGCCTGTGTACACGATTGGTGGTGGCAGCTAGTTCGTTTTGTTATTGTAGAGTTGGCAGTGACCGTACCTGGGTATATACATATATTCCATTCGCTGGAATGGGAGGTGTATATACCATGTTAGTTCCCCAATAACTGAGCGTCAATCACTCGTCAGTCAATTGCTTAATTGTCCTGATGATTGGTGGCAGCAGAGTTGTTCTCCTTGATAAATTGGTGACAGCGGTGGGATCAGTGTGATTCCTGCGGCTGTTTTCCCTGACATTAAATAATACAATGATTTCTCACTCACTGCTGCAGCGACTATTCTGGACAACCAGGGATAATGTGGCATGTTATGATGTGCACTTGCAGCTGACAATGGAGTTTGCAGCCCTGAAGCTTATGGCTTTATATAAAACTTCACAAAGAAGGGGCTCTACCGATTTCATGAGTGTTATGATGTCTCCAAGTATTCTGGTCACTGGGGACCATAGAGCAGACACTCGGACCTCCGTGTGCCCCCCCGCCTCTTCCTCCAGTGTGATATCCATTACCCCGGTGTGTAGGCTGCCGGCTGTACAGGTTGTCCTGTGTCGGAGTTCCCTCTGCAGAACAGGTGGGATGTATGGAACAGCTGGGCTCAGATCCAGTTACCGAATTGTCTCATATCGCAGCCATTCAGCCATATGTGCAGCTTAACCCCTATGCTGCTGAAACGAGATATGCATCCTCAAAATGGTAGTTTCACCCCATCCCCTGTAGGAGTGGGACCAGCGGTGTGTAATAAGCTATAAAGTACAGATACATACACTGGATATTCTATGATATTCACACCCCGGTGACTTTAGATTATCTGTGCAGTCTAAACTGCAAACTGGGGACCTACAGCTTGATGGTATGTATTTCTTTAATAAAACAGATTATATGTATATACGTATGTGTGTATATATGTATGTGTATACATATTTATCGCTGTATATACAATGTGATTCGCCAGTTAATACCGCGCGGTACCCAAGATGCTCATTTCCCTGCACACGGCGGATGGAACCAGGAGAGCTTGTGTTGGTGTATCTCTGCTGCCACCAGGTGTTGAGTACTGGTTAATGCAGCCTGGCCATATCCGTATTACATGACCGCTTATTACAACTTGCGAAGGTCAAATGATGGAAGGACAGCGCTAAAACAGACAGTAATACTGACGAGGGCTTACATATTGACGTGCACCTGATATCACCAATCTGACAACTACTCCCATGATGTCAAATATTTGCAGATTCACCACAAGATCCTGTGTGTACAATAGTGTCCTAGAAGTGAAGAGTAAATGATGGCTCTGTGGTCTAACTTCTACCCCACACCCCAACCTTATGCTTTATTCTGTAAACATTTTTTTTTTTGTGGGGGTGGGGGGGGGGGATTTTTAAAACATCGACAAAGTCTGCAAAGTAAGGAAGAGGACAATATATCAAATAAAAAGTTTATCCATTTGCATGTAATGACATGTACAGACAAAACCTGTATATACCCTGCTGAAACTAAATAAGTGAAAAGCAAAAGCGCATTTAAATAACATCGGCTTCTTAGTAACACTGTTTTTGATCAAAAATAGCATAAAAGCTTTCCCACCAACGGCAAGGTGACCCTATACGTGACGGTCCTACACTGTCTAATATTATAAACCTTACCATGTGTCAGACATGACCTGTGTTAATAAGGTCAGACAAAGGACCGGATCCTGGACTATGGACACCTCAGCCTTGGGAAGCCTTTTAAAGTCCTGCTCAAGGAGTGGAGGCCACGCTCTCACACAAAATGCAATAATCTAAGAAAAAACACACATTAAGCTGGGGTTTGAGTTGGTATACATGCAGCAGATAAACGTATGTCCACACTGGCCATGAAACAGACAAAACCTACAAGAAACAAAATGAGTATAAACCCTGCTGTAACTAAATAAGTAAAAAAGAAAAAGTGCATTTAAGTAACTTAGCATTCTTAGTAACACTGTTTTGATCAAAAATAGCATAAAAGCCACGCCACCAATGGCAAGGTGACCCTGTACAGATGTAAACTGGTTTTTTTTCTTGTTTTTTTTTACCAGAGTATTGTGTCTTAAAGGAGTTGTCCACAGGATAGGTGACAACTTGCTGATTGGTGGATGACCCGCATCCATCAGCAAAACAGGGAATTTTTTTACTTTTAACGCCATTACATAATAGCCCAGCAAGTCAGACGCCTGACCGCTGCCCCATTCATTCTCTAGGGGGCTGATGGAAAATGCCAAGAGCAGCTGCAGCCCAATAGAGAATGAATGAATCACAGGTCACACATGGCCGCTCCATTCCAGTGGGGATAAGTGTGGTCCATCCTGCCAATCAACAAGTTATCGCCTGCCTAATGGATAGGAGAAAAATTATTTTCACCAGACAATCCTTCTAAAGGGGTTTTCCAATATTTTTCTTTTTGTACTCCCTAGGCTGTAAAACAATGAAAAATAACAAACCCAATAACAAATCCACCCATCACTGCTCTCGAGCTGCCTCTCCCCCATATTTTTTTTTTAACATGGCTGCCGTAGTGATCTCACAACTACAATGCAGCAAATCTCTGGACTCAGTGATCCTGTGTCGAATATCTCCACATCTCCACATCACCACTGAGACCAGAAAGTGGCAGCGGTCACCTGCATTGTTATTGTGACGCCATTGCTGCAGCCAATCAGCAAAGACCAGGGGGAGCAGTGAAGAGGCATCGCTGGAGCAAACCAGGGAAGTAAAAAATATAATTGTCCTCTTAATCTCTTCCCGATGTGTGACTGCACAGGTTGTGAGCTCGAGTATGGAGCGGCTCAGGAGCTGAGCCTGCATCATACCTGCTGGCAGATGCCATCTGTGATACACAGCTGGCATTATCCTGTAACAGCAGTGACTGGAGCTAGCTCTGATTGTTGCTGTTTATCCGTTTTTTGGGGGGATTTTAAAAATATAAAAAATATATAATTATTATTAAAGGGGAAATAGGTGATGTGATTAGAAATAAAGAAATACAAAATAAGCATATTTGATAGTCACATCCATAAAAGTCCGATCCATCAAAATAAACAATTACTTTGTACGGTAAACGCCGTAAGAAGAAAAAAAATAATCAAAACTCCAGAATTACCGCTGCTTGAGACGGGCACAGTAGCAAGGTCGACCAGTCCTGAAATGCATACACTGCAGACAGGCAGAGCGCAAAGTGACTCCCGTCTACCTCATTTTAATGAATGTCTCCGTTGGGATTTCCGTCCTAATCCCGTCCTTTAGGGCTCAGACAGATACCCCGACAGCTACAATGTAATGTGTCCCTGGTCTAAGGAATATCTCCAACTCTTGATGGACCTCCAGAGCATGTCCACAATACAGGAAAACGATCACAGCCGACTGCTTGGGTCCGGGACAATGAGACACCAGTGATAATTACTATCCGAACTCTCTTACTCTTGGGATTATAACTTTCTGCAATTCTGTAACTTTCTTTTAGACTTTGTGGGTCTGTGCACCAAATTTTTTGTCAGAAAATAATCATGAATTTTGGAGCTTTTTTTCTTTTTTTTGAAGAGTGTAAAAGGCGAGGTGTTACTATACTTACAATAGGAGTTGGTTTACATTATAGTACAGATTCGGTGAATTTACTAAAAGGCGTGCGCTCAATAAAAATCTAGCACTTCTCACAATTGAGGGTTTGCTACAATTGTATCCAGTCTAGACAACTCACTGCTTCCTGCTGTCATGATCGTTTGATACATGGTATATAGACAGTATACAGTCATGCCTGGACAGGTGCAAGTTTTATTATGGGAGTGAAACAGCCTGTGCTGCTCGCGGAACAGGAAAGTTTGTACACTCCTGGTTTGGCGCTCCGTCCAGCTCAGGACTGCTGAATTTCATCATGACTAGCGGCCGTCCCTGGTCACACTGTTGTACGAGCCTCATACATAAAGCGAGCGTCCGGTGGGACACTGGAAGCCTCTGTTCTGCTCCATAAGAAAGAAGCCTTTGTGGCGACAAGGCTTTAAATCCAGTCACCAGAGGCTCTTCGTGCCAAACCAGGGGGGCAGGAATCTGACTACCAGCACATTCTTGTACTCTTCAGTAATGGGAAAGGGATATTAATTTAACCCATTCCTGGCCACAGAGGTGTCTCTTCCATACGATGTCTGTGTATGAATTACAGCGCTGGGAAGTGGAGTCAAACCCCCCCCCCCCAGTCCCAATCCCCGAACACCAACTTCAAGAGGAGCCCTGTGCCTCCATATACAACATATGTAAGGTCTGAGAAGTGTCAGTAACCCGGCTGTGCTCCTATGAATGGTTAATCCTCCATGTAACACATAGGCCGCTCTATACACAGGTCCCATTGTCAGGGTGGATGTGCTTTTATATAGAAGGCAGCCAACGTCTCATTCGGTTTTGTGCAAGTCCACAGTTTTAGGAGTAGGTGTCCTCTAGATATCTGCTCTATATTCATGACACCCCAAAATGACAGATCCTTAAAGAATGTTGACATCAGATAATTGTAGGGTTTGGTTTTCTCTTCATTAAAAAAAAATTGAGTAATGGACTTTTTTTCTATTCTGCAAAGCCACTTTTTGAGACGACCATGGGTTTAGGGCTCATTCACACGTGAGCTTTCCTCGTACGAGCGCTATCGGAGGTGTTCCCAGAGAGCACTCTTACCTGTTATAGTCTGTGGGGCTGTGCACATGTTTGTGAATTTTTGTGGACCGAGTGGTTCGTGAAAAATCGTGTAGACATATGAGTGTTGGGCCCAATCTGGTAATGAAAGCCTATGGGTCTGTGAAAAAATTGGACACCACTTCGATGCCATCCATTTTTCACTGATTGATGGGGAATCTCCTTCGTACAGGCGATGTGGAATGGATGTGGCCCTAGAGCTCTGGAATAAATCACCCTCTTACCCTTTTACATTCATTTTTTGCTAAAGATTTTTTTGGGGGCCACATTCAGTTGACAATATGCATAATCTCATGCTGTGGACCTTCATATGACGTCCGCGATTAGGATGGCAGCGGACTGTGAAGATGGCGTCACTTTCTGCCGTGTTTCCTCGTGCTCTCTATAGTGTTTGTCTCTAGACAAAATGAGTTATTAGTAAATTTTTTCAGTCCAGAAATCCCACATGGAAAATGTTACGTTGTGAGTCGGCCGCTGCCTGTCCTGCAGGATGTGGCTGGGCAGTGAAGGACCTGAATAGAGGTTATTGTGCCCTATGTCTGTGTTTTCTGTCTGGTCCCCCAGCACATCCTTTGCAGGACCATTCTGTGTATCGTCTGCTCCTAGCCTGAAAATGGCGTACGAACCAAGTACATACCTACTAACCCCTACAGATCTGTCTTGTTGTATGCCTGGGATTGGACGAATGCATGGAAAGCGTCTGATTTTCATTTAGAAAAACCAGACCAATAACATATTTGTGTTGTCCATATGTTCGTTTTTTTACATCTGTGTGTCAGGCGTATGTCCGTTTCTTCGATCCATATGGCATGCATTTTTATACATCAGCAATTAATAAAATTTACAAGTGCTATGTGGATAATTGCAATGTACTTGTAAATATCAGATGATCTGTATGGAATCTTTTTTTTTACGCACTCACAGACTTGAATAGGCGAGTTTCCTCCGAAATATGGAAGAGAGTAAGGCATGTTATGTATTTTTTTCACACATCTACATTCGGTCCATGTGAAGAAAATGGTAATTTGAACAGCCCTATTGATTATGATAGTACATAGAACAATATTAAAGCAAACATACGTATAATACGCTCGTCTGAGCAAGCCCTATACCAAATGGCGCCAGTACTGGGAGACCACATGTTGGAGACTCCTAATTCTGCACAGGTGATAGGCTGCTCCAGTCATCCCAAGGAAGGGCATTATGTGCTGGTAAAATATCTTTGGCAGAAGCCATCAAAACCAAGTTACAACTAATGCGTGTGTCCATCCATTTCAGAGAACTAATGCAGCATGAGAAAAGTCTTGGATATGAGAGTGGGAGGTTTAGATCAACAGCAGAAGGGAGAGCACAGGTAGGGTGATGGACAGTTGAGGGAGGTAATGTGAGGTGCAGCACTGTGGAAAGGGTAGGGTGGTAGACAGGGATGAGGGAGGAGATATAGAGCAGTGCAGCACTGTGGAAAGCTTTGTGGCTGTGTATGATATATTTATATTGTATGGTATAGTAGATGGACAACCAGCGCAATGACTGGCACAGAGTGGAGGCATTGGTGTAGCAGCTGGACCGAAATATGATCCTGACTGCTGTATTCAGAATAGATTGGAGAGGGGTAGCGTAAGTAGGGAGTTAAAATAACAAAGTAGAGATTAAGTCAGATTGACAATAAGGCTATCTGCACAGAAAGAGTTTTCTAGTGGAAATCACTTTAGGAAACACTCTCTCTTTGGGGAGTATTTTGAGGAATATTTTTGTTTTCTCAAGCGGGTTTGAAAAGTTTTTCCAGCGATTTTTTTTCCTGGAGTCTTTTGTTTTTATTTGCAGCCTTCTGATTGGACATTTCCTAGTCTAGTGACACTTCAAAGAGGTGAAATTACCTTTCTTTTCTCCAAATAGTCATTTTTCAAAACCTGAAATAGAAGAAAAAACGTTCCAAACATTATACAGTATGACCACCAAAGATTTTTTAAAATAGTCTTTCAAGCATTTTTTGAGTGATTTTTCAAGTGTTTTCTCGCTCCCAAAGATTCTTCTAAAAGACGCTGTGTGCACATACCCTTAAAAAGGTTGTCTACTACTTTGGTATTGATGACCTATCCTCTGGATAGGTCATTAATGTCTGATCTATTGGAGTCCGACACCTGGCACCCCCTCCGATCAGCCGGTGTTGGCTGCGGCGGCCGGCAATACTCACTGGCGAAGCTGCTTCATCTTCTGATAGTGGCCAAATCAATAGGAGGCGGATGTGTAGTACCCTGTGTCTTTTCATCAGAAGACGGAGCAGTTCCGCAAGTGAGTGTTTCCGGCGGCCGCCGCTGGCACCTATGACAGCTGATCGGCTGGGGTGCCAGTTGTCGGACCACGACCGATCAGATATTTCTGACATCCTAAAGATAGGTCATCAATACTAAAGTAGTGGACAACCTCTGTAAGGGATGTGCACAAGTAGTTTTCTGACGCTGGTGTACCCATATCGTTTTTCAAGCAGAAGACACTTCATGAAAATGCTGGTGGTGTACTTTCTGACATCTCCTTGAACGTCTTTTGTGGCTATTTTGCCGCTTGCGTGGCTGGTGAGATGTCAAACAGTCAGATCTTCCCAACGACACAGCAACGATACGTTGACCCGTAGCGACCTGTATAACGATGTCAGCGGTCGTTGGGACCCTGTCACATAGCAGCTACTCTGACGATTCAGACCTCGATGAGGGACGACTTCTCAGTTCTGAGTCGCCAACGAGGTCGTTGGTAAGGTGTCAAACACAGCGATGCATGCTACCCAGCGGGGCCTCAACGATCAAAAAATGGTCCAGGCCATTTCGACACGACCAGCGATCTCACAGCAGGGGCCTGGTCGCTGCTACATGTCAAACGTAGCGAGATCGCTGCTGAGGTCGCTGTTGCATCACAAAACTTGTGACTCTGCAGCGATCTCGCTTAGTGGGACGGTGGCTTTAGATTATGGGTGATCTACCCGGCGGTTATGCTTGTGTTTGATACAGATCAGGAATAAACTTCAATGTAGTAAAATTTGATGTCTCTGCAATTATTTAGTGGACGTCTTTAATTCCAGGTAATATGTAGATATTATTGTGACCTCCTCCCGCTCTTTACACCTGCTCTCCTTCTTCTGTTGAGTTGGATATATTCGTCCCCTCTATCATCAGCGCTCACACACACGCCACTACCAATACGGTCCTGTACGGCAGGAAACCCAGATGTTATAGTAACCATTTGCCCCGAGTATCCAACCTCAGGCTTCCTGTGGCAGGAGGTGGCACTGGGAGCAGCAGGGTGAGACTCAGTGCATGTTATGTTAGTTCAGGTGATGGGAGCCGGGCCGGCCTTTGAGAGAGAGATGGCGGAGCGGAACCCGCATGTTGTTTCAGATGTGAGAGAAAAGGAGGGATATTTAGATTCCTCCGAGGTCTGGATCCTGCCTGGAAGAACAGGCTCATTGTGAACGGAGCCAGGAGCAGGAGCTCTGTGACTCGGAGCTGTAATCAGCTGCGCTTTGGGTAACAGGACTGTATAATTAACCCCTTTGATGGGTGGAGGCCATTGTGGAAGTGCGGTTCCCTGAGGTTAATTCCACTGCACTCAGCCGCGGTGAGCGCTGGCCGGCAAACAGCCTCATCTGTTCATTTTCATTTTGCAGTGCCCGCTTTTATTTTTCAACCAATTGTTTTTGCTGTAACACAACCCTAGAATAGGACAAGACACAGATGTCTCTTTCCAGCAAGATCTGTATAGATAGATATTATCCTGTGCACTACATCTCTGACGTCCCAGCCCAGGTGTCAGGAGAAGCAGAGGGTGCAGTCTCCAGGTAATGGGAGGTGTCTCCACTCACCATAAATACACTGCAGATGCCAAAATATAGGCCTTGCCTACGTGATACAGTGAAACTAACCTGGAGACGTGCAAAGGAGAGAGTACGAGAGGAGGTGATGTCAGCTAGCACGTCCTCCGCACCGGGGTCACCCTGAGGAGAAGCATTGTCTGCAGGGATCATCACACTACATGGATAGAATTCAGATAATGACGTGATAGAATGAATGAGATTGTGCCAGTATATGTGACAGGTCGTGTACATAATTGGATTTTGATTTATTATTAGTTTTTTAATTTATAGGAATTTAGCTGTGGGAATAGGGATACAGAATTTCCCAGAAGGCCTTGCAGTCAGTCTTCCGCTCCGAGGGGCAGGAGTGTCTACATGGAAGGCATTTTGGTAAGTTCACTATATTTTTGCTTCATCAGATCTATCACAATCCATAATCAAGTGACAATTTCAGAACACTTAAAGAATGGCACCTACACTTTTGGGCATTAATTTCCTAAAACCCTGCTTCTTTTTGCAATTTGGTAATCAGGATTATCCCGGCAAAATGAGGACTGTTGCCAAGTTAGTCTACTGTGCAAAGGTTCTAGGCAAGTGTGGAAAAAAATGCTGCAAAGTATGAATGATTAAAAATATAGAAGTGTTAATAGTTTATTTTTATCAATAAACAAAAGGGAAATCACATTAATATTTGGTGACCGCTGTTTGCCTTCACCAATTCTTCTAGAGACACTTGCACACAGTTTTTGAAGGAACTTGGCAGGGAGGTTGTTCCAAACATCTTGGAGAACTAACAACTGATCTTCTGTGAATGTCACTTGCCCAAATCCTTCTGTGTCTTCATATAATCCCAGACAGACTGGATGGTGTGAGATCAGGGCTCTGTGGAGGACATATCAACACTTCAAAGACTCCTTGTTCTTCTTTACACTGAACATAGTTTTAGGAGGGAACCTGTCACCAGCTTTTTCATGTATGAACCAATACCATCATCTTCCTCAGCGCCTGTGCTGCATTCCAGAAAGTTGTATATTATGTCCTGACTCCCCTGTATATCGCCCCAAAAAAACTTTTGAAGTTCTCCAGTAAGGTATGCAAATTCGGACGCTCTGGTCCGTTGGGCGTCATTGCAGTGGCGTTTGTCCCTCCTCTCCCCTGCTAAACACCATCCTCCCACTGTGATTGATGTGGATGGCACATCCTGCGTCATCCACATAGCCGAATGAAAACTTGCGCTTGCGCAGGGACATAGTCTGCTTGGCATGCGCACTTTGCTCTGCCCTACCGCAGGCAGAGCCTAAAACCTAACTGTGCATGCGCCGTTGGGCATAGTTAGGTTTTAGCAGGACGCATCATCCACATCAATCACAGCGGCATGACGGCATTTAGCAGGGAAGAGGTGGGACAGGCGCTTCTGCAGTGACGCCCATCGGACCTGACTGTCCAAATTGGCATACCTCGCTGGAGCACTTAAAAATGTTTTTTTGGGGATTCAGGACATAATCTACAGCTTTCTAGGATGCAGTACAGGCACTGAGGAAGGTGGTGGTATTGGTTCATACATGAAATAACTGGTGACATGGGTCGTTGTCCTGCTATAGAGTAAATTTGGAGTCAATCAGACGCCTGCCTGATGGTATTACATGACGGTTAAGTATTCACTCTTATTTCTCAACATTGTCGACATGCAAAAATGGGCAATGAACAATAGATGTAGTGGTCACCAAGCAAACTTAGTGCAGCACATGAATGACACGTCTTGCAGACTTCCCTTCAAAACTGGAAGATAACCAGCAGTGCCATCAGCTCAGAACTGGCAGCAACCAGTGGGACCCAGCTACACCCATTTACTGCATGGAGAAGTCTGGCCAGAAGTGGTCTTTATGGAAGAATTGCAGACAGAAAACCATATCTCCAACATGGAAAGAAGGCCAAATGACTCAACTATGCATGAAAACAGGAACTGGGGTGCAGAAAAATGGCCGCAGATGCTCTGAACTGAAGTCAAAATGTAAAATATTAATATAACAGAAGGCAGTTTCTTCACTGAAAGGCTGAAGAGCGGCACAATAATAAGGGTCTGCAGGAACAGTAAAACATGGTGGAGGATCCTGACAAGTTTGGGGCTGCCTTTCAGCAAATGGAGTTGGGGGTTTGGTCAAGATTAATGGTGTCCACAGTGCTAAGAAATACAGGCAGATACACACGTGGTCAAAATTGTTGATACCCCTCATTTAATGAAAGAAAAACCCACAATGGTCACAGAAATAACTTGAATCTGACAAAAGTAATAATAAATTTAAAATCTATGAAAATGAACAAATGAAAGTCAGATATTGCTTTTCAACCCTGTTTCCACAGAATTTTTAAAAAAATTTAACTCCTGAAATAGTCCTGGACAGAAATGATGGTACCCCTGAAAATAATGTGACAAAAGGGACATGTTTAATCAAGTTGTGTCCACTAATTAGCATCACAGGTGTCTACAATCTTGTAATCAGTCAGTGGGCCTGTATGTAGGGCTACATATACTTACTGTGCTGTTTAGTGACATGGTGTGTACCACACTCAACATGGACCAGAGGAAGCAAAGGAAAGAGTTGTCTCAGGACATTAGAAAGAAAATTATAGACAAGCATGTTAAAAGTGGGACTGTAGCCAACCTCCCTGGTCGTGGCCACAGGAGGAAAATTGATGGCAAATCAAAGAGACGGATAATACGAATGGTAACAAAAGAGCCCAGAATAACTTCTAAAGAGATTAAAGGTGAACTTCAAGCTCAAGGAACATCAGTGTCAGATCGCACCATCCGTCTTTGTTTGATCCAAAGTGGACTTCATGGGAGACGACAAAGGAGAACACCATTGTTGAAAAAAAATCATAAAATAGCCAGACTGGAATTTGCCAAACTACATGTTGACAAGCCTCAAAGCTTCTGGGAAAATGTCCTATGGACAGATGAGACAAAAATGGAAGTTTTTGGCAAGGCAAGGCAAGGCAAGGCTCTATGTTCACAGACGGAAAAATGAAGCATATCAAGAACACTGTCCCTACTGTGAAACATGGAGGAGCCTCTGTTATGTTCTGGGGCTGCTTTGCTGCATCTGGCACAGGGTGTCTTGAATCTGTGCAGGGTACAATGAAATCTCAAGACTATCAAGGGATTGTAGAGAGAAATGTGCTGCCCAGTGTCAGAAAGCCTCAGTCGCAGGTCATGGGTCTTGCAATAGGATAATGGCCCAAAACACACAGCTAAAAACAGCCAAGAATGGCTAAGAGGAAAACATTGGACTATTCTGAAGTGGCCTTTTATGAGCCCTGATCTAAATCCTATGGAGCATCTTTGGAAAGAGCTGAAACATGCCGTCTGGAAAAGGCAACCTTCAAACACGAGACAAGTGGAGCAGTTTGCTCATGAGGAGTGGGCCAAAATACCTGTCGAGAGGTGCAGAAGTCTCATTGATAGTTACAGGAATCGTTTGATTGCAGTGATTGCCTCAAAAGGTTGTTCAACAAAATATTAAGTTAAGAGTACCATTTCTGTCCAACTTCTGTGGAAGCAGGGTTGAAAAGCAATGTCTGACTTTCATTTATTCATTTTCATAGATTTTTAATTTATTATTACTTTTGTCAGATTCAAGTTATTTCTGTGACCATTGTGGGTTTTTCTTTCATTAAACGAGGGGTACCAACAATTTTGACCACGTGTGTACTTATCCATCATGTAATGCCATCAGGGAGGCATCTGATTGGCTCCAAATTTATTCTACAGCATGAAAAAGACCCCAAACATCCAACCAATGTCATTAGGAAATATCCTCAGCATAAAGAAGAACGAGAAGTCCTGGAAGTGATGATCCAGCCCCTAAGAGCCCTGATCTCACATCATTCTGTCTGTCTGGGATCACATGAAGAGACAGAAGGATTCACACAAGTGACATCCACAGAAGATCTGTGGTTGGTTCTCCAAGATGTTTGGAACAACCTCCTGCCGAGCTCCTCCATAAATTGTGTGCATGTGCCTAGAAGAATTGAAAGGGCGGTCAACAAATATTGTTGTGATTCACATTTCTCTTTTGTTCATTCATTTAGCATTTATTCGTCTCAGCTTCTCATTCTCAGACCATTGATATTTCCTATACTGTACAAGCCTAGGCCTGGGGGGCAAAAAAAATGTCAACATTTGACATATGAATCTTTCCTTATGTTATCTTTTAAACACTCGGACACTGTCTTTGTCAAATGAGGCACAAAAAAAGTAAAAAGGCTGAAATGCACAAAAATGTGGCACAAAGTAAGTCAGCCAAGAAGTGGTGTAAGGTTAGTGTCTGAAGATGTGCCTTGTTTCATCCCACATCAATCACTGTGAATTTGGCGCATTTTCAGCCTGTGTAAATGTAGGATAGGTTTAATACCTCCACTTCACACGGATACATTATTATAATGGTTGTCCTAGGGCCACCACATTCTAGTATAGCAGGAAAGATGTCTGTGATTGTGTCCTCTCGTCGACAGGTACGGGCAGCTGAGTGGCATGGTTGAGCCCATTGCTGGTGTATTAGGAGCTTTCGCCATATCCCTGGCAGAACCACTGTTGCCCTACGCTTTGGCCTTCGCTGCAGGCGCCATGGTGTACGTGGTAATGGATGACATTATTCCGGAAGCACAAACTGGGTAAGACTACAGGAAGCAGCTGGAGACTTTCCAGGGTAATACGTAGGGTCCGTGTTGTACAGTCTCCCTGCAAATGAGATCATTAGTCATTATATTTACAGAAATGATCGGTGCAGATAATACACGGTGCAACATCTATGTCTGCTCATAACAAGCAACAATTACCAGTGTAACCTGGACCAGAGCTGATTTACAGGGCATGTGCAGTCACAGAATCATCTATTGTTTTTTTACATTACATTTGATTTTTTATTGTTATCTACTGTGTATAGAGGTGTTATCCGTTATTGTACAGGCGGAGGAGGAGGTGAGCTGTGATATCTATTGTGGAAAACAGTGCGCCTGTATGCAGCTCTGTTAACAAGTCTATAAGGGAGCGCTTGTACACATCTATTTTATATGTAGAGGGTTATCAGTCATTGGACAGGAGAAGGAGGTGAGCTGTGACACCACCTATTGTGAATGGTGGACCCTGTGTTATCTACTGTCTATAGAGGTGTTATCAGTCATTGTACAGGAGGAGGAGGTGAGCTGTGACACCATCTATTGTGAATGGTGGCTCCTGTGTTAACACCCCTATATACAGTAGATAACACAGGATTCACCATTCACAATAGGTGATGTCACAGCTCACCTACTCCGCCCCCTCCTTTACAATGGCTGATAATACCCCTATATACAGTAGATATCAGCCATTGTACAGGAGGGGGTGGAGTAGATGAGCTGTGACATTACCTATTGTGAATGGTGGATCCTGTTTTATCTACTGTATATAGAGGGGTTATCAGTCACTGTACAGGAGGAGGAGGTGAGCTGTGACATCACCTATTGTGAATGGTGGATCCTGTTTTATCTACTGTATATAGAGGTGTTATCAGTCACTGTACAGGAGGAGGAGGTGAACTGTGACATCACCTATTGTGAATGGTGGATTCTTTGTTATCTACTGTATATATATATAGGTGTTATTAGTGATAGTACAGGAGAAGGAGGTGAGCTGTGACATCACCTATTGTGAATGGTGGATCCTGTGTTATCTGCTGTATATAGCAGGTGTTATCAGTCACTGTACGGGAGGAGGAGGAGGTGAGCTTTGACATCACCTATTGTGAATGGTGGATTCTTTTTCTACTGTATATATGTGTTATTAGTGATTGTACAGGAGAAGGAGGTGAGCTGTGACACCACCTATTGTGAATGGTGGACCCTGCATTATCTACTGTATATAGAGGTGTTATCAGCCATTGTACAGGAGGAGGAGGTGAGCTGTGACACCACCTATTATGAATGGTGGCTCCTGTGTTAACACCCCTATATACAGTAGATAACACAGGATTCACCATTCACAATAGGTGATGTCACAGCTCACCTACTCCGCCCCCTCCTTTACAATGGCTGATAATATCCCTATATACAGTAGATATCAGCCATTGCACAGGAGGGGCTGATATCTATCTATTGTGAATGGTGGATTCTTTATCTACTGTATGTAGAGCTGTTATCAGTCATTGTACAGGAGGAGGTGAGCTGTGACATCACCTATTGTGAATGGTGGATCCTATGTTATCTGCTGTATATATAGGTGTTAGCAGTCATTGTACAGGAGAAGGAGGTGAGCTGTGACATCACCTATTGTGAATGGTGGATCCTATGTTATCTGCTGTATATATAGGTGTTATCAGTCATTGTACAGGAGGAGGAGGTGAGCTGTGACATCACATATTGTGAATGGTGGATCTTATGTTATCTGCTGTATATAGAGGGGTTATCAGTCATTGTACAGGAGGAGGAGGTGAGCTGTGACATCACCTATTGTGAATGGTGGATCTTATGTTATCAGTCATTGTACAGGAGGAGGAGGTGAGCTGTGACATCACATATTGTGAATGGTGGATCTTATGTTATCTGCTGTATATAGAGGGGTTATCAGTCATTGTACAGGAGGAGGAGGTGAGCTGTGACATCACCTATTGTGAATGGTGGATCTTATGTTATCTGCTGTATATATAGGTGTTATCAGTCATTGTACAGGAGGCGGAGGATTCTGGATTTTAGACTGTAAAACCTGATTTTAACATAAGGTCATTTTTCTGAGGACACATTCCCTGTAGAAGCCTTTTACACTGGCCATTGCAAAAGAGTGAATGCTCGATCCCCATTCACTTTGCATGGAGCTGTCAGCAGTGCATCCTCTGCTGTGATACTGAGATTGTACAGTATGCATATGTCTATGATCAGTGCAGCGCTGGCTGCCATACACAATAACTGATGCATCTTTTCCTTCGTTGCAGTGGTAATGGTAAGCTGGCCTCATGGACCTGTATCCTGGGCTTTGTAGTGATGATGTCCTTGGACGTCGGTCTAAGTTAATGGCAGGAGAAGAGGAGGTGCTGGACGCCGCGTCCCTCATGTTTACACTTTTTGAACAATTGTAGTTTTTATAATTGAACGGTGATGATTGGAGGAGCAATCGCAGATCAGAGTTGATTTCTGCAGAAATGAATGTTGGGGTATGCTGATTGACTTAATGTCCTGGGTGTAATATATTATTAGTTGGGGGATGCTTGATGCTTTATAGATGGTGATGAAACGTGTAAGAACATGCAGTCTGTTCATTCAACCGACCCAAGTAAATAGGACGGTACCATGTGCAGCCATGTCAAGATGTGCAACTGATCCATGCACCACCAGATGTACAACCGATCCATGCACCACCAGATGTGCTCTTCACCCTGGTGTACTAATCCATGCCAGAGACATCATAAGTACGCAAATCCAGTGACCAAAATGAAGATCAGGACTGTATCGACATCGGAGCAGGACACCGATGAGCACATGGAAGTTTTCTTATTGGGCCAGAGAGGATCCGTGATTGCACATTCCTCCATGTTATCTGCTATTTCAGGCTTGGAAGATAGAAGGAAACCATCTCTTCTGCCATGATCACACATTCAGACTTATACATGTTATGTGGCGATTTTATTTATTTGCTTTGGCCCACGATGCGTCGTGTGAACAAGAGTCTGCCGTACAAGAACAGAACTTTATGATTTGCCCTCAAATGCTTCATCTCTACTACACGGGGGATCCTGGAATATGATACTGACAGCAGTGATGTGAGGGACCAAATAAAAGCTGCAGAGTTTTATGCCATCATTGTGTTTATTCTGTACGTTGTGCACATCACCCAATCCTGCAATAACAGCGGTCTGAAAATGCTGAGAGTTGTAGTGCCACCACAGCTCGAAAGTCATAGATTCTGATACGTAGACTTTACACAAAGCATCATAAGGGTCTTTTTACTGGGACAGATTTTCTGACCTGAATTTGAGGTCGCTTTACGCCTGCAGCATACAGGACAGCGGGGGCCCACATAGGATGTCATTGTCCCGGAGCAAGCGTTGCAATGACGTCACCGCACCCTCTCCGTCCTCACCTAGATGCTAAGGAGACGACTCGACTGGTGGGCCCAATGGGGGCAGGCGAATATAAATTCAGCTTTTTTTTTCTGAGACATTATTGCTAGGAGGTCACACTGGATGCATTATTACTTTTTGCTTCCACTCTAGATTACTTTTTGGGGGTCACAAAGGGATTATTGTTAGGAGGTCACTTGAAGTATTATTACATTCTAAAGTGGCACTAGGGCCAATTATTATATTACAAGGGGGTATTGAAGGGAAACTATTACTTCGTGCCCCCTTATAATGTAATATTTTCCCCTTCAGTGCCTCCTTATAACGTAAAAACGGCCCTGGTGCCCCTTTATAAAATATTTATGCTCCACGTCACCCCTTACTATTTTTTTAATAGGGCACTCCAGGCATTATTACTTTATAAGGACGCAATCACAGGCCTAACAAGCCTTCTACGATTTCTTTCATAGAAGACTGTGACCATCTCCCAGGGCTGAATGTGGCTCATAAGGTAAGAAAGGAGCTCTGTCTTTGATCACCCAGCCATCTCCTGGTGAGATGAGCAGCTGCTAATTTAGCCACAAGCAGCTCCCACAATGCCCCTCACCTGATGGTTTAGTGTGCCCTATATATTTAGAAGCTCCTTAAGGGGTGCACGCGTGCTGGGTTGTGTACGCGTCTTCTTGTGCAAAGTGGCTTCGGAGATAAGTGGCAGTTATTTCAGAGGCAGTTAATCAGGGCAGGAGTCAGGTAACCAACACTTTGACCACTTACTCTCTTTTAACCATGTTTCTGTTAGCTCTCACTTTTTCCTCTATAGTCATCCACTTTCTAGTAACCCCTCAAATCCCTACACAAAGTAAGAAACTCTTCATCTCTCCCTCCATCCTCCCCATTCATCTCACCTCCTCCTCAGAATTATTCCTCAACATTCAATCCTGGATCTCCAAACACAGACAGCCACCTCATGCTCTCTCTTGCTCCCACCTGCTAACACTTTCTCTGCTCCTCCTCACTGCTGGAGATATCTCTCCAAATCCTGGTCCTCCTCGCCATATCCCCACAGTTACTTCTACCTCCTATCCACGACCTTCCACAAACTGTCGCAACCCTTCTAACCTCATACCCATCCAACTAATCCCCACTTCCTCAGTTGCACTAACAGGAGCTCTATGGAACGCTCGCTCCGTCTGCAACAAACTTTCCTACATCCACGACCTTTTCATTACTAACAAACTTTCCTTCCTCGCCATCACCGAAACCTGGCTCACCCCCTCTGACACAGCCTCCCCAGCTGCACTTTCATATGGCGGATTCCACCTTTCCCACACCCCCCGCCCCAACGGCAAACATGGCGGAGGCGTAGATTTTCTCCTGTCAGATACCTGCGCTTTCACCCAAATATCACTGCCACCCTCCGTTACACTCCCCTCTTTTGAGGTGCACTGTGTGCACATCTATTCCCCTTCTGACCTCCAACTGGCCGTCATTTACCGACCCCCAGGGCTAGCCACCACTTTCTTAGACCACTTCTCCACCTGGCTGCTTCACTTCCTTTCTGCTGACATCCCCACTATCATAATGGGTGACTTCAACATCCCCATTGACACTTCCCACTCGTCTGTCTCTAAGTTCCTATCCCTCACTTCCTCCTTCGGCCTTGCTCAATGGTCTTCTGCAGCTACTCATAAAGATGGCCACACACTGGACCTCATCTTCACCCACCTCTGTTCCCTACCTAACCTCTCTAACTCACCTCCCCCTCTCTCTGACCATAACCTCCTCACATTCTCTACCCTCTCCTCTCCAGGTGCACAATCCCCACTCCACAAACTTACACACGCTCGCAGAAACCTCAAACACCTTGACCTACACTCACTCTCTGAATCCCTCCTCCCTCTTACAGACATAAATTCCTCACACAATGCAGATGTTGCTGCCACTTCATAGAACACCACAATAGCTGCAGCTCTCGACTCGATCGCCCCTCTCACGCATACCAAATCTCGCACAATCAACAGGCAACCCTGGCACACCAAACTTACTGCGACGGGCCTCCAGGGTTGCGGAGCGGAGATGGAAAAGGCCTCACTCCATCGAGCACTTCATCGCATTCAAACAATCCCTCACTATTTTCAAGTCCGCACTCACTACAGCAAAACAAACCTACTTCTCATCTCTCATATCCTCCCTGTCTCACAACCCTAAACAGCTATTTAACACTTTCAATTCTCTCCTTCGTCCCCCAGCACCTCCTCCCTTTTCTCTCATCTCTGCCAAAGACTTAGCCTCATTCTTCAAGCAGAAGATTGACACCATCAGACAAAGCTTTTGCCTAAAGTCCGCACAACCCCATCTCATATCTACTCAACCTTCCTCCTCCAAACCCCACTTTTCCACCATTACAGAAGGTCAAGTCTCCTCTTTACTCTCCAAATCATACCTCACCACCTGCGAACTTGACCCAATCCCATCCCACCTCATCCCTAATCTTACCACAGTCTTCATCCCAACCCTAACCCACCTCTTCAACCTGTCACTAACAACCGGTGTCTTCCCCTCATGTTTCAAACATGCTGCAATCACACCCATCCTCAAAAAGCCCTCCCTTGACCCATCCTCTCTGACTAGCTACCGCCCCATATCACTTCTCCCCTTTGCCTCAAAACTACTAGAACAACATGTCCACCTTGAACTGTCCTCCCACCTCTCCTCCTGTTCCCACTTCGACCGCCTACAATCTGGCTTCCGACCGCATCACTCGACTGAAACTGCCCTGACCAAAGTCACCAATGACCTACTAACCGCCAAATCCAAGCGACACTACTCCATCCTCCTCCTCCTGGACCTGTCATCTGCCTTCGACACAGTCGACCATTCTCTCTTACTACAGATTCTCTCATCTCTTGGCATCACGGACTTGGCCCTATCTTGGATCTCCTCATACTTAACAGACAGGACATTCAGCGTCTCCCACTCACGCACCACCTCCTCATCTTGCCCCCTATCTGTCAGTGTCCCCCAATGTTCAGTTCTAGGACCTCTGCTCTTCTCCATCTACACCTTTGGCTTGGGACAGCTCATAGAGTCTCACGGCTTTCAGTATCACCTCTATGCTGATGACACACAGATCTATCTCTCTGGACCCGATATCTCCTCCCTACTAACCAAAATCCCACAATGTCTGTCCGCCATCTCATCCTTCTTCTCTGTCAGATTTCTAAAACTCAACCTGGATAAAACAGACTTCATCATCATCTTTCCACCCTCTCATTCATCCCCCCATCTGACCTATCCATCAACGTCAATGGCTGTTCACTCTCCCCAGTCCCACAAGCTCGCTGCATTGGGGAAACCCTGGACTCTTATCTCTCCTTCAAACCACATATCCAAGCCCTTTCCACTTCCTGCCGACTCCAACTCAAAAATATCTCCCGGATCCGTGCATTCCTCATCAAAGACTCTGCAAAAACACTAGTGCATGCCCTCATCATCTCCCGCTTTGACTACTGCAACCTCCTGCTCAGTGGCCTCCCTTCCAACACTCTTGCGCCCCTCCAATCTATCCTAAACTTTGGTGCTCGACTAATCCACCTGTCCCCCCGCTATTCCCCGGCCTCTCCCCTCTGTCAATCCCTTCACTGGCTCCCCATTGCCCAGAGACTCCAGTTCAAAACCCTAACCATGGCATACAAAGCCATCCACAACCTGTCTCCTCCATACATCTGTGATCTAGTCTCCCGATACTTACCTGCACGCAACCTCCGATCCTCACAAGATCTCCTTCTCTACTCCCTTCTTATCTCCTCTTCCCACAATCGCATACAAGATTTCTCCCGTGCATCCCCCCTACTCTGGAACTCTCTACCCCAACACATCAGACTCTCGCCTACCATGGAAGCCTTCAAAAGAAACCTGAAGACCTATCTCTTCCGACAAGCCTACAACCTGCAGTAACCACCGCTCCACCACATTACTGCATGACCTCCTCTATCCCCACCTACTGTATCCCCACCCATCCCTTGTAGACTGTGAGCCCTCACGGGCAGGATGCTCGCTCCTCCTGTACCAGTCGTTGACTCGTTTTGTTAAGATTATGTAAATGTTTTTGCTATGTATATCCCTATCACATGTAAAGCGCCATGGAATAAATGGCGCAATAATAATAAATAATAATAATAAAAAGGAGGGAGACCCCTGGTATAGACATACACTGGTGTGAAAAAGTGTTTCCCTCCTTCCTGGTTTCTTATTATTTTGCATGTTTGTCACACTAAAATGTTTCATATCACAAAACAAATATAAATATTTGACAAAGATAACACAAGTAAACACAAAATGCAGTTTTTAAATGAAAGTCTTTATTATTAAAGGAAAAAGAAATCCAAACCTATAGGGCCCTGTGTGAAAAAGTGAAAGTTTTCACCATCATGACCAGGCCAATTTTTACAATTCTGAACAGTGTCAATTTATGAGGTAATAACTCTGGAACACTTCAACGGATCCCACTGATTCTGAGATTGTTTTTTCGTGACATATTGTATTTCATGATAGTGGTAAAATTTCATGATAGTGGTAAAATTTCTTTGATATGACTGGCGTTTATATGTAAAAAAAAATCAGAAATTTGGCGAAAATGTTGAAAATGTCACAATTTTCAAACTTTTAATTTTTATTCCCTTAAATCAGAGAGTTATGTCACACAAAATAGTTCATAAATAACATATCTACTTTACATCAGTACAATTTTGTAATCAATTTTTTTTTGTTAGGAAGTTATAAGGGTTAAAAGCTGACTAGCGATTTCTCATTTTTCCAACAAAATTTAAAAACTATTTTTTGCGGGGTTTATATGACAGAAAATACCCAAAAGTGACACCATTCTAAAAACTTCACCCCTCAAGGTGCTCAAAACCCCATTCGAGAAGCTTATTAACCCTTCAGGTGCTTCACAGAAATTTTTGGAATGTGGAAGAAAATTTTTTATTTTTTTTCACAAAAATTTAACTTTAGACCCATTTTTTTATTTTTGCAAGGGTAACCAGAAAAAATAGAACCCAAAATTTGTTGTGCAATTTCTCCTGAGTACACCGTTACCCCATTTGTGGGGGAAACCACTATTTTGGTGCACGGTAGGGCTCGGAAGGGAAGGAGCGCCATTTCACTTTTTGAATGTAAAATTTGCTGGAATAATTAGCGGACGCCATGTCATGTTAGGCGAGCCCCTAATGTGCCTAAACAGTGGAAACCCCCACAAGTGATACCATTCTGGAAACTAGACCCCTCAGAGAAGTTATCTAGATGTGTGGTGAACACCTTGAACCCCTAGGTGGTTCACAGACATTTATAATGTTGAGCCATGAAAATATAAAAAAATCTAATTTTTCCTTCAGGAGGAAGGGGGGCATTTCGATTTGGAAGCGCAGAATTTGCTGAATTTGTTTTTGGGAGCGAGGAGCCATTTTGCTTTTCCAGAGCCTTTGTGCTACCAGTGACGTTGAAGCCCCGTATATTTCCGTTAACAGATAACGGACCTGAGTAGGGACTTTTTTTTGGATTGAGTTGAAGCTTTTATTAGGCTGTGTGCCCACGATGCGGCAAAAACGCTGCAGAAATGCTTAAAAAACGCATGGTAGAAGGCCTGCCATGTTCACCAATGATAATCCGCATGTGCTGTGCACATGCTGCGGAAATTTCCGCTGCGGATTATCATTGCGGAAAAAAACGCAGCACTACCAATTATTTTGCGGAAGCACTGCGTTTTTGCCGCCATTGACTCGCATTAGAACGCTCTAATTCCGCAAGAATGCATCTGTACTTGCGTAATTGGCGCGTTCTAATGTGTGGATGGTACCCGGGTGTGGAGGAAAGGAGACTCTCCTCCACACCCAGGTACCATAAAAGCTGTAAAAAAAAAAATAAAATAAAAAATAAAGATTATATTCACCTTCCGACGGCCCCCGGACTCCTTCCCTGTGCTTGCCGACAGATCGCGCAGGACTGAAGGACCTGTGCTGACGTCACAGTCATGTGACGGCAGGTCTTTCAGTACAGCGTACCGCGATCTGCCGGCAGCCAGCACAGGAGCGCAGCAAGGAAGCGCGGGTCATCGGAAGGTAAGTATAGGTTTATTTTTTTATTTTTAACCATTCTCTCGGGTCACACTATATAAATCCATGCCGGTTGCATGGATTTATATAGTGTGACCTAGTTGTCAAGCACTTTCCAAGTGATGCCAAAATCGCTTGGAAAGCGCTTGACACCCGCATGCAGAAATGCATGTGAAGAACACTTCACATCCGCATGTCCCTGGCAGGAAAAATGCATGTGCAATCCGCATGTGTTTTTTTCTGCCAGGGAGATGCAGAAACGCTCAGGAAAAAATCCTGAGCATTTCTGCATCGTGGGCACATAGCCTGAGGAACATTTTACATAACATTATGGATCACATCTATCTGGCGGTCTACACTGAGCACTTACATCAGGGTTTCCATATAAGGCTGGGGTCCCACTAGCGTATGGCATCCGATGCCATAGCATCGGATGCAATATGCCAATGACACTCGGCTCCTGCTCTGCTGCGAGCGGGAGCCGAGTGTCAGTGCTCTGTGCTCCAATCCTCTCGCACAGAAGCTGCAGAGGGGACGGAGAAAGTAATTTCTCCATCTCCTCTGTTTCTGGCGTCTGCGGGAATCACACTGCACTCGGCTGATATTCGAGTGCAGTGCAATCTTCCACACATGCCCATAGGCATATATGGGTGCGTGCGATCTGAATCTAGCATGCAATCGCAGCATGCTGCAATTTTTTTTCAGTCAGATCGAAGCTGGAAAAAAAAAAAACGCCACTGAGCACACCATCATAGGATTAAATTGGTACGAATGCAATCCTATTTTTTATTGGATTGCATTCTTCTGATTTAATTGCAAGTGAGAGTGAGCCCTAAATCTCCAAGTGATGTGATTCAGATGAAACCCCCTTGAGATCCATTTAGTATAATGAGGCAGCAGAGTTACTCTGGACTCCGTCTGGCCTCTGTTCAGCGTTGTCCTTCTTTTCAGAAGTGTACAAAACTGTGTCGGACCGTGCTTTTATGCACGCCTAAAAAGATGGATGCTGGTTCAGAGGTCAGACTGCGTCCACAGTGCCTCCATCAGCCTCATTATAGGAAATCATCCGCCGGAGGTTCCGTCTGAATCACGTATTTCAGAGATTTACACGGAAACCCCGGTGTAAGCGCTTAGCATAGCACGCAGGATAAATGTGAGCCATGCCTTACTATGATCTTTGGGAGGCAGAATGAACAAATCAACAGCAGGTGAAGAATTGGTTTTATTTATATTTTACGCAGTTCCTCGTGCAGTAGAAGTGATTACACAACTTTATTCTTCGGGTCAGTGCGACCAGATTTATATTGGGTTTTTATGTTTGTCTGCTGTCAAACATTAAATGACGTTTTTTTTTGCAAAAACAATTTTTTGCATTGCCATATTTTGAGAGCTATATTTTTCCTATATTTCGGCCAACAGAGTCATGCGACTGCATGTTTGTTGCGGAACAAGTTGACGTTTTTATTGGTACCATTTTCGAGCACGACATTTTTTGCTCGCTTTCTATTCTGATATTTGAGAGGCAGAATGAACAAAAAACAGCAATTCAAGAATTGTTTTTTTTTTTTTGTTTTTTTTTTGTCATTCCGCATGTGGTAAAATTGATAAGGCAGCTTTATTCTTCGGGTCAGTACGATTTCAGCTATGCCACATTTATATAGTTTTTTTATGTTTTGTCGCTTTTACACAATAAAAACTATTTTATAGAAAAAATAATTATTTTTGCATCGCTTTATTATGAGAGCTATAACTTTTTCGTTGTTACTCTGATGGAGCTGTGTGGTGGCTTGTTCTTTGCGGGACAAGATGACGTTTTCAGCCGTACTATTTTAATTTACATTTGTCTTTTTGATCACGTTTTACTCCACTTTTTGTTCGGCAGTATGATGATAAAGCATAATTTTTTTGCCTCGTTTTTTTAACCCTATTAGGTTAACTATTAGAACATTTTTATAGGGTGGGTCATATCGGACGCGGTAATACCAAACGTGTACTTTTTTTGTTTATTTTTTTACATAAAAATATTTATTACAATATATATTTTTATTATTATTATTTTATGATTTTTAAATCACTTAGTCCCACTATGGGACTTTCACTTTTAGCACTCTGATCACAGTTATAAGGCACTGCGCATGATCTAACTAACTTACTAGTGTCTGGTGACCCGGATGACGTAATGACGACATCGGTTTACCATGGCAATGATCGGGCCCCTGCGACTTCACGCGGGGGCGCCAATCCAAAAGCAGAGGGTCTTCCTCCCTTTGCTTGCCTGTCTTGCAGCATTTAGGAGGTTAAAGTGCCAGGTGTCAGCTGTCAGAATCAGCTGACACCCGGCGGCGATCGTCCGCTCACAGCCCCCTGTGCGCGGGTGATCGCCATGATGTATATATACCTCATAGGTCGGGAAGTATTTCCCGACCATGACTTCAATATATACTGCAAATGTCGGGAAGGGGTTAAAACATAAATTAACCGTGGTTTATCACATCTTTGGGAAACTGAGTTCCATTTCCCTAGCCACACATAGGCCTGATTACTGCCACATCTGTTCTCAATCAAGAAATTACTTAAATAGGACCTACCTGACAAAGTATAGTAGACCATAAGAACCTCAAAAACTGAACATCATGCTGCGATCCAAAGAAATTCAGGAACAAATGAGAAACAAACTAATTGAAATCTATCAGTCATGAAAAGGTTATAAAGCCATTTCTGAAGCTTTGGGACTCCAGTGAACCACAGTGAGAGCCATTATTCACAAATGGCGAAAACATGGAACAGTGATGAACTGGAGTGGCCGACCGACCAAAATTACCCCAAGAGCGCAGCGACGACTCATCCAAGAGGTCACAAAAGACCCCACAACAACATCCAAAGAACTTCAGGCCTCAGTTGCCTCAGTTAAGGTCAGTGTTCATAACTCCACCATAAGAAAGAGACTGGGCAAAAATGGCATGCATGGCAGAGTTCCAAGATGAAAACCACTGCTTAGGAAAAGAACATAAAGGCTTGCCTCAGTTTTGCCAGGAAACATTTTGATGATCGCCAAGACTTTTGGTAGAATATGAGATAAAAGTTTAACTTTTTGGAAGGTGTATGTCCCATTACATCTGGCGTAGAGTCCACCTCTGTATGGTTTAAAAAAAACTAAATTAACATTTTGTGTGGCCTAGCCAAATTCCGGACCTTAATCTGATTGAGATGCTGTGGCATGACTTTAAAAAGGCAGTTCATGCTCGGAAACCCTCCAATGTGGCTGAATTACAACAATTTTGCAAAGATGAGTGGGCCAAAATTCTTCCAGAGCATTGTAAAAGACTCATTGCCAGTTATCGCAAACGCTTGATTGCAGTTGTTGCTACTAAGGGTGGCCCAATCAGTTATTAAGTTTAGGGGGCAATCATTTTTTCACACAGGGCCCTGTAGGTTTGGATTTCTTTTTCCCTTAATAATAAAGACCTTCATTTAATAACTGCATTTTGTGTTTACTTGTGATATCTTTGTCTAATATTTAAATTTGTTTCGTGATCTGAAATATTTAAGTGTGACAAATATGCAAGAGAATAAGAAATCAGGAAGGGGGCGAACACTTTTCCACACCACTGTATATAACATAATTGTGTTTTTTATCGTTTTAGCCATCATTCAGTCATGGTGATCTATCTGCACGTTTGTTTGATTAAATCAGATAGTAACAAAGTGAATTCCTAAACAAAAGTGACAGGTTACAGATATATAAATCATGTTATTCTTCCTACCCTTTGTCTCTACAATTAAGTAGCAGAGCCCTCATATCCGCATAGTGATCTTAGCCCTGTCACGAATATCCATCGTCCTCGGTGTCCGTGCATGAGAAGAGGTAAATGCTCTGTGCAGGACATTACTGGGGGTTTGTGCAGGACATTACTGGGGGTCTGTGCTCCTGGACCATTATCTAGATTCTAGATCATACACACAAAACTCTGGCCCGGGGCCAAAACTTTCCCGCAGAGTGGTTTTATTTGGCCCGTGACACCAGAACCACCACCCCTATGTAGGGCCATTATTCTGTATGGAGGAGTATGTGGGGCCCATTATTTTGTATGGAGGAGTATGTGGGACCCATTATTCTGTATGAAGGACTTTGAGATGCCCATTATACTGTATACTGGTTGGTTTGCGACTTTGTCCAAGATTTTAATTTTGGCCCTCTGTGTGTTTGAGTTTGACTCAACTGTCCCGCAGAGTGGTTTTATTTGGCCCGTGACACCAGAACCACTACCCTTATGTAGGGCCATTGTTCTGTATGGAGGAGTATGTGGTGTCCATAATACTGTATGGAGGATTATGTGGGGCCCATTATACTGTATGGAGGACTATCTGGGGCCCATTATTCTGTATGGAGTAAAATGCGGGGCCCATTATTCTGTATGGAGGACTATGTGGGGCTCATTATTCTGTATAGAGGACTATGTGGTGCCCCTTATTCTGTATGGAGGAGTATGTGGGGGCCCATTATTCTGTATGGAGGACTTTGAGGTTCCCATTATACTGTATACTGGTTGGTTTGCAACTTTGTCCAAGTTTTTAATTTTGGCCCTCTGTGTGTTTGAGTTTGACATCCCTGATCTAAATGATTTATCTGTATCTACAGTTTACGGGAAACAACTGGGAACTACCCTGGTCAGATGTTTATGGCCACTTTTAGGCCAGTTTCAGACGCCTGTAATATAAGTACTGGCCCACCCGCGGGCCTATGGAGCCAAACAGACTGCTTTATATTGTTTTTATTAGGGTATGTGCACGTCACGCTCAAAAGATTGATTTCTATGTCAAAATGACTCTCTATTCATATGTTCAATCTTTTGATCATCTGCTTGGAATAAAGACGTCTACGGAGAGTCCAAGTAGACAGATGAACCAGTCTAAAACTCAGTGATGTCTCCCATACTGTCACGGGTGTGTCAGACATGACAGTCGCCCTGCAGTTGGTTGCAGGAGATCTCTATGTCTGGCATTACAGACATCTTCTTAGAGGCTGTCTCTAGGACCCATCGGCTACCTCCCTCTGGCTAATTAACTCCCTGGCCTGGGTGTATCAATATCTGGTGTGTTCTAGAGGGAGGTGCCGGCGATATTCATTACTTGCTGTGAAGGCTTTAGCAAGAGCAGTACTTTGTCCTCTCTAGAGCTTGAGAACGTGTGCACATTTGTCTGTAGTTGTCTAAAGCTAAGCTATTTCACCTTACTTATTGTCTATAGTGGTTAGTGGAGATCGACAAATGCTCATCTCCTCCCTTCCCAAGCCTGAGCCAAAGGCCAGGGAAAGACAGGGCGAGGTACACATGCGGCGATTGGTGAAGAGCCAATATAGGGACGTTAGGGGAGACAGGTTGGCTCCCTTTCCCTCTTCCCTTTGTGTTGCACTAAGTCTTTCCCACACCTTGCTTGACACATACACTGCTCACATAGACATGAAGGATTCCTGCTCTTTGTAGAGGACAAATCAACAGCAACATAGAGGACAATATACAGCAGTATTGAGTAGTGTTGCTGTGAATCTAGCTCTGAAGTGAGATAAAACACTAACTGAAAAGATGGAGCTAAATTTTTTTTCTCATATTCGCCAGTAATTTATGCAAAATTTCTCAAAATGACAGTGACCATTTCAGTAAGGTAAGAGTGGACATATCTGCATTTGGTATAATAATCAAGTGTTCAATATGGACAACACTACAGGTCCCATAGTTATGTGATATTTCCATTTATAAAAGTGTTGATTTTGCAGATTCTACACAAAAAAATCTATTTTATAGAGAACTTGGTCCAATATGCAGCATCCGCAGGGACTGATGATCACTGTAAAATCTGTCTGTTATGTCCGACGACTTGGGAATCATGCAGTATTATACTGTCATTGTATTTTGCTGTTACACTGCTATGGAAGCAGTTTGCCTTTTAGAAGTTTGTCCTGTCTCTCTCCCTGTAGCCCTCCTCTGATGTAAGTAAGCCCTCCCTTCTCCTTACTGTGCCATTGTTTGTTTGTCATCCATCTTCAGCTGAGGTTCATCTCTTTACGTCTCTGGTTAAGAATAGTCTTTTTACCTACTGCTACTGCCGCTGTTGGAGCTACAACTGTTGGAGCTTAACTACCTGTCCATAATATAAGGGTTCAGCTTGCAAATAAAACTTCTTCTGGAATCTTCATACGTGCCTCTGCAGTCGAGTCAAGCTATTTGATGACATCTCTTTGTGTGAGTACTGGTTCAATGCAGACATCCATAGTAATGGTATCTCTAGAGCCCCAAACTCGCAGCCTAGTTATAGACTCAGAATACTGTCTATTGAATGGTTTTTATGGCTCCATTGAAGTGAACTTACATCCCTTTTTAAGATCGGTCTCGTCTGCATCCCAAATGCAAACTAGATTCATGCTACCCTAACCACAGGAAGCATTAATCCAAGCCTGGCTGTCTTGCTCTGTAACGCTGCAGCTAGGGATGAATGGATCCGTTGAAGTTCGGGTTCTGGTACCAGAACTTTTAGCTTAACTTGAACCAGAACCCTAACCACATTGAGAACAATGAGGACCTCTCCAGCGGACTTCCTGTGGAATTTTTAAGTTTGGGTTTACTCATCTCTAGCTGCAGCTTTTCAGACAAAACATAGATTGAAGAGCCGACCAGGGACTATAGGGAGAGACCTAACTAGGCCAATCACGTCCCCGGCCACCTTCTGCCCGCACCGTTTTAATTGATTGACAGGTCTCTCTCTATGTACACACATGGGAGATATCCATCAATCAGCCAAGATGGGTTGGGGAGAGGCTCACCAATTGCTGTGCCGGACTACTCAGATCGAAAAGTTGGCTGGGGACAATAGATCTATCTTTTCTCTGAAAACACCACAGCATTTTAGAGTAATTGGTTCGGGTAGCGTGAACCTTAGAAATGGTTGCTTTTAAATAGGAAAATAGAAACCTTAAGTAATCTTTGTAGACTAGAGGACTACCATTACCAAACTGGTGCTGTTCAAAGCAAAGTCCACCACTGCTAACCACTGAACTATATCTGTTGTTACAACTTTTGGCTGAAAACTTCTCTTATGCTGCACCTCTACTGCAGGATAAGTTTCCTGAATGTCCGAATCACAATGTGAATAAAAACTTAGCCCAATGATCTGACATATAATGTACTGTCTATGGGCAAAGTATGCAACTGAGTAGGAAAGCACAGCAGACACTGGGTTAATATTCCCCCTGCTTCCACACAAGTTCTGAGTCAGTTCAGTGGAATGCTCTTTCTTTTTTGCCTTTCCCTTTCTCTTAGAGAACACATGTACAGGGAGGTGTGCAGAGGGGGAGGATGTTACAGTAATGTGGAAACCTGACTTCCCTCCCTCACTTTCCCCGGGGATCGCGTGCAGATGCCTATATTTACCTGATGCCAAAAGAGAGCAAGGCAGACTGAAGGGACAAGGTGCAGCTGGGTGTAATTGCGGTTTGTGAGCAAGGGCGGAACCCAAAAGCCAAGCAAGAGCTCTGCACGCACAGGAACAATGCTGCTATTCTTGTAAGATCCAGGAAAGAACGGGTCTGGGAAAACTGTTGGCTCACGTCCGTACACCTGAATTGCTTCAAGCCGGAACTAGCCCTGCTGTGCAAAGCGAAGCGGATCATCCGAAGACACGACTCTGGTCTCTCCATCGCTTACCGTGTAGATTGCGTGATCGAAGCTAACCGTAATGTTAAAGGATACATTTGAGAAAGTTGAGTTAGTTATTAAATTGTTGTTTTTTTCTCTCCCTCATGTTGAGATAAATCGAAATGAGAAACTAAGCCAATTTTTACCGGTTTTTTTTTTGCTCCTGTTTTTCATTCCAAAATCAGTCAGAAAAAAAGCTAGCGACGCTGAAATTGCAGCGACGCAGTGAAACATTGCATGTAATGATTTCCTATGGTGTCGCGTTGCGTGCTGCGGCTGTGACAGTCGCAAATGTTTCCAAATGTGTTGGATTTTCTGACGTTGGTTGCAAGTCAAACTTGCCGTAGACTTTAGTGCAAGTCGCGCGCGACATGAGACTTCTGCGCAGCGTCTCTGCTACTTGGCTGTTATATTTGCAGCAAAATCAGAGCTCCAAAATAGTCAAGCACCAGCAAGGCTTGCAAAATGTACCCCCTTGTTACAGTAGGAGAACTGTGTTACTACTGTCCTGATTTT
The DNA here is from genome assembly GCF_046119375.1 of Phyllobates terribilis. Lineage (NCBI taxonomy): Eukaryota > Metazoa > Chordata > Amphibia > Anura > Dendrobatidae > Phyllobates > Phyllobates terribilis. Next base: position 92,519,188 of record NW_027362765.1, on the reverse strand, counting down.
CCCCTGGGCAGGTTCCCAAGCTACTAACGTGTCATTTATTAAAGTGGTTTCTGCTCGAAAACCATGAATACTGGCACGCGGAAATAATGCTAATCCGTGGCAGTGTTTTTCTGATGTGCACTCACTCCGTGGTACCATAACCAAAGTAAGGGTATGTTCACACTGAGTTTTATTTGTTGAGTTTTCGGCACAGAAACTCTCTAAAAACCACAAGTTTTGATTGGAGAGTTTTTGCTCCAAACTCTTAGCAAACAAAAACACCATAAGGGTCTTTTCAGGGTGTAGGACAGATGGATTTCACAGTCTATACCTCCGAAAGATGCCACTCTAAAGACATTCTATGGGAGCCTATGGGAAATAGATGCCACTGTAAGGAAAAAAATCTATATACCATGTGGTATTCATACTTTACTGAATGCCACTCTGTATTAGCACAATCCGCTTGACTCTGCCAAAGTAAAAAAAAGAGATTTATATACTAGCACAAAAAAAAAGCCAAAAGGACACTTTTTGGCCTCTTTCATTTGCACAGAGGTGTCACTTGAAGCACCTGGAACTGATGCAAAGTCTTTATTGGGACTTTTGTGGCACATCTGTAACCTATGCACCCACTATAGTTTTATGACACAATTACCAAGTCTTGGTTTCAGTAGATCTAGAGATACTTCAGCTTTATATTGTCACACAACAGTGAACACATCAGTCACAGCCAGGGTGATGGGCTGTACCGCACTCCGAAGAATAATTCTGTGCTTTATTTGTGGCGTCTCCCACTTAGCCACTTAAGAAAAGTGCAGAGCTTAACCCCAGATATTGTCTCCATGTCACCTGTCACTTTCTATCGACCCAAGAGACTTGTCATCCAATTACAACTGACATTCTCTAAACTTTCTATACATCCCTATTGTTCTCCACAACTGCGGAGCCAAGCGATTATGTCTCTGGGGGCCTCGTCCAGTGTACACAGCACATTACAGCCCGGTTACTTTTACGTGTGCTCTACAGCTAGTGGCTCTCCAGCTGCTGCAAAACTACATCTGCAGCTAGACTACAGAATGTCAAAGACTGAAGCTATATAAACTGTTATTGAAATACACAACCATTACCAGGTGTATATCATCTATTGCTGCCTGTTATCAGCCATTCCAGCAGGGAGTCCAGATCATGATCACTACTTTATTTCACGTGGACTAAAGTGTTGGGACTCGTGTAAATAATTGAGTTCCTGTTTCTTATTCAGTCCCATTGTCCCCGGTGCATAACATCCGGCCCCACGTTCCCCGGTGTATAACGTGCGCAACCCCCTCCATGCCGTCTGCTTTTACTGACGTGACAGAATAGCTGGTGGTAAAGAGCTCCCTGATATCAGCGCGGTCATGTAGTAGGAGCCACCGGTTTAATAAGTCTGTTTCTTCCCTCTTAAATCTTCCCTCATCACCTGTGAGTGATATTACTAAGGAGTGGAAGGAACCGCACTGCAGCAACTCAGCGATGAAGTGGAGACCGAGTAACGTTACAGAGCGGGTTCACCGAGTGCTGAGGAGCAGAGGGCAGAAAATTCATCAACCTCGCCTCCTCTGACATTACCATTAGCACAAACCTTCTCCCTTCTCCCTCTGGAAGCTTCATGGCAAAAGTTTCCATGGCTGAAATTGCAAGTCGTACATCACCAAGCACAATGCCTAGCATCGGACGGAGTGGTGTAAAGCCGCCACCACTGGACTCTGGAGGAAACGTGTTCTGTGCAGTGATGGATCAGACTTCTATCTCTGGCTTCTGATGGAGGAGTCCGGGTTTAGTGAATGCCAGAAGGTCATTACCCACCTGACTGCATTGTGCCCGCTGTACAGTTTGGTGGAGGTGGGATAGTGCTATGGGCTGTTTTTCAGGGGTCGGCCTCAGTCCCTTACTTCCAGTGAAGAGAAATCTTATTCCTTCAGTACAAGACAGTTTGGACAATTGTAGCTTCCAGCTTTGTGGGGACAGTTTGGGGAATGTTTTTTTCTGTTCCCCATGACTATGCCCAGTACACAAGGACCATACAGACATGGTTGGGGGAATTTGGTGGAAGAACATTACCGGCCGCACAAAGCCCGGACCTCAACCCCATGCAACAACTTTGGGATGAACTAGAACGGAGATTGTGAGCCCGGCATCTCCCCAACATCAGGGTCTGAACTCTCAAATGCTTTTCTGGATTAAGGGGCAAAAATTCACACAGACACCTTCAAAATCTTGTCGGAAGAGTGGGAGCTGTTATATCTGCAGAGGGGCCGACCCCCATATTAATGTCTGTGGATGTAGACCGGGAGGTCAGAAAAGCTCCTGCAGTGTAATCTGTGGTGTCCCAGTACTTGTGACCATATAGTGTATGTGGCTGATAGGCCTCCTCTTATGGAAGGATGTGGAGGCTGCGGAATGTTCGGATGTTTTTGTTTCTGGTTGCCATGGCTACATCCTTTCCCCTGTAAGTGCTGGAAGTCCCATCACTATAGTATGGCCACATCACAGTGTCTATCAAATCCATTAATTTTTACCATATTTTTATTGATCTAGTGCGACAGTTATGGAAATTTTCTGATAGCAATTCCTATGGAAAATCACACAAAAGAAGCCAAAAGTTTAATGCAATGCCCTAAAGGCTTCCCAGTTTTTAGCCTCAAGAAGTTAATGTATTTTCTGTAATTAATAGGATGTTGGTTTTGCTGTTGTTTCCAAGTCTCCCAACATTCTTGTTTACATGCAAAGGCTGAAAATGTGCCCTGATTATTGTCTAGATGAAATACAAGTGTAACAGACCCTCAGCTGTGAAGTATCTGTATGGTTTTTAGCTTCTGTAGCCTGTAAAGAATAGTCTTATTCAGTGACCGCAGCAGCAATACCTTTAAAATGGTATAAAAGTACTAAAAGGGGGAGATTTTTAAAATCTGGTGGAAAGGAAAAGTGGCGTTTTTTCTTATCTAAACTCACAAAAATGGTGCCACATGCAGAATAGTGCTGCCATCCTGCTCTGCTATGTCGGCTATCCAGGATTTCAGGTCTACTGCCTTGGTGTGTGACACGCATTCCCACGTGACGTTGCATGTAAACAGGCTGCAAGGCCCTGACTGACACCTTGCGTGTTAAGGAGAGATGATACTCTGTGCCCCGGGCTCTGCGCTCGGCTTTGTGTGTGTGTCTCGGAGACTCTGACAGGCGCTGAGTGATCCCCGGGGATGGCCCAGGTGCTTCTACAACAATGCACAGCATTGTTCTCTGCCTACAAGTCCATGCGTGCGTGGGCCCTGCCTTGTGTGTAAAACAGGTGTATATAGGTTTCCTGTCACGCTAACAACCGCTACATGCAGGCAAGCGCCTCGCTCACACCGCCACATTGTCTCTGGGCACACAGTCAAAAAACGCGTCCCTGGCACGCAACGATCTGCACGTTGTATCTGGGGGTGTATGATAATAACAGTATTAACAAGCCTCACCACCATCTACTTGTTCTCCATGACACTCATAGCCTGGCGCTCACCCAGACACCAATTAGTGGAACTGCAAACTTTATAAAGTCACCGCAACACCACAAAGCACTAATATCCCAAGAGTATATATAGAAAGAGGAAGCCACAATCTCCAGAATAGGCGGCAGCGAATATTTACTGCCTGTAAATAATAATGGAAATTTGATGGCAGTATAAGGATTATTCCCATTCAGTAGGATATTGCATCACTGCACAACCTTTGGGACCCCCAACAATCCTGAAAATGAAAGAAACCCTTCACTTTTTTACCCAACATAGCGGCATCCTGACCACCTGACTGTGCAAGGAAGCACAGAAAGCCCCGTTCACTTCTATAGAGCTGTGTTTTGGTCCCCCTTCATGGTGGGTAGCCGCGCACTGTTGTTCAGAAAGGGTCAGATCCGCCAATAATCACAAAGTACTCCGCCACCTGTGGCACTCCGTCTACTGTAACACTACAACTCCTGTTGACTGTCAGGGTTGTAGATTCACAGCAAGAAAGGCTTTGCCCAATATACAGCATTTTTGTTGTATCATGTGGAGAATTTTTCATTTTCTTACTTTGTTGCAGAATTTTAAATATTCTGTAAAGGATAACAAGAACGGTCAGATGGATCCACTACATATATGTGCAGTTGTGGTCAACATTATTGGCACCCTAGATTATTTATGATAGAAAAAGCCAATATCTTCAGAAACTGGAGGCTACAAACCTGTCTGATGGGAGTCTCTTCCGCTGCAATTATCTCAAGATCTTGAATGTTTGCAGGTTCCTTTTGCCAATAGAAGACTATAACTTTCTTGAAAGATTATTGGACTCAGATCAGGACTATTTGTGGTCAGTGTAAAACAGTCCTAACCATTCTTTTGTAATTTTGGATGTGCCTTCTGGTCATTGTCCTGCTGTAGGACACCTCTTATTCTTAAGGCCCCGTCACACATAACGAGATCGCTAGCGAGATCGCTGATGAGTCACGTTTTGGTGACGCAATAGCGATCTCGCTAGCGATCTCGTTATGTCTGACAGGTAGCAACGATCAGGCCCCTGCTGTGAGATCGCTGATCGTTACAAAGCTTCCTGGACCATTCCTGGATCGCTGCGCTCCCGCTGGGCAGTGTGTATCGCTGTATTTGACACCTTGTCAACGACCTCGCTAGCGATTCAGAACTGAGACACGTAGAGGTGCATAAATTGGACTTTTCTGCGTTCATCGTCCCCGATTGGTGGTCGCTACTGCGTCCTTGTTTTTTCAGATCCCACCAGCGTTCTCCGGCTGTGACTCCACTTTGAACAAATCAGACATCTTTAGCGAAGTAGGTATTGTTTGGGGTCTCAAATGAGTTTCCATTTTTAATTCATTTATAGGACATCTACCAATTATCTGCTATCGTTGCTCTTCAGGGAGGGAGGGCTTGGCTTCTATCTGTATATATATGCTTTTGCATGGGCAGATATTTTAGGGGTCTCGTGCACACACACCCACACAGCACGTTTTCTGACATGCTGTCGTGGCCAACCGCTTCAGAGTTTTTCATACGCCAATTAACATGAAGCTTAAATCAATAGACTCTGTTCTTTTGGCCTGTTGCACGCTTCAAAACTTTCTTCGTCGACGTGATGCAATTACGTACTGTCCGCCTGGCTTTGTGGACTCTGTGGACCGAGCCAATGGGGAAGTGGAGCTCGGTGAATAGCGTGCAAACGATCCTGCAATTGCAGCCTTCAACCAGTGGGACATGGCAGAAACACCCACGATGCGAAGACCTGCCGCGACAACTGCTGCCAGTATTTTAACGGTCCTGGTGCCCCGTCACACATAACGAGATCGCTAATGAGATCGCTATTGAAGCCAAGCCCTCCCTCCCTGAAGAGCAATGATAGCAGATAATTGGTAGATGTCCTATAAATGAATTAAAAATGGAAACTCATTTGAGACCCCAAACAATACCTACTTCGCTAAAGATGTATGATTTGTTCAAAGTGGAGTCACAGCCGGAGAACGCTGGTGGGATCTGAAAAAACAAGGACGCAGTAGCGACCACCAATCGGGGACGATGAACGCAGAAAAGTCCAATTTATGCACCTCTACGTGTCTCAGTTCTGAATCGCTAGCGAGGTCGTTGACAAGGTGTCAAATACAGCGATACACACTGCCCAGCGGGAGCGCAACGACCCAGGAATGGTCCAGGAAGCTTTGTAACGATCAGCGATCTCACAGCAGGGGCCTGATCGTTGCTACCTGTCAGACATAACGAGATCGCTAGCGAGATCGCTATTGCGTCACCAAACCGTGACTCATCAGCGATCTCGCTAGCGATCTCGTTATGTGTGACGGGGCCTTTACACTTGGGAGCACATATCTCTCTACAATGTTCATTGTTCCTCTATCACATTCAAAGTATCCAGTCCCAGAGGCAGCAAAGCAGCTCCACCACATTATGGATCCTCCACCATGTGTCACTTTGGGAAGGGGGAACTTTTTTCTATAGACTTCTCCACCTTGTGTAACTGCAGATAGGGGGGCATTTTTCTCAACAGACTCCTCAATCATGTGTCACTGTAGATAGTAGATATTTTTCTCTTCAGACTCCTCTATGATGTGCCACTATGTGTAGAATACACTTTTCTCTACAGACTGCTCTACAATGTGTCACTGTGGGTAGGGGGCACTTTTTTCTATAGGCTCCTCAGTTGGATCCAAAATGTCCGACTTCAAAATGGCCACCATGGTCACCACCCATGTGGAAAAGTCCCCCCCCCATATACTAATGTGCCACAAACAAGAAGTTGATATCACCAACCATTCCCATTTTATTTGTGTATTCATATAAATGGCCCACCCTGTACGTAGGAAAAATTATTCTCTATAGGGTCCTCCACCCTGTGTTACTATTAATTTAGGACACTTTTGTCCATGGACTCCTCCACCATGTGTCCCTGTAGGTAGGGGACACTTTTCTCTATAGGCTTCTCTACAATGTATCCTCTTTCAGGTGGTGAACACTGATCTTTATAGGGTTCATTTTGTTATGTAATGTAACATGCATTGCTAAAGAGCTCTGGTTTGGTTTCATCTGTCCGTGGAACATTTCCCCAGAAAAATTGTGGTTTACCTATGTAACTTTTGGCAAAGTTCAATCACTCTTTTGTATTCCTTAAGCAGTGAGTCCTCTTTGGCCTTCGCAAATGGGGCCCTGTTTTGTTCAGTGAAAGGCGTAGTGTACAGGTTGAAGTTATCACTCTAAACACAGACTAAAGTTCTTTCTTTGTTGTGTACGGTTTCTTTGCCACATTTCAAACCCACTTTCTTAATGTTCTTTCATATATTTTCCTCATTCCGCCAAATCCCGGAAGGTTTGTGATTGTTCCTTGACTAGCAAACTTCTTGATAAAATTTCTCATTGTTGAAGGCGGAATGCTAAATTCTTTGGAGATAGTCTTGTACTCTTGTAGACTGCTTGTGCTTGGTGATCATAGCATTTCTGGTCTTCTCAGACAGCTCTTTTGTCTTTGCCATTGTGAACAAGGAATAAAACTGACTTTTTAAACATTAAAAACATCATTCATAGGCTAACGTCATGTGAGGACCAGTGAGTCTCAATTCTAATAAATCACAGGTTATTCTGACTTAGTCCTTTGTTTCAAGCTGAATAAAAGGTGCCAGTAATAGCTTCTTGGCATTGTACCTTTTTTTCTCCTGCCAAGTTTTTCTTATGTTATTTATTTTTGTGTCTTGTGCTTTTCTGTATCAAACATATGAATTCAGATATACTAAAGACTTTATTTCAGGAGATATTTTACATGGTGTACTTAGTATTCAGAGGAGCTGATAATGTTGACCACAGCTGTACTACCCATTGGACTATACCTACAAGCATTTGACTGCATGATGTCTGGAACTTTACCAGGTTTGTGGACACTATCAGGTTGGCTGTATGATTTGCTCAACATCCTGAATATTTATTTGTAATATCATCTTGCTATTATTATTGACATATTAAAAGAATAATTCAGTGGTGTAAATGTATGAGCCTTGGTACAATTTTACATTGATGGTTTGGCAATAAGAATTTCTAGAAATTAATATAAAGCTAGTCAAGATGAAGAAACTAGGATGGAATTCTTCCCTGCTCTTTCCCATTTCATTATATAAGTGGATGGGTCATGGGCATCAAGTGCTTAAAAGGGAAAAGGGCAACAAGGTCAATGGCATGGAAATTCGCGCTATAATGGTATTATTGTTATCCGGCACTGCTCAGGGTTATGGCATTATCCCAATACCCATCTCTAGCCAGGATTCATGCGAACATCTCTTGATATGGTGCCCTGGTCCCAGTAGCCATGATCACAGAATGAAGGGATGGCAGAGGTCTTTGTCTTATGGTCACCCCATCCTTTAGTACAGTAGATGTGTCAGTTTCCTTGCTGGTATGGTCACGTAAGCAGAATGGTAGATCTTCCACCTGGAAGTAAGGAAGCTCCCAACATGCCGCAAGAGTACCACAGGTTGCTGACTACTGATATTGGAGGATATTGGTACCATAAATAATATCATACAATGAGTAGAATAGTATGAATTTAATGGGGGGCTGTTATGGATTTTGATTTTGCATTGGACCCGTAAGTTTCAAGTTATAGCTCTGGTGCCAAGTGTCAAGCATCAGTGTCTCTTTAAAAGGTCATAGCACAATAATTAATATCAGTCAATACCAGGCAGTATCCCAGACTGCAAAAAAGTGAATGCCAGCAAGATGCCCAGAGTCTAACTGGGACGGGACGGCAAGGATTCCTGGAAACCATAAAAGAGACAGAGCAGGTATTATTGAGTTATACAGGTAGTGTCTGACTAAAACTACTACAGTATCACGGGTCTGTCTTGATAACAATGATGGATGTATGTGTTCAGACAAATATGTAGATGGATGGAATTCACGGCTAGGTCATAATGACATCACTTATATAGGCATAGGGGAGCGGGTGATGTACGGACATGGACTGAACAGGAGCGCTGAGGAATGCACCTTGTAGGAACACAATGGGGTCATTCAGGAGCAACGTACACAATAGGCCCCTTCTACAAACAATCCGCCTCAGCTTTGCACAAAAGACCTCTTGTCAGAATTATCACCCAGGACAATTCACCAGTTCAAAAGATCCTCATACACATGGCTGAGTTGGGGCGACCATATAATGTATAGGGTGGTACCCAGACTCTCCTCCATTGGACTGGTCAAGTTGGATTGGTCGCCACCAGTGGCTTACTCACCTCTGCTAACTGAGAAGGTATGGCCTAGTAAAGAATACATATATGCAGTGTCAGACTGAGGAACATTGGGCCCACCAGGGCACTTGATTCTGAGGGCCCACCTTTCATCAATACAAAACCAATGCATTAACATTAAAGAGGTTTTTCGAACCTGGTCTAATTTTCATCAGGCACTGTATCAAGTGCTATAGCCGTAAGATACACTCAGGCACTGTATCAAGTGCTATAGCCGTAAGATACACTCAGGCACTGTATCAAGTGCTATAGCTGTAAGATACACAATGTTAGGATTCGACTCTTCTGGCTGATTCGATCGGTTATCACGTAATTGCTCAGATACCATTGAAATCCAGATGGTGATGCTAGGTTCTCCCCACTCAAGAGCTCCATAGCTTCTGCAAGGTCTGCACTATAGACGTCCCTGAAGGAGAAGCCAGGGCCCACTGGAGGATTCTCTGGTTCCCCCGTGGGCCAGTCCATCCCTGCCTATGTATGTGGGTGAGGATACCTGTAAGCACTAAAAAGCCATCTAACCTTACCTTTGCTCGAATTTCATTATGGACTTTGATTTCCCATGATACATTTCCAATAGCAAAACGCTCTACAGCCTGCAATTACCATTACAACCTTGGGTGGCTCCCTTTTGTCACTATATAAAATAAACATTCCATACAGAGTATCTCAAAATCATGTTTTCTTCTTTCACTTATCTCGAGATGCGTTACGCTTAGAGCAACGTTTATTCAAGGGCAACCAAAAATCACACAAAGCAACTCCTGGACTTGAAGACTTCATCATAAAGCAGAACCAACCACTTTGGAATAAATTCTAGATGGCCATAGGGTCTTATCGGCCACAGTCTCACAGTCACTGAGAAGCTAACCACTTAATGGCTTCCACATTAATCGGTACTTTACTTGAGGTCACTATTTTAGTGTCTGTAGCTACATGTACACTATGGACTGGACTACATGATGCTCTGCTATACAATAGACTGCCTCTGTATGCTACTCAGACTTATTCTAAAAGCTGAAATAGTAAGAAATAAAGTGCCTCTTTTTCCTAAAGCTGCATCACTCTTGCCCATAGACTATGTCTGGTATTGCACGGAATAAGGCTGAGTTGCAATCCTAGAAAAACCCCATGGTCATGAGGCCACCAACTATTATGGAAACAGAGTAGACATCATGGCTTATCTAGTGTGACATTCTGTAGTTTATGTAGGAACACCGGTAACCTATTGATCCATCCAGAAGACCTCCATGTTTAGGACTGAAGTTCAGATGGCATGAAAGTGATCAATGTGATTGACCCTACATTTTTCCAAAAATCAATGGACTGTAGGATGAGTATGGGATCAGAAAAAAATTATTCTGCTTGGCCCAAAATTCTCTGGAGCACATTTCTTACGTCACCTGAAAAATGCATAAAATAAGAGAAACATCGCTTAATAAATTTGGCGCATCTTCGCCAGTGGATCCTTCATCAAAACTAGGGTGCAAAAGACCAGTGTTGATGAATCGAGACCATGAAGTGTGAATGTTGCATCATCAAACATTTCACATGTCAAAAGTTTTGATTGACCTCCACCGATCGCCGAAATACAAAGGCAGAAGTTCTTTGCTCCTTTGGTTGTGATTGGCTCCGCTCTCCTCTTATAGGTAGGGTTGGCAGCGTACGGACCTATAGAAAATCTTTTAGTCTGTTCAGTGCTGACCACCACTGAATCTGATTAGAGTCTCCTATTCTCTACCAATCAAACTTTTGATTGAAACTCAATTGTAAAAATGATTTTTTTTTGCCTCAAATACATGCATTTAAGTAAAAAAAAAAAAAGTCTCCAAAAGGTGGACATGTGAGACTACAGTGACTCCTCAAAGCTATGTCACTTTCAATGTCACATCTCTTGTTTCACTGTGAATACAGAGATTGCTAATGAAAGATGGTGTTCGTGCACAGGACCAATTTTCTCGCATGAGTGCTATCCGTGGTTTTCATGGATAACACTCGCATCTATGATATTCTATAGGGCTGTGCACGTCTGCTTTTTTCTCGGACTGAGTGGTCTGTGGAAAAAATTCGGAGTCATGCTTGATTTTGATCCAAGTGTCGGATCAAAATCAGCAATGCAAGTCTATGGGTCCGTAAAAAAATCGGACAGCACTCGGATGACATCCGTGTGCGGTCCAATTTCCACAAACTGACATAAAGGACAAGGTGGAGAAACTTTTTTTTTTCTCCACCTTCAAGAAAAACTGATGCCATGTTCCTCAAAGAAATCAGACCATTTTTCTTGGATGTTGAGAAAAAGGTAGTGTAACCCATAGTTCCAGGGATACATAACCATCTTGCTAACCTGCTAATCATTGGATCTGCCAATAATCCTGAGAACTGGGCTCTGAATTGCCCGTTAGAATACAATGATGGCCACACATGGGTCTCACCCCTTCATTTATTGCCCATGGACCGCCGTTCCTTTAACTCCATTTACGTGGAGCGATGGTCATATATGTGACTGGACGGCTGTTAGTGCATATATAGTTCCATTATTGCTGGCGGCAGATCCCCGATTATACGGAGCGACATGCAGCCTACAAGCGTCGATTATAGTGTCCACATGGTTGGTCAGTTGATTGGCTGAGAAGTCTACATGGGTAATGGTGGGAACAAGTATTCATACTCCCAATCAACCTTGCAAAAGAGGAGCTATAAAGGGGCGGACATAACATTGGTGCAACCTGTGCAACCGCACAGGGGCCAAAGGGGTGAAGGTGTCACGGGTGTATCAAGTGTGACAGACAGTCGCTTTGGATCCGGCTGTAGAAGGTCACTGTGCTTGGCATTGCAGACTCCTTCTTGATCCTCTCATCTCTGTAGTGTAGTGATATGCTTCTCCCCTTAGGACCCATCAGCGACCTCTACCTTCTGCTGCTAATTGACACACCCTTGCTTGGTAGTTAAATACTCTGTGTCTACAGAGAGTTGCCGGTGATAGTTCTATGTTCCTGTGTCCATGCCTGGAGTACTAGTAGTCGGCTAGTTTCTTCTTGGATTTCCCTTGGAGGACAGTTGGCGTTTTCTCTCTTGTGTCTTATCAAGCGAAGTGTATCCCCTTTGTTTGTTTACCTTGTCTTTAGTTATAGTGGGGCCTGACTAGTGTTCACCCCATCCCCTCCCTACCTAGGGCCTAGCTGTAGGGACATTCAGGGATTAGGTTTCCTGCTCAGCGATAGGTGCGGAACCTATATAGGGATGGTAGGGTAGTCGGTGATACTAGATCTGCCTATGGGTCTCCACTCCCCCTTTCCCTAGTTGTTGGGTTCCCTATTCCCTCTTCCCGTCATTGTACACTTATTCCTTCCCTCACCTTGTGTGACAGAAGGGGCCATTGCTACCTCCAAAGCACGTGGAATTGTGCATTATGATGACTTATTGGACTGCAAAAGGTCCATTGTGCAATGGCCGTCTTCTGTCCATGTCTGGTCTTGGAGCTTTACAAGCTTCGAGTGACTTTCTATGTCTCTGGATTCGGGCACAAAATCTGCCAGTGTATAAAGTCCCTCATGCGCAAACTCCATAGTTGCAGCTTTCAGCAGTGGGATCAGTACAGTAATGTACGGACTGTGGATTTGTACTTATCTGCCACAGACTGTTAGATGGCGACTTTGCTCACGACACAGATCGCATGGCCGAAGATTGCTCTGTGCCACTGCCAAATCGCAAAATAACATTGAGACCACCAAGGTACCGCGACTACGACAAGCAAGGGGCAAAAAAATGCAGCTGATTTTGACCTTTTGCAGTACGCTACAAGACCCCATTAATCTGCATTGTGCTGCCATGTGGTAGTGGCACAGAGCAATCTTTGGCCACACAACCATCAGCTGTCCTGCCCCAGCCTGATGGGAAATCTGGAATTCCCAGTCACTTTCTCCTCTGATAACTGGAATGCCCCATGTTATAGGGTCTATACTGGTACAGTGGCTTTATACAAATAAATCCATTATTAAAAGTGGCTACAAACGTAAAGCCACATTGTGGTGCAGTCAGGGGATGAGCTGGTCTTACTCAGGTAAGCACTCTGCTGCAGACTCACTGCAGGAGCAGCTTGCAGTAATGAATGGGTTAACCCTCCCAGGGACTGTGGAGGAAGCTCACTTTCCCCAGCAGCAGCAGACACTGCAGGAGCTGGAGCTCTGTGCCTGTGCTGTGGGCGGTAGTTGGCTGCCAGTCCCTGGAAGGAGGGGAGTGCATTGTGCTCCTACCTCCAGCACTAGCACAGTTGTGAACAGAGGGGCTAAGGACCAGCCAGCTGCAGGACGCCCCTCGGCCTGTGGGACCCTGCACATCATCCTCCTCACCAGGCATGGATACTATGGGCTCAGCACTGGACCATGGGAATATAGGATTGCTCTGCTGTCACTGCTGGGGATATCAGGAGTTCTGCCTCACTGGGGGGAATACTGGAGTCCTGCATGTGGATATAACTGGATTTATTCTTCTCATTTCTCATGGAAATGGAGTATTGGACTAATTGGACCAATGACACTGGCAGGTGAGTGCAAGAGCATGAGAAATTCTGGCAGGTGGGGGCACTGCCTGGGCACTGCTCTGCTGCGAATTTTGGTTAGGTGACCCCTCTATGGCATCAGTGTAAGTTGGAGCTGCTCATACTCTGTATGGACTGTGTATATAAACTGTGTATACTCTGTATGGACTGAGAATATAGACTGTGTATATAAACTGTATACTCTGTATGGTTTGTGTATGGACTGTGTATACACTGTATGGACTGTGTATACACTGTATGGACTGTGTATACACTGTATGGACTGTGTATACGGACTGTGTATACACTGTATGGACTGTGTATACGGACTGTGTATACACTGTATGGACTGTGTATACACTGTATGGACTGTGTATACGGACTGTGTATACACTGTATGGACTGTGTATACGGACTGTGTATACACTGTATGGACTGTGTATACGGACTGTGTGTATGGACTGTGTATACGGACTGTGTACACTGTATGGACTGTGTATACACTGTATGGACTGTGTATACGGACTGTGTATACACTGTATGGACTGTGTATACGGACTGTGTATACACTGTATGGACTGTGTATACGGACTGTGTATACACTGTATGGACTGTGTATACGGACTGTGTATACACTGTATGGACTGTGTATACGGACTGTGTATACACTGTATGGACTGTGTATACGGACTGTGTATACACTGTATGGACTGTGTATGGACTGTGTATACACTGTATGGACTGTGTATACGGACTGTGTATACACTGTATGGACTGTGTATACGGACTGTGTATACACTGTATGGACTGAAAAATTCTCTGTATAAACTGCATACTATGCATGAACTGTAAATCAATGTATGGACTGTGTGTATGTATATATATATATATATATATATATCGATATATATATGTAGATATATTTAATGGACTGTTTATAGATGGACTTTGTATAGTACTCTATATGGACCGTGCATAGTACTAATATATACTCTGCATAATACTTTGCATGGACTGTATATAGTACTCTATATAGACTATATTTATAGACTGAGTATATGTACTGTGCATGCTACCTTGTATGGTCTATGTGTATGGTAGTATGTCGATGGTATATGTGTAGTTCTTACATATGGACTGACTTTAGTACTTTGTACTTGGACTGTCTGCAGTAGTTAGTTTATAGACCAGGTATGGTACCCTGTCTATAGATCAGGTGTACTACTGTGCGTCTGTGGGATCGGGTGTGCTACTGTGCGTCTGTGGGATCGGATGTGCTACTGTGCGTCTGTGGGATCGGGTGTGCTACTGTGCGTCTGTGGAATCGGGTGTTCTACTTTGCGTCTGTGGGATCGGGTGTCCTACAATGTGTATAGACTAGTTATTGGCGCTAGTTACACTGCACTATGTATATAGTATATCACTGTTTGTCAGTCTCTCCATAAATGTGGCCATTTGTAACTTTTGGAGCAGTTTTCTGTGGGGCGGGCTGCCACCAGCTGTACCCTCTCACTTGGCAGTGTCTACCTAGTTTTCTCCGGTACTCCTTGGAGGACACCTGCACTGTATGATGCTGCTCCACCACCACCCACTCAGGACGTCTAAACATGTGGATTTGTACTTTAGTGTTAGGTGAATAGGTAAAGTAATCCCGTCTGTCTCTCTGAACCTCGTGCTAAGGGATTGTTGTTTTAGTGGAAGTCGAGTACAGAGCAGTATCTGAGGACATTGCGATGAATGGTGGCGGGACGACTTCTTACTACTGGTTGTTTCCCAGTCCTAATACTTTTCTACACTCGTGACTATGGATGTTTCATGGATCTATAGCTTTGGTTGGTGATGTACGTAGCAGGTTGAGATTGGTACCACCAAAAAAAGTCTCCTGTACTGGACACGGCATGACCTTGTAAGGGTCACAGGTGATCTTGGCATGGGGATGATGATTCCCTCCATGGACAGCCACCAATACGACTATTAACATGCATCTGTCATCCAATAGACGTGAGCGGACCATGCTGCCAGGCTGTTGTGAAAAATGGGCACAACCAAGAAAAAAAGATAATAACTGGAGGAAATCGCTGAGCTTCTCGCAGACTCCGGAGTACTTTGCCTTTTAAGTAGCCCGTTGTTCAAGGTCAGGTGGAAATGTGATTTGCGCTGCCTCTGCCACATTGCCCATCACGTAGTGCCCCCTCCAGGGTTGGAATGACTGGAGACGCTGGGTCTAGTCTCTGACAGTGTTGTACTGCAAGGGTTAAGACTCTACTTTCCTCTAGACAATGACTCTTTGAGCCAATGTCAAGAGGAATAAAGGCACAAAGACCAGGGACAGATGTCTGTGCACGCTGCGGACAAACGCTGCATTCAATTTCCACTGATCCCATGTATCCATGATCTGGAGGTCCCTATAGGAAGCCGTTCCCGGACCCCTGTCTGTTTCCAATATTCTACTATTGATAAGTGAAATATGCAGCTGCTTCTCCTAGGACAAAACAATGGAGTCTTTCTTCTGCGCACAACGATGCTTTAAGTTTGTGATAAGGAGCCATATTACTCCAGAAGGAAAGGTCACTAATGCTCTGTTATCACAGTGCCTTTATCTCACCATCATCACAAGAATTTCCTCGCGTGCGTTCTGCTCAGGGCGTCACAGAAGCTGCGCAAGGTGTCATTACAACTATCTGAGATGTCCTGACTGATCTGTGTACTATGTAGAATCAGTGCAGGGACATCTCGCCAGCACTAAATCCAGCACCATCCATATCCATGCAAGGACATCTTGCCAGCACTAAATCCTGCAACACCGATATCAGTGCAGGGACATTTAGCCAGCACTTAATCTTGTGTCATCGATATTAGTACAGGGACATCTCTCCAGCACTTAGTCCAGCGCTATCAATATCAGTGCAAGGACGTTTCTCCAGCACTAAATCCAATGCCACCAAAATCAGTGCAAGGACATCTCGCCAGCACTAAATCCTGCCCCACCGATCTCACATAGAAAGATGCCAATGTCTCTGGGGCCATGGGGAGGCAGGGGATTATTCTCAGTGATTCTTTTTAATGGCTGATAACATAGAGTGATAAAGACTCTGCCAGACAGCTAATCTTCCCAACCGTGCCGTACACATGCACACACGACTTGGCGGAGCATACATATGCTTTCAATAGGAAAAGGTAAATAACCTTCTGTCATGTATCCCTGGCCGTTTATATCCCATGAGAAAAAAAAAGAATCATACATGTTAAAATCCAGCATGTCCAATCCTACATTCCCCTGATGTTTGGTGACCATACACAATACATGGTTAATTAGGGCATTGGTGGGTTTTCTAATGTTTATGGGCAGCTTTAGGTTGCGCAGTGCCATGTGGAGTACATGCTATCTGTGCCCCACGAGATGTGCCATGGAGCAGCCAAGTAGACACCATGACGATAGGGGTGCAAGCTCCTGGTGCTAAAATGAACAGGAGCCATAGTGTCCTCTTCAGGGATGACAGGGTTTTACGAGTGCACAGGTCTCACCCCTCTAAGGCTGGCCTCGTTATTTTTACTCTGATTAGTATAGACTCTTGCAGCTGAAAGCCCCCACAAATCAGTCTTTTCGGGAGCCACTGCTTAAGGGCTTATTTTTTTAGCTTCTCATCAGACCCATCATTTTATAAGAAGCGCATCCTTCTAGAGTCCAGATGCATGTAATAAAGGGACCCCCGTGTTTGATCAAGAATCAAGATGCCCTAATTCGGTATATACCAAGTGAATAATATCACTTGCCACTAAGGACTCAGATTGAGTAGTATTCTCTACAAATGTCTCCTTGTGTGCCCATCTTGAGGATTACCAGCTAGTCACTCTTACCCCACTTCTCACCAGGGGGCAACACAAGCTTTTTTTTGTCAGTTCGGAATGGTGCATTTGGCTTGTCTGTGTTTGGATATTGATCTTCAGCGGTCGGCTTAGAACCGGAGGTCTGCAAAGTGAGAGGTCCATGTAGGTTGACGAGAGCTAGAGAAGGTGAACGAGTCGCTAGAAATCGTCATCACTTAGTAGGTGTCATGAGCTCACATTGTTAATTGTGTTGGCAAATCTACAGAAACACATGTTTTCTTCCGTATTATGGCCACAAGTTCCAGCCCAATATTATGATGTTAGTGGGGGTCACAAGACCCATGGCTGAGCAGGAACTTGTGAACTTAAAATAGACTACAATTTTGGAAAATGAATGCAATATCAGTAGAAATGGTTGTTCCCAGTTATATACATGAGAGAAAAGCAGACCTAACCCATCCCAGGATTGGCAGCAATCTATGTATGGAGGAACTCCTAGATCTCCACCTGACCACAGAGGCATTGGGCATATTGGACTTCGGCATGCTCAGTCTTTTAATTTATAGGACATAAGCCTTTGCCAGGATATCTAGTAGGAATTTAGGGCTCATTTGGATGGACCGATTTTAGCGAGCACCAAATTAATATATTCAAGACAATCAGTGCTCATTTGCTGGCTCATTTCCCCGGACAGACACTTGGCGATGTGCTGCCAACAATAATAACTTTCATGCTGACATAAACCACCTGATTACCCGATGAACGTCCCTTTTGCTTGTTTGTTGGCAGAATGTTTAAACTGGGTTTTCATAGTTAGGGTTTTTTTATGTTAAAATCAGAAACATCAAAATGGAAAAATTAAAGAACATACTGAGGTCCAGATTCATAACGATGGGTGATTTTCTCGTTGGTCTCGAGGACGAGGCGTGTAGGAGTCAGGTGCGTCTGAGTCATTGAGAGTCACAACACCATTAAGAGTGCACCATACTATAAATGTAAGGTACGACATTGCTGGTCATGTATTGGAATTATACAGTGCCTACAAGTAGTATTCAACCCCCTGCAGATTTAGCTGGTTTGATAAGATGCAAATAAGTTAGAGCCTTCAAACTGCAAACGAGAGTAGGTTTTATGAACAGAAGCATAAATCTTACAAACCAAAAAGTTATGTTGCTCAGTTGAATTTTATTAAATTTTAAACATAAAAGTGTGGGTCAATTATTATTCAACCCCTATGTTTAATATTTTGTGGAATAACCCTTGTTTGCAATTACAGCTAATAATCGTCTTTTATAAGACCTGATCAGGCCGGCACAGGTCTGTGGAGTTATCTTGGCCCACTCCTCCATGCAGATCTTCTCCAAGTTATCTAGGTTCTTTGGGTGTCTCATGTGGACTTTATTCTTGAGCTCCTTCCACAAGTTTTCAATTGGGTTAAGGTCAGGAGACTGACTAGGCCACTCCAACACCTTGACTTTTTCCCTATTGAACCAGGCCTTGGTTTTCTTGGCTGTGTGCTTTGGGTCGTTGTCTTGTTGGAAGATGAAATTACGACCCATCTTAAGATCCTTGATGGAGGAGCGGAGGTTCTTGGTCAAAATCTCCAGGTAGGCCGTGCTATCCATCTTCCCATGGATGCGGACCAGATGGCCAGGCCCCTTGGCAGAGAAACAGCCCCACAGCATGATGCTGCCACCACCATGCTTGACTGTAGGGATAGTATTCTTGGGGTCGTATGCAGTGCCATCCAGTCTCCAAACGTCACGTGTGTGGTTGGCACCAAAGATCTCGATCTTGGTCTCATCAGACCATAGAACCTTGAACCAGTCTGTCTCAGAGTCCTCCAAGTGATCATGAGCAAACTGTAGATGAGCCTTGACATGACGCTTTGAAAGTAAAGGTACCTTACGGGCTCGTCTGGAACGGAGACCATTGCGGTGGAGTACGTTACTTATGGTATTGACTGAAACCAATGTCCCCACTGCCATGAGATCTTCCCGGAGCTCCTTCCTTGTTGTCCTTGGGTTAGCCTTGACTCTTCGGACAAGCCTGGCCTCGGCACGGGAGGACACTTTCAAAGGCTGTCCTGGCCGTGGAAGGCTAACAGTAGTTCCATAAGCCTTCCACTTACGGATGATGCTCCCAACAGTGGAGACAGGTAGGCCCAACTCCTTGGAAAGGGTTTTGTACCCCTTGCCAGCCTTGTGACCCTCCACGATCTTGTCTCTGATGGCCTTGGAATGCTCCTTTGTCTTTCCCATGTTGACCATGTCTGAGTGCTGTTCACAAGTTTGGGGAGGGTCTTAAATAGTCAGAAAAGGCTGGCAAAAGAGATCTTTAATCCACACATGTGAAGCTCATTATTCTTGGTGCCTGAACTACTTCTTAATACTTTAGGGGGACCAAACAGAATTCTTGTGGTTTGAGGGGTTGAATAATAAATGACACTCTGAATTAACTTTTAACGTTTTTAAAAAAAACAAAAAAAAAAAACAAAAACAAAATTTGCTGCAGTGCATTTCCCACTTCCAGGCTGATCTACAGTACAAATGTCACAATGCCAAGTTAATTCCGCATGTGTCAACCAGCTAAATCTGCAGGGGGTTGAATACTACTTGTAGGCACTGTATAAGCTGTTCTGCCCCAGCTCCACTTATTTTGGTTAAGGTGAAAGAAACTTGCGTGAAAAAATCTGAGTTGCTCAAAAATCTCGTGACTTTTCAAAGCAATTTATTTAAAAATTCTGGCAAAATTTCTATGATGAATCGGGGCATGAGACTTCTCCTTCCCTTGAATCTACTTCTGGCTTTTGGCTTTAAAAAGAGCATTGAACTTGTGAACCCAGCCTTGCACCAGCTGATAATCAGGAATTTGCCGATTACCGGCTCATCTAAATGCACCTTTATTCCCTTCTTCGCATTGGAATTAATGTATGCTAGGCCATGTGAGCGGAAATGGGTTGTCGGTAGGACGAGTGTTTGACCGATGCCTCTGTCCAATGATGTAGTGTCGATAAGAATGATGTTCTGGTGGACACCTTCCATACTAGCATCAAGACTGATTAGGAAAAATAAGTATTGGTCATTGTTATGCCATTTACACTGTAGATTCAGTCTGGAGTCTTGCCCAGGTGTCCATCGTGCATATACTGTGCTGGATGCTGTAGACCTTGAGACCTTGGACAGGTATTCACTTTGCAGGTTTCCATCACATCCCTAAGGCTATGTGCCCATGTTGCATTTATGAAGCAGAAAATTTCTGCTGCATAAATGCAAGTCCTCTCCCGGAAAAACGCATGCGGAATTCCGCACGCGTTTATCGCGCATTTTTCGCGCGTTTATCACGCGTTTTCCACATGCGGAATTGCCTTGCGTTTTTTATGCATTGGACTAAGGCAATTCCGCTTGCGGAAACGCAAAATTAAATGACATGCTGCGGATTTTTGAACGCGGCATAAACGCTGCGGAAAAATCCGCAGCATGTGCATAGAAGTTGCGGAATCCCATTGGGGACCATGGGGTGCGGATTACCATGCGTTTTTCAAGCGTTTACGCTGCGGAAATTCCGCAGCATATACGCTTGAAAAATGCTACGTGGGCACACAGCCTTAGCCTCAGCACTTGCAACTGCAAAATATCAGGCAGATTGAAGCTGACAGATCTGTCAATGAAAGTGACAGGGTAGGAACAGAGGCTTAATTTTATCTGTAAGAGATTGTACAAAGGGGATGGGGGCATTAAGAGATAATGCTAACTAAAGCCACCTATTAGTCACTAATGGAGTGAAGTGGAAATATATGCGGCGTGTGTACACAACTAACCATCAGCCCATTACTGTAGATTAGGGAGGACAAGCTTCTTCGGCTTAGCGGAGACTCTGTGACACACACGTTTTATGTTTTACACTGAAAAGGGTTTTACCAAGATTGAAAGTTCTCTCCTATCTCTATTTTGTGTATAGGGGAGCATTTACTGGGATTTGAGTTTTCGTACAGTACACGGCTGTCCCTGGCAGTCCCATAGAGAGTGAATTGGTGCATATTATTGTGCTCTGTTCCTTTCAGCCCCATTCTCTGGATGAGCGGGTGTCCTACTAGACAGACCTCCAGTGTAAGTCTATAGAGATAGCTTTCAACCTTGGTAAAGCCCCTGTTAAAGAAGCATTTTTTTTATTAATAAACCTGTGTAAATGTGCATACAATGTAGAGTAAGGGCAGTAATTTAGTCACCAATTGCCGTCTTTCCCGGTTTCCGGTTCTGGTCCTCTCCTCGCTCGCATAATTTTATTCCCACTTGCTGGATGACACATAAGGCCCGATTCATCAAGACTGGTGGTGTTCACGGCAGGGCGTGCTGGAGTGAAATCTCTGAAGGGAATGCCACAGCTCGTCATGAAGTAGATGAGCAGTGACATCCTACCGCTACTACACCCCAGCTCCACCCTTTTGTCGGAGCTGGTTGAAACTGGATGGAAAACTGTAAAAGTCACACAATTTTGGTGCCGAGTTTGCGACTTTTGAAAGCTTTTACTCCAGAATTCTGGAGTGAAAACTTTTATGAATCGGGGCCATAGTTCGCAGTGTGATCTGGAATATCAAAGGCAATGGCGAAATAATTATACGAATATTGTAGCGTATAATGTCTTGTGATCGTCTGCTAATTGCTTTAACAAGTGGTGATCGATTTATGATGCAAGCACGTTATTATCTGTCCATGGAAAAGGACTCTTAGATTAAGTTCTCACAATAAGGTTTTAGTAGATGTGTTCCTCCAGATGTACTTTGGTAGATGTGGTCCTCCAGACCTTCAATGCCCCAATTGCTACTACTACTACCACCAATTGCTACTGGACAAGGTATATGACAGGTCTGGGTATTTCCTACAAGATGTGGTTAGGACATGCCTGACAAAAAACTCCTCTAAAAGGTTCTCTAAAGGGATTTTGAAGTAATAAAGAAGGTTCCTTTACAGAAGTGAAGCTAGAATAAAGCTTAATCATCTTTCACTCAACTTCTAACATCTCGAAGGGTATCATTAATGGTGTTATGGTAGTAGAGATCTTCACCGGCCACTAAGATCCTCTGTCTTTTGGTGGTAAGTGAATACCAGTCAATGTGATACTTTCTGGTCAATGGTCGCTGCATTGTTCTCAGTGACATGTTCAACTTTCTAGATGTTGATAGCTACACTTTCCACAACCTAGGTTTAATGTACGGATCATTTCAGGAATGTGTTACCCAACGATGACTGGCAGCTATCCTTGCATGTTCTGACGTAGTCTTCAGCGCAGGAAAAAGTAGAGGCAAGAGGCCATGGCAGCCATCAGACCAAACTCTTCTCTTGCCGCCATATTAGATTGTTGTGATGAATAAGTTAGGTAAAAACTCTATCATAATCTTGATTTGCCATACTTGGGATGTCTTCTGTTATTTAGCCTGTATGTTAGCTATATGGGGTGCAGAGGTAGCAGTCACACTCGGGTCCTGGTGTCCGTCTAACTCGTAAGAAGACGCCAGTATCAGAATTGGCCCGAGGTCACATTAGGACCCACGTTACACCTCTCCAGTGATTAGCCATATTCATATACCACTTCTTGAAAATTGCTAAATAAATGAAGGACACTCCAGGCCATGGAGCTCCCCTCGATGTCTCCTCCTATGGCTGATGGGGACATTGGCCTCCTCTGAATCACAGCCGGGTTTACTCTAGTACAGGAGTCTCCTTTTACAATTCAGAGCCCCCGGGGGATGTCGGCCTGAGTCACCTCTTCTACCTTCTATTCCTTCCTTGTGTCGTAACATTTACTCACTCGTGAAGAGTTTGTTGAATTTGGAAATAACTGTGATTGACTGTTAGGGAATGGACCTGTATCGCGTGTACTGGAAATATAGAGGGAAAGCACTGGGAAATGTCTACAGGGAAAGTGCTCAAGAAGAATGAGATCTACATGTGTGAACTTATAAGATCCCATTCTATTTTGTCACAGCATAAATCCAAGGTTGACCTTCAGGTTTCTGACACAGATTTGGAGAATGAATTTCCGCAGGTCCTTATTCAATAAGGCTGATCCTCTTGTGGCTACTTACCACAGTCTCCGACACGTCACATGGTTTTGGAAACCACGTTGGAAAAAAACTGCAGCTGCAGTATCTTCAGGCTCCCGGATGTAAACACGAAGGTTCACGATCACTGACAGCAGGCTGAGATCTTGGAAATGTTGAAACACCAAGAATAATACAAATTTGCAGAAACTTAATTTAAAAACCTGCACAACAGAACTGAGGTACAAGAAAAATCGGTCTAGAAGATAAGGACTGATTCACACCTGGTCATCCTGCCACAATGAAGCATTGTGCGGATTAATTTAATGGACCCAACCAACTTATTATGGTTTGTCTGGTCCTGTGCTTTGCAGGATAATAGCACTCCAAATGGTACTCGTTATCCAATCATATGCCGGAAGGAGTGATGGAAGCTCCGATGCAGGAGTGAACTGAGCCTTAGTAGCCATCTTTACTTATTACTCACTCCTGCTCATATCCAATCATCTGTCATGCACAAGCGACATGGAAATTTAATATAAAGATGACCTGTTATTTACCATAAATATGTAATTTTTTTTGTGTGTAAATGCCGCTGTTCTCCTCAATCCAGCGTTGTTTTTCTTTTGTTCCTGCTCCTCTCCGTTCCTGAGATATGGTCATCTATTTCCCATATATAAATGTAAACCTAATCTTGCTGGTGAACAGGGTTTGATCCTCAAGGAGACAACCACGCCCACTTGGCTAGCAAGACTAGATTTATATACAGGGAAGATGAGGCCATATCTCAGGAACGGAGAGGCGCAGGAACAAAAGAAAAATAACGCCTGATTGAGGAGAACAGCGGCATTTACAGAGTACAAAAACCTACATATTTATGGCAAGTGACCAGCCCTCTTTGATGTATTTGTATGGAAAGTAGCACGAGGTGCCCCGCCATATTGTGCACTTGAAATACTTAATAATGCAGAAGTCTATAAGGGCTCATTCAGATGTCTGTGCCATTCAGTCCGAGCATGGATCACTAGGGTAGGGACCCGAGTGTGACAGCTTCGTATATTTCTATGAGGCTGGGCTAGTCCGTGCATTGTGCTCCCTTATTGGACTGGATTCACGGATATCTGCATTATGTAAAGCCAAATGGATGGCCTTTCCTATTACAGGTCCCATCTACAATGTGGCTAATGTAGAGGTACCTAAGGAGGACACCATCTTATGCCCGGTCCTCCCTCCTTATGAGCCACGTAGTGACAAGGGGGTTCTCTTTGATATATTAGGCGTCCAGAACAATAGATACTATGACTATATATTAATATATATCAGAGGATAGAGAAGGATTCTTATATGCTCATACACGGCCCTGGCCTCTAGTTGCCCCATCTCACCACAGTTAGGCTCCGCCATTTCTCCTCCTCATTGCCGAGATCTCCTTTTGGAAAGAATAGCTTCCTATTGGAAATCCCACAAAAAATACTCCAGAGGGAAGAAGGGCATCTCTAATTGTTTGGCGTAGCCCCCTCCTCTAATAATGTGAATGCTCGGTTTCCCCCCTTCCCAGGCTGGGGCTGTAATAATTCAGCCCATTGTAAGGCCAGGACACAGACCCTCTGTCCTAATGTTCACTCCTAGCTCACCATTAAAGGACCATCAGAACAAGCCCCCCTTTCTGCTCTGAAGAGGGTCTCTATGTCTCCTCAGATAGCATTTGTCCTGCGGAGCTGGGAGTATAAAGAGCTGAGGTCCCAGCATGGTACTGAGGAGACAGAGTCTCTTTCATTTCTCCCCAGAGGGGAGACAAACGCACACTTTGTCCTGCGGAGACGGCTACTAACACAACACGTTTGTTTGAGAGGAGAGGCAGAAGGGGGGTAAAGTAGGATTGAAATAGTTGGGATATAAATAATGGTCTCCTCTCATCCTGGCCTGGAGTGCAGAACTGACAAATGTGTGGGGGGTGCTGAGAGTTTGGACGCTGGAGCTCAGAAGAACAGCTGGTGAGGGCAACACAACCGTGCCCAACAGATGGGTCATCTACGGAGAAATAAGGTGGTCCCCACCTTCACTTCTGTGCTACTCCCATCTATACATATGGTGGCAGCGCCAGTCTTCTGAACAGTCTTCATGAAATTGCCCATGAGATGTTTATTGGGCAATGCCACCAATTTGGCAGCACAAATGCCGGGGTCCACACGGATTCATTTTTTTTTTATCTGATTTCTCGGGAGATCAGCAGCTCCAGATGTGTCTGCCAGCTAAATTCCCCCCATCTGCAGAGCTATATAATATATACATATATAGTACAGACCAAAAGTTTGGACACACCTCATTTAAAGATTTTTCTGTATTTTCAGGACTATGAAAATTGTACATTCACACTGAAGGTATCAAAACTATGAATTAACACATGTGGAATTATATACTTAACAAAAAAGTGTTTAACAACTGAAAATATGTCTTATATTCTAGGTTCTTCAAAGAAGCTACCTTTTGCTTTGATGACTGCTTTGCACACTCTTGGCATTCTCTTGATGAGCTTTAAGAGGTAGTCACCGGAAATGGTCTTCCAACAATCTTGAAGGAGTTCCCAGAGATGCTTAGCACTTGTTGGCCTTTTGCCTTCACTCTGCGGTCCAGCTCACCCCAAACTATCTCAATTGGGTTCAGGTCTGGTGACTGTGGAGGCCAGGTCATCTGGCTTAGCACCCCATCACTCTCCTTCTTGGTCAAATAGCCCTGGAGGTGTGTTTGGGGTCATTGTCCTGTTGAAAAATAAATGATGGTCCAACTAAACGCAAACCGGATGGAATAGCATGCCGCTGCAAGATGCTGTGGTAGCCATGCTGGTTCAGTATGCCTTCAATTTTGAATAAATCCCCAACAGTGTCACCATCACACCTCCTCCTCCATGCTTCACGGTGAGAACCAGGCATGTAGAGTCCATCCGTTCACCTTTTCTGCGTCGCACAAAGACACGGTGGTTGGAACCAAAGAACTCAAATTTGGACTCATCAGACCAAAGCACAGATTTCCACTGGTCTAATGTCCATTCCTTGTGTTCTTTAGCCCAAACAAGTCTCTTCTGCTTGTTGCCTGTCTTTAGCAGTGGTTTCCTAGCAGCTATTTTACCATGACGGCCTGCTGCACAAAGTCTCCTCTTAACAGTTGTTGAGGAGATGTGTCTGCTGCTAGAACTCTGTGTGGCATTGACCTGGTCTCTAATCTGAGCTGCTATTAACCTGCGATTTCTGAGGCTGGTGACTCGGATAAACTTATCCTCAGAAGCAGAGGCGACTCTTGGTCTTCCTTTTCTGGGGCGGTCCTCATGTGAGCCAGTTTCTTTGTAGCGCTTGATGGTTTTTGCAACTGCACTTGGGGACACTTTCAAAGTTTTCCCAATTTTTCGGACTGACTGACCTTCATTTCTTAAAGTAATGATGGCCACTCATTTTTCTTTACTTAGCTGCTTTTTTCTTGCCATAATACAAATTCTAACAGTCTATTCAGTAGGACTATCAGCTGTTTATCCACCAGACTTCTGCACAACACAACTGATGGTCCCAACCCCATTTATAAGGCAAGAAATCCCACTTATTAAACCTGACAGGGCACACCTGTGAAGTGAAAACCATTTCCGGTGACTACCTCTTGAAGCTCATCAAGAGAATGCCAAGAGTGTGCAAAGCCGTCATCAAAGCAAAAGGTGGCTACTTTGAAGAACCTAGAATATAAGACATATTTTCAGTTGTTTCACACTTTTTTGTTAAGTATATACAGTTATATGAAAAAGTTTGGGCACCCCTATTAATCTTAAGCTTAATGTTTTATAAAAATTGGTGTTTTTGCAACAGGTATTTCAGTTTGATATATGTAATAACTGTTGGACACAGTAATGTTTCTGCCTTGAAATGAGGTTTATTGTACTAACAGAAAATGTGCAATCTGCATTCAAACAAAATTTGACAGGTGCATAAGTATGGGCACCCTTATCATTTTCTTGTTTTAAATACTCCTACCTACTTTTTACTGACTTACTAAAGCACTTTTTTTGGTTTTGTAACCTCATTGAGCTTTGAACTTCATAGCCAGGTGTATGCAATCATGAGAAAAGCTACTTAAAGTGGCCACTTGCAAGTTATTCTCCTGTTTGAATCTCCTCTGAAGAGTGGCATCATGGGCTCCTCAAAACAACTGTCAAATGATCTGAAAACAAAGATTATTCAACATAGTTGTTCAGGGGAAGGATACAAAAAGCTGTCTCAGAGATTTAACCAGTCAGTTTCCACTGTGAGGAACATAGTAAGGAAATGGAAGAA
This sequence comes from Phyllobates terribilis, assembly GCF_046119375.1. Taxonomy (NCBI): domain Eukaryota; kingdom Metazoa; phylum Chordata; class Amphibia; order Anura; family Dendrobatidae; genus Phyllobates; species Phyllobates terribilis. Next base: position 92,491,685 of record NW_027362765.1, on the reverse strand, counting down.
CACAGGGACAGTTTTTGTTAAGGCCAGAAGTGGCAGGCCAAGAAAAACAGCAGAAAGGCAGAGAAGAAGAATGGTGAGATCAGTCAAGGACAATCCTCAGACCACCTCCAGAGAGCTGCAGCATCAACTTGCTGCAGATAGTGTCACTGTGCATCGGTCAACTATACAACGCACTTTGCACAAGGAGAAGCTGTATCGGAGAATGATGCGAAAGAAGCCGTTTCTGCAAGCACGCCACAAACAGAGTCGGCTGAGGTATGCAAAAGCACATTTGGAGAAGCCAATTTCTTTTTGAAAGAAGGTCCTGTGGACTGATGAAATCAAGATTGAGTTGTTTGGTTATACATAAAAGGCATTATGCATGGCGACAAAAAAAAACAACACAGCATTCCAAGAAAAACACTTGCAACCCACAGTAAAATTTGGTGGAGGTTCCATCATGCTTTGGGGCTGTGTGGCCAATGCCGGCACCGGGAATCTTGTTAAAGTTGAGGGACGCATGGATTCCACTCAGTATCAGCAGATTCTTGACAATAATGTTCAAGAATCAGTGACAAAGTTGAAGATGCGCAGGGGATGGATCTTTAAGCAAGACAATGATCTAAAACACCGCTCCAAATCTACTCAGGCATTCATGCAGAGGAACAATTACAATGTTCTGGAATGGCCATCCCAGTCCCCAGACCTGAATATCATCGAACATCTGTGGGATCATTTGAAGAGGGCTGTCCATGCTCGGCGACCATCAAACTTAACTGAACTGGAATTGTTTTGTAAAGAGGAATGGTCAAAAATACCTTCATCCAGGATGCAGGAAATCATTAAAAGCTACAGGAAGTGACTAGAGGCTGTTATTTTTGCAAAAGGAGGATCTACTAAATATTAATGTCACTTTTCTGGTGAGGTGCCCATACCTATGCACCTGTCAAATTTTGTTTGAATGCAGATTGCACATTTTCTGTTAGTACAATGAACCTCATTTCAAGGCAGAAACATTACTGTGTCCAACAGTTATTACATATATCAAACTGAAATAGCTGTTGCAAAAACACCAATTTTTATAAAACATTAAGCTTAAGATTAATAGGGGTGCCCAAACTTTTTCATATGACTGTATCAAACTGAAATAGCTGTTGCAAAAACACCAATTTTTTTTAAAACATTAAGCTTAAGATTAATAGGGGTGCCCAAACTTTTTCATATAACTGTAATTCCACATGTGTTAATTCATAGTTTTGATGCCTTCAGTGTGAATGTACAATTTTCATAGTCATGAAAATACAGAAAAATCTTTAAATGAGAAGGTGTGTCCAAACTTTTGGTCTGTACTGTTTATCAATATTTTTCCATAATATTTTGAGGGTCTGCAGCAAGAGCTAATATAATGTATGTTATGATAATAATGTTAAAAAAAACAATTCAACAGATTATCGGCCCTTGTGTGAAGTTTTGATTGTTGAGGATCGCTGAAATTCAGGAAAAAAGGTTCTCAGAGAGCGGCTGGAGAGGTATGTGGGCTCATAGGCCTATGTATACAGTGACCTCACCAGCAGAATAGTGAGTGCAGCTCTGGAGTATAATATAGGATGTAACTCAGGATCAGTACAGGATAAGTAATGTAATGTATGTACACAGTGACTGCACCAGCAGAATAGTGAGTGCAGCTCTGGGGTATAATACAGGATGTAACTCAGTGTCAGTACAGGATAAGTGATGTAATGTATGTACACATTGACTGCACCAGCAGAATAGTGAGTGCAGCTCTGGAGTATAATACAGAATGTAACTCAGGATCAGTACAGGATAAGTAATGTAATGTATGTACACAGTGACAGCACCAGCAGAATAATGAGTGCAGCTCTGGAGTATAATACACGATGTAACTCAGGATCAGTACAGGATAAGTAATGTAATGTATGTACACAGTGACTCCACCAGCAGAATAGTGAGTGCAGCTCTGGAGTATAATACAGGATGTAACTCAGGATGAGTACAGGATAAGTAATGTAATGTATGTACACAGTGACTGCACCAGCAGAATAGTGAGTGCAGCTCTGGAGTATAATACAGGATGTAACTCAGGATCAGTACAGGATAAGTAATGTAATGTATGTACACAGTGACTCCACCAGCAGAATAGTGAGTGCAGCTCTGGAGTATAATACACGATGTAACTCAGGATCAGTACAGGATAAGTAATGTAATGTATGTACACAGTGACTCCACCAGCAGAATAGTGAGTGCAGCTCTGGAGTATAATACAGGATGTAACTCAGGATGAGTACAGGATAAGTAATGTAATGTATGTACACAGTGACTACACCAGCAGAATAGTGAGTGCAGCTCTGGAGTATAATACAGGATGTAACTCAGGATCAGTACAGGATAAGTAATGTAATGTATGTACACAGTGACTCCACCAGCAGAATAGTGAGTGCAGCTCTGGAGTATAATACAGAATGTAACTCAGTATCACTACAGGATAAGTAATGTAATGTATGTACACAGTGACTGCACCAGCAGAATAGTGAGCGCAGCTCTGGAGTATAATACACGATGTAACTCAGGATCTGTACAGGATAAGTAATGTAATGTATGTACACAGTGACAGCACCAGCAGAATAGTGAGCGCAGCTCTGGAGTATAATACAGGATGTAACTCAGGATCAGTACAGGATAAGTAATGTAATGTATGTACACAGTGACTGCACCAGCAGAATAGTGAGTGCAGCTCTGGTGTATAATACAGGATGTAACTCAGGATCAGTACAGGATAAGTAATGTAATGTATGTACACAGTGACTCCACCAGCAGAATAGTGAGTGCTGCTCTGGAGTATAATACAGGATGTAACATAGGATCAGTACAGGATAAGTAATGTAATGTATGTACACAGTGACTGCACCAGCAGAATGGTGAGTGCAGCTATGGAGTATAATACACGATGTAACTCAGGATCAGTACAGGATAAGTAATGTAATGTATGTACACAGTGACAGCACCAGCAGAATAGTGAGCGCAGCTCTGGAGTATAATACACGATGTAACTCAGGATCAGTACAGGATAAGTAATGTAATGTATGTACACAGTGCCTGCACCAGCAGAATAGTGAGTGCAGCTCTGGAGTATAATACGGGATGTAACTCAGGATCAGTACGGGATAAGTAATATAATGTATGTACACAGTGACTCCACCAGCAGAATAGTGAGTGCAGCTCTGGGGTATAATACAGGATGTAACTCAGGATCAGTACATGATAAGTAATATAATGTATGTACACAGTGTCTGCACCAGCAGAATAGTGAGTGCAGCTCTGGAGTATAATACAGGATGTAACTCAGGATCAGTACAGGATAAGTAATGTAATGTATGTACACAGTGACTGCACCAGCAGAATAGTGAGTGCAGCTCTGGAGTATAATACAGGATGTAACTCAGGGTCAGTACAGGATAAGTGATGTAATGTATGTACACTGACTGCACCAGCAGAATAGTGAGTGCAGCTCTGGAGTATAATACAGGATGTAACTCAGGATCAGTACAGGATAAGTAATGTAATGTATGTACACAGTGACTCCACCAGCAGAATAGTGAGTGCAGCTGTGGAGTATAATACAGGAGGTAACTCAGGATCAGTACAGGATAAGTAATGTAATGTATGTACACAGTGACTGCACCAGCAGAATAGTGAGTGCAGCTCTGGAGTATAATACAGGATGTAACTCAGGATCAGTACAGGATAAGTAATGTAATGTATGTACACAGTGACTGCACCAGCAGAATAGTGAGTGCAGCTCTGGAGTATAATACAGGATATAACTCCGGATCAGTACAGGATAAGTATTGTAATATATGTACACAGTGACTCCACCGGCAGAATAGTGAGTGCAGCTCTGGAGTATAATACAGGATGTAACTCAGGATCAGTACAGGATAAGTAATGTAATGTATGTACACAGTGACTCCACCAGCAGAATAGTGAGTGCAGCCCTGGAGTATAATACAGAATGTAACTCAGGATCACTACAGGATAAGTAATGTAATGTATGTACACAGTGACAGCACCAGCAGAATAGTGAGCGCAGCTCTGGAGTATAATACACGATGTAACTCAGGATCAGTACAGGATAAGTAATGTAATGTATGTACACAGTGACTGCACCAGCAGAATAGTGAGTGCAGCTCTGGAGTATAATACAGGTTGTAACTCAGGATCAGTACAGGATAAGTAATGTAATGTATGTACACAGTGACTCCACCAGCAGAATAGTGAGTGCAGCTCTGGGGTATAATACAGGATGTAACTCAGGATCAGTACATGATAAGTAATATAATGTATGTACACAGTGTCTGCACCAGCAGAATAGTGAGTGCAGCTCTGGAGTATAATACAGGATGTAACTCAGGATCAGTACAGGATAAGTAATGTAATGTATGTGCACAGTGACTCCACCAGCAGAATAGTGAGTGCAGCTCTGGAGTATAATACAGGATGTAACTCAGGATCAGTACAGGATAAGTAATGTAATGTATGTACACAGTGACTGCACCAGCAGAATAGTGAGTGCAGCTCTGGAGCATAATACAGGATGTAACTCAGGATCAGTACAGGATAAGTAATGTACTGTATGTACACAGTGACTGCACCAGCAGAATAGTGAGTGCAGCTCTGGAGTATAATACAGGATGTAACTCAGGGTCAGTACAGGATAAGTGATGTAATGTATGTACACTGACTGCACCAGCAGAATAGTGAGTGCAGCTCTGGAGTATAATACAGGATGTAACTCAGGATCAGTACAGGATAAGTAATGTAATGTATGTACACAGTGACTCCACCAGCAGAATAGTGAGTGCAGCTGTGGAGTATAATACAGGAGGTAACTCAGGATCAGTACAGGATAAGTAATGTAATGTATGTACACAGTGACTGCACCAGCAGAATAGTGAGTGCAGCTCTGGAGTATAATACAGGATGTAACTCAGGATCAGTACAGGATAAGTAATGTAATGTATGTACACAGTGACTGCACCAGCAGAATAGTGAGTGCAGCTCTGGGGTATAATACAGGATGTAACTCAGGATCAGTACAGGATAAGTAATGTAATGTATGTACACAGTGACAGCACCAGCAGAATAGTGAGTGCAGCTCTGGAGTATAATACAGGATGTAACTCAGGATCAGTTCAGGATAAGTATTGTAATATATGTACACAGTGACTGCACCAGCAGAATAGTGAGTGCAGCTCTGGGGTATAATACAGGATGTAACTCAGGATCAGTGCAGGATAAGTAATGTAATGTATGTACACAGTGACTGCACCAGCAGAATAGTGCGTGCAGCTCTGGAGTATAATACAGGATGTAACTCAGGATCAGTACAGGATAAGTAATGTAATGTATGTACACAGTGACTCCACCAGCAGAATAGTGAGTGCAGCTGTGGAGTATAATACAGGAGGTAACTCAGGATCAGTACAGGATAAGTAATGTAATGTATGTACACAGTGACTGCACCAGCAGAATAGTGAGTGCAGCTCTGGAGTATAATACAGGATGTAACTCAGGATCAGTACAGGATAAGTAATGTAATGTATGTACACAGTGACTGCACCAGCAGAATAGTGAGTGCAGCTCTGGGGTATAATACAGGATGTAACTCAGGTATAGTACAGGATAAGTAATGTAATGTATGTACATAGTGACTGCACCAGCAGAATAGTGAGTGCAGCTCTGGAGTATAATACAGGATGTAACTCAGGATCAGTACAGGATAAGTAATGTAATGTATGTACACAGTGACTGCACCAGCAGAATAGTGAGTGCAGCTCTGGGGTATAATACAGGATGTAACTCAGGATCAGTACAGGATAAGTAATGTAATGTATGTACACAGTGACAGCAGCAGCAGAATAGTGAGTGCAGCTCTGGAGTATAATACAGGATGTAACTCAGGATCAGTTCAGGATAAGTATTGTAATATATGTACACAGTGACTCCACCGGCAGAATAGTGAGTGCAGCTCTGGAGTATAATACAGGATGTAACTCAGGATCAGTACAGGATAAGTAATGTAATGTATGTACACAGTGACTGCACCAGCAGAATAGTGAGTGCAGCTCTGGTGTATAATACAGGATGTAACTCAGGATCAGTACAGGATAAGTAATGTAATGTATGTACACAGTGACTCCACCAGCAGAATAGTGAGTGCAGCTCTGGAGTATAATACAGGATGTAACTCAGGATCAGTACAGGATAAGTAATGTAATGTATGTACACAGTGACTCCACCAGCAGAATAGTGAGTGCAGCTGTGGAGTATAATACAGGAGGTAACTCAGGATCAGTACAGGATAAGTAATGTAATGTATGTACATAGTGACTGCACCAGCAGAATAGTGAGTGCAGCTCTGGAGTATAATACAGGATGTAACTCAGGATCAGTACAGGATAAGTAATGTAATGTATGTACACAGTGACTGCACCAGCAGAATAGTGAGTGCAGCTCTGGAGTATAATACAGGATATAACTCAGGATCAGTACAGGATAAGTATTGTAATATATGTACACAGTGACTCCACCGGCAGAATAGTGAGTGCAGCTCTGGAGTATAATACAGGATGTAACTCAGGATCAGTACAGGATAAGTAATGTAATGTATGTACACAGTGACTCCACCAGCAGAATAGTGAGTGCAGCCCTGGAGTATAATACAGAATGTAACTCAGGATCACTACAGGATAAGTAATGTAATGTATGTACACAGTGACAGCACCAGCAGAATAGTGAGCGCAGCTCTGGGGTATAATACAGGATGTAACTCAGGATCAGTACATGATAAGTAATATAATGTATGTACACAGTGTCTGCACCAGCAGAATAGTGAGTGCAGCTCTGGAGTATAATACAGGATGTAACTCAGGATCAGTACAGGATAAGTAATGTAATGTATGTGCACAGTGACTCCACCAGCAGAATAGTGAGTGCAGCTCTGGAGTATAATACAGGATGTAACTCAGGATCAGTACAGGATAAGTAATGTAATGTATGTACACAGTGACTGCACCAGCAGAATAGTGAGTGCAGCTCTGGAGCATAATACAGGATGTAACTCAGGATCAGTACAGGATAAGTAATGTACTGTATGTACACAGTGACTGCACCAGCAGAATAGTGAGTGCAGCTCTGGAGTATAATACAGGATGTAACTCAGGGTCAGTACAGGATAAGTGATGTAATGTATGTACACTGACTGCACCAGCAGAATAGTGAGTGCAGCTCTGGAGTATAATACAGGATGTAACTCAGGATCAGTACAGGATAAGTAATGTAATGTATGTACACAGTGACTCCACCAGCAGAATAGTGAGTGCAGCTGTGGAGTATAATACAGGAGGTAACTCAGGATCAGTACAGGATAAGTAATGTAATGTATGTACACAGTGACTGCACCAGCAGAATAGTGAGTGCAGCTCTGGAGTATAATACAGGATGTAACTCAGGATCAGTACAGGATAAGTAATGTAATGTATGTACACAGTGACTGCACCAGCAGAATAGTGAGTGCAGCTCTGGGGTATAATACAGGATGTAACTCAGGTATAGTACAGGATAAGTAATGTAATGTATGTACATAGTGACTGCACCAGCAGAATAGTGAGTGCAGCTCTGGAGTATAATACAGGATGTAACTCAGGATCAGTACAGGATAAGTAATGTAATGTATGTACACAGTGACTGCACCAGCAGAATAGTGAGTGCAGCTCTGGGGTATAATACAGGATGTAACTCAGGATCAGTACAGGATAAGTAATGTAATGTATGTACACAGTGACAGCAGCAGCAGAATAGTGAGTGCAGCTCTGGAGTATAATACAGGATGTAACTCAGGATCAGTTCAGGATAAGTAATGTAATGTATGTACACAGTGACTGCACCAGCAGAATAGTGAGTGCAGCTCTGGGGTATAATACAGGATGTAACTCAGGATCAGTACAGGATAAGTAATGTAATGTATGTACACAGTGACTGCACCAGCAGAATAGTGAGTGCAGCTCTGGGGTATAATACAGGATGTAACTCAGGATCAGTGCAGGATAAGTAATGTAATGTATGTACACAGTGACTCCACCAGCAGAATAGTGACTGCAGCTCTGGAGTATAATACAGGATGTAACTCAGGATCAGTACAGGATAAGTAATATAATGTATGTACACAGTGACTGCACCAGCAGAATAGTGAGTGCAGCTCTGGAGTATAATACAGGATGTAACTCAGGATCAGTACAGGATAAGTTAATAAAATCATGGATTCTAAATTCCTTAACATTTGATAAAGACACGATTTTCTTAGCTCTGAAGATGTGTAGGAAAAAGGGAGAGAAAAAAAAAAAAAAAAAAAGACGCCCATTTTTAATTATTTCAAATTGGACCTAATCCATACCTAGAGTTTACCTTGAGCAGAGTAATAGCAAATAAATTAGACCTAGAAGAAGACCTATGCGGTTTGTTCCTAGACAGCTGTGTCCTCTACACTGCCATAAAGTGCCCACTGTATGTACTTACCTGGTCCGAAAAGGAATGATGTTCTTTTAAGGATTGTTGAAGAATAAAAAGATTTTAAGAAAAATACCGAAATAAGGGTTCCTCAGCTGGACTTTATTTGGTTTGTTTCCAAGTGATGCTTCTTCCAATGGTGTTTTAGAATTAGCAGATTAATGATGTTATCGGCCTTTGTCTCCACCTAGTGTCAAAAAATAAAACTGCTGGGATTTGGATGTGCAGCAACTTTTGTAAGTGATTTGCTGCCCTCTTGAGGAAAAACTATGAAAATTTAAGTGTTATATCTTTTTAGTATTACATGATTTAGGATTATATTTTATAGTCTATGCACATAGCATGCTACAACCCCCAGCATGTACTGACTATGAACATGAGTATAATATAGTTCTAATATACTCTATACATAGAAGAGGCCTCCAGACATGGAGGACAATTGTATATGACCATAATACTATTCAAATATACTCTATACTTAAAACACTACAACCCATAACATTTTTTTACACTGGGCATGACTATATTATATTTTTTTGTATACTCTAAACATAAATAATGCTAAGAATAATTTTATTTCTAAAGTGCTGACGTATTCCGCTGCACATTATACAGTAGTGTTCAAAAACATGAGTTACCGTATTTTTCGGACTATAAGACGCACCTAGGTTTTAGAGGAGGAAAATAGAAAAAAATTAAGCAAAAAATGTGGTCATGATTCACTGTTATGAGGGAGGGGGTCTGTTGCTGACACTGTTATAGGGGTAATGCCCCCAATTCTGTTAATATCCTCCATCCTGGTATATATGACCCCTCCTTCCTGTTATACGTGGCCCCCATCCCCATCCTGGTATGCATGGCACCTCAGTCCACCATCCTAGTATGCATGGCACCCCAATCCCCCATCCTGGTATGCATGGCACCCCAATCCCCCATCCTGGTATGCATGGCACCCCAATCCCCCATCCTGGTATGCATGGCACCCCAATCCCCCATCCTGGTATGCATGGCACCCCAATCCCCCATCCTGGTATGCATGGCACCCCTGATCCCCATCCTGGTATGCATGGCACCCCCTGATCCCCATCCTGGTATGCATGGCACCCCTTGATCCCCATCCTGGTATGCAAGGCACCCCTCATCCTGGAATGCATGTCACCCCTTATCCCTCTTCCTGATATGCATGCACCCCTCATCCCTCTTCCTGATATGCATGGCGCACCCCTCATCCCTCTTTCTGGTATGCATGGCACCCCTCATCCCTCTTCCTGGTATGCATGGCACTCCTCATCTCTCTTCCTGGTATGCTTGCTACCCCCCATCCCATGCTGCACACGAAAAAATAAACACTTCTACTCACCTTTCTTCTGCGTCCTGCTCTGCTCCCAGCACTGATCTCACAGTGTGAGACACGCATAGTGTCACCGCCATGCGCCCTCACACTATGAGATGCTGTGCCGGAAGAGTCACTGCTCCCCACGCCTGGGATTCATTCTCCCTAATAGCGCGCACACTGTACCCACAGCGTGGCTCCTTCAGCGGCCGGTGGTCAGTGTGCCTGCTATTAAAGTGCATGAATATTCACTACAACCCATGGGAGTGGGTTGTAGTGTATATTCATGGACTTTAATAGCGGGCACACTGACCGCCGACCGCTGCAGGAGCCGCGCCGTGTGTACAGTGTGCGCGCTATTAAGGAAGATGAATATTCACTGCTCTCCACGCCCATGGGCGTGGGGAGCAGTGAATGTTCATGAACTTTAGTAGTGGGCACAGTGTAAGCTGCAGCAAGCGGCTCCTGCCTCCTGTGCCCGATCCACTGCCACTCCCCCACACCAACCACAGCCACTCATATATATTCGGATCGGATTCTAAGACGCACCCCCCACTTTCCTCGAAAATTTTGGAGGAAAAAAGTGTGTATTATAGTTTGAAAAATACAGTAAGCACAAAATCTTTATACTAGTTTTTATTTCCTTGCATTGGGAACATTGCACATTGTTTTTTAAATCAAAACATGAAGAGAAATCATGTCACCACCATGCTTCACTGTCTTTAGAGTGTACTGTGGCTTGAATGCAGAGTTTGGGGGTCATCTGACGAACTGTCTCCGGCCCTTGGACACAAAAAGAACAATTTTAATTTCATCAGTCCACAAAATACTTCTCCATTTCTCTTTAGTCCAGTTGATGTCTTCTTTGACAAATTGTATCCGCTTCAGTACATGTAGTTTTTTTTTAACAGTGGGACTTTGCGGGGACTTCTTGCTAAGAGGTTAGGTTCACACAGGCGTTTTCTGTCACAGTACTCACGGGTAACTTGAGACTGTCTTTGATCATCATGGAGCTGATCATTGGCTGAGCCTTTGCCATTCTGGCTATTCTTTGATCCATTTGAATGGTAGTCTTCCATTTTCTTCCACTTCTTTCTGGTTTTGCTTTCCATTTTAAAGCATTGGAGATCATTTTAGCTGAACAGCCTATCATTGTCTGCACTTTATAAGTTTCACACTCTCCAATCAACTTTTTAATCAAAGTACGCTGTTCTTCTGAACAATGTCTCGAACGACCCATATTTCTCAGGCTTTCAAGGAGAAATGCATGTACAACATGTGCTGGCTTCACCCTTAAATAAGGGCCACCTGATTCACACCTGTTTCTTCACAGAATGATTGACCTCACTAATTAAACTCCACACTGCTATTATTTTGAACACCCCCCCCCCCCCCTTTAAATTAATTATTCAAATACACAGACTCAGAAACATGCAGATCATGAATGCTGAGTCTGGTGGTTTTCTTGGAATCTACTGCACCAACCGTTAAAATGTTTGACTTGGTAATATAATTCATACCAAAAACAGTGATTAATCTGGTTAGTCATATTGGACTGCTATTATTTTGAACACTACTGTACATATACAAACAATAACAGACATTACAGAGTAACATATAGTCATCACAAGAGTGCATGGAAGTTGTGGGAAACTGATGAAAGAAAGGATCAGGAGGAAAAGTGTACTAAGGGAGAACTGAGAATCAGATTGCCTATGGTAGTGCATTCTAGAGAACTGGTGCAGCAGAAGAGAAATCTTGGAGACAGGAGTGGGAGGTTTGGATTAAGGAGGATTTTAGTCTTGGTTCATTAGCAAAAGAGAGAACTTAGATAGGGAGGTGGTAGACAGATGAGGGAGGAGTTGTAGGCTGGTGCAGAACTGTGGAGAACTTTGTGGGTAAGGGTGATGAGTTTATGTTGTATTCAGTAGCAGATGGGCAACCAGTGCAAAGACTGACACAGGGTGGATAGGCATCAGTCTAGTAGCTGGACAGAAATATGAGCCTGGCTGCTTCATTCAGGACAGATTGGAGAAACGAGAGTTTTTAGTGAGAGACCAGGATGAAAAATGTAGGCAGAGAGAACGGCAAATCAGATTGTCTGGGGTAGTGTAATACGTAGTGCAGCACAAGAAAAGTTTTTGAGACGGGAGTGGGAGGCAGGGCTATGGAGTCGGAGTCGTGGAGTTTGTGTCCATTTTGGTCTAGTTGGAATCGGTATGAAATGGACCGACTCCTAAAATATATAATAAATTGGGTACAGTAGTTCAATGCAGTTTGTGGGGAATATTTTTTCATAAGAATTTGGGAAAGTTATGAAATGTCCTATAAATGTCTGTCCTATTCCTGATCTATGGGTCTAGACTTTTAGCTGAGATGAATCTGTGCTACAGTAAATTTATCACTTAAATATGAGCTATGTATGAGGGAGTCAGAGTCGTGGAGTAGGTGTCATGGAAATTGAGGAGTCTGAGTCGGAGGTTTGGCTTACCGACTCCACAGCCCTGGTGGGAGGTTCTGATTATTTAGGATTTTAGTCTTAAATCATTAGCAAAACTAAGAGGACGGTTAGGGTGGTAGATAGAGGCAAGGGAGGAGATGTGGGGTGCAGCACTGTGGAGAAGACTGTAGGGTGGTAGACAGGGATGGAGGAGATGTAGGCCGGTGCAGCATTGTGGAGAGCAAGGGTAAGCTGATAGACAGATGAGGGAGGAGATGTAAGGTGGTGCAGAACTGTGAAGAGCTTTGTGGTTGAGAGGGATCAGTTTTTATTGGACTCTGTAGCAGATGGGCAACCAGTGCAATGACTGGCACAGGGTGGAAGCATCTGTGTAGCAGCTGGACAGAAATATGATCCTGGCTGCTACATTCAGGATAGATAAGAGAGGGGAGAGTTTAGTGAGCTGGAGAACGATTAGTTGAGCGTTGCAGTAGTCCAGATGAGAATGAATGAGAGCAAAAATAAGAGTTTTTGTGGTTTCCATTGTAAGAAAAGATTTGATTTTGGAGATGTTTTTGAGGTGCAGGTAACATGAGCGAGAGATCAGTTATAGGGAGTGAAGGAAAGATCTGAGTCCTAATATAACAAGACAATGTGCTGTTGTGGAGTTATGGCAGAACCACACATGGAAATGAAATATCATGTATAGGTAGGATAGTGGAGTGAGGAAACACAAGGAGTTCAGTTTTGGAAAGATTCAGTTTTAGATTGAGGGAGGGCATGGTCTTAGAGATGGCAGACAAGCCCTGGTATTTTGTAGTAATGGGAGGTGTTGTCAGGAGACTGGCATCGCGTGTCTTCAGCAGAGAGATGGTACTGAAAACCAAATCTGCTGATAATTTGTCCAATAGGGGGCGGTGTATAGAGTGAATAGAGAAAGGACCTAGAACTGACCCTTGATGAACCTCAACAGTAAGGGGAAGAGGAGCCATCAAAAGATACAGTGAAGGAGAGGTCAGCGAGGTAGGAGGAGAACCAGGAGAGAACAGTGTCCTTGAGCCCCATAGAGCGGAGCATAGTGAGGAGGATTTGGTGATGCACAGTGTCAAATGCAGCAGAGAGATCCAGGAGAATCGGCAAAGTTAAGTGACCTTTAGATTTAGCTGTTAGTAGGTCATCAGAGACTTTATTGAGGGGAGTTTCTGTAGAGTTTAACCCCTTTACAGCCTGGGACGTATTAGTACGCACCAGGCTGTAACCCCCAGTTCAGTGAGGGTTCCGGCGCTGAGCCCGCACTGAACCGGTCACATGTCAGCTGATTCTTACAGCTGACATGTGCCCGCAAGAGCCGCGGGTGGATCGCGATAACATTTAACATCGCTGCGCCGTATGCGCGTCACTTACCCCGCCCATCGGTGACCCCGTTCACGTGATCGCGGGTCACCGATGCGTGGGCATGATAACCCTGGGTCTGCAGCAGACCCCAGTGGTTGTCATGTGCTGATCGCTATGAGCGCCACCTAGTGGTCGGTGCTCATAGCAAAGGACCATTCCTGCTACATAGAGGTGATCTGCTGATCACCTCTATGTAGCAGAGGCGATCAGACAAGTGCTGCTTCTAGTCTCCTATGGAGACTATAGAAGCAAGCAAAAAGTGAAAAAAAAAAGTTTTTAAAAATATAAAAGTTTAAATCACACCCCTTTCGCCCCATTCAAAATAAAAGAAAAACCCACATACACATATTTGGTATCGCCGCATTCAGAATCGCCCGATCTATCAATATAAAAAAAATAATTAATCCGATCGGTAAACGGCGTAACGAGAAAAAAATTCTAAACGCCAGAATTAAGTTTTTTGGTCGCCGCAACATTGCAATAAAATGCAGTAACGGGCGATCAAAACATCGGATCTACCCCAAAATGGTATCAATAAAAACTTCAGCTCGGCGTGCAAAAAATAAGCCCTCATCCGGCCCAAGATCCTGAAAAATGGAGACGCTACGGGTCTTGCAAAGTGGCGCCATTTTTTTTTTTAGCAAACTTTGGAATTTTTTTTCACCACTTAAATAAAAAAGAACCTGTACATGTTTGGAGTCTGCAAACTCGTAATGACCTGGAGAATAAGAATGGCAGGTCAGTTTTAGCATGCAGTGAACGTGTTAAAAAAAAATAAAAAAAACATCTGTGGTATTGCACTTTTTTTTGCAATTTCACCGCACTTGGAATTTTTTTCCCGTACACGATATGGTAAAACCAGTAATATCGTTCAAAAGTACAACTCGTCCCGCAAAAAATAAGCCCTCACACAGCCATATTGACCAAAAAATAAAAACGCTATGGCTCTGGGAACAAGGGGAGCAAAAAACGAAAATGCAAAAACGGAAAATCCCAGGGTTGTGAAAGGGTTAAGGAGCGGAAACCAGATTGTAAAGGGTCAGGAAGAGGTTATCGGAGAGAAAGTGGATTATAAAAGAAGCGAGGAGCCCGGTAAGTTCTTCTGTTACAGGGTCAAAGGCGGAGAGTGAACTGGATGAAGTGAGGGGGATGCCATTATATATACTCAACACTCCAACCCCCAACATCCTCCGATCACTGGACATGTCCGTAATATAATTCTACTATACTCCATACCTAGAGCACTACAACTCCCAACATTACCATAATACAGTACCAACCCCTCAGCCCAGATGTAATACAAAAGCTACGGATACTTTTTTCTTTTTGTGATAATCCTGTAGAGTATATCCACCAGTCACTGAAAGACACCTTCTTATATATGATCAGTTTCCAATCCGATGCTCCTCAGAATGAGAAAAGGGAATGTCCTACAATAAGCTATTACATATTACTGTGATAAGTTACAGAACAGCACATATTCTTTCCTGAAATGGACAATGCACTGTTTCTACAGATTGTTATGGTCCAGTAAGGTAAATTTAATATTTTATATCATGATTCTTTGTCTCCACCTAGTGGACACTTGTGAGAACTGTCAGCGATAGATGATGCTAGTTTTCAGACTGTCTGCTGCCCTCTAGTGTATAAACTGTAAGACTGCAGCATTATCATCTCTGCTGGATATTTACTACTACTGTCCAAATCAAAGAGCGAGTAATGTGTCCACAAGGACACAAGTTTTTTTTTTTTTTTTTTTACAATTTGTGATAAATGATAGAATATATTGCAGACCTAAGTTTTTTGAATAAGTGTTAAACTACTGATAATTCCATCTCCGGTTGGGCCATGTTCACCTGCACAGGTGCTAGATATGGGTACTAGCATAGGAGGGAATTATCATTTTACAATTACCTAGTTTTATGCTTTCTGGGCAATATGAACGCTACTCTAAGCAATGACTTTCCACTTAAGTTTAAAATTATTGTGCTACATGGAAAATTATACTTGAGTTGTGCCTATCTTTTTATACAAAACCTGTAGAGAAGCATTATCTTGCTACCCTTGTCCCTCACAACAAGATTAAACTGTTTTTGGTGCACAGTGTAATGTGTCCAGGAACTGTCCCAATTCTCATGCTCTGTAATTTGTCAAACACTCTTTCATTCAGTGGGAAGCTTCCCTTAATTTTTCATTCTGCCTGCACAATGGGTGCTGGGACCTCCTTTCTCTCACTTCTTTTGCCATTGTCCAATTCTAAATAGAGCCACCTCCCTGTTATGTTTACATGCAGGCAGAAAAACAGAAAAGTGGGAGCAAAAAGAAAAAGGCCCGCCTCCACTTCCTGTAGAGAGACAAAGACCCGCCTCCACTTCCTGTAGAGAGACAAAGACCCGCCTCCACTTCCTGTAGAGAGACAAAGACCCGCCTCCACTTCCTGTAGAGAGACAAAGACCCGCCTCCACTTCCTGTAGAGAGACAAAGACCCGTCCACATTTCCTGTAGAGAGACAAAGACCCGTCCACATTTCCTGTAGAGAGACAAAGACCCGCCTCCACTTCCTGTAGAGAGACAAAGACCCGTCCACATTTCCTGTAGAGAGACAAAGACCCGCCTCCACTTCCTGTAGAGAGACAAAGACCTGCCCCCATTTCCTATAGAGCAAGGGCGGGGAATCTTTTTTCTGCCAAAGACCATTTGGATATTTATACAGTCCTTCAGGGGTCGCACAAATTGCTCGCTAACTTCGCCCACAAAGTACATCCTGACGCTCGCATTAATGTCATGACATAATCTTTCATTGCACTTCACTCAACATTCAGCAGTGAACACTGCGTGCGGAGCAAGAAGAAATTAATGGGCAGGTGGCCGTCAAAATATAGCTCTCGGCCCAACCACTGCGGTCCCAGGAAATCTGCCCGGGGGCTGGATAAAGTCATAGAGGGATGTAAACGGCACGCGGGCCTGAGGTTCCCCACCCCGCTATAGAGAGACAAAGACCCAGCCCCATTTCCTGTAGAGAGACAAAGACTCGCCCCCACTTCCTATAGTGAGACAAAGACCCGCCCTCACTTCCTATACAGAGACAAAGACCCGCCCCCACTTCCTGTAGAGAGACAAGACCTCCCCCACTTCCTGTAGAGAGACAAGACCTCCCCCACTTCCTGTAGAGAGACAAGACCCGCCCCCACTTCCTGTAGAGACAGACCTGCCCCCACTTCCTGTAGAGACAGACCTGCCCCCACTTCCTGTAGAGACAGACCTGCCCCCACTTCCTGTAGAGAGACAAGACCTCCCCCACTTCCTGTAGAGAGACAAGACCTCCCCCACTTCCTGTAGAGAGACAAGACCTCCCCCACTTCCTGTAGAGAGACAAGACCTCCCCCACTTCCTGTAGAGAGACAGACCCGCCCCCACTTCCTGTAGAGACAGACCCGCCCCCACTTCCTGTAGAGACAGACCCGCCCCCACTTCCTGTAGAGACAGACCCGCCCCCACTTCCTGTAGAGACAGACCTGCCCCCACTTCCTGTGAGCAGACAAATATATTAAAATTGTGGAAATAAAATCAGGGAAACACGGCGCTCCTATAGGTAGTACTGTATATAGCTATATAGCAGGAGTTGTATATTTTATGTGCTGATCTGTTTAGCTATGCAAGTGTGCATAGCAAGTGCTGACTGTTGCGAACTACTACTCAGATCACCACACGGGTCCGTAAACAATAGAAGACAAAGAGCACCAACACTGGTGCTGTATGTTGTAATCTCTTTCTTGGTTGCTTCATTGGGGTACACAGAGAACCATAGGTGTACGCTGCTGCCTCCAGGAGGTTGACATTAAGCATTACACTTAAAGGGAACCTGTCAGCAGGATTTTGCTAAGTAAATTACAGGCAGTGTCATGTTGAGGCTGCTGCACTGATTAATATGATACATGAGGTGAAGAAATCAGTCTTGTGGTTCTTGTGTAATCAGTGTTTGCAGTTTTGAGTTAATGATATGCCCGTGCCCCGGGGCGGGACTGTAGGCAGGGTCTTATCCTGGTGCTCTAGGCCAGATCAGCAAGATAAGACCTGCCCACAGGCCCGCCTCAAAGCACAAGTGTGTGCCTCATCATTGAGACTGAGAGACAGCCGGACAGAGAGACAGCCAGAGAGAGAGAGAATAATTTCAAGACTTTAGTTATTGACACTAACGTATCTATTTGACATCTTATGTATACGTGTTTACTGTGTATAATTTAGTTTTACTTACTTTTGCAGTGTGTACTGACATCACATTATGTAGTATAAAAGCCGTTCTCTTTTGGGTTAACATACAGACCCAGAAAACCTTTGTATTCCCATATGTATAGTTACAATATGCCCCTACACTTACAATGTATCGCTATGGTCTGCCGGACAAAGGAGTGGTCTCAAAATGTGGGTATGTATACTATTTTATGTTTATGTAGTTATTCAGATTATTGGATCATTTTAATCATTTTGTTGTAACCATGTGGGGAGAGGGTGTGTAGTTTATAGTTTTTTGACAGCATTAAGTATTTTCTGTGACAAAATCAATTGGTGTCATTGTCACTTCAATTTTGTTCCCTTTTTGCATATGGTGTGTGGCATAACGTCTTGGAACACTGTTCCAGGAAGTTTTTTCTTCTATTTGAGGGATGTTTGTTGATACAATTGTGTAGCATTTGTATGGTGCGCCCAACATACAGGGACATTCTCATAGGTACATGACATAACTGTATGACATATCAAGAAGTAATGGCGAGTTGGAATATTTCCTTGGTAGTGTTTGCTGCAACATAAACCTGAGGAATGCCATCATTTAAAGAAGCACTCGTCCCATAAAAGTTTTTATCCTCTTAATATATTGCAGTCACCATATTATATAACATTGTGTACTTACAGTTGCTCATTGTGCCTTTCTACCCAGTTAATTATTCTATTTTCTCTGCTTTATGTAGAAACAAAAAGTCTCTTGTCCCTGCATTTATCTTCCCCCTCTCCAACTCCTGACTCAGCTGCTCTGCCTCTCCACCGCCATTGACTTTCAGGGACTCATGCAGAGAAAATTGACTTCCTGTTTCTACATAGAGCTCAGAAGGATTCAGCTAGTCAGTTTTTAATCATTTGATGTCATAGACCTAATGGAAAAGAGAATTGTGTAGAAAGGTAAAATGAGCAATTGTAAGTACACAGTGCTATATAATATGATGACTACAATATATTAAGAGGATAAAAACTTTGATGGGAAGAGTGCTTCTTTAATTTGGGGCCAGAATAATTTTTGGGGTAGGGTCTCTGCGGTAAGTGATTGATTCTAGGGGATTTAGAGGGTACCTAAAGAGGAGGTGGCAATTTTTACTTTTTTGTACTCCTGTACTGGATATTGTATCTGATAACTAAAATATTAATTGCATTTGTCTAGAGTTTCTGTTCTCTGGACTTTTAAGACTGTGTTTTCACTTTGGTATGCATTGTTGATTTTTTTTTTTTAGGATATTGTTTCTGGACAGTACGATAGTCAGTGCAGTTTGTTCCAATCCTTTTGATCTGACTATAAGGTATATTTTGTAGCCATTTCATTTTTTTTAAATAATGGTTGCTATAATATGGGAGACAGCTACTGATCTGGGTCTCCATTATAATTTTAACGAAATCTAGAAACTCAGTCCTTTCTTGTCCTGTCCTTGTTGACGGTTTGTGTCAGGTGAACACCCCAAGGATTATTACTGATTTTTTTTTTTCACAAACTAGGGTCATACCACCCTCGTCCTTCCCATACGAACAACAATTCATCAATGTATCTTTTATGCATAATAATGTGGTGTTATATATTTTCATTCATTCATTCAAATATTCCCATACATAACTTTGCATAAAAAGGCACGTCGTTGGTGCCCGTTGCGGTACCAAGCAGCTGATTAAACATTTTTTTTTTGTTATATGTAAAGTGGTTGTTCCCAACAACTAAGTTTAGAAATTCCAACAGACCAATCATTTGAGGCGATGGAATAGTAAGATCTTAATCAAGAAAGGTTTTGACACATTATAGACCAATCTCATTGTTTATAGTTATAGTATAACGATGTGACACCCATAGTAAGCAGTATATAACTATCCATATAATCTGCTAATTCTAACTCATTGATTAATTGTGTGGAATCCCTTAAATAGGTTAGCCAGGATTTAACATATGGTTGGAATAATCAGTGGAAATAATGAGATAAATTGCTCGTAGCTGCAGTGGTGTGAGAGACTTTTGGTCTCCCTGGTGGATCCAGCAGACTCTTGTGAATTTTGTGAAGATGATAGAAGTACGGTTTTGTCAGAAATGAAATGGAGGAAATTTCTTTCATTTTTTGTCAATATTAGCTTATTGTGTGCCCGATTAATGAACTCCTCACGTAAAGCTTTCTTACGGTTGGCAAGGGATCATTCTATGTTATAGCATTAGACTCAGAATTCTGTTAGCTTTCTTAAAAAAAAGTCAGATACTGTATTACAGTACCTCCCCCTTTATCATGTATGTAAACAAAGACCCTTCCCCACTTCCTGTAAGCATAGAATTGCCCCCACTTCCTGCCTTCACTCCCTGTAGGGAAACAAATACCCGTCCTCACTCCCTGTAGAGAAATAAAGACCCGCCCTCACTCCTTGTAGAGAAACAAAGACCCGCCCTCACTCCTTGTAGAGAAACAAAGACCCGCCCTCACTCCTTGTAGAGAAACAAAGACCCGCCCTCACTCCTTGTAGAGAAACAAAGACCCGCCCTCACTCCTTGTAGAGAAACAAAGACCCGCCCTCACTCCCTGTAGAGAAACAAAGACCCGCCCTCACTCCCTGTAGAGAAACAAAGACCCACCCTCACTCTCTGTAAAGAAACAAAGACCCACCTTCACTCTCTGTAGAGAAACAAAGACCCGCCCTCACTCTGTAGAGAAACAAAAACCCGCCCTCACTCTCTGTAGAGAAACAAAGACCCTCCCTCACTCCTTGTAGAGAAACAAAGACCCGCCCTCACTCCCTGTAGAGAAACAAAGACCCACCCTCACTCTCTGTAGAGAAACAAAGACCCGCCCTCACTCCTTGTAGAGAAACAAAGACCCACCCTCACTCTCTGTAGAGAAGCAAAGACCCGCCCTCACTCTCTGTAGAGAAACAAAGACCCGCCCTCACTCCTTGTAGAGAAACAAAGACCCGCCCTCACTCTCTGTAGAGAAACAAAGACCCGCCCTCACTCTCTGTAGAGAAACAAAGACCCGCCCTCACTCTCTGTAGAGAAACAAAGACCCGCCCTCACTCTCTGTAGAGAAAAAAAGACCCGCCCTCACTCTCTGTAGAGAAACAAAGACCCGCCCTCACTCTCTGTAGAGAAACGAAGACCCGCCCTCACTCTCTGTAGAGAAACAAAGACCCGCCCTCACTCCTTGTAGAGAAACAAAGACCCGCCCTCACTCCTTGTAGAGAAACAAAGACCCGCCCTCACTCTCTGTAGAGAAACAAAGACCCACCCTCACTCTCTGTAGAGAAACAAAGACCCGCCCTCACTCTCTGTAGAGAAACAAAGACCCGCCCTCACTCTCTGTAGAGAAACAAAGACCCGCCCTCACTCTCTGTAGAGAAACAAAGACCCGCCCTCACTCTCTGTAGAGAAACAAAGACCCGCCCTCACTCCTTGTAGAGAAACAAAGACCCGCCCTCACTCCTTGTAGAGAAACAAAGACCCGCCCTCACTCCCTGTAGAGAAACAAAGACCCACCCTCACTCTCTGTAAAGAAACAAAGACCCACCTTCACTCTCTGTAGAGAAACAAAGACCCGCCCTCACTCTGTAGAGAAACAAAAACCCGCCCTCACTCTCTGTAGAGAAACAAAGACCCACCTTCACTCTCTGTAGAGAAACAAAGACCCGCCCTCACTCTGTAGAGAAACAAAGACCCACCCTCACTCTGTAGAGAAACAAAGACCCACCCTCACTCTCTGTAGAGAAACAAAAACCCGCCCTCACTCTCTGTAAAGAAACAAAGACCCACCTTCACTCTCTGTAGAGAAACAAAGACCCGCCCTCACTCTGTAGAGAAACAAAGACCCACCCTCACTCTCTGTAGAGAAACAAAGACCCTCCCTCACTCCTTGTAGAGAAACAAAGACCCTCCCTCACTCCTTGTAGAGAAACAAAGACCCGCCCTCACTCTCTGTAGAGAAACAAAGACCCGCCCTCACTCTCTGTAGAGAAACAAAGACCCGCCCTCACTCTCTGTAGAGAAACAAAGACCCGCCCTCACTCTCTGTAGAGAAACAAAGACCCGCCCTCACTCTCTGTAGAGAAACAAAGACCCGCCCTCACTCTCTGTAGAGAAACAAAGACCCGCCCTCACTCTCTGTAGAGAAACAAAGACCCGCCCTCACTCTCTGTAGAGAAACAAAGACCCGCCCTCACTCTCTGTAGAGAAACAAAGACCCGCCCTCACTCTCTGTAGAGAAACAATGACCCGTCCCCACTACCTATTGAGACAAGGACCCGTCCCCACTACCTATTGAGACAAGGAACTCGTCCCCACTACCAATTGAGACAAGGACCCGTCCCCACTTCCTGTAATCAGTCTTGGCTGCTAGAGAAGGATTACACCTGACAACAGACAGTGGACAGCCACTTCGAGAATCATGGGGAGAATCGTAGAGGCCGACCCTGTGTAGTGATTTTTAAAGGATAAGATGAAATAATTTATAAATGAAATGATTTTCAGATTTGACTTATCGTATGTTTTGTCACATGACATCAAGTACGGAGTACATTTAATCCAAGAACTGCAAAGTTTTATTCCAAGTGTTGCCTTTGCATCTTCCATACAGGGTCGGGGAAGAGACTGCTCCTAGCATTTTGCAATTTTTATTTTAGTGGAATAAATGAAAAAAAAAAGAAAAGAAAACAGATGGAAAACCCCAACCCCACAGACTCTCTGTATCATTGATCATATCGTTCTTATATATGATGATATTACAATCTCACACTTTTCATAATGACAAAAAGGAATTGCTTACTTTTTAATTTGATATAATAATAGTCAAATATAATAAAAGGCAAAAATTCTTTCTGGAATTCTCGACAATGTAGAAAGCAGTGATTGGGTAAATCGAACATTTTATATTATGGTCTTTTGTCGCCACCTAGTGGACACTTGTGAGAACTGACAGTTTAGATTCTCTCTGCTTCCCTCTAGTGAACAATCTGTTAAGTGCAGTTTTATCACAGCTCTGCAGGGCGTACTGTGGGACAGTTCTGTATAATTGCCTCTGAACTAATCAAGAGGTTCTGACATGGGAAACCTTAATAATTATCATTTCACAAATAGCTGAGTTCCCAAGTGGCTGAATTATTGCAGATTTGCAGTGTGGATTCTGCACTACATTTCTGTGGGTTTTTCTGATGTCTTTTAAAATAAACATGTTAATTCAGAGCGAATTTTCCTTTAGAGGGTTAAATCTGCAGAAAAACGAGCAACAAACACTACACTTAACGTACGATTTTCTTTCTGGATTTGACGCAAAGTCCACAGCAGATATCGCCAGTCTGATAATCTTGTGGAGGGTTGACTTTCATCTGTTGGGACTGATATGGGAACTTTATGGCCGTGATCGCCAGTGTCAGCGCATGCAAGGAATTATAAATTATGTATAACCCAAATGCCCCATGTATATGTGTATAGTCAGGTCCCATTCAGTTTGTGTGTGGACATCTGCTGGCCTAATGAACTAATTACACCTCTTCTGTAACGTCAGCTACACACATCACTAGTCCCTGTTCTGCCCAGAGTACAATGCAATGAAAAAAAAAGCTTTAAAGGAGTGTCCACTACTGGATAAACCTATATATATATCAATATAGTGAGGCTGTCCCTACATCAGTGACACAAAAGATACAGTTACTAAGATACAAGGGGTTGCAGATAATACAATATTAATTAGACTCAATATCAAATCACTTTATGGCAATTTAGGCATGATTTAGATATTTTTGCAGTCCCACGTGTTATTACACCTTGTTCTCCCTAACAATTAATTTTTGTTTGATGGTAAATTCCATCACCAAACAAAAGGGACCGCTATGGGCATGGCTTGCGCGCCTACTGTTGCTAATTTGTTTTTAGGGTGCCTTTACACACTTGTATTTTCAGAGATTTACTTTTTTTCGCATTTCTTTTCAGGTAGGTTTATTGACAATATTTTGATTCCATGGAAGGGGGAGACACAATTATTTTTGGCTTCTGTCACCAAATAGCAATACTTTATATTAAGATACGGATGTTTTTCACTCGGGGGGCAGGAGAAGTACGGTAATTTCTTATTTGTGATTTAAAATAGTTGTTGTATTTTCCTTTGTTGAGGAGAGCGCTGTTCTCCTGACTCACTGCTTCTAGTGTTAACCCGTGGCATGGCCATGTCACTGGCATCAAATGTGTGTTATTCCATGATGCTAGCAGAAGCAGCTTTGACTCTGCAGCATTAGACGAGCCCAGGAGCAATGAGGCTGGCTAGATCCAGCGATCTGCCAGATTCAGAGCTGCGATAGCATGCTCTATATCAAAAATTTGTGAAAAGAAAAAAAAGGACGTTGAAGCTGGTAGTTGGAAGCGCTAGGATGTCAAAATGAGGGGCAAACAGTCCATGAGCTAAAATTAAAAAGTAAGCCAAAGCAGCTCACCAGTAACCCCAAAAGGGGTGAAATGTGGAAAATGCAACAGGTAAAAGCTATATGCCTTAGCGCTTTCTATCACCAGCTTTTACCTGTTATATTTTCTATATCAAAAATTTGATCTTATAGACTGTAGAGGAGGCCATTGGCCTAGGCAACAAGTAGTAAATTCTAAAATTAAAAATCCTTCCGTTCCCAGAATCGGAGATTGTAAGAGGAGGAATCCCTACTTGAGTGCTAGAGGCAGCGGCTCACAAGAAAAGACTCTTTCGTATGGGAACCAACAAACTTTTTTGACCGTTTTTAAAGCATGAGACCATCTTGAAGAAGGCCTTTTAGAAGCCAAAATACAGTTATAAAAAATACCGTGTTAAATAAGTCAGGGATACAACCTATGCAAAAACATCATGATATATGGGCTCTATGATAGACGCAAGCTACTGATGCTTCCAACATATTGAGAAAATATTGGCTGATTTTAAAGGAAAACTCAGATACCATAGAGGAAAAAATCTAAGGGACTTAGTCATCCATAACGGCACCGAAACTGGCTCTCCATTTAACAAAAGGGAGCCTTCACGTTTGGAGGGTGTTCTTTTCGTCTGCATTCTGCATCTACCAGCAAAAAAAAAGACTTTGTAAATGCAGTTGCTGGACACAGATATAACATATTTAATTCCATCAACTGCAGCAATAAAGTTATAGTTTATGTAGCAAAATGCCCATGTCCAAAACTCTATGAAGGCGAGACGATTCAAGAGTTTCAGCATGGGATCTGAATCGCTAGTACACGTGAAAAGTAAAAAAAAAACCCTCAGTAATATATCTTAGAGAAATCTGCTTCCTTCTCCTCCTGGACTGATTTGTACTCGCTGAATACAGATGTTACCCACGAACTAAGAGGAAAAAAATCAGTGCAGGAGAAGAAAGACGCAGATTTCTCTGATGAGATATATTGCAAAGTTTCTTATTTTCATGTGTGATAATGGTTTATGAAATAAAAATTAAAATGACAGTTACTCTTTAGCACCGTAGCAGATACTCCTATCTCAAAGCACATCCGAATGGCCCATAAAGACAATCCAACTGCCCAGAGGCGTAGCTAGGGTTTTGGTTCAGGGGAGGCGAAACTTCTGAGTGGGCCCCTAACCAGGTAACCCTGATTACAGCTATGGTGGCGCACCCAGATAGTGGATGTAGGAGAACCTCAGCAAATGACAGCGCTGTTACTGAAAATAATCTCTATACAAAGACCAGCACTGCTATTACCGGTATATGGTGACATATTGCTAGATACTAGTCCTGCAGAATATATAAGAGATTACAGTTATATATAGTAATTTACAGCTGATGTTCTTTCTGATTACATTTTTCACTTTACCATCTGGCCCAGACCGACACGACAACGTCTCCGTCCAGGACTCAGAGTCTCAGGTCTGCAGAGATCACAACAAAGACACATTTGACTCCTTACATTTCAGGCCCTGTCCCCATCTATTCCCAACCTGCACAAACCCCTCATCCTGCTGATAATCCAATACTGAGCCTCTGTTGCTGTACATGTCCCTATTACTGCACCTGCTGCGTACTCTCTAAATGGTAAAACAAACCTCTAGAATATAGTAATGGACTGTGCAAGTGCCCTAGAAAACAGTGCCCACATTTTGCCCCATAGAAAGTAATAATGCCTTCTGTGTGCCCCTCCTGGAGTCCACACCCAAAGCCACAGGAATTCATCTAATGGTGAGCTGAAAAAACACTTTTTTCTTATATATGCCCCTCTCTACACAGTATGATGCTCTCCTATACACAGTATAATGCACCCTCACTGTATAGTAACCCCCACACACAGTATACTGACCCCTTAGAAGCCCCCAAACTGATGTCTCCAACACTGTATGATTGCCCCCACACTATACAAAGACCCCACATAATCTTCACACTGTATGACCCTAACTGTAATCCCCACACTGTATAAATAGCCTCCATATAGTATAATGCACCAGATAGTCCTCAATATAGTATAATGCACCCCCCATAGGCAGTCTGTAGCATAATCCCGCCACCCCCCATAGGCAGTCTGTAGCATAATCCCCCTACCCCCCATAGGCAGTCTGTAGCATATTCCCCCTACCCCCCATAGGCAGTCTGTAGCATAATCCCCCCACCCCCCATAGGCAGTCTGTAACATAATCCCCTCACCCCCCATAGGCAGTCTGTAGCATAATCCCCTCACCCCCCATAGGCAGCCTGTAGCATAATCCCCTCACCCCCCATAGGCAGCCTGTAGCATAATCCCCTCACCCCCCATAGGCAGCCTGTAGTATAATCCCCTCACCCCCCATAGGCAGCCTGTAGCATAATCCCCTCATCCCCCATAGGCAGCCTGTAGCATAATCCACTCACCCCCCCCATAGGCAGCCTGTAGCATAATCCCCTCACCCCCCATAGGCAGCCTGTAGCATAATCCTCTCACCCCCCATAGGCAGCCTGTAGCATAATCTCCTCAACCCCCATAGGCAGCCTGTAGCATAATCCCCTCACCCCTCATAGGCAGCCTGTAGCATAATCCACCCCCCATAGGCAGTCTGTAGCATAATCCCCTCACCCCCCATAGGCAGTCTGTAGCATAATCCCCCCCACCCCCCATAGGCAGTCTGTAGCATAATCCCCCCCCACCCCCCATACGCAGTCTGTAGCATAATCCACCCCCCATAGGCAGTCTGTAGCATAATCCACCCCCCACCCCCCATAGGCAGTCTGTAGCATAATCCACCCCCCACCCCCCATAGGCAGTCTGTAGCATAATCCCCCCCCACCCCCCATAGGCAGTCTGTAGCATAATCCCTCCCACCCCCATAGGCAGTCTGTAGCATAATCCCCCCCCCATATGAAAAAAATAAATAAGCACAATACTCACCTGTCTCTCCTCCTCATCCCCCCCCCCCTGCTCCGAGCGCCCGACCCCCGCAAATCTTCAGCACAGCAGGCTGGGCGCCAAGTGATGACGTCAGTGACGTCAGACACAGGAGTCTATGAGGACTAAGGGGGAGCTTGCGGTTGCTGTGACGTGCGGGGGGGCGATGCTGGCACTGGGGGCCCGCTCCTGCTCAGGGGCCCCATAGCAGCCGCCGGGCAGTGCCGTGACATCGGGTCTCCCTGCTCTGCCCGGAGTGTACACAGTGTATAGTTACAATGGCGTAGCTCCGGGTGGGCCCCCTCTGAGCGCGGGGCCCGGGGAGGCCGTCCCCTCTGCCCCCTGGTAGCTACGCTACTGCAACTGCCTTAAAGAGGTTGTTCTGTCTAAGGATATCCTAACCCAGCATCCCCACTGCTCAGCTGAAAACAGCTCTGACCGAGGCCATTCATTATGTAGTGGCCGCTGCAGAGAACCGCAGAACGTGAGATGAATGGAGACTGTAACAGCTGAGTGTTCGGGGTCTACCGGACCCCCACCAATCCCAAGTATAGGTCATCAGTATCTTTAGCTCAGACAACCCCTTTAACTTTTTTGCATGTACAACAATTGAAGCTAGTCCTTAGAAAAGGCAACTTCAAACTACTCCCGAAAGAGGAGACGAGATGAATCTACAGACTGAAACCAATCCCATGGAAAACAATTTCCTAAAAAGTAAATTATATTACAGAAGTAATAATGTCCCTAATTGGACTCTAAAATAATAATGTTCCCCACTGGCCACCATAAACTAATAAAGTATGTTCCTCAATCTGGCCCCCAAACAGTAATTAAGTCCCTTGTCCAGCCTGGCACCCCCATAAATCCATCTTGGCCCCCCCTTTCCTGCATATATCCATCCTGACACCCCTCCATATATCACTTCTGGCCCCCATATGTCCAGTGTGACCCCTCCATATATTTATCCTACCCCATGTGTATAGAGTTTGTTGTTCTTGTGCTTGGATTTTGCCAGGGACATGCGGATGTGAAGCGTTCTTCGCTTGCATTTCCGCATGCGGGTTGACAAGCGCTTTCCAAGAGATTTTAGCATCACCTGGAAAGTGCTTGACAACTTGGTCACACTATATAAATCCATGCAAACGGCATGGATTTATATAGTGTGACCCGAGAGAATGTCAAAAAATAAATGTATACTTACCCTCTGATGGCCCGCGCTGTCTTGTTTCCCTCCATTCTCCCTTGCCGGCAGCAGTACACTGAAGGACCTGCCGACGTCAGCGTCGCGTGATCCGTCACATGACTATGACGTCAGCGCAGGTCCTCCAGTCCATCGCGAACTGCCGGCATGCGAGAAGGAGCATTTCCGGTGACTACCTCTTGAAGCTCATCAAGAGAATGCAAAGAGTGTGCTAAGCAGTCATCAAAGAAAAAGGTGGCTACTTTGAAAAACCTAGAATATAAGACATATTTTCAGTTGTTTCACACTTTTTTGTTAAGTATATAATTCCACATGTGTTAATTCATAGTTTTGATGCCTTCAGTGTTAATGTACAATTTTCATAGTCATGAAAATACAGAAAAATCTTTAAATGAGAAGGTGTGTCCAAACTTTTGGTCTGTACTGTATATATTTTTTTTAAAGCTGTCTTACGGTTCCAGAGATATGGGCCTTTTTTATTTTGTGGCTCACGGGCTCCTCAGGGGCGTGTCTTTAGGCTGCTCTGCATAATTATCCTGTGAGCCACACCCCCTTCTAAGAACCATACAAATTAGCACTAAATAAAAAGGCCCATATCTCTGGAACCGTATGGCGGATTGAAATTTGAAGACATTTAACCTGGTGACAGATCCTCTTTAAGTACTTTCAATAGAAGATGGCTTATTTTAGTATAGCAATTGCATATAACAGATATACTGTATGTCAATCCATAGCTATGTATGGGGGAGTCATGAGAGTTGGCAAAGTGATCATTCAGCCAGCAGTTCTCTTAATGTGTATGGGGCCTTTAGTCCACTATAATGTGGAATGGAGAAGTAGTGGGATCTATGAGGCGACTGACAGGAGGACACCACCTAGATTAGTGAATATG
The DNA here is from genome assembly GCF_046119375.1 of Phyllobates terribilis. Classification (NCBI taxonomy): domain Eukaryota; kingdom Metazoa; phylum Chordata; class Amphibia; order Anura; family Dendrobatidae; genus Phyllobates; species Phyllobates terribilis. The sequence continues at coordinate 92,462,247 of NW_027362765.1, read as the reverse complement.
GCTGGCAATCCAAGAAAATGGTGATAGTGTTTTTGAGCCTTGTAATCAGAAGGGGAGTAATAAATAGACACGTTTGGGTGATCAGAATGCATTGTAGTTTCATACCCCTGATGAAGCTTGCAAAGTGAAACGCGCTGGTGAAACTCATTTAAGTTTTTAAAATAGCCTTGTGGAAAAAGAGAAAGTGAAGAACTGCAGCCGTTCACAGCAGTCTCTCCGTCTGACTACTGCTAATTTCAGCCCTGCTGTTGCATAAGAATGGACAGTGAGCACGTATGAAATATAAGATCATCTGTACATCCAAGTATTATACAACCCCTGGCAAAAATTATGGAATCACTGGGCTCGTAGTATGTTCATTCAGTTGTTTAATGTTGTTAAAAAAAGCAGATCACAGACATGGCACAAAACTAAAGTCATTTCAAATGGCAACTTTAGGGCTTTAAGAAACACTAAAAGAAATCAAGATAAAAAATGTGGTACTCAGTAAGGGTAATTTTTTTCAGACCAAGCAGAGGGAAAAAATTATGGAATCACTCAATTCTGAGGAAAAAATTATGGAATCACCCTGTAAATTTTCATTCCAAAACTAACACCTGCATCAAATTAGATCTGCTTGTTAGTCTGCATCTAAAAATGAGTGATCACACCTTGGAGAGCTGTTGCACCAAGTGGACTGACATGAATCATGGCTCCAACACGAGAGATGTCAATTGAAACAAAGGAGAGGATTATCAAACTCATAAAAGAAGGTAAATCATCACGCAATGTTGCAAAAGATGTTGGTTGTTCACAGTCAGCTGTGTCTAAAATCTGGACCAAATACAAACAGCATGGGAAGGTTGTTAAAGGCAAACATACTGGTAGACCAAGGAAGACATCAAAGCGTCAAGACCAGAAACTTAAAGCAATATGTCTCCAAAACAAATGAGGACCAAATGGGAGGAAACTGGAGTCAATGTCTGTGCCTGAACTGTAAGAAACCGCCTAAAGGAAATGGGATTTACATACAGAAAAGCTAAACATAAGCCATCATTAACACCTAAACAGAAAAAAACAAGGTTTCAATGGGCTAAGGAAAAGCAATCGTGGACTGTGGATGACTGGATGAAAGTCATATTCAGTGATGAATCGCGAATCTGCATTGGGCAAGGTGATGATGCTGGAACTTTTGTTTGGTGCCGTTCCAATGAGATTTATAAAGATGACTGCATGAAGAGAACATGCAAATTTCCACAGTCATTGATGATATGGGGCTGCATGTCAGGTAAAGGCAGTGGGGAGATGGCTGTCATTACATCTTCAATAAATGCCCAAGTTTACATTGATATTTTGGACAGTTTTCTTATCCCATCAATTGAAAGGATGTTTGGGGATGATGACATCATTTTTCAAGATGATAATGCATCCTGCCATAGAGCAAAAACATTCCTTGAAAGAAGACACATAAGGTCAATGTCATGGCCTGCAAATAGTCTGGATCTCAATCCAATTGAAAATCTTCGGTGGAAGTTGACGAAAATGGTCCATGACAAGGCTCCAACCTGCAAAGCTGATCTGGCAACAGCAATCAGAGAAAGTTGGAGCCAGATTGAAGAAGAGTACTGTTTGTCACTCTTTAAGTGCATGCCTCAGAGACTGCAAGCTGTTATTAAAGCCAGAGGTGGTGCAACAAAATACTAGTGATATATTGGAGTGTTCTTTTGTGTGTTTATTTTTCATGATTCCATAATTTTTTCCTCAGAATTGAGTGATTCCATAATTTTTTCCCTCTGCTTGGTCTGAAAAAAATTACTCTTACTGAGTACCACATTTTTAATCTTGATTTCTTTGTGTTTCTTAAAGCCATAAAGTTACCGTTTGAAATGACTTTAGTTTTGCGCCATGTCTGTGATCTGCTTTTTTTCAGCAACATTAAACAACTAAATGAACATCCTCCGAGTCCGGTGATTCCATAATTTTTTGCCAGGGGTTGTAGACTGCCGGCAGATCCAAAAAAGAAAATAAATCCTATATTTATGGGTGGACTACATAGCAGACAGTGAGATACTAATGCAAAGTCGGCACCACGCGGCATAATACTATTATCTGTTACTGGTCCACTGACTATATACTCCGCTATTACACTCTCACCTCCATTCAGGAATATCACACATAATATAAACCTCAGGGTGCACCTGTTTTGGGGCCACGTTCCAACGTAGCTTAAATCCTGCTTTCTTTTTGTTTGTTTTTCTGCTGTACTTTTTTGTGCAGAAAATCAGCTGCATTTAACAGTTCAACTAACTGTGCATTTAGTGGTGCTGATTACCTGTGTGTTTTTTTGGTGCGTTTTTTCTGCAATTTAAAACAGAAAAAAATGCTGCTTCAAATTGCAACAAAAAAAAAAAAAACACAAAAAAAGGTAAAAAGCGCATTCAAAAAAGAAAAGCAACAAAAATACATTAGAGCTGATCACTATTGGTGCAGACGAAAAAAAAGCAGAGTTTTTGCAGTGAGAACACGGTTTCAATACAGCACTTGTGAATATTTGATGCCCCACAGGACAGGACGCCTTACATCTTATTGTGAAAGATTTAAGATTAAGATGTTCACACATGGAAAATCGCAGATTTTTCTCCAGGTCTGTGCACTAAAATGCGTGAAGCAGAGTTTATTTTATTGCATTTTTTACGTGCGTTTTTTTCTGGCGCCTGTAGGGAAAAAAACGCACCAAAAAAACTCGTTTTAAACGCACAGAGGGAGGGAGTATTGAAATCTCATGCACTTTTTTTTGTACATTTTTGCGATATACAAAATGCTAAAGTTAAGTTTTATTTATTATTATTAATTATTATTATTCCAGGCATAAAAAGAAAAATTATTTGCATTCAGGCATTAGGGAGTATATTGGCTGTTTCAATCTCACCAGCCGGACTACATACCGGGTGAAGTTTTTTTTTGTATTTATGGTTTTATTTTCTGGCTTACATGACAAATATTTTCAGGACAGGAGAACCTTTAATAAGTTATTCTGTATTTACACGAAGGAAACTGTGTAAAGATTGGAGTACAGAACATCAGTTTCCAGGAACTGGCTGGATATCGCAGTTCTAGCACTAATTTTTCCCCTGCAGTCACCACAGATGTGCACTGGGTGGCAGTGTTGCTCCACGCTTGTTTTTAGTGGCGGCAGGAAGGATTTGTATGGTGGCAGGGCAGCTATTGTGTGCGATGTGATCGGTGTGACTGCAGCACTACAGCTGAGTCCTAGCACCAGGGAAGTTACTGAAATACAACGAATAAGGACGATAAGTTTTATCAAGTCGCCATTCACTTATTGTCACTTTTAGATAAGTTTATTGTTTGAACCTATAATACGCCCATTTCTGCATTTTTCCTTTTAGGCTGACATGTCGTAGTTGTCATAGGGAACTGTGCTCTGTACCTGCGGCGGTTGTGGTGTGGATTCCTATATCCCAGTCTAGCAGCCCTCAGCGCCCTCCTCTTGGGTCACAGTCTGCACTGACCTTGGCACCAGGCCCTTATCTGTGCTCACCTGTCAGCCATAAACCAGGCAGGTGCAGGAAAAGCCGCTAATTCCGCCCTCCCTCTGCACCAGCCGCGGCCTCACTTCATCTGGTTAACCCGTTCATCCGAGCCCTGAGGTTACTCAAGTCCTGTGTATTACATGACACCCACACACATCAAGAGCCTGCAGGACCTCACACTACACACCTTACCTGCTGCAGAACCTCACCATAAACGCCTCAGCTGCTGCAGAACCTCATCATACACGCCTCAGCTGCTGCAGAACCTCATCATACACGCCTCAGCTGCTGCAGAACCTCACCCTACACGCCTCAGCTGCTGCAGAACCTCACCCTACACGCCTCAGCTGCTGCAGAACCTCACCATACGCACCTCAGCTGCTGCAGAACCTCATCATATGCACCTCAGCTGCTGCAGAACCTCATCATATGCACCTCAGCTGCTGCAGAACCTCACCATACACGCCTCAGCTGCTGCAGAACCTCACCATACGCGCCTCAGCTGCTGCAGAACCTCACCATACGCACCTCAGCTGCTGCAGAACCTCACCATACGCACCTCAGCTGCTGCAGAACCACACCATACGCACCTCAGCTTCTGCAGAACCTCACCATACGCACCTCAGCTGCTGCAGAACCTCACCCTACACCCCTCAGCTGCAGCAGAATCTCATAATACACCTCGGCTGCTGCAGAACCTCATAATACACCTCAGCTGCTGCAGAACTTCACTATATGCCTCAGCTGCAGCAGAACCTCATAATACACCTCAGCTGCTGAAAACCTCATAATACACCTCAGCTGCTGCAAAACCTCATAATACACCTCAGCTGCTGCAGAACCTCTTAATGCACAGCTCAGATGCTACAGAACCTCATAATACACCTGAGCTGCTGCAGAACTTCACTGTACACCTCAGATGCTGCAGAATCTCATAATACACCTCAGCTGCTGCAGAACCTCATTATACGCCTCAGATGCTGCAGAATCTCATAATATACCTCAGCTGCTGCAGAACCTCACCATACACACCTCAGCGCTGCAGAACCTCACCATACACAACCCAGCTTCTGCAGGACCTCACATTGCATGCCTCATATACTGCAGAACCTCATACAAGGAAACATTTTCCTTGGTATAAATGTGTAGCTCCGTGTATAATTGCACGTGGTCATTGATTATTCATTCAGTTGACATTTGCCCCTTCTTCTTTACACTGCAGCTCTGCTTCTTCAGTTTGGCTGCAGTATATTCACACATCTGGAATGATGTCAGGAAATGAAGTTTTACGTGATCCTATAGTTCTTAGAAGATTAGTAGGGACCATGCTGGATGATACACTTGTATTGTGAGACTCTTTACAGCATCGGTCAGATGACGTACTTTCTGCCACGATTCTACCACACATTTTGCCCCACAGTGTGGCTCCGAAACCATCCCCTCTTCTTACTGAGCTGTGCTCTGGTCAGGTTATGCCGTGCCCCTTGTGAGTAGCGGAACAAAACCCATAAATGTGGAGGCCGGCAGGTATGACAGGTTGTCAGCGCACATTGCCCCTGATTTCTCACCTATTCAGCCTCATTAATCTCCCCCATTCTGCTTCTCCTTTTTTGTTGAGTCGTTTCCCTCCAGTTATGGGGTCTTGTGGGTACTCTAAATCTGAAAGTAAATATATGGAACTGGAAAACATGGCTGCTTATCCACACGCAGCGCCTCCCAGGGGCATGGACTAGTCAGAAACCCGAAAGTAATTACCCCGAGTGATGCTGGAATAGGAAGAACAACGCCAAGTGAATCATACTGCCCCAATGATGGATAGATATGAGATAGATAGATAATAGATATGTGATAGATAGATAGATAGATAGATATGGGATAGATAGATATGGGATAGATAGATAGATAGATATGGGATAGATAGATAGATAGATATGGGATAGATAGATAGATAGATAGATATGGGATAGATAGATAGATAGATATGGGATAGATAGATAGATAGATATGGGATAGATAGATAGATAGATAGATAGATATTAGAGAGATAGATAGATGGATATTAGATAGATAGATATGGGATAGATAGATAGATATTAGATAGATAGATATGGGATAGATAGATACATAGATAGATATGGGATAGATAGATAGATATGGGATAGATAGATAGATATTAGATAGATAGATAGATATGGGATAGATAGATAATCTATCTATCTATCCCATATCTATCTATCTATCCCATATCTATCTATGTATCTATCTATCCCATATCTATCTATCTAATATCTATCTATCCCATATCTATCTATCTAATATCTATCTATCTATCAATCTATCTATCTGTCTGATAGATAGATAGATATTAGATAGATAGATATGGGATAGATAGATAGATATTAGATAGATAGATATGAGGATAGATAGATAGATATGAGGATAGATAGAGAGATATGAGGATAGATAGATATGGGATAGATAGATAGATAGATGATAGAGAGATAGATAGATATGGGATAGATAGATATTAGATAGATAGATAGATAGAGGGATAGATAGATAGATAGATAGATAGATAGATGATAGAGAGATAGATAGATATGGGATAGATAGATATTAGATAGATAGATAGATAGATATTAGATAGATAGATATGGGATAGATAGATATTAGATAGATAGATATGGGATAGATAGATACATAGATAGATATGGGATAGATAGATAGATAGATATGGGATAGATAGATAGATAGATAGATAGATAGATATGGGATAGATAGATAGATATTAGATAGATAGATATGGGATAGATAGATAGATAGATATGGGATAGATAGATAGATAGATAGATATGGGATAGATAGATGGATAGATAGAGAGATATGAGGATAGATAGAGAGATATGAGGATAGATAGAGAGATATGAGGATAGATAGATATGGGATAGATAGATATGGGATAGATAGATATGGGATAGATAGATAGATAGATGATAGAGAGATAGATAGATAGATATGGGATAGATAGATATGGGATAGATAGATAGATATTAGATAGATAGATATTAGATAGATAGATATGGGATAGATAGATATGGGATAGATAGATAGATAGATAGATATGGGATAGATAGATAGATAGATATGGGATAGATAGATAGATATTGGATAGATAGATAGATATGGAATAGATAGATAGATAGATATTAGATAGATAGATATGGGATAGATAGATAGATAGATATGGGATAGATAGATATGGGATAGATAGATAGATAGATAGATAGATATGGGAGAGATAGATAGATAGATATTATATAAACAGACTTTTCTAGTGACTTTTTCTGCATTCTTCACATTTACAAGTCGCCATTTTTTGTTTCTTTTGGAGTGATTACCGGTGACCCGATATAATGACTAATGATAATCGTCTTTCGCCCCTCCGCCGGTCCCAGTAGCGCCTTCTTGTATGGGGCTGGCGGTGAGGAGGGTGATGGGTCTAGTACATGGGGTTGGGGGCTCCCTGTATCCTGCTGAAGGCCGGAGCCCCAGCGTGAAGCCGGGAGTCAGAGCTTGTGATTCAGGACTAACCAAGATTAATGTCCTGGCTAAGTAGCAGTGACAGGACAGCAAACACGCAGCCTGCAGCATGGCCGCTCACACAGGCCTTCCTTTCAGCCCGGCTTCTGAAAACTAAACTGATACGATGGAGTTTGAGAGAAGGATAAATAATACTCCTGCACCCCCTGCCACGTCTCCTTTTTAACCCCTCTGTAGCCCCGAAGGGTCTTTGGGTCCTGCTGCGGTCAGTATGGTGGTGCTGAGGGGCGAGGGCCGGTGACAGACCCTCGGGGACGTACAGTAGGAGACGGGTTAGGTTATATTTTGCCAATAATGAGCTTAGATTTCACAGGTATTTGTGCTGGGGGCAATCCTGTGGAGGGTGACCTGGTTACTCCGCACCGGTACATCAGTATCTGGTGATCCCTTTCTGTCTTTACGTCTCCGAATGTGGCATTGTCCCAAAATAGAGAAAGCCAATGCTGGCTACTGCCCCCATACCTCTCAAAGGGGCCTTTATCTGCTGCGAGCAGTAGCTCTGGCGAGGCCGCTCACGGGGGATATCGGCTAACCCTCACAGCCTTCATTTTCATGCATGACACAGGTAGGCTGAGGAAGGCTGGGGGTGGGGGGACTAAGGCAGAAGTGCCCCCCTTTCGGTTGGGCCGGAAAGGCCTCGCTGACGCCTCTGCGGTGGAAAAAAAATCTGAAAAAATGTAGCAGAATTATTTGGACTCCGTGTGTTTTGAAGGCAGATTCTGCGGCCAGAATTTCACTCGCAGACGCAGCACTTGATGATTAGCTGCTTGTTCAGTTGGTAACGTGGCCAGTATGGAGGGCTAGGACGGACAGCATATATCACACATATATATGTGACCCGGAAGGAATGATGCCAGATTATAAGACCTTTATGGCTTTTCCGGGGCCAATTCCCTCGCCCGATGAGATGGCAGCTGTCCGCGGAGAATTTACTTAGCCCGATATGTTCGGCTGTTTATATAACTACGAAGGAGCGAAGCGGACATGATTGTCCACCCCTTTCTTCTTTCCCCACCTGTATGTGGCGGACACTTAATTAAAGGAGTTGCATCGTCTGGTTAAATGAGTATATTGCAAAGTGACCTGTAAAAACAGGAAACACCTATTGAAAATCCTCTTTGCTCTCAAGAATGAAGAGAAATAGTTAAGTTCTCATTGCCTTGATTACTGGCCACCTGCAGTTTAACAGAGGAGGCCAGGTTCTTAGGCAAGGACCTCAGCGCTTACAAAACCTTTACTGTAGAGCTTGTAGGCGCTGCTGTCCAGTGCCCATGTGCTGGTTCAGATCAACGGCTCAACTATGCCGCTGGCCCAAACAGACAATCATCAGGAGCATACCG